>NC_072419.2:27440000-28690000 GCF_028858775.2 Pan troglodytes
TATTAAAAGGCTGGCTGAACCCTTCAATGCACTTAATTCACCATTACTTTCTTGTTCTTTATTCCCTCCAGATGCATTGTGTGAGTTTGTGTATGCATCTTTATATAAATTCTTATTATTCAGGTTCATAAAATATCCTTTATGAGAGGAACTATACATGACTGACCCAGATGCACACGAGGAAATGTTTCATTTCTCAAGAAGAGCCTTCTGTGCATCCCGCCACCCCCCTGCCATGTGGCTTACCCGGGAGACCTAATGGTTCTGAAAATTGGAGCAGCTGTTTGGCTCATAAATTACTGACCTACTGTGTGCATAACAAGTGGGACTTAAATATAACCAGCTGGGGCTATTTTTGTCAAAACCAGATTTTGAAATCCTGCATTCAGAAAAGCATTTGGGGTGTCTTTCTGATACAATTGTGTGTGGTTGTGTATCTATCTGTCTGTCTGCCTGTCTGTCTCTTTGTGTATGAAAAGAGAGGGGCAGAGAGGAACGTGAAGGGAAACTCAAGTAAGTGGATTTCATGTGCTTTATTAATCACAGACAAAACATATTTTCTTCTTTAGCAAAGCCAGGCTAGTTTATCTAACATTTGTCTAAAAAAAAGTCGCAGTTTATATTAAACCCAAATGCAGGGTCAAAAAAGCATGAACGTATAAAAGACCATGTTTACAAGAGAAAAGGCTGTCAAAGACTGGGCAAGGAGGACTGCTTACCTCTGCTGTAAAACTACCATTAGCACATTCTTCCTTCTATCATTTTTAATAGATATTAAGTGGTTTTAACCAAATCATTATGAATCTCAAAAGATTAATGTTTTAGAGTATATGATGATACTCTTTCCACAGCCCTTGTGAAATCTATAAACAACAAACTGTAAAGAGTGGTTACTAACTTTGGTGGAAGCTTATGGACTCCTTGGAAATCTAATGAAAGCTATGAACCCTCTCCCCAGAAAAAAAAATACACCCACAAATTTGCATACAATTTCTGAGGCTTCACTCACCATTTGAAAGCCATCCATGAACCCTAGGTTCAGAATCCTTTCTCTAAAAGAAATATAACATGTAATCATGTTTAAAGGACATGGAGTTCAAAGTCTTTAAAGAACCTTTGAAATAATTTAATCCATACTCTCATATACGAGGTATGGACAGAGGTTTGGAGAAGATATGACTTGCCCAAGTCGCATAACAAATTTGTGACAGAGTTAAAAAACTGGATGCTGTTTTAAGGCAGCTTCTTTAGAAACAGGCCCTGAAACAATCATTGGTGTGCAAATGATTTTTAAAAGAGGTGCTCTTAAGGGAGACAGTTAAGAAGTGGGAGTAGAAGAACAGAGCGAAGGAGGAAGTCAGACAAGGCTCCCTCTCAGGCAAGATCTGCAAAGAGGGGTCCCGTAGAGAACAGTAGGGGATGGATGGTACCCATGCCAATGGGTTGGGCTTTCATACTTTTGCCTCCTTCTATTACTAAGCGGAAAATAAATGCCAAGGAACCAGTAGCTTGTGGGCAGCCCTCTAAAACAAACAAACAAACACAACCAAAAAACTGCATATGGAAGTTGGGAGCAGAACTCAGAAATGGTAGAAAAACTAATCCAAAGGCAGCAACGTGGAAAGCAGCGGATGTGATGGGCTCCAGCTTCCTTGACCTCATGTTGCTGCCCCTAGAAAGACACACACGTAGACTTTTTGGTGAGCAACTCAATGTGCTTTGTCCTAAGATTAAAGATGAATGGATGTTTAATATTTATTCTAAATTTTTATCTTAAGCATCATGAGGATTCCCAGACATGTAAATGTGAGTTGTGTACAGCATAGCACAGACTAGTACAAACAACAGCCTTGTAGATCTTCCTTCTGGAGGCTTCATGATGCGTGGTGTCCTCAGGATCCCATTCTGCTCCACTCTGTAAAGCCTTAGTAAACTCTGTCCCAAATAATGCACACACACCACAACCTTACATATGCCTCATACAAGGGCAAAATAGGTTTGCTTTGTTTCTGCAGAGCTTATTATTTTGTAGGCTAGAAACTCCCTTTTTCATCCTGAGCAACATAACTGCATTGCAGGAGAGACATGAACAGACATGCTCCTTAGTCTTAAAAAGTCTCCCCTAAGCCAACATAAATGAATTTCCCTTAAATTATAAGACAAAGTCCCAAAGACTGAAGCCACAACATTGGTGTCCCTGCTCTGAGTTTAAAAACTTACAGGAACAGCCAGGTGAGGTGGCTTATGTCTGTAATCCCAGCACTTTGGGAGGCTGAGGCAGGAAAATAGCTTGAGTCCAGGAGTTCAACACCAGCCTGGGCAACATAGTGAGACCCTATCTCTACAAAAAATGTTAAAAACATTAACTGAGCACAGTGGCCTGTAGTCCCAGCTACTTAGGAGGCTGAGGTAGGAGGTGTCATGGATAGTGGTCATCTGGGCCAAGCGACGCAGGAGGTAAAGGAATTTATCAAGAAAGTTGTAGGTAAAGAAAGGCAGACTTATTAGAGAAGGTATGAAAATATGTTGCAAGGTTGCAATGGGCAGCACAGCAGGGAAGAGGATGTTTGCAAAGATGCAGGGGCTAGAGGGACATTTTATAGGGTTATGCTCAAGGGGAGAACATGCGGAATGAAGAGTTGCAAGATGTTTTGTTCCCTATGGAAACTAAAGACAACACCTTAACGTATGTCCAGAAACCCAGACCCACACCTCAGAGAAGGGGGAGCTGAGGACTGAACTGTAACCACTGTTCTTTCTTCCGAATCAGAAAATCTTTGAATCCACCTATGACCTGTGGACGTCCCTGCTTCGAGATGTCCTGCCTCTTTTAGGTCAAACCAAGGTATAGTCTTTATTCATGACTTTGCCTGTGACCTCTGCCTCCCTGCCTTTAAAAGCTCTTACCTGTAAGCCATCCAGGAGGTCAGGTCTTAAGCATGAGCTGCCCGATTCTCCTTGCTTGGTGCCCTGAAATAAATGCCTCACATTCTTTCGCTGCAATCCTGATGTCACTGTTCAGCTTTGCATCCAGGAGTGTGGGCCCAAGTTCAGTTCAGGAACATAACCGACAGCTTCCCTAATTTTTGTCCAACTTAGGACCAATCAGAAAAAGCCAAATATGTTCCCCTAACCAATCACATAGAATGCCTTGCTGCTGTTGTAGGAAAATCCGGGTTCTTGTCACAGGGCCAGGAAAGATTAGGCTCGAAGACACTTTGAAGGATGAGGGGGAGCGGAATTTACTGGGCGAAAAGGAAACACACACACACACACACACACACACACGCACACAACAAAGAGAGATGAGGTTCTGCTAATAGACTCTCCACTTCAACGACTGAATCTCAGGTTACTACCCAGGAACAGGGAAGGCCCAGCTCCTCCCTGCTGCAAACTGTGCGAACTTCCCGAGGCCCCACCCCTCCTCCCAGTACGCAGGTGGGCATTACTCAGAAAGAATCAGTCCGGAAAAGGGCGGGCTTCATCCGGGACCTGCAGTCCAGTTTTTCAGCCTTCAGGCTGCTTTAGGCTTGAAGGCACGGTTTGGCGAGGGGTTGAGCAGGGAAGGGAAGAGGGGAGGAGAAGGGAAGCCGGGAGAGGGGAGCGGGGGCCCTTGCCTGCCTCCTGTCTGTATCACTGCTAGTTAGCCGGTTTCCATGCTCCCTATGCTGATGACCTCCAATCAAGGCACATCTGAAGACTTCTCTTCTATCATATGGCTTTCCAACTCCCCTACCGGCCTTTGAGTATCTGCAAATACAAGTGATAGTGGCCGACTCCCTTGCTATGGCAAGCTCTGAATAAATAGTCTTTCTTTGTTCTCATTTGGGTAATACATGTTTATTTCCACACAATTCATATAGAAAATGCAAGTGGCCAATAAACATGAGGGGAAAAAGCTCAACTGTAACTAGTTTTTTAAAAAATGAGAATAAAATCAACAATGAAATTTTTTTGCCTGATTTGGAGGGGCAGTTTGCAGGTATTAAGCAAAAGGGGAAAAAATGTGCATGCCCTTAAACCTAGTAATTCCAATTCTAGCAATTAATTTTGCAGAAATTGTCTCATAAATGAACAAGGTTAATGTACAAAGATGCTCACTGTCTAATAATTTATACAGACTAAATGTCCAAAGGACGAATGAATAAAATATGGGACATGTACAGAGTGGAATTCTGTGAGACTATTCAAAGAATAAAATGGCTGGGATAGATAGATGGTAGTGAAAAGACTCAATAATATGCACGTGTGCCATTTTGTCAACACGCGTGTGTGCTCGGGTACATCCCTTGGTTGTTTTACACAATGCAAGAGTGGGTCATCCCAGAAGTGGGGCTGCATAATTGGAGAGAGCTTTTGCTTTTCACTTTTCTTCATTGTTCACGTTTTTATGATGATCATGTACTACCTTGGTAATGAAAAAATTAAAATGAAAAGAATCAGCTGGGAAATGCCGTGGTTCGCATGAAATGTGGTCCTGAGAAGATGTTATTCACTCTATCACCTATTTTCTCACTTCTCCTGGTATTGTGGTTGAGTTATGCATAATAGGCATGGGCATTGATAACAGCTTTGATTCCTGGAACAATAGCCGAGATAATGAGGAGACCACTTCATTGACAATGCCCAGCCACACCTTGTCAGAGACAAGACAAACATCGGTGCAGGTGTTGGAACAATCAAGTCTCATTTATCTGCTATTGTCCAAGAATGAGCTCATCCAGGCTAGTGAATTTTCCAAAATAATAGAAGCTTATCAATCCTTTAAAGGGCCTTTTTATTTTTTAGTTTAACCATTTTTTAGGGTAATTATTCCTAAATGAATTTCACAGCTCCTGCCTTCTTAAAGAGCGTCCAGTTGATGTGGACAGGAGACAGGAAAATACTGGGTAGAAGAGGGCGGTTCCCCGGCAAAGGCTCCACCCTCCAGCCCGAAGACCTGTGGCCCTAAATGAGGACAGGCATTTCTGTTTTCACGCCCAAAAAGTTGCCTTTTGGGGGCCCGCCGCACCCCCTGTCCTGCACCCATATAAGCCCTGAAACCCAGGACCCAGAAGCAGACCAGCAAGCCAGCCGACCAGCAAATGGACCGCGGAATGACGCATTAGGGAAAGGGAGAAGAGGAGGAACATCTGAAGGCCGAGAGGAGTTGGCCTGGGGTGGGTCGGAGAGGAGTCTGGGCTGAGCAGCCCAAGTCCAGGGGAGGATCACCTTCCCACCACATCCCCACTTCCGGCTCCACATCCATCCCACTGAGGGCCACCTCCACCACTCAATAAAACCTCAGCAAAGCTGAAAGAGCATTTAAACATTGGGGTTGCAGGCAACCAAGACCAGACACTACCACAGGGCCAGAGCCCAAAGCGCTTGCCCTGGCCTCTATACCTGTGGGTCTGCGTGCTTCTTCTCCCACAAGGGCTTTGAACAGGTGAGCCACATCCCTGTCTCACGTCCTGTGAGGGGAATCAGGGAACACTCCCGTTTCACAGTGGCCACATAAGAACCCATCCCTGATGACTTGGGATTATGGTGATGACTCTGGACCCCTGAGCTCTGACCCCTTTCAGGCCACTGAAGTGGGTGGGGAAGCTTGCCGGTACTTTGAATCACTGCTGATCACTGTGATTTTTGATATATTTCTGATTGGACATTGCTGCTACTTCTGTTACTGTCAGTCAGCCTTTAAAAGTAATCTACTTAAGGGACCTTACCCTGGCTGAGAGATCTGATACAAAAAAAAAGTGAATTTATCCCAAAGCTAGCTTGGGGGAAGGGACACAAAGCAACCTGCCTTTATATGCACCGCTGCACCTTGAGAGCAGAAAGTGAGCAGATTGGTTGATTGATTGATTGATTTCATTTGTTTGTTTTTGAGACAAGGTCTCACTCTGTCACCAGGCTGGAGTGCAGTGATGTGATCATAGCTCACTGCCACCTCGACCTCCTGGGCTCAGTTGATCCTCCCACCTCAGCCTCCTGAGAAAGGGGGCACTTCTGTAAGGCAAGGGAGGAAATGAGCAAGGACAGAGGTCCCCTGCTAGCTCGGTGTCTGATCTATCAGACTGCTGAGTAGGAGCCTTCCTGGGCAGAAGTAAGTTGTAAAAGTGGCCAAGCCGGCATGCTTTCGATAAGCCCTCCAAGTGGGTGAAGGTTCCGAGGATGGAAGTTCCAAGACAACGCTCTGGTGGTGAAAGTTCCGTGGGGGCATGCTTTGGTCTGCAAACCGACTGTCACCTCTCTAGGAGAGATGTGTCTTGGAGCATGTAGTTGGAAGAACTTGCCCTGTAGGGAATGTCTGATGAAGGTGAAGTGAAAGAGAGGGGAAAAAATAATTAAACCACCTCTAGAAAAATGAGGGTACTGGGTTACAATTCGATGCTCCAGTGGGGCCAGAATAAAGATGTGGGTGAGCCAGGTTCCCTGGCAGGTGGCTCTGGGAAGCACTGTGAGAGGTCTGGAAGGAAAAGAAAAGGGAAAGCAGCAGCCCAGGGAGCGCTGACCAGCAGCTGTGGGCAACAGAAACACACAATCCCACTGTGGATATCTATGAATCTAAACCATTTGTTCTAAACCCCCTTTAGAAAAGAATCTAATTTTCCTTTAGAGAAGAAGTGGAATAAGAGAAGGACATGAAGTAAAAATGAGCTGTATTGAGAGAACACATAAACAGAACCGGGTGAAATGGTTGTGCTGAGAAGGTGACCTGGGCCCCCAGCTGAGCGGAGCAGTCAGCACTGGAGAGAGCAGGGAGAGTAGGGCTGGCTTCTGTAGCCACCAGCTCACGTGTAAAGCCAGCCATCCCAGAGCAGGATACACGTCTCCTTGCTATATTAGGTAATTCCAGGGTCTGGGGAATAATAGCCCACGTTAAGGACAGGATAGAACTAGAGGTGACCAGTACTTGGACCCCCTTATGCCCCGGTTGTCATGCCTTCCCCCTGAACCTCAATTCCCTCATCAAGAAAATGGGAGATAATAGCTTTTAGACGCCTACTATATTATAGGAAATCACATGTACAATTATGTAACAGATCACCCTCTATCCTTTCTAATCAAGTGCCTTTTCCTTCCTGACATGAGACAATAACTGGTCAAGACTTCAAAATCTGGGTTATAAATAAGATATCTGGCATAAAGAGTTTCTCTTTTATTCTTCTTATGTATTTTTCTACTCTTGGACACAAGTCATAGCATTGCAATGTCTTTTATCTTTTCAATCTTACTCATGGTTCTTTCTCCAAATATGCCAACATGTGCTTGCAGAATCTCTCCTTTGACAACAATAATGTGGAGCTGAACACTCATGACTGCATTAGTGACTTTTAATTAACTCCACCTTAAGTGTGTCTGAGGACCTCCCTAATTTTCTCGAAAGCTCCTTTAACTTCTCAGCAGCCCGGGGTTTGTCATAACCCCATTAGCCACGTGGATGTATCTGCATGAGACTCTCCCATCTTTACCTACCTAGTGAGCCACGGTGATGAAGGGGGGACATGCTTGGCTGGCCCTACAACTCACCAAGGCAGTAAGTGATATTTAGTCAAGTTGTTCTTGCCATCCCCTTCCAAATTTCAAGCTCTTAGAAAACATGAGAACTCTCAAGTGCTTGTTGACTTGAATGCAATAATAATGTGGCCCTTGGTGAGACCACATCAGTGCCCCTAACATTGACCTAAAAGGAGATAAGGATTTTCTGTTTGTGAGGCAACGTTCTTGATATGAGATCTGTAAACCTGCAGTTTCTGCCTTATGAAAACATCATGCAAGCTCTGATGGCATGTCGTCCTCCTCTGGATAGATCTTTGGGCTTTGTGAGGCCTCCCCTCCTTTTTTTTTCAGATGGAGTCTCACTCTGTCATCCAGGCTGGAGTGCAGTGGTGCTATCTTGGCTCACTACAGCCTCTGCCTCCTAGGTTTAAGTGATTCTCCTGCTTCAGCCTCCCGAGTAGCTAAGACTACAGGTATGTGCCACCACACCTGCCTAATTTTTATATTTTTAGTAGAGACAGGGTTTTACCATGTTGGCGAGGCCAGTCTCGAACTCCTAACCTCAAGTGATCCACCTGCCTAGGCCTCCCAAATTGCTGGGATTACAAGTGTGAGCTATCGTGCCTGGCCAAGGCCATTAGAACTCAATCTTGGTCCCCTGAGTTTTCTCTAAACTTCAGGATGTCTTCCCAACTCATTACCATGCTAGAAAGTGTACAACACTGTCAAATAGAGTTGCATCTGGCCAAGGGGTAATTATAGTTTTCCTTTCTCATCCTGGCATCACTTACCAAGTGATCATTGTCTTAGCAACTTTGAGTGAAGGCATTTATCCAAGTGTCTTGTTTTGGTTTCCTCCAAAAGAGAACCCTGAGATGAGAACCTGGAAGTCAGTAATTTATTTGGGAAGTGATTCCAGGAAGTACTGTGTGGAAGCAAGGAAGTGAGGAAAGGGAAAGAATCAATACAGGGTGCTCTGGGAAGACTAATTCTGTGAGCAACTGGAGTCCAATCCCGCTGAGACCTCTGGGAAGCCATCTCAAAAACACACTTTAGAGTTTTCCCACATGAGGATGCTGTGGCACTCATTCGTCAACCTCCATCTATTATTGGTTGAGGGATGCTTCTCAGACCAGAAACTTTCCGGCACTTCCAGCCTGACCACCTTGTAGGTGAAGAATGTCCAAAGACCAGAGAAAGTCCCCTGGAAGACAGAGACTCAGGTGTTTGAGGTAGAAAATAATCAGCCTAAACAAGAAGAGTTCATTCAAGGAATAGGTGACATTTGGGGTGGGACAGTAGGATGTGGGCCGAGCATTAACATCATCTGCTACACAAACCAACAGTGGATATCAAGATAAACCATTTACTTTGACTCTTATATAATCCTTCTGATAACTAAATGATTTGTTTGTGAAAGATTTGATGAGTCAATGAGTAGTCTTAGACCATGAAAATAGCAGCAGATGTTAGCCTCAGAACAGAAAGCCTAGAAAAACTAGAACATAGTCCAAAATTGAGAGGAATCAGAAACCAGTCTTAAAGTTGGAAAACCTCATTAATCGAAGACCAAAGTAAAAGAGTCCTATGCAAAGCTGGAAGTGAAGGTGTAACCAGCACTGAAGGGTCAGGACAATACTGGGGCAGAACCATGCAGGCAGATAAGAAAAATGGTGAGCTACTTTTTAAATTTCTATTACTCTCTGTCTTTTCCCCTGGAAAGAGAAAACATTCTTGAAAAATAAGGAGGGCTTTGCATGTTTGTTTCAAGAGCAGCACTTAGTGGTGGGAGAAGTACTCCTCTTCATTCTCAGCAGCTCTGCAGGGGAGGACCCAGGCAAAATAAAAGAAGGGAGAAACCACATTCGTGAGGCCTGAGAAAAGACACAAAGATGGAAAAGGAAAATTGGCCTATCATTGAGGGTGGTATTCCTGGAAACAAGTTTCCAGGGAAGACAGGAGAAAATGGGGTCACTGGCACAGAGGGAGAAATTAACAGTGACAAGTCTGCACTAGAAATTCAAGCCTGCTTCTCTCTCTTTTCCTTGTCATTGCCTTACAACACAACTCCTGATGAACACAAGGTGCCAATTGGCCACATTTATACCACATGGTCTGCCATCACAGATACAGATGACTGGCATAAAATGAATCATTCTATTGGCTGGAATGACTCAATCAGATTTTCTCTCACAGAAATTTGAACTAAGAGATCCAGGAAGTCTAGTTTGGGAAGGTCTAGCATAAGGACTGTAAGGTCATTTAGCTCTGCTAGCAGTAACATACAACAGGGACATGCACAGATGTAGAGGCAAGGGTGACATCAGAGAAAATGGCTAGGTAAGGATCTCTGAAAGTTCAGGCTTCTATGAAAGCGATGAAAAAATTGGCAAAATTTGGCAGAATTGACTTTTTCAGAACTTGGAAACTAATCAAAAGCTTGTAGCATCCCTGTGAGGATTTAAAAATATGACTGAATCTTGATAAGAACAGATTGTGGCATTTTAACTTACTCTAGTCCCATCCTCCACTTCTCAGCTTAGTGGTAGCCTTGAAAAATCAGTCTGTATTCCTGGTGCCAGAGGGAGCAAAATGGACTTTGTTTCCAAATAAGTGTCTCATTTTACTGGTAGTTCTCTGGAAGTCCCTCATTCAGAAGGCTTCTTTATTTGACTTCATTTGAACTTATCCAGTGATTAAAACCTTTGAAAGGAAAAAGGAGGAGGATGGCATTTGTCAAATGTTTTAACATCACAGCTGACTGGGGTGATGGATAACAGTTAGGGCAATCAATGGAATAATCAAAAAATCTAAAAGACAAACCTGAGGCATGAGATGTCCATAGGGGCTTTGAAAAGTTTCAACATGTTACTGGGAATCTAAAAGGCCACATGCATGCCCAGGGCTGGGTGCAGGTCTGAGCATTCTCAAGAAAGACCTGAGAAGGCTCTAAGTGCTCACCTCTGGCTGTCCTTGAGGTTCTACACAAATAGGAAGTGAAGACTAAGGTAGAGTTGCTGAGAGATGAAGGCATGTATCAATACACATACAGAGGCCCCAGGCAAAAACTTGGAGATTTATTAGCTCCAGATATTTAAGGCAATCTCTGCGAATCATTAACCTACCACTAAGCTAACTGTGTGGAGACTTCAGTGGCCACTCATGACTAAGATACAGACTTCACATATTCAGAAAAGTTATTAAACAAACAAACAACAACTACAATAATCAGCAAACATCCCTGAGGAGGAAGGAGAATTTGATTTTCAGTTTCTATATTATATATTTGAAATGTCTAGTTTTTGACAACAAACATGAGTCACACAAAGAGACAAGAAGTATGACCTATACATAGGAAAAAACATCAGTAGAAACTGCCCCAGATGCAGCACAAACACTTGGTTTATGGGACTTAAGAAAATATCTAAATCAGCTATTTTAAATATGTTCAAAGAGCCAAAATATGGGGATGATATCTCAACAAACAGAAAGTATCAACAAAAATATAGAAATCACAAAAGAAACCAAATAGAAATTCTTGAGTTAAAATGTACCATGATTGAAATAATAAATTTACAAGACAGACTTAATGGCATATTTGAGCAGGCTAAAGAAGGAATCAGTGAATCTCAGGATAGGTTGAGATTTTCTAGTCTGAGAAGCAGAAATAAAAAAGAACGAAGAAAAATGAACAGAGCCTTAGAGACCTTTGGGATACCACCAAGCATACAAATATACACATAATGGAAGCCCCAGAAGGAGTGGAGAGAGAAAAGGGAGAAATGTTGATAATTGAAAAAATAATGGTGAAAACTTATGAAATTTGATGAAGAACTTTAATCTACATATCCAAAGAGCCTAATAAACTCCAAGCAAGATAAACTCAAAGATATGACATCTGGATACATAAGAATCAAACTGTCAGAAGCCAAAAGCAAAGAGAAGCTAATGAAATTAGCAAGACAGAAGCAACTCATCAAGTACAAAGAATCCTCAATAATATTATCAGCTGATTTCTCATTAAAAAGTCATGGAGGGCAGAAGGCTGTGGGAAGATATAATCAAAGTGCTCACAGAAAAAAAATGTCAACTAAGAATTCTATATCTGGCACATTATCTTTCAAAAATGAAGGAGAAATTAAGACATTCTAAGATAAACAAAACAGAGAGTTCGTTGCTAGCACACCTGTCTTACATGAAATACTAGCAGGAGTCCTTAAGACTGCAACAAAAGGTCTCTAGGCAACAGCTAAAATTCATATGAAGAAAATAAAGAGCACTAGCAAAGGGAATTATATAGGTAACTCTAAAAGAGTATGTACTGTATTTTTGTTTGTAACTTTTTTTCTACCTTATTTAAAAGACAACTTCATAATGCAATAATTATACACTTAAGTTGATGGACACACATGTGTAAAGATATATTTATGACAATAACAGCCTAAAGGGGGGAAGATGGAGCTACATAGGAACAAAGTTTTTGTATACTATTGAAATTAAGTTGCTATTAATCCAAACTAGATTGATGTAAATTAAGATGTTAGTGGTAATTCACAGCGTAAGCAATAAGAAAATAACTCAGAAGTATATAGTAAAAGAAACAAGGGAATTAAAATGGTACACTAGAAAATATCTATTTAACACAAAGGAAGGGAGTTATAGAGGAATTGAACAACAACAAAAAACAAAACCATATAAAACAAATGGAAAACAAATAGCAAATTGGCAGACGTAAATCCTATCATAGCAGTGAGGATTAAATGTAAATAGATTAATCTCCCCAATCAAAAGTTAGAGATTGATAGAATGTATTAAAAAACAAACTTAACCCAAGTATATTGTGTTGTCTACAAGAGACACGCTTTATCTTCAAAAACACAAAAAGGTTGGAAGTAAAAGATAGGGAGAATGGAAAAATATGTACCATGCAAGACTGAAAGCTTAGTCTCTAAGATCAAGAATAAGACAAGGATGTCCACGTTCACTACTTCTATTCAGCGTTGTACTGGAGGGTCTAGCCAGGGCAATTAGGCAACAAAAATACATAGAAGTCTTCCATATTGGAAAGGAAGAAGTAAAACTGTAGTTGAACATGACATAATCTTATATATAGAAAACCCTGAAGAATCCACACACACAAAATTAATAGCTAATAAATGAGTTCAGCAAGGTTGCAGAATATATGATAAAAATACAAAAATGAGTTATATTTCTATACATTAACAATGAATAATCCAAAAATGAAATTAAGACAATTTAATTTAAAATAGCACTGACATGAATAAAATATTTAGGAATAAATTTAACTGAAGAAATGCAAGACTTTTTCACTGAAAACCGTAAAACATTGTTTGAAAAAAGTTAAAGAAGACCTAAATAAATAGTAAGGCATCCCATGTTCATAGACTGGAAGATTTAATATTGGTAAGATGAACAATTGTTCAGATGACAATACTCCCCATTGATCTATTGATTAAACACAATCTCTACCAAAATTTCAAATGTCACTTTTACAGAAATGGATGAGCTCATTCTAAAATTCATATGAAATGGCAAGGGACCCAGAACAGCCAAAATAATCATGAAAAAGAACAACATTGTAGGACTCATACATCCTGATTTTAAAACCTACTACAAACCTACAGTAATCAAGATAATGTGGTACTGGTATAGGATAGACAGGTAGATCAATGAAATAGAATTGAGAGCCCAGAAATAAAGCCATACATCTATGATCAATTGCTTTCCAGCAAGATTACCATGACAAGTCAATGGGGGAAAGAATAGTCTTCAACAAATTTTTCTGGGACAATTGGATAGCCACATGTAAAAGAATGAAGCTGGGCCCCTACCTTTTCTCATATACAGAAATGGATCAGAGATCAAAATGTAAGTGCTAAACCTACAAAACTGTTCAAATAAATCATAGATGTAAATTTTATTACTTTGCCTTAGATAGTGGTTTCTTATATGTGATACCAAAAACATGTGCAATGAAAGAAAAAACAAATTTGACTTCATCAAAATTTAAAAATTTTTGTGTCAAAGGCTATCAAGAAAGTGAAGAGCCAACCCACAGAACAGGAAAAAATATTTGCTAATAACACAACTGATAGGCATCTAAAATTAAAAATATAAAGAACCATGCACTAGCTTATAAATAACTCCACTCATCCTTAGGTCTAGGTTCAAGAACTAAATCCACAAGGAAATCTTCCCCCACCTTCCAGCATGGGTTAGGTTCCCCTCTCTCACACATACTACCCCATTATAAGCTCTCTGGAAATTCTTCCCTTTCTTTATGGCACTTATAATTTAAAATTTACATGTATTTAATCTTTGTTTAACATCTAAGTAGAGCTGAACTAACATAGAAATAACCACTGTTAACATTTATTTATTTATGAATAAATATGTGGATGAATTTAAATGAATAAATCTGTATAAAATTTAGGTTGTGTTATATTTCTGTGATCTTTTATGCTTTTTAAACTTTTATGTCAATAATATTTTTGAATGAATTTTGAAACTTTGTGGGTAAGAGGGTTGTTTCTTAATACTTGCCAGTTTCTGTATGACCTGGCTACACTACTTGTCCTTTTTTTTCAATATCCCACCCTTGTTTTTTGACTGAGCTAGTTTGAGTTGGATGCTTTTCTTCCAGCCAATCATCTACGATTTGCAATTCCTCTGAGTCAGAAAGTAAACAAGAAGTGCATGGCCGAGGAAGTACCTGCGATACTGAGGTGGAGAGGTGAGAAGTCAGGGCTCTCGGACCTTGGTCCTAATTTTCTTCATCAAGGAAGACATGACACATCTACTGAGAATGAATAAAGGACTGTAAGGGACATGAAGAAGCTTTGGAAAAATCCTTTTCCAGAAAGGGATTCGAAATGTTCATCTCCCTGGGAGATGAGAAAGATCTGGACGTCTGTTGTAATTTACTCACCACTCAGTGTGCAAATGTCCATCGAAGCCCCCTAAATTGTTGTTAATGGTGTTGAGATCCTAGTGTTCTAGTATACTCACCATGGGAAACTTCTGGGGCTTAGAAAGTTCTTTCTTATAATCAGTTATATGTGCCTCTCCCAATACACTGGTGCACTTACATTCTTCTGAGGACACCACAGAATAAGCTATAGAGGAAAGGATTTGCCTGGTTGAAGGAAGTCATCAGGAATAGTTTCCTCAAGCTGCAGGTGACTTTTGATTGGGCCAGTGGGATATGGATGGAGCACTGACAGCATCTGCTACACAAACCAAGAGTCAACATTGAGGTAGAGCCATTCATTTTCCTCCCAGAGTGATCCTTCTTAATGGGTGGAAGTGGGGGAAGGTGCCTCAGAATCACATGGGGGCTCTTACACAGTTCATGTTCTGGAATCCACCTTCATGTCCAGAGGACATTGGAAAAGAGGGGGGAGAGCCTCAGACAGCAGCTTCTGATGTGTCCTTCTGGGTGAGATGGACTGGTGTGAAATGCTAAGGCATAAACAGGAGCAGCTGACTTGGCAGTCCCAGGCACCAACTGCTGGTGGTAATGGAACATCCACGTCTTCCAAAGGTCTGCTGAACTTCTGACCCAAACTGCCTGATGCCAACATTTTGTTCAAAACCTTGAGACTAGTTAAATCTTTGCCACTCATTCATGGTATCCTCAGCCAAAATACAGTTCCTCAGGATGCCCATCTTCCATCCCCAATGCCTTGTGCTTCCTAACCCCACGTTCACCTCCCACTGAAAACCCTCCTGTCATCAATTTATTCTAGACCCCTTGAGTGTCCATTAAATTAAAAGGACTTTCCTATATGCTCAATGTCTTCCAGAGAAACTTCTCCTCTACCTCAGGCCTTTACAGATAAGTTAGTGCTTTCCGCAAAGCTTTGTCATGTGGAGGCTGTGGGTTCTCCCTACACTCACGTGCTGTGACCTGGGCAGTGGCCTGGGCTTTAGCCAGTTCCCTGCTGCTTCTTCCAGATGGCCTCATTTTCACCCTTATGCAAAACTCTTCAGCCGATGTTACTATTGTTTCCCTAAGAAACATAAGAGAATCACTTGAGAAACTATAACAAACAATACAAAAATTCAGCAAAGGAGTGGGATGCAAAATCAGTAAATAGAAACCAACAACTTTCATAAATACAGTTAACAACCAAACCAAAGACCTAAGAGGAGGCCTGTTGTAAAAATATCAGTAAAGATGAGGCACTTACACAGAAGTGTGCACTGCCTGTATGAAGGAAACTAATATCGTTGTAGGGTAAAGAAAAGACTTAACAAGTGGAAAGACAGACCATGTAATTGGACAGAAAATGACAGCATCATAAAGATGTCATTTCTGTTGAATTAATTTAGAAATTTAAAACAAAGCCAATATAAATACCAAGGTATTTAAAACTGGATTATCTAATTAATTCTTAAGTTTATATGGAAATACAATTTTAAAGTAGTGAGGAAGAATCTTAAAAAGAACTGTATTAGTGGAGGATTAGAGCATTATGGAGGTTAAGATACCAAACATCTTATGAAGCCCAATAATTAAAATAGTGTGGCACTGGCACATTAATAGATAGATGAATGGAACAGAATAGAAAATCCAATAATAGACCCACAAATAGACAAGAAAGTAGTGTAGAAGGGGCATTTCAAACCTGTAGATGGACTATCCAATAGTTGAGACAACTGAGAAGCCACCTGAAGATAAAGCTTGATCTATTCCTTGCCCTGCATACAACAGAATCAATTCCAACTGGGTCAAAGATTTAAATATTTTAAAAACTTAATCTAAAATCACTAGAAAAAGACACAAGAGGATTTCTTTATAACCTTGGAGGAGATGAGAGTTTTCTAATTGTGACTCAAAATCTAGATGCTATAAAGAAAAAGACTGAAATGAAAATGATGAAAAACAACTTCAGGACAAAGTAAGCAAAGTCAAAAAAGAAAAAAATATTTGTAGCTCATCTCTGGGCTTAGACTTTAAAAAGTAATGGAGAAAATGTACATAATGGAGATTAAACTTAAAATGTATTGTGTCTGTGAATTACATTACATTGTGAATAGCATAACAAATTGAGTAGGTATTCTTCCATCATTAGAGAACCAGTATCTGATTCAGCAAAGAAGTCACTGAAGTCATTGATACATGAGTAAAGCTCCAATATACTTCTCCATTGTTTCACTTCTGTCTTAATTTAAGCAAAAATATCAACACTCTTTCATCTATTGCAACCATAGCTTGGCTACAGATCAAAGACTAGCAAAAATCATTGAAAGCACCCTATGAAAATCAATTGGCTATATGGAATTTACAATAAAGAACATTTTATATTTTATTGTTACTTAAAAATTGTGTGTGATAAATTCTTTATACTAGCAAAATTTATAATAAACTATGTATACACAAATGCATACTTTATTTTAGAGACCTGGATGTTGAATATTGGCCAGACCACCACTGTTTTAAAACAATGAAAAGCCAGCAAGAAGAAATTTTCTGAAATAGGTGTGCATGTATGATTAAAATATCTTAAATTACTACAACCAATGTTTTCCAAATCAGACATGACAAACTAATTAGATTGAATTGTTTCATTAATTTAATAAATTTAATTTAAAAAATTTTAAATTAAATTCTAAAAATACATAGCTTTAACAGGAAAAACATGGAATTGCTATATCTTTAGGCTTTAGTAAATGTTATATTTTATGAGAGCTGTAAGGCATAGAGGGAGGGAGAATTGACGACAGTACCAATGGCATTGGGGTCTCGCATTAAACCCTAAGCCATAGAGTAAGCTGGGACAGCTGAGAGGAGCAGGCTGCAGTTTTTAACAAGCACATATGAGAAACCCCCTGGGAAACTCCAGAATTAACTAACCTTGGCACAGAGCAGTGCAATTAAAGAGATGGGGGCTAATGAGTGCTAATTTGTTGCTAATGTCAGTATGACCTCATTTGGTACCTACAGCCCTGTGAGACCTAGGGGCATCCATGTTATAACTAATTATGAATTGAGGGTGATGTTTTACATCATAAATACCAAAACAGCTTGGCAACACATACCAGTAAGAGGGTGAGGCTATGTGTTCAGAGGGATGAAACCAATTCACATATCCATAGACCAGTGCTGTCAGTGACGGGTTATGGGACAAGCAACGTGCTGATATATGAATTCAAAGGCATGGGTATTACTCCTGACTCTGTATGTTACCAGCCTTGTGATGGTGCAGTGGTTGAGCTTTTGATTTGCTCTTCAGTAAAACAGGTGCACATGGTATATCCTCTTGGTGCCTCCACTGTATTAGTCCATTTTCATACTGCCATGAAGAAATACCCGAGATTTGGTAATTTATAAAGAAAAAGAGGTTTAATGGGGTCACAGTTCCATATGGCTGGGGAGGCCTCACAGTCATGGCAGACGGTAAAGGAGGAGCAAAGGCATATCTTACATGGCAGCAGGCAAGAGAGCGGGTGCAGGGGAACTGCCCTTTATAAAACTATCAGATCTTATGAGACTTATTATCCTTTATGAGAACAGCATGGGAAAATCCCAACCCCATGATTCAATTACCTCCCATTGGGTCCCTCCCGCGACACATGGGGATTATGGAAGCTACAATTCAAGATGAGATTTGGGTGGGGACACAGTCAAACCATATCACCCACCCCGGTCCTTGGTATGGACCAGTGCCTGCCCTCCATGCTGTTGGAAGTATGGCTGCCCACTGCTCACAGCTACCCACGCCCTCTGGAGAATTGCCCTCAGCTAATAGATCTGTTGCACTTGAGAAGTTACAGCCCCCCTCCTTCCACCACAGGCAGCCCCCAGCTAATGACTGACTGCCTTGGAGGAAGAGAAAGCTGGACCTCTTGCTCCAAGAGGGGCCACTCTGCAATGTAGTGAGTGCTCTGAAGCCCCCATCCCTGTCCCATGGATCAGGCCCCAGCTGGGCTTTTTCTGAGACCACCTCCTTGCTTGGCTCCTTCCCTTGCCCTGTCCTGCTTCACCCCCTTCCTTACTGAGAACTGTCCCTCAACATTTTACACACACCAAAATCCCTGCCTCAGGCTCTGCTTCTCAAGGACCTAACCTAAAAGAGAGTTGTAATTCCTGGTCTGCCTATTTTATAGGATTGCTATTGTCTGACACTAACTTGAATGACTGGATTGGACTTAGGCCTGCTGTGAGCTGTGGGGACCTTTGCAAGGTCCAGGGAGCTGGGCTGAGCCAGGCAAAATATTATAAAGGGCAGTCCAACTCAGTGGCATCACAGAATAGTGAGCAGACAGGTCAGCTACAGATCAGCTAAGCCCACAAAAGCCCAAGGTTATCCAGAGCCCACCTCAAGGGCAGCAAAAACTACAAGAGCAGTAGCTGAGGCTGAGACATGCATGAGGCAGGCCTGGTCCCTGGGCAGGCTGGGCCAAACCATTTAAAACAGCAATTGCAGTGGAGTCCAGTAAGTCCACACAAAAACCATCTGAAAACCAAAAGGCTGCACAAATGAAAGTTCATTTTCACAAATAAAAAAGGCATTATCATTTATGTGAAGTAAAGGGGATCTTATGGATGACATGTGCTCTAGATTACATTCCACCGTTCTGAAATCAGGACAATGAACCCTTCTTTGACTCCTTCCAGATCTAAGCTACAGGACTCTACGTGGGTAAAATTGCAACCTAGAAAGCTGCTTTGGGAAACCTGAGTTCCTTTGGGTGGCATTGAAAACAAACCAAGATATATTAAACACACAGAATGTAGCTAAAGCTTTTAGCTGATATATTAGAAAAAAAAAAGAAGAGCTGAAATTCCGTGATTTAGCTATTATCTCTGAAGCCAAAAAAAGAATCACAAAGTAGAGGAAAAGACAACAGCAAAAATCCATGAAATGGGAAACAAATGCATAGTAGAGAAAATCCATAAAGCCAAAACCTGGCTACTGGAAAACTAATAAAATTAATAAACTAAGCAAGACCGATCAAGAAAAAGATAAGAAAAATGCATTTCCACCATCAGGGAGTTAGACTCGCTGTATGTGAAATGCTCTTGGAAGCAGGTGGAGGTTGAGGGGAGCTGCCATCGAGATGCATTTCAGGTACCTCCATGGTTAAGAGACCAGTGTTGGGTAGATTATAAATTCAGCCTCCTGGTGTGTACAGACTTTCTGCCTTACAGCCTGTATATCATGCTAGGATCAGCTTTTTATATATAAATATATATATATATATATGTATTCCAAAGTTAGGATTAAAAACTAGCAAAATAAAGACTAAGACTGAAAACAAAATTGGGCTTCCTTAGGTTGGGTTCCCCAGAACACAAGGACTCTAGTTTATTTGAGAAGTGGCCTGAGGAAGCATGGGTGGGGGTGGGGAAGTGGCCATTGCTGTCCTCTGATGGCCACCACACCCCTCCCCTCCCAGGTGAGCACGCTGCTCCTGCCTCGCTGCAGCCTGCATCCCTCTCACAGGTCTAACCAGCTCTGTAACTGTTCTGACCAATGGCATGTGGCAGAGACGTCATTCTGGCACTTCTGAGTTCAGGGCACAAGAGGGCTAGCAGCTTTGCTTTCTCTCTGCTGGGAAATCTCACCGCCGCATGGGAAGGAAGCTCAGGATGACCACAGACAATGAAACAGCATGGGAAGGAGAGCCACATGCAGCAGCATTGAAGGGCCAGGAGTGAATGGAACCTTCCTGGACCTTCCGGCCCAGCCCTGCGGCCAGCTGAACACAGCTGAGTGATGACCCCAGTAAATGGCATGTGGAGCAGCAGATCCCCCTGGCTGAGTCTGACCTGAGCTCCTGACCCACAGAATCAAGACAAATAATAATTGTTGTAAGCCCTGTCATTTGGGGGTAGTCATCTATTACAGCAATAGATGACTAAGTCAATGCCAGGCCATTCTTGACCAGGTCACTGCTTGGGCAGCTGGGCTTAGTCACACTGGGCTTCTTGGAGATGGTGTCCAACACGCCTTGAGATGTCTCACTTGGGGATGAAGCCGGGGCATTCTCTCACTAACACCTATTGTCCTGGGTGGAGGGCTGCTCATTGGGGTATTAAATGTGAGCCAGAGCAGACCCTGCTCCTACAGCCAGTGGGAGGCAAGTGCTTGCTGGAGGAAATTGTCCCATGCACAGGAATTATAAGGGTTCAGAGGCCCTGAGCAGGGTGGCAGGTGGCACAGGCAACAAGATCCAGGCCCTGTGTGCTACTCCTGACTTGCTTCTGCTACTCACACCCAACCCATCCTCATTGCACCAACTCGATCAGACTCAAGTTCTTCACCTGTCCCTGCCTTCTGGAATGATGTTGCACTTTTCTTGGGATGCTCCTTCCCCTTTCATTATTCTAACTCCTATTTTACCATCAAAGGTCAGCGCAAACACTTCCTCTTGGAAGTTTTCAGTATCAGTTAAATATCTTTCAGTTACAATTTAAAAAAAACCAGCTACTCAACTCAAATAAGCTTCAGCAAAAGAGAAATTATTAATTTGTTTAACTGCAAAGTCTCAAAGTAGGACAGGCTTCGGGCTCAGTTTGACCAAGGCTCAGTTGATGTCACCAGAAAACATTGTCTCTCTTGGCCTCTGGATTCAGCCCTGTTCATCTCTGTGTGGTGACTACATTGTCAGGCTCCAAATAGTGGTGGGATGGTTTCTACTGCTCTAATTCATAATCTTCTCAATTTCAAAGAAGAGGCTTTAAAACAATTCCTGCAGTTTTCTAGCATTAGTTTAGGTTACATGCTCATCTCTGAACAAGTCCAAGAAGCTGGAGGAAGAAGTATGCTGGTTGTCTTTAGCCTGGTTCATATCCTGTAGTCCTAGGGCCAAAGGCTGGGGCCTCACCTGGACCAATGGGTGATGGATTGGTCCACAAATAAAACTCAGGGGTTGCTGCCTAAATACGGTGACAGGATGCTAAGGGACGTGAGGCAGCAAATGTCCTCTACTCCTTTCCTGAACATCTCACCTACTTTCCTCCTGCCCTGGTTTAATTTAAATGCCCTTTTTCTGTGACTCTGGCATTTGCCATACTGTATTATAACAGTTGCTTTATGTGATTTTCTCCACCAACGCCCTGTAAAACTTTGTGGACAGAGGCCATGATTGACAGAGGTCATGATTGATGTGCTTTTATATCTTCATACATACTCATCCGCACCAGCATTGCAAATTAATTAGGTCCCCCAAAATGCTTGTGGAATGAACAAACAAATCAATCAATGATCAGCCATAAATAATTATGTAACCACTTTCATTAGAACAAGCACAGTCGTGTAAGAACAAAGGCAAGACTCTAACTGATAGATGTTTACTTTTGTTTGTTTGCAAATTTTATTAAAATATAAATACACAACAAGTACATAAATTATAATCAATGGAAGAATGTTCATAATCTGGACACAGTTACATAACCAGAACCAAGATGAAGAGACAACATTACCAGAATTCCAAAAGCTCTTGTTTACTACCTACCTCTAAAGACAACCACTATCCTGACTTGTTAGTTTTACTTGTTTTTTTGTTTGTTTTGTCTGATTGTTTGTTTGTTTGTTTGAGATGGAGTCTCGCTCTGTCACCCAGGCTGGAGTGCAATGGCGCGATCTGGGCTCACTGCAAACTCTGCCACCTGGGTTCAAGCGATTCTCCCGCCTCAGCCTCCCGAGTACCTGGGATTACAGGTGCCCACCACCATGCCTGGCTGTTTTTTGTACTTTTGGTAGAGATGGGATTTCGCCATGTTGGCCAGGTTGGTCTCCAACTCCTGACCTCAGGTGATCTGCCCACCTCAGCCTCCCAAAGGGCTGGGATTACCACTCCTGGCCAGTTTTGCTTGTTTTGAACTTTATAGCTTGTTTGTTCTCATTGCTACATAGTGTTCTATTACGGGATTATGCCACAATTTATGTACCCATTCTACTGTTGATGGACTTTCAGGTGGTTTCCAGTTTGGGGCTACTACAAATAATGCTGCAGTGAACAGTCACATGTGTCTTGTTAGTGAACATACGGACATGTTTCTGTTGAGTATATACCTACAAGTAGAATTGCTGTTGTAAGGTAGGGATGTATTCAGCTTTAGAAGACACTTTCAGTTTTCCAAAATGGGGGTACCAATTTACACTTCAGCTAGAAATGTAGACACTTGATTGATTGAATTTTGCAGTTTTCATCGCATAACCCATGAACACATTTTTCATGTATTCACAGAGCTATGTACACAATAGATGATTGATAAATACTAAATGGATGAATGAAGGAATGAATGAATGAAGTACCACACTGAAGAACGCTGAAGAGCCACAGAATTTGAAGAAAGCAAACTTTCCCCTTCCTTGACTACAATGTGAATTAAATGAAAGACTTTGTGGAGGATTTCATTCATAATCCCTTCAAAATGAGTTAGTCCTGCTATGTACTGAATGGATTATGCATGAATCCCAAAACAAATCCAACTGCAATTAATGTTTTAATAAACTGGTTGCTAGTGTATGCAATACCCACAACTCGTCAGGAGGGATTTTATTATATTTATAAACATTAATTAGTTGTTTGTTATTGTCAAACTAAATTTAAAATAAATCCACAGCATCGCTGGCCACTTGGGTGAAAATATCTCAGTGGTGACTGTAATTAGAAAATAGATGTGAGAGAATAGCCTTAATTAGTTAGCTAATGGCGAGCTTTCCACTAATTGAAACGAGGAGTCTCTATCTCGCAGGGTGATACAATATCTTAGGTGTGAGCGTGAGTAAGAAGTGAACTCCTGTGGGTATTAGTAAGAAGCCCAAATGTTCTTTTAACCCTTTCCTTGTGGTATTTCCATAAGAATCCACAATGCTTGTTGCCAAATAAAATACAAAATAAAGAGGAGGTTTTTGGCAGGATGAAACTGATTCTGTTCTAGCCAAAATAGGGAATGGCCTCCCTAATGCCAGATTCAATTTTAGTCCTTGTCTCTCTGAACTCCTCTGGGGCAGGTGACCCCCTATTTTCCTGCTTCTTCTGCTTCTGTGGACACTCATTCTCAGTTTTCTTCATTGTCTCTTCTTTCTCCTAATGCTTACACATTGGTGTTCTCTAACGTTCTAGTCTTCTCATCTTTTTTATCTTGCACTCTCTCCCATGATGGTCTCATCCACTGCTGTGGTCTTAACCTCCACCCATGTGCAGGATCCTGGATCTGTGTCTTCTTTCCTGCCCTCTCTCAGGCTTCAGACTCAGGTGTCCCATCATCTGCTCATATTCCCTACTGTATGTCTTAAGGGACTTTGTAGCAGATGCTGTTTGCAGTTCCGCCCAAATGTTCCGGGGTCCCGTGTGTCATGTCTGTGTTCTCCTTCTCCAGCTTCTCTGCGGCTTTGCTTCTACCTGCCTGCACCTGTCACTCTCTTGGGTGAATGAACCTGGGCTCTCCACATAATACAGAGAGCCAGAAGGGCCAGAGTTCCCCTCTTGGGTCAGGCTGAGGGTGGGACTTTACCCGAGAGCTCATCCCTGCTGGGCTTATTCCCTTCCCTGTCCCGCTTCCTCCATGTCCTTATTAGTCTCCCCTGGGAGCACTTCCTTAATAAGTCGCCTGTACACAAACCTCATCTTAAGTTCCATTTCTACTAACCTGGCCCAACATATATACCAAGCAAAATACATCATCTCCCCACAAAATGAAAAAAAATATAGTTCCTTCTTTTATATTTCAGCTCTCCACTGGTATCACTATTGCCTAAGTCAGAAAAGAAGAAGTGCTCCCCTTCCCCATTTACCTGCTACTTTCAGCCACATGGAAATGCTCCCCAGATCCTGACAATACAACCCCTCCCTATCCTCACCATCCCCTCCTTATCCCCACCATCCCCTCCCTATCCCCACCATCCCCTCTCTATCCCCACCATCCCCTCCCTATCCCCACCATCCCCTCCCTATCCCCACCATGCCCTCTCTATCCCCACCATCCCCTCCCTATCCCCACCATCCCCTCCCTATCCCCACCATCCCCTCTCTATCCCCACCATCCCCTCCCTATCCCCACCATCCCCTCCCTATCCCCACCATCCCCTCCCTATCCCCACCATGCCCTCTCTATCCCCATCATCCCCTCTCTATCCCCACCATCCCCTCTCTATCCTCACCACCCCCTCTCTATCCATTGATCCTTCCACTCCATCTGTTGCAGAGACATCTACCCGCCCTCCAAACTTCAAACTTTCCCATTCATAGTTTGGGGTTGCTGCCAGGAAGCAGCAGCCAGTCAAGACTACATTTCCAAGCTGATGACCTTGCAACTGAGCAGGCCACATGCCCAGTTCTCACCTATGACAATGGAAGTGACGTGTGTGTCTTCCTGGTCAAGGTTGTCAAGAAGTGGGTGGGGCTCTTCCACTCTCTCTTTCTCCCTTCTGCCTAGATGTAGAGGACTCGAGGTCCCCAAGGCTGTGAAGTTGCAAGAAAGAAAGGATCTGGGGCTGCTGAGCTACCCGTGGGTGAAGCCCTCCCATGACCAGAAGCACACTCCCATTGGACAAGGACAGAAGCCTTTGTGATGTTAAAGCCACTGAAATTTGAGGGTGTGTTTGTGTGGCTGCAGGGGTGCCCTGGATTACTACACCACCTCTGCTGCCATTACTTATTTAGGATCGTCCCTGCCTGGATTCCTGCATTCGCTCCTGACATAGTCTCCATCCTCCTCACCCGTCACAGATCTGTCTGTTACCTATTCACCAGAAGAGAGCAACCTAATGGAAATGCAAATCTGACCCTGTACCTCTCTGTTCTTCAAGAGTCTTGAACACCTCCCATGCCCTGTTAAGTACTGGATAAAGGTGAAGTTTCCCAGCACCTTAAGAGACCTGCATGCCTAACAGTTCTCTCTCAGCCACTCTCAGCCTTGTAATTTATACCCTAGGAGTGCCTGACTACTTACAGCTCCCTGAAAGCATCTGCTGTCTTACCAACACCTGGACAGTCCTACCTCGAATTTGCCGGCTGATTGGTTCCTGCTGATTTTTGAAGATTTAACTTGGACAAGAAGCCATCTTAACATTTCCCCAGGCTGCAGTAGAGCCCTCACTGGGAGTTTCTTCCAGTGCACCAAGAGGCCTAGACTCAGCCACTCACCAGTCCCTCTTCCCAACCAGACCAACCTGCACACTTGTTGAAAGTAGGGATCCAGGCTTTACATTCCAGAACTGACTCTCTGTCCATATTACTAATCAAAAGTATGAGAGACCAACTTTTCAAAATTATTTCCAAGTTCTGAGATAATTTTCAAGTTCAACAAATATGGAGGGCACGTGTAGCAGGAAAAGTTGCTGTGTTTTGTCATTTCCTTGGCATTGCTAGAGATGGGTTGAAGAATAGTCTGGCAGTAATAGGGGAGAGACAATATTAGAGTGGTGATGGAGTGGACAAGGAAGCAAGAGAGAGGTGACATCTAGGGAGAGACGGGAAAACCACAGTGTGGGGGTAGGACTGTGGACCTCAGGTTTGAAATCCTTAGACCCAGAAGGAAATGTTCTGGGTCCGTTGGTTCAAGTGCCAATTGCGGGTTCAGAACACAGAGCTCTGGACTGATGAGCTCCTTGTCCAAGTGCATCCTGCCCACCAGTGACCAGTCTAAAATAAAGGCCTGGTCACGAACACTCTGGCCTCTCTCAGTTTTACTCTCTGCTGCCTTCAGGAGCTAAGCTTTTGCCAGATGAAGCTGGAAACTTCCATACATTAGTAACAACTTCTCTTCCCCGGAACTCTAGCAACTCAACTGGAAACATGCACCAGGGAAGAGAGTAGGTCTGGAAGAAGGACTGTTCTTTATTAGGCCCACACTGAAATTAAAAATTTTTTATTCACATCTCTCATTCTGGCTTTGACAGATTTCATGAGAAATCCCTCTATCTGTGGGTCTTACTGAAAGAAGCATTTAAAGAAAAATATGTCCGTTAAAAAAGCAAATAACTAGTGCTGCTGTGTTAGCATGGTTTGCTGTTGTCGGGGGAGATGGTGGCTTAGTGAGATGTAGCAGGCAAGGACATTTCTATAGGGGCCTCTAAATCACTTAATGGTGAAAGGGATTCCCAGATGGCCTTATCAGCATCTATGTAAAATTGTTAGATATCTGCACCAACTAATAAATTTGACTTGGAGCTTGGTTTTCTGACATTTCCTCAAATCCTCAGAGAACCGTAGTTACTGTATATCCTTGTACAGTATTTGAATTCAGAATTGCTATGCCTGGTTGGTTGCCCACCAGGACAGGAAATAAAACTCCATAATACAATGTCATTTTTTTAAGTCTGAGCATTATTAGTTGCCGTGATATTGTATGACAAACTCATGTTTCTTTTTTTTTATCTCAAATGTTTTATTCTCCAGTACAACTCATTTGCATTGTTGTCCCATATGGGGATTTGTACACCGTGGTACACGATAAAGATGCAGAAGGGAATTAGGTCACCAGGCATGCTCCTTTTTCTTTTAATAACCCCATCCAACCTCCTGCTTCTTAATCCCATGCAGACAAAAGCAATAGAAGCTAAACCTTCCAGAGCCGTGATAGGGAAGGCGGACGCGCAAATCCACCAACATACATCCTTTCACTCGCGGTGGATGTATTTAATTAATCCCATGTGGACTGGTCTTATTCAAATAAAACTATATTTTATAAACTGCTGCCTTGTTTTCTGGTCTGTGTGGTGACCCCTGATTGAGGCAGCTGTGCCGTTTTAAGCAGTCAGTTATTAAGGGTCTGGGTTTCTTTCTGCTAATGGCGTCATGCGGAAAAGAATCTGTATTCTACGCAGGGTAAAAACATCCCCAGTGGGTAAGGAATTAGGAGAACATTGGAGGGGTATGAAGCGGTGGCAGCAGGCAGAGGAGGGGAGGGTGAGCAGGAGGGAAGGTGGGAGGCAGCGAGGTCCCAGCTGTGACCCTGGACAGGCGATGAGCTTGGAGATTGGATGGCTTCCGCAGGCTGGCGCCCACGTGGGCCAGTCCTCTTCATGCCAGGCGGGGTTCTGAGCAGCAGTTTGCTACTGAGGGTCTTTCCAAACCTCTGACTACATGCCATTTAGTACCCAGGACAACCCCACGTTACTGAAGTAGAGGTCAAGTTGCTGGCATAATGACAATATTAGAAAACTCTCCACTAGCTCTTAACATGTGTCAAGCATTCTTCTTGCATTGGCTCATTCAATTCTCACTAAAACTCTATGAGGTAGCTATTATTATTATCATCCCCTATTACAGACTAGGAAACTGAGGTATTAGTTAAAATGTTCAGGAGCACTTGGATAGCAATACTCAAAATGAACCAGTCTGACCCAAAGACTATGTTCTTAACCATTACACAGCCCAGTCTCCAAGGGGCCTTGGTTTTACCCCAGCCAGGACTTGAACATTTAGGACATTCCCTTTGGAAATGCGTCCTAGGTTCACCAAAGGACATGACCTAGACTATTCATAAAAGCAGTATTATTTCATAATAGCATCAAACTGGAAACCACCCACATGCCCACCAATAGAATGAAGAAATCGTGGCATAGTCACAAAACAGAAGACTCTACAGTGATGAGAGTAAGGGACTCACAGATACTCACGGCCACATAAATGAATCTCACAAACATGAAAGGTGTTGGACACAAAAGAACACATAATGAATGTTTCCACTTAAAGTTCAAAAATGGCCAAGCTGTCTATGGGGAGAAATCAGGAGAGTGGTTACCCTTGGTGGGGGGTTAATGGCTAGAAAGGGCACAAGATGGGGTTTTGGGGATGGTCATGTTTTATTTCTTGATCTGAATGGTGATTACATGGGAGTGTTCATTTTGCACAAATTCATCAGAATTGATACAGGGATATATGTTTCTATATGTATGTCATGCTTAATAAAAAGGGCAAAGATTAAAAAGAAAAAGACATGGCCAAAGAAAGGGTCCAGTAAAAGCCTCAGAATTGATAGTCAAAACACCATTTGTCAATGATACATCCAGTTCCTCACCAGGAACTGACTTCAGGCCAAGGGGGAAAACACATGGAGAGCTTACTAGGGTGCAAAAAGCTCAGGAGGAGAGTTCCCTTGTTTATAACCTGAGAGCCTCATTCCACACTCCGCTGAGCCACTAACTGACTGTGTGGCCTTCATTGAGTAAGGTCACCTGGATGAACATAATCTATGCATTTTTTAATCTATTAAAAGTAGTAAGAATAATGAACCACACAGGTGTTTTAGTGGCTCTAACAAGGTCAGCTCCCTGGGCAAGAAGCTTAGACAGCGATCCATTTGAAAGCTCACCCAGAGGAGAAATACTCTTTGAACAAAACATTGCAATTCCTTCAGGGAAGGTTTGCCATTATCAGCTCGCACTGAGACCCTTCCTACTACCTGCTATGCCCTGGCTTTCTCCTTTTGTTTTATTTATATTTTTTATATTTTCCTTCCAGTAGATTTATTTCATTTTTCCTAACAGGTTTTTAGAACACTGTCTCTCCAGCCTCCTGACATTTCTATACCTAGAAATGGAAGACAACTCATCTTTTGTGGAAGACACCTGGTTTTTCTTGATGCAAAGAGTCATAGCTTGGGTATTTTATTTGGAAGCACTTCCATTTCTCAGAGGATCCTACTTGTGAGCGTCAGATACCCACAGCTAGGGCAGAAGAAACATGTCAGAAACAAACATCTGCCAGTGACACCTCTCAAACCTCTCTGGAGCTCAAATATTTTGGCAAACTTCAGCCCGATTTTAGGTGGGGTCTCAAGCAGGTGGTTGATGGGATGTGATGAGGAAAGAAAAGACCTATTAGTCTTGGGAAATGCAAAGTTTGTTTGATTTGAGTTTTCAGAATTTGTTTATTTTTCTCATCAAAATCCTCATTAAAAGAGTAAGGGGGAAAAACTCCCTTTTGCTTTTATGGTAGGTGACGTATTCTGCAAATCCCAGGACGATCAGTCTCAGCCAAGCCCTTAAGAAAGCCAACTGGAAGCTCCTTTCTGGTTCAGCTTTCTAAATGTTCTGAAATTATAAAGCTGGATTTTTCCTGCTGTTTCTGTTTGGGAAGGCACTTTTTTAAATTTTAAATTTAAATTTTTTATTTCCATAGGTTTTTGGGGAACAGGTGGTGTTTGTTTCCATCAGTAAGTCCTTTAGTGGTGACTTGTGAGATTTTGGTGCACCCATCACCTGAGCAGTATACACTGAACCCGATTTGCAGCCTCTATCCCTCACCCCCTACAAAGGAACTTTTTAAGAGAAGACAAAGGTTTATAACATCTTCCAGGGAAAAAATCCACCAGATTATTCCGAGAGACTTCGTAGTGAACCGGAGTATAATGTTTATGTGAAGAGTTGAATTTTGAATTTTCAAAGCAGGTATATTTCTTTTTTTTTTTCTTTTTTTTTTGAGACGGAGTCTCGCTGTCGCCCAGGTTGGAGTGCAGTGGCGCGATCTCGGCTCACTGAGGGCTCCGCCCCCCGGGGTTCACGCCATTCTCCTGCCTCAGCCTTTTGAGTAGCTGGGACTACAGGCGCCCGCCACCTCGCCCGGCTAATTTTTTGTATTTTTAGTAGAGACGGGGTTTCACCGTGTTAGCCAGGATGGTCTCGATCTCCTGACCTCGTGATCCGCCCGCCTTGGCCTCCCAAAGTGCTGGGATTACAGGCGTCAGCCACCGCGCCCAGCCGCAGGTATATTTCTTAACATGCTTTTGTGATTGTTTTGTGAAAGATTTGAAGTTAGAAGATATTATTAACTTGTATTCTTTATTTTATCACTTTCCAGCATGTTTTAAGTAATATAAAAGATGCTTTATGGAGATGTGTGTGTGTGTGTTCAAAAGCAGTGTAAAGAAATTCCACTCGCTTTTTTGGGGTGAACTTTTAATTGGTTTAACAAATATGGAGAAAAATGCATAATTTAAAGGTTTACAGCCCAGTGAATTTTCACAGAGGGAACACACCCACGTACTCAGCACCTAGTCCCACCAAACCTTCTCCACGCCCCAGCAACACCATCCCCAACCAAGAAAAATCATTACTCTGATCTCTAGCACCATAGAGTGTAGTTGTGCCTGTTTTGAAATGTATATGAATGGAATTACAGATTATCCGCTCTTTGGTGTTTAGCTTCCTTGGCTCCACATTGCGCCGGCGAGATCCGTGCCTGTTGCTGCCTTAGCGATAGTTTCTTCATGCTTAGGGTTGTCTCAGACCGTTCTGTGAATGTTCCCTAAATTGCTCACTCATTCTCCTAATGATGGACCCAGCTGAGTTAAGTTTGGAGTCATTATGAAGAAGGCTTTTCTGAACATTTTGGTACATGTTTTTTGGTGGACAGAGATATTCGTTTCTCTTGGGTGTATACCCAGGAGTGGAATTTGAGGTTATATGGTATGTCTTTGTTCAGTTTAGTAGGTATTGCCAAACAGCTTCCCAAAGGGTTGTATCAACCAAGACTCCCATCATAATTCACCTGCAATTTTGCATACACCGCAATACTCTAACATCTCTTTTCATGCATGGTGTTGCTTTTTCTTCCTGCCTACCTATTTGCAATTTTCTAACTCATCACCACCCACTGTCCTTCCCAGACCCAGACTTAGCCTGTTGAGCACTGAACAGCATCGAAGTTCAAGGTTTGCTGATTACTTCATTGTTTATTTGCCTGTTAAGGAAGGAGGCAAGGAAGGTTAAAAGCAGTTTAGGAATTATGTATCGTTTCCTCTAACTACAGTCTCATGATACTCCATCCTCACAGGCCAGTTAGAAAGTCAGACATATTGAATGCTGGTAGAGATGGTTTGAGTACTCAGAGAGTGCAAAAAACAAACAAATACTACGTATTCTTTTCTTCTTAAAGATCAACAGTGTATTCTTTCCTTCTTAAGGATCAACTCATGGTTTATATGAATTAAATTTTTGGCAGTAGAATCAAATTAATTTCTAATAGAACTGGGTGGATTTCATCACTATCCAGGCTTCCTTGCATAATATTTGATGAGGGTGGATATAATCGAAATAAAGCAAATCCCAGCAGTAAATACTGGTGACTCTGAGCTGTCCTCTATGGAAGTAGAACTATCTCTTCAGGCTGGTGGGCATTCAATTCTACACTTTCCCTCTGATTTTTCATGGAAGGGGGGTTTACTCTTAAATACATAATGGATAAAAATGAAGACGGAGAGTGGATGGAGATTGGATGGAGAAGTAGGCAGAGGAAATAGTCTTACATCCCTGGATCAGGAAAGAATAAGGGCCCAGAAAAGTGGAAGGAAGCTATAGCACTGGGGGACTCAGAGGACCCCAAACTCTCTCCCACTATGAAGTTTCCTTGACTACTCAAAAACGACGTTTCTTCCTAGTCTGATGACCCCACTCACCCCGTGACTAAAGACCGTGGACAGCCATGATTTGGGGGCTGACTGCTCATGCCCAGCACCCCCTTCCCTTTGTTCGTGAAGCTCACGTGGAAGCAGAGCCTTACAATGACCCCAGATGTCAGGGCTGGACGAACTGCCCGTATTAGATTTTTAGGGCAGCCATAACTAAATACCACAGGGTAGCTTAAAACAACAGGAATGTATTCTCTCACATTTCTGGAGGCCAGAAGTCTAAAATCACAGACGCAACAGGCCATGCTTCCCCCAAGATTCTGGGAGGATCCTTCCTGGCCCCTTCCTGGCTCTGGTGGCCAGCAGTCCCTGGTGTTGCTCGGTGTGTAGAGGCATCGCCACGATTTTTGCCTCTGTTGTCCCATGACGGCCTTCTCTCTGAGGGTCTCAGTCCTCACATGGCATTCTCTTCTTCTTATAAGAACACCAGTTATGCTGGACTAGGGCCCACCCTAATGATCTCATCTTAACTCAGTTACCTCTGCAGAGACCCTATTTCTACTAAGGTCACATTCGCAGGTTCTGAGGGGTAGGACTTCAGTGTATCTTTTGTGGGGACACAATTCAACCCATAATACCCTCTGTCTTGGGTCAAGTTCTCTAGAAGTAGAGCCTGAGGTGAGACTCTTGTTCAAGCAATGGATTAAAGATGTACCTTCCAGAGAAGGAGGGTGAGAGAATCAGGGGAGGGCAGGGGCAAAGGGAAGCAAGGATGTGGTCTCAGAGGAAGGTTAGCCTCAGCCTGACTCCATAGGGTCTCTGAAGAATGAATTCTGCCATACAGTCAGTCCATTTTTAGGCCTGTGAGCCAGCTTCCTACACACTCATGTCACTCTGTCGTTGGCTAGGAGCCTCCATGGGTGTCATCTCCCAAGCATGGTGGTCCCATCTGCTGAGGACAGTTATCTGGAGAAAAGGAAGACATTCTCTGCTGTGAGAAGACAATTCTCACCGCAGCTGGCCATCTGTGTGGGGCATGGATGTCAGCCCCAGCACTTCCAGCAGCTGGTTTGCAGAGGGGGCCACAGACTTGCCTGCTGCCTTCCCGCCTCTCCCCCTCCACTGCCCATCGTCTCTTAAGTTTATACATTGAATGATTAAATGTTACTTTTGGATAAATCAGATTATTGCCAACTTCCCACTTAATAAATACAGAGCAGTAAGCAATATTTTACATGTAAGCATTAAGTTTATACAGTTGATCCTTGAACAACGTGAACTTGAACTGCATTGGTCCACTTATGTGCAGATTTTCTTCTGTTTCTGCCATTCCTGAGACACCCCCCACTTCCTTGTTTTCAGCTTATTCAATGTGAAGACATTGCACAAGGATGAAGATCTTAGTGATGATCCACTTCCACTTCATGAATAATAAATATATTTTCTCTTCCTTATGATTTTCTTTTCTTTTTAAGAAGTGCAGTGATGCAATTATGGCTCACTGTAGCCTCAAACTTCTGATCAAGGGATCCTCCAGCCTCAGCCTCCCAAAGTGCTGGGATTACACCTGCACCCATCGCCTTATGATTTTCTCTTTCTTTCTTTCTTTCTTTCTTTCTTTCTCTTTCTTTCTTTTTCTTTCTTTCCTTCCTTCTTTTTCTTTCCTTCCTTTCTTTCTTTCCCTTCCTTCCTTCCTTTCTTTCTTTCTTTCTTTCTTTTTTTCTTTCTTTCTTTCTTTCTCTCTCTCTCTTTCTTTCCTTCTTCTTTCTTTCTTTCCTTTTTTTTTGAGACAGGGTCTTGCACTGTTGCCCAGGCTGGAGTGCAACCTCAACCTCCTGGGTTCAAGCAATTCACCCACTTCAGCCTGCCAAGTAGCTGGGACCATAGGTATGAACCATCATGCCCAGCTAATTATTGTATTTTTCATAGAGATCGGGCTTCTGTGTTGCCCAGGCTGGTCTCGAAATCCTGGACTCAAGCGAACCACCCACCTTGGCCTCCCAAAGTGCTGGGATTACAAGTGCGAGCCAGTGGACCTGGCCCATGATTTTTTCTTCTGTCTAGCTTGCTTTAAGAGTATAGTGCATAATATCTATAACATATAAAATCTGTGTTAATGGACTATTTATGTTATCAGTAAGGCTTCTCATCTGTATTAGGCCATTCCTATGTTGCTGTAAAGAAAGCCCCACTCTGTGGTTCTTTCTGGGCAATTCTGGGAGGAATTTAGTGTCCTCAGAGCTCCTGGTGGAACCCAGGCTCAGCTGCCTCCAGCATGAGCTCATATGCTGGTGTTTTTATTTCCCTTGCTTCCTTTCCCTGCTCCCTCACTCCCGCTTCCTGGGCCCACCTCCCAGATAAACCATCTGCATTCAAGTCCTTGTCTCTGGCTCAGCTTTCCCAGAAATCCAACCCAAGACAGCTGCCTCGAAGAACCTTTTACACCCAGTTTTTCTTGAAAAGCATGATTTACTCAAGATCAACCAGCCTATGGGCATTTTCTTGAGGAGTTTGATCGTGGCTGACGTTGACACTGGGCAAGTCAGCCATGATGGCCTAAAAGCATGGCCTTGGAAGTCCAATCTTTTTTGTGTGCCAGACCTAACCCTAAATTCCATTTTTTGTTTCAAGTGAGATAAATTTACATACAGTGAAATACATATTTTAAGTGAACAATTCAATGACTGTCAATAACCAAAATTCCTATCAAGATATAGAGCATTTTCCTTACCCCAGACAGTTCTTTCATGCTCCTTCCAGTCAAAGGTAACCATTGATCTAATCTCTATGACCTTATATTAGTTTTGTTTGTTCTTGAACTTGATATCAATGTTTTCACATTGCATGTATTCTTTAGTGTCTAGTTCCCTTTGCTCAACATGTTGTTTTTGAGATCTATCCATTTTATTGTGTATATCAATCGTTTGTTCCTTTCATTGCTGAGTAGTATCTCATATGAAAAAAAACACATTTTGAATATTCATTCCCCTCTTGATGGACATTTGGGTTGTTTCTACTTTGGAGCTATTAAGAATAAGGATACTATGAACATTCGTATACAAGTCTTTTTCTTGAAGAGCGTATACATCTTTTCATTTCTATATATTTGGCTGAATGCCTAAGAGTGGAAGGCTGCTGGCACTTTTTTAATGTTTTAAAAATCTGCCAACTGTTTTTCAAAGTGGTTGTAGCATTTTATATTCCCACAAAAGTTATAGGAGAATTCCAGTTATTTCACTTTCTCATCCCTATTTGATGTTGTCACTCTCTTTTAATTATAGACATTCTCATCAATGTGCCCAAATTGTTTCTTAAGTAGAATGTGATGATTTGGACTATTGTTTACTGACTTCCCTTCCATGGTGAAAAGCGTAGGCTTCCCCACCCCATTGATACTGGGTTTTACCATGAAACTTGGCTTGACCAGTGGAAGATTAATGGACAATATGGAAGCAAAGGCATGGAATATCCTTGTGCTGTGTCTTGCCCTGTTATGTTTCTGCCAGTGCCACAAGAACATATCCTGGCTAATCCACTGATCCAGTAAAGGAGGAAAGATGTGGGGAAGAGGTAGACCCAAATGGCTGCTCAGAGCCAAACACATTGGAGTCCAGCTACTTTGGACATTTTGGGAATATGTGATCCTTGTTTTAGGCCAATGGGTTGTGGGATGATTTGTTACACAGTATAACTGTGGCAGTGATTGATTGCCACCATAGAGCCAGGTGTCCTTGTCAAGCCTGTCAAGCTGCCTGGAAGCATAACTGCCCCATTCCCAGCTGGACTACCTGCTGAAGTCTGCATTAACCAACATAGTGAATAGCTTCATTCTAACTACTCTGGGCAACCTTGAACTTCCTGCCACTCAATATTTATCAAAGGCTTGATTAAAAGAAACAATATTTACAAAGGACGGTCTGAAAGCTATGCCATCCAGCCATTGCCTGAGTCCTGTAAAATGTCTCGCTGCATTAATCTCAGGTGGCAGAGAGCTGGTGTCCTAGGACTGAATTGTTTTTGCTCTCTCAGAACAGCTTCTACCAGGTTGTGTTTTGGCATGACCCTATCAATGTATCACAGAGGAAATTATAGGGGAAACCTTCATGATGCTTGTGTTTGTATCTGCTGTAAGGACATTGTTGGGCATGCTCTGTGAAAAGGCAGGGGAGGGGGAGTGAGTTTTATTATGATTGATATTGTTGTAGTGTTAATTATTGACTATTCAAACAACCTCTTATCTACTATTCCTGTCTGCAATTTCCCATCACACTAAACTGCGCTGAATGCTTTTGCTTGAGTAATCTTTAAAATATAACTTTACTTATTGTACAACTATTATTGTACATATACAGATGCATACATACATATATATAGGAAAATATATAATATACAGACAAACATAGAGAGGGAAATAAAATTTATATCTAAGACTTTCAATCAAAGATAAAGAGTCTGGATTTTGAATCTTGACTGTCCAGACTGGAATTCCACTTGCAGCATTTACCTTTAGCTAACTATTTAATCCATCTCTGCTGCTCAAATGGAATCAAACAAGATGTTCAAGCGGGTCTCAGCCCAAGACAATTGATGCTCCTTCCAAATAAGTTGCAAGTCCATGATATAGGTTTTATGAAAGAAGTGACCCGTGCTTGCTTTGTGACTTAATTGTTCACCCACAGAAATGGAATAAAAGGACTGGAGGCTACCGGAGAAGAAAGAAGATAATTTTTGGAAGAATTGATTCTGCTCTGAGTCCTGTACTCTCACAGAATAGAAAGGTTTAGATGTTCTGTTCATCTCAAGTCAAAGGAATAGTGCCTATAGAGAAGTTGAGGGCATGATGAGGTCTCCTGCAGTCATGAAGACACAGTGGACTGGTCTGACCCAAGCCTGACACCTTAAATGGAAAGAAACAAGCCAACTGTTCTGATGGCAAAAGGCAAAATGAAGTGGCTGCCCTGAGCAAACTTCACTCCCAGAGTCTCTGAGGACAAAGGATAAACAAGTGTTTCCTGTGTGTTATGCATGAAGGAGCATCTTCCTGGAGTCATCCCAGAAGCTGCCTGGGAGTCATCTGAAGAAGCAAAAAGATCACCGTTGAAAGGAGATGGAGATACCACCAGATGGAGATACCTTTTTGGCTGGAGAAGGAGTTCATAACCAACCATCCAAAGAGAGATGCTTTCATCAGCAATAAGGGAACTGAATATGGCAGATCCCTAGGGAAGTAAGAGAACCCATAAACATGGCCCTTGACAAAAATGATGAGCCTTAAACACCTGCAAATCCAGAGAGTGCCAACACCAGCTCTCTACGCTCTCCAGGAGCCAAGTAACAACGTTCCCACCCCTTTCCCACCTTTCCTCCTCAGTCCAGCTCCTCCCACCTACTTCCAGGTAAGTCACTCTCCCAGGCTGGGAAAGGGGAATAATGGCAACCATGAATGATGCATAAAGTATTGATTACTACCCTGAACTAGGCATATTAGCTATTGACAGGAAAATGGGCAGAAAACACATGAGACATGCTAATTTTAATCTATGGGCAAGAGGAGAATGAGTCCAAAGGGATCATTTTAAAAGGCAGTGGCACAAAGGAAGCTACTTTGGGATTATATCCTACAAACCATGCTGTTTCACCGTACTGGCAATAGGCGGATAATAATGGCATCTAACTTCATAAGGGGAAGGAATAAATGACCTCATTATGAAGAAATGAGCTAATGTGTGCAGAGCACTTAGGACAGTTGCTGACAATATTATACTACCAGCAATTTATTGCCTCTCTGATTAGTGGCTTGTTTCTTTGTTTTTTTTTTTTTGAGACGGAGTCTCACTCTGTCGCTCAGGCTGGAGTGCAGTGGCAAAATCTTGGCTCGCTGCAACCTCTGCCTCCCAGGTTCAAGTGATTCTTCTGCCTCAGCCTCCCGAGTAGCTGGGACTACAGGCACGTGCCACCACATCTGGCTAATTTTTTGTATTTTTAGTAGAGACGGAGTTTCACTGTGTTAGCCAGGATGGTCTCGATCTCCTGACTTTGTGATCCACCCACCTCGGCCTCCCAAAGTGCTGGGATTATAGGCGTGAGCCACTGTGCCCAGCCTAATGGCTTGATTTTAGTTACGAATGGTCTCAGTTTAGAGTTCAAAAATTGTTAAATTTCTATATAAATATACATATTATATATAATATATATTAAAATTAATATATAAATTTTAATAAAACTAGATTGGTACAATTTTTAGTCATTTAACTACAACTCATGTTATTAAACATTTTTCAAAAGCAAACTTTTTATGGTTACAAATATCCCATCCCACAATAGCGCAATAATATGCTGAATCATTTAGCTGCTCCTGGATTATTTGAGAATCATTGTGTTAATACACAGCTCAGCCTGTCAGCACTCTTCCTTTCCAGCCTTAAGTGCCTGTACATCACAGCATGCCTCCATCAAGTCAGGATTTTTGCCTTATCCCAAACAGGAGAGTAGCTCTAGCATCTTCATTTGTTTTTCACGCAATGAGCAAAAACTGTCTTGTTCACCAGCTCCTTTTAAAATTCTGTCCATCCTTCAAGCCAAGTTTAAATGCTGTGACTTACAGGAAGCCTCCCCTGATTTTCTTCTATTCCTTCACCTGCCTCCAAGTGGAAATATTTGTCATCTGCCTTGGTAGAGCTTGACACTTTCCATGGCACTATTTATTCTTGTTTTTCTGTGAGAGTTACTGAATTTGTGTCGTATCTCCATATCTAAACAATAAGCAGCTTGAGGGTAGAGAATGTTCCCTTTTCATTGTGACATTTATTCACCAACATCTGAAAGTATATGCTACAAGTCATCCATTGTGCGGAGTGATGAGGGGACTAAATAAACAAGACCCAAGACGAGCATCATCATATTTAGTATGAAAAACAGGTATTGTGATAGGTTATATTAGTTTTTCCAAATACACACTTCCTCACTCTGTGAAAACATCATATCCACTAACATGATCCATTGATCCAATAGACTTGGCCCATTGACTTGCTTGGTGTTGCAGTTAGCTTTTGCAGCATAACAAAAAGCTTCACATCTTTGTAGCTTAAAACAGCAATGATGTCGTAGCTCATGATTCTGTGAGTTGGTAACCTAACCTAGGCTCAACTGGATGGTTTTTCTGCTGATCCTGCCTGGACTAATATTGGGCTCACTCATGTGACTGAAGTCAGGCACATGGGGCTCTGCTGAGCTGGATGATCTTAAACTCCTCATTCGTATGACAGGAGGCCAATAGGCAAAGGTGTCTTTGGGTGGGCCTCTCCAGAAGGCTAACTTCGACTTATCTACAGGGTGCTCAAAGGGCTATAAGAGCAACATAAGAAGACAAGCACTTTTCTTTTCTTTTTCTCTTTTTTTTTTTTTTTTTTTTGAGATGAAGTCTCACTTTGTTGCCCAGGATGGAGTGCAGTAGTGCTATCTCAACTCACTGCAACTTCTGCCTCCTGGGTTCAAGCGATTCTCCTGCCTCAGCCTCCCAAGTAGCTGGGATTACAGGCATGCACCATGACATCCAGCTATTTTTTGTATTTTTAGTAGAGATGGGGTTTCACTACATTGGCCAGGCTGGTCTCGAACTCCTAACCTCAAGTGATCTGCCCACCTCGGCCTCCCAAAGTGCTGAAATTACAGGCATGAGCCATGGTGCCCAGCCAGACAAGCACTTTTCAAACCTCTGCTTGTATCACTAAAATGATAGAGAAAATTTCCTATTCACCAGTGGAAGCAGAACATTTATGGCATTAAAAGAGTTCAGGCCAGGCGCGGTGGCTCACGCCTGTAATCCCCACACTTTGGGAGTCTGAGGTGGGTGGATCATGAGGTCAGGAGATTGAGACCATCCTGTTTAACATGGTGAAACCCTGTCTCTACTTAAAATACAAAAAATTAGCCAGGCGTGGTGGCACACACTGTAGTCCCAGCTACTCGGGAGACTGAGGCAGGAGAATCACTTGAACCTGGGAGGTGGAGGTGGCAATGAGCCGAGATGGCGCCACTGCACTCCAGCCTGGGTGACAGAGAGAGACTCCATCCAAAAAAAAAAAAAAAAAAAGAGGTCATCATGTGCCAATTCAAATTAAATTGAAATTATGAAGGAGCAGAATCCATGAACAGCAGAAACTATGAGATTGAGAAAAATATAGAGAGAATAAACAAATGGAATCAACTGATAAGAGGAAAAACGAGGACAGATAAAGAGAGGAGCAAGGATTCCAAGAGAGTTCAAAAATCCCTGTCGGCTTTCAATGTCATTCCAAGTTCAACTGCATACTTGTAATAAATTACAATAAATTTCCTCATTCCTAATTCATTTGAATGAATCTCTGTTCCTTGGGACCAAAAAGACTTACTATAACAAAGTTAGTGCCAGGAGTGGGGTTTCATGGAACCAGACACTCAGAAGATGTGCAGAGTGTTTGGAATGGTAATCAGGGCAGCAAGACAGTCTTTATAACCTGGGATCAAAGGCAATCATTCCATTATAAAGAGCAATGTAATGGTACATTAAGCTGCTGCTTGTGGTTGCCTATGACTCAGACTACCTCCATGGGTGAGGCTTTGGAGGTTTGTGTAGCCACAGAGCTGTTTAAAGGAGATAAGGTGGGGGCTCAAAACAGCTGTGAACAATTTCCAGTGGCTGAAGAATAAGTTCTGTATCTGGGTTGTGCAGCTGAAAGCAGACCTTTGGGAACATACTGTGACCCTACTAAGTAATGCCTTTTATGCTTAGAACTGACACAATGAGTCCATTGAAAAGCAAGTCTAAAAATGGCCGTATGAATTGCTGAATTGCAGCATGGGCGAAATTCCCAATATTAACATTTTCTATCACCCAGGTTAAGTATCTGATTGATAAAGACTAGACTTTGCTAATAAACATGGTATATCTGGAAGATATTCAAATATTTGGAGATCCCCTACCCTCTAGACTCTGAACACTTCCCATTTTATCTCCCCCACTGCCATCCTCATAGACGCTACTCTGTCTTCATTAATAATGGGCTGGCTAGGCATGGTGGCTCACGCTTATAATCCCAGTACTTTGGGAGGCCAAGGCAGGCGGATCACTTGAGGTCAGGAATTCTAGACCAGCCTAGCCAACATGGTGAAACTCTGCCTCTACTAAAAATATAAAAAATTAGCCAGGTGTGTTGGTGGACACCTATAATCCCAGCTACTCAGGAGGCTGAGGCAGGAGAATCACTTGAACCTGGGAGGTGGAGGTTGCAGTGAGCTGAGATCATGCCACTGCACTCCAGCCTGGGCAACAAGAGCAAAACTCCAACTCAAAAGAAAAAAAAAAAAAAAAAAGAATGTGCCATGGGCTGGGCACAGGGGCTCATGCCTATAATCCCAGCACTTTGGGAGGCCGAGGTGGGTGCATCACTTGAGGTCACAAGTTCGAGACCAGCCTGACCAACATGGTGAAACCCCGCCTATACTAAAAATACAAAAATTAGCCGAGCATGGTGATGGGTGCCTGTAATCCCAGCTACTCGAGAAGCTGAGGCAGGAGAATCACTTGAACCCGGGAGGCAGAGGTTGAAGTGAGCCGAGATCATGCCACTGCACTCCAGTCTGGGTAACAAAGCAAGACTCTGTCTCAAAAAAAAAAAGAAAAGAAAAGAAAAGAAAAGAAGAATGTGCCACGGACAATGTTGATGCTTCTCCCAGGTGCCCTGGGATCACTTTTTACTATTTTTGTGGGCCCCTGATTTTGATGTGCTTTTCTTTACAAGAACCTGCCTCTTTCCCAGAGAACTGCCCTATGCTGCTGGAGCCCACTCTAGTAACCTTCTTCATGACTTTGCCTGACAGCACCATGCTTGATTTTGTCACCAACTTTGCAGAATACACCTAGTTATGGCCGGGCTTACAGGGCAGAGCCAATGATAAGATCACAAAGCATTTGCTTGGCTCCCCAAAATTTTAGGAAAGAAAAGGAAAAAATGAGAGGTGGAGAAAATTTTATACATACCTAAAATGTTTTAAAACTTTCCTCTTGACCAGGCGCGGTAGCTCACATCTGTAATCCCAGCACCTTGGGAGGCCGAGGCAGGTGGATCATTTGAGGTCAGGAGTTCAAGACCAGCCTGGCCAAAATGGTGAAACCCCTTCTCCAATAAAAATACAAAAATTAGCCGGGCATGGTGGAGGGTGCCTGTAATCCTAGATACTCAGGAAGCTGAGGCAGAAAAATCACTTGAACCTGGGAGGTGAAAGTTGCAGTGAGCCAAGATGGTACCACTGCACTACAGCCTGGGCCACAGAGTAGGATTCTGTCAAAAACAAAACAAAACAAAACAAAAAAAACAACAAAAATCTTTCCTCTTAATAAATTTAAGAAGTGTTTAAAAATGCTTTAATTTGTCTTTGATAAAAAAGATTACTGTTTGAAATATTAGAAAATCACTCAGAATTATCTCCACACCAATTCAAATGAGGGCCATGTCTGGGAATCTCCTATGTCTGGTCCTTTGGGAACAAGAACAAGAATATAAGTGTGCTGTGTTAAGGAGTTAAGGACACCACCAGCACAAAGAGAGGTGAGATTATAATTTTTAAACAAAATTCTCTTTCATTTGGACTGGGACTAATTCATGAATTCCATTGCAATTAAACTGAGTGAGCACAGGCTGAAACCAGCAAGTTCTCCAGGAAGAATCTTTCTTGGTGAAATTGCTTTATAGATTGAGGCGGTGAGACACCCCACATCAAAATATGACTTTTCCCAGCATCTTGTCTTTTTATTATCAACAGTAAACATGCATCGAGCACCTGTTTTATGTGTCTCGCTGAATTGCATGCTGGACATGTTTTAATGTCTGCTTAAGGAGGATTTTACCTGTAAGTGGCTTTCAAGGCCATTGAAAGAAAGGTAGTTTAGTTACATAGGAGGTTCAGATCTAGAGGACAAAAGGACGCAGGCAGAGCAATATGTGTGGCGATACCCTTGACAGCACCATGAGGGGCTTTGCTTTGCACAGGAGAGCCTCTAATCCAGCTGTGTCCAGGAGTCAGGCAGGTGAGTGTCCCAGGCAGCTGTGGACACCAATCCACAAGCACTTCTCATGCCTGTAGCCCCAAGGTAAGTAGTTATCCTTTTTAAAGGAATTATTCTGGGACGTTTATATCCAATAAACACATCTTCTGGCCAGGGGGGCACATCCTGGCTCTGCAGTACTCCGTTTGGGTCTAATAGTTACCCTCCTCTCAAGGATCCAGATCTTGGCCCCAAACATCCTCCTCTTTGTCCCTTGGACCATTAGGGTCTATGTTAGGCACCTGCTGTGTTTCCTGGCCCAGCCTCCATTCTCTTTCTGCTGCAAGTAATCCTTTGATTTACCTTTGGGGAACTGTGATTACAAGCAGGATTCTAGCCACAAGGCCTATGAGAAGCTGTGATGTAGGAATTCAGAGTCCAGAATATGAAGCTGCTGTGTTTGAGCCCTGGTGATGCCATTTACCAGCTGAGTGACTGTATTAGTCTGTTCTCACACTGCTAATAAAGACATACCCAAGACTGGGTAATTTATAAAGAAAAGAGGTTTAACTGACTCACAGTTCCATATGGCTGTGGAGGCCTCACAATCATAGCAGAAGGCGAAAGAGGAGCAAAGTCACATCTTACATGGTGGCAGGCTAGAGAGCACGTGCAGAGAAACTCCCCTTTATAAATTCATCAGATCTCATAAGACTTATTCACTATCATGAGAACAGTACGGGAAAGACCTGCCCCATGATTCAATTACCTCCCACTGGGTCCCTCCCACAACATGTGGGAATTGTGTGAGCTACAACTCAAGATTTGGGTGGGCACACAGCCAAACCATATCAGTGACCTTGGGCATGTTTCTTACCCTCTCTGTGCTTTCTTTTCCTCATCTGCAAAATGAGGGTAGTAGTCACAGGTCCATCGTGGTGAGAGTTAAGTGACTGCATCCACAAGCCTGCCACAGGCTAAGTGCTCAATCCATGATATCACTATTACCCCTGCCATCTGGCAGAGCTTTGATAGGAAAGTCAGTCAGCATGTCGTGACCATTCCACAGAGTGATTATGTGGCCCTTGCCAGGCTGATCAGACCATTTCTCCTAGGAATTTGATTCTTGAACCAAGTGAAAGGACAGAAAAAGTCAGGGAGCCAGTTTATTCAGGTGATGCCATGAAGGTGCTATAAAGAAGCTGTGTCTACCTCCCAGCTTTCTAGTTGGCACTGGTCATTGTCCTCCCCAAGCCCTGGCTCTTTAGGCTTTCCTACAGGCCCTGAGAGCTGCCTCTGCCCTTTTAATACATCCTTGTTTTGCCTAAGTTGTTCGGGATCTATTTCTATTGTTCATAACCAAAACATCCTGGCCAACCCAGGTCCCTGTGGTAATGTCGGGGACACTGCAGTCTTTGTATATTTGATTCAAGTTCCTTGCTTGATTTGCTCAGGCACATTCTCTGGAATGAGAAGAAGTCGAGACTAGGACTCCCTAGCATAATTTGAAAGCCCTCAGCCCCTAGACATTACAGATCCACCACCCAAATCCCTTTCAAGGAAAGACTTGCTTGCCCAGCCACATAAATAATGACCCAAAATTTATTGGCACAAAACAATTATTTATTTTTCTTATGGATTCTATGGATGAGAAATTAACTGAGTAGGAGCAACTTGCCTCCAGTCCAAGATTTCTTGGGCTTCAGCTGGAAGATTCCAATGCTGGGGGCCTGAGTCATTTGAAAGCTCATTCAGTTGCATATTGGAATTTGGGGCTGGCCATGTGGTCTCTCCCTGTGTCCTGGGCTTTCTCACAACATGGTGACTGAGTTTCCAGGTGAGTACTTGGAAGCAGACAAAGCCAGGTAGAAGCTGCATGGCTGTTTATGATCTGGCCTCTGAAGTCACATGGCATCACTTCCCCCAGCATCTACTTATGCTGAATTTCCAGGGGAGAAGAAATGTACTTTACTTTTTGGTGAGTGAATGGAAAGGCTCTGGAAGAACATGTGGAGTCAAAAATATTGAGTTGGCCATTTTTGGAAAATACAACTTGCCGCACGTTCCCTTAGAGCGAAAATAGAAACAGTAAACTTTGGCTCCACAGGAGAGCTGGAGCTTCACCACCAAGGATGTAAGAAGGAAATATGCAAATATCTGGATTCAAAAGGAAAACATAATGGATAATTAGAAATAGCCAAATATTTGTGTCTTATAAGCAAAAACATTAAAACAAGCTTGGAAACCTCTAGATACTTGACCTCATGTAGACCACTGGCTCCTAACTTGAGCCCGTGACCCAAATTGTGATCAATGCAGCCTATGGAGATGTTGTGAAAGTGGCTCAAAGAAAGATGCTATGCTCTGGCCACAGCCCTTGCAACAAACTACAAGGCCATGTGCAGGAGACCAAGTTTGGGGGTGTTAGGAAATGGCTGGACCATAACGATGATAAAAGCTGTGCTTCCTCCTCACAGCCCTCATGTTAGAGATGCACCAGCTGTTCTCTGAGGGGCTGGAAACTGATGCCATGTTTGCTTCTGTAGGAGATGCTGCCCATGCCTGTTCACAATGCCTTGCACCCACCCTTCCTGCACATGCCAACCCTACTGTCTCCTACCATTAGCACCTATGATGCTGGTGGGCATTGAAAGCTGTCAGACAGAGCCCTCTCTTGCCCCAGAACTTGCTCAGCCCATGCCTGAGGCAGGCCAGAAGTGCCAGGGACTTCATGTCCCACGAGCAACCCTCAGCCCTTGGTAGTTGGTCTTTACCTCCACAGGATGAGTCTAAAGCATGTTCTACACAGGATCCTAGGGGTCCCCAGAAGAATCAAGTGTCTCTTTCCACTCCATTTCCTCACTCCCCTACCAGTGCTGCTTGGCATTGTTTCCGAATAAATGACTTGCATTCAAGTCTCAGTCTTAGGGTCAGCCTCTGGAGGATCCCAACCTAAATTTAAAATGTACACTCCTGAGACAAAAGAAAGGTGATGGATAGAAGAATCAAACAGTTTGGGATGTGCTACAAATGAGACTTGAAATCTTAGGCCTGCTTGTTTATTAGGCTAATCAGTCTTACATGAGATGGTGATCAGTTTCCAAAAACAGTCATATTTAGATAATTCCCTCTCAAGCTTCAGGGTCACAAGTCTTTATTACCCTATTAATAGGTAACAAAGACTACAGGGAGCAAGGTGGACCTCACACAAGGCCCTTAACTGCTATGGTTCAGTATTCTTATCTGTACAGTGGAAGTAATAATAGTAACCACCACCTCATGGGTTGTATAAATATTAAGTATCCCTAATACCTTTAAAACAGTGTCTGTAGCAAATGTGCAATAAATACCAGTTGCTTATATATCTAGAAAGTCTCCTCCTGAAAGCCTAAAACTGGTCCTAAGCTGAGCGCACCAGTTTCCCCCAAACCCATTTTTTAATTAGTGTTCTCCACTGTATTACTTAGAAGGATTAGCTGCTAATTGTTAAAATCAACCCAAACTGGCTGACATGGTTTGGCTGTGTCCCCACCCAAATCTCATCTTGAATTGTAGTTCCCATAATCCCCACGTGTCGTGGGAGGCACCCAGTGGGAAGTGACTGGATCATGAGTGCAGTTTTTCCCATGCTGTTCTCGTTATAGTGAGTGAGTTCTCACAAGATCTGAGGTTTTATAAGCTTCTGACATTTCCCCTGCTTGCACTCATTCTGTCTCCTGGAACCCTGTGAAGTGGTGCATTCCCCCTTATTGTAAGTTTCCTGAGGCCTCCCCAGTCATGCAGAACTGTGGGTCAATTAAACCTCTTTTCTTTGTAAATTGCCCAGTCTCAAGTATTTCTTCAAAGCAGCATGAGAACAGACTAATACACTGGACTATGAAATAAAGGCTGAAACAATAAGTCAGTTTTTGAGTCAATCAATTCATGTGACTGAAATATTGTGGAAGGGCTGGTATTGGGCCAAGTGGGCCCGGTTGCTCAAGACCTATATCTTTCTCTCCATGTCGTAGCTCTGCCCTCTCCACATTCATTCCTGACAGAGTCACCCATGTGGGCCAGCATTGACTATGTGCTCCTTCCTATCTGGTGCTAGTGGGGTCTCTTCCACAGAAAACCAATACCTGGGCTTTAGCTTGATTGGATCAATTTAGTCTATCTGCTTATTCCTAAACCAATCATGATGGCCAAGAGGAAGGAATAGTGCTGACTGGTTTATGACAGAACCACCTGTCCCACCCCAAAGACCATCAAGTCATCCTTAGGAGGATTACAGATGGACGTGGGAATAAAAATAGGCATGCTGCCTGCAAGAGAAGAAGGAATGAATGCTGGTGGCCCAAGGCACCAGAAAATGTTGGCCTCACCTACCTTAGTTTCTGGCACCTCCTTCTACCAGTTGCTCATTCTAGGAAGCTGAAGTCCTTCCTCTTCCTCTCTCTTCCATCTTTCAATTTGCATGACCCTTTTATTAATTGTCCTCCTAAAAATCTTCTCAATCCAGCCACTTCCCTCCATTCCCATTGTGAACTATGGTCTTGATCATGCCCAGGCCAGCCGAATGGCATCAGTAGCGGTTGGAAGACAGAAACCTTATCTGTTATTTTAACGGAGAGAAGTTCATATAAACGGTTGTTAATTTTGTAACAAAAATAGTTAAACATGACCTCTAAGATGTCACCGAGGTAGCAACTTCAGAAAGCAGCTACCAGTCTAAGGCTAAGGGATAAAAAGGAAAAGGTTGGAACTACTGAAACCTAGAAGCATGGAGAGGAGACACCATGGAGTTGAAGTTGAGACCCCTGAAGAGGGGCCCCGGCCAGCTTGGGCAGGTGTCTCCCAGCAGAAGCAATGAGGTTAGCTCTGCACGTATTATATAACAACAGCAAATTGCTGCAGTGGAAGGAACTGCCGCTGAGAGGTGAGGAAGCAAGACTGGGAAGATGCTGTCAAGAACTGAAAGTAAAGGAAGCAGCCAGAAGTGTGGCTGGGCGATGCTCATGTGAACAGGAAGCCAATTAAAGGGCACAGGTCCCTTCTCACTTCAGCCTTGCAGCTCCCGCAAACACCCTGTGTTTTCAAAGCCCCAAAAGAAGCAGCTAGTAAAGCAGAAATGAGTCTTCAGCCCTAGTGATACAAGCAAACCCCCAAATTGGGGTCCTGCCAAGGAGAGTTCTTGGTTTCACTCAGGAAAGAATTCAAGAGTAAGCTGACAGTGAAAGAAAGCCGCTGCGAGGTGAGGAAGCGAGACTGAGAAGATGCTGTCAAGAACTGCATTTATTAATAAACTGTGTTTATTAGAGCAACGTGTTGAAGAAGATGGCTGCTTCATGGACAGAACATGGCTATCCCATAGGCAGAGGAGCACACAGTTGCACTCGTGGGTTGCTGGCTAGCTCTATTTACACCCTGTGTAAGATACTGCAAATCTTCATTATATGCTAAATAAGGGGTGGGTTATTCACAAACTGTCCGGAAAAGGGGTGGAGAATTCTTGGAACCATTTAAGATAACTTCCAAGTCGAGTGTTGTCATGGCATTTGTAAACTGTGGTGGAGCTGATGAGAGTGTCTTATGCAAATATATTATAATTCCTAGTCCTAGCTGGTTTTGGCCGGTTTCTTTGCTGCATCCTGTTCAGATCAGCAGGGTCATGAAAACAAATCCCTCTGATCTCCTACCTCACAAGGATCACAAAACACCGTATAGAGGAATGAGCTTGGAGCTAAGAGACAAGATCTTATTAACAGTCACTGGCTTCCTAAATAGCTCTTTTAATTCACTCCTCATTTTCCAATCTATCCTTCATCCCTATTGCCCCAACTCACACCCAAATGCATCATGGCATCCTGGCTGGACCAGTGAAGATTAATAGTGGCTTCAATTGGGAAAAGTGTGGGGTGGGAAGAGGATTTAGGCATCCTGGAGTCCAGATTAGTGCAGCCATGCTGAGAATGAAAGACGGTGCCACCTTGTGTCCTGTACCCTATTGGTGCTGTTAGTGAAGACTCAGACTTTCCAAGATGATTCTTGATGTTAAATTAGCTTTAACAATTTGAATGTTTTTGGCTTTGTAGATATATTTTTATTTGAATTTGCAAAATCTTTAATAGTTGCATAAGAATTATAATCCTAGAAGGTTAATATGCATTTGTACATAAATAACAGTTTTATCTTAATAAAAATAAGTTATCCCCGGGGATTCACGAAAATTTGCTTTCCCTTTAAGATGGGTCCATGCATTACTCAAATTGATGAAAAGGAAAAATGCCATCTGACTCCTGGACAGGAGGTATAAGCGGCACCAACCCCATGGTCTCCTAGCCTGTAACATGGGAAAATGGCAGAACCATGAGTGTGTGGGGGCCGGAAGATACTGCTACATTTTTTTTTTGGATGTGTTGAGAGCTTAAGGTGGTTGGAAAGCTTAACAGAGACGTGGAGGGGGGTAACTAGATGATGGGGCTAGATAGGTATTCGAGAAAGACAGGCAGAGAAGCATTTGATGCCATTAAATATGACCCTTTGTGTTCGGAAATGTACCTGCTGATTAATGTGCCATCTGTATCTATTCAGTGAAGGCACAGATGTGCTGAGGGGACAGAGAGAGTGATTAGGGACCATTACAGAAGACGATGTGGCATTTGAGTTGGGCCTTAGAAGATTGGAAAGGTCTTAAGAGATGGAGGACTGGGGTGAAGGCCTGCCAGGCTGGGAGAATGACATGAACCAGGGCTCAGAGGAATGGCGGGGCTGGATCCCTGGAGGAGTGGGAGGTGACATGTGGAGGCTTCAAGGCACCAGGTTTTGCAAGGCTTGAATTCCAGGTGAAGGAGCTGGGATTTTATCCTGAAATAAAGGTGGAGATCCTTGCTGTTTTCTGAGAGAGGGAGGGCAAAATCCAAATCTGTTATTATCGTTCTCATTTTTCCATTGAGGAAGGTGACACCCAGAGTCGCTGGAGACCCCCTAAGAACACAGGGCTGTTTAATAGGTGTGGAGAAGCAGTGCCTACCCCTGCCTCCTGGTCTACCAGGGCACATCACAGTAAACACTGTGTGCCTGGCTGAAATCGGGAGCCAAAGGCCTCATTTGCATATCTCTCTGGCAGGCAAGGACTGCCCTGCCACTGGAGGGAATAGTCCACATCACCCCCGACACTATGCTGGTGACAATTGGAACTGGAGGTGTTCACAGGCCCTAGTTCATCTGGGAGATGTATAACCATGCAGCCGTCCCGGGGCTGCCATTAGCGCTTTATCTGAAAAGGCCAAACAGCTCCTGCCCCGTAAATTATATCTCATTTCTTTAAAAAATGTGTGTGGATGGAGAAGGGGCAGAGGTATGCAAGGGAGGAGGAAGGGAAGGGGGGCAGCAGGGAAGGGTAAATAGATAAAATAAATGGGCTTGGTGCATGCCTTTTGACCATTTTGCTTTAGTCTATTGATGTGGATTTTTCCCCCTACCCTGGGAGTAATCAATTTTTCGGTGGATGGGCAGAATACAATAATTTCAAGCAAACTCTTCAAATGGGTTGTCATTAATTTGCCTTTTGCCGGTCCTTGTTCCCTCGGAGTAAGATGTGTTTAGCCTTCTCGGAACACTATTGGAGGTATCCTCTGGGGATTTGTGGGGGCTGATTGGCACAGGGCAGGGAATGCAGACGTGGGAGGGGCGAAGAGAGCTGGTGCGGACTAATGAAGGCACAGTGTTTGCTCATCTTTACAGAGTCACTTATTACTGCTAATTGGGAGGGACAGTTCAAATAAGCACAGAGGAGCAGTTGTCACAGGAGCGTGACATGGTTTTAAAGAGGCCTTCCCGGCTCCCTGAACTCCTGCCGCAGGCGGGCTGGATGCCTGCGCTTCGCAGCCTCCATAGAGTGGAGGCTTTGTCAGGGCGCCCCATAGAAGTCAGCAGTCCTAAGAAACCTAGGTTTGGCAAATCACCGCAGGGAACCACAGACAGACACGCAGCTGCCTGGGACACTTAGAAAGTCAACAGCTGACGGAAGGGGAGGACTCCGAGCTTGGCTGTAAATGGACTTGAAGATGTGATTGGAATTAATTTACACAACATAGTTAGAGGTTGTTTTCTTTAAAGGGCCTAATTGGTTTTAAAGAACATTCATTTGTATGAGTGTTAAAATATTAATAACCTGACATACATCTCCTAGGGTTCTGCAGCTTTATCTTTTGGTTATTTCCTTTGTAAGAAGACATTAATTTCCTCTCCATTCTATTAAATAGACATGAGTGAATGGGCCATGCCCATCCCATGTTATAGCCAATATTTCCAAATTATTTGGTTACATTTGTGCCAACCAGTTAGTCATTAGCCAATGCTATTAAAAAGCACCTGGGGCCTGGGCATGGTGGCTCATACCTGTAATCTCAGCACTTTGGGAGCCTGAGGCAGGAGGATCACTTGAAGTCAGGAGTTCAAAACCAGCCTGGGCAACATGACAAGCCCCTCACCTCTAAAAGGAAAAATACAAAATAATTAGTCAAGTGGCTAACACCTGCAATCTCAGCACTTTGGGAGGTTGCAGTGGGAGGATTGCTTGAGCCCAAGATTTTGAGGTTATAGTGAGTGATGATTGTGCCACTGCACTCCAGCTTGGGCAATAGAGTGAGGTCCCACTTCTGAAATAAATCAATACATAAATAAGAGTAAAGTAAAAACAAACAAACAAAAAACATCTAGATCTTCCTGGTGGCCACAAGGAATGAATCACAACTGCCCCAATTCATTTATTCTACAGAAGTATTAAATCCTTACAGTGGGCCAGGAACTACTATAGGTGCTAGGGACACAGCCATGAACAAGATTAAGTCCCTGCTGTCACGAGTTCCCATTCCTATGGAAGGCTGGGGCACTGAGAGTGATCAAGTGATGAACAAGTTCATTTCAGATGAGGACAAAAATGCAGGGGTGCCCTTGCGCCAGTGTTTTACTTGGCTTTTCAGACTCCTGTGTTTACTCCTGTGGAAAACAAGATAAATCAATGCTGCCAAGAAGCAGGTAGTGGAGCCCATACCTTTGAGGGAGTCTTAGATAAGGCCAAGTTCAGCTGTCTGGTTTTAGATACAGGAAATTTCTGATTCAAAATATAATCCCATTCTGGGAAGGTATATGTAACAGATTCTGGTGATTTAGTGTCAATTGAGAAAATTTATCATAAGCCAAGTTTTTGGTGCAAAGCCACCGTCCCTTTTCCTTATTTTATTTTATTTTTTTTGAGATGGAGTTTTGCTCTTATCGCCGAGGCTGGAGTGCAATGATGTGATCTCAGCTCACTGCAACCTCCACCTCCCTGGTTCAAGTGATTATCCTGCCTCAGCCTCCTGAGTAGCTGGGATTACATGCACCCACCACCACACCTGGCTAATTTTTGAATTTTTAGTAGAGACAGGGTTTCACCATGTTGGCCAGGCTGGTCTCGAGCTCCTGACCTCAGGTAATCCAACCACCTCAGCCTCCCAAAGTACTGGGATCACAGGCGTGAGCCACTGCACTTGGCCCCTTTTCTTTTTGTGACTCAGATTTTTAAGAATGTCATTAAACACACAAAAAGCATTCTATTTAAAAAGCAAGTATTAAACCAAGGATCCAATCTAATCATCCTCATGGACTTCAAGGTTCTGAGGTATATCCTGGGCCAGGAGCTTATAGAAGGTTAAGATGAGGGTGAGAGAGAGGCTTAGGTGGGATGCTGGTTTCATCCTTGCTCTAACTTGGTTCATGGTTCTTATGATCTATACCTTAAAACAGACACACTGTGGTGGCTCATGCCCACAATCCCAGCACTTTGGGGGCCAAGGACAGAAGATCACTTGAAGCCAGGAATTCAAGACCAACATAGCGAGAACCTGTCTCTACTAAAAATTTCAAAATGGCTGCATGTGGTGGCACACACCTGTAGTCCCAGGTATTTAGGAGGCTGAGGCAAGAGGATCACTTGAGCCCGGAGTTTGAGGTTGTAGTGAGCCATGATCATGCCACTGCACTCCAGCCTGGGCAACAGAGTCAGACCCTGTCTCTAAAAAAAAAAAAAGAAAAAAGAAAACAAAAGAAAAAAATATATACACAGAAACACATCAGCAGCAGCAGCATCACATATATACACAACCAAATAGAAAATTATAGGTGGTAGCACCTTCAGAGAAAAAAAGTCATTTTTTCTCCTCCTGAACATTGAAAATTACATTATCTATTTATGACACAGGCAGATGGTATGAATCTGGGCTTTCACTTTGAAAGTATTTTCAAGAAAGCGACAGACTTTCCCCAGTGAAGAGAGTGGCCCTAAAAAAGAAATACCCATTTATGAAATTCATATAAAGCCCTTCCTGCAAATTTTTGCATTAGTTTTGAGATTTAAACCGGAATGATCCACTGTCAAATCAGACTGGTGGGTAAGCAGTCAGAGGCTTTTCTAGAGAATGTAAGCCTTGGTACTTAACAAGAAATTAGTGGGGTTTCTCAGCATGGAAAATAGGAAACTATTTGCTGGGTGATACATTCCATTTTAGATTTCCTGTGATATGTTAAGAATGAATTTGTTGTTCATTGATACCTTCCAAGAGACCCCAACATAGGGCAAACAATGCCCCCTTCACTTCTGCATGAATGCACTCAGTTCTTTTCTTCACATCTGGAAGTCATTTATTTTGCCCTGAGACATCTGCAGAGGCTGTTGACATGTGATGGAGGCAGGGGAGCTGGCAAGCATGGCAAGGCCATGGACGCCATCACTCTTGGTGAGGCCTGGCTTTGTTGGAGGCAAGAAGAGGACCCGCTTCCCAACTGGGAGATGAGTACAGGTTGACCAATTAAGAAACCAGTTGAATAAGCTTTAAAAAAAAAAAAAAAAAAATTCTGAAAAAAAGGAATTTATGTTGCTAAAATGAATCCTTCATTTGGAGACCTAAAAGGAAAATGTCCAGCTCAGTTCTCTGTGGGATTTCACTCTTAATGGGCATAAGCAGAAAATATCTTTTTGCAGGCAGAGAGGTATGTGTGTGTATAAATTGACGTGTAATGTTGAAATCTTGTTTTGAAATAACTCCATGTGATTGCTGCTTTGACTCCTTTGTGTTCTCATTGGTCAGAAGGTGTCCTTGGGAATCTGCCATCAGCAAACATCTGGGAGCGCATATCAGAAGCATAGAGCTGGATGCTTTGGAAAGGTAAAGTGCATCTGTTAATGAAGCCATGTAGAATTTCTTCCTCTGCTTTCACTAAGAGTAGAGTATATGAAAATAGTGCACATCTCTATGTCACAGCTAAACTGCAGGGCTGTGCCATGTTGAGAATGAGCACTGGTGCTCTGAATATAGAATGAGAGACGTATAAAGCCCCGTTGACCCCTCACCAGCATCTCACTCCCTCGCCTGAGATGCCAGCCTTACAGCTTTAGTTTTATTCTGTTATTATAGATTTAGGGGGCACATGTGCAGGTGTGTTACATGGGTATATTGTATAATGCTAGGGTTTGGGCATCTGGTATCAAGAACTCAATCCCATTTACAGTAGCCACACACACACAAAGAATACCTATGAATACTTCTAACCAAGGAGATGAAAGACCTCTATAAGGAGAAGTACAGAGAACACTGATGAAAGAAATTGTAAATAACACAAACAAGTGGAAGAAAACATCCCATACTCATGGATAAGAAGAATCAATATCATGAAAATGACTACACTACCCAAAGCAGTTTACAGATGCAATGCAATTTCTATCAAATTACCAATCTCATTTTTCACAGAATTAGAAAAAATGATTCTAAATTCATATTGAACAAAAAAGAACCCAAATAACAAAAGCAATTTTCAGCAAAAAAGAACGAAACCAAAGGCATCACATTTCCTAACTTCAAACTCTACTATAAAGCTATAGTAATTGAAGCAGCATGGTCCTTGTACAAAAAATAGACACATAGACCAATGGAACAGAATAGAGAACATGGTAATAAAACCACAAACCTACAACCAACTGATCTTTGACAAAGTTCACAAAAATAGACAATGGGGAAAGGACACCCCATTTAATAAATGGTGCTGAGAAAACTGGCTAACCATATGCAGAAGACTGAAACTGGACCCCTCTCACCATATATAAAAATTAACTCAAGATGGATTAAAGACTTAACTGTAAGACCTGAAACTATAAAAATCCTAGAAGAAAATCTAGGAAAACTCTTCTGGTCATTGGCCTAGGCAAAGTGTTAGATCTTTATGGGAGCAGCTAGCATTGTCCTTTCCTAGCAACCTCACTGAATATGCAAATCTCCCTGCAAGGGGCAATTCTTGGAGTTATTACCACCATAACTTGATAGGAAGGACAAAATAGAGAGCATAAGGATGATATTTGGGGCTAGAGGTTGGGAAGAGAACTCCAAAGACTGGTGCGGCTTGTTACATAATTTTAACAAGGGCCTGCTCTGCTGAGGACCCAAGGAAGGGATTTAAATGGCTGAAGAGGAGGAACAGGGACATCACGTAAGATTGTTCCCCAATCAAGCTGAATCCTTCCAGGCTTTTACAGAGCACACTCAAGGGAAAAGGGCAAGGGGGAACAGCCTGTTGGAATAGCAATGAGAATGCAATGGCAGTAGTGGGGTAGAGAGATGATTATGATGGACAGTGTCAAAAGGAAGCCACAGAGGAGAATTTCCCACACTGGAGTCAAAGGGACAGAGTGAGTTTGGTCCACATGGAGAGGATGCCATTGGCCTGAAGCTAATGTAATGAGGTAGTAGTTCATAGTATTAATAATGGAAATCTTTTACTTGAAACCCAGGAGCTTCTTCCAGCCCCTACAGAGAAATCATGTACTTCTGAATCAGAAGCCAGATCTACAGATATTGCCTACTGGGAAAAAGGGGGGAAAGGAGAGACGCAAGCTGAAGATCTTGGCATGTAACAGAAACATTCAGAGGCATAATTTGCAGAGTTTTCCTGCTCCAAGACAGGAGATAAAAGTTGCTGTGATCTGGTCGGGCCTGGTGGCTCAAGCCTGTAACCCCAGCACATTGGAAGGCCAAAATGGGAGGATCACTTGAGGCCAGGAGTTCGAGACCAGCCTAGTCAACATAGCGAGACCCCATCTCTATTTAAAAAAACAAAAGTTGCCATGATCTGAGCACACAAAGGAGGGAAAGATACCACAGTCCCAAGAGAGGGTGAGGCTGAGAAACCAAGAGAGAACACCAGAGCAGGCTTGCCTTTCATAAGCCGTAGTGTGGAGGTGTGAGGAATTTGTTCAGGTGTTTATTCAACAGGTATTTATTGAGTGCCTGGGCTATGCCTACTACTGTTCTGTGCACCTGGGATATATCCATGGACCAAACAGAAAAAGATCCCTGCCCCCATGGAGCTTATAACCCAGCAGAAAAGACAGACAGTACACAATAAGCAGAAATCAACAAAATACATAGCCTCTTAGGGGATGATCTATGCCAGGAATAAAAGAAAAGTAGAGGGGTAGGGGGATCAGAGTGGCTTGGGGGAGTTATTTAGCAGTGGGCTTCACCAAGCCAGATTGCAGCCAAGTTATGAAGGAGGTGAGGGAGAGAGCACACAGGCAGTGTAGCCTTATGGCCCATCACGGCTGTCCAGTAGTGCCCTTGCTCCCGGTAGACAGCCCATCCATGGCTGACTTTGGAATGAAACTTGTCTCCATCCACAAAATTCTTTTCAGTCCCCCAAGACTCATTCTGTGAAAGCCGCCACCTTCTGACAACCCAGCACATGCCCAGAGTGAAGGGACAGGATGGAGATTCTTTGAGATGGTGACACGGAGTTAGAAAGCCTTGACGATGATCAAAGCAGAATGGGGCAGAAACAGGTTGCAAACTTGCCCGCGGAGCTAGAACAGAGGTAGGGACCCGCAACCAACACTGATCCCTTCTATTTCAGAATCTCACCCAAAACACAATCCCAAATGAGTTTTTAGATACTTGGCTGTTTTATTTATTTATTTATTTATTTATTTATTTATTTTCTTTCTAATTGGGTTTCTACTAGACAACCAACTGTCCACAAGAATCAACCTACATCTATGATACCTTCTTATTTTTATTTTATCAGGCTTATTTCATTTTGACTATTGGGTCATTACACCTTTTAATAGTTATACTACATATTAATATTTTTTCTCAGCAAAAGTTGTATCAATAGTGCTATTCGTGAAGTCACAAGTTCGCTAGAAATAAAGTAGTATAAATAAAACTAAAAATGGATAAGAATGATGAAGTTTTTATATCCCCAATTTCTGAGGTTGCCTTGATTTTAAAATGCTGTTTCTGACAACATTACTACATACTAGAAATTGAAACTTCATCTCCCAGCCTGTCATTCACACTCAGAAGCGGCCTGATAATCAGCTACTGACCAGGTGTGACAAGATGTCCTAATTTTTAGCCTTGTACATGTGATCACGGGAGAAGTGGTGTGTGTGTGTGTGTGTGTGTGTGTGTGTGTATGTGATATCCATTTGTAGTTTGTCCTCGTTATGAGTCCTCAAGAATACTTGAGCCTCTCTACTTCTTTATTTGGAAACAATCCCAAAGGTTAAAGCCTCCAGGAGTTGAGATTTGGTTCCCGAAGTCATGAAGCCCAAGGTCCCACAAGCCCCTGTCCTTTGCTAGTGGAATCCTTCCTTTGGTTTAAATAGGAAGCTTTCCTTGGCAACTCTGATGATGACACCTTCTGTATCTATCCAAAAGGCCAGTTTACTGGTCAAGAGTGTGGGCTGGGATACTCAAGAGTTCAGAGTTACATGTCTATATGGACTCCCATCCCATTTTTAACTTCTCCCATGTTTATGGTCATTGCCCTTGTGGGGTGCTTAGAATAACATGGAGATCACAGAGGCTGATCTGGGTGTAATGGTGCTATAATGCCTTCTAGCATGAGGCAGTGTGGACAGTTTGAGCCTGGTTGAAAGGAATTCATTTTGTCAAGGTTTATATAAGTCCAAGCCCTCCTCCCATTGCAAGTGCCATTGTCCCCACTCAGCTGCACCATCATGATGACAACCTGCCCCCATAGCAAGCAATGGAAGTGAAGGTAGAAGAATGGGGGGATGCCTGCATCCCATCTTGGCCTCCCGTCTTTCAGGCTCTCAGTGTCACATTCTGTCCAGACCTTCCACAAGCCCTTACAGGGTTCCAAACAAATGCTCACTTCCCTCCACATCTTGGCACCTTTCCTCACATCTGGCACCAACAGGTCTTATTGTACCATAAACTCTGCTTGTCTGTAGGGGGAAAGGAAGACAAGATGGCTTGAGGTGAAAGGAAATAAAGTATTTTAACCCAAGTAAATTTGGCTGCAGATGTCACCACTTATGCAAGGAGTACCTGACAGCTCCCCCGACTCCAGTTGAAGTCTCCCACCGCTGTTCTTCTAGATGGGAGTGCAGTGCTCCCCTGCATCTCATCTCCCCAACTCCTCACAACCTCCATTTCCTCAGGCATAAATTTGGGGAAGCGTTGTCTACATTACAGAACGATTGTCAGGATTAAATGAGAACATACGTGTGAAACCGTCACACATTGTCCAGCATGTAGTCACATGTAACAAATGGTGGTGGGGATGATGGTGTATGAGTGGAAGCCAATTTTGATTGTTTTTCAGTGTTGCTTAATTCATTCCAATGAAGCACTTACTGCGCGCCTCCCTGCGATGTCTGTGGGTGCCCGTGGTGAAGACTGCACCAGTGAGGACAACTCTGGATGGAGCCAGAGAGCAGGAGCCCCACAGTGAACTCTCCACCTCCTCACACTGGGCTCCCCCAGAGCCTTCATTTCCCGTCTCCCCAACCCCCTCATAAGCCCTACATGAAGGGATGAGAAAGGGAACTGAAGGCTCTTTCCTGCTTAAAACCATGAAAAGGCCAGTCGCAGTGGCTCACACCTGCAATCCCAGCACTTTGGGAGGCCAAGGTGGGCAGATCACTTGTGGTCAGAAGTTCGAGACCAGCCTGGCCAATATGGTGAAACCCCATCTCTACTAAAAATATAAAAATTAGCCAGGTGTAGTGGTGCACACCTGTAGTCCCAGCTACTTGGGAGGCTGAGGCAGGAGAATCGCTTGAACCCAGGAAGTGAAGCGGAGGTTGCCGTGAGCCAAGATCATGCTGTTGCACTCCAGCCTGGGTGTCACAGCAAGACTCTGTCTCAGAAACAAAAACATAAATCAAACCATGAAATACAATCTACCTTCATTAATGGAATAAACAAGACAACATAGGACAATGTGCTGTGAGGTCTCCGGGGCACCATGCTTCCCTCATCCCGTCTAAGCCTATGACCATGGGGGAAAGTATCAGACATCTCTTATCCCTGGAAATAGCCTTTTCCCGGCCTTCAAATTCAATTTCAACAAATATTTATTAAGTGCCCACTATGTGCGAGGCATTGTCAGACCAGAATTATCCAACAGAAGTTTTTGTGATGGGAATGTTCTGTATCTGCACTGTCTAATAGCCATGTGGTTGCTGAGCAATTGAAATGTGGTTAGTGTGACGGAAGAAGTGAATTTTTAATTTTGCTTAATGTTAATTAATTTTAAATTAAATTTAAATAGCCACACGTGACTAGTGACGACCATATCGCACAGTGAGGGACTAGACACCGAAGATTCACAGGACAGCTAAAAATCCTCACTTTCTTGAGGTTTATATTCCATTAAAAGGAAGTGGGGACAGACAATAAGATAAAAAAGTGAAATACATCATGAGTCAGACAGTGAAAGTGCTATAGAAAAAAAGCAATAAAGCCAGAATCAAGTTAGGAAAGGTCAGAATTCTGAAAGGAGTGGCAGACTGAACAATTTTCATGCCCAGTGAATGTCCTGTAAAGGTGAAACTCTCAGACTTTATTTTAGGTACTGCCAAAAGCAAACAGGAGAGTCTAGTGCACCTAGTTTTTGAATACACCCATAAGTCAGGTGTCTGATTTGAACAGTTGCTTTTATCCTTCTCAACTCTGTACTCAAAATGCACCACTTCTCACTTGGTACAATAATCAGGAATAATGTGTATCTTAATGGAGCTTCTCCATTAAAAGGTTTTGGAAATAATATATAAAATTAATGGTTTACAAGAATAGTTTTAGACACTTGAAAACATAGCTAACCTAAAGACCTTCAATGCACCATGAATACATTCATTCCCCGAATAAAAATGAATCCCAAAATTGGTTTTGATTTTTATTTAAAATTCAAATGTCTGATGTCCTTAAATTGAACAAATGATATTTAAAAATATCTATATCAGCCTCCAACATCTGCAGATTGCGATTTGCATTTTGAAATTGGCTGCTTGAAATGAACGGGGATGAGCGCTGTCATTCTTCTTTTCATCCCTCTGGTTATTTAATGAAATGCGAGAGGTCAACCCTTTGTCCTTAAATTAGTTCCCATAAAAATCTTTTTGTACTTTGCAGCTTGTTATGATGTCTTGAGGCTGAAGGAAACGTTGCCATTAATTACGTCTTTGTGGAATATGGATATCTATTCAGAGTTAGTTGAACAGTTTCAAACAAAATTAGCATCGAGCCACACTCGGGCCAGCTTTGGGTTGGTTATCAAGAATATTTTTCTCTTTTTTTCTCCCTTTCTTTTTTTCCTTTAAAATTTTTTTAAATAGCTGAGAGAATGCTCTTCGGCAAGTGTGTATTATCTAATATATTCAGCTTTCAGTTGCTACTTTTTTCCAGATGAAGATGAGCTTAATTGAGGTTGTCCTTTTAAGTTTGTAGGGCCCTTCAGCATCTCACACAAAAGCATCTAGAGGCTTTTCATTTGTCTTGAGTATGTTTCAGATGTACAAATATTATTTACTTTAAACTTCAAATCAAAAGGTGCACTGTAACTGTTTTAAATAAAACATTAGTCAAGACTGAAATATATATAAATTCAAAGCAATACTTTTTTTTTTTCCATTTATGTGAAGGGAGCTCAGTTAACAAATTTTAGGATACACGTCGGAGGAACTGTTTAGCAACACACTTCAAGCAAGCAAGCACTTAATAAAGGAATTCATTCCCAGTCCTCCAAAGATAAATATTACAAACCCACTCTACAGCTAAGCTGCGAAGTTAGTTTTCTGTTGCAGACTCTCTTAAATGTTGGCTTGAATAAGATGGGGGGTAACATTGATTTTGAAGAAGTGAAGCTCATCAGTGAAATGTACCCAGGGTGCTCATCTGGGGGGGCATTTTGAAAAAATGAAGAAAAACATTCAGCTACAGGCTCAGCTCTATACAAACCTGTTTGTAGTATGAGGGTCATGAAGGCTGATGAATGGAACTTCAGCCCTGGGAGAAAACCCTTTTCTGTGAGCATTTAAATCAATATATTAGAAATTATAGTACATCCTAGAGAACATGGCAGAAATTGTGAAAAACAGAGTAAGATCTCTTTTTGCTTTTAATAATGATAATAATAAGCCCCAAGGACCATACTAACAAAGTAGATTGATCCGTTTAGGAATAAAATTCTCAAACAACCCTGTGAAAGGTAAGTATTCCCTATTGTAGCAAAAACAATGGGTATGATCTTTTTTTCCCGATGAAGATCCTGTTTAATGTCTTAAAAATATTTTGTAGTGATTTTTATTTTCATTCCTTCTCCCTCCAGCTCCTTTCCTGAATATGGAACCAGAGCGTCCCTTGTTGTGAAGCATTCCTGGGAAAGAGGCGCTAACCTTGTATCGCTTTTGAGTGTAATATACATTTTTCATTTTAAATGGGAGCTCATAATGACATTGTGTGGAAGGGATTCCAGGCCTCCGTGATTATCACCATGTCTCCTTGAGCTGCGCCTCTGGAAAAAAATGTGAAGGAGGTAGCCCTCTGGAATGAATAAATCCTGCCGCCTGCCTGTAATTATTTATTAAAATAGATTAAAGAAATAGGCTAAAAAGGAACCCGCCACCCATGTTAGAGATAGCATAATAAGAGTACATAGAAAGGGAAAATTAACACCAGGGAGGAAGGAATGTTACATATGTGCTTTCAAGAATACGGCCATGTCTGCATTGTTGGCTTACACGCAGACACACGCTCGGGTTTTTCATTTGGCAGGGTGGGCTGTGCTGATGAAAACGTGGGTTACTAATACTGATGCGTATGTCTCTAATTAACATTAGAATTGAGTGGTAAACATAACTGGGAGAGCATTCAAGAGAGAAATGGGCTAAAAGAGAAGCCAATGTGTAGAGAGGAGGGGGAAGAGACGGGTTGGACAGAAGAAATCGGTCAGCCCTTGTTCAGATGGGTTTAATTTTGTCACTTGAGTCAAAACTGGAAACCTGTTTTCTAGTACAATTGCTTCTGTGTTTAGTGGGTGCTGTCCTTGCAGGCTCCTTTCATTGCAGGTGAATTTTATAAACAGCACACCATCATCAAACCATCTTGGGGGTCAACTTTTTCCACTTGTGCCTTTAGCTCTTACGCAAGTACTTTTATAGTGTCTTCTAATATACAGGATTTATCTTCGGTTCTGAGAAGAGCTTTTAAACTTAATCCCTCACTGGAGTACTAATTTGTTTCTTCATCCTTAAACCAGTACTTTCGGTTAACTTTCATCAGAAACGGTAGATTTCTTTAGTATGGCCACTGGAGAAACGTAGGTTTGCGTTAATTTTTTGTTTTGTTTTGTGGCTGTTTTTGTTTGTGACTGCTGGGAGAACAACAGGGTGGGGGAGATTTTGATGATGGTTGCTGATATTATTCTTGTATTTCTGTTTCTTAAAGTTCAAAGTACACAACTGGAAATACCTGTGGACGGTTGCCTTAAAAATATTTCTAATCATATTTGCCTAAAGAAAATAAAAACTACTACCTATTTTTAAAAAAAGGAATGCCAGAACTTATTTTTGCTTTTTTAATCTGGCTTTTCCCATGATATTTGAGTGGAATAATATGCTATGATGTTTATGTATGAAAAACAGAATACACTTGCATATGTTATGAGGAAGAAAGCTGCTTCTAGGAAAACGATCTTTTTTTTTCTTTTTTTATGTTTTAGGAAATGATTTATCAAAGTAACAAAATAACTCATTGGGAAAGCTGTGTTATTTATAAAAACAATCAGCCTTTGACTTCCTTTCATTTTTATAAGGCTAATGTAACAAGGATGTTGCAGAGGCAAAAATGAACTCGAATCCTTTTAACCATATGAACACTTATGAATTTTATTGCAGCTCCTATGTAACCACTTTATTTAACCAACTAAATAAAGCATGTACTTTTTAAAAGTATTTAATGTTCAGCACCAAAAACTGTATCCAAAGAAAATGTACAATTCCTGTGTAATATCTGCCTTGCCTCGTTAATTCGTTAGAAAAAAAAATATACAAACATATCCAGGGAAATGCTTTGGGTTTTTTCTAAAGTCATAGATGTTTGTGTAGAAAGGAATGGAACCATCTTCACACGTGAATTGAAAGCGGAGATCTTCAGTGCTGGAGTTCAGAAAATGAAGAGAACTTACAAAAATGTACAGCTGGGAATGCCATTCCAGTGGATCTTCCCCACCACGAAGTTATTACTGTGTGAACAATGTTCATTAGCTTTACCAATATTGTACTTCTGTTTATCTGCCATTACCATCTTCACAAAGTAAATCACTCCTGTTCTTCCCAGATCGCATCTCTTCCCCCACCCTCTGAAAACCAACATTTGTTACCCATAAACAGGGGGGACACTCAGTGATAAGTATAATAGCTTAAATTGAATTTTCCTTCGAATGATTTAGTGAATACTAGAACACATTTTTACTTTGTTGTTTAGACTCAAGAAGGCATAAAATCTCCGCCATCTATTTATCATGTAGTTATTTTAATGTAAACATGTGTCTGTTTAGATGAAGTGTTTTCATTATTAAGCTAATTCCAACGTGTCTCAGATAGACCATGAGAAGGGAGCCGAGCTCTGGCTGACGGGGAACCGAAACCTGCCTCCGCTCAGCCTGCTGTCAGATATGTCTTCATTAGTTTTTTGTCATTCACCGGTGGCAAATGCTGTATAAATGGAATGACGATCAGGCCCGCCTTGATAACTTGTCTTATCTCATTAGTTTTCACATCAAAGTTAATCAGCAATGTGAATTGTAATTGCTAGAGGAGACAATGCGTAGATCGCTGGTTGCTTTTTTCCCCTCCCCTGTATGGCATCTTGAAACATCAGCAGGCTGGCTGGAGCAGATAGGCTCGGAAGGAAAATGATGTGGAAGGCATAATAAGCGAGCTGCTCAGAATTAATGAGCTAACCCAATAAGAAAAGAATGGCCAATCAATGTGAGTTGGGCAAATATAATTTAGAAATAATTGCTTGATTGGTTGCCTATAGTAGACTGATTTGACCGCACACAAGGATTAAGAATTAAGATGTCAAGGCAAAAAATAATTTGGCAACTGAGGGCATGTAATTTTTTGTGTCCTTCCCTTTATGATTGAAAGAGATGGGTGTTTGAGATGCTATTCGCCAGAATGAAAACATTAGACACCCTCTCGTTCTCTTTCTGCTCCTCTCACAATGCAGGCCCATTCAGAACACAATTGTGATACTCCTGGACAGGACGTGAAAAAGGTATGGATTGAGAGAGAGAGAGAGAGAGCGTGTGTGTGTACATGTGTGTGTTCCCATTTATTGCAGTTATGCCCAAAGGATGAATGGGTTGGTACATAAGGTGTTTGCATCGCGCTGAGCTGCAACATCATTGGGAGGCATGGCAAAGTGAGAGATGTGGATATTTTGCAAAATATGTCAATTGTCTGTCCTCGGCCGAAGAGTTCTGCTCACATCCTACATGTTCCTAATGCAATTTTCCCCACAGCTATTCACCAATTAGTAGAGGGCCCTTGCTATATTCTTCTGTCTAAACTATTGGGAAGGTTCAGCCAGAAGGTAAATTTGCTTTGATCTACATTACACCTAATTGAGTCACCAGCAATGTCTCTATCCCAACATCAAGAAATGTGAAAATGTTAGATTATTTCACTGGGGATTAAACCTAATTTTCGCGTGTTCTGCATTAACCTATTAGGCTGGCTAATCTGCATTGCTAATGTGACTGAGGCAGCTGTCACAGCTAAAGAAAAACATGATCATGCAATCCTTGAATGAATGATTCCCGGCCTGATTAGTCTTAGTGAAGTTAGCTGAGCCCTGGTGATAAGGAAGGAAAATTCCCAGGTTGCCAATAGCTTTGAAAATTATCAGACTGTAGGCAAAAATATACCTCATGATTCATAGGCTTCGGTCCAAATACCGAGTTGAGTGACATTATTTAAGACTGACTAAGGCTAACTCGAATTGTCGCTCGCATAAATGTTTGTGTTTATTTTAAGGGACTAACGTAATGGATGCAGATTTAAATGCTAATAGACGCCAGCCAGACACATAAAACCCCAGGCGTTGTTACCCTGTTGGTCTTTTATTAACATAGATTAAATTGTAATATTTTCTAGATAAATTGGCAAAATCAGAAAGATGCATTGCCCCCCAGAATGCTCGATGAGGACGACTTTTGCAGGACTTCTGGTTTTTCAGGAGATGAGGATCACAGTAGTGGAAGTTTACACGTTCACTACTCTCATTATCAGTTTAAAAAAAAAGAAGAAGAAGAAAAATAGGGGAAAAATGTGTTTATAAGGAAGAAAATAGATTTCTGCTGCTCGCTGGCCAGAACCACTTTCTCTGTCTGTCCACTTAACTGGGAGGACTCGGCACGCATTTCTCCTCATCCTTGTACTTTGTTCGCTTGGAGAAGGCTTCGCTGCAGTTTCAAGCCTTTGCGCGCTCCTCTCCATTTGATTTCAACAGCAAGAGAGCCACCATGATGGGTACCCTTCAGATGTGGAAAGTGTTCAAGGGAGTTTGGTGGCTGCAAATAGAGCTGGGAGTCCATTTAATCCGATTAGCAGTTCCGCAAAATGGGCCTGCTCGACCCATTGTGGACAGAAGCCTTTACTTTATTTGTTTCTATTAGCCAAGAATCAGTTATCAGAAAAGTGGAATTTTGCCCCATCAGATTGCCCAGACAATCAACAGAAAATAAATGAGGAAATAGTCTAATGTGTCAATATTTGTCTTTTGGCCCTAATTGTCCACAGAGGGGACTTGCTGAGTGTGTGAAGTTGGCAGCCTGGGTTTATCTGTGTACTCTTGATGGTTTTTCCCACTGTGTAGGCACCGGAGCCGCTACGTGCACAGTAATGACATCTCAAAGGCCGACAGCACTGGCTGGAGAATAAAGGCGTTTTAAAGGTCTAAGAACACTGGATTGAAGAGCCAAGGAGAACCCTTGACGGATGAGGAGGAAGGCAGAGCCCAGCAAATGACAAGGCATTTGTGACCAGGTTTCCAATGCCGGAGTGAGGTAGAACAAAAGTACTGAAGAGACAGGAGCTTCCGTTCCTGCCCCGGTGCCAGCCTGTCTTTCCCGTTTCCTAGGAACCTCAGCTGACTACAAGCCTATGGGGGTACAGCCCTCCTCTTATTTCTGTTGCCTCTTGTTAGTTGAGAAATGTTAGTGTCTCAAATTGTTTTAGTCCCTCAAATTGCCTTTAAGGATAATGGTAATACAATGATTTAAGCTACAATATTTGAGTATTCACTATGTACCAGATACTATTCTAGGCACCGAATATTTGATTTCCCCCCAAGCCCCATGAGATGCTGCTATCATTAGGCCCATTTTACAGATGAGTCACTGAGGCCCTGAAAATAATTTGCCTATATTCACGCCACCAGTGGCCATAGAGCCATGCCTTGAACCTAGGCAGTCTCACAGACTTTTCATTACCACTGGACCCCAGAGTCCAGGGCCAGGCCTAGAGAGCCAGTGTCTCTTCAAATTTTACACCCTAAGTACCCACCAGAATCCCCTTCCCAGACACCTTCCTTCCTTTCTACTGATCTCTCCTTCGCCCCCTTGAAAAGCTCAAGACATGGCTGGGCGCAGTGGCTCATGCCTATAATCCCTGCACTTTGGGAGGCTGGGGCGGGTGGATCACCTGAGGTCAGGAGATGGAGATCAGCCTGGCCAACATGGTGAAACCCCATCTCTACTAAAAATACGAAAATTAGCCGAGCTTGCTGGCGGGCGCCTGTAATCCCAGCTAGTAGGGAGGCTGAGACAGGAGAATTGCTTGAACCTGGGAGGAGGAGGTTGCAGTGAGCCGAGACTGCACCATTGCACTCCAGCCTGGGCAACAAGAGCGAAATTCCATCTCAAAAAAAAAAAAAAGAAAGAAAAGAAAAGAACAGCTCAAGCCACAATAATGGCAGAGATGGTGCACAAGCCCATCTCACACAGTCCCCCTGACTGAGTGTTTTCAATAACAAAATCCCACTCAGTTTTCACAGAATCTTTTCACTGAAGGTGGGACAGAAATTTTGATTATCCAGGCCTCCTTTAGGCCTCTCAGACGACAGTGACACTTGAGCCCCAAGTCAGCAGAGATCGCTGCCAAAGAGTCACGCTTTAGCAACTTATCTGGACCGTGGACAATGGCCGTGAACTGACCCTTTTCCCCTTGTTCAGCTGAAAGGTGCCCTCCCCTCTGGTTCCCTGAGATGAGCCGTGGCTCCTGATTCATTCTGAGAAGACAGCAATTGGATCTAATCATGGAGCACAATGCACGCTGGATGGGCCATCAGCGCAGAGCCATAATCTCTGCCTGGAGTGAGTTCTTCCATAACTCCAGCCCATTGCACAAAATTGACGGGCTCTTTTCTTTCTGGCTGGATCTCATAGCATTCTGGGAAGTCTTTGTACTGCTTTATATCACAGGATCACTATACCTGTGTGGGAATGTTAACAAAACTATGGTTATGAAACACTGATATTATCTCTTAGTAAATTAAATCTGCCTTTCCTACGAATAGTGGAGTTAAGAAAGCTGAGACAAATTCTTTTTTCAAAAAACATTTCTTTGAATTCTATACTACTCACACGTAGGTTATTTTCTCTTCTTTGCAATTCTACTGGGCCCATTCCTCTCTAATAATGTGATGCGGTGTCATCACATGGCCAAACATCTTTTTGACCTCCCATAATAGCGTCTCAGAGACACAGGTGAAGGTCATTCCCATTTGCATGGCCCTCAATACCTGATGAACACCCAGGAGGTGCCAGCAATGTGTGGCAAGCATATCAGTCTCCTATTGCTGCCGTAACCAATTACCGTATGTTTAGTGGCTAAAAATAATTTAAATAAGTTTTCTTACAGTTCTGGAGGTCAGAAGTTCAAAATGGGTCTTAAAGGTATCAGCTGGGCTGGTTCATTCCAGAGGCTCCAGAAGCATCCCTCCCTTGCCTCTCCCAGGGTTTAGAGGCTGCTAGCATTCCTTGGTACCAGGCCGCATCACTCCAACCTCTGCTTCTACCTCTGCTTCTGTCCTCATGTCACCTTCTCCCACTGTGATGTCCTACCTCTCTCTCATTAGGATCCTTTTGATTATATCAAGCCCATCCAGGTAAATCAGGATCATCTCCCTATCTCAAGATCCTTAACTTGATCCCATCTGAAAAGTCCCTTTAACCATAGAAGGTAACATGCATAGTTCCAGGAATTAGAACAAGGGCATTGGGGGAGGAGGGGATGAGTTATTCAGCCTACAACATGCAATCGATCCTGGGAAGAGAGGCAAAGTGCTCGTCATTCATTTGTTCATTCATTCATTCATCCAGCTGCAAATGTGAGTTTGTGGGCACCATGTTCAGCCCCAGGACTGCAGTAGAGAGCAGGACAGTCTTCCCGTTGTGAAGCGTGAGATCCATAGAGGGAACGGCGGAGATCAGATGACAGGGAGCCCATCCAGCCTGGGATGGGCACTTGTGTCCAGAAAGTCAGCCCTGAGAAAGTGACGTTTATGCCAGGGCCTGAGGGAAGGGTAGGACTTTGCCAGGGGAAGAGGTTAGGGAAAGGTGAAAAAGCCACAAAGGCAAAATGACCATCCAAGCTTCAAGTAATTGTCAGTCTAGAGGGGTAGTGTTTAACTGCAGTGACAATGATTTTCACTGTCTACTACGGTCGAAGCTGAGAGCTCTCTTCTAAGTGAGCATTAATGTTTCTGTTGTTTTCTTGAAAGGGCGAAGGATCCCAGGGGGTAAGAGGAAGGTGGGGCAAGTCAGCAGAAGCTTACTCCACCTTCAACTTCTTTTTGTTTGTTTGTTTGTTTAGACACAGGGTCTCACGCTGTCATCCAGGCTGGAGTGCAATGGTGCAATCATAGCTAACTGTAACCTTGCACTCCTGGGCTTAAGCAATTCTCTCACCTCAGTCTCTCGAGTAGCTGGGATTGCAGGCATGCACCACCATGCCTGACTTACTTTTAAAATTATTTGTAGAGAGGGCTGTCTCACTATATTGCCCAGGCTGATCTTGAACTCCCGACCTCAAGCGATCCTCTCGCCTCAGCCTCCTAAAGCATTGGGATTACAGGCATGAGCCACCACACCTGGTCTTCCATCACTTCTGATTGGACTCTTGGGCTGCATAGCTTCCATGACCAAAAGGTCCTATACTAAGGATATTTACACAGCCTCTGGAAAGCTGCTGCAAGACACTTATTAATTACAAAGGGAAAAATAGTCAATTCAAGTAAAGAAGCATGATGGGCCAGTGATCAGAGCCAACATCACCAGTCATGGAACAACTTGACATCATGCACCTCTTAATAGGATGCATTGAGAGGGGTTCCACAGCAGTCTTCCTGGGGTATTCCTGCCCCACGTGTATCTCCTCAATACAGTCAGGTGGAAACATCAGACAAACCCAAACTGAGAGATGTTCTGTAAAACAGGTGACCTATACTTTTCAAAACTGACAATATCGCAAACGACAAACCTACTTTTGTCTCTATAGATTTGCCACTTCTGGATATTGAATGCAAATGGAATCATGCAATATGTAGTCATTTGTGACTGGCTTCTTTCACTTAGTGTAATGTTTTCAAGGTTTGTAGCTACATCAGCACTTCACTTATTGTTATGGCTGAATAGTATTTCATTGTATGGGTATATTGCATTTTGTTTAGCCCTTCATCAATTTCCACTTTGAGGCTATTATGAATAATACTGCTATGAACATCCACACACAAATGTTTTTGTGGACGTATGTTTTCATTTATCCTGGGTGTATACCTAGGAGTGGGATTGCTGGTCATATGGTAGCTCTATCTTTGACCTTTTGAGGAAGTGGAAGTTGTTTCCAAAGTGGCTGCACCATTGTACAGTCCCATCACCATTGTACATTGTAGTGTGTGATGGTCTCAGTTTCTCCACACTTATCAACACTTATTTTCTGTCTTTTTTATTCTAGTCATCCTAGGGCGTTCACATTGGTATCTCATTGTGGTTTTGATTCCTTGTACTATTCTTACTTTTCTGTAAGTCTGAAATTGTGTCAAAATAGAAAATGAAAAGAAAGCTATTCTGTGTCATTATTATTCTCTGATAAAAGGATGTTGGGGAGAAATCTCATTTCTCTCTGAAACTGAGCTGATGAATCAACGTACAGATCCTGAGGATAAGAGCAGAGCTAATGACCTGAGTTCTAGAAATTCCAATACTTTCTGGGCCCACTGTTTCCATTCATTCACTCAAAAAACATTTACCAAGCTCCAATTATAAATTTATAATAAGATGGGTAAGTATTAGTCCCAGAGAGATATTCTCCATCTCGTGGGAGGAAATATATTTAAACTAATACTATTGTATTGCCTTTCCATTATTCATTACTCTCCAATTTGCCACAGACCCCACCACTCACTATTGTCTGAGTACCTGCTATGCTCATTTCCCACTCCTTGCTTGGCCCTTTAAGTACTCAAGCTTGCAAGTATGACAGAGAGAGCACCTGACCATTTGATAATGTCAGAGAAAGCCTCCCAGTGGCAAGCGCCTGTCTAACATTAGGGTAAATTCAGGTTGTACTCTATGTACAGAATTCCCCTGACCTGACCTATTAAATCCTACAAAAGAGAAAAGAATATTTGTCAACACGTTTGCACATCTCAATAGACTCTTAACAACTATAGTTTCTCTCTTAATTCTCATAAATCATCTGCTTAATAATTGACTTATTTGTCAGAAATTTACATTACTACTCATTGTCTTCAGTTGGTTACCCATAAAGCAAACCCACTCAAACTGGATTAAGAAAAAGAGACCCACATTAACAGATGTGGCTTTGAACTTGGCTAGACCCAGGGTCCTTCCACAGCTCAGCTCTGGTGGCTTCTGTTTCGGTTTCATTCTAGGAAACCCCCTCCATGGATTGGGCTCCGAAGCCCCCAGGCCTATACTTTTCTCACATTAGCAATCCCACACTTCCAACAGATTTTAGAATCAGTATCTTTAGCTTACCATCTCGACGCCTCTCTGCTTTATCACATCCTACACTGTCAGCAAATCATGTCCACTTTCCTCGAATTAGATCCTGAATCTGGTAAATTATCACCACCTCCACCACTTAGCCTCCGCTACCTAAGTCATCTTTACTTCTCATCTGCAGCCCGGCCATAGCCTCCTAACTGGTCTTCTTGATTGTTATCCTTGACCTCTACGGTCTACTGTTTTTTTTGTTTGTTTGTTTGTTTGTTTGTTTTTTTGAGATGGAGTCTCACTCTGTCACCCAGGCTGGAGTGCAGTCAGCTTACTGCAACCTCTGCCTCCTGGGTTCAAGCAATTCTCCTGCATCAGCCTCTTGAATAGCTGGGATTACAGGCACGCACCACCACGTGCTGCTAATTTTTGTATTTTTAGTAGAGACAGGGTTTCACCATGTTGGTCAGACTGGTCTTGAACTCCTGACCTCGTGATCCACCCGCCTTGGCCTCCCAAAGTGTTGGGATTACAGGTGTTAGCCACCATGCCCGTCCTACGGTCTACTATTTATACAACCCCTGGAGTGATCCTTTCAAACCTTGTCAGATCATATCACTCCTCTGTTCAAAAATTTCCAATGGCTTCCATCTAGGACACAATAAAACCCAAGTCCTCCCCAAAGCCTTGCCTGATCTGACCAGCAGCTTCCCATGACGTCAGGGCCTGACTTTGCCTGCCTGTCTCAGCCCACTCTTACTGCTGGCCTCCTTCCTGGTCCTCCAGGATGTGAAGCGCACTCCCAATTCCAGATCTTTGCTCTTATCATTCCTTCTGTCAGAGGCAATTTCCCAGATCTACTTCTCTAACTCACTCACCTGTTTCAGGTCTCTGCTCAGATGTCTCTTTTTTTTTTTTTTTTTTTTTTTGAGACGGAGCCTCTCTCTGTCGCCCAGGCTAGAATGCAATGGCATGATCTCGGCTCACTGCAACCTCCACCTCCCGGGTTCAAGTGATTCCCCTGCCTCAGCCTCCCAAGTAGCTGTGATTACAGGTGCCTGCCACCACACCCAGCTAATTTTTTGTATTTTTAGTAGAGACGGGGTTTCACCAGGTTGGCCAGGCTGGTCTCAAACTCCTGACCTAAGGTGATCCACCCACCTCGGCCTCCCAAAGTGTTGGGATTACAGGCATGAGCCACCGCACCTGGCCAGATGTCTCTTTATCAAAGGTCTCCAGGCCTTCCCTGACAATTTTATCCAAAGTAGCTATGCCCATCAAGCCCTATCCCGGTCTATCTTTATTTTTCTTCATTGTACTCATCAGCACCTCATACATGATATACTTATTATTTTTCTTAGTTTGTCTGCTGCCCCCACCACTGGAATATAAGAGAAAGAATTTGTTTTTTGTTTTGTTCATTGCTGAATTCTTAGAGCCTATCACAGTGCTCAGGCAATAGATATTTACCCAGTGAATGAAGAAATGTCTAGATTATTCCTTCAAACAATTACTGTGGCAATGGGAAGGGAATGCATGGTTTATGTATCCTAAGTCTGATGGGGCAGAGTGATTAGCTCTATCCAAACCTCATAGAGTAAGAAAAAGAGAGAGGAGTGGTTTTCTGTCTTGACCTGGCTTCCCCTAGAAAGCAGAACCTGATATAAGGGCTTGGTGCAGATAGTTCATTTTGGGAAGTGCTCCCAGGGAGTGGGGCAGGGGCTGGGAACAGTGAAACAAGGAAAGCCAGTACAGCTATGCATTAAACAAAGGCAGTGGGGCTCTACCCAGCCTCAAAATTAGGCCCCCAAGGGACAGCAGAGGGAAGCATTTATCCACGGGCTTTCATCCCTCACAGGTCAAGGGCGTCCATAACTCAGCATTTCCAGGTTTTCCCAGGTTTGCTAAGAGGGCTCCCACAGATATTCTGCGCCCCAAGCAGAAAGTGAGATAGAAGTGGTCCAGTGGTGCAACTAAGGCATGGTCCTTTTAGGTTACTGCTGCATGAAGGTGGTTGCCACATCACTGGTTAGAATAAAAGATGGCCAAAGAAAATGTAAACAGAGAAAAAATACGACCAATACAGTCCATCCCTCAGTCCACTAGGATCTACGAATGCAGATTTTCTTAACCCTCAACTGGTACATCAGAAAGTCTAGGTGGCTTGCTTGTGACCTAGACATTCATCACTTAAGGAAGTCTATGGTTGCTTCACCCTTAATGAGCTGCTACAATGACAGCTACCTCTGGACGTGAAAACACCAAGAGACACCCCAGTGTAACAAAGATCTTCAGAGGCATTAGGGCTGATACTACCACCAGAACAATAACTCCTGTGTTTGTTCACCAGCATGAAGAGTCCAAAATAACCAGATTCATAGTTTCCAGTTCAGTGGATCCCTTTCTTTGTTCTACTGTGTAAGCATTCCCCTTCCTGAAGCCAAGACCTCTAATTCAGAGAAAACAGTTGGGAGATGGGAAGTACAACATCTGAAAGTGGATTACTGGGACTGATACAAAGAAAGACCAATCATACTAACAATTTTTGGTTTCCTGACCAGTGAATTCTAATTACAGGGTCACAGCACCCTATATTGGTCACTGGCTTACTGTATATAATGGTTCCCAGACGATAGTATCCAAATTCCACAAGATACATCCCTGAGCTGGTAACTTAGCTAAGCCTTTAGCAGACCATTCTGTCATTCTATTAGGCTGGCTGTTTCTGGTTGGATCAGTGGATCCCATGGTCATTTGTCTGTTATCACATCTCCTTCTCCATTGAATGGTCCCTTATCTGAGACAATAATGTGCAGGGCCCCATGTCAGTAAATCAGGTATCCTGTAAACCCTGAGAGAGTGGTGTTGACAAAGGCATTGAGTTCAAACAGGGCAAACATATATCCAGAGTAGTGTCAATTCAAGTAAGAACAAATTGTTTCCCAGTTCAGGATGAAAGGTGTTTGATGTAATCAACCTGCTATCTAATGGCTGGCTGATGTCCTTGAGGGATGGTGCTATGCTTAGAGTGCAACTTCTGTCTTTTCTGCTGGCAGGTTGGGCATTGGGCAGTGGCTGCAGCTAGCACCATCTTGGCAAGAAGGCACACACACATGGCCTCCATCCCCACCACAATGGTCATCTACTCAGGAACCCATTTCAGAAATACTGGAGTAGCCTAGGAAAGAAGTTAGGGGATATTCACAGGATGAGTCATTCATTAGGAAAAGCCCACCTCTCAGAGCATTAGAATAAGACACAGCATCCCCTACCCACTGCCATAGGTCAGTTCTCGTACTCATACCCAAATGCCTTTGTCTTCCTTTTTCCAATCTTATTCTCTCCAGACCTCTAATCAACCAACTAAACCATTCACTACAGTCATGGACTGAGGGCTTTCAGTGTATCCATTGCTAGAATGACATACATTGCACCCATTAAATAGTTTGTCATCTTCTGTCCCCCTCCTACTCTCACCCTTTTGAGTCTCCATTGTCTATCATTCCACACTCTATGTCCATGTGTACATTTAACGACTCTTTACAAGACATTTGGAAAAAAAATTAATTAGTGAATTAAAAAATCACTTTTTTCAGTTAAACAAAGAATGAAAGAGTGGGAGGTCCTCATCATTTCCTCATCCAATTGACATATATGTGTGTATTAGTCTGTTCTCACACTGCTATAAAGACATACCTGAGGTCGGGTGATTTATAAAGAAAAGAGATTTAATTGACTCACAGTTCTGCATGGCTGGGGAGGCCTCAGGAAACTTGCAATCATGGCAGAAAGTAAAGGGGAAGCAAGGCCATTTATCTATTTTTGTTTTTATTGCATTTGCTTTTGGAGTCTTCATCATTAACTCTTTGCCTAGGCCAATGTCCAGAAGAGTTTTTCCTGTGTTTTCTTCCAGGAATTTTATTGTTTTAGGTCTTACACTTAAGTCTTTAATCCATCTTGAGTTAATTTTTGTATATGGTGGGAGATGGGGGTCCAGTTTCATTCTTCTGCATATGGCTAACCAATTTTTCCAGTACCACTTATTGAATAGAGTATCCTTTCCCCATTGTTTATTTTTGTCAAATTTGTAGAAGATCAGTTGTTTGTGGGTATGTGGCTTTATATCCAGGTTCTCTATTCTGTTCCATTGATCTACGTGTCTATTTGTACCAGGACTATACTGTTTTAGTTTTACATGCCATTTTAATAGTATAATACCTTGAAATCAGGCAATGTGATGCCTCAAAATTTGTTCTGTTTGTTTAGGATTGCTTTGGCTATTCGGGGTCTTTTTTTGGTTCCATATAAACTTTAGGATAGTTTTTTTTCTAATTCTGTGAGAATGCCTTTGGTCATTTGATAAGAATTGTTTTGAATTTGTAGATTGCTTTGGGCAGTGTGGTCATTTTAATGATATTGATTCTTTCTATCTCTGAGCCTGGAATGTTTTCCCATTTATGTCATCTATGATTTCTTTCATCAGTGGTTTGTAGTTCTCCTTTAGGAGGTGTTTTACCTCCTTGGTAAAATGTGTTCCTGGATATTGTGTGTGTGTAAGTGTGTGTGTGTGTGTGTGTGTGTTTTATAAATCAGATGGCATCCTGATTTTGTTCTCAGCTTGGACGTTACTGATGTAGAGCAATGCTACTGATTTTTGTACATTGATTTTTGTATCCTACAACTACTGAACTTACTGATCAAGTCTAGAAATCTTTTGGAATAGTCTTTAGGGTTTTCTAGGCATACAATCATGTCATCAACAAACAGAGATCTTTTGACTTACTCTTTTCCAATTTGGATGCCTTTTATTTCTTTCTCTTGCCTTATTGCTCTGGCTAGTACTTCCAGTACTATGTTGAATAGGAGCAGTAAGAGTGGCCATTCTTGTCTTGTTCCAGTTTTTAGGGGGAATTCTTTCAACATTTCATTCTTAAAGTCTTTAAGAGTGGCACAATGGCTCCTGAGATATGTTTTTCTGATTTACTACTTTGGCCTGGACAGGAAAGGAGCAGCTTAAGGGGATTCTACTTGGCCCTTCCTTCCATAATACCTCTTCATCCACATAACAGGAAATCAATGTGAGGATTCTTTCAGCTGCTAATGATTGCCATCCTAATTATGCATCTGAGTGTGAGGACTCGTTGGACACACTGTGAGATCAACTTGTCCAGAATTCCACTTGTCATCTGACCTCCATAAAACCCACTCTAATAGGAGCCCATAATGTTGTTTTGGGTCCCCTAGTATCCATGTCAGCTCAGTTCTATATCAAATAGCTCTGTAAAGATCTGTTTATTTCCTTTTTCCTAGTGCACAGTTGCCATAGCAAATGGTCATGATAGTCTAATTGACTGAAAAACAGATGAAAGGGAAAGTTTGTAGAAGAAAGTGAGAGAAACTCAAAAAGTCTACATCCATAGAAAGAACATAGACTTTGGATCCATATATATCTGTGCTGGATTTCCACTCTCCCACCCATTGGCTAGGTAATCTTCAACATCACCTGAAAAGTGGGACTGGTAAAGCCTACCTTGCAGGGACATTCCAAATAAATAGATACAGTAAAGGGCCAACACACAGCAGGCTCTCATTAAACAAGTAGCTGTTCTATTAATATTACCAAAGGAACATTCCACACAGAGGTTCATGCAGCACAGCCTTGGGTAAATAATGAGAGCTTTATATGGAAGCTTTCCGTATAGAACAATTTCACCTGGTGATGTTGAGGTAAAAGAACAATGAGCATCTGCATATAATAAAGGAAGTGTGCCTTTGGGGCAACTGGATCTCACCAAGGAACAGGAAGTTGGTCTGAAATGATATGGTCATGAAAACAAGGGCTAGATTTATATACCGTCTTAGTTTGAACCCCACTAAAGCACTGTCTTAGTTAGGGACTTGGGCGCTGATGGTTAATTTGGGAGGTGATTCCAGGGAGGGAAGGTGGGAAGTGTTACCGAAGAGGAAAATCTAGTAAAATATATGTTATTAAGTTTGTTACTGCTGTGGGCAACTGAGGCTCAATTCTGCTGGTAAATCCTATAGAATGCACTTCATTATCCTCCCTTCAAAAGACTAGAAGTTGGAAAATCCATGTTTAACTGCTATCAGCCGTTGTTTTAGGATTACCCCAGGAGGCACTGCTTCCAGCCTACCTGGGGCACCTGTGGCTGAGCAAACTTTCATGGCTCCAGAGAACCTAAGCAAGGCAAACAGAGCTTTGTGATAGGTCATTGAAGTAAGAGAGTAACACATACTTAGGAGATGTCTGCCATCGCCAAAATCAGAGGCCAGCTAAGGGCATGTCACACAGAACACAAAAAAGTCTCCTACATACATTCTTACATTTTCAGATTTCATTGTTATTTTTTGGCTAAGCCACTGAGGTGTTTTGTTTTGTTATCTTCGGTTTGCCCTTCTCCAGTGGTCTCAAGAAAGACCATAATGATCTCACATTTGCTCTATGGCTTTCTGGCATTTGCTTCTGAGGATACCTAACATAGCACAAGAACTTGCTTGAGAATTTTTTAAACATGGTGGCCTTCCCTGATACATGGCAGGAAGCAGAGTGCATGGGCTACCAGGTCCAACACAGATATCAGCAGCAAAATGTAGTGCTTGGATTTGGAAGAGTGTCTAAAGGATTTGGGTTCTACAAGCATTGCCTTTTTGGCAGCTTGGAACAGCTATAATCCTGTGTCCATAAATTTCATTTTATTTTAAGAGAAGCTGTGCCTATTTTCCTTTAGCTGATAAGAAGTCTCCTTGCATTATGAACAAAACTCCAAAGCTTATGTGCAAATTTATTTGGCTCTACCTCAGAAATTTCCCAATTTCCCATTTCAGGCCTGTGTACAATAGAAACAGCTTTCTTTTAATTGATTCTGGAGAGAGTTATAATCAGTCTTTGGGTTGGGCCTCCCAGCTTCAGGAGGTGAAAGAGATGTTATGGTGATTGGCTTTCTGGTTTCTTGGTGGCCCCACAAGGGATGTACACAAGGCCAGGGGTCCGCTCTTCTTCATCAGAACCTAGGCCTTTGGGACAAGAATGGAGGACTGGCAGAGCAAAAGCAGGCTGAAGCTGCCATGTCAGCCCAGTTTCTCCAAGATTACCATTCCCCACCCATGCCCCCACCCCCGCCAAAAATTAAAGACAAAAGAAGTAGAGTTTCTCTAAATGAAATGTTTTTTGTAAAGTCTTTCCGGAGAAGCTGCTAATAACATGCACCGTTGTTTGGCATACACTTTTACGATTTAGAGAATGCTCTTTTTTCTCAGGACAGAATGCACATCCAATATCATGTGTTGAAATACATCCTTCTTCCTCAGAATCATTTTCCTTCCCTTTAAAATGTGGAGCCTGTTTGTTAGGACAGCTTCGATTGCAAGTGACAGAAACCCAACTGGAACTGGCTTAAATACAAAGGGGATTGTATCATAATGGTCCTGGGCTGTTTCACAGGAACAAGGGCAGCAACCTAGAGCTGTGAGAGGAATGTGCTCAGCCTCGGGAGCAACTAGATTCAGGGGACACACTCAGTCCCCAGGTAGGTGCTCTCTCCACCTTTTGGATGTGTCCCTCTTTGTACATCTGCATTACTCTTCTCTCTACTGTGAATTTATTTGTTCTGTCCCTCTGGCTCATAAGGTAAAATACAGCCTAGATAATTTCCAAGATTTATGTCCTAAAGCCCAGCCACCAAGAGGAGATTAGATGTTTCAGCTCCAAAGTTTCCAGAGAAAGACTCTACTTGACTTGCTTTATACTGTCAACTATGGTCGTGAAATAACATAGTGGATCCCTCTATAACCATGACGGTGATTGTAGGGCAAAGTCCTCAGTAAAAAAGAAGATCATTGGTAGTCAAACCATCATTCTCTCTTATAAAAGGGTTGGGCCTACTAACCATTAAGGTTCCTTCCAGCTTTAGTAGCCCAGCTTGCATTCGCTGGTTGACTTAGGTGCTGAGTTCAAGGGAGCCAGTAGTTGTGTGTTTCCCAAACAAGGTGGAAATCTGCCCCAGCCAAAGGCAGATCCTGCCATAATGGAACCTGAAGCATCCCCAGTTACCAATGCTGCCAAGTCCCCTCTCTCCCAAGGCTTTTCACTCAATGAGTTGTTACACATTTAAGCTTACAAACAGCTCCCTTGGGCACACTGTAATACCCAGCTGAAAATCCTGCCACCTGAGGTTGCCTTTGTTCTGAGTCAGAAATTATTGCCTCCAAGATGGGAACCATGGGAATCAAGAGTAATTAAAATTCCAAATCAGTGCTGTAGAGTGATCCTCTTTACCTTTATGGATTATAAAATCAATAAATCTTTAGCAATATGGGAGCCATTCACCATTCATTCATTCATTCATTCATTCTACAAGTCTTTTTACATCCCTACTATGAGCAAAGTACCATCTAGATTCAAGTGGTGCAAAATTAAATACTATGTTATTCCTGCATTTACAGAACTCAGTTCTCTGTTTACATCTGTTGTGGAGACATATGTAAGCAAGTAGTTGTAATAGTATACAAAAGATACGAAAACAGAATTAAATGGCATGATGAAAAAAATTATTGTGTCCAAAAAAAGGGTATAGAGCTTACACAAGAATTCATAAGAAAGATGATATCTGAAATGGTTCTGTAGAAGTGAAGAGGAGTTTCCCAGGGCAACCTAGGAGAATAGATGATTCCAAACAGAGCATATGAATGGGATTTTTCTGAAAATCAGAGGCATCACACCAAGGACATCCAACTAGTTGGCTGATGAAGAATCGTGCTACAAGGAATCATGAATTTCTCATGTCAGATTTGTGTTATTCTAGGAAGTTTCCTTGCTGTATCAGTTAGAATAAGCCAAACTGTTGTAACAGACATACAGCTGTTGTAACACATGCATCCCCAAAATGTATTGAGGCTAAAGTACAATGGAAAATTATTTCTCATTCGCATGACAATTAGCTGACTTCTCCAAACCATGCCATAATTTGGGTTTCTTCCATCTCTGGCTCCTCCATTTCCTAAGTCCTCTGTTTTTATTCAGTTGATGTTAAGAGAAGAGCATGGTGAAAGCGCCCCTTCCTCAGCCTTGGTGCAGAGTGATACACTGCCGCCTGCTTCCATTCACGCTTTATTGATGAAAGTTGATCATATTCCCACATTTCTCTGTAAGGAAAGCTCGAAATGTAGTCCCTTCATGGGCAGCCCCTTCAAACTACAACCAAACGCTATGGAAATATTGATTTTGGTCAACAGCTAGCTACCTCTGCTGTGCTTACAATATGTATAGACCGTCTATAAAATATACATAACTTTCAAACTACTGACACAAAAATGAGCTACAGTAAGAACTTGAAACAGAGGAGGAAAAGAAAACAAACCCCAAGCTTTTAAGTTCTTACTTTAAAATGCTTAAAACAAGAGTTTTATTTCCTTTCAAATATACATTTGTAAAGAAATTTTAAACTGGTAGTTGGCCATTTTTAAGTGATCCTGAATGACATCATATTTTTACGTTTCTATTTTCTTTCTGACTGTACTTGTGGTATAACCAAGTTCAATGTAATATTAAAATAGAAAAAACAAAAACATCAGCATGTTTCTTAAACAACAGCAAGAAAGTGCAATTTTATTCTAAGCATTCCAGTAGCTATTAAATAAATGGTAGGTTACTATGAGAGCTATTTTAAAAGGTCAAAAATATGAAAGATCTTTTTCTTCATTAACCTATTTTATGTACGTTTGAACCAATTTGTTCTAAAATAAAGTGAGGTTTTATTTTTCTAAGTTGGTCTTTTTAAAAGTTGTTCATGCATTTTGACAAAGCAATTACATACTTAGTAATTAATCCCAACCAAAACATCAAAAAAAGTGTGTGACTGCATTTTTCTGGATGCTCATCCTCATCATATTGTTTGCAATAGTAAACAGTCAAGTTTGCACTAAAATGTCCAACCATATAGGGTAGATTAGTTAAGAGGAGCCCAGCCAGTAGGATAGCCTTGCATCTCGGTTTACTCCTCCTGTCCCCATGCAATTGGAATTAGCACCCCTGTTTTACTCTCTGAGTATCTCAGTTTGAATGATAAATTATATGATCACATTATATATAATGAAATATGCTGAATCCTAAAAATTCATCATATTTGAGATTCCATAATAATAAGAAAAATGATTTATAATTTGTCAATATATGTAAAATACAGTTTCCTCTCTATGGATTCAAAGCAATTCCAATCAAAATCTAGCAAGTTATTTTGTGGATATTAACAAACTGATTCTCAAGTTTATGTGGAAAAGCAAAAGACCCAGAATAGCCAAAAAAATTATGAAGAAGAACAGGGTTGGAGGAGTGATGCTACTAGATTTCAACACATACCGTAAAATCAGTGATCAAGACAGTGTGGTATTGTTGAAGGGAAAGATAAATAGATCCAAGGAACCAAATAAAGAGCCCAGAAACAGACCTCCACAAACAGAACCAACTGATCTCTGACAAAGGAGCATAGACAATTCAATGGAGAAAGATAATCTTTTCAACAAATGGTGCTAGAACAACTGGACAGCTGTATGACCAAAAAAAAAAAAAAACACCTAACGTACACCTTACATCTTTCACAAAAATTAATGCAGAACGGATCCAATCCTCAATGTAAAAGAAAACTTCTAGAAGATAACATGGGAGAACACGTGGGTAACCTTGGATTTGGTGATGAGTTTTTCTTTAATGAGATAGAGTCTTGCTCTGTCACCCAGGCTGGAGTGCAGTGGTGTGATCATAGCTCACTGCAACCTCAAACTCCTGGGCTCAAGCAATCCTCTTGCCTCAGCCTCCCTAGCTAGGACTACAGGTGCATGTCACCACTCCCAGCTAATGTGAAACTTTTTTGTAGAGACAGAGTCTCACTATGTTGTGCAGGCTGGTTTCAAACTCCTGGCCTCAAGCCACCCTCTTGCCTTGGCCTCCTAAAGTGTTGGGACTACAGGTGTGAGCCACCACGCCTGGCCTGGCGACTTTTTAGATACCACACCAAAAGCATAATCTCTGAAAGAAAAAATTGGTAAGTGGGACTTCATTAAAATTAAATACTTCTACTCCATGAAAAATACCATAAAGAGAATAAAAAGCCACAGACCAGAACAAAATATTTGCAAAATACGTATCTGAAAAAGGACTTGTATCTAACACATATAAAGAACTCTTAAAACTCAACAATAAGAAAGCAAATAACCCAATTTAAAAATGGGAAGAAAATCTGAATGGACACCTCACCAAAGAAAATATACAGATGGCAAATAAGTATATGAAAATATCCTTCACATCATATGTCATTAGGGAACTGCAGATTAAAACAACAGTGATGGCCGGGCGTGGTGGCTCACGCCTGTAATCCCAGCACTTTGGGAGGCTGAGGCGGGAGGATCACAAGGTCAGGAGATCGAGACCATCCTGGCTAATACGGTGAAACCCCGTCTCTACTAAAAATACAAAAAATTACCTGGGTGTGGTGGCGGGTGCCTGTAGTCCCAGCTACTGGGGAGGCTGAGGCAGGAGAATGGTGTGAACCCAGGAGGCGGAGCTTGCAGTGAGCAGAGATCTTGCCACTGCACTCCAGCCTGGGCAACAGAACGAGACTCCATCTCAAAAAAAACCAAAACAAAACAAAACAAAAACAACAACAGTGACATACTACAACACACCTTTTAGAATGGTTAAAATACAAAACACCGACAGCGCCAAAGGATGGCAAGGATGCAGAGTGAAAGGAATCTGCATTCATTGCTGGTAGGAATGGGAAGATGGTACAGCCACTTTGGAAGAAAGCTTGGCAGTTTCTGATAAAGCTAAACATGGTCTTACCATATGATCCAGCAGTCGTGCTCCTTGGTGTTTACCCAAATGAGTTGAAAACTTATGTCCACCCAGAAACCTGTGCACAAATGTTCATAGCAGGTTTATTCATAAATGCCAAGACTTAGAAGAAACCAAAACGTTCTTCAATTGGTGAACAGATAAACTGTCATACATTCATGCAATAGGATATTATTCTGAAAAAAATTTTAAATGAACTAACAAGCCATGAAAAGGTATGGCAGAAGCTCAAATGCATATTGCTAATTGAAAAAATGCCAATCTGAAAAGCTTACACACTGTATAATTCCAACTAAACAACATTCTGGGAAAGGCAGAACTGTAGACAGTTTTAAAAAATCAGTGATTGCCGGTGGTTTTGGGGGGAAAGAGGAGGGTTGAATAGGTAGACCACAGAGTTTTAGGCCAGTGAATCTATTCTGTATGATATCGTATTTGTGGGTTCATGACTTTGCGCATTTGCCAAACCCACAGAACTGCACAACACAAATACTGAACCTCAATGTAATCTATAGAATTTAGTTAACAGTGTATCGATATTAGTTATTGGTTCATCAGTTGTGACAAATGTACCACGCTAATGCTAGATGGTAATAATAGGAGAAACTGTGGGAAAGGGGCACATGAGAATGCTATCCTTTCTGCTCAATTTTTCTGTACAGGTAAAACTGCTCTAAAATACAAAGACTATTAATTTTTTAAAATGCACTTTACTATGCAGCATTATTGTACAATCTCTTATTTGTTAAAATACATATGGCAATACGGGCTCAGGAAGGAATCTAGAAAATACAAATCAAAATGTGAACTGTCCTCTTGGTATGATAGAATTGCATGGGAGTTTTTTGCTTTTCTGTAATTTCTAATTTTTAAATATGTATTTCTTAAGTTATTAAATATATATTAAAGAGGGGAGAGTTTCTTTGCCTTGAGAATCAAGTTCTTGACGCAAACCCCTAAATGTTAACTATGACCCCATCAATGTGAGCTTACCATGTTCTAGGCATTTTGCATGCAATAGCTAATTCATCTCCTGAAAGTTAGATCTTTTATGCCCATTTCACAGATGCAAAAACCGAGACACGAATTACCTTGCTCAATGTCACAAACATCTCTGTAATTTTGAGAAGGACAGGCCAAGCACACCTTTCTCCATTTTTGGTTCTAGGTAGTCCGCTTTACAAGAGTGTGTTTACCAGCCTTCTGTGTGTGCCTGGGTATGTATACGAGCAGGTTAATCGCCACACTACTGAAGTCTTCAACTCAACTATAGAGAAGAGTCATTTTACCTCCCTCAACTCAAGATTAATGTCCTTCAGTGGGTGCAAAGGAAGGTTGAGCACATATCACATAATCAGAGCCGGAAATTAGATGACATTAGCACTAAGCATTTAGCTGAATGGTTCCTACCTAAAAACATGAAAATCAAGTTTTGTTTTAGATAATACCTCAGCCATGTGTCAGCAACAGGTACTAGCCTTATATTCTGGTTTCGTATTTCTCATTCATTTGTATCTAGAGTGGCCTTATAGATAGCATCTTGTCAAAGGGGAAAATTGAATGGACATGTTTTTCTTTGCTCCCTATATGATCTCAGGCAGGGGAAATAGGTTGTTTGTGATTTTTTAATTATTCGCACACAGAGGCTGATAAATATTTTATAACTATTTGAAAGACTGTTTTATGAGATTTTACTTTTAAAATGATATACTGGCATGATTGTGAGAGGGATGTGGGGTGTTTGAGCTCTTGAGGCCACCCTTGACCACTGCCTTATTTGGATTCTCCCAGGAGATTCTGAGCAGACCTGAATTCAGGTGTGTCTCAGTCAACTCAGGCTGCCATAACAGAACACCGAAGACAGAGTGGCTTATAAGCAACAGAAATTTATTTCTCAGTCTAGGGGCTGGAAAGTCTGCAGTTAAGGTGTAGGCAGACTCTGGCTCTGGTGAGGGTCATAGAAGACCATGTTCTCACCGCGTCCTCACATGGCAGAAGGGGAGAGGGAGCTCTCCAGGGTGTCTTTGATGAAGATACAATCCCACTCATGAGGATGGAACCCTTGTGACCTAATCACCTGCGAAAGGCCCCACCTCCAAATGCCATTGCATTAGGGATTAGCTTTCAACCTATGAATTTGGGAAAGCACAAGCATTCTGTCCACAACAAAGTGCAAGTAGCTTACTCGGTAGGTGATCCCAGGAAACACCGTTGGGGAGAGGGGAAGTCAGGCAGGGAGAGGAAGGAGCCAATTCATGGTGCAGTAGGAATCAAGCCAGCTGGAGCCCTAGACCTTCCAGTGGAGAGGCCCCTTCCCAGTGAGCCAATCTGCGTTAAGAACATGCTGTACTTGGGCATAGCAGCTGGTTGACCGCTCCCACACCAGGGCTGAGGGTCAGCCACAGCTTCTCTCTTCCTTTCTCTGGGTTTCCTGCTTATCCCGTCATGGGACTTCCCCAGAGATAGACCCTGAGAGGAGAGTGCAGATAGTTTCTGCAGGAGGTGACAAGGAAAACCTGGTGGGGAGCAGAGAAGTGAGACAGGCCAGGGATGCCAGCCAGCAGGGGCATGTGTAGCCCACCAGGCACACTGGGGAATTGATCCACAAGACTCCTTGCAGCCCTGTTTGTTGTTAGAGGTGGCAGTGAGGTCTGCAGGGGATCGTGTGGGGCCCTGGCAGCCTGTGCCACTCTCCTCTTCCTGCAGAAGGTGACTTACGCCTTTTGGGAGCCACAGGCACTGTGCTTGCAGGGAGGGCTTAGTGCTCCCTCAGGATGCAGCCCTGTGTCTCTTCACATGCTCTACTTGCAGAGGCTTTTAAACAGTGTCCGGAAAGTTTGGAAGGGCAAATCTTCCTGGTCCACGTTCCTCCTTCCCACACAAAACAACACTCTGAATCGTGCATGCCCTGCCCTTTCCCATTGGCCTCCTCTGGTAAATTTGGGAGATTGGATTTCTGAACTCAGAATGGGGACAGGCATGGGTGGCACCTGCCTTATCAGAACTCTCTTCAATATGGAGTCCAAGACTCCTAATTTAGACCCTCCTCTGAGCAGCAGGGATTCTCATGGCTGCTCATGGATAGGTGGGCCCTTGGAACCAACTACTGTGTGTTTAATCTACAGTATTGATGGAGGGAGAGACTGAGGAGCCAACTCAAGCCTTCTTCATGAAGTGGGTGGGGAGGAAAGACAGACTTAAAAATTTATTAGCATCTAATCCTGTTAAGATTTTCTCCACCATATGCCAGCACAACAACACATTTGAAATGTGTACTAATTACCCCTGTTGTATCCTGTGTGTACGCTTTCTACGCAGCCCCTGACCTTTTCGTTAATAACTTTGCGTTGCATTCATTGACCTGAAACAAATTGAATTCAGTGGCACTCACTCAAGAATTGAATTACATAGTCTTCTTAATTGGTGTCTTATTTAAATGTGAGAAAGTAACGGCTTGCCACCTGTAATATGTTTCCAACAAAATAAAATTAGAATTCTAATATTTTTCCCCATTCTAGGGAAAGGTTTGGCCATGAAAATATCATTCTTGTATGATCTCAAAAATAAAATTATCTGAATTTTTTTTCATTGCCAATGCCGTGAAAACTGCCTATATAGACACATATTAATTAGAGAGATTTATGCAAATCAGCTGGGCTAGGAAGGCTTTTCCTGGAAGTGGCCCTTAAAATAGGCGGCAATCCGTCTCCGTTGCCAACAGTTATACTGCCTTTCCCTCCCCAGCTCTTGGATTTCGGATTATGTGATTTAATATACCTCCGGCTGGCAAAATAGGAAGCGTTAAGACAGGAATATGTTAAGCATCTGAAGATATTTTCCACTGCATTTGTTAGTTTTAAGTCCTTCAGCCGCATTGTCTGTTGGTTGGAGGGGGGCAGAAATCTAATTTCAGGAGTTTAGTGATGTTCTCCTATTGATGGCTTCACAGGCAATAGATACTGCGGGTAACATTGTTCTTAACACCATTCACTCATCTCTTTCCTCGGAGGATTCTTGCAAGCGATTGAAGAGATAGGAGCGGCTGGAAATTTTGGGCTTTGCTTTCTAATTCCAGTGTGAAATTAATTGTCCCAACTGCAAAGAACGACTTACTCCTTTACTTACTATATTTAACTTAAAAATGCAAATGTTATTAGTGGACTGATCACTGATAAGGGTGCCTTTGTGCCCGGCTTTAACCTCTATTAGTGAGGATTATGAGGACGTAGCCACATTGGCATTTTCTAAGTGTCACCGTGACAGCACTTGCTGCACAAATGCCTAGCTGTCACCGTGAGTTTTATCACTCGGTTTTTCCCTCCGAATGTAGACTAATAAGCCCAGAAATTACAATTGCCTCCCTGCCGAATCTGTGATAGGCGGAAATAATGATATCAGTGCCCTGCTAATCTTCTTGCCTCTGCGCTTGGCACTGTCCTATTGAGTCACCTGTCACACTCCGCTTTGATGAGGCGAATTCAATCTCCCTGCTGTAATGACAATGGGGCCATTTTAATGTTTGGAAATGATTATGTGGAAGCTTCACCGTGCTCTGTCTTGGCAAGCAAACCAAGGCACTGTGCACGCCAGGAGAGCGGGCTCTGGCTGTCAGGCAGGCAGTGGAGATGCTGAGTTATTATTAGGATTTAGACGTAGAAGTCGGCTTCATTTTGAGCCTTTGGTGGTGGCCTTGCAGGAGGGAAGAAGGATGGGGAGGGGAAAGGTGGGATCACTGTTGCAGAAGCATAGCCATTGGCTAATCTCTTAGTTGTCTGCACAAATTTGCCTCTAGAAGGGTTTCCCAGGACACCTGTGTTGTTCAAGGAGGCCAGGGTGGCTGGAGCTTATAAACAATCGTGGTGACACTACCAACATCATTTGCTGGGGCTTTTGGTGTGTGGATTGTGGATTTCCTCTTCAGGACATTAACTGAATCAAATTACTCTTACATCAGGCCTGATCTTTCCTGGTTCTTTGAGAATAACACTGCTGCAGAACCAAAAAAATACACATAACTTGGAAAACACTAGGTGTCAATGAGGATCTGGAGCAACCAGATCCCACTACTGATGCTGATTTCTAAAACCACCTCAGAAAAGCAGCAGTCTCTACTGAAGCCAGACATATACAAACCCAGCAAATTTTGTATTGATACAGAATATTGTACATATTTATGAAGTGCATGTGAGTATTTGTTACATGCATAGAATGTCAAAACCAGCAATTTTGTTCCTAGGTAGATAACCAACAGAGATGCAAGTGTGTATTTGACAAAACACATGAACTAGAATGTTCATAGCAGCATCCTTCATGATAATGCCAAACTGAAATTCGTCCAAATGCCCATCAACAGTAGAATGTGTTAGGAGTTGATTTTTGGTGGAATACCATACAGTCATCGGAATGAATGAACTACAACTGTGTGGATGGATCTCATAAACAGGATGTTGGATGAAAGAAACCAAGCATGATAGAGTACATATGTAAAGAATTCCAGGCTGGGCACGTTGACTCATGACTGTAATCCCAGCACTTCGGGAGGCTGAGGCAGGCAGATCGCCTGAGGTTGGGAGTTCAAGACCAGCCTGACCAACATGAAGAAACCCTGTGTCTACTAAAAATACAAAATATTAGCCTAACCGGGCGTGGTGGCGCATGCCTGTAATCCCAGCTACCCAGAAGGCTGAGTCAGGAGAATCACTTGAACCCAGGAGGCGGAAGTTGCAGTGAACAGAGATCGCGCCATTGCACTCCAACCTGGGCAACAAGAGTGAAACTCCATCTCAAAAAAAAAAAAAAAGAAAGAAAGAAAAGAATTCCATTAATAGGGACTGTGAGGCAGGTAAAACTGCTCTATGGTGTGAGAAGCTGGGATCGTGATTGCCCTTGGTGGAGGTAAGGACTGGGAGAGGACACATGAGGAGCTTCTTGGGGCTGGTAAAATGTTCTGCTGGTAAAATGTTCTGTCCTTGATCTGGGTGCTGGTTATAGTATTGTATTTGGTTTTGAAAAATTTACTGATTTATGTTCTTTTCTGTGTGTACATTACACTTTTTTAAAAAAGATTTTAATTTAATGTTTTTAAGGCAATATATGAGGCATCTGTGTGTTCTGTCTGCCTCGATAGCACAAGGGATGGGAGCTAAACATTGAGCACACATGGCCATACACATGGGAACGGTCATCACTGTGGACTGCTAGAGGCAGAAGAGAAGGAGGGAGTGTGGGCTGAAAAACTACCTATCAGGTACTACGCTGACTCCCTGAGTGACAGGATCAGTACACCACACCTCAGCATCACACAATATACTCATGTAACAAGCCTGCATATGTACCCCCTGGATCTAAAATAAATGTTGAAATTTAAAAAAAAAATAGTACAAAGGGACTAAGGACAGAAAAATCACTTCGCAGCTGGATGTCACTAGTGGTCTGCTCTGTTTACAGATGCCACCACCATAGGGGTGAAGACTCGGGTGCCCCAGGGCTGCTTCCCAAACTCCTACAAACATTTCACAAATTCCTCCTGCCCTGCCTCAAATCGTAGCTTTTCTAATGCATTTGCCAAATCAAGTCACGTGAATGAAAAGATCCCCTTTCAGAATTACTACTTATACATAGTTTCCCTATCTGAACAATAAAGCTCAAGGAAAGCATTTTTATCTCTGGTAATCACATCCCAGAGGGACAGCAGCCTGCAGAACATAAAACTCACAGTCTCTGATCCTTCCAGAAGGGCAGCTCCCAAGCTCCCTGTTAATGTGGGGAAAAAAGGTGTGCAGAAACAAGCCATCATTCATCGGACAAAGTCACGTGCTAATTGGACTTGATTCTGTAATGTAAATTGCGTGGCTTGTTTCCAAAGCAAAATGGAGATGTCCCTGGACGATTAACTAGCCTTCAAACTCACTTTCTACCTTCATTTGTTCCTTCTGGCAGTCTGTTTTGTTCATCTTATCTGCCCAGACATAGGGTTAATTAAAGTTAGTGTTCACTCAAGACCATCCTGACTAACACAGTGAAACCCTGTCTCTACTAAAAATACAAAAAAACAAGCCAGGCTTGGTGGCGGGCGCCTGTAGTCCCAGCTACTCGGGAGGCTGAGGCAGGAAAATGGCGTGAACTGGGGAGGCGGAGCTTGCAGTGAGCCGAGATCACGCCACTGCACTCCAGCCTGGGCGACAGAGTGAGACTCCGTCTCAAAAAATAAAAATGAAAGTCAACAGCATAGTCCGAACACGGTGGCTCATGCCTGTAATCCCAGCACTCTGAAAGGCCAAGGCAGGTGGATCACCTGAGGTCAGGAGTTTGAGACCAGCGTGACCAATATGGTGAAACCCCGTCTCTACTAAAATGCAAAAATTAACCGGTCGTGGTGGCACGCACCTGTAGTCCCAGCTACTCAGGAGGCTGAGACAGGAGGATCACTTGAACCTGGGAGGTGGAGGTTGCAGTGAGCCGAGATCACGCCATTGCACTCCAGCCTTGGTGACAGAACGAGACTCCGTCTCAAAAAGAAAAAACAGTCAACAGCATACACATTTTTATCTTGTTACACAAGACTCTTAGCAGGCTCTTGGTCTTTTTAAAACATGAAACCAGAACAATACTTTTGTTTTTGTTTTTAATAATACCAATAAGCATGATAATATCAATGAATCTACCCAATTCTAAATTATTTTCGTGGAAATAGGGTTTTCTCAACTATCTGCTAGCAATGTAATCTTGGGAAGGTTCTTCAAACTCTCTGAACTTCTGTTTCCTCATCTGTGTAATAAGAAAAAGAAAAGTACCTGCCCTAAGGGTTACTATGAGGATAAAAATGATATAATCCATGTAAAGCTCTCAGAATGGAGCCTAGTATATATTGGACACACTGACTAAATGGTGGCTCCTAGAACATTGACGATTATGATGCTATTTCTTTGAGCAACAGGTTTCCATTGCCTGGAAAACAAAACCCACCCTTGACTATGACAGTCAAAGCACTTTGTGATCTGATCGCACGCACAGCCCTGAGATCTGTAATAGATCAGATCCCTCCCCATTTTCCAAACCTGCTCTGTCCCTCCCTGTCTCCACCCCTTTTCCACAGGCATGTGTGATGGAATTTCCTCCTTTTCCTCCATCTATTTCTTCCAATTTAAAACCCATGATTTCTTCAAGGCACAGTCAAGAAGCTCTTTCTTTCATAAACCCTCTGCTCCCTTGGGTAGGTACCTAGAAGCAGACACACAGTGGGACCTCATGAGTTTTGTGGCAGATCAATAGAGCTACCCTGCTGTTACCTGCATGGTCCCCTGCATGTCCCAGCCTCCCTTGTTTTGACCAATAAAATGTGAGCAAAAACCATGTGAACACTTCCAGGATATGGCCGTGAAAAGCCCATGCTCAGCCCTTCTTTCCTTCCTGCTACAGCAACCTCAGGAGCCACATGGTTCTAACCAGGCAGCTACAAGAGGGCTGCGCCGCCATCACCTCAGGTCCCTGAGTGAGTGGAGGACAGCCCCAGATTACCTGGAGCAGGTATCCACACCTTTGTTGCATAAACCACTGACATGGTAGTTTGGCACAGCAGCCGAGCCTAGTTAGTACATCTTCCTCCTCCATGCTCACAGATCCCTCAGGATCTCTACCTTAATAGGCACTGTATTTGTAGCAACTGGGGGATGTGTGTGTGTGCACACATGTACCTGCACGAACTTTCCTCCCAACAACGCCGTATGCTCTTAGATTTAGAAAAGTCAGCTTCATCATGGACTCTCCCACAGCACTTATCATGTGCTGGAACTAAGTGGGAGTTCAGAAATATTGGTTGAATGGATTGTGCCTCCCTTGTTTCTGAATGAAGACAAACTCCAATAGGTAAAGGTGAAGCTTTAAGTGAGGATATTTTTCCCTGTACATAATACTAACATGATTATTGTCCAGCTTGAGGAATGCCTTCTCTTTCAATAAAAGAACCCCCTAAGATAGCTCCCAGCTAGCTGTGTATGCAGCAGCACCACAGAGCCCCAGGGAAGCCAGCTTCCCATGATGTGCCAGGCTCCTCCTTCCCTTTTGAGACTGTTCTCAGCCTCAGTGGTTGAGACGTAAGTAACCAAGAACAATAATTTGCGGCAAGTTTGTGAATTTGAAAAGGTAAATGCTGGCGGGATTTTTTTCTGAATGCAGCTCTCCCTGGAGTGACAGCATGTGTGCATATGTGTGTGGTGTGTCTAATTCCTTTCATTAGTAAGTCCACATGTGTCATGGTTAAATGGGTACAGATGATGGATTTCTACCAGAGCTAAGCCCAAGGCATCATGGTGCCCCAATGCCAGAGCACATGTAGCTGCTATCTCTTTGCGCAGACTATGGAATAGAGAGGAAGGGAAATCCCTGCAGTGCAGGGGACATTTGTGTACCTTCAGTTTATTTCTGTTCTGCACTGCTTGCAACTACAACCTCTTTATACATAAAATAATCGCTTGTAGTGATGGCCAGTCTTTCATTTAAATTTCCAAAAAGCTCAGAGAGAGACTGTTTCAGGTTCTTTAGAGAACCTTATGCTAGCCTGATTATTTTGTCTGACTTGACAAATGAATAAGTGAGAGATTCAAAAGAGTGAGGCCTGGTGTGATTGAATTAACTGTGAGTTTATTTATTTGGTGGACAAATTGTCCACGGATTCAGCTATAATCTTGGTCTAAGAAACCCCTAAAGAAAACAAAACATCAATTGGGTTAACTTCAAAGAGATTTGGTTTAAACAAGACATTTTAAAAAGTATTATATATCTTAGAGAGAAAAGAGGTGAAATAAACAAAAAGAAAAGATGTTCTTCGTGGGAACTTAAATTTCCAGATATCATTAAAACAATCAAAACAGCAAAAATGAGTATTAGTGAAGATTGAGTCATTTTGGCGCTTACTATGAAAAGTGAAAAATATGTTCTTGGAGGGGAAGGAGACTAGTACAGAGTCCATTCTGTGGAGGAAAAAGGGGTTCCCCAGTAGGTCTGGATAAAGGACTGTTGTTTGCAGCCTTCTGCACACACAGAAACCTTTGTAGAGAAGAATTTGTGCTGGGAATGAAGAATGTCAACGGTGTCCTTGGAAATGCTTATGCTTCCAAAGGTGAATGTGTCTCACTGCCAAGTGATGTATCCCATAATGGGGTTTGCAAATGGGGTCCCAAACGAAGCTTGAGGGTATGTGGAGAAAATATGGCTCCCAGGACAAACCGCACATTTAAAATACACACCCAAACAACAAAAGTGGTGCCTACAGGAGTGAGATTCTAAGTCTTTGCGGAGTAGAGACGCTGTAAACCAACCAGCATGGCCATGTTAGCAGGTTCCTGTGAACAGAGTGTCTACAAGGTTTCTACTCCTTAAAAAAAGTTCACCAGTGATTCATGAACGTGGTAGATAAGCTAGAAATTGCAGGGATCTGAAAAGCAAGATAGGTCACTTCTCCTCCGTTCATAGGCTAATGAAGGCATCTTTAGAGCCTTACTTTGTGCATTGCATGAGAAGCTGGAATCTTAATAATAAACAAGTGCCAGATGATCAAGGATTCTCGGCCATCAACCAAATGCATGCCTGTTTTTGGAGGCAGCAATTTTGATAGCCCTCTTCATATTTCCAGAGACTTGGGAGCAGCCAAGAGGGCTCCTAGAGAAAGGTGTTAAGTGAGCTTAATAGCTCCTTACTGCAGAGTAGGTTAGCATATGCCCTTCAAAAGTTAATGACCCTACTCATGTGTCATCAGCACACGATGTCTGACTCTCTGACTCTCTTTAGGTGCTCAACATACTCGGAGCTTGAGCAAAGAAGACACCGAGGAGTGCTTTAGCAGACACATAAAGGCACAACACATTTTTCTGTTACTCGGGCATACTTTTTTGTATTTTAATATACCTAGATATGTCTAGTTTAAATGAGTTTTGTTGTTTATTTTGAAATCTTGAGTAATCTTAAAAAGAAATTCTTTCTTGTTCCTTTTCAGAGGAAGCTTACAAACACATATGCATAGCTTATAAAATAAGGACATTTTCTCCTCTAAGAACAACAGCTATATTGGGGCAGGTTCCCCAGAAGCAGACCCAGAGACTGTATTCCTAAACAGGTATTTTCTTATGGAAGTGCTCCTAGGGAAGACAGGAAGGGGATAGGAAAAGATTAAAAGGAAAATTTTAAAAAGCCAAGCAAGAGAGTGGTCTTAAGCAAAGTCCTGCATGAGGATAACCTGAGCCTCCTCTCACAGGGGAACTCCAGAGCCTAGATTACACCTCACAGTTATCTCAACCTGAAGCAAAGATTCAAAGCACCTCAAAGCCAGAGGAAGACCCTCCCAAGAGAAGGGAAAAGGTATCTGAGGAGATATAGGCAAAGTGCTAGCAGAATCTTCTAAAGGTAGAAAACTTTAAGGGGCATGTGACATAAGGAGAAAGAAGAAAAAAGTATTAAAAAGTGGGAGAAAGTATAAGAAGGGGAACAATTAAATATTCTTTTCAAAAATCAGGACAAAACTCAAAACATCACAGGGGACAGGTAGTATTGTTAGACTCATTATGAAGTTGGGGAGGCAGCCTCCAACATGGCCCCAAACACCCTTGTATTAATCAGGGTTCCCTAGAGGGACAGAACTAATAGGATACATAGATACATAAAGGGGAGTATATTAAGTATTAACTTACACAATCACAAGGTCCCACAATAGGCTGTCTGCAAGCTTGAAGAGCAAGGAGAGCCAGTCCAAGTCTCAAAACTGAAGAACTTGGAGTCCATTGTTTTAGGGCAGGAAGCATCCAGCATGGGGGAAAGACGTAGGCTGGGAGGCTAGGACCATCTCACCTTTTCACGTTTTTCTGCCTCCTTTATATTGGCTGGCAGCTGATTAGATTGTGCCCACCAGATTAAGAGTGGGTCTGTCTTCCTTAGCCCACTGACTCAAATGTTAATCTCCTTTGGCAACACTCTCACAGACACACCCAGGTTCAATACTTTGCACCCTTCGATCCAATCAAGTTGGATGGCAGTATTAACCATCACAACCCTCCTGTCCTGGGATTCACACCCTTGTGTAGGCTCTTCCCACATTGAATCACGGTTGGTTTGTGTAGCCAATAGAATATGGCAGAGGTGATGGTGTGTCACTTCTGCTGACTAGGTTCCAAAAGATAAATTGGCTTCTGACTGTTCTTTTCTGGATTGCTTGACTGGGGGGAAGCCTGCTGCCATGTGAAAGAACTAAGGCAGCCCTATGGAAGGTGAGAAACTGAGGCCACCAGGCAACAGCTATGTGAGTGAGCTGCTGGAAACAGATTGTCCAGCCCCCACCAAGCCTTCAGGAGACCTCAGCCTCTGCCAACATCTTGACTGCAGTCTCTAGAGAGACCGTAAGCCAGAGCCACCCAGCTCAGCCACTCTCAAATATTTGGCCCCCAGAAAAGATGTGAGATAATAAATAGTAGGTGTTTTAAGTCAGTAAGTTTGGGAGTAATCTGTTATGCAGCAATAGACAACTAGTGCAGAAAGTATGTTTTCAAAGCATTAGTCTGTATACCTGTGGGTGGTACCAAATGCTGGGGTCCAGGCAGATCCAGACATTAAACCGAGAAGGAAGTCCAGAACTAGGCCAGGGTGAAAATACAGGGCTCAGCACAGATGGCAAAGTCAACAACCAAGCAGCCCATGAGGGGCTGGAAAAATTCCCCATGCTGTTGAGTAGATTCCATGCCCCAAATGGGGACAGAACTGGCTCCAGGTGGTTAAAGGAACCAGAAGTAAATATAAAACAAAAAAAAACTTAGGTTTTCATTATAAATCATTAAAATAAAACTTCGCCTAAGGTAACTTCAATTATCTAGAAATTCATTTTTAGAGAACACTATTGGTTGTCCATTCAACAGCTATCCAGCCCTCTTTTCCATGATGGCAGAGCCCACCTGCTACTTAAGAGACTATAATGATGAGCTATTCTCTTTCCCTGCCTCCTTGTAGCTAGGTCATGGCCAATGGAACCCAAGGGGCAGTCTGCAAAAGGGGTTTTTGGAAAGGCTTTTCATAAAAAGAGCACCACGTAGGACAAAATGCTCTGTTGTGCCCACCTCTGGGTCTTTTATTTGATTTTTAAATTTTTTTGTGGGTAGATAGTAGGTGTATATATTTATGGGTTATGTGGATATATATTTATGGGTTATGTAGATATTTTTATACTTGCATGCAATGTGTTATAATCACATCAGGGTAAATGGGCTATCCATCACCTTAAGCATTTATCATTTGTGTTTCAAACAATCCAATTATACTCTTAGTTATTTTTAAATGTACAATTAAATTTGTTTTTACTATAGTCACCCTGTTGTGCTAGCAAATACTAGGTCTCATATATGCTTTCTAACTATTTTTGGTACCCATTAACCATCCCCACTTCCCCACCTCCCACTCCCCGCCACCCCGCCTTTGGATCTCGAATGAGAATATGCTGCTTGGGTTTGCAGCAGCTGTCTTGCTATCTGAGGAGAAAGTAAAAATGTCCACAGAGGAGCTGACTCAGGGCCTTGACATCTGCGAGCAGCTGAATGAATGGACCCCAGAACAAGCTGCCTCCAGACTTGCTGTTGGAAAGAAAACTCAACTTCATTTTAGTGGGATATTCCGTCACTTGCCACCAGATAGATCTGTTACTGTATAGCAAACAATCCTAAAATTGTCACTTAAAAGAAAAATAAGCGTTTATTTTAATCATGAATCTGGTGGTTGAATGGCTTAGCTGGGTGATACTTGCATGGGTTTCTCATGTGGTTGCAATTAGATGCTGGCTGCGCATAGAGTCATTTTGAAGGTGTTTTTACTCATATGCCTGGCACCTGGGCTGAGAAGGCTCAGCAGCTCAGGGTAGGAAGACCTGGGGGCAGGAAGACCTGGGGTTCCCCAGTCACCTCTCTGTGTCTCTATCCTACCCGTCATCTATCTATTTATCATATATGTCTATCCTATCTGCCATATGTCTATCATATCTATCCTATCTATCACATATATCTATTCTATCTATCTACCTATCAATCACCTATCAGCTATCTGTCATCCATGTATCCTATCTATCTATTATCCATCTATGTCTATCTATCTAGTGGCCTCAGGGAAATCAGGTGGGACCTCTTACATGGTAGCCAAAGGCCTCCAGAGAGAATGTTTCCAAAGAAAAGGCAAGGCCTTTTCTAACCCAGCCTTGGAAGTCACACAGTCTCACTTTCCCCAAATTCTATTCATCATGTAGTTACAAAGGTGGGCCCTTCCTTCAAAGGGAGGGGATATAGACTTCACCTCTTGATAGGAGGAGTTTCAAATAATTTTCAGATGAGTTTTTAAGCCACCACAAGCAACCTAACTGGTACTTTTGGGTCCTACTGTTTATTCCTCCATGTGATGACTTCCCACATTATCCTTACTGGGAGAGCTAGTCTCCTCTTCAGAACCCTTATAAACTTTTCATCCCAGAGAAACTTTTCTAGGGCCCAAGATGGTACCCAACTCTGGGGTGACTCCTTCCCGTTAGCAGGATAAGGCTTCTGAGACAGTGACCTGAAGGAGTAAGCTGTCCCTTATAAGGCCAAGATGATTCATTGAAAAGGGAGACTATTTTAATAACTAATGGTTTATACTTGGTGCCACTGTATAGTAGAATTTGTGTTTCTCTTAACCTTTCTTGCTAGCTGGGAAGCTAAGAGTATATTGGATACCAGTTGTAACTCTGTTGTGATTTGGGTCCCCCCACCCAACCCAAAGCAGACTCTAAATTGAGGAATTGGGTGCAAGTGGTTAATTCGTCAAATGCTTCCAGAAAGCACTATGAGGGAACAGGGAGGGGAGGCAGGGAAGGGCGAAAAACTAACATAAACTATGTTAATGAACAGGTTATCACAGGGCAACCTGGGACTGGGTAGAGCCATGCCTGGCTGCCCCACTGTGGTCAAGGAAGCTTGGGTCCTTGTCCACCATCTCCTGTCCTTCACTGGTTGGGGGTCACTCCTGGGAGCACTTAATAGCACTTCTGGGCTGCCCCACCTAGAGAGACACAGAAAGCCATCAGCATGTACAGGACTATCTACTGGAGACCTCCAGGGCAAGCCAAGGAGATATGGCAGGGCACTCACAGTATCTCAACCACCAGCTCCCAGTACAAACATCCCTCTCCCGTCTCTACCATGGCAGACTTTCCACCACCTCAAATTCTTTTTTAGAAGTAGGCAGAGTACCCATTATTTTTCAAAAACAAGATTCATTCATTAGGGTTTGTCACATATTACACTGGAGTGTATTTAAGAAGTGAACCTTGGATTTGTGTAATGGAGGAGCCGCGGTGCGTCTCAGCTGATTATGATTCAAGCTGATCAAAAGAATGCAGGAGGGAAAAGTGCTCACCTCCAGTAGACCCCTGGTGCTCATTGACTCATTAACCAGAAACTGATGATTCAGATCTCCTGCTTCTCCTCCCACCCCTACCAGCTGCTCGCCTTTTTCCCTTTCACTGCTCATTAGCACCCATGGCAAAGGCGCAATGGTGGGATCAGAACCACGGAAGTTCTTTTTTTTCTATAGATTCAGGTCTGCCTGAATGAAGTTTAAACTAGTAACAGAGAATATAAGTTTTTCATGTTTTTATTGTGGTAAAATGTAAAACATAAACTTTACCATCTTAACTTTTTTGAGTGTACAGTTCAGTGGCATCAGTGCCGTCACATTGTTGTGCAATCATCACCACCGTCACCTCCAGAACTTTTTCAACAGATTGGAGAATTTGGGTTGTCTCTGAAGTTTGTTTTTTCATCATGTCTCTGTCCCGCATTTATCTAGAAATTCAAGGGTTGGCCAGATTAAGTAAAATGTCACTTCTGGAGAGCTAATAAAAAAGGTTTTTAAATAAAAATTATTTATTTTTATATATTTAGGGCATAGAAGTGCAGATTTCTTACATGCATATATTGCCTAGTGGAAAAGTCTGGGCTTCTAGTGAACCCATTGCCCAAATAGTGAGCTTTGTATCACACAGGTAGTTTTTAAACCCTCACCCCTTCAACCCTTCCCCCATCATCTATTATGTCACTCTGTATGCCCAAGTGTAGACATTGTTTAGCTCCTGCTTATAGGTGAGAATTTGCAGTATTAGACTTTCCGTTTCTGAGTTATTTCACTGAGGGTAATGGCTTCCAGTTTTATCCTTGTGGCTGCAAAACACACAATTTCATTCTTTTTATGGCTGAATAGTATTCCATGCTCTCTTTCTCTCTAGATATAGATATAGATAAAGATATATAGCTTTTTAATATCTGATATCAAAGGTACTAAAAAATAATGGACACTTTTGGTATATATGTGTGTGTGTGTGTGTGTGTGTGTGTGTGTGTGTGTATATATATATTTACCAAAATTTAAGAGTTGGCTGGATTTAGTAAAATATCACTTCTGGAGAGCTAATAAAAAAGTTCCTTTTTATAAAAATTATTTATTTTTATATTATATGTAAAGTTTATAATATATAATTTATATATTTAATATATATTAATTCTTTGTTATATACTATATATTATATATTTATTTAATTTTTATATTATAATATATAATATACATATATAATATATTATAATTGTATATTATATATATTTTATAATATATTTATAATTAAGTATATACATTATATATTACATATAATATATATTATAATTACATATATATTATATATTATATGTATATTATATATTATACATATATTATATGTATATTATATATTATACATATATTATATGTATATTATATATTATACATATATTATATGTATATTATATATTATACATATATTATATGTATATTATATATTATACATATATTATATGTATATTATATAATATACATATAATATGTGTATAATATAAGAAATATATGTGTAATATATATTATGCATATATTATATAATACATATTTATAATTATAAGTATATAATTAATATAAATTATAAATTTATAATATATTTTATATAGTTTTATAACATAGTTATATAATATATATAACTTATATTATGTATAAATATATACCAAAATGTGGGTATGTATACACCAAAAATGTTCATTATTCTTAGTACCTTTGAAATCAGATATTAAAAAACAAAGATGTATCATTTAACTATTGCTGTAATAAACCATTGCTATAATGGTTTAAAACAATGATCATTTATTTAGTCACTATCCTAAGGAACGGCAATTTGGGCTGGGCTCATTTGGGCAATTCTGCCTATTTGGACCAGACACAGTTGACCTTGGCTGGGCATGCTCTGCTGTCAGTTGCCAGGGTGGCTGGAGACTGCCTGGTGTAGGGTGGCTCAGCTGGGATGGCTTGTCTCTGCTCCATGGGGGTTCTCATCCTCCAGCAAGCTTATTGATATGGTGGCTGAGCAGGACCTCAAAAGCAGCAAGAGGGCCAATGCTCAAGAGCTTTTCATGTCTCTGCTCACATCACATTTGCTACTGTCCTTTTGACCAAAACAAGTTACATGATCTAGCCTAGAGTCTATGTAAGAGGGAACTACCAAAAGACATGTATATAGACAGGAATGAACAAACTGGGACCATATCTGTAATGAATCCACCATAGATACTATCCTTTCTGAGGCTATAATTCTATATGAAGATAACAGTTCTTCTGAGATTGCTTAACATCCCAGGCCCTCTGTGATGCCCAAACATTCTCAAGAGTTGAATGTTACATTGTGTAACTGACATAATTGGGCCTCAGTTATGACCCTAGCAGGATTTGGCCATCTTTATAATCCACAAAACCACAGAATCTAAATCATTTTTTTTTCCTCTGACTCAGCCAGGTGGAAATCTAATTGGCCATTGTGGTTTGTGTTACCTCTTCTGATGGTCATCTTGTATCATGTCTTCTGCTCCTGAGAAATTTCAGAGGGGTTGGAAGAGGTTTGTGCCGCTGGAGAGGGAAAACTAAGGGAGAGAGAAAACTGGGCAGAATTGGATTGGCTTCCCTCTTCTTTTTTTTTTTTGTGACGGAGTTTCACTCTTGTTGCCCAGGTTGGAGTGCAATGATGCAATCTTGGCAAACTGCAACCTCCCCCTCCTAGGTTCAAGCGATTCTCCTGTCTCAGCCTCCCAAGTAGCTGGGATTACAGGCCCGTGCCACCATGCCTGGCTAATGTTTTGTATTTTTAGTAGAGATGGGGTTTCACCATATTTGCCAGGCTGGTCTCGAACTCCTGACCTCAGGTGGTCCACCTGCCTCAGCCTCCCAAGTGCTGGGATTACAGGCGTGAGCCACCGCACCCCGCCCCCTCTTCCATTTTTAAACATCTGCTCCCATCTCCAATCCATACTAGGTTCTCCCCAGTGGGGTGGGGCCTATTTTGGTTTAATGATCCTTCCTATTTAAAGTGTTCTGAAATAAAAGAGTAAATATACTCTGTTTCTTACATCAGAATTTGAGGAAATGAAAAATATGACTATTTTTATTATTTGGATCAATAAATCTGCAATAAATTGAGAAACCCATAACAACAGATTAAAGGTGTCAAATACATCTATTTTTTATTATTATTAGTTTTATTTCATAGAAATAATACTATCTCCTAGCAGTAAATTCCCTGTCCTTCTTACCCCAGAGCTCTAGTCTCCAGTCACCTGCCCAGTATGCACCCCCATTACTAGTTTCTTATATCCTGTATGCTTATACACACAAACATATGTACATGTGTGTTACACTTAAATGGACACTCCCCAATTAATGATTTTTCGACTTCACAATGGTATGAAAGCAATACATGTTCAGTGGAAGCCATACTGGAGTACCCATACAACTATTCTGTTCTTCACTTTCAGTACAGTATTCAATAAGTTACATGAGATATTCAACACTTTATTATAAAATAGGCTTTGTGTTAGAAGATTTTGCCCAACTGTAGGCTAATGTAAGTGTTCTGAGCACATTTAAGGTAGTCTAGCTAGGTTAGACTACGATGTTTGCTAGATTCGGTGTATCAAGTGCATTTGCAACTTATGGTATTTTCAATTAATCATGGGTTTTTTGGGACATCATCTCAAGTTGAGGAGCATCTGTGTAGTAGATTGAACCATATGAAATTGCCGCTGTGGAAACATGTTTGATCTATAAAAGTAGCAATGTCATATCAATCAATCTAATATTTTTAAATAAATAAGAGTCTAACCAATAAACTGGTCTGCATCTTGGGGTTTTTTTGTTTGTTTTTGGAGACAAGGTCTCACTCCATCTCTCAGGATAGAATGCAGTGGCACCATCATAGCTCACTGCAGGCTTCAACTCCTGGGGTCGAGTGATCCTCCGGCCTTAAGCCTCCCAAGTAGCTGGGACTACAGGTATTCACCACCATGCCCAGCTAATTTTTAAATTTTTTATAGAGATGGGGTCTCACTGTGTTTCCCAGGCTGGTCTTGAACTCCTGGCCTCAAGCGATCCTCCCAACTCAGCCTCCCAAGTGCTGGAATTACAGGTATGATCACAGTGCCCAGCCAGGATTTTTTACTTACCGATATATCTTGGAGATCATTCTACATGAGCACATAGAGCTTGATATTATTCTTATCTATGATTGCCTAGGTAGGGCTGCAGTTTATTTAACCATTCCCTCTTGGATGTTCACTTATGCTTCCTTCCAGTTTTCATTATTACAAATATAATAATGAAATGAAAATATGATACTGAATGCCCCACTGAGCATTTGAACCTGGGCATCTGCAGACAGGCGGCCGGGCATATGCCAGACCAGTCCACTGTATTCCTGCCTCATGGTCCTCTGGCTCCTCAAATGGTTCAAGCCATGAAGGAACCCCTTAGCCATTGGCTTATGTGTTACAAGACTGGTGGACTGATATTTATAAGGGACACTGGCAACACCAACCAAAGTCTTTGCTCTTCCCGCTGCCCTCTTAAATTGGTTTGACGATAAAATCAGAAGGATTTGGACATCCCGCAAACTTTCCCTCTGTGGGCAGAAGCCTCTCCTGTCTGGAGGCCCTTCATTGAGAAGAGATACTAGTTTTTCAGACAGTCCTGGTTTCAGTTTTTGACTCTGCCATTCAGTAGCTGTGTGACCTTGGGCAACTTACTCACCCTCTCTGAATTTCACTTTCCTCCGCTATAAAATAGTGTAAGATTCTGAAGTGAAACGATGCACCTGCCACATAGTAGGCCATCAAAAAAAAAAAATGACCATTTGCTCCTTCAACGAACCTCGTTTCCATCATCAAAACACTTAGTGCTTTCCTGGGAGAGCCAGGCCCATGTTGTGTCTAAGGAACTGTTAAAAAGGCAGTCTTCTACAAGCCCTCCCTGCTCTCTGGCTCGCTACAGGCAGCATTTGTTTTCTGATCTCAGCAATAGCAACGGATTGTGATTCCTCCTATCTGAATTCTGGCCCCATCCTTGGCACAGAGAGATTGGCCTGAAGGTTTTATTCGTAAATAATTAAAAGCCAGAAGGCAAGACAACATATTATTCCCGTGACCCTTGTATTAATAGCATCACCAGATGATGTCTCATTTCCTCACCTCTAGCTCAGTCCAGATGATCTGTAGACATATACGGTTTTTTTGTTGTTGTTTGTTTGATTGTTGTTTTTTGTTTTTGTTTTTTGAGATGGAGCCTCACTCTATCACCCAGGCTGGAGTGCAGTGGCGTGATCTTGACTCACTGCAACCTCCACCTCCCGAGTTCAAGCGATTCTTCTGCCTCAGCTTCCCAAGTAGCTGAGACTACAGGTGTGCACCACCGTGCCCAGCTAATTTTTGTATTTTTTGTAGAGATGAGGTTTCACCATGTTGGCCAGGCTGGTCTCGAACTCCTGACCTCAGGTGATCCACCACCCCCCCCCGTGGCCTCCCAAAGTGTTGGGATTTCACCTCAGCCTGGACATGTAAGTTATCCACCACCTCAGCCATCCCAGCTGTAGCGTATTGCAATAAGGAGGAATAGCAGGTCAGGGATGGAAAGGGAATCAACTGTCCCTAAAAGGAAAAACTGTTTTCTCTACTGATACAACACTTCTGACAGCAAATTTGTGGGTTTTCTACACCAAGCAGTGTGCCAATTCTCTGCAGACACTAACTGGGTGTCCCACAATTTAATTCTGACAATAATGACCCAGAGTCAGCACAAACCCCACAGTGAAGAGCTCAGTTCCACCAAACTGCCCCCCACTTCAGATGCCAACTCCAAGTAATTGATACGCAGGTTACCCACAGTTCTGTCCATCTTAGCTACAAATTGAAGGTTCCCATGACTCCTTCCTCAGGTTCGATGACTTGCTGTAATGGCTCAAAGAACTTAGGAAAACACTTTATTTATATTTACTGGTTTATCATAAAGGATATAAATGAACAACCAGATGAAGAGATCTCTAAGGCAAAGTATAGGGAAGGGGCTCAGGGCTTCCATGCCCTCTCCAGGTGCATCACCCTCCTGGCACCAACCCAGGAGCTCTCCAAACCCCAGTGTTCATGTTTCTTATGAAGGCATCATTACACATGCATGTTTGATTAAATTGTTGACTATTGGTGATTAAACTCAATCTCTAGCCCTTCTCCCTTCCATGGAGGTTGAAGGATAGGACTGAAAGTTCCAACCCTCTAATCACATGATGGGTTCCTCCGACAACGACTCCCATCCTGAAGCCATCTAGGGCCCCACCAAGAGTCACCCCATTAGCATAAACTCAGATATGGCTGAAAGGGGCTTGTTATGAAAAGGACACTTCTCTCACCCCACTCATTCAGAAAATTCCAAGGATTTTAGAAGCTCTTTTTTCAGGCACACACAAAAAAACAAATATTATAACAAAAGTTGCTCCTATCGCCCCAGTCACTCAGGAAGTTACAAAGGTTTCAGAAGCTCTGTGCCAGGAACCAGTGGGGAGAGACCTAATATATGTTTCTTATTATGCCATAGGCCCTGACACTATGCTTTTATTTATTGATTTTAGAATAATGTTTTTATCTTGACTTTTTACATACATGCTCATTATGAAATATTCAAGTGATGCCTAAAAGTACAAAGAAAAAGAGCAAAACCTTTCTGACTAGAAATCATGATTTTCAGCATTTGGTGAGCACCATCCCGGACCTCTGTGTTTGACTCACACAACCCAAATGAGCAAAATATAGATAGGAAGTCAACTAGGGGGAAAAGATCATGTTAAATATCCTATTCATTTACTTGCTTATTTTTTGTTTTCCAGACCTCCCACCCCAAACTCTACACTGGAAAATTCTATGAGGGCAGGAACTTTAGTTATCTTGTTCATCATGGAACCCTCTGAGCCTAGTGCAGTGCCTGGCATTTAGCAGGCTCTCAAAAAATATTTGTTAAATGTTGAAATGTTTCTACTTAGAAGGGAACATTTGTGCACACCTGTGGTTCCAGCTACTCAGGAGGCTGAGGCAGGAGGATTGTTTGAGTCCAGGAGTTCAAGGTTGCAGTGAGCTATGATCCTGCCATTACGCTCCAGCCTGGACAACACAGCAAGATGCTGTCTCTAAAACATATTTCTTTATTTGAAATTTTTTTTTACAAAATATTTCTTCCTAGATGTTCTTATGATTCTTTCTTTAACCTTGGAGTTCAATGGCTTCCCCAAGATATATCTCAGTGTTGATCATCGTATATAATCTTTTCCTGGGGCACTTTGTTTTATCAATGTTTCCTTATTTTAGTAAAGTTCTCATATATTAGATCTTTGAGTAGTTCATTCCATTTTCCTGTTCTCTTTTTCAGAAACAGTAATCATGGATATGAGGGTCTCCTTTGTCTTCCATATCTATCATCTTCTTTGCAATTGTTTATGTCAACTTTACCATTTCGTTTTGTGCAATAACCTCAAGGCTGACTTTATCTTCAGGTATATTCCCCCATATCCCTTAATTTCCTTATCACAAGGATGCATCCTATTGCAGGTCTTGTGTCCCGGACTACTGTTGCTCATAGCAAAGCTCTTCGGGGTACACGCCTTCAGGGCTGTGAGCAGGCTCTGGCTGTCCTTCCCCACCCCTCCCCTCGCTTCCTCTCTGGAAGTTTTTCTTGACTAGGAGACCAGGTCACAGGCAATAGAAACAGACCCACATGGCCACTGCTTTTTTAGCCACCCCTTCATCCCTGACCTCGCTATAAGCAGTGGACAAAGGACATTCTCATCTCTCCCCTGGCCCGCCCATGAAACTGGATCTTGACCCTTTAAGAATCCTTGGATATGTTTTTCTTGATGTGGAGAAATGCTTTTGGAGAGGTACTTACACTACTCAGGTTTGTGGCAGCATGTGTGCTCTCGGCCTAGATTTCCTTATGTTTGCCAGGAACGTGGCGGTTTGTGGTGTGATGCTGTGGCAGTTTCTACTTCATTGATGATGGATTATGTTCCCTCTATCTTTTGTCCTTTTGCTGATGTAGGCAGAGTATGAAAGAGGAGCAGAGCAAAGATGCTACAATGCTACTGTTGATAGGTATAAAGACTTGGCCCAGATGAAAGAGATTTTTGCATTGGGGATTACAGGTCTGGAACCAGCGGAATGCCTATGATGCTCTCACTTCTCAAGTTTGCCCTCCCAGCCATGTCCATGGTGAAGAACACTGCTTAATGCACACACCACATGCCTCCCTAATGACATTTCCCACTGTCATGCTGCATCTTACCTCTGTTGTAATAAGAGTTATTTGACCCCCACGGCATAGGCCAAGTACCCACGAACTTTTATGCTTCTTGAGAGTCATAGGTGTCCTGGTGATTCGCAGCCATGGGCAGGTGCCCCTAAAAGAATAAGTAGCATTCATTTCTCAAGATATAGCAGCTTCCAGTCTTCCCGTCACAGGAAAGGAGAAATTGGCTTGGTGAGGGAATATCCATACAGTAGTCCCCAACTATCCAGTTGGCTGCCTTGAAATACTGCTGTGGGAGAGGCTGGACAAAAGGTGAAGGAGTTGCTGATGCCCCCAGGTTGATAGAAGACAGCTCTTTTTTCCTCCCCCACCCACAAACTTCCCTCTTGCTGTGAAGTCAGAGGCAGAAGCTATTCCAGGGACAAGCTACACATCCAAAGCATTCCGAGTTTGCTTCCTTACGCACCCTGATTCCAATTCCTGCCCCTGCATGTTGTCTGCTTCCCATCACCTTTTCTTCAATGTGTAAAACCTTAGTAAAGTATTACCAGTTATTATCCATGGGCAATTCACTTGTCTATATTGCCTGTAGAATGTCATATCAACCTTGATCTTTGAGTTCATTATCAAGTTCTGACAGATTGGTTTTAAAGAACCAATTCCATGGGCTGGAGTCAGGGCACTGCCAATTTCTGAATGGCTAATTTCCTGTGACCCATCCATTCAAACATCACCTGGGGATGCCCTTTTACAACAGAGGAGGTTGAGATAGCCACAATTCAATGAATTAACAATGCTAGAGTTTGCACGCTTTCTGTGGTTTGTATTAGCTTTAAATATCTGGCAATGTCCAGTTCAATGGACATTGACCACATGACAGTGATGTCCCTTATGCACACATTTGGAGCATCCTTTCTTCAAACTGTACTCATGTGAACAAATTACAAAGAATCTTGGTGGGAGTCCAAGACAGCGTGAATTACGCTATCTTGAGGCCCTTGCTTAAGCAAGGATATTGCTTTGTTTGCCTAATGTGATCTTAAAACATGCCTGCAAATTTTTTAACACTCATCCCTTCGAAAAATGTGGAGTTTAATTCTCCCCCTATAAAATATGAACTGGCCTTTTGGACTCACTTCTAATGAATAAAATGCAGCAGAAGTGTCTCTGAGTGACTTCTGAGCTAGGTCACAATGGGTTCAGCTTCCACCTGACAGGCCCCACTCTCAGAACTCAGCCACCATGTTGTAAGGAAGCCCAGGCAAGTGGAGTGGTCACAGGCAGGTGTTCCAGCCAACAGCCCCAGCTGAGGTCCAGCCCACAGCCAGCATCAACCATCAGAGGTGTGAGTAAGCAGTCTTTTCATGAGTTAGCCCCCAGCCCCTGAGCTGCCGCAGTTAACACCACGTACAGCATGGATGAGCTACCTCTGCAGTACTAGTCAGCTAGGGCTGCCATAACAAGGAACCACAGATTGGGTGGCTTAAACAACAGAAATTTATTTTCTCACAGTTCAGGAGGCCAGAAATTGAAGATCAAAGTATCTGCTGGAATTGATCCTCTCTGGGGACTGGAAGGGAAGGATTGGCTCCAGGTGTCTCTCCTTGGCTTGAGATGGCTGTCTTCTCTCAGTGTGTCTTTATGTCACCCTCTGTCATTGCCTATGTCTGAATTTTCTCTTCTTATAAGGATGCCAGTAATATTGGACTAGGGCTCACCCTAATTAATGACCTTGTTTTCACTAACTCATCTCTGTCTCTAAACACAGATTCTGACACACTGCAGGTTAGGACTTCAGCATGAATTTATTCAAGGGACACAAGTCAGCTTGTAACACCCGCCAAGCCTCCACCCACATTGCAGACCCATGTGCAAAATAAATGTGCTGGTGTTCTGGCCACTAAAATTTGAAGTGGTTTATTTACATAACAAAAACACAACAATATGCCTAAGGTACTTGACTTAGAGACTCAGGTTCTGGTGACTATCTCAGAATTTATTCAGCAAACACCCTCTGACATAGGACTATACCATTTGGGGTGGTTCCCAAAGAACCCAGGCCAGGCCACATGCAAAACACTTGGGAGGGAGCTGCAGGGACTGCATATTCAATGCTATCTGTGTTCTGTTTTAATATTGTTCCTTGATTGCAAGAAATGGGATCCACTGAGGCTGTCTCCAGGAAATTTCTTTTAGGAAAAGTTATTCCTTAAAATAACTTTTTAGGGAAAAAGTTATCATAGGGATATTCTGGAACAGAAGAGGGATGCAGTCAAGAACAAATCTAAGGCCAGAAATGGAAATATGTCTATAGGAAATAGAGTTGCACCTCTCAGCAGTTGACTTTGGGACTTGTTCTGGATGCAGGGAGTTCTGCGGCTTTTAATATAGGGGAAACATAGTATTAAGAGCACCCTTTTGGAGCCAGACAGCCTGTCAAAGCCTGGCTCCACCAGGTACCAACAGTGTTGTTCTGGAAAAGTTATTTAATGTCTCCACGCTTCTGCTTCCTTATCTGTTAAAATGGACAATCCAGTACCTATTACATGAAGTTGTAATCTAGGATCATTTATATGATGGGTTAACTATTTATATATTTATTATACGACTTGCCAGGAATGAATTTCACTGCTGACTCTTCTCTCTCCACCTGGCTTCCTTTAGTGACCCAGAGTTACTGCTCCCCCATTACTTTGGCTTGTACAGAAAATTCATTCATTGATTCAGCAAATGTTTACTTGGCATCTAATGTGTGCTAGGTGCTATTTTAAGCCCTGGGTTTGCAGCGTTGGGTCAATGAGATAAATCAATCAATTGGGCATTGTGTCAATCATTCAAATATCCTTGACCTCATCAACCTTGATTCTATCATGCTCTTCTCAGCTAAAGTTCTACTTTACTTTATGAACTTCTAGCAGATGCTCCCGCCATTCGGGGGCACATTTTCCCTGCTTCTTAGCTCAGATCCTTGGAAAAGGCCCTCTGGCCCAGCTTATCTTTTCAAATCAAGTCACAAAATATTTTTGACCCACTTTCTGATTGGTTTCCTAGGATCAGGTGGTCACTCATCCAATCAACTGTATTCTAGGATGGGAGATGGGTCCAGGACCCAATCCACATGGACAGCAGGGCTGTGGGGCAATCACATGATGGGCAGCTTTGGTGGGAGGCCTTAGCGCAGTACTTTAAGGATGAGGGAGCCCACCATGGACTCCTGTGGGAGCTTGGAGTGCTCCAAAGAATCCTTTAGTCAATTTCATACCACACAGGCCCAAGGAGGGTACATGACTTCTGGAAGTCACACACAGCCTGTTAGTGACACGCTGGGTATGGAGTCAGGTGTGAGCATCTTGTATGAGCACCTTGTATGTGTGAGTTCAGCCTGCCTGGTGTGGCCGAGGCAGTCGGTGCCCCTTCCGTTTCCTCTGGGCATTCACTATTCTCGTGTGAGCCAGCAACTTCAGAGAGAGCTTTCTCTGGCTGAAGAGGTATACTTGGCCTCTCAACTAAAGACAAACAAAATCTGGGGATACATACCCCAGCTTCCACACCCCTTGGGTAGGACAAGTCTGAGACGTGTCCCACATTACCTCCCAGAGGTCCCCAGCAGGACTGAGCCTCAGTTGCCCACACCTGTAAACTGCTCCTTATGCAAACATATTGATTTCTTCCCTTCCCTATCTCACTTGCACTCTCCTCCACCTGTACTTTCTGCAGTCACCTGTCAAATAAACCACTCAACACCTTGCACTCAACACCTTTCTGAGGGTCTGCTTCTGGAGAAACACAGACAAAGATGCCTTCCAAGAAAAGCAAGTGGTGAGGCCATGTTAATAAGAGAGAAAAAACGAGGCATGGGGAAAATGCCTGGATAGAGAGACACACAGATGCAGATACCTGCAATGTTGGTCTTATGGAGACCATCAGAGGCAATGGGAGGCTACTTGCCATAGTCCGGAGCTACAGAGAAAAGCAGGCTGCAGATGGCAAAGTGGAGCCATCGTGGGAGGAGTTGCTTGTAGACAGGACGCCTAACCAGCTATTCTTAAAATGTTGCATTCTTCCATTTTAATCTCACTCATTATTGAATCATTAATAATGACATTGACTTTTTTCAGAAATCTTGACTAACTCTTTGACAAGAGATTAATAAAGAGTGGGACTTCAGATGTCAAGTTTTTATGAGCAAAAGTGTCCAAGGCCATCTCTAGATGGGTATTCTTGGCTGTATTCACCACGCTCTCCAGAGACTGAAAAGCAATTGTTTAGCTGGGTAGAGGAGCTGAGCTGAATTAAATTGACCTGCATGATACAGAAAGTAGCACTGAGCACATTTAACTAAGGAGTCTTTGAAAGAAATCTATTTTATCGTAGCTGACTGCTGAAATTATTTTAAGGGAGTGATTATCAATCTAATAATTTAAAACGCACGAATGATGTCAGCATCCAAAATTAAGGCAGACTGGGAGAACAACGTGCCTGCTCTCGAGTAAAAAGCTAAATGCATCTTTATTTCTTTCTGCTTTTTTTTCTCTTTTCAGAAACATGAATTTGACTGCTTTCAAAAGCCAATTGTTATGCCTACATCCTGAAAAGGGAGACGAAATTTCCATTTATAGTAGAATACCAGCAGCCTCACTTAATCCAGATACACATATACCTAAAAGCACTTTTGTTCCAAATATAATTATTACTCTGCGGGAAAATCTGGTATGAATCTCTTGGTTTGGTGGAGTTTTAAGCCTGTCTTTAATTTAAAATAACTTTATTAGAACCCCTAGAGATGAGAGTGGACACAGTAGGGAAAGGTAGTTATCATGATGAGAAAAACCAGGGATGCTGGAATTCCTTCATGGCAGGCTTCTGGCTGGAGTTATTAACTCAGCTATGGAGTCTGAGCGTTCTCACCACTTGGGCAATGAATGAATAAATGAGTGTTTAAAAGCCCTCTGAGCCTGCTAGGCCTGCCCCAGTGTGCATATATGACTCTCAGAGCATTGTGGCCATGGTCCGAGCAAAGCTAAATCCTTTTGTGAAAACGTTCCCTCTCATGGGCTTCTGCCAAAGCCAGTGTTCGCTAGGAAAGGCAGCAATTTTTTTTCTCCTCTTCAAAGGGACCTTTATGTACTAACTCACTCCCACCTACTGTGCATGTAAATTATTCATCAGTGATATGGCCTCTATTTATGACTTTGATCCTTTCCTTCCCCCGGATGCCCGAGGAGCATGATAAGACGGGTGAGTTATCGGAGTGGCTTTGATCTCCTGCTCGCAAATGGAATTTTGTGGTGGAACATCTGAGCCCCCTCTGTAGCTGCAGGGTGGGTCGAAGCTGAGCAGAGTTTGGGGTTTGTAAGATGTCCGTCTCCTAGCATTAAACCGTCTTCGGGACAAAATGGGATGGGACAGAAACGAACCTATTTCTCCCCCAAAGGAGCAACTATTCACACACAATGATTCACAGGCACCCACAACTGCTCTCGCAGCAGGCAGGACAGTGCCATGATAACTCGAAGGTGCAATTCTCATCCAGAACTTCTTTCAAAAGAATCACACCACCTAGGCCTCATGCAATGGTGTTCCAGGATAAATAAGTCACTTGGGGAGAAAACAATAGAATCATGAGGGATGGGACCCTCAAAATTGTTTGCTCCATCTCACATGGTAAAAATAAGCTTTTCCTTGTAAAAGGGGGTAAAATGTAGGGCATAGAGAATGCTGGAAGGAGGAGGGAACCTCCACACTTCTCAGAGCCCTGAGATGATCGTTCCCCGCAGTTTGTCATCAAACTATTAGTGACTGCCGATTGTGTCTGGCATTGAATCTTCGGTGCGCTCACAGTATAGAGACCAAGGACGGTGGACTCTCTTTCATAATGGCAGTGTAAACCACTTTGCATTAAGTAGGAATAATAACCTTTTTTTAAAGAATGTGTCAAAATAATTACATTTCTTGTTGCTTTCCTTTCTTCCACATCACATGAGCAAGCACATCAGCCTCACTTGAACAGATGAAAGAAGGACATTTTTTCAGTGAGGGCTGTTCTAAGAGGAACACAGGAGCAGCAGTGAGAGGGCCTCCATTCCGTCATGGCTGACTGGGATTTTAGGCACTGCATGAGCTAATTCTAGCCAACATTGTGGATTTGGTTATACCTCTTCTTTCTCAGGTGACTAGGAAGCCATACTGTCAGGAATATTTGCCCTGCGAATGTCCCGTATGATGTCTGCAATGTTGCAGATACTCCTGCCACTAGCAAATTCCCTTCACTGTGTTATTTTTCCTTTACTAAAGTTGATATCCTCCGAAACATTCATTCTTTAACTCAGAAGCCAAACTTTAAAAGGGGACTTAGTAGTAGCTCGGATGTAGGTTTCATTATTTTGTGAAGAATTTTGTTCAAATGCATTTGAAAATCATTTTTAGAATTTCAGAATAAAGTTCATTCATGTTTTTCAATGGTGCATTCACAGTACAACAGATTTGAGCTTGGTGTGGCCTGTTTTGATGCAGGTTACCTGGTTGGCTTAGTTTAAAATTGATATCACAAGTGCCTTAAAGTGCATTTCATCAAATGTTTATATCTAATGAGATATTTAGGGGACAGATCATTTTTTATATCTTGAATGGCCTGGTGTGCAAAAATCACCTCATCTTCATAAGGAAGGAGAATCATTCTAATTTGCTAAAGGGGGAACAAATTATTGATATCTTCTCATGTTTTCTAATAGTATGTTAGCAATAAATAGCCTTGATGTTCCAGAAAGCAAAAATGTCTGAGCTGAGGGAAAACAATTCTACCCTGCCGCACGCACACACACACACACACTCACACTCACACACACACTCTCTCACGCTCACATGCACCTTCAGTTTTTCCCTTGCTGTCCCCCCATATGGGAGGAAGAGAAGATGTCTCCAGAAGTGTGAGCAGAGTAAGTAAACATGGAGAGTTTGTGATGCTTTGGTGACAATTATCTCTCCTTTCTGCTTCTGGCTGCTGTGGTTCCAGATGGCGGAAAGGTTCCGTCCGATTCTTCCCTCATATTGTGCGTGCTCAAGCCACAATACCTAGAATCCTGAGCATTGTAAGTGTTTAGTAAACACCTGCTTCCAAACAGTGGGTAGATATCTCCAAGATGTGCCCACAGCCCCTGCCCAGCCCCCTTTCTCTGCCCTCCTGGGGAGCCTGATTCTATGGGCAGCGCCTGGCGTGTAAGTTTGCTTGAAAGCCCTGACTGATGGGGTTAGACAATTATGACCTTGGTTCCTAAAGAGCAAAGTGCTTGCTTGGAATGTTGAATTCCGTGCTGGGGCAGGGGGCCTTAGATAATGAGTGAAATACCTCGGTCCCTTCATCCCCACCACCACTACCCACCTCTTCCCAGTCTCAGAAAAATGCCTCCCACAGCCAGCTTCCACAGGGCGACTGCGTCGAGTTTTCATCCTGTCCGCCTTGTTAGACTACACGCGCGGTGGGGACATCGGATGATGCAGCGTGGCTGCTGTCGTTTTGGCAATGCTGTTGCGGGGGGGCAGGCCCCTGGCCCCCCGCTTGGATTCGCAGACCCCACGGGGCCGCCTTGGATGTGCAGACACACCAGCGCGTGCGCGCTCAGCGGGCAGAGCTTTGTGCCCCGGGCCTCCTGGGACGAGGCTGCAAACCTTCAGATCCCAGCACAGACCCCTCGGCTTCCCTCTGCCCGCAAACTTCTCCTAATTAAGCCAGTCCATCTAATTACGGGGTGTTCCATCAAATATTTCTCCAGATGCTTCCGATGCAGCCTGCGGGCGCTGGTCAAAGCTGGCGAGGCTTGTGATCAGGGCGGCCGGCCCTGCGAGGGCCGCGCGCGTTCCCCTCTCTCCTGGACGTGCCTGTCTCCAATACTGTACAATCCGCCCTCACTCATTTGCTCCGTTGCCTGTCGAAAGCACAGAGCGTAATTACTAAAGTTAAGAAAACATCCCTGTAATTAGCCAGGCAACTCTAAGCACAAGAAATGGAAATTAGTCACAGTACCATAAATTAGTTTGTGCATACATTACGTTCAAGGATCGCCCTTGGGGCCCTGTGTTTGCAGTCTTTGGCGAGCAACCCCCTGTATCTCAATAAAGCATTCCTTCCCGGGTGAGTATGTCGCAGGAAGGGGAGTTTGGCTTGGATTACAAATTTTTTAATTCTTTCGTAGACAGCAGCCAGAATAAAGTCTAATATTCCGGCTGGGGAAACAGACACAAGCAAACAGTGATTTTTTTTTTTCCTGTTGATTTTATTTTCCTTTGCGGGCATCTGTTAACCTAGGGCCATCAAGGTGTCTCCAAACAGTGGGCTCATCAATTGCATTGTTTCACTCATTAGGAGCAGTAGTTATAAACTCTTTAAATAACCCTGATTTTCAACTATTTTCACAGTCACTCCTCTTGCTAGCAAAAGCCAGGAAATTGGACTCAGCCACACACAACATAGCATTTGCATCAAAATAATACAGCAGGCAACAGCAAGCCACAATCACATCACTCAGAAGGAAGGAATAGAATACAAATTAAAGGAAGAATGTAAATTTTTTGCCATTAAGCTTCAATGACCATTTGAAACGGTGGAAGGCACAAAGGTTCTTGATGAGCGTCATCTAGTTTGATTATTCATACTTGTGTTTCTGCTTGAATTAAAGCAGGAGTGCTAGAGCCCGTTAAGGGAAAATATTTGAATTGATAGTGAACTCTCACCTTGCCGTGCATCCATTTACTTTTCAAATGAATACCAGATAAGTTAGTGCATTTTCTAATCGGTCTGTTTTCCAGTGAGTGCTGTCATTACATACCAATTTCTTTTAGAAGTGCTTGCTAAGAAACATTAACTACTCACAAATAAGGAGCTGTCTGTCACAGACTGAGGTCTTGAGCTCACTGGCTCATTTCTGCCAGGATAGTTGAGGGCTGTAGAGTCCACAGTTGCCTGGCCTGTCTAAGCTTCAGTCTTTTCCCTGCTTCCCAAGCCAGTCCTTAAACGTAGGCAGGGATTTTGCTACCCGCCATGTTTCCAGAACCAGGTGGCATTTGCTCTAGTAATAGCCCAAACCAGCTTACCATTGAGTAAATATGTCATTGTGTGCAGGTGACCTGGGTCAACCCCCTGCTCTGATCCTAACTGCTGACCCAGACTTCAGATTCAAAGCTGACTGAGGACAGTGTATCATTTATTCCTGAACACCAGCTCCACAACTAGTAGGTACATTGACTCAACATAGAGAAAACGGGAAATGTAAAGTCTGAGGGTTGTGTGTTTGGGAGAGGTGGGGTGGGGGTGTCTCATTTTTAAAATACATGTTCAAGTTTTGGACAAGGGCGCATAAGCAGAAACTGCTCCTCCTGAGTGGGGAAAGCACCAGAACATTGCTACTCCTCAAGAGGAGACTATATATATATACATATATATATATATATATGTGTGTGTGTGTGTGTGTATATATATATGTGTATATATGTGTATATATATGTATATATGTATGTGTATATGTGTGTATATATATGTGTGTGTGTGTGTGTGTGTGTATATAGATATAGATATAGATATAGATATAGATATAGATATATTTGCGCTTAATCAGGGAGAAAGAAAAAGAAGACCCTTACTACCTGGGTCTACATTTGGCATCATAAAGAGTTTCTTTGGGTTACCTCTCCTGTTGAATGTTACTGGTTACACATTTGTTAAAATGTGTCCATTTTTTTAATCCAAAAATTTACTTTCAGGAGTAATCATGGGTAAAATATAGGGCATACCTAAGGGAGTGAAGCATCGCTCACCAACCTTGAGTGACCTTGCTTCCACATGATTTTGTTTTGCAAATTCTGGTCTGTTCATTGACAGAACAACAACCACATTGATGTGAGCTCCTCATACATCTTCAGCCAAGGCACACAGAAAAAGGAAATGCCTGACAAACAACCCTTCTGAGTGAAGAATGATGGGATCTAATGCCAGGTGAGAAGAGTCCTTATCTGGTTGGGATCCAAAGGCTACTCTTATTTTTTATTTTTTTAATTAAAAAAACACATTTTGGTAGGCCAAGGCAAGAGGATCACTTGAGCCCGGGAGTTTAAGACCAGCCTGGGCAATATAGCGAGACCCTCTCTCTACAAAAAATTTAAAAAATTAGTCGGGCATTGGTGGTGCACACCTGTAGTCCCAGCTACTTGTAGGGCTTGAGGGGGAAGATAACTTGAGTCCAGGAGGTTGAAGCTACAGTGAGCTGTGATTGCACCACTACACTCCAGCCTGGGTACCAGAACAAGATTTTTATCTCAAAAAAATTAATGAAATAAAATATTATAATCTCAAAATTGGTTAATCTCATAACTGAATTAAAAGTCAAATGAAAATATAGGGAAAGCTGACCATTAAAGGAGCTGTTGAATATGTGCCGTGGCCACCTATGATAAGGAAGTAACCCAAGTCCACCCCCGGTAGCGCCCTCCAGACCTGACTCTGAGATTGTCCACAGGACTCTGTTGATTGGCCAGTGGATATCAACACATATGACACAAGCAGAGACTTGAAAAGCATTTAGCATTGCCCTCTTGCTGCACTTGGAGATCACCATGTGAACAAGCCCGAGCTATCCTGCTGGAAGATGAGAGACACATGGATAAGAACTAACAACCTGCCCAACCATCAGACTTGCGAATGAGGCCGTCTTTGGTCATCCAGTCACAAGACACCCCACAGATGTACATTGGCAAGAGTCCAACAGGAGTCAGCCGGGCCAACCCAGCCCAGAAGAGCTGCCCAGACAACCTACAGAATCATGAGCTAAATATAACACTCAAGGTGTAGGCAAATATGCACAGAGTCTAAGACTTAGGCCCATTTTCCTAAAAATTCCCTTTTATTATTGAACCACCATAATAATTTTTTAATATTCTTAAACAATCAAAATTGTGGTAAGCATGTTCAGGTGCAGTGGAGACTGGATGGTGTATTTAGGACTCTTCTGGTGTGCCTCATTACCTACCAATTACACCAGACCATCTGACAAAGCCTGCTCTTAACCATACAGGTAACTGTATTCGAAATGACACTTTTGAATATTTTGAGGACTAAATGAGTGTGTGTGTGTGTGTGTGTGTGTATAGTAAATGCTGTCTGTGCTCTGTCCCCATTCCCTACACGTCCTTGTCATGTTTATGTGTGTGCATTCACTCCAGCAGCCAGGACCTCCTTTCTTTGGGAGAAACTATTCCTCACCCAACAAAACCACAAGGCTCTCATGGACTGACAGTCTTAGTCCACCCCTAACCCAGCCACAGGTGACTGATCCATCAACAGGCAAGTGACCCAAATCACACCAACCAGAATCCTGGCCTGGAATTTTCAAACTAAAGCCTAGGAGAGACAGATGGTTAGACTTATCAACAAGGACCTCTCAGCAGCTGTGTTCCCTTCCAGTCTGATATTCAGAGAGACAGAGAAAAAAAGAGACCAATAGAGTATATGTCATGGGCCTTCCCCATGAGATGAGACACCAATGTGCCTTTTTGTCCCAAGTCAGTTCGAGGTATGTTTCTGTCACTTGCAACCAACAGATCTCTGGTTGACTGACACCTCTGGATTCCTGGTTTCCTAGCACTCTTGGTCTTATTTGAAATCCACTTGCTGAAGCCACCTATTAGACCTAGACTGACTGCTCCTTCTTGGTCATATCTTGGATATGGTGTTTCCCCTCAGGGTTCCTGAAGTCTGTTCTTTGTCCACTCACGCAGTGTGGTCCCAAGAAGAATAAAAACATGAAGTTCACTGCACTGCGGAGAACAGCATCAGCCTTTTCCTAACTAAAGCTCTTTACTTTGTTAGACATTAGTTCCCTCTTCTTTGCTCACCCTCCTCAGCCACTAGTGACCAGCATTAACCTTGAGGTTGTCTAAAGATGAAAGAAGAGGCCTAGATAATTCATGACCAAAACAAAATCATAGCGACTCTGTTTGACATAGAGAGGAATTGGACAACATTGGATCATTCATATGAATATGTGCATGTTTAATTAAGTTGGCAGAGACAACACTCTTGCCATGTGACACAGTGGCTCTCAAACTTTACTTGTTTCAGAAACATCTGTGATGCTTTTTCTATCTACAGATACCAGAGTCCCTCCCCAGACCTCTTGGATACAGGCTTTGAAAGTGGGTTAAAAATGAGAGCAAAGGATAAAAATCACCAGATAAAAAATGGGCAAAGGACTTGAATAGTCATTTCTCCAAAGACGATGAACAAACGGCCAAAAAGCACATGGAAGATGCTCATCATCATTAATCATTAGGGAAATGCAAATCAAAACACAATGAAATACGACCTCTGGTTGAATCCACAGATATGGAACCTGCAGAAATGGAGGGCCAACTGTATTTGTCCTTTTGCAATTGGCTTATTTCACTATTTCTATTTGTATTATTTTTAATTGTTTTTTCTGAATATTTTCAATAATACCAATAAAAAACAGTTTAACAACTATTTACATAGCATTTACATTGTATTCGGTATTATAAGTTATCTAGAGATGATTTCAAGTATTAAGGAGGATGTATGTAGGGTATGTGCAAATGCAACACCATTTTATATAAGAGACTTTAGAGTATCCATGGATTTTGGTATCTGTATTGTACAATTCCACTTATATGAGATACTTATAGTCAAAATCATAGAGACAGAAGGTAGAATGGTGGTTGCCAGGGGCTGGGGGTGGAGGGAATAGGAGTCATTGTTTAATGGGTATAGGGGTTCAGTATTACAAGAGGAAAAGTGTTCTGGAGATGGATAGTGCTGATGTTTGCACAACAATAGGAAAGCACTTAATACCACTGAACTGCACACTTAAAAACGGAAAAGATGGTAAATTTTATATCATGTGTATTTTACCACAATAAAATAAAAATGAAAAAAAATGAGTTGCCTGGCATTCGCTATGTGCTATGAGTTGGCTTTAGCGGTGTAATGGAAAGAGTTCAGGCTTTGAAATGAGGGAGGCCTGGGCTCAATGCTCCGGTACCTGCACTGAACCTGCCACGTGGTGTTGAGTGAGTTACTTCATCTTTTGGTATTTAATTTGTGCATCAATAAAATGGCAGCAATAATATCTACCTGATACTTTTTACCCTTCTACCCTACCTTGTAGATATTATTTAGGATAAAATGACATAAGGTATGTAAAGATACTGGCTGCATCGTAGTTCTGCCCCACAGGCCCCCAGCTGTTAATTCTCACTGTAGTTAATTATCTCTTCCTTTTCTATCTTTATTGTCAAATATTCACCCATAGGAAGCCTTATTCACCCTTTCCCCAAACATACTGTCAACACTGCCATCTGGGGAACATTCCACTTACCTTTTCTTCCATGTGGATATTATCTTGAATAATACTTGTTTTAGTTACAGAAACTCACCTTTTGATATGATGTGATCACTGGTAATGTCAGTCTGAATGTGGACAGGACATGTCGGACAGCAAGGCTGCCTGGCCTCCCTCCCTAGCGCTAGGACAGTGTCCTCAGAAACAGAGCGCCAGGGCCTAGCTGAGCATTCACCCACGTAAGTGTCTACCATCAGTTGTCCTCCTTTGCCAGACCCTGGTCCCCACCTGATGAAATCCGTCTTACCTTTCCCAGCCCCCACTGAACTGCCACCTCCTCCTTGAAGCCTGCCCTTTCCTTACCCAAATGTGACTGACCTCCCACTTCTCAACCACCCTTGCAGCTGATTTCTACCTCTCCAGCAGCCCCTACCACATCTTGCCTAGTGATCTGTGGACTTGTATCTGCAGATCCAGGCTCTGCAGTTGCTAACGCTGTACTTCTCTCAGCCTCATTTTCCACATTTCTAAAATAAAATGGGAATATAAAGACTGCCTACTTCAGGGGCTTTCTGTGGCAATCAATTGAGCTCAAATATATAAAGCCTCATACGTGAATGCTCGGTAATTTTTATGGAGGAGGATGATGAGGATGAATTTTTCTGTCCTTACTATGAGTCCCAACAATCAGGGGCCATGTGGGTCTTTTTAAAATTTGTTTAAATTGGGCCGGGCGCAGTGGCTCACGCCTGTAATCCCAGCACTCTGGGAGGCCGAGGCGGGCGGATCACGAGGTCAGGAGATCGAGACCATCCTGGCTAACATGGCGAAACCCCGTCTCTACTAAAAAATACAAAAAATTAGCCAGGCATAGTGGCGGGCGCCTGTAGTCCTGGCTACTCGGGAGGCTGAGGCAGGAGAATGGCGTGAACCCGGGAGGCGGAGCTTGCAGTGAGCGGAGATCGCGCCACTGCACTCCAACCTGGGCAACAGAGCGAGACTCCGTCTCAAAAAAAAAAAAATTGTTTAAATTGAAAAAAAAAATGACAGGGTCTTGCTGTCACCCAGGCTGGAGCATAGTGGCCCTGATCATGATTCACAGTAGCCTCAAACTCCTGGGCTCAAGCAATCTTCCCTCTTCAGCCTCCCAAAGCACTGGAATTACAAGCATGAGCCACTGCACCTGGCGAGAGGCCATGTTTTTGATCTTGGAATTTCACGGTACCTAAGGCCACATAGTACACCCTCAGGAAAGCAAACAAGTCAATGACAAATTAAAGGTAACCTGTATTTATTGCTGTCGCCTTTCCAATCATGGTGACGTGTCATAGGGTGGGTGCGTTCTTCCTCAGAGACAGACCCCGAGCTGTACCCCAACCTAGTCTTCTCCCAATTAAATCTCCCTCCCTGGTCACCTCATTCTAGTTCATGAAGTGATTGGCACATTTGCTTAGCTCTACGGCTGCTTCATCACGATTCTTTTAGTCAGTATCTTCACACTAGTATATGAGCTTTCTTATGGCTCAGAACTATTTAATAAGGATCCCAAGCCACTAATCTGACATTCTGGACACAGAAGAACTCACATTCATCACGTACTCAGGTGATGTTTTCAAAGAGCCACAACTATCCCTCTTCCCCCTTTCATTGGGCAAGTTTTAGTTTTGGCCAAGACGTCTTTTCTCGATGTCCACTCGCTTCTCTGGAATTCAGTGTTGCAGTGTCGCTCTCAGCCTTTGAATACTTTTCCCTTTACCAGTTACAGGCAGAGCTCGGGAAAGTGCTGTACCAACATGTGCCAGCGGGGACCTGGGAGCCTGAAGGCTACACTCGCTTCTGCCACAGCATTTGCTTCCTGGAGTTGCTCTACCCAACTGGCCCAGGAGAAAAGGGCTCAGGAAGAAACCATTTTGAAACAGTTGGGAAATTTATAGCAATGCAGTGCATACTGTGCAATTTGTTCTAATGCGCTTGGTGGACAGTCAAGCAGAAAATGGAACAGCCTTTTCAAAAGTGACTGAGATCCTGGCTGGGAGTGGTGGCTCATGCCCGTAATCCCAACTCTTTGGGAGGCCGAGGCAGGTGGATCACTTGAGGTCAGGAGTTTGAGACCAGCATGGCTAACATGACGAAACCCCGTCTCTACTAAAAAAATATACGAAATAAGCCAGGCGTGGTGGTGGGTGCCTGTAATCCCAGCTACTTGGGAGGCTGAGGCAGGAGAATCCCTTGAACATGAGAGGCAGAGGTTGCAGTGAGCCGAGATCTTGCCACTGCACTCCAGCATCGGCAACAGAACAAGATTCTGTCTCAAAAACAAACAAACAAAAAAAGTGACTGAGATGCTGCCACTCCAGAGCCATCTCTCATGATGGTGGAGCCTTGGGTGGCAGAGTCATCAGTCTCTGTTCATTCCCTTGCTGGCTACTCTACAAATCAAGTCTCTAATTTAGCAAAGGTGAATCTTTCCCAAAATGGAAGGATGTTGGTTATAATTAAGTAGAAATCCTAGGTTTTCTACCTGCTTAACAAGTAGCTCAAAGCTTGTCTTCTTGTGTCTTCAGGAAAGGCACAGCAAACCGTGCGTCTGTTTACACTCAGATGCCTCTGGCTGGGGCCCTGGGCCACCCACACATCCCGAAGTCCCCACCCTCCCACCGCTGCCATTTGCTAGCACATGCACGGCACCAGTCAGAACATTTCACAGCGCTCAGGCTTTGTGGGGTGGCAGTAGGGGGGACAACAACTGGTTTTTGGCCAGTTCACCTTTGTCTGTTAAATCAAGCCGGGAGGAAAGTGCTTTTTTTTGTTGTTCTGGAATGTAGAACTTCCACTCTGTGGAGAATGAACTTGAAAATGTATCAGTGAACTTTAGGAGAGTGATTTCATAATTAAAATAACAAGACCTGAAAACCCGCCACTCAATTATTTATTCTCTTCATGTCCTGATTATCTTTTTAATTTGCAAAGGCAGATTTTATTTGTTTATTTATTTTTTGGCCAGCCAAGAATGCCAGCTAGCCGCTCCGGGGTTACGTTGTGAACACTAGGAATGGTGTCCAATTATGTTAAGTTGGATTCAAATTTCACTTTTGAAACAACAACCAAAAAAATGCAACTGGGAGTGGGGTGTGGGTCTAACCTGGGTTCAGAAAGGTTAATGAGAAAACCACAAAATCCCACATCACAGTCTAAAGTTCCATAAAGAAACTGTCCTCTCTCACTCCACCCCCTCTTTCTTGTTTAATCTTGGGGTAAGGGAGGGTGATGTTAAAATTAACCCATTATGCTTTCAAGAACACTACATGCAAATTAAATGTGTTTGTTTTCCAAAATCTACTTTGTTTTCTGCATTCCCCGCTACCATCTCTTAATAACTAAATTTCCCCTGCCACTGATAATTATAATTTGGGAGGGGAGTTAAGCTATGTCATTAGCCAGGCTCTATACGCTTCTTCACCCTGTGACCCAAATGTTGGATTAACGAGGACATATGGCCTTATCCTGCTGATAAAGCCTTGGGGTCAGCCTTGGAGGCCACACTGGCGCCCCTCCCTGGTGGTCCCCATTGTTCAGCCTCAGAGCACAGGAGATTACCAAACCCAGCCTCTCAGACAGTTGTATACCTGACCTTCTGCAGCAGCCTAAGGGGTAGGGTGGGTGGATGGGAGAGAAGCCAGAACCTCACAGAAAGAAGGGCTTTCCTCTCCTGCAGGTCCCCAAAGCCACCCAGCCTGAACCCTGGGGACCAGCAGCCCTGGCATCCAGACACAGGCCAGGCAGACCTCAGAAAGCCTCTCAAGGCAATCGCAGGCCTCAGGGCTGCCTGCTTATTTCCTGGGCCAATAACCACCACTACACACACACCCAAGGGGACACATGTGATTTCACTATGGCCTGAGGGACAAACAGACCAATGAGGCCTGAGGGGGGCTGATGGGAAAGGAAATGTCTCCCTTATTCTTTCTCCCGGTTGCTTCTTTCCACAATCTGGGATTTCTCCAAAGGGATCCTGGGGCCCTGGGCAAATCACACACTACATACTGCACCTAGATTCCTTGAGAGAAAAAACTCTTCATGTTTATGAGGCTTCCTGGTTTACAAGCTGCATTCACACCCATGAGCTCACTGATGTTGTATGGCACTATGACCGTTTCTCCTACTTCACAGATGAGAAAATGAAAGTCAAGACAGTCTACATGGCTGGTCCAGTATCCCACAGTGTATAACTGATGTGACTGGGTATGGTCCTCAGATCTCCTGGTCTGAACCTTCTACTCCTCCTAGCTCTTTCCTACTCCCCTATTTTAAAAAAGGAAAATAAAAAGGCTGCCTGCATCCTGCCAAGTGAAGGGGCTTGAGCAAGAAACTCCGGCCAACAGGGCATAACCCCTTGATATATACACTCATTGCCCCTCTGAGGTCCTGATCCCATCCACAGCATAGAGGGCATCTCCCTCAAGACCCCCATTGAAGTACCCTCCAGCCTGCTTGCAAACGGATATTGAGTAGGTATGAAGAGGGTAGAAGAGGCAACTGACTCTTTCCAAATCTAAGAACATCAGATCAACGGGAAGATAATTTCTGCTTCCTGCCATGACAGCATGCCAAATTCCAGACTAGCTCTTCCACTGTAGGCCACTAGCAAAACTATTTTTAGACATTAGAAGGCAACACAAGACTGTGGCCCTGAGGGAAGAGAAACACACAAGGTGAGACCAATGATGGCCCAGCTGTCTACCTGGAGACACTGTCCAGACCACAGTACAGAGAGATGGAGACCAAACAGACCATGGTGGCTGCATTGAGAGGAGGAGTCAAACATCAGAGTTTGGATCTGCTGACATGGCTGAAGTATGAGATCAGGAGACTGAAAAGGATGGAGTTGTGCACAAAAAGAGCTCCAGAATCTGCATAAAGATCCTCTTAAACCTTTGGCTCAAGACTAAATTGCACCTGTGCAAAGAAAAAATTCATGAGAACAATCCCTGGGGAGCTATGTGCTGGATGGGGATTCTGGAGTTTACAGAGGATGGAGAGACGCTGGAGTTCTAACAGCCAGAGTGGAGAGACATCAATGAATGTCCCAGGCATTGAGTCAATACTCTCAAAAAGCCACACCTTGGGAGTAGGACTCAACTAGAGGTCTAAAGTGAAGACTACTCTAGACCCACCCTAACAAAGTTCAAAAAACAAGCTTCCAAGGGATCAAACTCATTGGCAAGGAAATTAACTGCCTGCCAGAACTACACTCAATGCTCAACAAAATCCAGAACTCAAGGGCATACAATCCAAAAATTGTAGACAAGCAAAGTAGGGAAATGTGACCCACAACCAGAAGAAAAATGAGTCAATAGAAACGACCCAGAGATGACAGTATTTTTAGAATTAGCAGGTGAGGGCTTAAAGCAGCTATTACAAATATGTTCAAAGGATTTTTTAATACCATAATCAAAAACAAACAGGGAATCTCAATAAAGAAGGGAAATCATTTAGCAAAAAAAAAAAAGAGTTATCCCAGCCCCATGGTCCACCAGGTGTCACACTGAACTGCAACTCACCCCAGCATGTACCTTCTTTTCAGCTTTCTTGACCACAATTCACCTCAGTCCCCATTGTGCACCCCACTTCCCTTTCCAAATTCCCAGTGCCATCCCCTCCCTTTCCTGCATCTGCTCATGTGTACAATTGATCATCTTTTTAAAGGCCAAAATAATGGGATGAGGCCCTTTCTTACAAGTGCCAAGAATGGGAATAAGAAGATTTAAGAAAGACATCTACTTCCTTTTCTTATTGTCACTGTCTATGTGTAGTATGCCATGGTAGTTCAGCTCACAGACTGCCTGTGTGAATCCTGGCTCCACTGTTTGCAAACTACACAAATAGGTAGGGTGTATAATACCAGCTGCTATTACAAACAAAGCCTCACATCTCAGCGACCTAGCACAATAGAAGTTTATTTCTTAACCCTTCTGGACATTGTCCTAGGCAAAGAATTCGTGACTAAGCCCCCAGAAGCAAATGCAACAAAAACAAAAAGAAATAAATGGGACCTAATTAAACTTAATAGCTTCCGCTCAGTAAAAGAAATAATCAGCAGAGTAAACAGACAACCAACAGACAGGGAGAAAATATTTACAAACTATGCATCTGACAGAGGGCTAGTATTCGGAATCTACAAGGAACTCAAACAAATCAGCAAAATAATAATAATAATAATAATAATTCCATCAAAAAGTGGGCAAAGGTCATGAATAGACAATTCTCAGAAGAAGATGTCCAAACAGCCAACAAACATATGAAAAAATGCTGAACGTCACTAATCATCAGGGAAATGCAGATTAAAACCACAGTGAGATACCACCTTACTCATACAAGAATGTCCATAATTAAAAAGTCAAAAACCAATAGATGTAGATGTGGATGTGGTGAAAAGGGAACACTTTTACGCTGCTGGTGGGAATGTAAATTGGTACAACCTCTGTGGAAAACAGTATGGAGATTTCTTAAATAGCTAAAAGTAGATCTACCATATGATCCAGCAATCCCACTACTGGGTGTCTACCCAGAGGAAAAGAAGTCATATGAAAAAGACACACGCACATGCATGTTTAAAGCAGCACAAGTCACATTTGGAAAGATGTGGAACCAACCTAAGTCCCCATCGACCAACAAGTGCATAAAGAAAATGTGGTGTGTATATATACGATGAAATACTACTCAGCCATAAAAAGGAACAAAATAGTGTCTTTTGCAGCAACTTGGATGGAGCTGGAAGCCGTTATTCTAAGTGAAGTAACCCAGGAATGGAAAACCAAATACGTATGTTCTCACTTGTAAGTGGGAGCTAAGCTATGAGGACACAAAGACACACAGAGTGACATAGTGGACTTTGGAGACTCAGAGGTGGGGAGGCTGGAGTAGGGGAGGAATAAAAGGCTACATATTAGGAACAGTGTACACTGCTCAGGTGCACAAAAATCTCAGAAATCACCACTATAGAATTATTCATGTATCCAAAAGCCATTTGTAACCCAAAAGCTAATGAAATAAAAATTAATTAATTAATTAAATTTTTAAAACCGTTTATTTCTTGCTCACACAAAATCCAAAGTGGATGTTTCTGGTTGGGAGGTGCTTTCCATGTGATCATTCAGGATTCTAGTTTCCTTGCATCTTATGGCTGCACCATTCCCTGGGCCTCAGACTCCTCGTTGGGCCCTCTGCACTCAGCTGCCAGATCAGGGCAGAGCATGCGGAGGATCGTGGAGGAGGCTTTCACAGCCACTTCTGCACATAGTCCATTGGTCAGAACTGTCACATGGCCACATCTAACTGCAAAGACAATGAGGAAATATATTCTAGCTAGATGCTCAAGAGGAAGAAAAAAATGGGCCTTAGCCATCACATAGCTGTCTCTGCCTCACTGTGAAAACCTGGGGAAGTTACTTATCTTTGAGCCTCAATTTCCTTGTCTGTAAACAGGCATAGAAATGATACCTGCTTCAGGTATTATTCAGGGGGCTATTGTGATGGTTAAATGAGACAGTCCATATGAAGCAATTAGCAGGAGGCTGGAACATAGTAAACATTTAAGAAACGTTGCCTATTACAATTATTACAACATTTGCATTTAATTAATTTCTCCCCACCCATGAAGTGTTTCTAACATGTGGGCCTAAACCAGGGGTGCTTTAACTTTTGGACATTATGTTGCTTTTTAGTCAAGAAGCAGTAAAACATGAATTATTATATATGTATTGGCCCTCTATATAATAGGATTTTCATACCCAACAAGATCTTTTTACTTAAAAAGATTTGAGAACTACAGCCCTACAGGACCTGGAATGCTCTTTTGTACACAGTGGGTGATTAATATGTTGAATAAATGGGGCTTCTTGCCACCTCTCTTTTTTTTCTTCCCTTACTTCTGCTTCCTGGTCTCACTTTTGCCTATTCATCCCATATTCCATACCTCCACCACTGTCAGCACCGCCACACACACATGCACAACACACACACACGCACAACACACACACACGCACGCACACACACACGCACAACACACACACACGCACACACACACGCACAACACACACACACGCACACACACGTGTTGACAGCCACTTAACCTCCTGATCTTCGCTTGGGGTGTAGACAGCCCTCCACCCACCCAGCCCAGTCCCGCTGTGTCCTGCAGCCTCAATACACAACCTCCAGGCCCTGCAGCCACTTCAGGGTCTAACAAAACCCCAATCCCCTTGCTAGGTTCCTCAGAGGCTCTAGAAAAACAAGCCAGCTACACTCACTCATACTTGATAGGGAACGGCCTTGCTGAAGCCTTTTTCTGTTCTCAGATGGATATCTGTTCACTAAAATCAATTTTTAATTAGTTGTATTTTAAGCCATGCAAAGAAGGAATGTGTGAACAGTGGTGAAAGTCTCTCCATAAGTCACAATACCAGGCTTTCTTTGAAATTTAAAATTGGTGTGAATAGGAAGGGAGCATCACACACACACCCCCACAACCTCCTTGACAAACTCTTTTTCCCACCAAGTGGATAAGTTGGTCCCTCATTAGCTTTCATCCTCAACTGCCCTGTCTGCTCCTCATCCCTTGGCTAGCAGGGTCATCTTTCAGCACAAATGGTTGTCACTGACCATGCAGTCTGAAGCTCAATATCCACTCTGTGGATTCAGCATTCTGCATACCTAGAGGTGGTTAACTTTTGAGCCTGAGCTCCAGAAACACCTGGTCACTGGTGCTCCTGGAAGAACGAATGAAGCTGAGGCCCCCTCAGATTATGATCCAAGCACCCTGAGACACAAGAGGCTGATGCATCACTCACTTCTCTCTACTCCTTTTTTTGATCCATACATAGCCACCTCTAAAGTCACTCAGAAAGAAAACAGAATGTCACTTCCCTGACTTATCCAGGGGCTTAATTTACCCCCAGCCCCAAGATGATGATCCATTTCATCAAATGTGTCAGGTTAACTTTCCTGCGCATTACACTTGATCAAGACATGAGCATTCCAGTCTTCGTGCTGCTCTTCATTTTTCCGGGGCAAGATCAGCTGCCATTGATGCTGCTAAAATCTGGGGCCAATGCAGGTGATTCCTGCCTTCCTGGCTCCATGAGGATGTTTGAGAACAAAATGGAGCTATGCATAAGAAAGTCCACAGTGTCGTTAATTAGACACAAGACTTGAGCTCCCATTTTCCTAAACAGAATTTACACCAGCTTCTAAGACCAAGAGGTAATCCCTACACCTTATGTTAGCTGTGAAGTCTCCTTCCTTAACCATTTCTTCAGCAGTTCTTACATAGGAAAATTATCTGATTCATGTTTCCCTCTGCTTTTTCTTTTTTTTTTTTTTTTGAGACAGGGTCTTGCTCTGTCACCCAGGCTGGTGTGCAGCGGCATGATCACGGCTCACTGCAGCCCCAATCTCCCAGGCCCAAGCGATCCTCCCACTTCAGCCTCCTGAGTAGCTGAGACTATAGGCACACGCCACTACCTCTGGCTAAATTTTTACTTTTTTTTTTTTTTTTTTGTAGAAACGGGGTTTCGCCATGTTGCCCAGGCTGGTCTCAAACTCCTGAGCTCAAGGAATCCTCCTGCCTCGACCTCCCAAAGTGCTGGGATTACAGGCCTGAGCCACCGCACCCAGCTTCCCGCTGCTTTTCTTCTCTGGCCCCATTCAGTAGCACAGTGATGCTGGGCACTATCTAGCACTATGTGCCAAGCCCTGTGCTGTGATCTTCATTCACCCTCGTGGGATAAGGATTGCCACGTCCAGGCTGCAGACAAAGCTCAGATGCCCACAGCTCATACAAGGATTCAAACCAACCTCTGTTTCTCCAAAGGCTTTGGGCTTAAACACTACTCAGTGCTATTGAGGAGCAAAAAGAGGAAGGACCATGACTGAGACCAAAAAACTGGAATTTGGGCTGTCTGGGTAATGCCCCAATTCCTGCCTCACTGTATCTCTGTTCCTGTCTACACAGCCCTGGCTGGAAGAATATACAAAATGTCAGCTTGCTAAGGTTGCAGTCTCTGTGCATTATTTCTCTGGTGAAGCTGTGCTCTTATCAATATATTACCAACAGCAACAGCTGGGTCCTCATGAAATTATGGATAAAGGGCCAGGCACGGTGGCTCACGCCTGTAATCCCAGCACTTTGAGAGGCCAAGACAGGTGGATCACCTGAGGTCAGGAGTTCAAGACCAGCCTGGCCAACATGGTGAAACCCCATCTCTACTAAAAATACAAAAATTAGCTGGGCATGGTGGCAGGCACCTATAATCCCACCTACTCGGGAGGCTGAGGCAGGAGAATTGCTTGAACCTGGGGAGCGGAGGTTGCAGTGAGCCGAGATCGCGCCACTTCACTCCAACCTGGGCGAAAGAGCAAATCTCCATCTCAAAAAAAATAAAAATAAAAATAAAAAAATTATGGATATTGGTTAGAAATACTCTCAAGTTTCCTTCAGAAATGTTCTTTATAATGACGTGGAATGGGAGAGAGAATATTTTAGGAATCACTGGAAAACCAAACAATAGAAGGAGCAGCATATGCCGGAGATGACCAAGGTTTGCCTGAAAAGGACAGAAATCACATTGCTATCACAACTAGCGCATGGCCCTGCGTAACTCAAAACAGGAGAGGAACCTTTGGGCCCTGCCCATAAAGACAGAACCATTTCCTCCTATATTTGCATTTTTTCCTTTGAAAATGCAGACAGTTTCCTGCATTGGCACACCGGCACGACCACAAAATAAAATAGGGAGACATTTGATTTAGGCAGAAAGCTCAAGTTTATTTGCACCATCCCAAGGCAGTTTTGAAGCAGGAAGGAAAATGGCCTGTGCCAGGCACTGCACCAGGAGCTTCCTCTGGGAGCTATAATTGCATTCTCACAACGACTCTGTAAGGCAACTGTAATTCTCCCCATCTTCTACATAATGAAACTGAGCCTTGGAAAACTTATATGATAGTTTACCCAGAACTGAATTAGAACCCACAACTCTGTGAGTCCAAGACCAGTATTTCTCCTACTACAGCGCCCCGTGGTTAAACAGCCACATTATCCAGCCAGAGTATATCATCACGCACCATCAACAACTATCTCAGGAAATCTGGTGTATCCACCGTTTGCTAATGCACACAAGTGAGCTCATGGCTGTGAGTCACTATCAGGCAGATAACTTTTTTTAAAAGCCTATTAAAAACATTTTTAAATAACCTAAACTTTTACAGCTCAAGATGGTAAATTGAGCGCACACTTTGTGCGGTCCAGTTAAAATTCTGAGGTCCAGTTAAAATTGTGATAATGGGTTTTTAAAAATAAAACCCAGTAACAGCAAAGCAAATGGAGTAGAGGAAGCCTTAGCAGTTAGTGAGAGTTCAACACATTTTGGGAAGACAGTAAAAGGTAGAAGGGGGGTTAGGGGAACTGCAGGCAAGAACCTTGCAGGTGGCGCTGAGGTGGAGGAGGCCCACTTGCCTGGCAGAACCCTGCAGGGCCAGGAGGGGCAGGGACAAAAAGTAAGCTGAGCACTGGAGGAATAAATCTGTAGTTCTCAACCCTGATTGCACAGGCGAATGTGTGGAGAGCTTTGCATGGCAACAGTGCCTGGATGCTACCTTACGGATTCTGATTTAATTGGTCTCAGGTGCAATCTGGGTGTTGGGAGTTTTAAAAGCTCCCCAGGTGATTCCAATGTGCAGCCAGGGTGAGAACCACTGGCTTAAGGTCTGTATGGAAACCAGTGTTTCCCCCACCCCCACCAGCTTACAGCTTTACCTTGAAGCAAAGAAGAGTCTACTTTGAGAAGCACTGGCAATGTAGAAAAAGAAATAGACTATCCTATATTTAACACTTTGGTAAATGCTGAATACTCACATAATCACAATAGTATAAATGTCAGTTGTTGGTTTCTAACTTTCAGTCTTCCCAGATAGATGCATAAAAATAGTTTCAGGCCGGGCACGGTGGTTCATGCCTGTAATCCCAGGACTTTGGGAGGCTGAGGCGGGCAGATCATGAGGTCAGGAGATCGAGACCATCCTGGCTAACACGGTGAAACCCCGTCTCTACTAAAAATACAAAAAATTAGCCGGGCATGGTGGCGGGCGCCTGTAGTCCCAGCTACTCGGGAGGCTGAGGCAGGAGAATGGTGTGAACCCAGGAGGTGGAGCTTGCAGTGAGCCAAGATCGTGCCACTGCACTCCAGCCTGGGTGACAGAGCAAGACTCCTCTCAAAAAAAAAAAAAATGGTTTTAGAGACTTGGAACCAACCCAAATGTCCATCAATAATAGACTGGATAAAGAAAATGTGGCATGTAGACACCATGGAATACTATGCAGCCATAAAAAATGATGAGTTCATGTCCTTTGCAGGGACATGGATGAAGCTGGAAACCATCATTCTCAGCAAACTATCACAAGGACAGAAAACCAAACACCGCATGTTCTCACTCATAAGTGGGAGCTGAACAATGAGAACACATGGACACAGGGAGGGGAACATCACACAGTGGGGCCTGTTGAGGGATTGGGGGCTGGGGAAGGGATAGCGTTAGGAGAAATACCTAATGTAAATGATGAGTTGATGGGTGCATCCAACCAATATGGCACATGTATACATATGTAACAAACCTGCACATTGTGCACATGTACACTAGAACTTAAAGTATAATAAAAAAAAGGTTTTAGAACATAGTACAGTCGTAGCTTGCTTAATGATGAGGATATACTCTGAGAAACGTGTCACTGGGCAATTTCGCCATTGTGCAAACATCGTACAGTGTACTTACACAAACCTGGATGGCATAGCCTACTACTCACCTGGGCTATATGGTATAACCTATTGCTCTGAGGGTACATACCTATACAACATGTTATTGTACTGAATACTGTAGGCAACTATAACACAATGGTAAGTATTTATGTATCTAATATATATCTAAACATAGAAAAGGTACAGTAAAAAAGTATGGTATAAAAGATGAAAAAATGGTACACCTGTATAGGGCAGCTCCATTATAATTTTATGGGACCGCTGTTGTATATTCAATCTGTCATTCACCTAAACATTGCTATGAAGTGCATGACTACATGTAAATAATTTTAATCTGACTATATAAAATTAAAGAACTCTCCCTGCACTGCTGAATCAGAAGCCTTATAGGCAGGACACAGCCAGGTATACATATATTTTAACATTCTGATACACAGCCATGGTGGAAAGAAACTGACTTATTGTTATCATTTTCCTCCTCCATAAACTATTTTCCAAGCTAGGTATTATGGAGTGTCCCTCTCAATCTGCCCCCCTCACTCAGGCACACACCCCAAGCACAGGCATGTGTGCACACATGCATATACAATGACATCTCAAATTTCCCATACTGTTAGGTGAGTTCAGCCTTTCCCCTGACTTGAGGCTCATCCATTCTTCCATCCACCACCACCATTCCTGCCAGGCTCCCTTCTGACCCCCCGAGGCCATTATCACCAGCAGGCCCATGGCTTTGACACCAACTATCTCCACCTCCCAAACCAGCCACTTGCTGATGCTCCACCTCTTCTGGTAGAAGTTTCAGCCTGAGCCTTGAAGGCCCTCTGAGAAATAACACCAGTAGCACAGGTGTGATAGGCTCCACAGATAGCCCTGACTCTTCACCTTTCCCTTTGCCATGTGACTTTGCAGCTCCTCCCACTAGAGCAGCACAGGACATTTCCCACCCTCTTCACATCAGGTTTGGTCGTGTGACTGGTTTGGCAAATGGACTGAGAGCAGGGGCAACATGACTGACAGCCTGGAAATTCTTGATGATTGGGCATGAAACTTGGCCATTATAGGAGCACTCCCCCAGGTGGCTGCTTCCCCTTCAGTCTGAGTTCCAGATGGACACAGGGAAAGCAGATCCAAGATGAAGAGGAGCCAAGCCCAACTAGATCCAGATCAGGAAGTAGAGCTATGCTATTGACTGAGTTGTGCACTGCCAAAATTTATACATCGAAGTCCTAACCGCCAGTGTGATGGTATTTGGAGATGGAGCCTTTGGAGGTAATTAGGTTTAAATGATGTCATGATGGCAGGGACCCCACGATGATATTCATGTCCTTATAAAAAGAGAATGAGAGCAGAGCTTTCTCTTTCTCTCCTCTGTGTGAGGACACAGCAAGAAGGGGGCCATCTCCAAGCCAGGAATAGAAAGCCTTCATGAGGAATTAAATCAGCTGACACCTTGATCTTGAACTTCCCAGCCTCCAGAACTGTGAGAAATAAATTCCTGTTGTTTAAGCCACCCAGTCTATGGTATTTTGTTATGGTTGCTCAAGCTAACTAATACAAGTTGCCAGCCAAGACAGTTTAAACCAACTCCCAGATGTATGTGATCCAACCCAGCCAAGACCAGCAGAGCCACTCAGCCAAGATCAGCCTACCCCCAGCCAACCCACAAACAGATGAGCTGAATGAATACTTATTGTTGTGCACCCCAGAAGTTTTGTAGTTGGGAGCTATGTAGCATACATGGCAATTTTTAATTGGTATACATAAACTCCAAATTCTGTGAAGGCAAAGACTCTGTCTTGTTAACTGTTATATATTCAGCACCAAGCACAGTGTCTGCCAAATAATACTACTAAAGAATAATTGTTGAGTGAATTGATAAATGAACAAATAAATGAATGCATGACAACCAAAGGAAAACACTGGAAGAGCTCAATGCCTATTTCGTGTGCTGGTTTTATTAGTCAGGGTCCTCCACAGAAACAGAACCAATAGGATTTATATTTGTGCATGTGTATAATGAATATATATGTGTACACACACACACACACACGATTTATTACCTGATTTACAAACACAGATGATTATGGATATTGGCAAGTCCCAAGATCTGTAGAGTGGAGATTTGGATGGAGATTTGGTCTCCAAGCTGGAGACCTAGGAGAGCCCAATGTTTACTTACTATCCAAGTCCACAGGCCTGGGACTGATAGCTGATGGTACAGTTCCAATCCTAAGGCTGGCAGGCTCAAGACCCAGGAAGAACTGATATTTCAGTTTGAGTCCAAAGTCTGGAAAAAAAGCCAGTATTCCTGTTTGAAGGCCATCATACAGGAAACATTCTCTCTTACTGACAGAAGGACATCTTTTTGTTCTATTCAGGCCTTCAACTGATTGGATGAGGCTCACCCACATTAGGGAAGGGAATCTGTTAAACTCTGTCTCTCATCTTAAATATTAATTGCATCCCAGGCAGATCATTTGAGGTCAGGAGTTCAAGACCAGCCTGGCCGTCTCTACTAAAAATATAAAAATTCGCCAGACATGGTAGTGGGCACCTGCAATCCCAATTACCTGTGAGGCTGAGGCTGGAGAATCACTTGAACCTGGGAGGCGGAGGTTGTAGTGAGCTGACATCGCACCACTGCACTCCAGCCTGGGCAACGGAGTGAGACTCTCTCTCAAAAAATAATAATAATAATAATTACATTCAAAAACACCCTCATAGAAACACTCAGAATAATATTTGACCACATATCTGGGCACCCAGTAGCCCAGTCATGTTGATGCAGCCAACATGCTTAATGCACTCTATGTGGTGAGTCCCCAGAGCAGAGGTGGCTCACCCACCACCTGTCATTTTCTAGAACAGCTGTAGCAATGGATGAATTAAAAAGGGTGTGACTCTTTCTGGAGTGTGACATCTTTGCTATGCTACCGATGGTCAGTATGTGTTGTCCTCAGGAAATGAAGGGAGAGGGGATGGAGGTGGGGGGGAGGAGAAAGAACAATATCAGCCCTGCACAATATCAGCCCTAAATTCCGGAAGTGCCACGTGGAGGGTTTTGTTCAAGCCTGGCTTCTCCATAATATGTTTTGACGGGTTTGAAATTGGCCTGATGCAGGCCAACAATAAGAGGAGAGTTGAGCTTACATAGCAGAAAATCTATACTCTCTAGACATGTGCTTACTGCAGGAGAATCCAAGGTATTGACCTTCAATTCAGCTCCCACATGAGCTGATGCTGAGATAAGGGGAGCTCATCTGTTCACCCTCCCAGGCACTTCCAGGCTCACAGCCTTAGCCATGGCTTTGTAAGTCACTAAATGGGCCTTTATTGACTATTGGGCCTTTATTGACACCTCCAGGACAGAGGAAGCTTATATCATTGGGCCCCGCTTCTTCCTCCCTACCTCAGGGATGCCTGAAATTCCTTTGAAAGAAGCTTAAAATGCAAATGATGCTAGGAGAGAGAAATACGGGATTTAAATTCACAGTTTACACCTCTAGAGATGTGGTCTCTCATCACACTATCTCCGCACTCTACACCTTCCTCCCTTCCACACTGCACCCCCAGGAAAAGAGGGCACCCATTGTATTATTCCTGGTTCTCCAGAGAAACAGTACCTATAGGAGACGACAGACAGATTAGATAGATAGATGGATGGATAGATAGATGGATAGATAGATAGATAGATAGATAGATAGATAGATAGATAGACAGGCAGAGACAGACAGATAGGCAGGCAGGCGGAAACAGATGATAGAGACAGAGATGTGAAATTTATTATAAGGTATTGGTTCATGCAATTATGGAGGCTGAGAAGTCCTATAGTCTGCCACTTGCAAGCTGGAGACCCAGAAAGCCAGTGGTGCAGGTCTAAGGCCTGAGAGCCAGAGAGCCAATGGTATAGATTCCAGTCTGAGTCTGAAGGCCTGAGAACCAGGAGCACTGAGGGCAAGAGAAGATTGATATTTCAGCTCAAGCAGTCAGGCAGACTGCTTCTGCTGAACTGTGAACACAATTAGAAATATCCAGAAGATGGAGTTGCAAATATGGAGAAAAGGTCCAGAGAGTTTGTCAGATAAAACTTTCTTCAAGGAACTAAGTGACTTGTTACTATACAGTTTAAGATCTGCAACGCCAAGCTTTAGAATTTAGACATTTTATGCCATAGGAATATTCTGAACCAAAATTTCATTCATTGTGATATGGTTTGACTCTGTCCCCACCCAAATCTCATCTCAAATTGTAATCCCTATGTGTTGAGGGAGGGGCCTAGTGGGAGGTGATTGGATCATGGGGGCAAATTTCCCCCTTGCTATTGTGATAGAGAGTTCTCACAAGATCTGGTCATTTGATAAGTGTCTGGTGCTTCTTCTTTCTCTCTCTCTCTCCCCTGCACCTGCTGCCTTGTGAAGACGTGCCCTGCTTCCCCTTCACCTTCCACCATGATTGTAAGTTTCCAGAGGCCTCCCCAGCCATGGGGAACTCTGAGTCAATTAAACCTCTTTTTTCTTTTTTTTGGATGGAGTCTCACTCTGTCACCCAGGCTGGAGTCCAATGGCACGATCTCAGCTCACTGCAGCCTCCACCTCCAGGGTTCAAGCAATTCTCCTGCCTCAGCCTCCCGAGTAGCTGAGATTACAGGCATCTGCCACCATGCCCAGCTAATTTTTGTATTTTTTGGTAGAGACAAGGTTTCACCATGTTGGCCAGGCTGGTCTCGAACTTCTGGCCTCAAGTGATCCACCTACATCGGCTTCCCAGAGTGCTGGGATTATGGGCATGAGCCAATATGCCCGGCCCTCTTTCCTTTATAAATTGTTCAGTCTTGGATAGTATCTCCGTAGCAGTGTGAACCACAGTGTCCATTTGAACCCACATTGCCAATGTGGTTCTGTGCCAAAGAAACAAATAGCAAACTTCTCAGTTATGTGCAGAAATGTATTTTAGGAAGTTAGGTGTAATAATAACAACAGTAGTAGTAATAATAATAGTATTTAAGCATGTATTAAGCACTTTCTGTGTATTAGCACTATACTAAGCCTCTCGCAAACATTATCTCATTCATTCTTTACACCAACCCCATGATCTAGGAATTATTTTTCTCTCCAGGTCCAGGTTAGGAAACAAATTACAGAGGTTAAGGAACTTGCTCAGGGTTGTCCAGTTCTTGGTGACTGAGCCTGGAAACAAGCACAGGATGGTCTGAGCTCAGAGCCTAAGTCTTAGCATACAGGAAAACCAGACAGAACCGGTTATGCAGGGGAATGAGAGACCAGGAATTCATAGCCAATTCAAATCTGTTCCACATAGATCGGCCCCCATCTTTGTTAAGTGAAATCATCCAATATTAGACTTCATTGCCCTCAGAGATGAAAATAACCAGGGCTCCCCCAAAACAGATGCTAAGACAGAAATTTAAGTGCAAGTAGGTTATTTGGGAGGTGATTCCAGGAAGGCTGGTGGGAGGATGGGGAGGCAAGCTGGGGAAGTGAGACAGGGAAGAGAAGGAAACCCCTATGAGGCAGACGAACGAGCACTTCACTACTGTGGGCAATGGGCTTGCGCCCAGTGGGGACATCTGGGTGACTATGTCGAACACACCTCAGAGTTGTCCCACCCAAAGGCCGAGGAAGCTACATTATTTATCCACCCACTCCTGTCTGCCTATGGTCCAGGGCCCCTCCCTGTAGCATTCATTTCTGAGCACTGTTCATTCATTTCGGGCCTGTTGTTTGCTTATGCTGTGCAGGTTCCCTACCTGACACAGGCACTGGCGTGTACAAGGGTGGTGAGGGCAAGGGGACATGGGTGGGCCCTGACAGCGTTTGCTTCACCATATATGTCTCCAGAAGGTGGTTTTGGCTTCAAATTTGACGATCATTTCATCTTCTCACAAAGCCATCATTCTAAGAAAATTGCTCCAGCCAAGGGCTTGGAATTATGAGAACTGGAGGTAGAATATCTCTCTTCTCCTAGACCCCTCCAGGTGTTCACCTGTGAGAAAGGAGAGGGTTAGACACCCTCTGCATGAGACGTTGTTTGGCACCAAAGAGTCAAAGTCCATGCTGTAGACTTCCCAAGGCGCTAACTTCTGCTTGCCTCCCTCATCAGCATCTCTAAACTTCTGAGGGGCTGGGACAAACGGGCAGGTGAAACAAACCAGCGGACATATTCAAGGCAGGCAGGGAGTGGATTGGATACTCATATTTCTTTTTCCTGAGAGAGGAGTTAAAAGCCCATAGTGAAAGAATGAAGTGATAAACAGTATGGTCAGGGATATTTTAGCCTTGGAAATCCAGATGTAAGATATTATGAGTATGTTTGCTACATTGATTTGCTCCACTTTTTAGCACTTAAAAGGGAAAATGAGCTTTATACCACATTATAACTGACTGTGTAGTGTCGAGGGGTGTGTGTGTGTGTGTGTGTGTGTGTGTGTGTGTCTTATGCATAATCAAGAAAGACTCAAGAGTTTATAAAGACCAAGAGGGCAGGCATGAAATATGTCATAGAGAGATTGAAAGTGTGCTACTACCAAATATATTGCAAGCCAAATTTATATTGGAACCAAACCTGAATTCTGATTTTTGTTCCTTTTAACCAAAATAAAAAACTTTTCAACATTGAAAGATTTGATGGAATTCCCATAGAAGGAATTTAGATGAAACTAAAAATAATCTTCATTTTCATTTTAAAATTTAAATTGGGTGCTATATTACAAAGATATATTCCACAAAATACAATTTCAATGCCAAATCATCCAAGAATATGGGAAAGGTGATCTTCTAAAGGTTTGGGTTTTTTATTTTCTCCTGGAGCACTTTGTCTAGATAAGGTTGATTCCTGCCTTCTGTGACTATGATTTCAAATATGACTTCTCTGAACTTTATACCCTTATTTTGAAGGAAAGCATTTTAAGAGCAAGGGATAAAATTCAATTAATTGAGATGACAGAAAATAATCTACTAAGTGAATATATCAGGCAATTGGAAGCTTTCATACCTTTCAAAAAGGAAATAACCTATTTCTTGCCTTGTTATCTAATGACACAGGAGTTTATTTCTCTTGAAGCTGTTACAAATCTACCTAATGAGGCCTAAACACTGTTGCCAAGCAATTAGAGTTTTTATTGTGTCACTGATTTCCTTCATTTCCGCAGTTGCTGATAATCATTAGCCAATACTGTCTCCATCTAAGAATGCACAGCGTGCATATGTGTGTCTGTGTGCATATGCACACACACACACATTCAGCCTGCTGAGAATGCCTGTGGGGGAGACAGCCTCAGACAGTTACAAAATTTGTAAATTTCTGCACATCTTATTTGTCAAGGCTTTTATGCTGATCCACGTTCATTTGCTATTCTGTGGATGTTATTTATTTCATAGGTATTGAAAGATGGCAGCATTTACTAACACACACACATGCACAAGTGTACACACACATAGCTGATTGTATTTTCCAAAGGTGACTTCACTAGTATCTTCTAGAACTTCCCTGTCAACAAGTGGAGTGTAATTCCCTTGCCCTTGAATCTGGACTGTCTTGTGACTCACTCATAAACAACAGAGTCCAGCAGAAGTGACTTCCAAGGCCAGGTCATAAAAAGTAATGCAGTTTCCATCTTAGGAGCTGGAATACCTGCTCTTACAAAGTTCAGCTGCCACTGCAGCCCAAGGGCCCAGAGGCCCCCATGTTGTGAGGAAGCCCAAACAAGCCCATGCAGATGACCACATGGAGAGAGAAAGAAATTCCTGGCCGTCTCCATCTGCTGTGCCAGCTCCAGCCACCTACTGATGGCAACCACATGAAAGAAGACCCCAGCAGAGACTTCCCGAATTCCTGACCCACAGAAACCATAAATAGGAATAAAATGGTAGCTGGAGATTAAGCCAGTAAGTTTTGGCATGCTGTTGCACAGCAATACATAACCAGAACACTACATCCTAGAGCCTGAGTATGATTAGACTATTTCTCTATACACATTCCTTCTCTTAACCTATGCAGCAGATGTTATCAGTGCTGTCTACAGCCCCCTGACATTCATCATTTCCATACCAGCTGTCAACTTCGTTCGGAAAGCTACTGTCACTCTTTGCCTGGGGGCTTTCCTGGCTCAGCCCATGTGGCCAGTGAGGGGCAGGAATGAAGTACCAGGGAGTTATTGACTCCAGAGAAGCCCTTAATTAATGGAAATGGAAATTTCTAGATAAGTAGCCCAACTCTTACCTCTCAGATGGAAAACTCCGATGCATGTTCACACCGTCTACAGAGGTGCTGCACCTTCTCCCCAGCTGCTCACAGCAGCCTGATTTGCTAAAACCTATCATGGGCTGCTCTGCCTGCTCTCCTCCCTACTGGTGCTTCCTGGCAACATTTGTCTGCAAATTCTCACCTCAGGGGCAGCTCCAGAGGGAATGAAGACTAAGACAATGGGGAACCAGGCTGAAGGGCAGTTGGATCAACCAGCTCCTCAACTGCTGCTTCAAATCCCATGAAGAGTGGAAGGGACACTCAGAGTGGAGCCTGAACTGTGCCCCACCTGAAACTAGATTCGGAAGGGGAATAAACATCCTCACTCATTCAGATGTATTAGCACCAGGAAGATGTACAAGCGAACATCAACACAATTGACAAATCATGCACATGTCGAGTGGGTAATTTTGCCACATACAGCCATTCCCCTTTCTTGCTCCAAATTTTGAAAAATGTTGGAGTTGGTAAGGATGTATTACATACTGACTGTATGCCTAGAGCTCTGTGAGACAAGAGTAACAATCGTGAGAGAAAAGGCACACCCCAATGTCACAGCACTAAGAATGCAGTCAGGGAAGCAGCGAGTTGTATTCACAGCAAAGCCACAGAAATGGCTCACAGCGACTCGGGTGAGAGGGTTGCAGAGAAGCAATCTCCACGCTGAGTGGTAATATCAGGGTAGTGATATCACTTATCTTCCCATTCCTAGGGAGCCGCTGTGCTTGGTGGAAGAGAACTTAACCAGCCAAGCTTGTGGGAACCCAAGCTATTTGCTTGGTACCTGACTGCAGAGGACACCGGCATGGTAATTGCCATTCGTGGAGTGCCTCCTCTGTGGCAGGCAGTGTTCAAGGGCTTTTATATGCAAGGTGGTGGCACTTTATGCAAAGGGTACTGTTCCTGAAGAAATCACATAATACAAAGCTGCATGATTCAACATAAATCCCAAGGAAGGAGGTACTTCTGATCACCAGCCATGTGGCAACATCATAAACCAGTATACAGTTCACTCGACCTATCAGCTTTGAAATGACCCAATTCTAGATTAATTTTTATTTCATGGAGACTTGCATTGTTTCAAATTTGCAGCAAAAATATAAAATAACTAATATTGTATATAATACTAAATTCTCATAAAATATATCGTTATGACATAATTGTCATCTTCATGATTCTCCTAATAATTAAAAGCTAATATGTATTAGTTAACGTTGCCATTCACTCATCACATAATAATTCATAAAGAGCATCATGTTTTTAAATACCATGAGCCAAGCAGAGATGTTAACTCAATCTGCTACAAAGTAAATGTTGCCATTATTTCATTTTGTAATTGGGGAAAACTGAGGCACAGTGAGGTTAAGTAACTTGCCTACAGTTACACAATTGATAGGTGGTGGAAAACTGGGACTCCAGGCCAGGCAGTCCGGCTCTAGAACCTATTACGCTCTCCACCACCAGGCTCTACTTCCTCATTCAAACCTTACAATGGCCCTAGATGGACATATTGCATGAAATAACTGAGACTGGAGTGGTTTAGCCAGAATTCCAACCTGGTTCTATCCAGCTGTAAAACCCACATGCCTGCATTCAGTTCGGCTGCATCCTGCCAGCATCTTATTTCTTGGCTGTATCAGGACAAAGATAGACTTATTCCAGCACACATCAAAGCTGACCTTGTCAACTCAGATACTTTTAATTCAATATAAAATAGAAAAATGCAGGGAAAATCCGTTTTTACCATGAAACTTGATAAGAAGCAGGAAGACATAGTGGTTGGTGACCTTACACCAATAATAGCACACATTTATTAAGTCCCTACTACAGACCAGGCACTGCCCTGGGAACCTTCTGGATGTTAGCTCCGTGAAGCCATATCACAGCCTAACGAGGTCAGCCCTGCTGTTCCTCCGGCCGTGCAGTTATCTCAGAGAGGCAAAGAGGAATGGAACTGGGAGGGTCTGCAGCTGTTTCTCTTAATAGACTGCTCTCATTGGGTCTCTCCTCAACTCATAAAGGTGCAAACCAGCTCGGATCACGATGGGGAGGAAAAACAGGCAGGAGAGGTAGGTTGCTCAGAGGACAGCAACAGCAGTCCTTAGAATGCCCAGAGGTGAAAGCAGAGAAGATGTTTCCTTCACTAGTCCCCAGAGGCCCCAAAAGAGCTCAAGAGTTCTAGGTTAGTGATACCCTGTGAGCTTCCCGGAGGGCAGGCTCATCAGAGCCCATCAGAGCGCCCACTAGAGGGCAGAAGTGAGCAGAGGGGAATGAGGCGGGCACAAAAGGCACTGGGAGGGTGGAGGGAGAATGGATGCTGGTACAGTGGCCAGAGGGGACTGGGAAGTGAGGGAAATTGCCATGGTCCAGGTGAGGTATGAGAGTCCTCAGGGACCTCCTGTGTCTTTGGGACCTGGTTTTTCTGGAACTTTGAGAGACTGTGGCTCATTAAGGACTATTAGTTACTCTGATATGCGTAATGGTGCATGCCGTCTTAAGGGCTGATTTTGCTGTCACTTAATTGAAATTTATCCCAATACATCTTCATCAGAACATTTGGAAATGGAACGGGCAAGGCAGCCCCACTGAGTGTATAGCAAAAGTGTGGGCTGAAAACTGGTAATCCACACATAGTGTAAAGAGAACGTGCTATGTAATTCTCACTAAGGTACTGCCCGGCACGGGAGCTATAGAGCTTGGCCCAGAGCCCCTTACCAGCTGCTGGGAGTGTTGGCTGCTAGGGATCTCAGCTGCCTCCCTCACTGCAGAATTGTCCTCAGGCCAAAAGGGAAGCTACTCACCCAGGAGGTTATGAGCCCATCCCATGCGCGGCCAGAGCCCAGTGACCACACCTTACAGGGCTCATAGATGCCTCAAGGGGCATGAACTCCACAGTGCAATTCACACTCCAGAGCTCCCCAGGGGGCTGGAGCTAAATCCCAGGCACATATCATAGCTTTGCATAGCATTAACTGATGAAGTAGAAATGACATTTCCAGTTACCCAGCAGGGAGGGGTTTTTGAGGCCTACTCTCCATAGCCTGGTTAGTTCCAACTAGACAATACTTTAGAAATTAGCCAACCCATTTTCATCAAGGGTGGAATCCTGTGTGAGGCACTAAAAACCTAGAAACCACCCAATAAGTTAGGTAAAGCATCCACATACAACAATAAAGTACTACACAGATGGTGGAAATCTGGATATAGATGTAGATATCTCCTGGCATAGGAAGTACAAATTCAGGCTGTAGAGCCATGTGAATAGCATGGCCCCTTTATTTTACATTGATTGATTGATTTACTTACACACACATACACACACACACATACACAGTGTCTTAGTGATTGTGGTTCTTCCCAGATCAGGCTGAGACAAGGGCTTACATGTACATGGTCAGTGTATTTTGGAAACAGACCACAGAAATGGGAGAGGGAGGCTAGAGAAGAAAGAGACAGAGAAAGAGGGATCATCACTACTGTGAACATCTGGGCCTAGGCCTATTTGGGACTCTCTGGAGCACTATGTAGACAGCCTTAGAATCATTCGCTTGAGGAACAGGACAGGGGCATTTTTATCCACTAGATATAGGCCCCATTGGTCAAGAGTTGCCCTATGAGGTGTTCATTCCTTTTCCCTTCCAGCGATCACCTGCACTGGAATAGTGGTGAGTGCTCCATCCTGCAGTGGCAGGGGTGCCCTGAGGCATACAGCAAGAGATAGGCAGGGGAGGTGGAGTTATACCTGCACAGCTGGTGGCCATGGCAACAACTGGAGTTAAAAGATGGGTCAAGGGGCTATGAAGAGGGCACAGGAGGTATACAATCCACATAGAGAAGTGTCAGGAAGGATATTTACCAAACTGTTGACGACAGTCATCCCTGAGAAGGAGGATTCTTTCTCTTCATTATGCTTTCCTGAACAGTTTAACTTTTTTCATAGAACTATACAACTTTTTGCAAAAAAAAAAAAAAAGCCATATCAAAGAAGAAAACATCCCATTTGACTCCCTCATTTTACAGGTGAGTGATTCACATTTGGAGCAGGGCTCATGGACTCGTGGCTGGGAGCTGTCTGCAGTGTGAGCACAGTACTGTGGCCCCGCCAGCCCTGGGAATGTAAAGGCTATTGCCTACACAGCTGCAGCTCAGAGTGGACCATGAACAGACCAGGTAGTGCAGCCCCATGAGGAGCAAAGATGATGGGGCAGGATGTCCAGATCCAGACAATAGCCACACACCCCTGCCCCCAATCCTGAGGAAATTGCTATTCTGAATGCCATCACCAAGTAGTTTTGCTTGAGCTTGAACTTCATTATTACAGGTGAATTTCCCCAGGAGGCAGAAGCTGAGTTTTTTTAGGCAATGCTCTTGGTATCAACACCTGTGAGGTGTGAATGAAGCAGATTGAGGCTGGACTCTGGACTGGAATGAGGTCTCAAGGTATCAGGTGATCCCATCAGGACCTCCAAGCTGTTGGAACAAGGGAGCTGACTTTACGCCCTGCACTGACGAATCATTGCGGTGTTTGTGCTTTTGGTGTTATATCTAAAAATATATTGCAATATCTGAGGTCATAAAAATTTACCTTTACGTTTTCTTCTAATAGTTTTATCATTTTAGCTCTTACATTTGGGTTTTTGGTCTATTTTGGGTTAATTTTTGTATACGGTATGAGGTAAGGTCCAACTTCGGTCTTATGGGTATGGTTATCCAGTTGTCCCTGCACCATTTGCTGAAAAGACTATTCTCCACTGAATGGTCTTGGCACCCTTGTTGAAAATCAGTTGGCCATGGGCACGTGATTTTATATCTGGACTCTCAATTCTATTCCATTGTTTACATGTCTATCCTTTTGCCAGTACTGCACTGTTTTGATTACTGTTGCTTTCTAGTAAGTTTTGGAATGTTGAAATGAGTGTTAACATGTTTTAACATGTCTTTTTGTAGACACATTCAATCATTTCTCTTGAATCTATGCCTGGGAGTGAAATTGCTGGTATGCATATATTTAATTTCAGTAGAAACTGCATAATAGTTTATACACGATTTATTTTTAGTAACATGTGGATATGAGTTTATATAAATCAATTTAATCAAAACCAATTGCACACCTGAATGTCATCAGTTGTCCTGAATTGCAACTGTTCTTATGTTTTCATGGTGAGTGGTGGTGGCCTTGCTCTCACAAAGTTTTTCTGTGACTTTCTGATCAACAAGTTCCGTGGAGGTGGTGATCTCTGGGAGGTAGAGTCCTCTGGGAAAAGGGCCTCAGGTTGACTTGGGAGGTCAGCCAGAGCAGGATCTAACACCTTACTCAAGAAGACAGAAAGCAGAGAAGAGGTCACAAGCAGCAACTCAACTGGTGAGCCTCCATTGGCCAAGGCCGCTGCATTGAAAGCACCTGTGGGCAAATCACAAAAGTCACCACTCTGGGGAGATGACCGGTGCCCCCTGTGATGGACCAATTCACAAAAAGCTCCCCTTCCTCTGCTGACTGAGCCCCATGCCTGGCTCAGGGTGTGGTGGACAGGCCTGGCAGGGCCAGGCATCAGCCTCCACTGGTCACTCTCATGAGTGGGCACCGCATGCGTGTTCTCAGGAGCCTACCAGAGATTGTCCTGCTGTGACTGTGCTGACGGCCAACAAGAGACAAGAACCACATCAAAATTAGGAGGAAAGCTATAGCCCACCCCAGCACTGGGCTGGGTGCTTTAGGCAGGCCTAGCTGGCCTGCCCAGTTGCATCTCCCAGGGGTGCCTGACTTAGCATGGGTTCCCCCAAAGCAGGGCCTGAGATGAAGATTTGCGTTCCGGTGGTTTGTTTGGGGGCTGACCCCCAGGAAGCCCTGTGAGGAAGTGGGGAGAGTCAGGCAGGAGGGAACCCAGTGTGGGTAAGTGAGTGGGTGACTGCAGTGGGCACCCAGGACAAAATCCCCAGGATGCTGTAGCTGTAGGGACGCCTCGGGGAGGCTGTAGGGAATTGTCCCTCTGAGTAGTGAGGACGCTGCATGTTTTTCCATTAATTCCCACCCTTCATTGATGGAGGGTCACTCCCGGGGTGTTAACTCCCGGGTGCTTCTGGTTTGCCCCATGGATGAGCACAGTCCACAGACAACACCCTCAGACAGAGAGACACAGGAAACTGACCTGGGAGGGAGTGTCAGCAGGACACCTCCTCAGTGGGTTAAGTGAGTGGTGGCAGGATACCGACAGCACCTGCTACATTCCCTAGGCCCGAAGTTAAGAGTTTCCCCTGCCCCCAGTAGGCCCACTGACTAAACCATACAGATTAGAATAGAGCAGCCAGTGAGACCCTGACCATTATTTGTGTTCCCTCCTCTGTCACCCCAGATGTTGGGGGAGGGGTAGAGACAGTGGTAAAATGTTGATGCAAAAATGCAAAAACCCATGGCCTGGAGCAGATAAACCGTGCTTGAATGAATGGCTTGTTCTCTAGCCGAGAAGGAACTTTATTTGAATAGTTAATCCTCGCATGTTGCAACAGCCCAAGATCACCCCGCAAAGGCTATTATTTGCCCAGAGCGTTGCAGGCTGGGGAAATCTTCATGTACCCCTTTTCCTTTTAAACACCAGATCCTATAGCCAGGCGGAGATATTGGAAAGCAAATTGTGAGCCCCGTCTGCCAGCTGGGGGCATGCTGAGACAAAGGAAAGATTCTTGCTGGCAGAGCTCCCTGGCCAGGAGACCCTCTTCTAGTAGGAAGGATTTTAACACATTCATTCCCATGTTACTACACGGCATTCCTCCATTCTTGAAAATGCTACGCCAAAAATATATCTTTCTGCTTGTTATCAGTTTATTCATAGTTTTAGATTCAGCTATAGCTCGTATGTGGTAAAAACCTAGGCCAGCTGAGGGGAAAACACTCTCCCCAGGGATCCATCTGATTTATAAATAAACAAGTGCTGCAGCTGTGGGGGTTGTGGAATGGAGCCCTCTGTGATTCTACAGGGAGGCTTCACACAGGATCTCTGCCGAAGACAAGGAGAACTTAAGGAACAAGAGTGTGTGTATGCCGCAAAGTGATACTTCTAGTCTCAGCTCACTTTGAAAGGAACCCCTTAAGAACTTTACCCATAAAACTTCTTGAGTGAATTTGAGTCAGTTAAGCCAACTCAATTTGGTAGAAAATCATGCAACATTGCTGAAATTAACAGCCTCTCCAGCTAACAGGTAGAGAAACTCTAGAAATGACCCAATGGCATTGCATTTATAGTGAAGAAAGAAAAATAAGCTGAGCCTCAGTTCAGAAAAGATTGGGGGCATTTTTGCAAAGCCTCTCATAAACACAAGCGAGAAGTCCATTTAAAATCCTAAATGAATGCTCAGAAAAATATCCAGGTTTCCCAATGTTAACCAATTGTTTGCTCACGTCTATATGATTAATACACATCCTAAAGCTGAGATTTAATTTTTCCAGGATGCAAAGCCTGGTGCTTCAGCTAGTATTGTAATCCCCTATTTGGAAATTGCGAAGTTATGAAGAGAAGCCTCCCTCAAGACAACATCAAATAAACTTAGTCAAATACAGAGAAGGATACTATCATTTTCAAGATCACATGAAGATATTTTTTAATTGAGAAAACATTTAAAGGATGCTTATAAAAGAGATATAGTTAAAAACAAAAGTTATCCCATATTTTAGATAGACTTTTATGTTTACTGTCTTTCGGAAGTAAAACTTTCAAGTCACACATTTGTTCAACAAAGATTTGCATGATTACTTTGCTAGGCACTCTTCTAGACACTAATGGTGTAACGGTGCTAAAGACAGCAGCTGGGCTCCTGCCCCCTTGAGGTTACCAATCTTGGCCACAGGGGATAGGTGAGAGACTTCATATTGTGCATGGATGACTACTATTTTTTTAAAGATATTAGTTGACTGACACAATCGTTCATGCCTGTAATCCCAACACTTTGGGAGGCCAAGGCAGGAGGATCACTTGAAACCAGGAGTTTGAGACTGACCTACAAAGCTAGACCCTGTCTCTACAAAAAACAAACAACGACAAAAAAATTTTAGTTAAAAACTGAAAGGATTTTAATAGTTAAAAATCAGAAGGATCAAAAGCAAAGATGTTGAAGGAGTCTGAGGAGTGAGCAAGGTTGTGTGTTTCCAGGTGTTGAAAGACATCCCTTCCCCATAGCGGGTCTCCAAATGAACCAAGGAAATACCTGGCCTCTCACCTGAACAATAGCTAAGTAATGATACCTAACTCATAGGGTTGCCACAGAGTATGTGTGCAAAGCCTGGTGGCACCCATGATAATCAGGTGTGACCTGCTGTTATATTATTAAGGAACTCACATAATACAGTACTTGGCACTAGAAGATAGTCTGTAAATATTAATTAACTTCTCTTACTAGACAGCTACACACACAAGACAAACACATACAACCTTAAGCCAGAGTCTCCACGTGGGGGGTGCATGAAAATCCATTGGGTAAAAAAGAAAATATTAGGACATCTATTTGTAAGTTTTATGTAAAAATGGCAAAGTGATTAAGTTTTACTGAAATACATTATAATGATTGACAATAGTGCCCTTCCTGGGTCTGTGTGTCAGAGTCTTGCAGAATTGGTACCAGAGGTCCCCCTGAGGGAATATGGGAATTCCACTACTCCAGCTGAGAGTGGCACGCCCACTTGGTGTCTTCTGTGAGCCTCATTAAATGAATGCACAGATTATATGAATCCAGCTTTAACTAAATAACTTTCTCAACCTGGGAAAGTGGCTTAAAAATATTGTAGACAAGAAACAATGGATTGAAGATAATCCTAATATCACAAGCAGAAAGATGAAAATAAATGGTAGAACTGACCCTTCCATTCCCAATACCTCCCGTTAGCCTCATTACAAGGTAAAAATTATAATAATCTAATTAGTATGAGAAGAATTCAGCCCAAAATATTGAACTTATAATGAAGACTACTGATAATGAGCATATCCAACCATTGTTATGGAGAATGAATTCCACATGTGTGTGGTGGTTTGAAGATTTGAGGTGAAGGTGATGGAAAGTCACAGTGATAACCAAGACCTACAAATAGTAAGCATTTGGTGTGCAGAAGCAAATATCTGAGACTTCTAAGCAATGTTTACAATTGTGAGATACTCAGTTCAGTATTTTATCAAAGTTTCACACAGATTACTGAAAAATATTGAAGTTTTTAAATAAAGAAAAATAAAAAAGCTACCTACCATTGAGTAAACCCTTCTCTTTATGCCCCAGTAAAAATGGCTGCAATAATACAGAAACGACAATAAGGCGGCAAGTTAAAATGCCTGCCTTTATTAGCAACGCGGTTGGAAATGCATAGCAAACAATGCTGAAGATTTAAAGATACACACATTAGAACAAATTATGCTTTACCAAGGTTTGCCAGGGAATTGAATGAAAGTACAGATATTTCCAACATGTCTCGCTTTGTGCTGTTTGCTAGATTCCATTTCAATAGTGAAATACACCAAAGGCCATTTTTTTATGAGCCACTAAACCATTACAGTCTCAGTAGTAAATGACTGAAAAAGTGTTTAGGGTGGAAATCTGTTAAGTGTAATCACTAGTGGTGGAATGGCTGAATTATTGTTTGTCTTTTAAGAAAAAAATTACATTAAAGTTAACAAAGAAAGCACAACCATCAAATCCATTTACTGTGTCGTTCTTAGCAAATAGTGAAGCAAGATGAAGAAAACAACAGATGTCACCTATGAGGTTAAATTTATAAAAACGAGACTTGCCAAATATGATTGAATCTTTAACATATTTTATAATGAGAGTAGAAATGACCCTAAGAAATCTTTGGACCACACAGACTGTCCTTTGGACAATGTACCTAAAAGAACAGGGAAACTAAAAGGGTTCCAGATTTCTGGACTTCTCTGTGATGACAAGTAGCTGTCACTACTATGTGACCTCACACATATTTTTCAAGTAAGCAAGCACACAATCTATTACTGTAGGGTAAAAGAGAAAGGAAGTTCTCTTTATTTACCAAGGAGTGAAAAGTAGCTGCTTTTAAAAGAAAATATATCCCATAATGAGGCATTTTGAACAGTGTGTGTTTGGAAACATTTCCATTGTCACACAAATATACTTATTACCCTAAGTTCCCATATTTGCACCCTCACAAACAGAATTTTTAACTTGTTATAAGGTCTTCTAAACAAAGAATTTTTCTTCATTCTGAGCAGATTTTTGAAAATATAAAAATGCAATACTTTTCAATCATTTTGTTAGACTGATATCAAGAAAGCTATAGTTTACTTAGCCAAATTCGAATAAAAATTTTTGAAAATTGAAAGATGTGATTACAAATGTGTTTTGTCACTTAGCCCAGCCATTGATGCACTTCTTCCATTTGGATATATAAAACTGTGAGGTTTATTTTTTTGAGACATTAAAAGCAAGAACAGAAATAAATTGAACTTAGAATCTGACCTTCAAATTTACCGTCTTACTCACAGAGATCAATTGTCCCTTAATATCAAATAACCATTGATGTTCCAGGTTTCCAATTGTTTCATAAATGTCATAATTTTTTAGTTTGTTTCTTTAAAGTGTGTTTATTTAAATAAAGCCATGCGATGCATTCCATTGTTCTGTCACATCTATTTTATTTTGTAGGACTTCCACTCACATCTCTCCTTTCTTTGTCATTTATTTGTTGAAGAAAGTAGGTTGATTGGCCCATATTACTTCATATAAGCTGGATTTTGCTGGATTCATCTCCATCGTATAGTCTATAAAGTTCCTCAGTCCTCTGTATTTCCTGGGGAAAAAAATTGTAATTGCATAAACAAGTTGCTCTATTTTTTTTTCTTGGTAAAACTACTTTATAGTAGAGTGGGTATTTCCACCAGGAAGCACATAATGTCTGGTTCTCATCCTTTTGGTCCTAACAGGCATTGACAGATATCTTTTTAAAATAATATTTTATTATAAAATGTGTGATATAAACAGAAAGTTTAAAACATACAGTTCAAAGAAAAATAAACATCCACATACCTACTACCCAGATTAAGAAATTGAATAAACTGTGTACAGTTCATATCTTCTTAGCTTCCCTTTCTCGTCTCTCCCCAGAGACAAACAACAGAACTTCTGTATTAGTTATTTTTTGATTTTTCACTTAAATACATCTAACGCCTGAGTCTGTATTCCTAAACAATATATTGCCACATTTTTTAACTAAGTAGAAAGTACACGTTTCTCTGTGTGAAGGAAGGACACTATTATCACTGTGAAATGAAGGCTTCCAGAGGAAATAAACTGAAGAGATCTTCTGGGATATAGTCTGTCATCAGCTATCCATGCAGTTTATAAGAGTCCCTTTTGAAAAAAATCAGAGGGCAAGACTTTGAATAAAAACCTAGAAAACTTGAAGCTTTGTACAATGAGGGTGTCTGGAAGGAATTCAATGGGACCAGTATTGAATGCCTTCCCAGAACATGGTCAATGAGCATGGGTCACTTTATATTTTCTATTTCTAAGTTCACCATGCCCTTCCTTGGTCTTTCAGGCGTAGGTCCAAGCAGAAGACTCTGTGAGCTGAAATGAGTGCTCTCAGTCCAGGCTACAAGGCTGCAGGGCAGGAAGTTCTTTAGTACATGATCAGTGTGAACCAAAGCCTTATCAAAATTTGGGCTAGGCTCACCTAGATGTTCTGTCTTCACATTAAAATACAAATTATACAATATCAGTGACTATCTTGATGTTCTGTTACAAGTTGACTCTTGAGTCATTCTGAGCTATCTGTACTAGTTACTCTCTGTGTTTGGCACACAGCCATCACCCTGGGATCCTTGTTCTCCATCCTTCTGGAGACTTCCTCTTATGATGGTCCTCTTATAATATAGTGGGATGCAGCAATAAAAATAAAAATAAAATTCAATAAGATACAGCAATAAAATGAAGAAACTATTTCTACATGCAAAAACATAGATAAATCTCACCAACTAATGTTGAACAAAAGAAGCCAGCATCCATGTTTTCAGCATCCATGTCTTCTTTCTTTGTTTACTCCCTAATTTTGGTGGAGCACACCCTCTAATAGCTTTTCTGAGAAAAGTTATTTGGAATGTAAATTTCCTTTCTTAATATGTCTTTATTCTACCTTCATGCTTATTTGATAGTTTCACTGTTAAAGAGTTTTAGGTTGAAAAGCTCTTTGTTTTAATGTCAAAAGCATTACTCCATTGTCATTTTTATTCCCATTCATTTGTATAACACCTGGTTTTTATTCTCTAGTAGCTTCTCATCATCCCTGGTATTTCACAATGATGAAATTCCCCTGCACTAATAATTGGTGGGAACATTCAATCTGGTAACTTCTTCCCTCTGTTATTTTTTTTCTTAAATTGTTTCAATTTTTTTCCTTCCTATGATTTCTAGAATTGTATTATTTGGATGTTGAATCTCTGAACTGGTCCTCTAATTTTCGTTTTCTACTGTTCTCCATTTCCTTGCTCTGGGATCAAGGATATTTCCTCAACTTTATTTTCTAAGCCTTCTATTTTTATTTCTGCTATCATATATTTAATGTTTGAAATTTTCCAAAGATTCTTTTCTAAGAAAGCTTTTTATTGAAAAAGAACATCATATAAAAATTTGCACAAATTGTATATATAGTTTAAATTTTTTTTTTTTTTTTTTTGAGACAACGTCTGGCTTTATCACCCAGGCTGGAGTACAGTGGCACCATCTCTGCTCACGGCAACCTCCACCTCCTGGGCTCAAGTCATCTTCCCACCTCAGCCTCCCAAGTAGCTGGGACTGCAGGCATGTGCCACTATGCCTGAGCTAATTTTTGTATTTTTTGTAGAGATGGGGTTTCGTCATGTTGCCCAAGCTGGTCTCCAACTAATGAGCTCAAGCAGTCTCCCCATTCAGCCTCCCAAAGTGCTGGGATTACAGGCATGAGCCACCACACCTGGCCAATAAATTTTTAAAAATTAAATACGCTTGCCTAACTACCACACAAGTGAGGAAATAGTAACTTAACAAAACCAAGAAATTTTCCTCCTCCCCATATTTGACCCTCAACAAAGATAATCACTATTGTATCCTTTATCACCATTGATTAGTTTTGCCTGTTTATAAACTTTATAGAAATAGAAACATACAATAGATGATACATCCCTTTATGTCTGGCTTCTTTTGTTCAACATTAGTTGGTGAGATTTATCTATGTTTTTGCATATAGAAATAGTTTCCGTATTTTATTGCTGTATCTTATTGAATTTTATTTTTAATTTCATAAATATTTTTATTGCTGCATCCCAGTATATTATTATGCCAAAATTTACTTACTCCTTCTATTGTTAATAGACTGTTGAGTTATTTCTAGTTTGAAATATTTGAATAATGCGGCTATCAGCAATCTTGTACAAGCCTTTTGAGCACATGGGCACACATTTTTGTTGTCTATATAGGAGTGGAACTCTTAGGTCATGATGGCAGGGCAGGCAAGACCCAAACTGGGGCTTAGCCCAGGAAGGTTCTTGTCTTTGCTCAGGAAAGAATTCAAGAGCGAGCCAGTGGTAGAAGAAAACAGCTGTATTGAGATGGCAATTTTCATGCGTGTCCGTGTGAAGAGACCACCAAACAGGCTTTGTGTGAGCAACACGGCTGTTTATTTCACCTGGGTGCAGGTGGGCTGAGTCCGAAAAGAGAGTCAGCGAAGGGAGATGGATTATCATTAGTTCTTATAGGTTTTGGGTTAGGCAGTGAAGTTAAGAGCAATGTTTTGTGGGCAGGGGTGGATCTCACAAAGTACATTCTCAAGGGTGGGGAGAATTACAAAGAACCTTCTTAAGGGTGGGGGAGATTACAAAGTACATTGATCAGTTAGGGTGGGGCAGGAACAAATCACAATGGTGGAATGTCATCAGTTAAGGCTATTTTTACTTCTTTTGTGGATCTTCAGTTACTTCAGGCCATCTGGGTGTATATCTGCAAATCACAGGGGATGCGATGGCTTGGCTTGGGCTCAGAGGCCTGACAGCAATGTTACAGCTCCGTGACTCTTCCTGCGGAGCAGGGCCACCCCATAGGCATTGTGCGCTAAGAGTAGCACCTCAAAGGCAGTTTTGCAGTCATATTTATACCCATTTTGAAAATGGGTATAAATTTATCCTACTTATTTATCTGTAGATTGCTTTAACTTGTTTATGTACATGTGGATTATGTAGAAAATTTCCAGAAAAGGGTGGTAACTTCCAGGTCATCAGTTCATTGCCATGGAAAGGGGCAGTAACTTTCTGGTGTTGCCATGGCAATGGTAAACCAGCATGGCACACTGGTAGGCATGTTTTATAGTGCTCCAGCCACATTCCTGTTTCAGCTAGTCCTCAATTTGGTCCAGTGTCCAAGCCCTGCCTCTGGAGTCAAGTCCCACCTCCTAACTCAATAAGATATGTGTATATTCCTCTATAGTAGATGTTAACATGGATTTCAAAACTGGTGGTAAAAATTCACACTCCCATAATCAGTATATAAGAGTTCCAATTGTAGGCCAAGCACAGTGGCTCATGCTTGTAATCCCAGCACTTTGGGAGGCCGAGGCAGGTGGCTCACCTGAGGTCAGGAGTTCGAGACCAGCCTGGCCAACATAGTGAAACCCCATCTCCAGTAAAAATACAAAATTAGCTGGGTGTGGTGGTGCATGCCTGTAATCCCAGCTACTCAGGAGGCTGAGGCAGGAGAATCACTTGAACCCGGGAGGTGGAGTTTGCAGTGAGCCAAGATCACGCCATTGCACTCCAGCCTGGGCAAAAAGAGTAAAACTCCACTCAAAAAAAAAAAAAGAAAAGAAGAGAAAGAGTTCCAATTGCTCTACATCCTCAACCATGCTTGGTATTGTCCTTTTTCTTTTTTAACTTGTAGGCATCTGGTAGGTATGTAATGGTAATTCACTGAGATTTTAATTTGCATTTCCCTGCTGTTTAATGAAGTCGAGAAGCTCTTCACGTCTTTAAAAGCGTTTTATCCATTTTTTCGAATTGTGTGGTCTTTTCTAACTGACTTGTAGAATATCTTTCATTTTCAGTGTATCATTATCCAGTAATACATATTACTACAAATATCTTCTCCCACTCTGTGGCTTGACTTTTCACTTTATTCTTTTATGGTTAGTGATTATTGCATCCATTTAAGAAATATTAGGCCGGGTGTGGTGACTTCACACCTGTAATCCCAGCACTTTGGGAGGCCGAGGTGGGCAGATCACTTTGAGCTCGAGTTCGAGACCAGCCTGGGCAACATGGTGAAACTCTGTCTCCACTAAAAATACAAAAATTAGCCAGGTGTGGTGGCGCATGCTTGTAATCCCAGCTACTTGGGAGGCTGAGGTAGGAGAATCGCTTGAACCTGGGAAGTGGAGGTTGCAGTGAGCCAAGATTGTGCCACTGCACTCCAGCCTGGGTGGCTGAGCAACACTCCATCACACACACAAAAAAAAGAAACGTTAGCCTTCCAAAGGCCATGAAGGTATTTTGCTGTTACCTTCTAAATGTATTTACCTTTAATATTTACATGCACAATCCCCTTGGAATTTGTTTTTGTATATGATGTAAGTAGAATCATTTATTGAAAAAACCACCCTTCCCCTACTGTGCTCTCGTGGCACTTTTGCAACACAATTAAGAGACTGAATGTTTATGAATCTGCTTCTAGACCCTTGATTTCACTGGTTTATTTGTCTCTCTTGCATCTGTTTCATACTGTCTTCTTATAAAGCACCAGTAATTAAATGAATCCATCATCTTGGTTCTTCTTCACAAGTGCCTTGGCTATTTCTGGTCCTTTGCATTTTCATATGCATTTTAGAATAACTTAAAGATTTGCACACACGCAAAAAAACCCTGCTGGTTTTTATTATGATTGCATTGACTCTATTGATTAATTTTTTAAAAATAACAGCTGTATAATGTTAAGCCTTTCAATTCATTAATATATTTCAGTAACATTGTGTAGCTCTCTGTGTCAATCTCTTGCACATCCATATTCCTAAATATTTCATTTTTAATGCTATCAGAAATCATTGTTTTATAAAATTTGATATTCTAATTATTGCTAACATACAGAAATTAGACTGATTTTGCTATTTTGTTATTATATTCTGCAGCCTTGCTAAGTCCATTTATTTATCCTACTTATTTATCTGTAGATTACTTTAACTTTTTTATGTACATGTCATCTGTTTTTATTTCTTCCTTTTTTTCTTCCTCTCTTCCTTCTCAGCATTCATAAGTTTTCTTTCTTTTTCTTCCCAATTTTCACTGACCAGAACCACCAGTATTATGTTGCATAAATGGGATGGTAGCAGCATCCTTCTTTTTCCGTCAATCACCAGGGGAAAGCTTTTAATAATTCACCATTAACTGTGATGTTTTCTGTGGGGCTTATACAAATACATAATATTAGATTAAAAGTTCTCTGTAAAGGTTCTCTACCAATTTCATGAATACAGACAAAACACTCACAGGACAAGCCAGGCAGAACAGTGTTATTACTCAGATAGACAGCAAGAGCAAACAGAAGCCTAGGCTCCACGGCCAGCCAGTTCTCTAAGGCTCAGGAAAGCTGCCCAGGATGGATGGAGTCTCCTCCACACATAACCCACATTGCACTGCAACTGAAGGAAACCGCAAGCGCTCCGCCCTGAGTTTCCACACCCTGGGCACCACTTGGCTCACTGAGCACAAGCATTGCAGGACACCCTATTCTAGGAGGAATCATGACATAGCCCGGACTGCTGTGGACACCTCCTCCTTATCTCAAGATGTTGCATTTTCAGTTCATTCTGCCTAAGAATTGCACGCAAGAGGGGGATAAACTCAGTTGGCCAAGGTTGTCCAGGGACCTGTCCTTCTGCATTCTCATATATTCCTAGTATGCTGTGAGTTATTTGATGATGAATTTAAATTAATGCTGCTTTTTTTGCTTTTATTGAGATAATCTTTTGATATTTTTCTCATCTATCTCTGTTAACATAGCAAATGACATCAGTTGATTTTCAAATATTCAACCAAGCTTGAATTTCTCACGTCAACCCAATGTAATCATGATTATCTTATATATATAGATATGTATATATCTATATGTAGATATGTATATATCTACATATAGATATGTATATATCTATATGTAGATATGTATATATCTATATGTAGATATGTATAGATATAGATATGTATGTATATATGTAGATATGTATGTATGTATATATATAGATATCTATGTATATATAGATATGTATGTATATATGTATATATCTATATAGATAGATGTGTATATATATCTATCTATATAGATATGTACATATCTATCTATAGATATGTACATATCTATCTATAGATATGTACATATCTATCTATAGATATGTACATATCTATCTATAGATATATACATATCTATAGATAGATATGTATATACATATACATATATAGATATGTACATATCTATATAGATACATATGTACATCTATATATAGATATGTATATATCTAGATAAGTAGGTATATATAGATATATACATATATACATACATATCTATACATGTCTATACATATCTAGATATATACATATCTATATATACATATATACATATAGATATATACATATCTATATATAGATATATACATATAGATATATACATATCTATATATAGATATATACATATCTATATATACATATCTATATATAGATATATACATATCTATATATAGATATATACATATCTATATATAGATATATACATATCTATATATAGATATATACATATCTATATATAGATATATACATATCTATATATACATATCTATATATAGATATATACATATCTATATATACACATATGTGTGTGTATATATGTGTATATATATGTGTGTGTATACATATACATATACATATGTATATATAGATATATACATATCTATATATAGATATATACATATCTATATATAGATATATACATATCTATATATACATATCTATATATAGATATATACACATATCTATATATAGATATATACATACCTATATATACATATCTATATATACATATCTACATATCTATATATACATATCTATATATAGATATCTATATATAGATATATACATATCTATATATACATATCTATATATAGATATATACATATCTATATATACATATCTATATATAGATATATACATATCTATATATATACATATCTATATATAGATATATACATATCTATATATAGATATATACATATCTATATATACATATCTATATATAGATATATACACATCTATATATACATATCTATATATAGATATATACACATCTATATATAGATATATACATGTCTATATAGATACATATCTATATACAGATATATACACATCTATATATAGATATATACATATCTATATAGATACGTACGTATCTATATAGATACGTACGTATCTATATAGATATATACATATATACACATCTATATACAGATATATACATATCTATATATAGATATACATATCTATATATAGATATGTATATATCTACATATGTACATATCTATATATAGATATGTATATATCTACATATGTACATATCTATATGTATACATATCTATATATAGATATATAGATACATAGGATCCTATATATAGGATATATATATAGATATATATAGATATATAGGATCCTATATATAGGATGCATATCTATATATAGATATGTATATATCTAGATGTACATATCTATATAGATATAGATATAGATATATATAGCTGTACATATGTACATATCTATATAGATATATATATATCTATATATACACATATGTATATATCTAGATGTACATATCTATATAGATATAGATATAGATAGCTGTACATATGTACATATCTATATAGATATAGATATATATAGCTGAATTTGAATGGCTAATAATTTGGGATCTTTCACCAATATTTATGATTGATAGATATTGTCCTATTTTCCCTTCCTCTTGTTATATTTTTATATCAAGGTTATTCTGGCATCATAAAACAAGTTAGGAAGTGTCTCACCTTTTTCTCTTCTCTGAGAGAGTTTATGTAAGTTTAGTGTTATATCATCCTTACACATTTGAAATATTTCAACAGTGAAGCCATCTGTCTTGGCATTTTATTGGAAAGTTTTCAAATTACAAATTCAATTTCTTCAATAAATCTAAGAGAAGTATTCAGATTTCTATTTCATCATGTTTACTTCATGTTTGGTAATTTGTATTTTTCAAGGAAATTGAAAAATTAGATGAATTGTATAACTCATCTGAATTCCAAACTTATTGGCATGAGTTGTTCAAAATGCTTTTTTATGATTTTCTAATATATAAAAGATCTGTAGTGATGGTCTCTTTTTCATTGTTGAAAAGTAGTAATTTGTGGCTTTTCTCTTCTGATTAAGTCTTATTATAAATTTAATTATTTTCTTACGTTTTTTCATTGAGCTAACTTTTTCCTGGGTTGATTTTCTCTGTTATGCCTGTTTTCTATTTGATTAATTTCTGATGTTATCTTTCTTCTTTCTTTCCATCCATTTTCTTTAGGTGTAATTCAATGTTTTTCTTAACTTCAGGAGAGACAGAATTAGGTCATAAATTGTCTTTTATAAATTATGCATCAGGAGCTACAAATTTCCCTCCAAGAACAGCTTTAGCTACCTTTCATGAGTTTCATGTGCCACATTTCACTGTTATTCGGTTCATAGTATTTTCCAATGCCTATTGTGATTTCTCCTTTAAACTATGGGTTATTTAGAAGAACAAGAAGAACACTGCTTAATTTCCAACAGAGATGTTCCTAATTATCTTCTGTTATTGATTTTTAGCTTAGTTCCACTGAAGTCAGAGAATATGCTCCCTATGTTTTTAATATTGTGAAATAAAACTTGATTTATGACCCTAACTTATCATCATTTTTGTTAAATGTTACATATAATATACCTGAAAACAATGTCTATCTCCAATTTTTGTTTGAAATATTCTACATATGTTATTAAGTACATGTTGGTTGTCCAAATCTAGAATTTTACTGATTTTTCTTTCTCTTTGTTCTATCATTACTGAGAGAGTTTTAAAAATTTTGTAACTATGATTATGATGCCTTTTTTTTGTTCTATCACTTTACATAGTTTGAAACTGGATTATTAACTACATACAAATTTAGGATTGTTATGTCTTCCTGTTGGATTAAATATTTTATCATCGTGGAAGTTTCCCCTTTATCTCGAATAATTCTTCCTCCTTGAAGTCTTGTGACTCTGTGTTTTGTCTAGTATTAACACAGCTGGATCAAATGGTATTTCTGGTTCTGAATCTTTGAGGAATCACCACACTGTCTTCCACAAGGGTTGAACTAATTTACACTCCCACCAACAGTGGGTAAAAGCATTCCCTTTTCTCTGCAACCTCACCAGCATCTGTTGTTTCTTGACTTTTTAATAATCACCATTCTGATTGGCATAAGATGCCATCACATCCTGTACATGTACCCCGGAACTTAAAATAAATAAAATTACGTTAATGTAAGTTAATTAAAAAATATAGCTATACCAGCTCTCTTTTTGTTAGTGTTTGCATGGTATATTTTTCAGACTTTTATTTTCAGACTTTCTGTGTCCTAATATTACAGCTGTGTCTTATTTAAGCAGCACAGCACTGAATTTTTGATGCACTATGACAATATTGATTTTTAATTAAAACATTTAGTCTGTTTGTATTTAATGTATACATTAATATATTTGGGTTTAAGGCCAGCATATTACTATTTGTTTTCTATCCGTCCTATCTATTGTTTATTTCTTTTGTCTTTTTTGTTGTCTTCTTTTGGATTAACCCAGTTAATGGAAAATTATTCCATTAAATGGAATTCCCAAAAATTAAAATTATTCCATTTTTACCCTCTATTAATAAGTTATACCTTCTTTCATTATTTGTTTTTTGACCTACAGATTACAACATGCCCCTTGATAGATCCTGATAAATCTACAGGATCAAAATGCTATAAATTAGTATCGTACAATTTTCAGACAATTAACACCCATGAAGGCAGGAGGAAAATTACTTCAGAGAAAAGCACAGAAATGAAGGAAGAAATGAAAGGTAGAAGAAACAAAGGATAAGAAATGGTAAATATGTGTGGAAAGTCTAAATTAGTAGTTCTCATCTGAAGTCAGTTTTGCTTACTGGGGGACACTGGCACTGACTGGAGGCATTTTGAGGCCCATAACCTAGGGTGGGGAGGATCCTACTGGCATCTAGAGGGTGGAGACTGGGGATGCTGATAAACATCTTACAATGCCTAAGGCAGCTCCTACACAAAGAAGTATCTGGCCTAAAATGTCAACAGTGCCCGGTTTGAGAAACCTTGATCTAAGTGAATATTGAATGTATAAAATACCAAAAATAATATTGTCTTGTGAGGTTAAAATACTTAATTAAAAGCCAACAATAGCACAAGAGGTCAGAGAGAGTAAATGGAGTTAGTGATCTAAAATTCTTTAATTGTCTGAAAATTGTACGATACTAGTTTATAGCATTTTGATCCTGTAGATTTATCAGGATCTATCAAGGGGCATGTTGTAATCTGTAGGTCAAACAACAAATAATGAAAGAAGGTATAACTTATTAATAGAGGGTAAAAATGGAATAATTTTAATTTTTGGGAATTCCATTTAATGGAATAATTTTCCATTAACTTGGTTAATCCAAAAGAAGACAACAAAAAAGACAAAAGAAATAAACAATAGATAGGACGGATAGAAAACAAATAGTAATATGCTGGCCTTAAACCCAAATATATTAATGTATACATTAAATACAAACAGACTAAATGTTTTAATTAAAAATCAATATTGTCATAGTGCACCAAAAATTCAGTGCTGTGCTACTTAAATAAGACATAGCTGTAATATTAGGACACAGAAAGTCTGAAAATAAAAGTCTGAAAAATATACCATGCAAACACTAACAAAAAGAGAGCTGGTATAGCTATATTTTTTAATTAACTTAAATTAACGTAATTTTTATTTAAGTTCCAGGGTACATGTACAGAATGTGATGGCATCTTATGCCAATCAGAATGGTGATTATTAAAAAGTCAAGAAACAACAGATGCTGGTGAGGTTGCAGAGAAAAGGGAATGCTTTTACCCACTGTTGGTGGGAGTGTAAATTAGTTCAACCCTTGTGGAAGACAGTGTGGTGATTCCTCAAAGATTCAGAACCAGAAATACCATTTGATCCAGCTGTGTTAATACTAGACAAACACAGAGTCACAAGACTTCAAGGAGGAAGAATTATTCGAGATAAAGGGGAAACTTCCACGATGATAAAATATTTAATCCAACAGGAAGACATAACAATCCTAAATTTGTATGTAGTTAATAATCCAGTTTCAAACTATGTAAAGTGATAGAACAAAAAAAAGGCATCATAATCATAGTTACAAAATTTTTAAAACTCTCTCAGTAATGATATAACAAAGAGAAAGAAAAATCAGTAAAATTCTAGATTTGGACAACCAGCATGGCCTTAATAACATATGTAGAATATTTCAAACAAAAATTGGAGATAGACATTGTTTTCAGGTATATTATATGAAACATTTATCAAAAATGATGATAAGTTAGGGTCATAAATCAAGTTTTATTTCACAATATTAAAAACATAGGGAGCATATTCTCTGACTTCAGTGGAACTAAGCTAAAAATCAATAACAGAAGATAATTAGGAAAATCTCTATTGGAAATTAAGCAGTGTTCTTCTTGTTCTTCTAAATAACCCATAGTTTAAAGAAGAAATCACAATAGGCATTGGAAAATACTATGAACCGAATAACAGTGAAATGTGCCTTAAAACATTGTCTTTTCATGTTCATTCTTAAGGATATTTTCATTAGGTATAGAATTCTGATTTGCAGTTATTTCCTTTCAGTGCTTTACCTTCAAAAAAGCAACATTTAGACTTATAGTTAATTTTTCAACAGAAATTATGAAACTGTTAATCCACCACCACCAGCATCCTCCTCAGCTATTTTTAAGATTTTCTCTTGGTCTTCAGTTTTCATCGGTTTCAGCATGCTATCCTTAGGTATGGTTTCTTTATATTCATCCTGTCTGAGGTTTATAGTGCTTTTTAAATCTGTGGCTCAATATCATTGATCAGCTTTGGACTATTCTTAGTCACAATCTCTTCAAATATTGGCTCTGCTCCATTCTTTTCTCTTCCTCTCTAAATTCATATGCTCAGAATTGTTCACTGTGTCCTGTATATCCTTGGTGTTTTGATATGGAGCTTGCTGACTTTCAGCCTCACTCCTAAGTGATCAGGGTAGGTTCCCTGTTGACAAACCTTCCATATATGCATCTTTGGGTTTTTCTTTTTGTGCTGCTCAGATTTCCAGGAATGGCATCTTCCAGTCTTCTACCTGGAGGGTGAAGATTTGACCTCTAGCTTTCTGAGAGGCTTCAAAAGAACGAGAATCTCAGCATGTAGCATTCATCTAAGCATTTGGTAGATTAATCCTGGTGTGTTCATTATGATATTATTGTATTAATTGCAGCTGGCATCTTCCAGTCTAATAACCCCCGTTTTACTTATTCCACAATATCTTTATATTAAAGGTAATGAGTTTAAAATATCTCTGCTAAGTATAATGATTGCTGCAACTTTGGGTATAAAACTTGTATCAGCCAATAGATGTTCTCTTCTGTTCTTAACTTCCTAAAGTTATCATAAATGGGTATTGAGACTTAACAAGTGCTTTTTCTGCATCAAGAAATCACATGATTTTCTCTATTTTATTATTATGGCAAATCTACCATCCTTACTTTCCTGGAATAAACCCTACATGATTCTGAAATATTTTATATACTGCTGGATTCAGTTGACTGGTTTTGCTTTTGTTTTTGTTTTTGGATTTCTGAATCTATGTTCATTAGTGAAATGGGCCTATGATCTTTCTTTGTATTGTCCTCAGTCAAGTTGTGTAGCCAAAATGATGATATAAAATGAATCGGGCAGCTTTTTTTCTTTCCACTATTTTCTGGAACACCTTGTATAAAAGAGGAATTAGCTGCTCCTTGGAATTTTATTTTTAGAATTCACGTTAACCATCTAGGCATGTGAGATTATTAGTCCGTGCTCACACTGCTAATAAAGACATATACAAAACTGAGTAATTTACAAAGGAAAAGAGGTTTAATTGGCCAGTGCTGTGACTCAGGCCCGTAATCCTAGCACTTTGGGAGGCCGAGGTGGGTGGATCACGAGAACAGGAGTTTGAGACCAGCCTGGCCAACATGGTGAAACCCCCTCTCCACTAAAAAGTACAAAAATTAGCCTGGCGTGGTGGCGCGCGCCTGTAATCCCAGCTACTCAGGGGAGCTGAGGCAGGAGAATCCCTTGAACCCGGGAGGCAGAGGTTGCAGTGAGCCGCGATCGCGCCACTCACTCCATCCTGGGCAACAGAGTGAGACTCTGTTTCAAAAAAAGAAAAAAAAATGGTTTAATTGACTCACAGTTCAGCATGGCTCGGGAGGCCTCAGAAAACTTACAATCATGATGGAAGGGGAAGCAAACATATCCTTCTTCAGATGGCAGCAGCAAGGAGAAGAATTGGAACCCAGAGCAGGGGGAAGCCCCTTATAAAGCCACCAGCTCTCATGAGAACTTACCCGCTATCACGAGAATAGCAGGGGGGAAACTGCCCCCATGATTCAATTCCTCCCACCGGGTCCCTCCTATGACACGTGGGGATTATGGGAACTACAATTCAAGATGAGATTTGGGTGGGGACACAACCAAACCACATCATGAGGTTTGGGAAAAAATAAGTCTTTGGCCAGTTTTAATTTATTTGATATCTATTGGTCTTTCAAGTTATCTCTTTGTCCTTGCACTAATTTGGGGATATTACATATTTTTCTAGGAACTTAATTACTTCTGTGAGAGTTTTCCTCTACTGGCATACATATATAATATTATTATTTTACTTTATTTATATTCCTAGAGTGTCTGTGGTTATTTGCTCTTTCTCATTCTTCATTTGCAGAGATCAGATGTCAGCCTACATTACTAATTTTTTTCAAAGAACTAGTTTTTTGTTTGAAAACTCATATTTAATTTTTTCTCTATGTCATGAACATCTGCCCTTTATTCATTTTTTTGGACTTGCCCTATTGTGCCTTTTCAAAAGTTGTGAGTTGAACATTCACTATATTTATTATTAACCTTTCTGGTTTCCTTATTATTGTATTTAAAAGCTAAAGAAAATCCTTGTAAGTGCTATGTTTATAATGAATCACTACTTTCAACTTTTGAAAAGTAGGATTTCATTATCATTCAGTCCTAAATATTCTTTCACTTATTGACTGATTTCTTTTTGAACTTGGTTCAATTAGTAATATATTTTTACTTTACAAATACATTGACTCACTTTCATTTGTTATTAATTTCTACTGATTGCATTATGGCAGAGAAAGTAGCCATATAGAGAAAATATAGCTATTGGCTATTTGGAATGTATTGACACTGCCTTTATGGCTAATACATTGTTAATTTTCTTTTATTTTCCTTTATTTTTTTGAGACAAGATGTCACTGTGTTCCCCAGGCTGGAGTGCAGTGGGGCAACCGCAGCTCACTGCAGCCTCAATCTCCCAGGCTCAGGTGATCCTCCCACCTCAGCCTCCCAGGTAGCTGGGGCTACAGGCACACACCACCACACCCAGCTAATTTTTTGTACTTTTTTTTTTTTTTTTTTTTTTATTGACAGAGTTTTGCCATGTTGCTCAGGCTGGTCTCAAATGGCTGGCCTCAAGCAATCCTTCCGCCTCAGCCCTGCAAAATGCTGGGATTACAGGCATGAGCCACCACACCTGGCCCATTGTTGATTTCCGTAAATGTTCTGTGTGTGTGATTAAGAAGACGCTGTCTCTGTCTCTGTCTCTTTCTCTGTTTCTCTCTCTCTCTTTCTCTCTTTCAGTTCTATATATGTTCTATGACCTCGAGCAGGTATTATACTGTTCAAATTTTTGTATCTCTGCTTATTTTTAATCTACTTGATCTAATAGCTCTGAAAAGACTGTGTTAAAATCCTCAAAAACAACTGAAGGTTTATGTAATTCTCTTGCAGTGCTATCCGTTGTTGCTTGATATATAAAGGCCATATATAGTTATGTTAGATATATATTTTTGTTCTATTGTTCTTTTTGCAGTTATATAGCATTTTGTTTTGTTGTAAGTGAATTTTTGCCTGTTATTTTAATTTTTTTTTGAAAATTAAGAATGCTACACCAACTTTCTTTGGGTTGATATTTGCCTATTATAGCTTTTTTCATCTTATTTCCAAACTTCCTTTACCTTTCCATTTCACGAGTGTCTCTTGTGTACAATATATTATAGAATTTTTAAATCCAATACATTTACTATAATTACTAATATATTAGAAATTAGTCTACCTTCTTATCTTTCCTTTTTTTTGTCTTCCAATCAAATAGATTGAGTTTACTTCTGCTGACTTAGAATACAGTTTCCCCACTCCTTTTTATGACTGTATATTATTCCATTGTGTGAATTTTCCATAATTTATTTAATGAATCCACTACTGATGGACATTCAAGTTGCTTCCAACTGTATTCCAATCATACAATCATATTCTAGTTCAAACAGTGAAGAACCTTGTTCATAGTTTCTTTTTTTTTTTTTCTTTTGAGATGGAGTTTCACCCTGTTGCCCGGGCTGGAGTGCAGTGGCACGATCTCGGCTCACCGCAACCTCCACCTCCCGGGTTCAAGCGATTCTCTTGTCTCAGCCTCCCTAGTAGCTGGGACTACAGGTGCCTGCCACCACGCCTGGCTAATTTTTGTATTTTTAGTAGAGACGGGGTTTCACCATGTTAGCCAAGATGGTCTCGACCTCCTGACCTTGTGATCCGCCTGCCTTGGCCTCCCAAAGTGCTGGGATTACAAGTGTGAACCACCGCACCCGGCCCCTTGTTCACAGTTTCTAATCCCAGCTCATCTTGCAGGTTTGTCTCTCTGGATGCCTCTGACTCCAAGCCTTGATGGCCCTCTCACAGGCTCTGTCTTAGGTTGGATTCTCCAGAAGCAGGCCCTGAGATAAGGTTCACGTGAATGTGGCTTACTGGGACCCAACCCCAGGAAAACCTGGTGGGAGAGTGGGGAGCAGAACCAGGAAGGAGGCCAAGCCAGGTGCAGTTTCAAGCTCATCACCAGAGAAAGTGACTTTGCTTCAGTCCACCCAACACGGGTCTTTCCTCACTGTGCCCAGACCAGGGCAAGCACACTACAGTGTTTATAGCCCTGCTCCATCTGGCATTGTTAAGGGGGACCCCTAAGGAGACATAAATTCCAGGCACTTCTGGTGAGCATCAAAGGTGAAGAACCCTAAAGGCAGCCTGTGGACAGAGAGATGCAGGCAATGGCTTTGGGGAGCTAATATGCATGGGAATGCCCTGGCTGACATAACCTTGTCTGTTGCAGTGTCCTGGCTCCTAACTCAGTCTGAGCCAATGAAGGAGAATCAGGAATTTGAAGGAAGCTCTCTAATGTCTTCCACTTTCAGCCTTAGAACAATGATGGGCTTTAAAGCAAGGCACCTCTATGCAGACGCTTGTCTACCATGTATAGATCATGACATCATAGGCAGGACATCAGTTAACTGTTTTGTTTTGTTTTGTTTTGTTTTTTCAGACTGAGTCTCACTTCGTCGCCCAGGCTGGAGTGCAGTGGCACAATCTTGGCTCACTGCAACCTCTGCCTCACGAGTTCAAGCAATTCTCCTGCCTCAGCCTCCCAAGTAGCTGGGATTACAAGCGCCCGCCACCACACCCGGCTAATTTTTGTATTTTTAGCAGAAGCGGGATTTCACCGTGTTGGCCATGCTGGTCTCGAACTCCTCACCTCAAGTGATCTGCCTGTTGTTTTAAGCCACATTTTCCTCATCTATAACTGGAGATGACACTAGTTCTTATAGCAGAAAGCTTGGCTTAGTGCCTGGCATAGAGTAAGTGGCCACACAAGTTCCTGTCATTATTACTATTGTGTTGTTGTTGTTGTTGTTGTTGTTGTTGTTGTTGTTGTTGCTTAGAGACAGGGTCTCACTCTGTGGCCTGGCTGGAGTGAAGTAGAGAAATCACAGCTCACTGCATTCTCAGATTCCTGGGCTCAAGCCATCCTCATACCTCAGCCTCCCAAAATAGCTAGGACTACAGGCGCACACCACCATACCCAGCTAATTTTTATTTTTACTTTTTGTAGAAACCGGGTCTCACTATGTTGCCCAGGCTGGTCTTGCACTGTTTGCCTCAAGCAATTCTCCTGCCTCTGCCTCCCAAAGTGCTGGGATTACTAATGTGAGCCACCTCGGTTGGCCCCTATTATTTAGCAGAACTTTCCTCAGTGTCTGGCAAACAAGACCTAAAGGACTTTGAGCTGCTTAAACAACCACTAGAAAGCACCTTAAGAAACAAAGATGCCCATGTATTTACTATTTATATAAAATACATAAACAGGAGGAAATCACATAAATCACAAGCTGCTATTTCCCTTAGAATCTACAACAACCATATTATTTTATGAAAAACTGGACCATATTAAATTACTCAGGCCTCGGAAATTTGTAAACCTGTACAATTCCGCATTGGAAACAGCCGTTTATATGTACTGTCACTTAAAACACAAATTATGGTTGTTGTAAAAGATTTTAATTCACATAAATTTATGGGTAAAAACCACATATCTAGGAGAGAACTACTCAGGGCTTGCCACACATATAAAGAGGCTGCCGGAAGTCCTGGCAGCTGGTTACCTTCTCTTAGGATGACAGGGGCTGGGCAGGATGGAGGATAAGAAGGGAAGGTGCCAGGTGCAGCGGCTCACACCTGTAATCCCAGCACTTCGAGAGGCCAAGGCAGTAAGATCACTTGAACCCAGGAGTTCAAGACCAACTGGGCAACATAGTGGGACCCCATTTCTACAAAACGAACAAACAAATAATTAGCTGAGGTGGTGGCATGCACCTGTCGTCACTGTAGTCCCAGCAACTCGGGAGGCTGAGATGGGAGAAGTGCTTGAGCCCAGGAGGGCAAGGCTGCAGTGAGCCATGATTGCACCACTGTACTCCGCCTAGGTGACAGAGTGAGACCTTGTCTCAAAAAATATATATAATTTGTAGCATCTGCTACAAATGTTTTTAAAATGTACTGTGACTCAGAACATGGTGAAATGTATGATTATGTGAATCCATTTTAGAACCCAACTTTTATTACAGGAAGCAGAATACCTTGGAACGTTATTACTTCTAAAACTTTTTTCCATGAAATGAACCTTGAAAACTATGCTCCATCTAATAGGTCTCTGGACAATTATATATAATCATCTTTCCTCTTAGAAAGAACTACTTTTTAATCCAGTTCTCCTTATCCACATGACAAGTCCATCATAACTTTGACACATCATATACCCTGAGCCAGTAGTCTAATGTATCATAAATTAATGCCAGCACCAATACAACATTTTGATCACCATATCTGTTACAGAAAAATCTAAATGTGTTAAAACCATCTGATAACTCTGCCCTCAAGTTTTCTAGGCCATTTAATTATTAAATTTCCCTTGTGAAAGGGATCTGTATTGTATGCAATTCAGACTTTGGTGGATGGCAAGGGGTTTTTTCCTGAGGTCACCAGTGCTTTTAACCACTGCCTAAAGAGCATCCTGTGCTGATTAACATGCCTCGGATTAACTAGATTTCGCATGTGGCAATCATACTCCATTCAGCAGGGCCCATCTCTGGTGAATCGTGGACATTAATGACAGTTGCAAGAGCTCAAATATTATATAATCACTAATTACATTCTGTGCAATTAGTGGAGGCTCATCAGTGTGAATCACTAATGGCTGATCACCCTGTTCTCTCTGGGAAGAAATAGACGGTCTGCATAATTTTCTGATTGTATTAGCATAGACACAAACGTTATTAACGAACTTTGGCGACCATGAAGAGGCTCGATGCCTGTGATGGACAAAGGCAAGAGGCTCCGCTTGATGGGCACAGACACTTCATTTTGAACATGAGCACTGTGTTTGTGGTTTTCTGGTATGACTCACTCACTCCTCACCTTCTGAATGGAAACTGCACGCAACATCTTGGCCACTCAGCCAATAAATAACTTGCACACAAGTCCAGTTTAAAAAAAAAATAACTGTGGATTTGTATTTTTCTTAAATCGGTTTTCAGAGAGCCAAGCTTTAAGAATTGTGGGACATTTAAATATATAGCTGGTGACTAAATAGGAGAAACACCTCTGAAATGGTAGAGAGATTATCTGAATTTTATTTAACCCTCTGTATGTTGGGCCACTATATTAGTTTGCCAGTGCTGCCGTAATAAAATATCACAGTTTGGATGGCCTAAACAATAGAAGTTTATTTCTCACAATCCACAGGCTGAAAGTCAGAGGCAAGTTTGGCTTCTCCTGAGGCCTCCTCTCTCCTTGGCTTGCAGGTGGCTGCCTTCTTGCTGCGTCTCCACATGGCTTTTTCTCTGTGCGAGGGCATCCCTGATGTCTCTCTGTGTGTGTGGGTTTCCTTTTCTTATAAGGATATAGTCAGATTGAATTAGGGCTCACCCATATGACTCACTTTATCTTAATTACCTATTTATTTATTTATTTATTTCTGAGACAGGATTTTGCTCTGTCACCCAGGCTGGAGTGCAATGGCGCAATCTCGGCTCACTGCAATCTCTGCCTCCCAGGTTCAAGCGGTTCTCCTGCCTCAGCCTCCTGAGAAGCTGGGATTACAGGCACACGCCACCATGCCCAGCTGATTTTTATATTTTTAGTAGAGACAGGGTTTTGCCTTGTTGGCCTGGCAGGTCTCAAACTCCTGGCTTCAAGCGATCCGCCCGCCTTGGTCTCACAAAGTGCTGGGACTACAGGTCTGAGCCACTGCGCCTGGCCTTAATTACCTCTTTAAAGGAGCTATTTCCAAACACAGTCACACTCCCACTACTGGGACTTGGGCTTTGACCTATGAATTTTGGGAGAACACAAATCAGCCTACAACAGCAGAATGTTTACAAACTACAAATATTCTAACCCAAGACGTTCTTGCTGGAAGACTGACAACGGGCTTGACTACATGAACATCTTAAGGGTGTCCTTTGGTGGGGACCTACACTGTCCAAAATGGTAGCCAACAGCTACGTGTGGCTACCATGTTCAATAGCCAATGTGACTGTTGAACACTGACATGTGGTGAGAAACCGAATTTTAACTAATTTAAATTTAAAAACTAAAGAAGGGTAAAACTATTTTTCTGCTGAAGACAGCTTTATTGGGTTGGTAGAAACACATTTAATTTCAATCATTACAAATTTAGTGTCTGGATAGAGATGTGCTAAAAATGTAAAATACACACTGGAATTCAAAGACTTAGAATGAAAAAAGTGAAATATTTAATAATTTTTATATTGATTATATGTTGAAATGAAAATATTTTTAATGTGTTGAGCTAAATTAAATATATTAATAAACTCAATTTCACCAGTTTCTTTTCTTTTTTTAATAATGTGGCTACTGGATAATTTTAAATGACAGGTCTGGTTTGCACTATATTCCTCTTGAACAACATTGGGTTAGAGCTTTAGCTCATTGCTCACCAAAAGTGGGTCAGCAAATACCCTAAAATATGCATTCCTTTTGCCAAAAAGATTAAAGTTCCAGGTTCTTTTGTGTCCTCTGTACAAAGATTAAGATAACTGAAACCGTTTATTCTTGGATACTAATATATTATTAAATCTCCCATTACTTGCCATATTTGTAAGTTTTCTCAATAATATTTTCAACATTAAAATCTTGTTAAACATACCTATATATAAGAATCAGAAATAATTTTCCACATAATGAAATGATTCTTTCTTATAAATTAATCCTTCTATGCTGGTGCCCTGGTTTCTTTTTTTTTTTTTTTTCCAAAATGCCCTGGCTTAATTTGTCTTCCCATCCTACTTGCCATTTTTTTTTCTGTCCTCCTGCCTCAGTTGCTAGGAAATTCCTAAGCAAAGCATCTGACGTCTGATGAGGCCCGGCGGCTCACACCTGTAATCCTAGCACTTTGGGAGGCCAAGTAGGGAGGATCACTTGAAGCCAGGAATTCAAGACCAGCCTGGGCAACAAAGCAAGACCCTGTTTCTAAGAAAAATTTAAAAAAATTAATAATTAGCCAAGCATGGTGTCTACTCAAGAGGCTGAGGCAGGAGGATAACTTGAGCCCATGAGTTAGAGGCCGCAGTAAGCTGTGATTGCACCACTGCGCTCCAGCCTGGGCGATAGAACCAGACCCTGTTTCCAAATAAATAAATAAAGGCATCTAATATCCTTTCTTTCTTCTATTTAATACATGCTGAAAACTCACTGTAATTTCTTCATCTGCAGCATAGAAGAGCAAAGAAAACCCATGGGGTCTGCAGTTATGCTACAACTTTTAGATAGGCCTGACACGGTCAGTGGTGGGACAGTGGGGGTTTTGAGGGGCTGTAGGAATTGAATTCTAAGGTTTTGTAAAAGACTTTGAGGGTGATTTTTGTAAATCACTCTACTTAACATTACAGCATTAAAAAGTAAAGAATTAAAAGTTAAACATTCAAACAAGGTAAAAGATTCAAGGTCAGAATAATTGGTTGGTTTTCTCTAACCCTTTCTTAAGCAGCTTAATCCCCAAATGTCATAAAGAACAACTAACAAACAGCAGACGGAACTTCTGGACACCTGACCCCATGACACAGTTCATTATTACCCTCCTGTCAGTCCCCCTTAGCCTCTGATAGGGAATATCTAAAATTCCCTAAATGACCAGAGAATCAGTCTAGTGTCACGTCATCACTCTAAAATATAGGACAAGGGGAACGATCAAAGAGACAGTTTTTGCCTTATCACTTTGTTCTTTCTGGCATCAGTCAGCCTTTAGAATAACGAAATCAATGCAAACATTTGTTGGAAGATGCCTACTTTGAAGATCATTTGCTACCTAACTGTCTTGGTCATTTACATGGAATCCAGGGAGGATTTCAAAGAGTCTCTCTCCCTTGTTACTCAGATAAAAGGAAGACTCAGGTGTTGAGTTTGGTTTTGTGTGTGTGTGTGTGTGTGTGTGTGTGTGTGTGTGTGTGTGTTTTAATATTTGATAAGGCTTCTATTTCACACACACAAAGATTCCCATGTGGGTTTTATTTCTTTTTGTCCTTTAATTGAAGTTATGCAGATTGAATCAAACATGAAAACTGCATTCAGACCCAAAAAAGGAAAAAATATTTACAGCCAGAAAAGTAACATGTAAGTGTGTGGTTTCATATAGATAAAGCAAATGTTTTTCAGTGTGTGCAGTAGAAGTAATACATTGCAGAGTGCCTTACATTAGAAAATACAAGAGAAAAAAAGGTTGGTAAACATAGCCAGCAGACAGATATGAAAGATTTACTTACCAAAACTTGGGAGGGGAAGATGAAGAAAGGGTGTACACGAATAAAGTCCTCATCTGATATAACAAGTTCAGTAGAAAATGTGGAAAGAAACAAAATCAAGAACTAGTGGGAGGCCATGTTAATTAGAGTTATGGAGGCAACTACTGGAAAACAGAGAATCAAAGAAAGTTTAAAGTTGTTGAAGGGATTTTGCTTTTTCATTGGATGACCTTTGGCACTCTTTGGTTTTCTTTAATACATACACGAGTATTATTTTCAGAATATCTTTCCATTTGAGAAATAACAATCTAAACTCTGCATTTACATCTCTCATTTACTTCTCACCCACTGTCATCTGCCTCACATTCCCCAACCCATTACCCTACCCTTGCCTAAAACACCCATCCTCTTTCTTTTCCTCTTTCCATCCCACCATGCTTCCCTTGCAAACCACCAGAAGACTTTCATAACGTCACTCAATCTGCTGTCTCGAATGACCTCCTAATTAGCAAATCCAAGGGACACTATTCAAGTGTGTTCCTCAAGGCCCTATCCTCTCTCCTTTTCTCTTTTCATTCTATTCACTCTCCATGAGCAATATCATCCTTACCCATGTATGTAACTTCACATCTATGTTGATGGCTACTAAACCAGTCTGTCTTCTCCATAGTATTAGTTATCTACCAACAGCCTGGTGAACATTACAGATGATAGGATTGGCCCTTCAAATTCAATCTGTCCAAATCTCAAGTCTCCATCTTTTCTTCTCCAATCTGCTCTCACTCTACATTTGCTGTTTTGGTAAATAGGTCCTACCCTGTTATCTAAGCCAAAGACTAGAGAGTTATCCTAGATTTATGCATCTCACTCATGAAACACTGGAGACAAACTACATTAAAACATATAGGACTCACAGATAGGAAACCTGTAAAACAGAAGACATTCAAGAAGTACCATGCATTTAAGAAAAATAAATACCATAAAACAGAAGAGGCAAATTCAAGAAGCAAAAGAACAAACACCTGAAGAAAAGAAATGTTTGTCTTCATTCACAAATGATATGATCGTATATGTTAAAAATCAAAAAAGTCTACAAAAATTTACTAGAACTAATGAATAAATAGAATAAAGCAGTTGGATACAAGGTGAATATGTAAAATTAATTTTATTCTGTATATCAGCAACAAACAGGTGGAAAATAATTTGTAAATGCCATTTACAATAGTATCAAAAACATTAAATGCCTGGGAATGAATGTAACAAAATATGTGCAAGACATTTACACTACTATAAAGTACTACTAAAAAAACTAAAGATCTGAATAAATGGAGAGATATACTATTTTCATGGAGTGGCAAACTCAATATTGTAGATAGCAATTCACCCCCAAACTGAGCTATTAAATCACCACGATTCTAATCAAAACCCTAGCAAGCCTTATTTTAGAAATCAACAAGTTGATGTGGAAATGCAAAGGCACTAGATTAGCAAAGACAATCACGAGAAAAAAAACAAAGCAGGAGGACTTATACTACTAGCAGAGTTTAAGACTTATTACAAAGCTGCATGAATTAAAACAGCACATCTATGCCAAGAAAAAACAAAACAAAGCAGTGTATCTGTGCAAAGACATATAGATAGATCAAAGTAATAGACTAGAGGCAAAAAATAGACCCATAAAGTCAATTAATTTTTTTTTTGAGACAGAGTTTTGCTCTTGTTGCCCAGGCTGGAGTATAATGGTGCAATCTCGGCTCACTGCAACCTCCACCTCCTGGGTTCAAGCGATTCTCATGCCTCAGCCTCCTGAGTAGCTGGGATTACAGGCATGTGCCACCATGCCCGGCTAATTTTTGTATTTTCGTTTTTTTTTTTTTTTTTTGGAGAGACTTGGTTTCTCCATGTTGATCAGGCTGGTCTCGAACTCCTGACCTCAGGTGATCCACCTGACTCGGTCTCCCAAAGTGCTGGGATTACAGGTGTGAGCCACCACACCCAGCCTTCAATTGATTTTCAATGAAGATGCTCAACAACTCAAAGGGAAAAGAAAAACATTTTCAATAAATAGTATGGAGAAATTTGAAATTTATATCTTAAAAATGAAACTTGACCTCCTACCTCACACCATTCACACAAAAAAAATTAAGATAAATCATAAACCTAAATGTGAAAGTTAACATATAAAGTTCCTAAAAATATATAGGAGACTATCTTCATGATCTTAGAGTAGAGAAATATTTTTTAAGGCACAAAACTTTAAAGACCATTAGAGAAAACATCTAATAAATTAGACTTCATGAAAATGTAAAATTTTACTCATAAAAAAAAAAAAACACCATTAGCCAGGTGCAGTGGAGCACACCAGTAGTTTCAACTACTCAGGAGACTGAGGTGGGAGGATCTCTAGAGCCCAGGAGTTTGAGGCCAGACTGGAAAACAGTGAGACTCTGCCTGGAGAGAAAAAACAAAACAAAACACTATTAATATAGTGAAAAGGCAAGCCACACACTGGGAAAAAATACTCTCAACCTGTGTTTCTAACAAAAGATTCACATACATAATTTACAAAAACTCCTGTAAATCAAGAAGAGAAAGTCAAACAACCCAATTCTTAAAGTGGACAAAAGACTTGAACAGGTACTTGCAAAATAATATATCCAAATGGATAATAAATATATGAATAGGTGTTCAATACAATTACTCATCAGGGAAATGTAACTAAAGACCACAATAACATCACTTGAGACGCTGAAAATTCTGATACATACCACAATATGAATGAATCTTGAGGACATTATGCTAAGTGAAATAAACCATTCACACAAAAGACAAATACTGTATGATTACTCTTATATGAGGTACCCACAGTAGTCAAATTCATAGAGACAGGAAGTACAATGGTGGTTGCCAGGACCCGGGGGGAGAGGGAAATGGGCAGTTATTTTTTGTGGATGCAGGGTTTCAATTTTGCAAGATAAAATGAGTGCTGGAGAGGGATGGTGGTGATGGTTGGAACCGTATTGAGAGATGATGGAACGTTAAGGTATTTGGGTCATGAGGAATCCACCTTCATGAAGGGATAAATGTAGCGTCTCAGGAGTGAATGAGTTTTCACTCTCATGGGACTGGATTGGTGGCAGCAAGAGCAAGTTGTTAAAAGTGAGGTTGTCGGGCATAGTGGCTCATGCCTGTAATCCCAGCAGTTTGGGAGACCAAGGCAGGAGAATCGCTTGAGCCCAGGAGTTCGAGACCAGCCTGGGCAACATTGTGAGAGGTAGTTCCTATAAAATAAAATAAAATTAGCCAGGCATGGTGGTGCATGCCTTTGGTCCCAGCTACTCAGGATGGGGAAGCAGGAGGATCACTTGAGCCCAGGAGTTTGAGGCTGCAGTGAGCCATGATCACATCACTGAACTACAGCCTGGGTGACAGAACAAAACTCCACTCAAAAAACAATAAGAAGAAAATAAAAATAAGTGTGGTTGCCTCTCATGTTTTGTCCTCTTTGCATGCACACACTTCTGTTTCCACTTCTCCACCACGTTATGATGCGGCACATGGCTCTCAGCAGACACTGACCAGATGTGGCCACCCAATATTGGACTTCCCAACCCCAGAATCATGAGCTAAATAAATATTTTTCATTTATAAATTACCCAGTCTTAGATTTTCTGTTATAGCAACACAAAAATGGACTAAGACAGCCCACTTTACAGCAAAAATGATGCAGCAGTAGTTTCATGCCCAGGGGGTCTAGGAGTCCTGCTGCATTCAACACCAAGAGGAAGCTGCCAGCCTGATCAACGAGTTATATCACCTGCTCAAGGCAAAGCCAATGTGCGGGCTGAGAGATAAACATCTTACCAGGATGAGGCTGTTTTCCAGAATATGGCACACAGCCTAAGTCAATGACCCTTATATGGTACTGTGTCCCCACTAGATGAAATAAATAGATTTTGGGACCAAGGGCTGAATATAGAAGTAGCCTCACATATCATCACTTCCAGTGATTTGTTTAGAAATACGTGCTTCTCATGTCTTCAAACCTAGTTTCCGTGGGTGTAGACATTCTGCTACCCAGAAGGGGAACACTTCCACCAGAGGATGTAAGTATATCATTAAACTTTATAGCTGTGAATGCCAACTGTGGGCTCCTCATGTCAAGAGACCAGCAAGCAAGGACTGGAGTCACCATTTTGGAAAGCATCAATTAACCCTGATCATCACCAACAGACAGGGCTGCTGGTAAGCAGTGAGGGCCGGGAGGAATGTGTGCCACATCCACTGAGTGCCTCTAGGCGTTCCCTTGCCCAGTTGTAATGGTAAATGGACAAGCATAGCAGCCACAGTCACAGAAGGGCACGGAGACCAAAGGCTCAGACTCCTCAGGGACAAAGATCTGGGTCACCCCAACAAGGAAGTTTCCTAGACCAGGACAGGTACTGGCTGAGTCTGAGGGAAATCTAGAATGAAGAATGGGGGAAGGAAAAGCTGAGTATCAGCTTCAGTCCTAAGTTAGCTACATTACTAGGAGCTATAGTTCATCCCACTAACTTTCCTCTTGTAAGTTTCCCCAGGAAAAAACATTGAGAAACATGGAAGGCTGAATTTACATGCAGCAAGCAGACCTGAGAGGCACAAAGCCCATTCTACAGAGGACGCTAGGACACTACCCAGATTCCTGCTTCAGGACGGGTGCATGCACTGCATGGGTGGACTGCATTTTGCCTCCTTAGGACTTACTTTTGGGTCCCTCTCCAGAAACAGCTCTTAGCTGATGGCAGCTGCCTGGCCCAAGCTTCAGCCCCTCTTTGAGGACAATGTACATCCAATGATCACTCACTGCAAGGGTACAACGTGAAAGGCTGCTGGACTACAAATCTAAGCATATTCCTTTGAGACAGTATCAAAGCACTGAGATATACAGAAGCTCATTCATTTAGCAAATATTAAGCATAGACTACAGGTCTAAACTATTTCAGGAGCTTGATATATATCAGTGAACTAACCACAAGAATTCCTGCCCTTGTGGAGTTTACATTCTAGTGGGAAGAGATATAGTAAACAATATACATAATAAAGTAAATTATGGCCGGCGCAGTGGTTCACGCCTGTAATCCCAGCACTTTGGGAGGCCAAGGCAGGTGGATTACTTGAGGTCAGAAGTTCGAGACCAGCCTGGCCAACATGGTGAAACCTTGTCTCTACTAAAAATACAAAAACTAGCCAGCCGTGGTGGGCGGGCACCTGTAATTCCAGCTACTCAGGAGGCTGAGGCATGAGAGTCACTCAAACCTAGGAGGCAGAGGTTGCAGTGAGCCAAGACCACACCCACTTGTACTCCAGCCTGGGTGACAGTGAGACTCCATCTCAAAAAAAAAAAGAAAAGAAAGAAAGTAAATTATATGGTATGCTATGAAAAGAAAAAGAGCACAGATAAGAAAGATGAGGGGCACTGAGGAACGGTGGATGGCTGCAACTTTAAAATGGGTTGTCCAGGTAGATCTCTTTGAGAAGATGACTTGAAGGAGGAAGCATGCAATTATGTGGGAGGAAAGAATACCAGCAGAGGGAACCGGTAATGCAGGGGTGGTAAAACGGGCTCAGACCTGGCATGTTTGAGGGACAGCAAGGAGACCAGTGTAGCTGGAGGGAGGGAATGACAGGAAGTACAGAAGGAGAGAAGGTCAAGAGGGAAGGGTGGTGGGGCAGAGAGGAGGGGCAGACTACACGTGGCCTTGAAGGCCATTGTGTAAAGATCTTGACTTTTACTCTGAAGAATATGGGCAGCTATTGAAAGATTTTGATCAGACTAATATGATCACTTCTATGTTGAGAGGACTCTTCTCCCTGCCAGGAGACTCTGGCAATAATTCAAGTAAGAGATGATGTGGCTCAAGTCAGGGGGTGGCAGTGGAGGTGATGAGAAGATCCTAGATACATTTTAAAGGTGAAGGCAACCTGATTCCCTGATGTATTGACAAGGGTGTGATAAAAAGAGAGGACTCATGGATCACTCCAAGGTATAACCATTTATGTAGCATCTAGCGAGTGTAAGTGGATGGGTTTGGGAGAGCAGTGGGAGTGAGGGAAAGAGTCAGAAGTTTAGGACATGTTAAGTTTGCGATATCTAATAGACTCTGTAGCAGACTGCTGGTGCTCTGCTGCCAAGCTAGAGATGCCTAGGGGTTTATGTTTTCCCAGAGCAGTGCCTGAAGAATGACTGATAAATGCAGGAATATAATAGCCCGGCTCCCATTTTTTTGCATTGGGGCAAACTACCAACCTTGTGGTGTGAACAGCCCTGTGGATAAGGTTAAAGCCACGCTCCATGGAACTTTGCCTGAGATCACACTTTGCTTTGTTTCCTCACCTTCTCTGTCCTGTCCTGCTTCACGCACCCCCATGCTAGTCTCCTAAGAGTAGCTCCTAATGGATCACATGTACACAAACCCTCGTCTAAGGTCAGCTGCTGAGGAACCAGATCCAAAATGATGTCCACGCAGACATGTCAAGCTCATGAGAGCTGTTTCAGCTAGAAAAATACACTTGGATGTCAACCAGATGTAGATGGAATTTAAAGCTACGAGACAGGGTAAGGTCACCAAGAGAGTGAGTTGGTGTTATTCTTTCATCATAGAGATTTCAGGATAGAGGAAAGAGTGAAAAACTTTCATCTTAAAAGTAATTCAGGGGAGAGTAAAGTTGGCCTATTCTTTTTTAAATATTATGAAACTGTAATTACAATTTCATCATACAAAATGTCAGAAGTTAATACTTGAAGCTGGGCCATGGTTGTCCAGGGAATCATTATACCATTCTTATTATTTATGTTCTTGATTGAAAATTCCACAATAAAAATTATATAAGTAAAATGTAAATACACTCACCTTTAAAAAATAAATAATTGCATAGTAAAAAACTAGAAACAATGCAAATGTCCATCAATAAATTTATCAACATGATGGAATACTATACAGCAATGATTATGACAAACCATAACTACATGAGATAATACAAGTGAATCTTATATTGTTGCACCAAAAAACTCAGACGCAAAAGAGTACATGTTGTATGATTTAATATATGCAAAGTTCAAAAACAGGCAAAATTAACCCACACTGCTAGACAGGAGTGTGGTTATCTTTGGGAGGCTATTGACTGAAGGGGACATTTGGGGGGCTTCTGTGATGCTGCTGATGTTTTTTTTCTTGATCTGGTGCTGGTTACATGAGTGAGTTCACTTTGTAGGATTCATCAATTGTACACTTATTGTATGTGTACTTTGCAAAATTTATTTTATCATTATGAAAACTCTGAAGAGTCTGTGATTTTAGCCTGCCACAATCTCATGGATACTGGTAGAAGACACAAGATCCTAGGTCAGAGACAAAGGACTTTATTATTCACAGGAATCGTAAGCTTCTGTTTGTATTCGCTCCCTTTAACCCTCAAGACCCACAGGGGTGACGTGGAGATTAGCCGTGGTGGAAGCTGCACACACAGTGCATTTGCATCAGACAATCTTAGCCTAGGAAACCTCAGTCTCGTAAAGGGACTCTAAGCAAACGCTGCTTAAACTTTGTCTCAGAAGGAGACATTATTTTTATTATACTGCACAGCAAACAAATCTGCCCCTCCTCAGACAGAGACCCATCTCTATCTTCCAAGGCTATTCACTATATGAACATATTTGAAAAGATAGTCTAGAACAAAACCTGTTAGTGCCTTTGTTCACAAGACTTGCAGAAACATGAGAGATCTATAGAGAACTGCCTCTCAACAATATTGCAATCAAAATGTACATTTACAAAGTCATTTAGGTAAATAATTACAGACAAGGCCAAAAGGAACTTCGTTTGATATTCCACTTCTCCAAGTCCCAGAGGTGATCATGGCTTGTTTGGTGCATACCTTTCCAGACTATTAGCTATACAATCACAAGTATCTATATCTACATATGTATAGATATGTATCTATATATAGAGAGAGAGATACGTATCTATATAGATACGTATCTATATATGGATACCTATATATGTACTATATATATAGTACATATATACTATATATACACTATATATAGTACATATATACTATATATACACTATATATAGTACATATATACTATATATATACTATATATAGTACATATATACTATGTATAGTGTATATATAGTACATATGTACTATATATACTATATATATATATAGTACATATATACTATATATACACTATATATAGTACATATGTACTATATATACTATATATAGTACATATGTACTATATATACTATATATAGTACATATATACTACTATAGTACATATATACTATATATACTATATATAGTATATATACACTATATATACTATATATAGTATATATACACTATATATACTATATATAGTATATATACACTATATATACTATATATAGTATATATACACTATATATACTATATATAGTATATATACACTATATATACTATATATAGTATATATACACTATATATACTACATAGTATATACATATATACTACTATAGTACATATATACTATATATACTATATATAGTATATATACACTATATATGTACATATATAGTATATATACACTATATATGTACATATATAGTGTATATATACTATATATGTACATATATAGTATATATAGTACATATAGACTATATAGGTACATATATAGTATATATATAGTACTATATAGACTATATAGAGTACATATATAGTATATATAGACTATATATACTATATATAGTATATATAGTACATATATAGTATACATATATACACACACACATCCCCACACACTATATATGTAGAGAGAGAGACAGAAACAGAGATAGAGACAGAGAGACAGACATAGAGATAGAGACAGAAAGAAGTTATTTGGGGGCAGTATGGATTATGAGTTAAAAATTTGACATCATTCTCTTCATGTCATTTTGCAACTTGTTTTCACTTAACAGGATCTTGGCTTTTTTCTTTTCCTTCTTTCCTTGCCACTATATGCCAGCAGATCTCCCTTCTTCTAATCTGCTGCCTAGGGAGCCATGGCATGGATGTGCCATGGTTTAATTAAACATTCCCCTTTTGAATGGGTTCAGTTTTTTCTTTCTCTTATTGCGAACAGCGCTTCAGAGACCATTGTCAGACAGGTCTCTATAAATTTGTGCAAATATCTACTTAGAGTGGCTTGAGGAAGGACAAAGAAGAAGGACTGCTGTCACATTTACCCTCCAAAAACATCATCCCAGTTACATCTCAATGGTAGCTTATGAAAGTGCCATTTCCCCATGACCTTGCCAAAATGAAACATTGTTGTTCACTTTAATTTTTGTCATTTGGAAAGGAAAGAAAAATTACATCTTGTTGGCATTTTAGTTTGCATTCCCCCAGTCTCTAGTAAAGCTGAACATATTTTCATGCCTTAATTCTTAAATTACCATTTCTTAACATTTATGTGCCCAGAACTATAATGGGCACTTTATGTGAACTATTTCATTTTATCTTCACAATTCATCCCTGATATAATAGTGAGGAATGAGCCAATATTTTTTCCCAGGTGACAGATGAGTAAACTGAGGCTTAGAAGCTAGGGAACTAGTGTGGATTCACACCTCAAGTGTTTATGGCAGCAAACTCCTCCTGCCAATTAATTACACAGTACCTGTTCTCTTCTTTAGTAAAATAATCCAAACTTTAAGGGGAGCAGCAACGTGTCCAGCTTCAAATTCATACCTCCCAGCCTTCCCTGTAGGTAGAAATGGTCATGTGATTACACTGTTACCAATGCATTACAGCTGCAAGTTGAGGGTGGAGCTGTTTCCCGAAAGGCTCCTTGAAAGGAGGAGTAGTTCTTCTGCCTTTCCCTTCCTCCTCCTTCCTCCTTCAGATGAGATGACTGAAACTGCCGCAGTCACTATAGGACCGTGAATAAAGGTGGCGTAGAAAGATAAAAAGAACCCGGGACATTGATAGCATCATGGGGCCTGTTCTCCTCCACCCTAGTCTACCTACGTCTAGAATTCTGGTTACATGAGCAAACCCACTCTGCATTTCTGTTATTACTGATACAGTGATGGAGCCAGGATTTGAACCAAAGCTATGCTGAGTCATTCCTTCTCATCCAGGTAACACTCTCCACACAAACGCTATACTATTACTACAGAAGTCACCATCTGTGGCCAATAAAGACTGGAGAAATCTTGCTCCAGCTATTCTTTCTCAGGACAATTGGAGTTGCAAGTCTTGGAAGTAGGAATAATTTCAACCTCCTAACAGCAATAGAAAAGGTAGTGCTTGTGAAAGATAAAAGTAGAAATAGCCTAACACAGCATAACTTTCTTTATTGATAGTATCTACACAGGGAAATGTGGATTTATAGAAAAGAACAACATGTCAAATGACTACAAACAGAAAGTTCTGATTCTGGCCTCACTGTTGTATTTGCTATTGACCTTAGAAAAATAACAGTTTCTGTCTGTTTCCCTTTTCTTACAATGTTAATAAAATAGATCTTTGAGCCATGGGCTTGTGATGAGAGTCCAATGATGAAATATACATAAAAGCTTTTCCAAAAAAAAAATCAACATGTTCGGTGCTCTGAACCTGGAAGGAATCACTATACGAATACTGCATTCCTAGTGTATCTGTAACCCATGCACAGAGAACCCTGTGGTTATTATTATCAGATTGTAGCGACCCCAATTTTCTTCCTCTTTTTTAGCCATTAAGTAATAGGAGACCCCATGAGACACAGGAATAATGTCAGAATGGAGCAACATTGTCACAGTGAGGAGTAGGTGTGCCCCTGTATGTGTGTGCATGTGTGTAAGATTTAACCTTTTTCTCATTGAGTTTCATATATTTCATGCAAAGGATTGCTGAATATTCATTGATGTACCTAGTATCCACAAGTATGCTATTAGAAATGTATTACTTATCTACATTTTTGAAACGTTGAAATAATTCAGTGTTGATCCTTTGCAAGATAGGTTTGCTACCTTTAAACTGAAGTGACAATAACACCCAAGCCATCTTCGGTTTCTCTCAAGTTGTGCTGATATCCTTGATGTCTAACAAACCAGAGACTGCCTGTGAGAATCCTGTATGTCACCATTAAATTGAAAAAGGCTTGAAATATCAAAACCTCACTTCTGGTAGGGAAGGGAAGCGAGAAAAAAGCAAACCGATGGTTATTCATGAATCACCCCCGGCCTGCCATGATAAATAACAGTGGCCTCTTTCTTCTCTTCGCTGGGCTCGTAATTCTCTCCCTGAAGGTGTTTTACCTGCACAGGAAGAATTGGGCTGGAGGGATGTCTAGTAAAAATGATTTTTAAAGCCTCTTAAAACGCAAAAGCCTGTGTTTGGGTTATGAGTCATTCTTTTTGCATACAGCAAACAATGTCCAATTAATCTCAGCTGACTGGGGAGATGGGACTAAGACAATTTGCCATGTTTAGTCTGTGGTTTTGTGACAACCTAGTGATGTTAAGAGAAAATTAAATACTCGATAAAATAGCTTATTTGAAAAGATTACAAGCGAAGGGGTCTAGATTTGGGCTTCTCCTGCAACATTAAACATGAGGATTCACTGTCCAAATATGGGTTCTGCATATAAGGTAGGAAATATTTATGCCATTTCCACATTAAAAGGGTAGCATATTATTTGTAATGAAATACAGCAATACAAAAATAATCAGTCAAAGTGCAGCTTCAGTGTGTTTTTATGTAGACGTCTGAATGTCTTTCCATTGTTTCAGCAGAGAGCTGCTGTTTTCTCCTGCGCTGACAGGCAATGCTATGTGATATGTTGGCAAACAATTTTACTGTTTTCCTCTCTCTTCTTATGAACGATATTTATAGACTCCGAATTGCATTTGGTTCCGCTTTCCGACACAGTTATCTTCTTGGGCGTGGATTAAATGAAGATCTGGGTGTTGAAAGACATTTACATAAGTGCTGTTTGTGAACAGGAAGGCCAGTTCTTCTATTATCGCCAGAACATTTAAATCTTAATGACTGGCATTGTTGTCTAAAAGACGGTGTTTTTCCTGCTGAGAAACTGCATTAGATTCAAGAAACGAAGCTCATTTCCATTCTCTCAGCAGTCTCTCTAGAAATGACATGCAGTGCTTGAAACTGTTTATTTCCAAATTCAGGCCTCCCTCGCATCAGTCATCAGCTTCAATTACCAGTTTTCCGGAGCCGAGCCATCAGGCAGTCTGACACCGGGGTCCGGCCTAATTCCCACCTTCTCCAGAGTCAAGAGCATAATGTGCGGATGAAAAGGTGCAAAATAGCTTGGACTTCATTAGCATGCAGGGCCTGGCTGTTCATTTGCCGGCTGCGGATGGAAGTTCTGACACTCGGAGCTTGCTGCAAAATGAGAAAAGTCCTCTTCAGGGGAGATGAGGTCCTTGGTGGTGAGGAAAGGTCATCAAAAAGACAGCCGCTGCCCTTGCTCCCTGCTCTCCATGACTGCTTATTGATTCCAGGAACACCTCATTACACGCCGGATCAACATATTATTGCCATGTTCTGGGACTGAATTGTTTACAAGTGTCTTTATCGCCAGCAAAGGCCTGCCCGGAGATGCATGACTACACTCATTTGGCTGTGACCCGCCAATTATGTGTTATCCGATATGTTGCTGGGTATCTTGATCTTTGCCCGGGTCTTCTCCTGGCATCAACACAGTCCCATTTACTACTTCTTTCTAACCACTCTTTGGGAAAGTAGCCATTAGCCTGTCAGTGTGTAAATGTGCGTGTGTGTGTGTGCATGTGTGTGTGTGTGTGTGTATTACCTCTGCTACAGGAAATCTGAGCATCGATGCTCCATTGCTTGCTATTCATGAGGTGCATAATCATTTGGGGGAAAGAAATTCTCACTCACACTCACACACACACACCTTTTTTTATGGCATCCAGGGTAACCCACACAATTTGCAATCAGTATGCACAACAGAGAGCATAATGCAGCTTGTTATCAGCTCCCTCTGCTTACATATAGGCCCGACGAGAGAGCTGTCATATTTTATTTGGGCATAGCTACTGCAAACCACTGCACAGGACCATTTTAATCTTTCATTACAGACACTTCTATGGCTCCATAAAAGAAAGAGTGGACTAGCAACTTGATTAAAAACTTAGTAAAGAGATTGTGCAAACCCTCCCACCCCCGAAAAGTGGAGCTACAGCCCTAGTTTCTTACTGAAGCCACTCTGCAACGCAAATGTGACTTCCATTTTCCTCCAATGGTGACTACTGACATAAATTTCATGATGCTGAGAATTGACAATTTCTATTAATTTTTGTGAATATTGCTTGGAGAAGGTTTAACGACTCCACCAAACATTAGGACCGTCTCAACCAAATACTAAAAAGGGGGCCATTTCATTTACATTTCCTGTTGCCATCAAGAATGGCTCTTTAATGAGTTTTCCGCAGCAGGATGTAGCGACACAGATGCCAAGAAACTTGCCTTTATTTTCTTGGAAGCATATATCCTTGGCAATGGGCACATATTAATATGATGAGTGAACTGAAACTCAAGAATCTAACTGCCTTCAGAAAAGTGACATCTGTATGCACATTCATTTCCAGCAATTTCCCAGATTTCTTTGGTATTTGTCTTTCTTTAATTTTTTCCAGGTATTTTTTTTCTCTTTCCAATTTTGAGAGAGGAGTTTTGTAAAGATACTGAGTTCTTTTGGTTCTTTCCAAAATCCCTTAGTTTTGGCTTTCTGACAAATCACTATTAATAACTGGAAAAGGCTGATTAAGACCCCCTCGTCAGGGTGCTTCAACTCAATTAAAGAGTCCATCAGGAGATGTTTACTCCACCCAGTGTTCAAGGACTCTGCTAATTCTGTACTATTCTGTACTATTATCAACCAATAAATACCCTTTGGAAGAGAAAGAGGTGATTGGAAGGATTACTCTTGGTTTATTTCGGGGGGTACTATTGCACGAGAAGCTTGATCAAGGGATAAAGATGGAACAAAAAGGAGTGTTTACCAACATTCGTATCTGACGATCAAGTCTCAGTGTCGTTGGAACTCAGAGAAGGACAAAAAGGGTAACTTTCAATAACTAGGAGTCATCCAAAAGGAAAGGGGCTTCTTTACAAATTTACAAGAAATTGTAATGATGCAGCAGTGGGAATGCCCAGGTGGTAGGCACTTTGAGGTTGAATGCCCTAGGTAGAAGGGAGAGCCCCATCCAGGAGCTTCTGCCAATTGTTATAACCAGATCATCTGTTATTTCAATGATTAAAGATAATTCCTCTCTGTTATGGCTTAAATGGCTCATCTTCTTTATGAATCCCTCAAATTGGCACCAAAAGATTCTTTTCAATTAACAGAATGGCCAGTCATCCTAGATCCTCTGGATTTCTTCCCGATCTTTAGGAGTTGCAGGCTTCTATGTATATTTTCTGCTGCTGAATAGAAAATGCATACACACAGTCTACAAGAACAGTGGTGTGATTAGATGATCAGATGGCAACTAACCCCCAAAAAAGAGCTTGTTTTAAAAATCATTTATTAAATACAACTTTGTGCCAGGAAACTTTCTAGAAAGTTAGCATACATTAACTTATGTATTACTCACAACAACCGGGTGACTTAAGCATTGCTAAAGTTGCTAAGTCACCCACCTTTACAGATGGGGAAGCCTTCTTGCACATCTAATAGGGTTTTCCAGTGTGCTCAAGGTCATGTGGCAGAGGCAGAATTAAAACCCGGATGTGACCCATGGCAGAACCCACACTCTATTCTGCTTCCCCTAGAGCCAGCATCCACTACACATTTCCAAGAATCCTGTAAAGCACCCTTTTCTGCATACCAGCCAACGTGAATGCAGAAAGAGTCGCTAGTTGTGATAATAAATATGTCAAAACAATTATCTTTTACCTATCTGATATCCTTTGCCATGAGGTGGGCTATAGAAGCCTTTGATTGATAGACTAAAATAAGTTTTGATACAAAAAGGCAGTTCTGGCCATTTAATTAAAAAGTGGTGGGGGTTGCAGGGAGAACATATTCGGGGAGCTGTAGAAGTGCCCCCACTGGTCAGTAGGAGCATCTGAGGAAGTCTTGTCAATCTTTGGCTCTTATACTCATCCAACTTGCCTGCAGATCTTCCTTCAGTGGTTCTACTAAAAACACAACAATACTTAATTCACCTCCTGTGGCCATCATAGCCAGTTCTCCCACAGCATTACTCTGCCACTGGAAACCTAATGACGAACGGTCCAATCACAACACAGGAGACTGGATTCAAAGGCTTGAGGGATATCCATGTACTGACTGGAAACCTGCACAAACATGTTCACAGGTGCTGGAATCTTCCCCTGTCTCATGTGCTCATTTTTCCCTGCTGTCCATGAGAATGTTAGCTACTTTCTGGTGCCTAGGATAATGCATCATTCAGAATGTCTCCCGGACTACTGGCCTGGCTTAAATGAAGGGAGATGACTTGTCCACAGGGACACTTCCTCCTCATTTCTCCTTCCTTCAGCATCAGCAGCCTCTAATCTTCCAGCACATTCATGCTGCCCCAGTCTCTTCTGTAAGAGAAAGAGAAACACTTGCTCTTATCAGTTCATTTGCACTAAGACACCAGAGATTCAAATGTATACCCTATCCTTCCCTTTCCATCTCCAACAGGCAGTACTTGTATCATAAAAGAGGGCAATGCTTGACCCAAAGGAATGGTGTGTCATGATGGGGATGGAGGAGAGGTGTGGTATTTGGGAAGGGGAAGCCTTCCAGGTGATACATTCCAGTGAGAACAAATTTGGCCATTCCTGAAGTAGATGTTTACATCACCTAAGCCTCACGCTGGGAGGATTTCAGAATTATTTAATTTTCAGAATCAGCAGTTGAAGACTGTAGAGAAATCTACTAGAAATGAGTTCTACTGATCTAATCTTAACCCAAGGGCAGATATATGCTGGTCACTCTCTCCACCCAGCCCTTCTGGGTCTTTCTTTCAGCTTTGCACAGACACTCGTGTTGAGACTCCACTATGTACTCAAACTGTACAGAGTGTTCTTGGAGCTCTAACTTGCATTTTCTGCCCTTGAAGAGCCAACAATAAGAGGCAACAAAAAGTGTCACAAGACAGTAAATGATTAAAGACAAAATAACAAGTGTGTATAATAAGAAGTGCCCTAGGAGTTGAGGGGTGAGCATGGAAGACCCCCGTGGACTAGCATGATGGGAAAGACTTTCTACATGAAATAGGATAAGAGTGTGTCTTGGAGATTTGAATAAGTGGAAAGAGGGGTGGGTAAGCATGATAGTATCCAAATATAACCACCCTCAGTTTTTCCCATTCCATGTAGCTCTTCCCATCAATAGGAAGAGTGGCGGCTCACACCGTAGTCCTAATTGGAGGCTGAAGTGAGCTATGATCTCACTACTGCATGCCAGCCTGGGCCACATGGCCAGATCCTGTCTGTTAAAAAAATAAATAGTCTGGGCACAATGGCTTACACCTGTATTCCCAGCACTTTGGGAGGCCAAGGTGGGCCGATCACTTGATGTCAGGAGTTTGAGACCAGCCTGGCCAATGTGGCAAAACCCCATCTCTACTAAAAATACAAAAAATTAGCTGGGCATGGTGGTGCATGCCTGTAATTCCAGTTACTCAGGAGGCTGAGGCAGGAGCATCGTTTGAACCCAGGAGGTGAGGTTGCAGTGAGCAGAGATCACGCCACTGCACTCCAGCCTGGGTGATGGAGTGAGACTCTGTCTCAAAAATAAATAAATAAATAAGTAAATAAAAAGAGGAGGGGCCTTTTCCCCTTCCCCTTGAATCTGGCTGCACATTGTGGCTTGCTTTGACCAGTAGAATGAGATGGGAGTAACAGTCTGGGACTTCTGGTTGCATAGGCCTTAAAAGGACTAGCAGCTTCCACTGCCTCCCGCTTGGAGCCCAGCTGCCATGTAGAAGAGAAACCCATGCTAGGGTACAGAATGATTAGAGGTCATGTGGAGACAGGCCCTGGGAGGTGAGAGAGTGTCTGGGACTTTCCACATAAATAAGCCCAGCTGACCTTTCTTAGAGAAGTGCCCAACAAGCCCTGCTAGAAATTCTGACCAATGGAATTGTGAAAAAAAATAAACTGTTGTTGTTGTAAGTCACTAAGTTTTGGGGTGATTCGTTAAGCAGCAACAGATAAGTGAAACAGTAGGATAAAGAGGAGTACACACGTGATGAGCTGCTTTCCACATGAGAAGGTGGCATAAATAAAATGAGAATGAGCGCATATGGTATTAGGGAGCCCTAAATTGGATAAACCAACCTGGCTAGAGCAAGCATTTCAGGTTAGCAACTAGAAGAATATAGATCAATAAATCTGGCCCAAATAGCTTTATTGTGGGAAGGAGATCTTTAAGGCAGTCCATGTGATGTCCTCCATAGGAGATGCTGTCAGTGTTGATAGCTCCTTACCTGTCTACATCAGCGTGTACCAGCTCAATGACCAACCACCAGCACCTGTGTTTCATTGCCTGGGAACTTTTTCTTGGCCCCTGAAGCTCACTCTGCTTATGCAACAGGCCAGAAGTGCTGGGGAAATAATGCCAGCAGAGTAGCCCTCAGCCAGTGACTGATGGAATTGGTCTATAAATATTCCAGCTCAAGTATGTGCTACATTGTTTCCCAGAGCTCACAGTAGAATTAAATTCCAGGTGCCCACAATGGTAACCTGCTTTATAATACACCTTGATGGTTGCCTTCCCTTCTCTGTCTCTCAACTTCATTCCCTTACTGGTGTTTCCAGAGATCACCTTTCGGTAATACATTGCTTGCTTTTGGAGAAACCCAAACTAAGATGCTTTCATTTTGCAGTTAAGAAAAATAAAGCCAGGACGGGGATTACTTTGAACGGGTGCTATAACAAAATGAACCAAAATTTGCAGTTCTTCAAACAAAACAGAAATTTATTATCGCCGTATAAGCAGTCCAGGATGGGAGGGCAGATTCTGCTCCTGGAAGTCATCTCAGGACCCAGGCCATTGGGGAACCGTTGCCTTCCTCAGTACATGACTCTCATTAGTGTAATTCCCAGCCAGCAAGAAGGAACAGGGAGGTGCAAGTATGAGATGACAATTACGCACATCACTTCTACTTGCATGCCACTGGCGAATGTTTAGTCACATGGTCCTCGTGTCGCTGCAAGGGAGGCTGGGAAATGTAGTTCAGCTGGTCAGCCGTGTGCCCAGCGAGAATAGAATAAATGATGACGAGTGGCAGACAGGAGTCTCTGACCCTGGAAGATTAGTTTGTTGCCAAAGTGCCTATAGCTAGTTAGTGGACAAGTGGAACTACCAGCCTTTCTGCACACTATTTTTTTCCTTACTCCCCTCACTTGGATTCCAGCCAGACTGCAACAGGGCTCAAATGTCATGCTGAAGAGTCTGGTATTCTGCAAGATTCATCTCCCCTCATCACAGAAGCAGCAAAGCAGAATAAGCCGTTGGAGGCCCTCTCAGGCTCAGCCTACATGAGGTTGCTAGATTGGACTTTGTGGCCAAAGCAAATAGCATAAGGCACTATGCTTTCAAACAGAGCCAGCCAGCCTCACTGCTAGCCCATGTAGCCCTGTGGTACAGATTTTTAGATGCACCTGTTACTTTACTGACAAACACCAAAACAATGTCTTAGAAACCATACAAACCACACAAATCAACAATGATGGGAAGGGCACCCCTATGTGACACTCAACCTGTCGGATTGGAATCCTAGCCAGAAGAGGGAGAGGAAAGAAACACGGGGCTAGCTAAAATCTATGGATATCAGAGATATTTTGCAGTCATCTCTGAAGAACCTGAACTTGTTTCTGTAGCTTCCAATTATCCACAGGCCGACAAAGCTGTTTCTTTTGGAACTCTGTCTGTATCACAGATGGAAATGCTAGAAGGTTAAGCCCACCCAGCACAGCTCATTTATACATTAAAATAGAAGAAAATGAGAGGAGACAGGTTTATCTAAGCGGATCCTATTCACAACTTTTACATGCTAACCTGAATTTTTCAAATTCACTCTTTGACTGGATTTGGGGTTAAGTTGGCCAATGTACAATTGGTCATTTAAAAAAAGGGGGCAATGAAAGCAAATGAATTGTTTATTGGAAAAATTTGTTTAATGGCTCTGCACTGTTCTTTTATGTCAATTTTAAAAAAAAATCCTATATGCTCCATAGAGATTGCACTAAATTTTAAAATCGTTATTCTGCCTTAACCATTCTTTAACTTTTCCCAAGATATAAGGTGTATATTTTTTTACATGTAGGTTGAAAATTACCAAGGTTTTTTTCATTTAAGTTACTGGACACAACTCATTATTATATTTCTAATATTTTTGTGCAAGTGAACAAGAGTAGCAGTTACCTCTGATTTGAACCCTATACAGTAAGATGGTACTTTGGATTTTTCCCCCCAACAATTTCCTGTTATGCTCAACAAACCTCTCTCCAAATGCAAACCTCAGTCTCAGTTAGTAGACTGTGTTGAAAATATGTGTCTAATCACCAAAAAAGCCAGGCATTTATCAGGATAAGCCTTCCAAACTCATCAACTTTAATGGTATCCAGACGGCTTTTCTGGAGAGGGCTCATTAGTTTAAAAAAAAATTCTCAACATTTCCATGTTCTGTAGCTTTACTGACATAGTCAAAAATATAATACAAGCTCCCTGCCTTCTTGTTTAGTAGCCATTTTCTGCCCATATACTGCCTTGAAAAATAGTCAAACAAATGTAAAGAAGATAAATATCAAGCATAAATGAACTAGCGCCAAAGGGGATAGGTTCTGTACATAAAAATGAGCAACACCAGTGGCTGCAGATTAAGAAACTGAATATGTTGGTGTTTAAAATTAGCATGGTTCCCCAAAGGATGGAAAATGTTCCATTTAAGAAAAGAAATGTTTTCAAATCACTCTGCTGACTAGAGGAGTCTGAATCAAAGTCAGATTAATAATAATAGGATGCAGACAGAGACCCCCAATCATAAATAGCAGAGATGATTTTTATATGTATAAAAGCCTGCATGGCCCAGCAGTGTCTATAGCTCTATGGGGAAAAAAACTAATGAAATGCAAGAAGAAAATGTTGAAAATAGAAATGAATGTGCCCGGTAGAAATGCTATTGTCATACTCTTGTGACACAATGACTTCTTTTCTGGAAAAGTAATTCTTCAATTGAGCCCAGGCAAGCATTGTATTCATTGTAAAGTTGTATATTTAAACCTGTAGTCTGAAGGGCTTGCCTGTATTTAAAGCTCAATGCTACCTGGGCTCATTAGAGTACCAGGACAAAGCTCTAGCATGTTACTGCTTTGACACTCCTCAGAACTTCTAGGTAGTTTTCAGTGGCTTCAAGTACTTAGATTGTCAGCAGTATAGGAAATAGAAAGTAGAATATTGAATGGGTGAGGTGTATACATCAAACATGTGGGAATGCATAGACAGAGAGATAAAGATCCTCCTCGAACATCCTATTATATTGCAGAGGGTGCAGAACAATTCCAGGGTAAACACAGGCTTGGAGTAAACAGAGCTGCAATGTGCAGGTTGCACGAATTAGAGCATCCCGAGTCTCATTCAAGATCAAATGGTTCCTTTCTAGACTTTTTATCAGGAACAGGTTCTGCTCTGGGTAACAGAAAGATAAAAGAACATAATCGCAGCCATGAAATCTTTAGTGTAGAGACAGGAAGAGCAAGGGGTAAGTGTTTAAATTCAGGCCTGTTTTAACAACACAGCAGCCTCATTCTACAAGTGCCTCCTTTCCAGTTTGGGCCAACTCAGTGCTTTGTGAAAGGATGTGTGCCCTCTCCTTGGTTTTGGATAAACCTGTGCTTTCTGGGAAGTTGCTTTCAGGATGCGAGTGCACTGGCTGAGGGTGAAGATAGGAAGGACAGTGGTCAGGAGGAGGATAGCCCCGAGCCAGGCAGGACAATATCCAGCCAAAATAATTTACCCTGCTTTCTGGTAAACGCAATTTATTTTTATGTATTTATATTTGAAATAAACAACACCTGCACGTGGGGAGAAAAGTGAAAGTTTCAAGAAACAGCACAGTGCAAAGTTGGTCTCCCTGTAGCCCACCTACCTTGGTTCCTTTCAAGTGGCAACTGTGAGCCTTCCTTGCAGATATTTCCATGCACAAATTGTCACTCAATTTCAATCCATGATCTTTAAAAACACAGCTCCCTATCCCTATCCAGCCCCTCCCAGCACCCAGGTCTTCTCTTCCCCTTCAGGTCATTCTTCACCCAGCCCCACTCCCCAACATATTTCTTCATCTTGGGGTACCTGACAGACGACCTGCTGACACCCTGATGACCCAGGCGCCCTTCTTTTTTTATATATATAAGGGTTAGAGTTATTACTTAATGATAATTACTTATTTTACACATTGTCGTCTACTGATGTTTAAAAGATAAGAAGACATTTGTCAGGGCGGGTGCCTGAGGCTCTCAGAGGACTCCGGGAGACCCTGCCAAAACGTTTCCAAACTGAATAGTCATTGGGCTGCCAGATAATTCAGAAACTATTTGTATGAGCTGTTTATCAAATTATTAACCGCACAGATGTTGTTTGGCTGAAGAGCAGCTGAATCCCCTCTCTGGCAGCCGCGGAGACAAAGGTCTCCAGGAATAATTGGAGATGTGCATGGAATATTAAATTAATTTACTGCTCTTAATTCTTATGCAAATTCTGACCTCCGATGGCGCCTATCAATTACCCCGCGCGCAGTGAAAGCGAAAGCGACAGTTTCTTCTCTTTGCTTTTTTTTCTTTTTTAAGAACTCGAAAAAGGAAATATTTGCAATAAGCAGGCGGTAGTAGCACTTCGTAACTGGAATTATTTAATTGAATCTTCAAGTTTTTAGGGATCTCCGTAGAGGATAAAACCCCAGTGCTCAGGGGAGAGGGTGGGAGGGGTACAGGGGGCGGAGGAATTTGTTGGTTTGACTGTACACCTGCGGACGGCGGAAAAATACAGCCACGAGCAGGGACCAGTAATGTCAAATAAAACATTGGCTTGTAGACGGACGCGGGCCTTGGGAATCGCGCGAGCCCAGCGTTAGCCCGGGGTTTCACCGAAGCCGGCGATTCGAAGGGAGTGGCGTTTCCGCAAACTGCATCGCTAGGGGCCTGGGGTGGAAGCGCCTCTGCGCAACTTTCCTCCACCGCTGCCTACAAGGGAGGCTCTGGCTTCCGTTTACTTATTTTTTAGGAGTTTTAACCTTTGGTTCCTGCTTTTACAACCGCTAACCCCAAAAACTTTTTTTTTTCTTTTTGTTCTTTGTAAAACCAAACCACTATGCTGTGCGTTCATGTTCAACTCTGTTGAAATCCCGGGTGGGCCGAAATAAGATTTAATTGTCTCCTGCGTGGAGAAGTGACACCCACTTTTTCCCCTGAATTGAGCAAACACCAGGGCTTTGTCTGAGCTTGTGGCTTAAACGCCGGGCGGTTTCTGCACCCAGTTGGTGGGTTGTAAGACCGGAGGTTTCCAAGTCTTTCATCATGTTTCTAATAAGGAAAACCAAATCGGGCCCATAATGTCATCAGCCCCGGCCCGACCTCGCCGGGACCTCGGCAGCCCGATGATGTCGCCAGCGGCCCCGGCGCAGCCACGACGCGCCGCCTTTCAGCTCCTCGCAGTCCCCACAAAAGCCAGACAACAATATCAATTAATCATGCAGCGGGCAAACAAGGAGATTTATCCCGCGACAAACAGCCCCACCGAGAGCCGCTGAATGGGCGTGATTAGCATGTGAAAAGGCGAGCAAAACTCCGCGGTTCAACAGCTAAAGAGCAATTTGATGGGGCTGGGATGGGGAAATTACTTGATTAGCGTCCATCGGAGGAGAACACGGTTACAGCCCCTCGGCCGGGAATCCGACAGGGGAACAAAACGCGCTGGTAAACGCGGCGACGTACAGGGAGCGCGGGCGAGGGAGGGAGCGCGGGGGCCGACATCGAGAGGCAATCGGGGTGGGGGCAGAAATAGGGGCTGACCCGCTAGCCCCCGCCAAACCGCGACCACCCTCACCTAGGGCTCCCCGGCGGACTCAAGACTTCACCCAGCGCTGGAGGTCGACCTTAATTTAGAGCGCTGCCCCGGCTCTGGCCCGGAAAGAGAGTGACAGAGGCGCGTGCGGGGGGAAAGGCCCACCCACGCTGTCCCTGGAGTCCCCTCCAGTGTCCCCAGGGACGCAGTCCGCGGCCGCCAGCTCCAGGGGCTCGGGCCCCAGGTTGGAGTAGCCACGCTAGCGGCTAGGCCGTTCCACCGGGTAGCTCCGCCCTTCCTTTTGCTCAGGCAGCTAACTTTGGAGCCGGGCAAGACGTGTTTTCCCGCTCCTTCGAATTTAACCGCCCAGTGCCTGCCTCCTGGAAAAGCTGTCACGATTGGGCTTGGGCTTGGGCTTGGCCTTGGTCAAGAAAGGTTTCCTCGGCTGCGCCACCGTGGGGATGGAGGTGGGAGTTGGAACACAGCCCCCTAGCTGAGTGCAGGGGCCAGAGGCTGGCGGGGGCACGCGGGGGTGGTTGGGGGCGGAGTGCGGCGAGGGGTGAGGGCGCGACCGCCTTGGGGCAGGGGCGGCGATGGAGTAGCTCCAGGCTCTCCACGGACTCGATTGGACAGCCCCAGGCCGGCCTTGGATCCTTGGAGGCGGATACGCAAGGCCAGACCTGGCGGCGTGGCCAGTTGGGCATCGCGGTATCTTCCCCAGGCCTGGAGGGCAGTGCTGAAGGCCCGCGGCCGAGGTTTTGCTTTAAGTATACTTGGGCCTCGCAACTCAACTGTTTGCGAACAGAGACCTGGCGAATCGCCGAAGAGCGGCGCGGCTCAGCGTCCCCACTTCAAGGCCAAGTGGAGAGTGAGGACACGCTGAGGCCCCCTGCTACCTATCATGCCATCTTAAGCGGGCACCGACTCCTTACCCAGAAAAGATCCTGGAGCTAAAGCCTGCGCCTACACCAGAGAGGGGAATTTAAGTTTCCCACTCTCGACGTGTCTGGAACCTTCCCTCTAGCCGCATACCCACAACCCCCTGCTCCCTGGCTCCTCCCAGTGTCAAGGAAGGAGAAAGACTCCCACCCTGTCCCCAAAGTCTCAGACTAACTCGCTCCAGGTCACAGGACCCACTAAGAGGGCCTTTCCAGCTCATGCCCGGAACAGGGGTGCAGCGGCGACCCTCCGGGATCTGGAGAGAGAGAATTTAACACGGCCTTCCTGAAGTACATTCACGCAAATGTAAGAAAGACTTCAACGCACAGAATCGCCAAAGCCCTTGCCGTCTTAAATAAATCCTGCCCCTTGGCCCAGAAGAACGGAGAACCAAGGAGTTAATTCCTATTTTATTAAAAAAAAAAAAAAAAAAAAAAAAAAAAAAAGGAGGGGGAGAGAGGAAGGGAGTGGATGGCCCCCACTGAGCGGAACAATTGTCACTCAGTTGAACAGTGTCAATTAACAAACCGCAGCTCTGGCAGACTTCAAAAGGCTTGATTCTTTTTGAAATGTCTGTGGTGATGGGTGTGCAGCGAACCCCAGCTCGCCGGTGGCCGCTCACCCCGCTCGCCTCTCTCTCCCTCTGGACTCGGTGCTGAAGCCCCAGTGCAGCTCGCTCCTCCTTCTGTCAGCAGCTGGACCCGGAAGCCCTGACTCCCGGCTTGGCGCCTGTGCTGAGAGCGGAGAAGGACGTCGCGACCGGCAGGCCTGGAGGGCGCATTGGTGTGCAGAGTGTAGCGGCTGGTCTGGCCCTGGGAACCCCAGACCCGCGAAGCTGGAGGGCGCACTCCCCGGCCTCAGAGCCCCAAACCGGAGGCGCTGTCCAAACGCGCCAACGCTGCAAGCAATGTGGCAGGGCACACCGAAATGCGTGTCTCGCACACCTGCCCATCTTTCCCTGCTCAACACGAAAGCGCCTTGTGGCTCTAAGCGCTTCCTTGGGGTGGCTGGGGCTGTGCATTTTAATTCCAAAGTCAAGAGGTTGAACCATCTCAAAGTTGGCGGGTGGAGGAGGCGGTGGCAGGGAACTAGATGGCTGGATGCCTTTGCCTGCGGGGTGGCAGGGCTGTCCCTACCAATAGCCACGGCTCGGGGCTGGCTTTGTAGTTATTTTTCCAAGTTCTGCCCGGTGCCCATCATATTGCCCTGAAAAGCAAAAGAGGCCGCTGCAATTTATTCCAATGGGCGGTTTTTAAGAAGCTGGCAATTTGAACCGGCTGGGTGTTATTTAGTGCAATATGAAATCAAATGATCCTATTTCTCAAATAACAGTGTCTGTGAGGAGAAGTGAATCCTCTGAAAGGGTAATTGTCTGCTGATGGTGTTTCCCATTATACCCGATCTTGGCCTAAATGGTGTTCGGCAGCGGGGCGGAGAGCGAGGGGTGAAATCAATGTGCGCCAACTCGCGCTCTGGAGACAGGAAAAGGTAGCACCGCTGGCGTCCTGGCACGTCGAGCGAACAATGCCACCCCACGCGTCACTGATCGACTCATCTTGCAGGTGTCCGAAATCATTAGACTTGAGTGATCTTGTGGACGGGGGTATAAGACTAACTCTTTTTCCTTTCGCAACTTTGGGAATTGTTAGTCTCCTGGCATCAGTCACGCAGCAGACTGACGATAATCTGGGAAATACAACCCAGTTTGGAGTCCCTTATCCCACCCCCTCCCCACCTCCATGTCATTACTGAGACGCTCAGTCCTTTCTTCCAAGGACTCACTTCTGTCTAGGACCTTTCCAGTCCAGCTTCTGGAAAACAAATGTAATTCCTGGGAAATATAATGCGTCCACCAGGTGCACACTATTAATGCTGTAATTAGGTGTGGTACCTTTGGGAGAAACAGGTTAGTCCTGGGCTTTTAAATTGTTCTCCTTGGGCCCAGCCACTATTTTTGGTAGAACCAGATATAAGGGGGTCAGTTTGTGTCTGAGAGAAGCACAGATGAGGAGCAAATTTAAGGAATGATTTTCATAACAAGGACAAAAGCGGCATGAGGGAACCAGAGCGTTGGCCTTTGGTCAGGTCAGTACCCCGAGGTGGAGCGTCAGCAGTAATATCAGAGGCTGCTTCTCCTTAAAATGACTCCGGCTGCAGAGGCGGCCGCAAGCAACAGCCTTGTCCATAAACCCTCTTTAGTTACCACTAACTCACCTTGAGGGGAGTGGCCTCCTCTCAGGGCCTTTGGGCCAGGACAGAGAGGTGCGGCCCCTGGAGAAAGATGCAACCAGGTCTGCAGCCGCTGGGGGCCCAGGACGCGGGGCAGCTTCGGAGCACTTCTCCTCTGCCCCCCACCCTCCAACCCCTGACTTATTGTTTTTTTTCCTAAGAAGGGTTTTGTGTGTTCCAAATATCCTGGAATTGCAGTCACAACCTACATCCTCTGCTAATTTGGGGCATTTCAGGCTGAGCCTCCTAGAACCAATTTGTGGCTTGTTTCTGCTCTAGCTAGGCAGGTTTTGTTTACATATTCTCTCTGGGTGTTTTGAGAGGACACACAGAGACAGACACACAGACACACAGGCGCGCACACACACACTCATATATTTTTTCTATACCGTGACCTCTCTTTACAAGCCCATTTGGTTGTTCATGATTTTCCCCTTCCTTGGTGTTACCTCCAAATATCTGGAGAAGCTGGGAGAGAAATGGTCATGGCTGCAAATCCAAGGAGCCCAACCTAGGAAGCTTCCATCTTTGTCTAGGAGGAAGGTTCGGCCACTGCACCTGGAGCCCGAAGCACCGGACACCAGGCGCGCCGTTCCGGCGCTCTGCAGGGCCTCTCTGGGTGAAGGAAAGCGGGCAGCCTGGGTTCAGCCCACCGGGTCCCCTTTCGAATGCCATTTCCCAGCTGAAAATCCAGCCAGCACAGCCTGGACGCCGAGCCCTCTGGAGCCCTGGTCAGGACGCTTTAATTTTCACCCTCTCGCTCTGGGTCTGAACAACCCCCCCGCCCTCCGCACCCCACCCCAGGGTGTTGTTTCCTAGGGTCTTCTGGGGACATCCCTACCTGTCGAGGGCCTGCACTCCTCGGGCTAAAAGTTCAGCCCTTCGACGGAGCCATGGAATAAGAGGCGACTCTCCCTGTGTCCCGCAAGTGGTTTCTCGAGGTACCCCTCTGAGGCTGCAGCCCCCGGAGCAGACCTGGCTCTGCACAGCAGCAAAAGCAACCGCCTACCTGGGCCGGGGCAGGACTGTGCCGCGGCGGCAGGGACAGTGTGAGCGCCGCCGGCCCCCTCACCCGGCGAGGGCCCTGCGCTCACACTTCTTCCAGGGGAAGGAGTGGCCACGCCTGAGCCCCCCTACACGACCTCTTCAGGAGAAAAGAGTGCCGGCCAGGAGTCCCTCCAGTAACCTCAGTTTAGATCGGGTTTTCGCGCCTCCCCTAGGAATCCGGCTGGAAACCCCGGAGACTCTGCGCCTAGAGTTTTGCGGGCGTCTCTCTGCCTCCCCGCAGCTTCCGGCTCTCGCAGGCTTCATCCACTCCCTCTTCCCCCGGACCTGCCTGAACCCCGCCGAGCACTAGGCAAGGCCGGGCTCTGCGGGCTGGGGAAAAGAAGGGGCTTGGGGTGGCCCAACCTGACCGCCACCTCGGCCCGGCCTGCGGGGAAACCCCACAAAGTCAAGGCGCGGGGCGGGGTCGGGGGGATGGGATCCAGAGAGAGACTCAGAGGGGCGCCCCTTCCCCCCAGGGGTCTCCGAATCCTAGGGACTCTCTAAGCCCCCGTGGCAGAGAAAAGAGGAATTTTTAAAAACAAATCTTCCCTTGCATGAGGCCATTTTCCAGCCTTCCACGCGCCTTTGCCGGGGAAAGAGTCGATGACTCGCCCTGCTCATCGGCTCAGACCAGAGCTACCCTGAGCCCACACCTCTCCTCCTCTCTGCAAGACATCCCTTCCGCCACCCCCAGTCCCGCCGTCCTCCCCTCTCCAGACCCACTGACCTTGGGAAGGCGCAGACCCACCGCTCGCCAAGCCTCGCCCCGCACTGTGCACGGGAAGAGGGGGCTCCGCGCGCAGCCCAGTCCGGTTAGCTGGTCGGCGTCGGCGGGGCTGCCGAGGTGGCGCAGAGCTCCCCTCCCCCACGCCTTATAATTTAATCACACGCGATATTAAATTATCAAGCTGCTCGTTAATCATCACGCGAGTTATTGGGACTGAACACGCCGCCGCGTGTTTTGACAGCCCAGAACCATTCGCGGGGGTCGGGGTGTGTCTGGGTTTGGGGGCTGGGGGATGTCTAGCCACTCTAGAGAAACACTGCGAGCCCCACGCGGGCTGGTGGAGCCTCTTGCCTGGAAAAAGATGTGGAAACGCGCAGGCTGGGCGTCAGAGTTTGGTTAAGGGTCTGTCAAAAGCCCAAACGTAACCCTCCCAGGCCACTTTCCTTAATATTTGGATTTTGATCACGATGATTAAGACAGCCGGTGATGTGTAATCAACAGCATCTTAATTTGCAGTTTTTCAGGAGGGTGAATTTGACCTGACTCTGAGCATCTTCATTGCCCAGTGTGGACGGTGTGAAGTTAATGCGGTTGAAATACAGAGGGAATCAGATCACCGAAGTCATTTCAAAGAATAACTTTTCCCTGATTCAAAGGGTCTCTCTTGCCTTTCACATACTACAAATGTGGAGAGAGAGACATAAAGAGTTTTAAAAATTAAATTCTTAATTTGGGGTATTCATTTTTAAAATGATTTACGCGTTTCGCCCTGGAGTGGTTAGAACCTGGTTTTATTTTCTAGGGTTTTATTTTTCCTTTTCTCTATTTCAATTAAAGGAATCTCTTTAAATGAATAAACCAATTAAATGAAACTTCTTATGATTTCATTCCATACAATAGAAGAAACAAATGCTCATTAAAAGTTGTCTTAGTGGCACAAAGGAGAGTAATTAATTCTCAGCATTCACACCAGCAAAACGATAAACAAGAGGGAAAACATCCCTCAACTCTGGAAGAGGTGGTGTAGATGTGAATCTGCAAACCAACTTAAAAATATATATACCTAGTTTGAAATTAGTCTTTGGAAGAAATGTAATTCCCAAATTAAGTCTTTTGCCACCTTAGCATAAACCAAGGCTAGTTTTCAGCAGAAGACCAGTTCCTCTGGGCAAGAGCTGGGAATTTCAATAAGTTGGCAAGCCAAGTTTTCTACACAAATCAGAGATTAAATCAAGTTGTTTCCCCTTTTTAAAATATAAAGTATAAACAAATACCAAACTGGGGCATGTTCCAAATCCTCTGCAGCTAAATTGCATTTAACTTTTCCACCAGAAAATGTGATCAATTTAGTAAGCCAATAAGTACATAAATACTACCCCCGCTTATGTTTTATCGCAGAATATCATTGATAATATTAAATGTGTCCAAGACCGCTCATGAGTTGTTTTCTCTTCTATTAATCTGTTGTCTGCATTTTTCTACCCTGGCCACTAACACACAAAGAGATGGGTATCAAAACTCAACACACACACATACTGCTAGGTGAAATTCATACATCCTAAAGAAGCTAGTGCAGAGGGGGAAATGCCATAATATGGATGTGATATTTTTTCATAAGCCAATGGTGAAAAATATATTGACTATCTTTATCCAGGCAGTTCATGCCTATGTATGCTCTGCAATGACAAGGACATTTGTTGTCAGGGACTGAGCGATGGCTTTCAATGCCAGGAGCTTTTTCTGGTAAAAGTAGGCCATTGGCTAAAAAATTGTATCTGAAGACTTAGTTTTAAAACTGGAGATTTTGAACATAACCTGAATTATCCAGACAACATGGTTTGGTGAACTTGGCAATCGTGTACTTCAAGATTACATGAGAAGCTTTTGAAAAAAATTAAAACATAAGGTTTTATTGAGTAGAGTCACCAAAAATGGGAAAAAATAATTCCTTTCATTCATTTGCCTATTTTCTTCATTGTACTGTTTTTGCATGATCACCCATTTGATGCTCACTGGAATGCTAAAAGTGTGAATTCGAGATGAGAATTTATCTCCACTACTGAGGGTCAAGTTATGGAACTTGTTCACCACTAGAGCAAAAGCAAGAACCCACATTTCCTGACTCCTAGTCCAGTCCTCTCTCCAAATAATAGCTAACACAAACATTTAATTTGTTCTTTTTCATAGGCCCTCCCTATCACTAAATAAGATTGAACACTTTAATTCTCTAAAGCTTTGTCAGAACGTAGCAAATTTGGAAAGCACTCTTGACTAGGGGTCAGTCAGTTCAGCCCTTAGTTATAGCTCTGTGACTTTGAACAAGTCACTCTCTTATTTTAGTTGGGTTCCCCTAGAAGTCAGCCCTGAGCCAAAGATGAGTGCAAATAGATTTTTCAGGAGGTGATCTCAGGAAGCAACACAGTAGGGGAAGTAGGGAAAAGAAACAGGGAAGGGGAGGGAGCAATACAGAGTGAATTACCAAGCAAGTTACCATTTTATTGCAACTGGAACTTAATGCTACTAGAGAAACCCTGGGAGGCAGTGTAGACACCTGCTTGAGGAACAAGGGAATTGTAGCATCCAATTATTGGTTGAGGACTTCTGAGGTGGGCATTATTTGCCCACACTGTAGAGTTGCCTTACAGGAGGTGAAGAAGACATTGGCCAAAGAAAGACCCTAGGTAAAGGGTCATAGATGCTGGCAGTTGGATGGTGGGCCGATGTGCATGGAAATGGTGAGTCCCATTGTGTTTTCCAAAAACAGCTGTGTCTGTATCTCCCAGCCCACGTGTTCTTTTGCAATTGACTTTGCCACTCTCCCATCAAGAAGTGGGACTTAGTTTTCCACCCTTTGAATCTGGATGGGCCCTGTGACTGTTTTGACCAATAGAACCCAGTGAAATTGACATTGTACTAATTCCAGTGTGGGTGTTAACTGGCCAAGCAGCTTCCATTTCTTGTTTATTGGAATGCTGGCTCTTGGGACACTCCCTCTTAGAACCCAGCCACCATGCTGGAGACAGATCAGGTAAGTGTGCCATTCAACAGCCCTAGCTAAGCTCCCAGCTGACTGCCAGCATTAGCCACCAATGTGGAGTGAGCAATGACCATGAGAATGAGTCATCTTGGATGTGCAGCCCAGTGGAGGCTTCAGAAGACTGCAGCTCTCACATCTGACTTAAAAACACATAAGAGATCCTGCGATGGTTAGTTTATGTATCAACTTGGCTAGGCTATGGTACCCAGTAACTTGCTGTGAAGGTATTTTATATATGTAGGTAACAACTAAAATCAGTTGACTTTAAGTGTTAGAGATTATCCTCAATAATGTGAATGGGCCTCATCCGATCAGTCGAAGGCCTTAAGAGCAAAAACGGAAGTTTCCTGGAGAAGAAATTCTGCCTCAAGACTGCCGCATCAACTCCTGCCTGCATCTCCTGCCTGCCAGCCTGTGCTACAGATTTCAGATTTGCCAATCCCTACAATTACATGATCCAATTGCTTTAAGTATATATATATGGTATATCTATATACAGGGTATATGTATACACACACACACACACACACACACACACACACACACATATATATATACCTATGTCTATAATTGGTTCTTTTTCTCTGGAGAACTCTGGCTGAAAAGGATCCAAGCCAAGAACCACCCAGGTGAGCCCAGTAAACCCACAGAACCATAAAAGTAATAAAAAGCCATTGTTTATCACACAGCAATAGATAATGAGAATAATCAGAACAGGAAGTGACATTGTCCACTCTGCTTCTCTGTACCTCAGTTTCATCATCTCTGTAGTGAATATCTTGTCCTAGATTGACATTTTAGCTCTTTCGAACTTTCTTGCTCTCAAATTCCCAAGACTCATCAATGAGATGGACAATTCTGCTGTCCTTAAATTGATAATGCATATTTTGTTAACACCAAGCTGAAAATCAAATGAATAAAGATTTAAATACGATAAGATGGACAGATTACTAAATTATAAAAATTGTGGCACTGAAGAGGTTATAAAGTTAATTAAATAGTTGGTAGATTAAGGAAAAAGTGGTTTTACTCTTCTTTATTAAGTTGCTTAAATAACCCTGAAATATTTCTGTGGTTTTATGATGAGAGTTTTTATTGGCGCTTTTGTGAAATAATGGCAATGACCTTGGCTATGGGCTTTCTACAGAACAAGAGGTAACACTTCTCATCAATGATGTCACCAAAATATTCTAGAAATCAGGTTGAATATCATAATAGAGAAAAAAACATGAGGTCCAATTATTTTCCTACTCTTGGAATGCCCAGGTGCATTTTCTGAGACTTGAGGGGTCATGGGAATCTTTGTATTTCTTTTCCTTGCCCATAGCCGATAACTCTTTTCTTTCTTTTTTTTTTTTTTATTGCCCAAAGATAATGATGTCACAATTTCAACATGTTTATTAGAAATTTATTTCTATAGAGAAATTCAGCTCTGAAATATTCAAGGAAACTTAAGAAAGGGAAAAGAATGTTGGAGAAGGAATCCCATGGAGTGTTAGAGTGCGAAGTGGTAGAAAATTCCAACTTATTGCTATCTTCGTTGCTGTACACACCTTGCAATATCCAGTTGGCCTGAGGCTCTCACTTCATTTCATATTGTCACTTCTAGACCACAATTTCATTTCCTCTATTTTTTTTGTTTGTTCTGTTTTTAAGAGACAGGGTCTCGCTATGTTGGCCAGGCTGAAGTGCAGGGGCTGTTCACAGGCACTATCATAGCACACTGCAGCACTGAACTCCTGGGCTCTGCAATTCTCCCAGGTAGCTGAGACTATAGGCACAGGCCACTGCACCTGGCCCCTCTACCTTCTATTTAAAATTCATCCCACTGACTTCAGGTTCTGCTTGGGGATAAAAGAGAGCTGGAAAGAGCATTGCTCTCATCTTACAGCAACAAAGGCCAGAAAGCCAGTAAGTATGTCTGTTGTTGAAGGCACCAGAGTACTAATATCACAAGGTAACCAACTGGCCCAAGACTTAGGCTCAGGGTGAGACTTCCTGTGCATGCCCGAAGCCCTCCATCTGACAGCTTCTGAGTGTATCCACCGAGTTCTTCGGTGCAAATCTGGAGCATGGAGAGGAAGTTGAACAGTTCCCCTTTAAGCAAGGTAGTATATTCTAGTAGTCCTATAATAGGGCTTGAAATCAGTCTTAGTCCTCCAACATTCTTTCCACAATTCTTCTTTTTGGAGTTGTTTTGGCTGTTAGAAACAGCTTGTCAATTTCTTTAAAAAAAAAAAAAAAACCTGCTGGGATTTTGATAGGGAATTTGCAGAATTTATCAATCAATTTGGAGAGAATTGACGTCATAACAATATTGAGTGTCCTGACTCATATTTCTCTCCATTGATTTAGATCTTCTTTCATTTCTTTTAGCAATATTTGCAGTTTTCAGTGTGCAGTTCTGTCACATTTTTTGTCAGATTTGTCCCTAAATATTTCATGGTTTTCGATGCTATTGTAAATGGTATTTTAAATTTTTCAATTTCCTATTGTTTGTTGCTGGTATATAGAAATACAATTGAGTTTTATATATTGATCTTTTATCCTACAACCTTGCTAAACTCACTTATTAGTTCTCTGCAAGGCAGTAGAAACCAGAATGACACAGCCTGGTTTCCCTCCTCCCCATTATCCTAAGAGGACATTTGTCATGCAGATGACCATAGGTTGCCCTCTACTTTTCTGTCTTCTGCCAGGCTTCGAACAGGAGAAGCAACCTCTCCAAGCCTCAGGATAATAATGCTCACCTTGCCATGCTATAGTTAGAAGTAATAAGAACCTACATGTTGAAAGCCCAGCCAAGGCCTGAATCATAGCACTCAGTATATGTCAGTGTCCTTTGATTAATATTCTAAGTTCTCCATGGAAACTTCTTTTGTGCTCCCAAGTGCTAAATACCCTTTAGGTCCAAGTGTTCAAAGCATCCTCACTTGTTGGCCTATCATGATATGCTCCATTAAGGAACTAAAAACTATGTTTTTAGTTAATGCACATGCTGTTTCTAAATAGCTGATGCTGTCAGAGTTCATTTCTCCTTTCTTACCCTGCAGGTTACATAGTGTCTGTACAGTCCAGGACATCCTCCACCTCTCTGTTTGAGGGTGTTCTCTGGTGCTGGGACTCCTTGGGAGATTGCAAGCAAGACTGAAAATACTAGAGTTGTCTTAGTTCAAGTTGCTGTAACAAAATATGTTAGACTGGGTAACTTATAAACAACAGGAAAGTAGAGTGCTCGCAATTCTGGAGGCTGGGAAGTTCAAGATTGACGTACCAGCAGACTGGGTGTCTGGCAAGGACTCACTACTTCACTGATGGCATCTTCTTGCTACATCCTCACATGGTGGAAGGGCAAAAGGGGCAAATAGCCTCCCTCAGGCCTCTTTTACAAGAGCACTAATCCCATTCATGAGGGCTCTGCCTCCCAAAAGCACCACTTCTTAATATCAAAACACTGGGGACCGGGCGTGGTAGCTCACACTTGTAATCCCAGCACTTTGGGAGGCTGAGGCGGTCGGATCACTTGAGGTCAGGAGCTCAAGACTAGCCTGGCCAACATGGTGAAACTCCGTCTCTACTAAAAATAGAGAAATTAGCTGGGTGTGGTGGTGCATGCCTGTAATCCCAGCTATTCGAGAGGCTGAGGCAGGAGATTCACTTGAACCCGGGAGGCAGAGGTTGCAGTGAGCTGAGATCACATCACTGCACTCCAGCCTGGGCAACAGAGCAAGACTCCGTCTCAAAAAAAAAAAAAAAAAAAAAAAAACACTGGGTATTCAATTTCAACATATGAATTTTGGAGTATTGCAAACATTCAGACCATAGCAGGAGTTAACCTAAGGAGCAACCCTCAATCAACGAGTGGTGGGAGTGGATAGATTCAAAAGCCTACTTTCTCATCCCTCAGTCAAGATGATTCTGTTCTATCCTTCCATAGTCCCTTAGAGGTCCCCAGCTGAATTGAGTCACAGCTGTCGTCAGTGGTAACCTGCTTATTAAGGCCTCTTAAATCTGCTTCCTTCCTTTCTCTGTCTAATGGTCCCTGTCTCTCAACCACTTTCTGGGATAACCTCCAAAATAAACTAGTTGTGCCCTCCAACCTTGTCTTGGGATCTGCTTTGGGGAATCAAAAATAAGATAGGTCATTTGACAAATGATCAAGGTAGTTAGTAGCAGAACTAGAATTAGAACCCAGGTCTTCTGGTTCTAGACTATGTTCTTTAGTCTTACCAGATGTGGGAGTAATGCACTTGAAACAATGATAACACAGCATCCAGCAGTGTGTAATTGGACACTAATAGCCCAGCACTGGCTCTGCATGCCATGCTTGTATCCTAAGACTGGTATTAGGAATTACTCTTCTGAGTGGGTTCAAGTAGCAACATAATCAGCAAATGAAGTGGCGACTGAGGTGCGGGTCACTGAAGCCAAGAAGGGATAATTTTTTAAAAATAATGAAATAGTAGTGATATGGGATATTTTAAAATCTCATGGGGGGAAGGGAGCCTACAGTAGTGGTGCACAGCTCTAAGTATGACTTAATGATGCAAGTTTTTAAAAGCCCAGAGGTACTAGTCAGCAGCATTTACTAGACCACGTGTTTCCATAAGCAAGGCACATGTACACATTTGACAAATGACTTATTAGTAGTGCTATAGTGTGGCGCTGCTGTGATGTACTAGAAAGATGCCTACTCCATGACATTTTATGTCAATTTTAAAAGTTAAATACAAGTTACTATATTAAATGCCATCACTGTCAATATCATAGTATATGAAATGAAAACAGTCTCATCAAAACAGGACTAGATAAATTGCGTCATGTAAGATCCACAAAACAAAACTCTACATAACTGTTTAAAAGGATGAGGCAGATCTATAGCTTTCCATATCCTGATACAGAAGGATCGCCAAGATATGTTCAGCAAAAACACAAGATGCAGAACAGTGTGTAAAGAGTGCTGCTATTTACATATTTTAAATGCTATAGGAGCTGGGTTCAGAAATGTAGAGGTGCTCAGATAGACAAAGATGTGCTTAGAATAACTCAGGAAGGCCAAGTAAGATACTGGTAACTCATTGCCTCCGGAAAAGGAAACTGGAAGGCTTGTGGCAGGAAGGAGAGGGACATTTTTTGCTGTCTTTTTCACAGTTGAATTTCCTATGATGTATTGTTTCAAAAATATTATAATAATGAAAAAATATTTGAGAGCTGTCCTGGAAGCCAGCCACCAGAGAAAGAAACAAGACCACTGACTGACACGGGATAATGTGGAAAGAAAGGCCCAGCCAACATCTATACCAAGGCTGCAGTACAAGAGTGAAGCCATCCTGGACATTGCAGCCTCAGCAAAGTTCCTGGTCGAATGTGCTTAATATGTGAACCGTTCTCTTTACCATCTTTTTTCTCCTCCCGTGGAGCCGCCACCATGAAAGTCGAGCTGTGCAGTTTCAGCGGATACAAGATCTACTCCGGACACAGGAGGCGCTACGCCAGGACCGAAGGGAAGGTTTTCCGGTTTCTTAATTCAAAATGCGAGTAGGCATTCCTTTCCAAGAGTAATCTTCGGCAGATAAGCTGGACTGTCCTCTACAGAACGAAGCACAAAAAGGGACAGTCAGAAGAAATTCAGAAGAAAAGAACCCGTCGAGCAGTCAAATTCCAGAGGGCCATTACTGGTGCATCTCTTGCTGATATAATGGCCAAGAGGGATCAGAAACCTGAAGTTAGAAAGGCTCAAAGAGAACAAGCTCTCAGGGCTGCTAAGGGAGCAAAAAAAGGCTAAGCAAGCATCTAAAAAGACTGCAATGGCTGCTGCTAAGGCACCTACAAAGGCAGCACCTAAGCAAAAGATTGTGAAGGTTGTGAAAGTTTCAGCTCCCCAAGTTGGTGGAAAACGCTAAGCTGGCAGATTCTATTTTTAAATAGATTGGATTTTAAAAAAAATGTGAACCAGGCCATCCAAATGAGCTCAGTCGGCCCACAGATTCATGTGATATAATAAGTTATTTTGGTTTAAAGACACTAAAACCTACATGCACACATGAAGAAAGAAAGGAAAGAAAAATAGGAGAGAAAATAAGAAGAAAAAATTGAATACAAAATCGTGACTTTTCCAAAGTAGAATTCTAACGTTAAGTATGAGACATATTTTGGGTGACTCTTGTTGCTGCTAAGTGGTAGCAGGTAGTTAACTGTGTACACACCACCATCCCTGAGTGGTGGTCTCCTATGATAGGGACCCAATGATACCGTAGAAAACCCACAGATCTTGGAGAAAGGCTGGACTAGATTTAAATAGTCAGCAAGTTCCTTAACCCCCCGAGCCTCAATGAAACAGGGATAATAACACACATTTTGCAGAGCTCTTGTGAGGCTTGAAGAAGTAGACTCCCACACATGATTCTATGGCTGAAAGAGAGTGGGTATATAATAATCATCGACTTTTTGAACCACCACCATCCCACCCCAACTGTATCAGTTACCTAATGCTGCCTACCAAATCATACCCAAGCTTAATGACTTAAAAGAATATGATAATTTGTTATCTCGTGGTTTCTAGGGTCAGAATTCAAGAGCAGCTTGGCTGTTCAGTTCTATCTTGAGATCCCTTGTGATGATGCAGTCAGATTTTGCCTAGAGCTGTAGTCCTCTGAAAATTAGACAGAGCTGGAGGGTCTAACTCCAGCTAAGTCTAATTGCCGACTTATCAGCACTCACATGGCTGGTACAACATCACACAGGTTGGCCCTGATACAGTGCAGGAGGGGACTACACAAGGGCATGAATTCCAGGGGAAGGAATATTGGAGGACTATTATGGGCTGAGTTGTATCCCCTCAAAATTCATGTTGAAGTCCTAACTCCCAGTACCTCGGAATGTGACTATGTTTGGAGATAGGCTCTCTACAGTGGTAATTAAGATTGTATTAGCCATTCTTACATTGCTACAAAGAAATACCTATGGCTGGGTAATTTTAAGGAAAAGAGGTTTAACTGGCTTATGGTTCTGTAGGCTGTACAGGAAGCATGAGCATATGCTCAACTTCTCGGGAGGCCTCAGGAAACTTACAATCACATGGGAGGCAAAGAGGGAGCAGGATGTCATGTGGCCAGAACGGGAACAAGAGAGAGGGTAGGGAGGTGCCATATACTTTTAAACAACCACATCTTGTGAGAACTCATTCCTGTTGTGAAGACAGCACCCAGCCCCAAGCCATAAGGGATCTGCCCCTGTGATCCAATCATCTCCCAGCAGACTCCACCTCCAATATTGGGGATTACATCTTAACATGAGATTTGGGGGGTGAGGGCATAGATCCAAATCATGTCAAAGGCTAAATGAGGTCATCGGGGTGAGCCCTAACCCAATATGACCTGTGTTCTTATAAGAGGAGATTGGGACACAGACACAGAGGGACATCATGTAGACACAGGGAGAAGACGACCATCTATAAGCAAAAGAGAGAGGCCTCAGAAGAAATCAACCCTGCTGACACCTTGATTGCAGACTTCTACCTTCCAGAACTGTGAGAAAATTTATTTCTGTGGTTTACACCTTTCAATTTGTGGTACTTTATTATGGTAGCCCTACAAACTAATACAGGGGCCATGATGGAAGCTGGCTTCTATATTGACCACCTTATTGCATTAAAAATAATGGCTTCTTCAGATACAAAGCCACTTATTGTACAATTCTATTTATATGAAATTTCCTGGATAGATAAACCCATATAGAAAGTAGGTTAGTGGTAGCCAGGGACTGGGGGTACAGAGGAATGGGGAATGACTGCTAAGAGGTATAGGGTTTCTTTTTGGGGCAATGAAATGTTCTAGAATTAATAGTGTTGATGGTTGTACAACTTTGTGAATATGCTAAAAATCACTAAATTTTACTCTTTCAAAGGATGGATTTCATCAAATGTGAACTATATCTCAATTTTTAAAAACATCTTGTTGGCTTCTTATTGCTACACCCGACCATCATCCAGTATATTTGGGGTGGTCTTCTGGCCTGGGTTCTGGTCCCAGAACTCAGCTGAGGAATGCTGAAGAAATATATGGCAGCCTTTATTCCTGAAGATGGCCTATAATTAAGTTGCGGTCATAGAACATGGCATTAAAATACTTGCAAAAAGATTCCAGTTTAAATTCATTCCCAAAAAGTCCACCACCGGGAAGAAGCAATGCCCCCATAACACCTCCACAGGTCCACCCCAGCTTCCAGTCCTGCAGCAGTGGCCCACCTTGGATATGACACAGCCTCTTGTGCCTCAGTTTCACTGCTCCAACAAACACCTGCCATTGTGAGAAGTAGCAGAACATAGTGGTTGAGAATTAGGGCTCTGGTACTACATTTTATGGGTTATAACTCCACCCCTCCTTTGACGAGCCATGTGGCTTTGGTGGAGTGGCTTAACCTCAACATGCTCCAAATTCCTCATCTGGAAAATGGGGCCAATACATGTGAAGAGCCAGGCACAAAGTGAAGCTCCATCATATTAGCTATCGGATACTATTTACTGACACACATGCATGTGACCACACACGTACAACCTCTAACAAAATGAACCCATTTCCATCCCTCTTTGGTTACATTTAGAAGTCCTAGGAAATTCAGAATGCTTCCTTGTCCTCAGGCAGAGTTGGAACCATTTGTTTATTGAGTGTTTTCTACAGGCCAGGCCTGTGCTAAGGACGTCTTAAATATTTATTTCATTTACTCCTTGCAATTACTTGATAAATAAAAATGTTATTGCCCTCATTTTAGAAATGAGGAAAATGAGACATTCAAAATGTTGAGATGTGCTCAGAGCCACACAGTCACTAAGAGGCGGAGCTGGGACTGGAACTCAAGTCTACTGATTCTGAAGCACATGATCTTTAGACAACATGGTGCTGCCTGCGTGTCATTGACTTCTACCCCTGAGGCTGATGGGCTGAGATCTCCTCAACTGCCAGGGTTGACACAAAAGGAGTAAAACTGAATCCCAGGTTGAGGTTCCCAACTGAATGTCACCTACTGAGTCATCAGTGATGAATTCAGGTGACCAGAACCTGACCCTGCGTGGGCAGGTGACTGCAGAACCAGTAGAATTGATGAAAAGGACAGAGAGGAAGCTCAGGAAATGCCTCTGAGAGATAGAGATAAGTCATAAAATGCAGAATTTGGGCCATTACCTCTGATGACTTGCTTCACCTCCCAAAGGGATATTTTTCTTGTCTCCGTAAGAAGCAATGCTAGCTTGTGTTGGTTGAGGGATAATTCTACCAGGCATGATTCCAAGTGCATCACACAGATCACCACATTTAAGGCTCTCAATGACCCTGAGAGGAAGGCACTCTTACGATCACCATTTCACAGATGAGGAATTGGAGGCACATCAAGGGTAAGTAATCTGCCCAGGGTCACACAGGTTGTAAGAAAAGTGATAGTATACTATGCAGAGGAGGCACCTGAGCCCAAATTCCCAACTTTTGTATTTGACTGCTTCTTGAGGACACAATGGCAAATGTTTGATGATTAAGTGAAGGGAGGTTATTTTGTGTAGCAGTCATCATTGAGGTGTGCCCCAGCAATGAATGAAGCCAACATTTTTACAAAGACTGTGAATAATTGCAGGCGATGAGAAGTGGAACATTCTACATGCGGTGCCCTGTCACCTTGTAAACATAAATACATAGTCATCAAATAAATGGTACTTATTATGCAAACCCTTTGGTTTTAACCTGCCTGCGAATTGTAAGAACAGTCCTAGAGCGTCCCTTTGTTTCCAACCCTTGTAGTTAGGAGTACTTGTTGAACCCTGATGAGAAGTGCATCCAAGTGGCAAACAATTAAGAAATTCACCAAATGATTTTTGAGGAGAATCTTGGCATTCAAAGATTGTTCACATGTGACATCAGCACAGCCTGTCACTCATGCACCCAGGGCTGCAGGGCTGCAGAGCTGCTCCTGCCTGGTACACCACGCCACAGGCCAGTCCTGCAGGGAGAAGAGAGTGCAAAGATTTGGTGTTTCAAGTCTATCTCCTCTGAGGATTCCTCTTTGTCTACAAAGGGATAATCCTGGAGACCTCATGGAAGCCCAATTCAAGGACTTCAGTGGAAATCATAGGCATATAAGAGCTGTGAGACAGAGTGAGCCCATCTCGTTTAAGTAGTGAGTCTCTAGCTAGAGGCAGTTAACTACTCTATTATTCCATTTTTTGGCTGTTATTTAGCTTTTCTAGAACTCAAGTATTTTAGAGACTCACTTTTTTTTTTTTTTTTTTTCAGACAGGGTCTTACTCTGTCACTCAGGCTGGAGTGCAGTGGCGTCATCTCAGCGTGAAACTTCACCTCCTGGGTTCAAGCGATTCTCTTGCCTCAGCCTCCTGAGTAGCTGGGCTTACAGGCATGTGCCACCACGCCCAGTTCATTTTTTGTATTTTTCGTACAGACAGCATTTCACCATGTTGTCCAGGCTGGTCTTAAATCCTGAGCTCAGGTAATCCTCCAGCCTCCACCTCCCAAAGTGCTAGGATTACAGGGGTGAGCCACCGCGCCCAGCCAGGACCCACATACTAATTGTTGGTTTATATGATATGAAATAAAATGAGGAAATCTATGTTTTTATTTTATTTATTGGAATCTGCACCCAATTCTTATTATTTTAAATTAGCTATTACAAATGTCTTTGTTAGCCAGGCATGGTGGCATGTGCCTGTTGTCCCAGCTACTTGGGAGACTGAGGCAGGAGGATCACTTGAGCCCAGGAATTCAAGGCTGCAGTGAGCCATGATCATGCCACTGCACTCCAGCCTGGTGACAGACTGAGACTTTGTCTTAAAATCAAATTAATTTAATTTAAAAAACAAATGCCTTTGAGCAAAGTGCTGTTAGTAACCTCATGTCTTCCTGTATTCATCAGGGTTCTTCAGAGAAACAGAACCAGTAGGACACACACACATGCACACACACACACGTGTGTGTATATATATGTGTGTGTGTATATATATATATCTATATATATATATATGGAGAGAGAGAGATTTATTTTTAGGAATTGGTTCATGAGATTGTGAGGGACTTCATTCTTTTCTCCTAAGGCCTTCAACTGACTGGATGAGGCCCATCCACATTTTGGAGAGTAATCTACTTTCCTCAAAGCCGACTGCTTCAAATATTAACAACATCTAAAAAAAAAGTCTTCACAGTCATGTCTAGACTGGTGTTTGATAAAGCAACTGACCACCATGGCCTAGCCAAGTTGACACATAAAATAAATTCACAATCACACCTCTCCTCTTGATGACCATCACCTCTATATTAGTCCATTTGACACTGTTATAAAGATACTACCTGAGACTGGGTAATTTATAAACAAAAGATATTTAATTGCCGCATGGCTGGGGAAGCCTCAGGAAACTTGCAATCATAGCGGAAGGGGAAGCAAGGCATGTCTTACATGGCAGCAGGCGAGAGAGAGAGAGAGAGAGAGACAGAGAGAGAGCAAGCTCTCAGTGGAAACTGCCAGACACTTACCAAACAACCAGGTCTCATAAGAACTTCCTCACTACCACAAGAACAGCAATTACCTCCCACCAGGTCCTTTCCTCGACACAGGGGTATTACAATTCAAGATTTGGGTGGGGACACAGAACAAAACCATATCAACCTCCCAGCAAGGATGGCACCTTACCTTCTATTCTTATCTTTCCACTTCTCAGTGATTTATGTCCTCCCTCTCCCTGTTCCATGTTTATCCATCTTTCCACTTCATCTCTAGATCTGCATGGTTCAACAAAGTGGCTACTAGCTACATGTAGCCTCTTAAATTTTAATTTTAATTATTAAAATAAAATTAAATTTGGCTGGGCCCAGTGGCTCACACCTGTAATCCCAGCACTTTGGGAGGCTGAGGAGGGTGGATCACCTAAGGTGAGGAGTTCGAGACCAGCCTGGTCAACATGGCAAAACCCTGTCTCTACTAAAAATACAAAAATTAGCCAGGTGTGGTAGTGTGTGCCTGTAATCCCAGTTGTTAGAGGGTGCTGAGGCAGGAGAATTGCTTGAACCCAGGAGGCAGAGGTTGCAGTGAGCTGAGATTGCACAACTGCACTCCAGCCTTGGCAACAGAGTGAGACTCCATCTCAAAATAAATAAATAAAAAAAATTAAATTAAAAATTCAATTTCTCAGTTGCACTAGCCATATTCAATTGCCCAATAGCCATGGCTAATGGCTACCAGATTGGATAGCACAAAATGGACTATTTCCATCATTGCAGAAAGTCCTATTGGACAGAGTCTCTCTGACTGGTTCTTTATTATAGCCTTGGCTTCATTATCTGGGACTTTGTCCTTGAGTGTTGGCTCTTAATATTACTGTTCCAGGTTTTTATTACCATCTAGATAGTCACATAAATCCTCACTGAGAATTTTATGGAAAGATATTTTGATGCATTTGTGCAATTTCTGCATGGAATGCTTGCGTATTAGTCAGGATAAGCAATGCCAGCTGCTGAGACAAACGACCTTAAAATATCAGTTTTTAATTGATTTATTTATTGATTTATTGCTCAGTTAAGATTGATTTATTGCTCAAGTCACAGTCCCCTGCTTATTGCAGTCAGTCACTTTTCTTCCAGGGCCTCAGAGTTCTCCAGTGGATTCTTTGCACCTAGCCAGGCAACTAATGGAAACAGGAAGATTGTGCAGGATGTTTTGGGGTCAGGCCTGGAAGTGGCTACATCACTTTTGCCCACATTTCACTAGTCAGACTTGGTCATGTAGATCCACCTAACGGCTAGCAAGGATGATAAATGCAGTCTTTCTGAGTTTTAAGAAGGAAATTAACCAGAATGGTGAACACATCATGCTGTATCACAGCATGTAGAAAAATGTATTCTATGCATGCTATTCCCAATACATGAACCGTGTATCTGTGAAAACCCTTCTGGGTCACATAGTATATATTTTACACATCTCATACAAGGAAAATAAAAAATATAGGTAGCTTCAAATGATGAGGATCAAGGCAAAGGATACATATACATATAGAGAGAATATATATAAGGGAGGATGGACTCTGGAATTGGAACAGGCCTGTGTCCAAATCCTACCACTCTTAATCCTACCACTACCATTGGTCTGACAAGAACACAGTGATAGTGTGACCTTGGGCTAGTTGCTTCAACTTGCCTCAAAGGACTGTTGTAGATCTAAATGAGACTACAAATGCTTGCACCAGTGTACATGTCAGTGACAGAAGGAGTACATTTCAATGGCATACTCATACATGGGACATCACAGCTTTCCCCCCACTTCCTACATTTGGTTTGTCTCTACTTTTTTATTTTGGTAGAGTCTTGCCCAGGCTGGCTGTTGCCCAGGCTGGAGTACAATGGCTCATAGCTCACTACAGTCTTGAATTCCTGGGCTCAAGAGATCATTCCACCTCAGCCTCCTGAGTAGCTGGGACTACAGGTGGGTGCCATCATGGCTGGCTAATTAAAAAAAAAATTTTTTTTGTAGAGGGGGGAATCTCACTATGTTGCCCAGGTTGGTCTTGAACTCCTGGGATTAAGTGATCTTCCTGCCTTGGCCTCCTGAAGTGGTGGGATTATAGGTGTGAGCCACTTTACCCAGCCTCATTTCTACCTCTAGATCAACTTTTCTAATGGGGTAGGAAGCAATGTCTTATATGTCTGCATAATGACTGCAAAATGAAATCTTGTCCTACTTTCATATCTATCATGGATTGAAATGTGTCCCCTGCACAATACATATGTTGACGTTCTAACTCTCAGTACCTTAAAATGCAGTCTTCTTTGGAAACAGGGTCAATGCAGATGTAATTAGTTAAGATGAGATCATACTGGGGAAGGGTGGGCGTCTAATCCAATATGATTGGTGTCTTCATAAAAAGGCAGAATTTGGAGACACATACACAGGTAGAACACCATGTGAACATGAAAGCAGAGGTCAAGATGATGTGTCTAGAAGCCAAGGAACACCAAAGATAGCCTGCAAACCACCAGCAGCCAGGAGAGAGGCATGCGGCAGATTCTTCCCCACAGCCCTCAGAAAGAACGAGCCATGCAGATATCTTGATCTTCAACTTCTAGCCTCCAGACCTGAAACACAATAAATCCTGTTGTTTAAGACACCTAGTTTGTGGAGCTTTCTTACAGCAGCCCTATTGACTCAAATATACATGATTTAATTAAAAGCAGCATAGTGCGTACATTTTAAAATATAAAATGCTGCTGCAGGCCAGACGCAGTGGCTCACGCCTGTAATTCCAGCACTTTGGGAGGCCAAGGCAGGTGGATCACCTGAGGTTGGGAGTTCGAGACCAGCCTGACCAACATGGAGAAACCCTGTCTCTACTAAAAATACAAAATTAGCCAGGCGTGGTGGCACATGCCTGTAATCCCAGCTACTCAGGAGGCTGAGGCAGTAGAATCGCTTGAACCAGGGAGGCAGTGGTTGCGGTGAGCTGAGATCATGCTATTGCACTCCAGCCTGGGCAACAAGAGCGAAATTCCGTCTCAAAAAAAAAAAAAAAAAAATTGCTGCTGCATTGAAAGGCCAAGAGGAATCAGAACAGGACTTGTTGGGTTTCCCACTCAATTAGTGTTAGATCATGTCCCCTTTGTCCAATCACGCTTCTACACAACTGTCGATCATGCCTATCCAATAAAGTCCCCATGAAAGACCCAAGGGGACAGGGTTCAGGAAGCTTCTGAGCTGGCTGAACATGTGGAGGAGGTTCCTGGAGGGTGGCGTGCCCGTGGAGGGCATGGAACCTCTACACCCCTTCCCCCAGACCTCACCTTATGAATCTTTTCATCTGTATCTTTTGTGATATTCTTATAATAAACTGGTAAATGTAATGTATATATACATATATATGGAAATATGTTGAAATTAGAATTTCCCAATATTAGAACATATGTACAATTCTAATTTCAATATATTTTCCAGAATCAATTTTGTTTTTGAGCTACAAAAACAACAATTTCATTTGGTTCACCCAAAGATTCATGTGACTTCTGGGCCGAGACACTGGCTTCCCTTGCTGTTTGCTTAATGGGACCACTAGGGATCCATATTTTGAACTAGACTCGTTAATATTACATAGATTTCCAGCTAGGTGACTTTGGCCAAGCCCCTTATCTGCCCTGAACCCTTTTTCCCCTGTAAAACAAGGGGGTGGGGCTAGACTCCCTCTAAGTTCTAGCTAAGACATTCTAGGACTTAGAGGAAGCCTTGATCTAGGCACACTTGATGACCCTTGGTCCAGTGAGCTAAAAGCAGGGCTGCTTACAGGAATCAGCTCAGCTAAATAAAGAGTTTGAAGAAAAATATTAAAATAGAGGGCTCCGGCAAATTAAATATTCAAAGTGAAGAACTCAGAATTTATTGAAAGCCTGTCACCATTTAAAATGCATAATTTTAGCATAAATACTCTAGAAATATTCCTTTTGTTTGCTATGTGTTATTGTTAATAAAGGAGATCCTACATCTAGATTTGTCATACGTCATTAATGAATCAACCATAGGATGCAAATTATAATTATTTTGAATTATCTATTTACTGTTTAATTACATTTAATTTTAGATTCTCCTAAAATGGCCTAATAAAAATTTTGGGTGCTAAATGACTGCCTCATCTGCTTACTCTGTGCTACTTGCTAAAATTAGTTATATTGATTGTTTGGGGATTCTTTTTCTTAAAAAAAAAAACTAACCTGGGGGCATGGTCCTAAATAAAATATCCTAAAAATGTAATGCTTTTCTTTTTTTGCCGGGGTTGTAGTAAAATGTTAGTTACACTAAACTCATTAAAATAAACCTTTGCACATTACCACTGAATCAATTGGATATAATCTGAATAAAAACTAAATAAAAGTCACATCAGTGCTACCCTTAGACCACGGCAAGAAGGCCTCTGCCCTGGCTTCTGTGTATTAGAGGTTCTGTTCTAGCCCTTCTCTGCCCATGCTGCTCCACGCAAGGCAAGGAGGTCCCAGGGCCAGATGACAGGCCCACCTGGGGTGCTCACACACATACACACACATGCTCTTCTAGAACACGTTCTAAGTACCCAACACCCTTACCTTCCCTGCTCAAAGGGGCCCAAGCTGCTTTCTAAGGCTTTAAAAGGCCTCTTGGCTGGGTCTTTCCTGCAAGGGTGACCATCACTGGCATGCTCACTGCCCGGCCAAGAGGAGGCTGAGGTGGGGATGTAGGCAGAGTTGGGACTTGCTGGCTGGAGAAGAGGAGGAGAAGAGGCAGGGCACACACATCCCTGCCAGTGTATGAGACCCCTCACAAAGCAAGACTGAGCCTGGGGTGGGAAATGGGGTTGGGGGGAGCTGGAGAAGCAGGCAAACTAAATTCCACCCTGGTTGTCCAGGTTCTTAAGAAGGCATATTGGTCAAAGTGGAGAGGAGAACACGTATTTTACCTAAGTTTGTTATCTTGAATTATAATTCAATATTTAGGCGGATGGTATGAGGGCCTCCATTCACACTCTTGCCCTGGACCTGGCAAATGTGAATGGAAGGCTGAGTAAAATCATAGTTTTGTGTTGTTGGCCTTTGAGTGTTCCATCTCTCTTACAATTTTAGTTTGTGACACCTTGCACCTTGTATGTGTAAGTAAAATTAATGGCATAGGAAAGAAACCAAAAGAAGTGAACAATAAGAGACTAAAGAAACTCTACAGGTCGGGCATGGTGGCTCATGCAAGTAATCTTAACACTTTGGGAGGCCAAGGTGGGTGGATCACCTGAGGTTGGGAGTTCGAGACCAGCCTGGCCAACATGGTGAAACCCCGTCTCTCCTTAAAATATAAAAAATACCAAAAAAAAAAAAATTATCTGGGTGTGGTAGCGCACACCTGTAATCCCAGTTATTCAGGAGGCTGAGGCACGAGAATCTTTTGAACCCGGGAGGCAGAGCTTGCAGTGAGCCGAGATCACGCCACTGCACTCCAGCCTGGGCAACAGAGTGAGACTCTGTCTCAAAAAAAAAAAAAGGAAAGGAAGGCAGAGAAGCAGGCTAAGGCTTAATTTTTCTGCCCAGTGGGTTTTGGAATATGGTTGGCTTCCTTCAGGAAGCTTTTTCCCGACGTTGGTGATGATAATAAAACCTGATGCTTTCTATGTGCTGGGCCCACTTACAAACACTAACACATATTAACAATCGAATCCTAAACTAATCCTGTGTTAACAGCCTCCCACTTTACATATGAGGAAACCTGGGGTGACTTGCACACGGCCTGGCAGCTGGGACGTGGATAGGGAATGTACACCCAGGCAGTCTGGCTCCCGGGCTCCTGCTAGAGGATCCTACAGGACATTAGGAGCATTGTCCATTAGAGCTGTCTGCACAAACGTCTGCTTCCCAAGCAACTAGTTATCAACTTTTCCCTCTCGCCAACGATACTGGCACCTGGAACAATCCTTAGATTCAGCACGGATTTTCGAGTAAGGGGTTGGTCCACTGTCGGGGCTGAGCACAGCTGTTTAGCATTTGAGGGTTTGTCTTTTTTTATGTGGTGTTTTGTGTCGCTTTTGAGTGCTGATATAATAGAACAAGCTTAGTACAGTGCCTGGCACTCAACAAATCCTGGCAAGAAAGGAGATCGAGGAAAAGAAGCAAGCGAGAGACGAAAGAAAGGGAGGGAATGCGCCTTGTAACATTAACGTAGCTTGTGCGAATCCTGGAAGGTGAGGGGAAAGGAGACACCGCGTCAGGGGAGAGAGGAGAGCGCACCGAGCGCCCGCCCCTCAAACGTGGTCCGCCCCGGCCTCACGACGCCCCGCCTCTGCCACGCCTCTTCCCCGCCCCATGCAGGTCTTCGTCCCGCCCCCCACAAAGCCGGCTTCCGCCCCGTCCCTCAGCGGCGCCCCGCCCCCACGGCGTCTTGCCCCGCCTCCTGCAGGCGGCCCAGCGCGGTGTTTACCCGCGGTGCATGGTGGGGCGGTCTCCTTCGGCAACCCCGGCCGAACGGCCACCCAGAGGCTGTGCTGAGCTGGCGCAGCGGCAGCAGCATGAGCCGGACCCTCGCATCGGCCGTGCCCCTGTCGAGTCCCGACTACTACGAGAGGCTGGGCCAACTCCAGCACGGGCTGCGGGACAGGTAAGGGCACTGGGGCGGGGGTGGGGAGTCGGCCCGCGCCGAGGGTCTTCCGCGTGCCCTGCCCCATTTTCCTTCCCGCTCCCCCGCCCGAGGTTCCCCGGGGCCCAGGCCCGCGCGCAACGCCCCCCAGGCTCCCAGTGGGGCCTGGAGGACAGTGTTTACTAGAGCCACCCCCTGTATTGGGGGTGGGAGCGGGGAGAGGTGAGAGACCGCCCCCGCCCCGTCAATAGCAGCTAAAGCCTGGTCTACGGTTTGAGGATGCGGCCGCGTCACAGAATTTGCCCAGAAGTGAAGGTGGGAGTTCTTCTGCCTGTCACTCTCCATCAAGCCTTGTGAGTTTCTCTTGTCCCCTTTTACACGCCCCCTCCCCACTCTCTTCAAATTGCCATCCCGCCGTGACAGCTGCACTGCATCAATGATGACAAGTCCTGGAACGCAGACGGTTGTGTGTGTGTGTCAAACATGTGCCCCCGTTTAAACTCAGGAGACTTTTAGGGGTAGCGAGGGCTGGCTAGATTTCCAGCGAAGGGATGAAATTTCCAGCTAGAGAAGTCCAGCTTCCAGAGGGTTCATGATGCCTTTGATTAAGATATGAAAGATGGGAACCACTGAAAACAGCTAGATCTAAGAGTGCATATAGAGAGAAAATTATACCGCAATGTACTATGAATAACCACGTAAAAGATAAATTGCTGGACCTCTTATTTAGCTGCTAAGTTAATTGGAGTTGTAACTCTCATTAGTTGACAAGAAAGGAAATACATTTTTGGATCTCTTGATAAACAAAACATTTAATGAGTGTTAAAAGTTACAAAATCATTCTAGTGAACAGGAGAGCTGTGTGCGTGACAGTGCTAAAATGATAACAATAATTACATGGAAAATAAAGGCAGAAGTAAGCGATTTTGAAAAGGAATTACATTTATCTTACGCTAGATTTAATTCTTGTCAGATATTTACAGAGCATCTACAACAGGCTTCCTTAATTGTCGTTAGCATTTTTTTTACCTTGTACTCCTTTTCTACGTCCTATTTTCTTTCTGACATGTCACCGCTCACCCATATCAGTGACCTCTTAATTTCTGACTTTAAAAAGAAATCTCTTCCTGTAGAGCCTTCCCTGTTTCAACCCATTCCCTAACTTTTGTGACTCTTGGCATTCTTACAGCACTCATAAATGGCATTCTTTTTGAACTATTAATTGTAAGTTATTTTTGTTTCCTGTGCTAGGAACACCTGGCTGTTTATAGTCCTTATGGCACAATAACTGTATAATAATTATGTACTTTATGATTAACACTTATTCCTTTAATTATTAAACAAGGTGAGGCTGTTGAAAATATATAAGGAATTTGAATCAAATTTTATAGCCTGTTCACGGTTCTGCATTTCGAGATTTGTTGTATTTTTAAGTCAGTACAAATCTGCTGCTGTGTGTGTTCATTTTTCATTTTAAGAATTTATAACTAACTCAAATTAATGCACACTGGACACAGTTATAGAGGCAAATAATTCTAGATACAGAAAAGGCTGCAGTAGAAATATCAAAACCTGGATTCTAGTCCACGAACAATTGTGTGACCTTGAGCAGGTTGTTCCACCTCTCTGAACCTTGGTTCTTTACCAGGAATGAGGGGGCTTGACTAATATGCAAAGTAAGGCCACAGATTTTTTTCTTTCTCTCTTTGCTAGAATAATGGGCCTTAAAGTAAAAAAAGAAAAAAAAGCTGAAAGCTGTAGTTTTGCAAAGCAATGTGTAAAGAATATTATTGTCTGTATCCAATTTGAGTGTTTGGATGTACCTTTTTGTTTGTTTGTTTGTTTGTTTGAAACATAGTCTCACTCTGTCAACCAGGCTGGAGTGCAATGGCATGATCTCAGCTCACTGCAACCCCCACCTCCCAGGTTCAAGCGATTGTCCTGCCTCAGCCTCCCTAGTAGCTGGGATTACAGGCGCCCACCACCAACCCCAGCTAATTTTTGTATTTTTAGTGGAGATGGGGTTTCACCATGTTGGCCAGGCTGATCTCGAACCCCTGACCTCAGGTGATCTGCCTGCCTCTGCCTTCCAAAGTGTTGGGATTACAGGTGTGAGCCACTGCACCCGGCCTTGGTTGTACCTTTTTAAACAAAGAAACACAAACCATCCCACTGATCACAGATACCACTGTCTCCTAAAATTCCTGAGTCATTTCATAGGGAGCAACCCTGGGTAGTCACAGCTGCTTTATCAATCCAGAAACTTCTGGGAAGTGGGAGACAAAAAAAACCTCCCTCTTTCTCAGCCCTTTTAGAGGTGGTCATTGCAATGTTAGCTGGTCAAATAACCAGCATATTTCCAGCCCAAGTCATGTTAGCTGTAGTTACACGTAGATGTGATTTTATCATCTGAATGTTTTCCTGTGTGTGTACAGTGTTTTTTCTGCATTGTGGTGAAAGTCAATAATTGAATCTAAAAGAGTCTAATGGAGTGACTTGTTACAGTGTGTATAGCACCCACAAGCATGGTAGAAACTTATAAGTGGAATTGGCTCTTACGGTTATATAAAAACATCCTTTTAAAAGGGCCCATTAGCCAGCCGCGGTTTTTTCAGTGCCTATATTGATTCAGAGTAAGATATCATAATAGTCTAGAAACTGACACTGAGATATTAGTAGAGTAAGCTGAAGATGGTATAGAATTGTGGTATCGAGACAAAAACAGAATAACAAGTGGCTTAAAAGTAGAAAACTCAGCAAGATAAGGACCACTTAGCTGTGTAAAACTGAAAGGTCCAAGTGAGGGGTGACTGAAAACATGAACTATGGGTAAGCATCCCAGGGATGGGTATTTCAAAGATTCTGAAATAGAGATTTAATATGTAAGAATTGCAAGCCATGGAAAGGCTTTTCATTGAGGCAAATATCTGGTTTTTAGTATTAAATTTTAAAAAGACATGGAGGGCTCAGCATTCTGAGGTGCTGCAGTGTGGATGAGGGGCTAGAAAATAGGCCTGTGAAGAAGAGTTAACAAGATTACCACCGTTTTGCCTGGGAGAGAAAGCCAAGAGGAGTTTGATTATCAGGGTATGAAGTGTTATGATAGAGAAGTGTGAGCAGCAGATGTCTGCATCTGCTGAAGATGTTTTACAAATAAATTTTACATTCATTACTAAGAAAAACTTGCTGCTTGGGAGGTGGTGGATTTCCAAAGTGACTGTGGTCCTTTTTCACTAGAAGTCATAGGTGAATTTTAGAAATTATTTTAAAGTGGCTGGGCATGGTGGCTCACACCTGTAATCCCAGCACTTTGAGAGGCAGAGGTGGGTGGATCACCTGAGGTGAGGAGTTTGAGACCAGCCTGGCCAACATGGCAAAACCCCGTCTCTACTAAAAATACAAAAATTAATTGGGTGTGGTGGCGCATGCCTGTAATCCCAGCTACTTGGGAAACTGAAACAGAATCCCTTAAACCCAGGAGGGAGAGGTTGCAGTGAGCTGAGATTGTGCCATTGTACTCCAGCTTGGGCAACAGAGTGAGACTCCATCTCAAAAAAAAAAATGTGTGTATATATATATATATATATATTTTTAAAGTAAGTTCTAGCTTACAAAAAAGTTGCGAATATAGGACAAAGACCTCCAGTGTTCCTGTCACCCAGATCCCTCAACTATTAACATTTTATTAGATTTTTGACACTGAGATATCAGTTGAGTATCTATTTAAATCTGTCTATCTAAAACCATTAGCCTTTTCTGATCTGTTTGAGAAGTGCATATATGATGCCTCATCACTCCTAAAATCTTCAATGTGTGTTTCCAAAAGCCAAGGATGTTCTTGTACATGATCACACCATACAGCCCTCCTAGTGGTGAAACCAGTCCGCAGACTGCATCAGATTTCACCAGCTATCTTAACGATGCTCCCTTTTTTTCCCCCCTGGTCCAGTGGCTCACCTGCGAACCGCGGTTGCATTTGGTTGGCATGTCTCTTCAGTCTCCCTACATCTGGAACGATTCCTCAGTCTTTCCCTGTCTTTCATGTTCCTGACAAGTTCATAGAGTACAGCTTTCATTCTAGGGGGTGACCCTCAAGCTGAGTCTATCTGATGGTGTCTCATTACTAGACTGCAGTCATGCTTTCTTAGGAATACAACAGAAATGAAGCACTACCTCAGGGCATGGGGTCATAGATGTATTCAGAGGTCTTCCTTTCTTTGTAATTTAATGACAAGTTGCTCACACTATCCAGTCATTCATTCTGCATGAACCAAGTACCCAATTGATCATGAAACTCTAGGGGGGGAATGGTAACTAATAAAAATTTCTAATGTGGAAGCAATTATGCTATGTTTCCTTCACTTCTATTCTAAGTTCACTCTTACTAGTGAGAAGGTAAAGATTTGTGGTGCTATTAGTTAAAAATGTGTGTTTTTGTAATTTTTTTCCTTTTAATCTTTTTTTTTTTCTTTTTAACATAGGCATACTGCAACCCATGGGTTGTGTTCCCCAAGTGAAGATTCTGTGTCTGGATTTTGGACCCCATATTCCCATTAAATGAATTTTGGTTAAATAGTAGTTTCCATTTAACATTATGCAAAGGAAAGAAAGTTATGTAACCTGTAATGTAGCTAACAGTGACTTTTGGGATGATCTTTTTTTTAAAGGAAAAGAACTATTCTGAAGATATATAGAAACTGATAATTAAGAGCTCACAAATGGAGCATGGGGCCAGCCCCTTTCCCTCAGGAAGCCAACCTGAGATCACCTCTGTTGGAGTCCTTATCTTTATTTCACAGCCTTTTGTTTAGGATTCTTTGCATGGATAGAATATTATGTGGTTTCTTTTTTGGCCTTTACTTAATGTTAACTTAGATGAGCAATTTAGCTTCAGTTAGGTGGGATTGAAACAAATAGTGGTGCTCAGATGGAACCCTCTGTGGCTAATCCTCCCAGGCACTCTTCTTGGGACTGAATGGCTTCATCAGTTTTATCCCCCAGCCCCCTGGTTTTGGCTGCCTCTGCTTCCTCTGCTGCCCAGTTCCCCCTCGTCCTTGCCCAGGCTGGTTGTGGGGTAAGACAGGTTTTCTCCTTAGCTTACTGCTAGCACTCACCTGAACAGCACAAGTTCAGTCTTTACTGGTAGTAGCTCCAGGAAAACAGCAACTTGTGACAAATAATGGCACCATTACAGAGTTATAAAAAGAAATCCCTCCAAATTTGAAATGATGGTCTTAGAAGGCCTGGTCTTCATCAGATGTAAGTGAGGCCAGGTTTACTTTTCAGAGGTCTTTCTCTATCTCATCCACTTGGCTGTGCCCAGGCTTGTCTGGTTGAAAACAGAGCAAGCCACCAGTCTTCAATCTGTACACAAGATCTGATGGGACCCCATCACCGAAATGCCAGCGACTCAGAGAAGTCTGGCCACGTTACATTTTATATACTTATCTTGTTTATTATTGTCTGTCCTTCTCCCTAGAATGTCAACTCTTTGAGGGCAGGAGTCTTGGCTGGCTAGTTCACCATATTAGTCTCCAGGCCTAGAACAGTGTCCTGGGTCATCATAGGCACTCAGGAAATACTTGCTAAATGAAGGCACCTGCTTCCCAGATTTTTCCTATTCCATTTCCCCATTTACTTTGTGGATTTTATTCTTTTGTCTCCTATTGGTGTTCGTTTTGTTTTTTAGATTTCCCTGGCGACTGCTGCATACTTTTGTGCCTTTTGTTTTAGATGCATCTGGCATTTTCTGCTTCTTAGACCAGAGAAGCATTCTCACAAAGGTGTGATTTGGTATTTGGGCTTTTTTTGACCTCTAATCAACACCTTGCAACAAAGCCATTATTTCAAAGAAGAGCATGGTCTAAATCCAACTCCCTGTTACTTATCATGTAATTACTTATAAAATGTTTTTTATTATAGTGAAAAGAAGAGATTGGACCTGGAAAAGAAACTTTATGAATATAATCAGTCTGATACATGCAGGTAAGAGACGACAGTGGGAACAGTTTTCAAGCCAGGTTCCATATATTAATCAAAAATTTAACCCTAATGTTATGTCATAAATATTGTAGTTAGAGTACTGGGTTTTTGGTTTTGTTTTGTTTAGTTTTTTTGAGATGGAGTCTTGCTCTTTCGCTCAGGCTGGAGTGCAGTGGTGTGACCTTGGCTCGTTGTAACCTCTGCCTCCCAGGTTCAAGCAATTCTCCTGCCTTAGCCTCACAAGTAGCTGGGATACCTGAGATTACAGGTACGTGCCACCATGCTGGCTAATTTTTCTATTTTTAGTAGAGACTGGGTTTCACCATGCTGGCCAGGCTGGTCTCGAACCCCTGACCTCAAGTGATCCCCACGCTTCTGTCTCCCAAAATGCTGGGATTACAGCAGTGAGCCACTGTGCCCAGCCTAGTTGGAGTACTCTTACCATTCTCTTATTTTTAGTGTGTAGTAATTTGAAATAAACAGTGCAGTTTAATATAATTACTATCAAATAAATTTGGTTAAAATCGGTATGAGATCAAAATATGTTATTTTCATTATTTCATATTTGTTTTATTTCAAGAATCTGTTTTGCTTAAAAATCTTAAAATAAGACATAGCCTTATCTTTTTGGTTGCAATTTAAACACATTGAGCTTGTGTGACGATTAAGACATAATTACTGTAGTTGATCTTTCAAGGTACTACTGTAGGCAGGATTACCTGGTATCTCATTTGTTCATGGATATATGAGAATGACTATTAAAATTATAAGCAGTGAATAATATATTGTACGCATTATCCTTTTTAGGTTTCTTCCTCCACTATTAAGAGCAGATCTTAAATATTTTAATTTCTATTTTATAAAAACTGAACTTTATCCTTAAGCCAAAAGTATGGCATTACCTCTTATATTATTCATATGAAGAACTTCTGGCTTTGATAGCATTAAGTTTGTAATTTATCCATGTCACACTATGAGTGAGAAATGAAAAGATCTCATCCAGAAGAGAGAGAGGCCAAGAATTCTTTAAAGTCAAATTACCTATTAGGTCAGTTCTTTCCCTTGTCTTCAAAATTATTCTTTGGTTTTAAGATTTAGTGTACTTCCAAAGCTTCCAGTTGAGGTAGACAGCCATATGACTCTAGTAACTCTGAAAGAGACAAGAAATCAGTTGTTTTGTGTGTGGAAGAAATAGCCAGCATTGTGGATGCTGTGGCCTCAAGAGTGGGCCCAAGTCTGAGGGGATCCTTGGCAGCTGCCATTTTTCTAGCCCATGGCTAAAGGGCAGAAGATTGTGTGTAGACGTTTCATGCAGTCTGTTCTTGGGAAGGCTCCTGGCCTTCTGGTGGTGGGAGGGGCAAGTGTGAGAAAAGGATGGGCACTTTTACCAAGCCGTCAGTTCACTGAGCTGCTGCTTCTCTCCCAGCCTCTTACTGTTTCCTGGAAGACAGAGGATATGATTTGCTAAAAATAGGCTTGCTTAGATTGCCTGTAGAAGAAAATCCAAACAAGGCTGCCTCCACCTAGTACCTGCCAGAAGGCAGAGTCTGAGACGAGGGTCTGTGTATAAGTGGTAATTTATTTGACAAGGTGGTCACCTAAAATTGGAGAGCAGGGCTGGGCTGACCGAAATAAGAGCTGTTCACTGCAGTGAGCACCTGGGGCTCAGTCCCTCCAGACCTTCAGAGGAGCCTTCAGAGGAGCAGTGTAGACTACCCTTCTGCTCCGCACAGTGTCTAATCCTGCGAAAGGAGATGGGGCTGTATTCCTACCGGTTCCTGACCCCCACTGGTAAGGGCAGCCCCAGGTGGAGTTAACTCCTTTACACATCTAGGCTTTTCCATGCTGCAAACTCAGAACGGCAGCCCTGAAATGCCAAGTGCAGCTGAGGCAGAGGCAGAGGCAGATGCTCTCAGGTTATACCACATGCAGCAGGCTGTGGTGGCTGTGGCGACTGTGGCGACTGTGGATGGTAGAAAAAAGGTCGGGCCAGGAGGCGTGAGGTGGGCACAAAGGGTGTCTCATCCAGCAGCCCACCAGACACGCCATTATCTGCACCCTTTTTAATTTACATTATCACCATCTCTCTCCAGCCTCTCCCTAAGATTCGACACTGACTGAAATGTCAGGCTCTTAAGCATGACGGGATGTTTTGTAATGTGGTATAAACTTCTAGGCTCTGTGGTTAGGTGCTTCAGTTCCATCTGAGCCTCACCAGCTCTGAGCCGGTGACCTTGGGGCAATTACTCCAACATTCGGTGCCTCCATTTCTTCTTCTGTCAAATGGGAACAATGACAGCTGTGAGAACTCACTAAGATTCATACAAACCCTTAAAGCAGTGTCTGACCTACAGCCAATTATTATTTATTACAATTTTATCAACATTCTTTTTCCTATTTTTTGCCGTTGAGCTTTCTGACATGCTGTTCCCCCACCTGGAATGTTTTCCCCTCATCTTTTCATTTTTGGCTTCATCAGTTTTAATTAACTCTCATTCATCTTTCAGGTTTTTTTTTTTTTTTTTTCCCAAGACAGGGTCTTGCTCTGTTGCCTAGGCTGGAGTGCAGTGGTGTGATCTCAGCTCGCTGCAGCCTCTGCCTCCCGGGTTCAAGCAATTCTCCTGCCTCAGCCTCCTGAGTAGCTGGGATTACGGACATACACCACCACACCCGGCTAATTTTTGTATTTTTAGTAGAGGCGGTGTTTCACCATTCTGGCCAGGCTGGTCTCGAACTCCGGACCTCAGGTGATCCACCCACCTCGGCCTCCCAAAATGCTGGGATTACAGCCATGAACCCCCATGCCCGACCCATCTTTCAGGTCTTAGCTGAAAATTATTTCCACTGGGAAGGCCTCCCTGGCCCTTTCAGCTAGGTCAGGTTGCCCGGTGTGTAGAAGTCCTTTTTAGTTTCCCTCATAGCATTCATCACGTATTTACTTATTTCATTGTTTTCTTTGTTGACCTTAGCTGAAAGACTTTGATCTTTAGAATGCTGAATATATGGATAATTGCATGGGTAGATGAGTTACTCACTCATGTGGTCAGCTTTGAAGGTTAATGTGGTAGCTGGAATGGAACTAGAATTTGGATGGAGAAGGCATGGTACAATTGTACCCACTCCGGGTAGACACCACCAGCAGCAGCTTTACTGAGTGCCTGAGTGTGAACGACAGTATGTTAGGTTCTACCTCTATTACAGTTACTTGCGTCAAAAATGCAGAGACATGGGCAGCAATAAGACCAGCCTTCAGTTTTTATTCAGAAAGAAAAATGAAGACAGCCAACCATGGTCAAAGCGCAGAATTATTAACACGATAAAGACTTTCTTGAAAATTGTTGGCCTAGGATTGGAAGTTTAAGATCTGTTGTTAAACAACTTTGGACATCTCCAGCATCTTTGCAAATCTTTGTTTTGAGGGTGAATATTTTTGTCATTTTAAAATTTATTTTTGTTTGATGAAAGAATGTTGAATAATTTATTGAGCCAACAATTGAAATGCTGTATAACGGGGAAGAAGAGTTAGGATTAACCGCGTTGGTGCCATGAGAAAAGTCGACTGCACAACTTGAACTATCCAGTATGTTTTTTTATGTACAGAAAAATTGGAATGCAGAGTATGTTTTTGCTATTATACTTTGGATGAGTCTTAAAGTTTTTTTCACAGTTGGAGTAATTACAGTCCATATATTATGAAATATTTTAATAGTGAATTATATTGTAGCAATTTCTAACAAGTATGTTTATATTATCTAAATGAGAGCTTTTGGTATTTTACATTTTTAAATTTCTTTTTAATTTCTTAATTTTATGGGTTGTGATTTATAGTTTGATTTAATTCCATATGAGCAGTTATTTTTGAAATTGTCATATATAAGAATGTTAGTGAGCCATTTGTCGAACATGTCCACATAGACACTACTCTTGAAATCACATTTAATTTTGAGAAATAAATCCATAGAAATCTTTACTGTGTGAATGTTAGAATGTGGTCTTATATATATTTCTCAGGGGAGTTATGCTTAGAGGAAACCGATATTATACCTCAGTGGTGCTGCATTAACTTTCTGGCTCCAAAAATGTGCATATACATTTTGTTCTTTGGGTTTCAGTGGTTTGGGTAAAATACCTTAGAATACATTGTCTCATTAACAATTTTGATGAAGAAAATTCTCTTTCTTAAATTCGTCCAAGTCTAGTCCATTGTTTTAAAACTGCTTTTAATTTTCTAGAGTTAAGCTGAAATATGTAAAACTAAAGAATTATCTGAAGGAAATATGTGAATCTGAAAAGAAGGCTCATACTCGAAACCAAGAATATTTAAAGCGATTTGAGCGTGTCCAAGCTCATGTTGTACACTTCACCACAAATACAGAGAAGCTTCAAAAACTGAAGGTGACTTCCTGTTTTTTACTGTGTTTTATTTTATTTGTTGTTGTGGTTTTTTGTTTTTTTTTTTTTTTATTTTCAAGATGAGACCTCACTGTGTTACCCAGGCTAGACTTGAACACCTGGGCTCAAGCAGTCCTCCTGTCTCAGCCTCCTGAGTAGCTGGGATTACAGGTGCACACCCCATGTAGCTGTGTACCTCCGAGTAGCTGGGATTACAGATGCACACCCCAGGTTTATGTTTTGTTTTTAATCTTTTTTTTGCTAAAATGAGAAATAATGAGTACTAAGTTTCAGATTAGTGGTAGTCACTAATGTTTTGTTGTTCATAATTAGGATTAAGTATCAGCTTTTTCTGTGAATTACCATGTGGCTAAGTTTTATCAGGGAACTTGAAACTGCATTTTCCAAGATTCTTCTTTAGTTGAGAAATCAATGGGATATCTCTAACACAGGCAAGATCACTAGCCAGTACCTGGCACGGTGTAACACATGGTATTTGTTGGCTGAATGACTGAATTTGAGCAGCATTGGGGTTCTCTCTAGAAACTGATTCTGTCTTGAAAGGGTTCTTTTTCTGTGGTCTGGGCCCCTCTTCTCTGGCAAACAGTGCGTTGGGAGAGTAGTAAGGGTAGAACTGTCCCCGAGGAGTTTGCCTTTATGCTGCTGGTCTGTGTGACCCAGAGTGACTGCTCTTGCAGCCTTCTCTGGTTCTGGCACCTTTTTCCCCTTGAAGTGCAGGTGCTTGGCTGCCTGCTGCTGCTTGGCTTCCTGCTGCTCCACAGATTATGCCAAGTGTGGAGGGCCAGGAGCTAGGCCTTTATCCTCACCATTTGCACTGGTCAGGTGTTGTCCAATTTAACCCATCTTAACACTGGTCACAGGAGGAGTTGGATTCAGTATTCTGCCTGCTAGCCTGCTACTGAGCACCCCCTACCTTCTTTTTTTTTTTTTTTGCCCTGCAGTTTTTCTTCAGCCTTTTATTGTAAAATTTTCAAATACACAGAAGAGTTAGCATAATTCTTATCATGAACACTCATAATTCTCCACTTAGATGCAGTAGTTGTAAATATCTTGTTATATTTGCTTTGTATGTGTATTTTTTTTTTCTCTGAGCCATTGAAAGTCTGCTGCAGGCATCATGACACTTCTTTCCTAAGCACTTGAGCGTGGATCTCCTAAATATAGGGACAGTCTCCTACGTAATCATACCATTATCACGTCTAAGAAGATTAAAAATGATTCCACAATTTGCTTTTTGAGACAGGGCCTTACCATGTCATCCAGGCTGAAGTGCAGTGGCGTGATCATGGCTTATGGTAGCCTCAACCTTCTGGGCTCAAGCGAGCCTCCCTCCTCAGCCTCAAGCTGGGACTATAGGCATGCACCACCATGCCTGGCTAATTTTTTATTTTTTTGTAGAGATGAGGTCTCACTGTGTTGCCCAGGCTGGTCTCGAACTCCCAGTCTCAAGAAATTATCCTAACTTGGCCTCCCAGAGTGCTGGAATTATGGGTTTGAGCCACTGCACCCAGACATAATATTATTTAATTTTCAGCTCGTATTCAGATTTCCCCACTTCTCCCAAAAAGTAACTCATTTTTCCAGACCAGGAGCCAACTAGGGCTCATGTATTGTTTTCTGTGTTATTGATTATTGTGCCTTTTTTGTCTCTTTTAATCTAATTTAGTCTCCTACCATTCCTCCTTTTTTTTCCCCATGTCATTGGCTATTTTGAAAAAGGCAGTCCATCTGCTTGTAGAATGATCCGCATTCTGAATCTAAGGCATCATTTAACTTGCACAGCATCCCCTGTATTTCCTGTGAACTGGAAATGTGGTCTAAACAAGCACTGTCCAGTAGAATTTTCTGCAGTGATGGCAATGTTCTGTATCTATGCTGATGCTATCTAATACAGCTACTGCTCATATATGGCTGTTGAGCACTTAAAATGTGGCTTGTGACACTGAAGACTGTATTTTTAATTTTGTCAATTTTAATTAATTTTAATTTAAATAGTTACACCTGAGGTTATACTTCCAACTGCATCCCATCAGGAGGCCCATGATGTCAGGTGGCCCCTGGGTGAGGCTTACTTTGACCCCTTGGTTAAGATGATGATCTCTAGATGTCTCTACTGTAAGGTACATTTTTTTCCCTTTTGCATATTAGTAACTCATCTATAGAGTGATGGGTTGGCATCATGGGAATATTGTGTTCCTCAGTATCCTTTTACCTAATGGTTTTAGAACCTATAGACGAGCCTTGCCTGAACCAGTTATTTCTAGTGGAGGTTATGAAAAGTGGTGATTTTCTGTTTTATTGTATCTTCTGTTAGCTGACTTTCCTCTATAATGAAGAATGTTTTCCCCCTTTTCTTTCTTTCAACCTCTTTTTTTTTTTTTTTTTTTAAAAAGCCTACAACAGCACCTGGTATTCCCAGGAAGTCTTCCATCCAAGTATGAAACCGGCCCAACCCTGCTTAGCCTTCAAGATCAGATGAGAGCAAGCGTGTTCAGGGTGGTATGGCCGTAGACCCTTTTTTTTTTTAATGTTATGATGGACTTGTGAATTTCTATTTACTAGTATGTTATCAATTACAGTAATTATTCTTTTTGTTGTTTTATTGTCTTATATTTGGCCAATTGGAGTCTCTCCAGATTGGCTCCTGTGTCCTTTTGACATAACCCCGTTAATTCTGAGCCTTCTTTGATCTGGGGCATAACAAGATATTCCAGGTTTACCTCACATTTTTTCTCCTTCAGATATGGAATTAGCCTCCTATCCAAGGAGCTGTGGTTCTTTTTAATGGAGAGGGGTATTTAGAAACCAAGATATATGGTTAAATGTGTTCAAGCAATAGCAAGTTTTAGCTCCCCAATTTTTTCTTTTAGTATTCATGAAAAATGTTTAAAGTTCAAAAAAAGTTGTCATTATCGATGTTGTAAACCACTTTTCAAAGATTTCATGGAGAAAATGAAAGTGATGGGCAAAGGAGGGAATTTTGTCTTCCCAATAAAATAAAGGAAATAATAGAACATTTCTGCTTATCTTCATATTGAGGCTTCATTTAATTGTTGATTTCTTATTATAACCAAATTTGAGAGGAAGGAATTTGAAGGGAAGAATCATCTTTTGTAATTTTTTATATTGAGAGCATTCATTATATAAAATAGGATATGTTATAAAAAAAAGCTTGTATGAGCTGCTTAAGACTATCAACATGGGGGACCATTTTAACATGACAAACTAGATAGGAATATGAAAAGCTTTATTAATAAACATGGTTCAAAAATTATGTAGGTGTTCCTTATTTGAATTTTGGATAAGGAATGCCTTTAAAAAAAATTCTTCTAGTAGCGTAAAAGACCAAATCATGGCACTACACTCAGGAAGGATGTGAGTTCCATGGAGAACTGGACTTTGACCATCACCCTAGGTCCAAAGCCAATGAATGTTTGTTGTGTGCCTACGAACCCAGACAGCAATGTCAGCGACCCCTCCAGTGATCCCATCTTCTTCAGCAGGCTGTGCAGTGAGCTGAGGTTCAACATAGGGGATGTTTGTCTCTGGTGTTTTCCCATTTTTTTCTACTTCTTCCTTTTGGGCCAGAGTCCAGTGGTGGCCCAGGTATGCCAGAACCACTTGTCTCCTCTTAATGCTGCCATCCAGGTATCAGATGTTTACCTCCTTTCTTGACTGACCTCACATAAGTCTTGGGAGAAAGGTGTTCACAGTGCATTGCCCACACACCCCAAAATGCCACAGGTATTGCACCTTGAACAGACTACAGTTAATACAAATGAACTTCAAATTGGTAGAATTCCAGAAAGTGCAACCAAGTGAAGCAGTGTGAGAGAAGTGGGGGTTTTACCCAAACTGATACCAAGTGACTTTCTCCCACTTTGTAGAGGTGGGCTGGGCCCAGTTCACTATATAATGCTAAAATCTCCTAAAATGAGCTAAATACTGAAAACACTGTCAACTGATTTTATGACTCATAATACTTTATTTGGAGGCCTATAATAATTTTCAGGGCTTTTAAAGGATATTGACGTGTTATGTAGTTTTGAAAATACAGTGTTATATCTATGCTGCTACTTGTCAGTTGGATAAAGGGGCTGAATAAACACAGTTCAAAAATATAAATATTAGGTCTGGGCATGGTGGCTCATGCCTGTAATCCCAGTGCTTTAGGAGGCTGAGGTGGGAGGATCACTTGAGGCCAGGAATTCGAGACCAGCCTGGGCAACATAATGAGACCCCATCTGTACAAAAAATTTAAAAATAAAATTTAAAAATTAAATTTAAAATTAGCCAGCTGTAGGGGTGTGCACCAGTAGTCTCAGCTGCTCAGGAATCTGAGATGGGGGAGGATCATTTGAGCCCAGGAGGTTGAGGTTATAGTGAGCTATGATGGTGACACTGCAGTCTAGCCCTGGCGACAGAGCAAGACCCTGGCTCTCCAAAAAAAAATTAATAATAATAAAGTAAATTTTAAAAAACCCAAGAATGTAAATATTAGTATTAATGCTGTGAGGAGTCTGCCCTCCTCTCCCTCATTCTGCCCCCCTGCTCCCTGTATTAGCTGCTTTTGTAGAGGGGGCCCCAGTTGGTCCTAACTTAAAGCAATTTCACTCAGGTGCCCGTTATCCTTGTCTCAGGTTGGGTTCTCCCTGAAGCAGACCTGGAGAACAGGGATTTGACAGTAAGTGGTTGATTTGGGAAATAGGAATATCAGTAGGAAATGGGGGAAGGGAGGCAAGGAGGGCACTGGGTGTATTATTAAGCCAGCTATCATAGTCAGCCTGGCGCCAAATCCTACAGGGAACTTCTGGCAAGTGGTTTGCACATTCGGGATATGTGTCCAGCAGCTACTAAGCAGCATTGATTGAGGACTGATGGGCAAGGTTGTAGGTGGTAGGGAATTAACCAAACGCTCTCCAGAGCAGCCTTCCCAGGTTCTGAGAAGCCTTAGGCACGGAGCCCCAGATTCCAGAACTTAGGAGTGCCCAGAAAGGTCCTAGGGATGTGTGTAGAACGTTGCCAGCATTTGCCTTAGCCTCCCTCATGGCAGTATTGCCAGGCATGGGGCCTACATGTCAGGGCATTCAGGGAGGATCCCCATGGCAGGCACAAGAGTCTTCATCTGGTTAGGTCTCTCCTTGGCCTGAAATGCTGGCCCAGGCTTTTGAGGACAAAGCCCAGATGCTGGTCTCTGCCTGCACAGAGCAGCCTCACCCTTATTACTCCTCCCAACACACACACACACACACACACACACACACACACACACACACACACTCTCTCTCTCTCTCTCTGTGTCTGTCTCTCTCACACAAATACACAGACGTGCACATTTTTTCTCCTCATCTCTCCCTAATTTCCCCCCTCCACCTTCTACTATCCCCATTTCTCCCTCTTATCTCTCCCCTGTCTCCTATTCCTGTCTCCTTGCCTCTTCTTGCCCCCAAATCTGTCTTCTCCAGATCCTCTAACTCTTCCACCCCCATATCTTCCCACTGTCTCTCTACATCTTTATCTCCCGCACACGTACACACATGTACTCTCTCTCACACACACACACATACACACTCTTACATGCACCCGCAGTACTTTAAGCATGCTGAACAATTTGCATTTCCTTGAAAGCACCACATTATCTCATACCTCCTTCAATTAGAAGGCCTTTTTCCCCCTGCCCTGCCTTAGGTCTGTGTCATAATTATCTCAGTAAGCACTTCCTTCATGGTATTATAATTGTTTACATGTCTGTTTTCCCACTTCACTGTGAGCTCCTTGTCTTATTATTTCAATGCTCTCAGTATCTGACCCAGAATATGGCACATAATAAGCACTCAGTAAGCATCGAGACTTCCCCCTTGACTGAAATTAATTCTTCCATATTTTTTGTCTCATTCTGTTATGGACCATGAACTACTATGTGAGAACTAATGTGGTATTGATGATACTCTTTATTATACCTTCCCAGTTAGCATTTCTGTTTAATAGCAGAGGTATTCTGAATATATAATGTCATTATTTAAAGATATGATTCTCCAGGCCTGGACAACATGATGAGAACCTGTCTCTACAAAAAAATAGAAAAAATTAGCTGGATGTGGTGGCATGTGCTCTAGTCCCAGCTATTTGCGAGGCTGAGGTAGGAGGATTGATTAAGCCTGGGAGGTTGAAGGGCAGTGAGTTGTGATCATGCCACTGCACTCCAGCCTGGGTGACAGAGCAAGCCCTTGTCTCAAAAAAAAAAAAATAAATAAATAAAAATAAATAAAGTAAAATAGATGTGTTTCTCCTTGAAAATTCAGTCATTAGGTTATGTATGCCTATAAGGGGCTAATATTTGAGAACAAGTCTTTTGAACTCTGATTTGGTTTCTGCTAAGGATTGTGACAGACATTGTGAGCAGGGCACAACCTTCATGCCCCTGGAGGGCAAAGTGTGTAGCAAATACCATTTTTTTATCAACCAAAGTGTCTTGCCTGTTAATATGCATTAGTTGAACAAATGAACGTTCCCCCGTATCTTTGGTAAAAGTTCACGATCTAAGAGGAAGCACAGATATTGGAAAAAAATAGGAGAAGAGAAAACAAAAGACTGTGAAGCTTAGTTGCATCTCTCATACTGACTTGAGGATCAAATCAGCCCATTAGGTAACTCTCTGTACCCATTTCCTCAACTCTAATGTGAGGAGACAGGGCCAGCAGATTTTAAACTTCGATTCAGTTCAATTATTCACTTATTCTGTAACTTGAGAATTAGCTGTGCAACCCTGAAAAACAATGAAAAAGGAAATCTGTAGCAAAAAAAGGTAGTGGTGGCACTTTCAGGCAAACAGTAAAGTGATGGAGGGGAAATTGACGAAAGTGAGAATGCAGAAAGTATCATAATGGAAAACGTTTGTCAGCATGGAGAGAAATCCCAGAGACCTGAAACTTCTGCCAGAACCTCCATCAATCCTCCATCAATCTGTTAATCGTTGTTAACAGATTTCATTAATTCAGCTGAAATAAATTACTTGTGCATACTGAGGAAGTAAATGGGAAGGTCCTGCTAAGTTTAGGTGGGCAGCATCAAGCCAGTGCTGTGAAGCAATACAGTGACAGACAGAACAAGTTACCTGATGGATTAACTCAGTGCTCTTGGGTTTATTAAAACAGATTTCTTGGGTTAGGGCGGGGGAGATAAGGGAATTATTTATCCCTAGAGGGGCTCCAGACCAGGAGATGTTACTGGGGCATGAGTAGGCTCTGGAGAGCGCTGTGGAAAACTCCTGCTCTCCAGTGTTCAGGACATGGATAATAACCAGGTGTTGTATGCAAAAATAAAAAGGAAAAATAAAGAGAACAAAGCATTTTTTGATGGAAATCCATGGTCCCAGGGGATATAGACTTACATTCTGTATCATTAATTTATCATTGTATCTCTCTGACTTCATTGTGTCATTTCTATTTGCATTATTAATTTAGCTAAAGAGTATCTACAGTTCAGTGACTTTTTTAGTTGCATTGAGAGCAATCTAAATTGGGCTTTTAAAGATACTTCTTTCTGTTCTTCAGGAAGACTTTATGCAGTTATCACTTCTTTTTCCTTCAGCAAAATGAATTGAATAAAACTCTTATATTTCTATGAGAAAGTGCTCTGTCTTTGGAAGGTATGGCTCTGAAATGATCCTATAATGAGGAAATCAGGTACAATGCTCATTGATCTCAAAGAGCGTAAGAAAACATTTGTAGTCACAAGAAAAAAGAATTTTTATTTAACCTGTAATTGTATGTTTATATTGTAATTCATCCCCCATTTCTTTTTGAGATACTATCCCTTGGAATCTGTAAAGGATGCCTGTTTAAAGCTCTTGGGGCTAAAATGTAAACATCTCTAAGTTCAGAGGAATAGATATGGAACAGAGAGATGTAAATTGTATCTTTGTTATTGCTTTATTTATTCCTAGTTTATTATTTTATCATTTGTACTGGCCTGATAAAATTTTCATTTAATTGGATATCTATTTAGAGAATTACTGCCATCTATCATATAGTACTCTGCTGGAGAAAAAAAAATCCATACCTAACTGTTACTAAAAATGAGACAGCATATATTAATATTACCTTTCAAAATATTTTGAGGGAAACAAATCAGTTTGGTTATTATTGCCCATTTGTTTTTTGTATGTCAAAACAAAGCTCAGGCCTATTTTATGTTCAGAGAACTAAGGAAACAGCTTTCTCATTTCATCATCTTATAGGTGTGTTTCTAATTACAGTGCATACCTGCCTAATTTAGAAAATGTTCTGATACTTATCTTTGATGGACCACAATCCATGACTTTTTTAAGGCTTTAATTACTAGCGTACTGAATCAAAGTGCTTTTTTATGCCTTGCTTTTAAGAAAAAGCCATTTTAAGATTGAATCACTTTCACCAATTATAGTGTGGTGATGATGCAGACATCTTTATGTAGTTATTAGTGCCAGAGCAAACTGGTTTCTGATCATTGATGTCTGCAGTATATTTTTATTCATAGAAAATGGAATTTAAGTTGATGATCTAGCAAGTATACTCAATTGCTGTGACGATCAGAATCATGATATTTTGTAGATATCATATAGATAAGAAATCAGTAGGATTGATTTTTTTTTTTGTTTGGGGCAAAACTTCTAAAAGGAAACACTGTCTAATGTGCTACTTTCATAATAAAGGGATTGTATTTTTGTGATAAAGTATCAAACTGTATACATATATATACACACACATACATGTGTATATATATAAAGATTTTATTCCCTAAGTTGATGAAAGTAAAAATCCATCAAATCTTATTTTATTTAAAAATTGTAGCATTTTGTAAAATTCAACTTTTGATATGTGTCATTTGCAAAATTGTTCATTTTCTAAGATAAGGTGAATTTCTTGGCAACATCAGCTTTTACTTTCTACTTCAATGCTCCCTGTATGTTGTAAAGACCACAGTATACAGACAGGTGCTAGTTGTAAAAATATTTATCACAAAATCAAACTTTGTTTATATTTAGCTTGAATATGAGACTCAAATTAAGAAGATGCTACGCTCAAAAGATAGCCTGGGACTAAAAGAGGAACTGACAGATGAAGACAGAGAAAAGGTAATAAACTAAATTGATAACCTTTCTGTTAACAGAGGAATTCTGGAGTGTTTATATTTTGAGATATTGTTTTAAATAAAATCATCTTATTAGAAAGATCCCTTTGATTAAACCTTACGTGATTATTTAAAGATTTTTGCTTACAGAATATTGCTTTAATGTCTAATTTAATTAAGTTTGCTGAAAGGGAGTTACTTTGTGAAGAAAGGATAGACTCTAAAGAAAACCTCAGTGTTGTCAGTAGGTAAAATTGTTTTTCTAAATCATCCTTGTAGCTGCTCTTTTCTTAGTTTGAGAAGTGTTTTAAATGAAAAGTAAACAAAATACAGCATTTTGATTATTTTATTTGTGCGAATATATATAATTTTGTACATTTTAACCTTTGCACAGAAAACGTGGAAAGAAAAGATTGCATATCTAAGCAATAGACAAAAAGATCGACAAGGAATACTTAAATAAATTCTGCTATGTATCTGCTATAATGCAGGCTTCTAATCCTCCCGCCTATCTCCATATAAATGATTCTGTTCAAGACCGTAGATGTTTTCTTCACTAAAAGCAGTAAAGCTCTTTTAGATGAAATGTCTAAAAACATCTTGTAATAACTTGGAGCATGCTGGCAAGAGTAGTCACTTGTGACTATGTGTGAAACCCCCTCAGCCAGTCGATATTGTAATAAGCAAAAATGGTAGCATCACTCCATTATTCAGAAAAGCCAACAGCGTGCTTGTTCCTTAGGCTGCAGCATTCATTAAGAAAAGCTTACTGGGCTGAAAGCTGGAAACAGATGATAACGGGATATGATTTTCATATTTAATGCTTTCCTTGGAAGAGTGTGTGTGCTACAGATTGATAGAAGAATCAACTGCTACTTTACTAAAAGACTTTCAGGTTTGCCCTATAGCTACCGATGGAATCATTCAGCCAAGAAATTAACTTTTTCTCCTTTTACCTGCTTCATATATCTGCTAAGCAGGCTGCCTGGCTGCCAGTAAATGTTATTATGCAGTTAACTGTTTGGTATTTAAGACTCTTATCAGAAAAGAAACAGAGGCCACACTATTTTGTTTTTATAGTAGGAGGAAGGTTTTAGTTTTTCTTTCTTCCGTGCATTAGCAGGCATTAATCTGAGTTTATAGAAAGTTTTCGTTTTCCTTCCTCATAGATTAAAAAATTAAAAAAAAAACCCTAGAATTTAGAGCATTCTTTAAACTGTAAGATACAAAACACCAAGCCCCAGTAACCTTGACCTATATAAAAAGGCTTTAATGATAAATGATGTATATGCCATTCGATGTAGACCAAATGTGGTATGATGTGATAGAATTTTAGAGCATTCAGGCAGTTTTTCTGTTTGACATTCAGTCATGAAATAATTGATGTGTTTTAATCTAGAAGCCAGTTAGTTCTTTCTATGCCATTCTTGATAGACATATTCTTAGCACGGCAGTGTCAATGGTACTTCAGGAAAACGGAAGCTTTTTTTTTTCTTTATTTACCCACTGATTCTTTACCTTGCATGTAGTTGTGGAGTCTCCTTTTAGGACATATTTAAAATTAGGGCAAGAGACATACAGTTGACAGCCCCTTAAAATGTTACATATAATAATTAGAAGTCTTTTCATTTATATGGAAAGGTGTCATTTCCGTAAAAGCTTTGACTATTGGCTGTATAAGAATCGATTAGGTAACACTTTGAGAAATTTATATTTTGCCTTTTCTAATTTTCCATTGATGTTCAACCAATTAAAAGGTAAATACATTTCAGCAAAATCATGTTTTAGTTAATCCTTATACTAATTCCTGAACCATTCCTTATCATATTAGTTATGTCTTATTGTTTAGTGGAAATCCAAGCTTCTCTTCTTTGGGCAGTCATATGAATTGGTCTTGGTCATTGACCTCCAGGGCCTTTCCTGAAGCATAGTACAGTCACTGGTTGAATCAATAAATAGTTGTTAAGCATCTGTTCTGTTTGAGAAGCAAGAGTAGGCACCTCTATGAAGGCCACAATTTTCTTACCTTCAAAGTGCTTCTCACAAAGCAATGTTCTTTCTAAGGCACAGAATAGTGTGTGATAAAGTGCCAGTCACGTGGGACAAGCATGAGCAATGAGAAGAAAGAAGGTTCTGCTTCCTGTGAATTGAGTAACCCCAGCCCTGGAGGAGGAGGTGGTGTGTGAGCTGGCATAGAAGGATGTGCAGGATGCCAGTCAGTGGTAGAAAATGAGCTTGGAAAGCTACCTTGTGGGATTTGGTACCTGGAACTATGGTCCCAGGCTAAGAACTGAGATTTCCTCCTGGAATTTGTGTGTGTGTGTGTGTGTGTGTGTGTGTGTGTGTGTGTGTGTGTGTGTGTTGGGGCAGATGAAGGAAGGACTTGTGAGCAGAGCAGTCACATCCCATGTGTGCAGCTGCGGGAAGATGAGGCTGGCAGTGCTGTGCAGGATGAGCCTGGGGAGGAGTACGTGGAACTGAGGAAATCAGGCTCCATTCAGACAGGAGGAATTAACAGAATGGAGGACCTGTATTGGGGATGGCCATTGAGGTGGAAAACACTAACAAAGGGGAGAGGATCTATCAAATTGGTGATCATTCTGAATTATAAAAAGGTATTTTTTAAGTGGCTATATAGCTTTCAACCATAGGCAGTAACTTGGATGCCAAGAAAAGTCATCAAGTGGTGTGTGTCCATTTTTTAAATATAAAAACTCTGGCTCAGTTTTGGTGTAGGACATCTATTATTTGCTTGCATCCGGTAGTTGCTCTTTAGAATCATACATTCGCTTAGAAGGATTAATAGTTAGTCTGTTCATCTGCCATGCTTGTTTCCACTATTAATTTACTTAGTCAGCTTACAAAAAATGTGTCTTACCAAAAAGGCACATTTCAAGCCCCACTCAGATCCTCACAAATTTTACTATAGTAATTCTTCACCTCTATTATATATATTATTATTTTTTATTTTGGGGGCAAACTCTGTTTCCAGACATGTTCTTCTGGTTGAAGAACGGTGACTAGAGAATATACATAAAAACACATAAAAATGTATGTCCTCAAGAAAGATTGAGATGGCGTTTTTGAATGACAGTATACATTTGGGAATAGGGTTGTAAGGTTTCTTTGAACTATTATGCTGTGAAATATATTCTACTAGAAGTAGAAGCAAACTGATTATACTCTGTCAGGAATGGATAGGTGTGGAGGACCAGGGAATTTCATGACAGAGCTGAAGGCTTGTTGAGGAGCTTCACTTCCACTGTGGTAACCCTCCCTGCAAGGATCAGGTGGGAGAATGGTTATAAAGGTGTTATTCCCACTTTTAATACTGGTAGTAACAATGGGTAATAATCACTGCACTTTTACTTTGCTAGGTGCTGTATTAACACTTTATGTGTATCAACTCATTTAATCTTCTCAACAACCCTGGAAGTAGAGGATATTGTTGTCCCCATTTTATAGTAAGGCTCAGAAAATTTAGTTAACTTGCCGAAAACTACACAACCAGGCAAAACCAATATTCAAACCCAGACCACTGGACTTCAGCATCCATGCTGTTAACCACCTTGCAGCAATGCCCTCTGAGGTAGTATGGGTAAAAGATAGTATGGGTAGCTCTTCAAAAGTTGGAGAAATTCCTGGTGAAATAAAAACAACTTTAAATACTGCATTTTTACCTAGACTTGAGGGAGGAAATGGTCTTCCTTCGTGCTGTAGTATTTGAGCTGAATCAGGTGAGCCATGGCAAGCTGAGGACCCGCCCCCTAAACTGCCCATGTTTGCAATAAAAGAAGCGTCCGTTTCTGTTGGCTTTGTTGGGCAGAAGAAATGCCTTACAACTCGACTGAAGAAGAACTTGAAGGGAGAAAGCCTGCACGGCCACAGGAGGCAGCTGTGTGCCTGGTATGCAGGGATGAGCTCTGCAGTGGCTTTAGCCACGGATCTGAGCATGTGTCCGAGGTGCCCCCAGGAGCAGTGCCACTGCAGGAGAGGCACACGACAGAGAAGACAGCACCCCAGTATGAGATGATGGAAAGGGTTCTTCCATTCCAGATGTGTTCCCAGGATCTGAGCACCATTCATAAGACCAAGGCAGCCACTGTAGGACCTGGCTCATCTCCAAGGAGTAAAGGGACCAGATACCTTGTGTGGGGGAAACTTGATTGAAATAAATATTGCAGCAAGGGAGAAAGGAATCCTAAAACTATACTGAAGTGTCTCTATCGAAAGAGCAAGTGACTTAGGTTGGAATCCCCTGGGAAGGACCCTAACACAAGGATTTGAGTGTAAGTCGTTTATTTGGGAGGTGGTCCCAGGAAGCACAGATAGAAAAGAGAGGAAGATGGCATGGGGAAGGGAAAGCGGGCTGTAAGAGTGTGTGATTGAGTGGGTTATCACTCATAGCACCTGGTGCTCAGTCCCATTGGGGAACCTTGGATGACTGTGTAGGGCATGCCTCAGGGATATCCCATTCAAGGAGTAGGAAAGGGAGGTGTTTCCCCTCCAGGTCTGTCACTACCAGAGTGCCACGCCTGGCTCCTCTTCTGGTGCTGCACAGCAGCTGAGAGAAACGCTTGGGCCAAGAGGCACAGGTGCTTAGAGGAGGACACTGGGCAGGTACTGGAATGATGAGGGCCCAGGGATATGGGCCCGCCCTCTCACACCTGCTAAGGGAAATAACAGTGGGTGGAGGAGGTAGAGGTTATTCCTTTGAGTTCTCTGTATAAGCCCGATTTCTTATCCTTATTAGCCCACAGTGCCACCTTCACCAGCAGCCTCCTTGAATCACTGCTCAACTATAAACAACACAAAAATCTCCCTAGACGGGGGCTCTGAGCAGTTGCCTTCACGGGGAACGTGGCCCTCGGTTCTGCCATTCTCAAAGTTATGGCTGTACTTGATTTAGACAGAGCCATGACAAGTCAAAAAGTAGCCTCTCTGTGTTCAGCTGGACCTTTTTATATTAACTGATTTCTTATTTATATGTGTTTGTATTCAGAAAACAATTAGAAATTAACCCGAATTACACAAATTGTATTTCAAGTCCTGGCCCTAAAACTACATCTGCAGATCTGCAGACCTTTTTTTCAAGAGAGGGTAGAACATGCTCTTCTCTCCCAGCTCACTTGACAGTAAGCTTCCACATGGCAGGGCCCAGCCCCTTCTTGCCCGCCACACCACCCCACAGCACCCTGCACCTGGTGAGTGATGATAACCTGCTGACCTGAAAGGAGGAAGAGGGGTGGGCTGCTTTCTGAGTGAAGGGTACTCCCCATTTCATGTGGTGTTCGAGGGCAGATGACATTTGGACTCTCCACTCCTGCTTTTGGAGGTGCCTTCCAAGGAGCTGGTGGGGAGTGTGGCTCTGATGGACAGCTCCCCCATGGGTCTTTCAGGCACTATTCTAAGGATTTTATATAATATAGGCGTATAGAAATACACATTGGTTACAGCAACCTTACAAAATAAGAACTATTTTAATACCCATTTTACAGATTAAGAAATGGGAGCTCAAATAAATTAAGTAACTTAATTTCTTAGTCACACAGCTAGCAAGTGGCATACTGGTCTGGAGTCTTAATAAATACATCAGTCTGCTTTTCAGTTACTGGAAGAAAGGATTTACTTAGGAAAATGGTGGGAGAGGGCCTTTTTTAAAGATATTAGCTACTCTCTCGTAGTCAAGAAGGAAAGACAGTATTTTTAAAACTTACCCATTGTGGGGACATTTGGCTAGCCAGCTGTCTTCCTTTGCTCTTCTCTGTGGCAGGATTCTGTGGCAAGTGTATTATGTGACAGAGGCTCTAACAAGTGAGAAAATCGTATTCACAGATAGAGGTGCCTATCGTGTAGTGGAAAGAGGGGGAAGAGAAAAAAAGTGGATGAGAAGGGGAAAAGAAACATAAGTCAATTTAACAAGAAAAAGATAAATTTTTGTGGGGAAACACTGTTTCTTTTCTCCTTTTGATAGTAGAAAAGGATGTATAGAAGCTCCATAGGAGAACGAGTATTGAGTTCTTGTTCTTTAGAAGACTTTCCAAATTCATATAGTCCATGAAATACTGTATTATTAGAAAAAGATATACTTCATGCAGTCTTAAAAAAAAAGTTAGTGCCTAGAACTTCCTTGGAAAAGAATCTGGTAGTAACAGTCACGATGAATACACACATATGCTTTGTGCCAGCAGTCCCACTTTTGGTAATCTGTGCCCTAGAAAGAAAATCTTTTGTTCAAAACGGCAAAAATATAGTCTGCGTGTTGCAACATTATTTGTAGCAGCAAAAACACAGAAGCAGCCTGAATGAGCAGCTGCAGAGGAGAGGCTGAGCTAGGGAGAGAGAGCACCCTCATGATCAAGTATTCTGCATATGGCACCCAGAATCCAGTGCATTCCTCATGATCTGGGCAGTGTCCAAGGAATATTATTAAGAGAGCAAAGCAGGTTGCGGAGAGTTGCTTACAACATGCTCTCACTTTGTACAAGTGGCCAAACCTTACCAGCAAGGAATTAGTTGTCCTGGGTTTGAAGGAAGGTGTGAATAGGCATCCTAACTGGTTTGCTTCAGTTACTTCATGGAGGGGAGAGGGAGGCAATGAGCTGGGGAAAATAAGTAACTTGTTCTTTACATCCCTTTGCCTTATGTCTCATTTCTATAATTTAATAATTTTTATACGATTTTAAAAATTAAACCTATGAAGAAGGGATGAGCAGGTGGTTAGTTCATTTTAGGAAGAAGGAGCCTGCTTGTGGTTGAGACTGTTCTTTTAATTGTGGGGGAGTGTGAGTTGCTTACGTCCTTACTCAAATCCCTCAGAATTATAGGAAATTGGAGGTGCCTTTCTATCCCTCTGATGTAGTTCTGCATATTTCTTTTGTGAATGGAGATCTCTAAGAGAGTTTCATCCTGAGTTACCCTATTTGGGGATGGTGGAGCATATACAGGGGATATTGAATTGTATTATAAAAAGAAAGAGCTGTTACCTTGACAGTTTTAGGTGTTTGTTAAGCCTCTTAGGAAGTGTTACTTGAAAACCATAACTTAACTTTGTATTACTTTGACCAAGACAATTGCTTAGGCCTACGGATGTGAAACAGTGGTTTTGGGGTGTTCTGTTTATTTTGTGAAAGTTACCTGCTGTCACTATTTTGGAATGCCGAATTTCTCTTGAAGCTCATACCTGCTTTTCTCTTACTCTTCCATTTACCCCACAGACTAGGTTTTATTTATCATATACAAGTTCTATTCAGGGTCTATCTTAGTGAGATCAGATTTTGAGTTATTTGAAGTTAGAAATTAGGCACAGGCTTCAGATTCACTATTAGGGATTTTTATGTTTGTTTGTTTTTAAAAGCTGTGGTTCAGTAATGCAATTTGAGTTTGACTGACTCAGTTTTGAATATTGTAGCATAAGAGGTTTGCATTGGAGTCCTGGTATCTGAGTTTGAATTCTGGCTCTGTGAACATGGACAAGTTGCTCAACCTGGCTAAGTCTCATAAGAGTAGGGCTAATAATAATGATTGTTTTCATAATATAAATCTCTTAGCTCCTCCTTGTCACCTCGTACATGCTTGATAAATGTTCCCTGCTCTTGATGCCACCGTCACCACCATCATTACCATTGTTGTTCTCCACTAGGGTAGCCTTACTTTGATCCTGGATTCTTGCCACTTATTTAAGATAGTGAAGAGGTTGTTGTGGGGGTAGGGAGACTACCTATGAATTGAAGAAATAGGAGGTAATACCACTTGATGGTGACAATTCGTAAAGATTGATTTTGTGCAAGATAATTTACAGAATACACCATTAAAGCCTAATTTAACAGATACATCTTAAATTTAGATAGTTCCAATAACTGTTGAATTTCATGGCCAGAGATATCTCTCGATGGGCGAAGTTGTGAGATTTTGGTGATGACTACGTTTATCATGGTGGCAACATGTAAGAAGAAGACTTAAAAATCACAATGGCATACTGTATTAGTTTGCTAGGGCTGCCATAACAAAATACCACAAACTGGGTGGCTTAAACAACAGAAATGTGTTTTTTGAAGTTCTGGAGGCTGGAAGTCCAAGATCAAGGTGCCAACAGGGTCGCTTTCTGGTGAGGCCTTTCTCCTTGAGTCATAGAAGGGGCCTTCTCACTGTGTCCTCATGTGCCTTTTCTCTGTGTGCATGAACTGAGAGATCATTGGTATCTCTTCCTCTTATAAGGACACCAATTCTATTGGATTAAGGTCCCACCATTATGACATAATTTAACCTTCATTACCTCCTTTAAGGCCCTATCCTTTAAGCCACAGTGGGGATTGGGACTTCAACATGTGAATTGGACACAATTCAGTGTGTGATACGTGTATCATGTAAAATATGTATAATAATTTTATAATAAACATATAACTTCAGGATTGTTGCATGTAAATTATTGTTAATGGATTTTTAAAAATCTTCTCAATGTGACTTAAGAACTTGCTTACATAGAAATTAAAAACAATAATTGTACCATGTGAAAAGCTGAAAATTTGGTCTAACAGCTTCATTTCCATTCTGCATTTAACTTGCTGCTTCTCATTCCCTTGTCTGTGAAGATAATAAGAAGAAGAAAAAATAAAGATTTCCTTAGCATTTTGCAAAACATGAAGTGTAACTTTTTTTTCAAAGTATATTAGTGGTTAAGGTCTGCCTTTAAATACTGTAGTTCATAATGATTAAGACATCATTACAGTTCTAAACTTGTTGATCTCTTCTTATGTTCACTCCTCTTCTTTCCCCCAGTAAAGATGAATTCCTGATTTTTAAAAGTTATCTTCTGTTCACTAATAAATATTTTCAGTCATGTTCATGTGCTTTGCTATTGCTTCCCACAACTCCCAACATTTTTCAAGACTGCAGATGAATAACTGTGACAAGAAGAGAAGAAAACTGAACTAAAATCTTGGATTATAGATTTATCTCTAGCACTCAACTACAGAAAGTAATAGGAAGGTGTGGAAAAGTTGGTCATTATGTCAGATCCTTAAATACTGATACATGCTGCTGCTTTTGGCAATAACATCTGTCTCTCAAAAACTTTTGAATTCCTAATATTATTCCTGTGTCAACAATAATGTGAAACATGGCATTCTGTTTTCAGCTTCCCTGGCTCAGAAACTGCTTTGAGAAGACACATAATAGTGTTCAGAATTTAAGATTAAAGAGTACTCTGTTTCCTGTTGCTAAGCTAATAAAATGACAGACTTTTAAAAAAGAAAAGAGACACCTGTCTTAGAGCCTGATCTCAGCAAATGGGAAACCTGCCAGCCTACAGAAACTCAGCTTACATTTCACTGGAGCCAGTATTTTACTTTGCAAGTGTGGAGCTAGTTCAAATGCAGCATTGTCTTATAGTGAGCACAAGTTAATTTTTGCAAGTTTCTCATTTTTTGTTATAAAAGTTTATATAATTGCCGGTGGGAATGTAAAATGGTGCAAACACTTTGGAAAACAGTTTGGCAGTTCCTGAAAAAGTTAAACATATAGTTACCATACGAGGCAACAGTTTCATTCATAGCATAGCATTCAAGCATAGCAGCTTGCTGTGTACAAGATTGGACACCAAAAGTGGACAAAAGTTTATAGCAGCATTATTCATAGTAGCCAAAAAGTGGACACAATTTACATGTTCTCATCTGATGAATGGATAAACAAACTACAGTATATCCTTAAAATAGAATATTATTCAGCCATGAAAAGGAATAAAATACTGATAAATGCCACAAAATGGATAAACCTTGAAAACATTGTGCTAAGTGAAAGAAACCAATAAAAAAGACAACATATTATACGATTCCACTTACATATTCATAAAATGTGCAGAATAAGCGGATTTTTACAAACAGAAAGTAGATTAATGGCTGCCTAGGGCTGGGGACTGACTGGGGAGGATGGGGAGTTACGCTAAAAGGTATGGGGTTTCTTGTTGGAGTGATGAAAAAAATGTTCCAAAATTGATTGTGGTGATGGTCGCACAACTCTGCGAATATACTAAAAACCCACTGAATTGTATGCTTTTAAAAGGATAAGTTTTATGGTATGTGAATTATATCTCAGTAAAATGGTTTTCAAAAGTTTAAATCAAATTGAATTTATTAAACCAGAAAAAAGAAAAGAGAATAGCAATGTTAATATTCTTGACATAATTCTATATAAACACATTTTGGTAAATATCTTTTTCCTGTGTAAGCATACAGGAGTATAGGTATAAGCATACTGAGTATGTAATTTTTTAAATTTACCATATCTAAGTATTTTTGTTATGACATAGTCTTTATTTGCCTCATTTTTATGACTTCATGACCTTTCCCTATTTTATAGTCATATAAGTTGCTTCCAACTTTTTATGATTTGAAATAATGCTCTACGTGAACTTGTTTGTCCACATAGCTGCTTTTCTATTAGCTTTATTTCCTTATTATGATGGATTTCCATATAGAATTACTGAATCAAAGCAACAAGCATGGGTAGGACTTTTGATGCCAGATTCTTTCCTACGAGGATTCTGCCCATGTATTCAGCCACCAACGGTGTGACAGCTTCTATTTCACCTAACCTTCCTCAGTACTGGGGGGTTATAATTTTTAAAAATCATCTTTATTTTACAATAATTTTAGATTTGCAGAAAAGTTGCAGAGATAGTACAAAGTGTTCCCTTGGATCCCTCACCTAGTTTCCACCATTGTTACCATCTTACATTACCATGCCACACTTGGCAAATCTAGGAAGCCAACACAGATACATTACTGTTAACTGAACTCTAGACTTGATTCAGATATTGCCAGTTTTTCCATTAATGTCTTCTTTTTTTGTTGTTCCAGGACCCAATCCAGGATTGTTATAATTTTAATTTTTAAAAATTCAATATAATGTTTATAGAATGGTATTACATTGTTATCAGTCTTAGACATAGGGTTATAATGGAGCTGAAAAAATTCCTATTGCCTAATGACTTAACATTGTAGTGTAATGCATTCCTGACATGTTTGTGGTGATGCTGGTGTCAACAAACCTAGTGTGCTGCCAGTTGTATGAAAGTATAGCAGAAACAATTATGTATAGTATATAATACTTGGTGATAATAATAATAAATGACTTTGTTACTGGCTTATTATTGGCCCAATTGACAAAATTGGATTATGGGTTGTGGAATAGAAAACAAGATTATATCAATGTTAAATTTTCTGATTCTGATCATGAACTGTGCTCAAGAAAGAGCGTGTCTCTGTGCTTTTGGAAATGCTCACTGAAGTGCTTAGTGGTAGATAGGCAGGGTGTCCCAACTTACCCTCAAATGGTTCAGAAAAAAATCATAGCTTATATTTAGGTATACACACATACAGAGACAAACACATATATGTAGAGGGAGAGAAAATGATAAATGGGATAAAATGTAAACATTTGGTAAATCTGGCTAAACACTGTTAGGGGAATGTTTTGTATTATTTTTGCAATGTTTCTGTAAGTGTAAAATTATATCAAAATAAAGCCACGCATGCTGATGCACACCTGCAGTCCCAGCTACTTGGGAGGCTGAGGCAGGAGGGTCACTTGAGTCCAGGAGTTCGAGTCCACCCTGGGCAACATAGACCACATCTCTATAAATAAAAAAAAAAATTGTTTAAATTATGTCAAAATAAAAAGTTACTGCTTCCTATAAATAATACTGGCAACAACTAGAAATAGTGCGGGAAGACAACCTTCCTATTGAGTTGAAGCAGATCCTCAAGTACACGTTGCCTTTTTTGGGCCCTTGGATGAATGATGCATCGTCCACAGACTTTTATTTTTACACATAATTAAGGGCCACTTTTTTATAATTGCTTATTTGTTACAGACCACTAACATGCCGTGTACTTATTAATTAGTGTATTACTAGAGTTTGTTGAGGACCCAGAGTTCAGTATTCCAAGAAGTCTGGCAATGCTTGGCAAAATTGCAAAACAGTTAATAACTACTTGCTGTCACAGAGAGTGGTAAATACTCCTCTTTTTGGGAAATAAACCTCTGCTAACAGTGTTGTCTCTTGAATTGGGTCCTTATTTTCACTTTCTGTAGTTCTGAAGCATTTACTATAAGTACATCATGGTTCCCTGCTACTTTTCCTGACTGTGCAGATTACCAATCTGTTGTTTCTCTCCAGTTCTTGGCTCTGGATTCGTTGTTCAGTTTTGCCTATCTTAGGGGGTTGGAGACATTTGAGAATTACTAGTTGAGAGCAGTAACTCAGGGGCACTTCCTTTGGCCCTCCTCAGGTGTCTTTCTCATATCTGAGATGTGCCTTCTTTTGTGCTTTGGCTTGGCCTTTAGCGGATCAAAAGAGGAAGGTGCTTAGGCCTGCCGTGTCCTCCCTGTGCTGGGTTAGTCGTTGCTCTGGTGTTGGTGCATTAACACTTCATAAACTGGTCTTGAAAATGAAAAATTAAAGGCTTCTCAGACTTCTAAGTCTGATCACTGATTTGCTTCATGTCTCCACCAAGTAACTGCTATTGCACAGCCACTCTGAGGCCTCAGCCCTTTTAGCCCTGCTAAAGTCTCCATAGTAGCCCATCCCTCAGAGCCATCTATTTACACAACTAGTTTTTTTATAACAGGAAAAATGAAAATAGTTGTTAGATTACAGTAGTGGTAATAGGTAATTTTTCCTGTTTTAAAATTTGTCTTTGTTATTATATCAGTGTAATATATATCAGCTTTTTTATTACAAAAGGAATAGAAGACACAGTATATTATGAATACTATTCATATTGGTGAGTCAGAATGTTGATTAATATCATTTTGCTATTTAAACCATACGGTATAATGGAAAATTCTTTAAAATGACATAATGGCCTCTTTGGATGGTGAAATGACAGTATTCTATAAGGCAGGCTTGACCCAGCAATTTCAGTTCTAGAAAAGTATCCTACTGATAAACTTGCCTGTGTGCAGAGAGACATACACTCAGGGATAATCACTGCAGCATGATTTGGAGTGGAAGATGGTGGGAAACAAACCAATGTCCTTCAATAGCAGACTGTTTACATAAATTATGGTACATCTATAGAATAGGATAATATGCAGCTGTTAAAATTGGATATAATAAAAACTATAATTATATAATGCAAAGTATGTCACCCTTTACGCACATACCTACTAGTGTATCCAGGTCCTTTCTGCAAGAAACTTAGAATTGCTTTCTCTGGGGAGAACAGCTGGAGGACTAAAGGATCATGGAGGTAGAACTTCCTTTTTCCTCTGTACTTTTCTATCCTGCTGGATCTTCCTGCTTCTCCTCCCTCTGTGGGGAGAGATGGGAGAGATGTACTTTTCCTAATTTTTTTTTGAGACGGGGCCTTACTCTGTAGCCCAGGCTGGAGTGCAGTGGTGTGATCATAGCTCACTGCAGCTTTGACTTCCTGGGCCCAAGCAGTTCTAACCTGCCTCAGTCTCCAAGTAGCTGGGACCACAGGTGTGTGCCACCATGCCCAGCTAATAAAATACATATATATACACATATATATATATTTATTTATTTATTATTACTATTATTTTTTTTTTTATGGAGTTTTGCTCTTGTCACCCAGGCTGGAGTGCAGTGGCAAGATCTCGGCTCACTGCAACCTCTGCCTCCCGGGTTCAAGCGATTCTCCTGCCTCAGCCCCCTGAGTAGCTGGGATTACAGGTGCCCAAATATTTTTTAATTAAAAAAATTTTTTTTAATTTTTAATTTTATAGAGATGGAGTCTCACTATGTTGCCAAGGCTGGTCTCAAGTTCCTGGGCTCAAGCAATCCTCCCATCTCAGCCTCAAGGCCGGGAACTCTTCCTAATCTCAGATTAGCTGCATAACTTAATTTCTTTTCTAAGGATTTTGTATTCATTTGTTCATTTTCTTTTTTTGTGATAGCTTTATAGTTTTTATTATATTCAGAGTTGCGCAGCCATAATCACAATCAATGTGAGCATACTTTCATTCCTGAAAAAGAAACCCCATACCTTTAGGAATCACTCTTTACCTCCCCCAATTCCTTCTACTCCCCACTACCCACCCCAGCCGTTCAGTCCCCAGCCTGGGGCAAACAGTTAACTACTTCCTGTCTCTAAAAATTTGCCTATTCTGAACATTTTCTATAATGAAATCTTACAGTATATGGTCTTTTGTGACTGGCTTCTCATTTAGCATGATATTTTTGAAGTTCATCCATGATGTAACAGGTATCAGTAATTCATTTCTTTTCATGGCTGAAAATTATTCTCTGGTATGAATGTATTACATTTTATCTAGTCATCTAATGTTGGCCATTGGAGTTATCTCCACTTTTGGCTATCATAAATAATGTTGCTATGCACATCCTTTTACAAGATTTTGTGTAGTCATATGTTTACACTCTCCATACTTCTGCCTAGATATGGAATTGCTGGTTAGATGGTAACTCTGTTTAACTTTTTCAGGAGCTGCCAAACTCTTCTAAAGTGGGTGCACCGTTTTATATTCCCATCAGCAGTGTGTGATTCTAATTTCTCCACATCCTGGACTACACTCGTTATTGCCTGTTGTAGTGAATTCTTATAATTTTATGTTGCCTCAGCATCCGTTTTAAATCTAAGTTGAACCTTCTCATACCAGAAGCAGGACTCAGTCATCCCTGACACAGTTGGCAGTTCCACCCTCCTTCGCAGTTCCTCAGTGTGGTCGGTCCAGATACCCTGCCTTACACAGCTGCTCTCTGGTGACCACTTCCCTATGGGACAGCTGGATGCAGCCTGCTTGACAGGCCCTTCTGACCTTCGCATCCCCCATGGACCATATGCCACAGTGACCACCTCTCAGTCACTGGGTAACCTCCCAGAACTCATGCCTGCTTGCTTTAAACTCACCAGTTAAAACTCCCTAGGCTGCCTGTGGGAAACCTGTTTGGATAACACCTGGGACTCAGTAAAGACATTGGCTCATGTGTCCTTCCCCTCAACCCCTGCTTCTACCATGTAAGGACACGGGTCCCTTTTCTCTCTCTCTCTGCCTGCACTCCCTGACGTTTGTGTGTGTGGCCTCCAGGTGTGCCATGTACTCCCCAGAACCTGTAAGTGATAATGTCTTTATTTCCATCTCGTATTTCTCCTAATTATTGGAGGGGTACTCTCCATCTTAAAAATCCTAAATTAAGACACCTATCATTCTTAGTATAGCCATTGATATGGGCTGAATATTTGTGTCCCCCCCAAAGTTCATATATTGAAATTCTGATCCCCAAGGTGATGGTTTTTGAGGGTGAGGACTTTGGGAAGTGATTAAATCAAGGGGGCAGAGCCTTCATGGGTGGGATTCGTTTCTTTATAAAAGAGGCCCGTGGAAATTTGCCTGCCCCTTCCACCGTGCGAGCACACAGCAGAAAGATGCTGTCTGAGAGAAAGCAGTTCCTTACCAGACCCAGAGTCTGCTGGCGCCTGCCTTGATCTTGGACTTCCCAGCCTCCAGAACTATCAGAAACAAATTTCTGTTATTTATGTGCTGTTTATGGTATTGTTATAGCAGCCTGAACAGACCAAGACAGCCATCATAGTGGGTAAAGTGATATCTTATTGTGCTTTTGAATTATGTTTCTCTAATGAATAATGATATTAAGCATCATTTTGTGTGTTTATTGGCCATTCATATATCTTCTTTGGAGAAATGTCTATCCAAATCCTTTCCCCACTTTCAAGGGCTGTTTGTCTTTTTATTATGTAGTTATATGACTTCTTTATATATTTTGGGTACTAGACCCTTATCAGATACATAATTTACGGTATTTTCTCCCATTAAGTGGGTTATATTTTCACTTTTCTGATGATGTCTTTTCAAAGCATGTATTTCTTTTTTCAAAAACATATTCTATACTTTCTTTTTTTTGAGATGGAGTCTCCAGGCTGGAGTGCAGTGGCATGATCTCGGCTGACTGCAGCCTCTTCTGCCCGGGTTCAAGTGATTCTCCTGCCTCAGCTTCCTGAATAGCTAGGATCACAGGCACCTGCCACCGTGCCCAGCTAATTTTTGTATTTTTAGCAGAGACGGGGTTTCACCATGTCAGCCAGGCTGGTCTCGAACTCGTGACCTCAGATGATCTGCCCACCTTGGCCTCCCAAAGTGCTGGGATTACAGGCGTGAGCCACCACACTCGGCTTACTTTCTTTACTATATTTGTTTTGTGAACTATCATTGTTATTAAAATTAAATCCTATGGACTTTACTGCTTTTTGCTCATTCATTGTGTAGGAAGCCATGAGTTTAATAATACATGGTAGGTGCTGATTTCAATAATCATGCTTTGTTTGACCTCCTTTCATTTCTGGAAAAAAAAAAGCCACCTAATTGTTTATACACAGTATGTTTAACTCACATCTCTTTTGGTGTTGCAGGTTGCAGTGCAGGAGGGGATTAACTCAGGAACAGCCATGTCAAGAGGATTGTATCAACCAGCAACAATCTTTATGGGCCGCCAAATGTCAGCCGTCTCAAGCATGGGAGATTTCAGTACAGAGCACAAATCTCCCCAGCCCACAAAGAACTTTTCAATTCCTGACCCACATTCACACCGACAGACAGCCCAGAGCAGTAATGTGACAGACAGCTGTGTAGTACAAACTAGTAATGACACACAGTGCTTAAGTAAGTCTGACAACATAGATGGAAAGGCATCTCTTCAGATTGGTGAGAAAACGCCAGTCACAGCCAGTGTATTGTCTGAGGAGGAACAAACTCATTGCTTGGAGATAGGAAGTAACACACGTCATGGCAAGAGTAATTTATCTGAAGGCAAAAAGTCTGCTGAACTCAATTCCCCGTTACGGGAAAGATTAAGTCCAGAGAACAGAACCACTGATTTAAAGTGTGACAGTTCCAGCAGATCAGAGGGATCAGAGGGAGAAATACTGACACGAGAACATATTGAAGTTGAGGAAAAAAGAGCCAGCCCGCCAGTCTCTCCGATATCAGTTTCAGAATACTGTGAATCTGAAAATAAGTGGTCTCAAGAGAAGCATTCTCCTTGGGAAGGTGTTTCAGGTGGGATGAGAGGCTGAGTTTGGTTGCTGATTTTTCTGGGTGGTAGTGATCTTATGTAAGGACAAAATACACTAATTATCTCTCTTTGTCATAAAATAGTATCTTTGCCAACAAATTCCATTCTAATGAACTCTTAAATATGTACATGGGAGTGAATTTGCTGATTTTTAAACCCACTGTGATTTTTTTAAACATTTGAAAACATGTTTAAGCTTTTAAGTTCCGTAATGAATTGTGTGTAGGTTGCTTCTCCATGTTTTTAACTGATGAGTAATTCTGCTGTGTGTTACCTTGCTTCCTCCTGAAGTCAGTGATTGGTAATCAGTTCATGTCGCCACTTGCAGATCATCTTGCTCACGGGGAACCAAAGTCACAAAAGCCCTTCAGAAAAATGCAGGAAGAGGAGGAGGAAAGTTGGAGCACCAGCAGTGACCTTACCATTTCAATAAGTGAAGATGATCTGATTTTAGAGAGCCCAGAACCACAGCCAAATCCAGGTGGCAAGATGGAGGGAGAAGATGGAATAGAGGCCTTAAAATTAATCCATGCTGAGCAAGAAAGAGTTGCCCTATCCACTGAAAAAAATTGTATTTTGCAAACCCTAAGCTCTCCTGATTCAGAAAAGGAATCCTCCACTAACGCACCGACAAGAGAGTAAGCCATTCAATTTTTTTTTTCTACTGTTCTGCTTTTAATTGTAGACATTTCTAGAGACCATTCATTCCACTGGGAATGTATTATCGAGCACTCAGCCTTGAATGTGTAAATTCCTTAAGTCTCATAAGTAATCTTTTAGGCAAGACCTAATTTTCTTTCTGTCCTTTCTTCTTTCTTTCCTTCCTCCCTTCCTTCTTTCTTTAACAAAAAAACTTTAAAAGTTTGAATATCATTGAATCATGGTGATTGCAGCTTATAATTATATACACATAATCCCTGGTTAACTTATAAGTCATTCCCCAAGCCCCTACTCTCCAGCCTTTCAGAAAATAAATCTGTTTTGAAGTTTTGGTACCACAGAAGGTGACAGTTAAACTTACTAGGAATGCAGCATTAGAGTCTGAGAACTTTATGTCTAATTAATTAGCTTAATCCTTATATTCCTTGCCATATTATCATTTTTGTCATCTGATTAAATATGAGTTAATAAGTTCTTTTAATTGTGTATATAAGCCAGATTTCCTTTTTTGAAGCTAAATAGGAAACATTGGAAGTCTCTAATGTTAAGTGGGGACATCAGCATTATACATTTGAGAACTTACATTATCCGACTGATAAAAATTTGTATATGTTTTTGTGCTACTGATTGGAGATGCTAGAAGAAAACTTTTTAGAAAGTTCTTGTGTATCTACTATGTAGAAAACTTGTTAACTGTTGAAAAGTGATTTTTATGCTGAAAAATGGCATTAATAACATCAAATCTCTTTTAGGGGTGGAAGGAACCTAAGTAAACAACCTAAGGTAGATCTCCACCTTTTACAAATGAGGAAACGAAGGCTGGAGCAGAGTGGTGTCACGTAGGTCTACTGGATCTGCTGGGGCAGAACACCCCACAGCCTGTCTGCCTGAATGTCACACCACTGCCCCACCCCCAGAATTTTCTGTTACACTGTAATGCTGGTCACCCTTTCATTTCCACAAAGCTGGCAGCAGTGAAAAGCCAAGTGGGCCTTTTTGTACGGCATATGTTCTCTTTAGAACACCATTGTACCTTTTAATATATTGCCTCTTACCATTCATTGTCTACTTATGGTGAAAAGTTTATGAATAGGCTTTAATTGATAGATTGTATCCAAACTGATGTTCAGGAAATATTTATTAAGAGCATATCCAAGTACAAAGTTCTTGCACTATGAATGGAAGAACCGACATGGTTCCTGTCATTGGGAAATTTGATTTATTGGAGAGGCAAGCCAAATGGATTTTTCTAGTAATAATACTTCTCTCATCAAAGAGGCACAGGTAATACATATTACATGATCAGAAACTTTATTACTGGAGGTAGAATGTTATCTATCTCTAGTTTTGTGTTTATGGGCTTATTTTTATGGCATGATGGACAAGTTAGTACTTTGGTAGGCTAACAAGGGGACTAATACACTTACCCAGGACTCAGTCTTTTTCTGAGGTGAAAAAAATTGAGTATGTGTGTGAATTCCTACTAAACATTTCTCTGAGAGTCAAGAATGTTCATTCTGTCTCCATTCGAATGACTTTTTTTTTTTTTTTTAATGATCTTGGAGGCATAAAGTCAAGCTCCTTGGAGTTTTGGCATATAGTTTTCCAGTATTTATTGGAAAATATGGGCATGTGGGGAATTTTGAGTATTTCTCTTAATAAAATGCCCCCAGAATGAAAATGTCAGTCAGCAGTGGTTGTTTCTGTGTCTGTATTATCAGATTTGAGCCTACTGATTTTCTGGGTAAAAATATTCTCCAGGAATAGGTTGAAGGTGATTTTAAATGATGCTAGTTAACTTGCTGACATCACCACTGCATTTGAGGCCCCACGTTTTCTTAATTTATTGTTTAACTGGAGCTCTTCTCCTTTGCTCTGAGGGTTACTGGTCTGAGACCATAGCATAGCATCATATTTATAGAGCTAGCACTATAACCTAAACAGTTCAATATTTCAGTTGACTTTAGGGTCTGTTGGGGGCCTGGAGAAAAATCACTTGAATGAATTTAATTAGCAAAGATGCATAAATGGGACAAAGGAGGACACATAGGAGCATATGATCCAGAATGTAGAATCTGCGCAACATCCTGAAGTCTGTATAGGCTTTGAAGGAGAAAGAGGAGGGAAAGAGCAAATAGGGTCTGGAGGAAAATGCAAGAAGGAATGCGGAGCAGAGAACACGGAGGACATGGGAGGGGCAGAGCAAAGGACCCCATGGGTGAGGAGGGCCTTTTGGAGTTAAGGTTCAAAATGTCACCTAGGGTGAGGTTGAGAAAGGCCTGGAATATCAGGTTAATGAATTTAGAGTTCACTCTATGGTTTCTAGAGCTGTTGAAGGTTATTTTAGGAGAAGGACAGTGTGATGAGGCTTGATTTAGGAGGATTAACCTGATAGCATTAGTTCATTAGGATTAATCATCCATGTGGTAGGCAGAAGTGTAGATGGCCCTGAGATTCCCGCTCCCAGTTGTCCGTGCCCTGTGTAATCCCCTTGCCTTGAGAGTGGGCAGGACTGGGAGTCTGATGGATTTTACTCATGTGATGAAGCTGTCATGTGACAAAGATGAAGGATTTTGCAGATATAATGAAGGTCCCAAATCAGTTGCCCTTCAGCTAGTCAAATGAAAATTATCCAAGGTGGACCTGACCTAATCAGATGAGACTTTAAAAGAGACTGGCCCTTACTGAAGCCAGTGGCATAACCTCAGCTCGCTGTAACCTTTGCCTCCTGGGTTCAAGCTATTCTGCCTCAGCCTTACAAATAGCTGGGACTACAGGTGCCCGCCATCAGGCCTGGCTAATTTTGTTTTTGTTTTTGTTTTGAGATGGAGTTTTGCTCTTGTTGCCCAGGCTGGAGTGCAACGGCGCAACCTCGGCTCACTGCAACCTCCCCCTCCTGGGTTCAAGCGATTCTCCTGCCTCAGCCTCCTGAGTAGCTGGGATTACAGGCATGTGCCGCCATGCATGGCTAATTTTTGTATTTTGTATTTTTTTTTTTTTGTCCATGAGGCATTTTATTTGTAAATATATATATTACATCCCTAGAAAAAGAATCCCAGGATTTTCCTTCCTGTGTGTTTTTGTCTTGCTTCTTCGTGGTGCATGATGCCAGCTGAGGTTGTCAGTACAATGAAACCAAACTGGCGGGATGGAAGCAGATTATTCTGCCATTTTTCCAGGTCTTTGAGTTGCACGTCAAATCTGGGGCTGATCACTCCACACTTGTTTAGCCTGCCTGTGAGGTTCACAATTTTCCCAGCTCTGCGGTCATCATCAATGATTTCAAATTCGCCAGTGTAACCATGCTTCATCATCACAGTGAGAAACCGGACGATGACTTTGGAGCACAGCCTAATAAGCACCTGGCGTTTGCCTCTCTTTTCGGCATTGTTGATGCTCTTGAGAGCATCTGCCAGGACATTCATGCACACCATTGTGGCGGCGCGGAAAGATGGCGGAAAGAGCTTTTGTATTTTTTTTTTTTTGGAGAGACTTGGTTTCTCCATGTTGGTCAGGCTGGTCTTGTACTCCCTACCTCAGGTGATCTGCCTGCCTCAGCTTCCCAAAGTGTTGGGATTACAAGTGTGAGCCACCGCACCTGGCCAATTTTTGTATTTTTAGTAGAGACCCGGTTTCACTATGTTGGCCAGGCTGGTCTTCAACTGCTGACCTCAAGTGATTTGCCCACCTTGTCCTCCCAAAGTGCTGGGATTAGCGGCGTGAGCCACCACGCCCAGCCTGAAGCCAGAGAGATTTAAAGCAGCTAAGATACTCTCTTGTTTTCCGGAAGAAGCAAACTGTCATCTTGTGGGAAAGACCACATGACAGGAAATGGCATGCAGCCTCTAGGGGCTAAGGGCCTCAGTCCTACAGCCACAAGGAAATTGATTCTGCCAATAACCAGTGAGTGTGGAAGAAGTCCCTGAGCCTTAGATGAGACTGCATCTCCAGCAGACACCTTAATTTCAGCCTGGTGAGACCTTGAGCAGATGACCCCACTAACCCAGATCCAGACTCCTGTCTCATGGGAACTATGAAATCATAAATTTGTGGCAATTTGTGATACAGCAATAAGAAAATTCATGCAACTCAGTTGAAGAATTGGAAGCAAGGATTGCATGGATAGAAGTGTCTACCCATAATGACTGGGAACAGGCTGAATTGGACATGTTCAGGGTTCCTTGTGGGAATACATGGTAACAAAGTAGCTGAGTGAGTGATTCAGCAGCCAAGGTAACCTGTGCTTCCCCTCCCCTTGTACCTTCACCATCTGAGCAAGTGCATTTTCACACTCAGGTAAGCAGTAGTGGAACATTATAGACTGCTAGGAACTCTAAAAGTGGTTGTGGCTATCTGCATTAACCAACAAGCAGTTTCTCATGCTAGTGGGTTTTTTGTTTGTTTCGCTTTTTTTTTTTTTTTGAGATGGAGTTTCACTCTTGTCGCACAGGCTGGAGTACAATGGCACGATCTCGGCTCACTGCAACCTCCACCTCCCAGGTGCAAACTAGTCTCATGCCTCAGTCTCCCAAGTAGCTGGGATTACAGGCGTGTGCCAGCACATCCAACTAATTTTGTATTTTTAATAGAGATGGGGTTTTACCATGTTGGCCAGGCTGTTCTCGAACTCCTAACCTCAGGAGATTTGCCTGCCTTTAAAGTGCTGGGATTACAGACGTGAGCCACTGCGCCTGGTCTGCTTTGTTTTATATATCAATGCATAATGATATGTATCCACCTTTAAAGTACCATTAAAAAATAGTTTCTTTTTTTATTATTATACTTTAAGTTTTAGGGTACATGTGCACAACATGCAGGTTAGTTACATATGTATACATGTGCCATGTTGTTGTGCTTCACCCAGTAACTCGTCATTTAACATTAGGTATATCTCCAAATGCTATCCGTCCCCACTCCCCTATCCCACAACAGGCCCCGGTGTGTGTTGCTCCCCTTCCTGTGTCCATGTGTTCTCATTGTTCAATTCCCACCTATGAGTGAGAACATGCGGTGTTTGGTTTTTTGTCCTTGCGATAATTTGCTGAGAATGATGGTTTGCAGTTTCATCCATGTCCCTACAAAGGACATGAACTCATCATTTTTTATGTCTGCATAGTATTCCATGGTGTATATGTGCCACATTTTCTTAATCCAGTCTATCATTGTTGGACATTTGGGTTGGTTCCAAGTTACATTTGGGTTGGTTCCAACTTACAAGGGATGTGAAGGACCTCTTCAAGGAGAACTACAAACCACTGCTCAGTGAAATAAAAGAGGATACAAACAAATGGAAGAACATTCCATGCTCATGGGTAGGAAGAATCAATATCGTGAAAATGGCCATACTGCCCAAGGTAATTTATAGATTCAATGCCATCCCCATCAAGCTACCAATGACTTTCTTCACAGAATTGGAAAAAACTACTTTAAAGTTCATACGGAACCAAAAAAGAGCCCGCATCGCCAAGTCAATCCTAAGCCAAAAGAACAGTGCTGGAGGCATCACGCTACCTGACTTCAAACTATACTACAAGGCTACAGTAACCAAAACAGCATGGTACTGGTACCAAAACAGAGATATAGACCAATGGAACAGAAAAGAGCCCTCAGAAATAATGCTGCATATCTACAACCATCTGATCTTTGACAAACCTGACAAAAACAAGCAATGGGGAAAGGATCCCCTATTTAATAAATGGTGCTGGGAAAACTGGCTAGCCATATGTAGAAAGCTGAAACTGGATCCCTTCCTTACACCTTATACAAAAATTAATTCAAGATGGATTAAAGACTTAAACGTTAGACCTAAAACCATAAAAACCCTAGAAGAAAACCTAGGCAATACCATTCAGGCCATAGGCATGGGCAAGGACTTCATGTCTAAAACAGCAAAAGCAATGGCAACAAAAGCCAAAATTGACAAATGGGATCTAATTAAAGAGCTTCTGCACAGCAAAAGAAACTACCATCAGAGTGAACAGGCAACCTACAGCATGGGAGAAAATTTTTGCAACCTACTCATCTGACAAAGGGCTAATATCCAGAATCTACAATGAACTCCAACAAATTTACAAGAAAAAAACAAACAACCCCATCAAAAAGTGGGCAAAGGATATGAACAGACACTTCTCAAAAGAAGACATTTATGCAGCCAAAAAACACATGAAAAAATGCTCATCATCACTGGCCATCAGAGAAATGCACATCAAAACCACAATGAGATACCATCTCACACCAGTTAGAATGGCGATCATTAAAAAGTCAGGAAACAACAGATGCTGGAGAGGATGTGGAGAAATAGGAACACTTTTACACTATTGATGGGACTGTAAACTAGTTCAACCATTGTGGAAGTGAGTGTGGTGATTCCTCAGGGATCTAGAACTAGAAATACTATTTGACCCAGCTATCCCATTACTGGGTATATACCCAAAGGATTATAAATCATGCTGCTATAAAGACACATGCACACGTGTGTTTGTTGCGGCACTATTCACAACAGCAAAGACTTGGAACCAACCCAAAGAAATAGTTTCTCTACTTGAAAATGACCTGTGCTCCATCTACTCACCCCTCTTCCTTTAACCCCACCTGAACCCCTTGCAAGTACTGATCTTTTTAGTGTCTTGTCTTTTCCAGAATGTCAAGTAGTGGGAATTATGTAACAAGTAGTATTATCAGGTTGGCTTTTTTCACTTAGTAATGTATATTTAAGGTTATTCCATGTCTTTTTATGGCTTCATAGCTTATTTATTTTTAGCACTGAATAATACTCCATTGTCTGGATGTACCAGAGTTTATCCATTCACCTACTGAAGAACATCTTGGTGGCTTCTGGGTTTTGCCTATTGTGGATAAAGCTGCCATAAATATCTCTGTGCAGGTTTTTGTGTGGACGTAAGTTTTCAACTTATTTGGGTAAATACCAAGGAGTGTCATTGATGGATCATGTGTAAGTCTGTTTTTGGTATGGGGTTATTTCGTTTTTAAATTTTAAATTTTTGTAGGTATATAGTAGGTATATGTATCTATTTATAGGGTACATGAAATATTTTAATACAAGCATGCAATGTATAATAATCACTTCATGGTAAATGGGGTATCCATCTCCTCAAGCATTTATCCTTTGTGTTATAAACAATCCAGTTATACTCTTTTGGTTATTTTTAAATGTACAATTAAATTATTATTTACTGTAGTCATCCTTTTGTGCTATCAAATACCAAATACTAGATCTTTTTTTTTTTTTTTTTTTGAGATGGAGTCTCTCTCTGTCCCCCAGGCTGGAGTGCAGTGGCGCGATCTCGGCTCACTGCAAGCTCCCCCTCCTGGGTTCATGCCATTCTCCTGCCTCAGCCTCCCAAGTAGCTGGGACTACAGGCACTTGCCACCATGCCTGGCTAATTTTTTATATTTTTAGTAGAGATGGGGTTTCACCATGTTAGCCAGGATAATCTCGATCTCCTGACCTCGTGATCTGTCCACCTCAGCCTCCCAAAGTGCTGGGATTACAGGCGTGAGCCACCACGCCCGGCCGTCAAATACTAGATCTTATTCGTTCTTTCTAACTTATCTTTTTGTATCCATTAACCATCCCCACTTCTCTCCGCCCCCGAACTCCACTACACTTCCCGGCCTCTGGTAACTATCTTTCTACTCTCTGTCTCCATGAGTTCAATTGTTTTAATTTTTAGCTCCCCCAAATAAATGAGAACATGCAAAGTTTGTCTTTCTGTGCCTGGCTTATATCACTTAACGTAATGACCTCCAGTTCCATCTATGTTGTTGTAAATGACAGGATCTCATTCTTTTCTATGGCTAAATAGGTAAGTCTATGGTTACCTTTGTAAGAAACTGCTGAACCGTCCTCTGTTCCAAAGTGGCTGTGCCATTTTGCATTATCACTAGCAATGAATGAGAGTTCTTGTTCTACATCTTGTCAGCATTTGGTATTGTCGTTTTAAAATTTTAGCCATTCTAAAAGGTGTTTAGTGGTATGCAATTGTTTTAATTTGCAGTTCTCTAATGACATATGATGTTGAACATCTTTTCATATGCTTATTTGCCACCTGTGTATCTTCTTTGATGAGATGTCTGTTCAGATCTGTCACCCATTTTTATTTTAGTTGTTAGTTTTCTTATTGTTGAGTTTTAATAGCTCTTTCTACGTTTTGGATATCAGTCCTTTATCAGGGGGATAGTGTGTCTTGCAGATATTTTCGCCCAATCTATGGTTTGTCTTTTCCTTTGAACAGTGTCTTTTACAGAGCAGAAGTTTTAAATTTTATTTTTTAAATGTATTTTGTTTGTTTGTTTGTGACAGGGTCACACTCTGTTGCCCAGGCTGGAGTGCAGTGATGTGATCATGGCCCACTGCAGCCTCGACCTCCCCAAGCTCAGGTGATCCTGCCACCTCACCCTCTTGAGTAGCTGGGATTACAGGCGCGTGCCACCACACCCAGCTAATTTTGTATTTTTAGTAGAGGTAGGGTTTCACCATGTTGGCCAGGCCAGTCTCAGAGTCCTGTCCTTAGGTGATCCCCCCACCTTGGCCTCCCAAAGTGCTGGGATTACAGGCATGAGCCACCATGCCCGACCTTTTGCTATGTGACTTTCGAGATTGAGTTATACATAAAAGGCCTTGCAGTGTCTACCCTATTAGCTGGAACTCTCACTATGGGGACCACAAGCCACCATATTGAAAGTCTGATCATTCTAGGCTGCTGTGCTGAAGAAATTATGTGTAGGTGCCCCAGTCCATAGTCCTTGCTGAGCCTTATCCTTCCAGTCGTCCCCACCAAGGTGCTGGACATATAGGTGAAGCCTTCTTGAACTCTCCAGACAAATCCATCCAGAGGCTAAATATCACTAAATGCCCTCTCTTGATAATATGTGAAACAGAAGAATCACCCAGCCACTCCTTGCCTGCTTTCCTAATCCACAAAAGCATGAGATATAATGACTTGGTTGTTGTTTTAAGCTACTAAGTTTTGAGGTAGTTTTTTATTAGTCTATAGATAACGAGAAAAGGGGTACATTCATTTAACATTAAATATGGAACACCTGCTCTGTACCGGGTATTGTTCTTGCTCTTATGGTACTTATGATCATGCATGTGGAGAAGAGGAAGGAAATATAAACCAGTAGACAATCTGTGTGAAAAGTATTATGACAAAGGGCCAGGCACGGTGACTAACGTGTAATCCTAGAACTTTAAGAGGCTGAGGCGAATGGATTGCTTGCGCTTAGGAGTTTGAGACCAGCCTGGGCAACGTGGTGAAACCTCGTTCTACAAAAGATGCAAAAAAATTAGCCAGGTGTGGTGGCGCACGCTTGAGCTATTTGGGGAGGGTGAGGCAGGAGGATCACTTAAACCCGGGAGGTTGGGACTGCAGTGGACTGAGATTGTGCCACTGCACTCCAGCCTGGGTGACAAAGTGAGACCCTGTCTCAAAAAAAAAAAAAAAAAAAAATGTATTATGATGAAGAATAAGCAGGTTAAGTAGATAGAGAAGGCATGGGTGCAGTTTAATACAAGATATAAGATAGTGGGGAAAGGTCTCTATGGTAAGATGGTAGTTGAGTAGGACCTGAAGTGAGAGAGTTGGTAAGCCACATTCAGTTGTGCCCATGCCTTCTCTATCCACTTAACCTCATCTGTTCTTTGTCATCTTTTACACTGGTTTATGTGTTTGTCTCTTAGTTTATACTTCTTCTCTCCTCTGGAAGAGAGATGGGAGAGGGATGGGATATGTCTTGAGAAAGAGCATACTAGGCAAAGGGAACCACAGTACAGAGGCCATGCAGTGGGGGCATACTGAGTGTTTCCTGGAACAGCAAAGTGGCTGGTGCACCTGAATCCGAACAGGTGTTGGGGAGAAGGGAGAAGCTGGAGTGAGAGAGTATCAGTGTGCCACGTTGTGAAGGGTCAGTAAGCTGAAGGAAGGACTTTGGGTTGAACTTCAATTGAAATGAAGAATCACTCTGGCCACTTATGGAAAATAAACTTGGGGAAAGAGTGGGAGCAGGGAGTGCTGTTTGGATAATATTGCAGAGATCCTGCAGAGAGGTGCTGTTGCTTTGGACTGTGGTGGCAGCAGTAGGGTGGTAAGAAGTGGTCAGATTCTGGATATACTTTTATATAAAAGAACCAGCTGGAGGGCTTGGTGTGGTGGCTCATGCCTGTAATCCCAACACTTTGGGAGGCCAAGATGGGCCAATCACTTGAGGTCAGGAGTTCAAGACCAGCCTGGCCAACATGGTGAAACCCCGTCTCTACTAAAAATATAAAAATTAGCTGGGTGTGGTGGCGGGTGCCTGTAATCCCAGCTACTTGGGAGGCTGAGCCAGGAGAATTGCTTGAACCTGGGAAGTGGAGGTTGCAGTGAGCCGAGATTGTGCCACTGGACTCCAGCCTGGGCAACAGAGGGAGATGCCGTCTCAAAAAAAAAAAAGAAAAAGAAAGAAAAACTAGCTGGATTCTTTATGGATTGGGTGTGGGTTATAAGAGAAAGGGAGTAGAAGGATGACTCAAGGGTTTGGGGACAGAGTGAGTTATTTATTGAGATAAGGAACATGTAGGAGGCACAGACTTGAGGGAAAGAAAATCAAGACAGAAGTTTTGGGTATGTTAGATTTGAGATGCCTTTTTGACATTCACAGGGAGATGCTGAGTAGGCAGATGGATTTCATGAACTTGGAATTCAGAGAGAGGTCAGGGCTAGATAAATACATTTGTAAATCATCAGGATATAAATACATTTTAAAGCCATGGGCCTAAGAACACTAGAGAGTGAATGTAAATAGGAAAGTGGCCCAGGGCATGACTCCACATTCAGGGTCGGGAAGATCAGTAGGAACCAGCAAAGGAGTCTCAGAAGACGCTGCAGGGAAGAACGAGGAGAACCAGGAGGGTGTTGTGCTGCAGGTGCCAAGTAGAATGTTTCACATGAGGTTTAGAAAGCTTAAATAACCTGCTCAGGTCACAGAGGTGCAGCTAGGGTCTAAACTAACAGTCTGATGCCAGAATGCATGCTCTTAATTTCTGTTTTCTACCACCCAAATCACAACCAAAATGGTTGTTAGTACTGACTCCGTGCCAGGCACTGTTTTAACACCTTTATTTATAATCATTTAATCCTATTATCATCATCATTTTACAGATGAGAAAACTGAGGCACAGGGAGTTATGTAACATATTGAAAGTCATAAAACAGCTGTGTGTGCTCCAAACTGGCCTTCTGTGACCAGAGTTAACTGGTACCCTATGCTGTCTCCCAGTGAATCTTTACTACCTGGATAGTTGGAGTATCATCAAAGATAATGTTTTATAAGGTTAAATAGGAAGCTCAAAAAGCAAATTAGATTCTTTAATTAGAAAAAGAAAAAAGAAAAGAAAACTAAGCAGTGGCAATTTGACCTCTTGCTCCGTCCATATTGATTTTTGTGCTTTCCAACCTCAAATAGGCCAATGAAGTGCTATGTGCCTTTATTCAGGCTTGAACAAAGTACTTGCAAAGTTGCTTTGTTCTCTCTCCTCCTGGAGTGTGACTGAAAACAGAATGTAATGCTGCCTTTTAAACTAAGTCAAATGAAAGCCTTGGTTTCTCAAGGTCATAAAAATGTGATCACACAGATTGAATCCCATCCAGTGATTTTAATTTAGCTCCTCTTCAAAGTTAAATGTAGGAAAGAAGTTATTGCATCTGAGAAAAATTTGTTGCTGAAAGTCATGTGCCTGGAATAATAGGTTTGAACTATGTTCATTTAGAATTTACCCTGGATTCACTTTATAAGGAGCTGGAAGCATATTTAGAAATTCAGCATTCCTTCAGATGTGATGATGTCTTCAGATGTCTGTTCTCAGCTGTCTGTTTTCATCAGCACAGTTGCCTGTTTCTCTTGAACATGACCTTTGGCACCTCAACACCGGTGGCCTCTGAGCCTTTTCTTGCCACCACACAGATTCTGTCCTTTGTTCCCAAAGTAAGGCTATGCATTATACTTCTGGAAAAATAACCCAGTGGCAGTAGATGTGGCCGTCAGGGTATTCCCTTTGTTTTCTACCTGTCACTTCATTCTTATCTTGCCTTTGCTTTTCCTGTTAGCTCACCTAGTTTCTGAAAAATCTAAGACTTTCATTATCCTTATTTTGGTCTAAATTTGTAAAAATCCAAACCTACTAAGAAGGGAATAGTCCTGAGACCTGATCCTCAGCAAAGTAGGCAATAATCGTAGTCACAGCCATTGTCACTTGGTGTATAGGAGATATTAAAAGAAGTCTCCATTGGCCAACAGGAATGAACCCAGGTCTCCATCCTTTGCCAGCCATCTCACCATATGGGATTCTAGCCTTAGTCAGAAGAACATGAGTGACATGGAGCAAAGGCAGGGGTTAGATAGGAACTGAGAAGCACTTGTGAAGGTCACAGCCCAGGTCACCGCACAGGTCACTAGAAGACTGAAACCTAATCCAAGTACCATAAAAGGCTTCCTCTCCCCCGTACCTTGCCACCACATCAATAGGAGTCCTGTATAGTAGCAGGAAACAATTATACAACTGAATGAACCACATGTCTCAGACCTTAGTTAAGTCTCTAGGAGGCCAGGCATGGTGGCTCCCTCATGCCTATAATCCCCAACACTTTGGGAGGCTGAGGCAGGCGTATCACTTGTGGTCAGGAGTTTGAGACCAGCCTGACCAATATGGTGAAAGCTGGTCTCTACCAAAAAATACAAAAATCAGCCAGTCGTGGTGGCACACGCCTGTACTCCCAGCTACTCAGGAGGCTGAGTTGGGAGAATCACTTAAACGCAGGAGGTGGAGGTTGCTGTGAGCTGAGATGGCGCCACTGCACTCCAGCCTGAGCAATGGAGTGAGACCCTGTCTGAAAAAAAATGGAGGCTGGGCACGGTGGCTCACGCCTATAATCTCAGCACTTTGGGAGGCCAAGACAAGTGGATCACCTGAGGTCAGGAGTTCAAGACCAGCCTGGCCAACAGTGCAAAACCCTGTCTCTACTAAAAATACAAAAATTAGCTGGGTGTGGTGGTGGGTACCTGTAATTCCAGCTACTTGAGAGGCTGAGGCACAAGAATTGCTTGAACCAGGGAGGCAGAGGTTGCAGTGAGCCAAGATCGCACCACTGCACCCTATCCTCAGTGACAGAGTGAGACTCTGTCTCAAATCAGTCAATCAATCAATCAATCAATCAATCCGGAAAGCTGAAGACAAGGGAAGGAGACAAAAACAAGGACACCCAAGGAAAGTTTAGCCTCTGATACCTACATTTGCAGCTGCAACAGACAGTAAACACAGCCTAACTTCTAACCAGATGAACATAAAACCTCAGCTTGAAGACCTGTGTACCTGTTCACCCTAAAGGACTATTTACCTGTTTACCTAGTACATCATGCCTGGCTTTCAACAAAAAACATTACAAGGCACAAAAAAGGCAAAAAAAAAAAAAAATACAGTTTGAATAGACAGAGCAAGCATCAGAGCCAGACTCAGATATGGCAGATGTTGGATTTTTCAGACTAGGAATTTAAAATAACTGATTAATATGCTAGGACTGTAGGGCTCTAAAGGAAAAAGAGGACAATGTGCAAGAAAGGATAGGTAATGTAAACAGAAAGATGGAAATTATAATAAAGAATAAAAAAGTAATGCTAGAATTAAACTCTGTAACAGAAATAAAGAATGCCTTTGATGGGCTTCTCAGTAGATTGGACTTGGTAGAGAAATGATATCTAGCTTATTTCACTTAGCATGTTGTCTTCAGAATTCATCCATGTCAAGACGTGTGTCAAAATTTCCTTCCTTTTTAAGGCAGAATAATATTTCATTGTACGTGTATTTTCTTTGTCCATTCATCCGTTGATGAACATTTTGGTGGTTTCTAGATCTTCGCTATTGCGAATAGTGCTGTGATGAACACTGGAGTGCTAATACTTCTTTGAGATCCTTATTTCAATTATTTTGGATAAATACCCAAAAGTGAGATTATTGGATCAAATGGTAGTTCTAGTTTTAATTTTTTGAGGAATCTCTGTACTGTTTTCTATTTTACACTCCCACCAACAGTGTACTAGAGTTCCAGTTTCTCTACATCTTTGCCAATGCTTGTTATCTTTTGTTCTTTTTGTGAATAGTCATATGAACTGAAATTTTTCTGTGGTTTTGATTTGCATTTCCCTGATGATTAGTGATGAGCGTCTTTTCATATACCTCTTGGCCATTTATATATTTTATGGAGACGTTGAAGAAATGTTTATTCAGGTCTTTAGCCCATATTTTAATCAGGTTATTAGTTTTTTTGCTATTGAACTGTTGGAGTTCCTTACATGTTTGGGAAATTAACCCCTTATATGTGTTTTGCAAATATTTTCTCTCATTCAGTAGATTGCCTTTTTGCTCTGTTAGTTGTTTCCTTTGGTATGCAGAAACTTTTTAGTTTGATGTAGTCCCACTTGTCTATTTTTGCTTTTGTTGCCTGTGCTTTTGGTGTCATATCCATGAAATCTTTGCCAAGGCCAATGTTATGAAGCTTTTTCCCTATGTTTTCTTCTAGGAGTTTTAAAGCTTCAGGTCTTATATTTAAATCCTTAATTCATTTTGAGTTGATTTTTCTGTGTGGTATAAGAGTCCAGTTTCATTCTTTTGCATACGGATTTCCAGTTTCTCCCAATACCATATGTTAAAAGACTGTCCTTTCCTCATCATATATTCTTGATACCCTTGTCAAAGATCAGTTGACTGCATATGCATGGATTGATTTATGGGCTCTCTATTCTGAATGTTCCATTGGTCTATATGTCTGTCTTTATGACAATACCATACTGTTTTGATTATGGTAGCTTTGTAATATATTTTGAAATCAGGACGTGTGATGCCTCCAGCTTTTTCTTCTTTCTCAAGATTGTCTTGGCTGTTCAGGGTCTTTTGTGATTCCACATGAATTTTAGTCTTGTTTTTTTATTTCTGAAAAAAAATGCCATTGAAATTTTGATAGCAATTTCATAGAATCTGGAGATTGCTTTGGTAGTATGGACACTTTAACAATATTAAATCTTCTAATCCATGAACATGGAATTCTTTCCATTTGCTTGTATCTTCTTTAATTTCTGTCATCAATGTTTTGTAGTTTTTAGCATGGAAGTCTTTTACCTCCTTAATTAAGCTTATTTCTTCTAAGTATTTTATTCTTATTGGTGCTATTGTAAATGGAAATATTTTTCTAATTTCATAGTCAGACAGTTTGTTGTTAGTGTATAGAAACACAACTGATTTTTGTATGTTGATTTTGTATCCTACAACTTTACTGAATTCATTTATTAATTCTAACAGTATGCATCTGTGTGTGTATGTGATCTTTAGAGTTTTCTATATATCACGTCATCTGCAACAGGGACAATTTTACTTGGATTTGAATAGCTTTTATTTCTTTTCCTTGCCTAATTATTCTGGCTAGGGCTTTCAGTACTGTATTAAACAGAAGTGGCAAGAGTGGGCATCCTTGTCTTGTTCGTGATCTCAAAGGAAAAGCTTTCAGCTTTCACCATTGAGTATGATATTAGCTGTGAACTTTATGTATGTGACCTTTATTAAGCTGAGGTAATTTCATTGTCTAGTTTATTGAGAGGTTTTTATTGGGAAGGGGTGTTGAATTTTGTCAAACAGTTATTCTGTGTCTATTAAGATGGTCATGTGATTTTTATCTTTCATTCTGTTACTATGGTGTATCACATTGATTTTTATATGTTGATTCATTCTTGCATCCCAGGGATAAACATCTCACTTGGTCATGATTTATGATTCTTTTAATGTACTGTTGAATTTGGTTTGTTAGTATTTTGTTGACAATATTTGTGTCTATATTCATTAGGCATATTGGTCTGTAGTTTTCTTTTTTGTGGTATCTTTGCCTGGCTTTGGCATCAGGGTAATGCGGGCCTAATAAAATAAGTTTGGAAGTATTCCCTTTTTTTCAGTTTTTTTGGAAGAGTTTGAGAAGTATTGGCATTAATTCTTTAAATGTCTGGTAGAATTTACCAGTGAAGTTCTCTGGTCCTGGGGTTTTTTTTTTTTTTTTTTTTTTTGATGGGAGGTTTTTGATTACTGATTCAGTCTCCTTACTAGTTTTAGGTCTGTTCAGACTATTTCTTTATTATTTAGTCTTGGTATGTGTATGTTTTTAGGAATTTATTTATTTCTTCCAGGTTATCTAGTTTGTTGGTTTATAATAGTTTATATAGTTTCTTGTGATCTTTTTTAATCTCTGTGATATCAATTGCAGTGTTTCCTCTTTCATTTCTGATTTTATGTATTTGGGTTTTCTCTCTTTTTTCTTAAGTAGTCTAGCTAACGGTTTGTCAGTTTTGTTTATTTTTTCAAAAACCTCTTAGTTTTATTGATTTTTTTTTCCTATTTTTTGTATTCTCTTTTTCATTTATATCTGATCATTATTATTTCCTTCTATCTACTAACTTTGTGCTTGGTTTGTTCTGTTTTTCTACTTAAGGTGTGAAGTTAGGTTGTTGATTTAAGCTTTTCTTCTTTTTAAATGTAAGTTTCTACTGCTATAAACTTCTCTCTTAGTACCGCTTTTGCTGCATCTTCTAAGTTTCGGTATGTTGTATTTTTGTTTTCATTTGTCTCAAATGTTTTCTAATTTCCCTTTTGATTTATTTTGTGATCCCTTGGTTGTTAGTGTGTTTAATTTCCACATGTTTGTGAATTTTACAATTTTTCTTCTGCTATTGATTTCTGATTTCATTCCATTTCGTCAGAGAAAACACTTGGTATGATTCAGTCTTTTTAAATTTGTAAGACTTGTTTTGTAACCTATCACGTGATCTGTTCTAGAGAATGTTTTGTCAGCACTTGAGAAGAATGCTATTGATTTTGGGTGGAGTGTTCTGTATATGTTTGTTAGGTCCATTTGACCAGTACTGTTGTTCAAGTTTGTTGTTTCTTTGTTGATTTTGTCTGGTTGTTCTATTTATTATTGAAAATGGAATACTGAAGTCGCCCACCAGTATTATATTGCTATGTATTTCACCTCATTTTCAAACTCAAAAATTTTTGGTTTTGGTTTGCTCTTTGCTCCTTTCAGGCAGTTTTTTAAAAAGATGATGACGACGACAACTCTTTTCCTAGAATTTTTTTCACCATTTTATATTTAAGTAAATTATAACATTTTGGGGCAGTCTCCCAAGTAAGTGTTAAGGTGCCCTACCCCCACTCTCCTGGAGCCAAATAAGTGGTAGGGGGTGGGGCGAGGGACGGGTGCAAGGGGAGGAAAAGTCAGGAAGGCTACTGAGAGCATAGAGCGGACTTCAGCCTCTGTTGGGAAGGGAACCAGCAGTCAAGCCAAATCCTACTACGGGTGTAGCAAAACTAAACTTCTTTCAATAAGAATTTGAGATCTAAGAGTAGTTTATTCTGGTGGAACAGGCTTACCCATGGTTTCAGAAGTTAGAGAGGAGACTCTTGAGAGTCAAGCCCTGGTTGTTCAAGACCCAAATAAGGCAGGAGAAAGCAGAACATAGGCAGGTTTCTAAGAAAATGAGCCCAATAGCATTCAAGCCTCAGTGACAGGCCAGGTATAGGTACTCCAGTCAGTAGTCCCAGCTGAGCCCCAGTAATTCCAGCCCAAGCTCCAGATGTGAGTTTAGGAATCACCAAATAATTCCAGTCCCTTTATTCCAAGTCACCCTCAGATGTTCAAGCTGAGGCCCCAGACATCATGGAGCAGAGACAAGCCCTACCCATGTCCAGATTACTGAACCACAGAAGCCATGAGGATTATAAAAAGTTGTTGGTTGTTGTTTTATACCACTAAATTTGGGTAGTATTTTATTATACAGCAGTAGGTAACCAGAATAACCATGATGACTGGTTTGGCTAGTTGAAGGAGATTCGTCATTCCAGATTTTGAGGGCTGCAGTATGAACAGAGGCCTGGAGATAAGCAAGCATGGCCCGTATCTGGGAACTATTGTTTCTCCAACTGAAGGAGTGGCTCACATGCCAGCAAATAGCACCACTGTAGGCCCAGGGGATGCAGTCAGGGTCTGCAAAGTGTCTTTTCCTCATCTCTCCAGTCCGCACACAAGAGCAGCCACCTGGTCTTGCCTCATGCTGGCCCAGCCACACAAAAGGCAACGGTTCTATTGTTAACTCAGATTTTTTAAAAGGACAAAGAGGAGACATGTTAGGGACAGGATGCACATTTGTCATTTTAAAATATCTCCTTAAATTCTTTTCAATGAAACACAAATTTGAATTACTGAAAAGCCATCTATCAGAGTTTTTTTTTTTTTTTCAGACAGGGTCGCACTCTGTCACCCATACCAGAGTGCAGTGGCGTGATCTTGGCTCACTGCAACCTCCACCTCCCAGGTTCAAGCATTTCTCATGCCTCAGCTTCCCTTGTAGCTGGGATCACAGGCATGCGCCACCATGCCTGGCTAATTTTTGTATTTTTAGTAGGGACGTGGTTTTACCATGTTGCCCAGGCTGGTCTTGAACTTCTGACCTCAAGTGAGCTACCCTCCTCGGCCTCCCAAAGTGCTGGGATTACAGATGTGAGCCACCGCACCTGGCTTCTGAGTTCTTTTTTAAAACTTAGTTTTCTGGCATTGTTGAACATTCAGCTATTATCTTGATATATCAGGATGCTGTTGGTTGCCAATAATAAGAACACTGTCTGAAACACAGATGCTTAAACAAGAAATGCATTTGTTCTGTCTCATTTCTGGAAGTCCAGAGGTAGAGCAGGCCATGGGGTTGGTTGGTACTGCCCGTCACTTTTGTTGTCAAAGACCCAGATCCTTTCCATTTCCCTGCTCTGACATCCTCAGTGTTGACCTCTTCCTACAGCCAGGAGCAAAGTGGCAACAGCAGTGCTATTATGGACTGAATGTTTGTGTCCCTCTAAAATTCATATGTTAAAGCTGTAACCCTCAGTGTGATATTTGGAGAAGGGACCTTTGGGAGGTACTTTGGGTTAGATGAGGTCAGGAAGGTAGGGCTGTCATGATAGAATTAAATGCACTTAAGAGACACAAGAGAGCTCTGTCTCTCCCCCACCATCTGAGGATACAGTGAGGAGTCAGAAGGTGGATAAGTACCAAGGACCCCATCTAGACACCACAGCCTTATATAGCTTCCAAAGACAGAAAGAGACTCTCTTCTTGGGTCTCTGTTAGAAGCAAGGAAAGTATTCAATAGACTTCCCCTTGCATCTTGTTAACTAAAATTTGTTCACAGACCCATTCCTAAGCTAATTACTGGCAAGGGTTATTATAATTGTCCTAGACTAAGGAAGCCTTTTCTGTGGAAGACCAAATAGTAAGACCAGGCGCAGTGGCTCACCCCTGTAATCCCAGCACTTTGGGAAGCCGAGGTGGGCAGATTGCCTGAGCTCAGGAGTTCAAGACCAACCTAGGCAACATGGCGAAACCCTATCTCTACTAAAAATACCAGTAATTAGCTGGGCGTGTTGGTGTGCACCTGTAATCTCAGCTACTTGGGAGGCTGAGGCATGAGAATCACTTGAACCCGGGAGGCAGAGGTTGCAGTGAGCCGAGATTGTGCCACTGCACTCCAGCCTGGGCAACGGAATGAGACTGTCCCCCCGCCAAAAAAAAAAGACCAAATAGTAAATATTTTAGGCTTCTTTTCTCCTCTCCCCTCCCTCTCTCTGCTCTTTCTCTCTTTAAATATGTGCTCAAGAGCTATACAACAGCAGGCTGTGGCTGGATTTGGTCACCCCGGCTTAGATTAATCACAGTCTACTCTGGAATGAGGCAAGGGGTTATTGCCCCATGAGTTATACAAGGGAGAGGTTGATTACTAAACAAAATTGGGGTCCCACGAAAAGGAAGAAGGGAGATGGACACTGAGTAGGCAATTGCACGATTGCTAAATTTGGTCCAAAGAAAGGTTAGTAGTTGCAGAGAACAGCCAAAGGGACTGAATCTGGAGACAACTCTACCCCAGCAAGGTGTTTGTCCTGTGACTGGTGGGTTAAAATGGGAATGCAACAGGCAAGTTGTTTGTGATGAATAGGTATTGCTTTCATAATCAGAAAAAAAATTAAGACCATCTTTCAGAAATGTTCTAAAATTCGATTGTGTGATGGTTGCACAACTCTGAGTATACTAATAAAAACCATTGAAGTGTACATTTTAAGTTAGTGAATTTTATGATATGTGAGTCATATCTCAGTAGAGCAGTTAAAAAAAAATCTTGAATTCCAAAGCTTGAAAACCATGGACCGCAGCTCTGTGGTGCTTGCTGTTTAGAGGCAAGGGCGCCTTTGGCTGTGTGGCTAGCTTCACGGCTTTCACGGATGGCCTTGGAAATCTTCCCATAATGGGAATGCTTTTAATGACCATTTCTTTTTACATATGTGCTAAATATTTTTCAGGCCATGCAAAATATTTTACATTTTATAATCAAAGAATTAGCATGCTTACAATAAAAATAAAACTGATACAGAAACAGTAAATTACAGGATTTTTTTTTTCCTTTTTAACCCTTTTTAAAGTGTATTTTCTCTTTTTATGCAGTAGGACTCATTCACTGCATATGTCAATGCAGCCCAGTGGTAGACAGTCTTCAGGCTGGCTTTGCCCAAGCCTCAGATGGTACCAGTGGGCTCTGACTTCTCTGTTTCTCTCTGATCCACTCCCTCTGGATCAGCTCAGTTCTTAGGCCCTGCAGCTGGAGAATTTTTCCCTGGCATGCTGAATCAGAGGCTGTCATTGGCTCTGACCACATCATATGCCCATCCCCTACACAATCACTGAAGCAAGGGCAGAGTCCATTGGCTTTTACCTGGATCTCATGCTTCACTCAAGCTGTATGGGTTAGGATAGGGGAGTAGTGGTTCGTCAGAATAAAACTGGGTTCTGTTAATGGTTGCCAGGTGGCAGACCCAACACTTTCCTTCTCTGCATCCCTGACTTCATTTTTTTTTTTTTTTTTTGAGTCAGAGTCTCGCTGTTGTTGCCCAGGCTAGAGTGCAATGGTGCGATCTCAGATCACTGCAACCTCTGCCTCCTGGGTACAAGTGATTCTCCTGCCTCAGCCTCCCAAGTAGAGCTGGGATTACAGGTGCCCACCACCACACCCAGCTAATTTTTTGTATTTTTAGTAGAGACGGGGTTTCACTGTGTTAGCCAGGCTGGTCTCAAACTCCTGACCTCAGGCGATCCACCTGCTCGGCCTCCCAAAGTGCTGGGATTACAGGTGTGAGCCACCACGCCCGGTCCCCTGACTTCATTTCTACCTGTTGTTGCCCATTTCATTCTTCCTTCTTTAGTTCTTTGTGGCATACTTTCCCTTTAATTCTCTTTAACTTATAGTTCTCACCTTTGAAGAATAGCAGTTGAGCTTCTAGTGACAGACTTTTGGAAAAACCAAGTTTGTTTTAAGGTGGGATTTGACAAAGAACCTTCAATCTTGATAACTGAGTGGGAAAGCTTCCCTTCAGTGAGGGAAAAGTGTCTGCAGGTAGGCCAGGTGAATGAGACACCCTAAAACTTGAAAGTTAAGCAGGAAATAAGACTTTAATGTTTCTTGGGGCCTCGTGTCGTGGCATGCCTGTTATCCCAGCACTTTGGGAGGCCGAGGTGGGAGGATTACTTGAGGCCAGGAGATTGAGACCAGCCTGAGCAACATAGCAAGACCTTGGCTCTATAAAAATAAAAATAAAAATAAAAAGAAGTTAGTCAGGCATGATGGTACACACCTGTAATCCTAGCTACTCAGGAAACTGAGGTGGGAGGCTTGGTTGAGCCCAGGAGTTGGGAAATACAGTGAGCTATGATTGCATCACTGCATTCCAGCCCGGGCAACAGAGCAAGACCCTGTCTCAAGGAAAGGAAAAAAAAATTGTGTGTGTGTGTGTGTGTGTCTGTGTGTCTGTGTGTACGTGTGTGTATGCATGTGCGTGTGCTTTCTGTACTTTTATACTGAATCTATTTTGAATTTGTGTTGGAAGCTTTAGAATATTACCTTAACCTACAAGAGAGATGTGAGGAATAGTTCTGAGTCCCCTATCTTTTATGGCTTTCAACTATTTTTCTCACTTTTTTTCTGACGGTTTTCCTTTGTCAGTGTAAATTCATTTTGATTTGCTTGTCATTTTGATGGACTGGAAATGTGTTTTTAAATCTGAAAACAGTACTAGTTTCAAATTTGTTTTCTTTACTGTAGTGATTCTCAGATATATTTTAGTAAAATTATTCTACCTTTTTTTTTTTTTTTTTTTTTTTGAGACGGATTCTCACTCTGTCACCCAGGCTGGAATGCAGTGGCACGATCTCGGCTCACTGTAACTTCTGCCTCCTGGGTTCAAGCGATTCTCCTGCCTCAGCCTCCCGAGTAGCTGGGATTACAGGCAGCCACCACCACACCCGGCTAATTTTTGTACTTTTAGTAGAGACAGGGTTTTACCATTGTTGCCCAGCAGGGTCTCGAACTCCTGGCCTCGAGTGGTCCACCCACCTTAGCCTCCCAAAGTGCTGGGATTACAAGCGTGAGCCACCACGCCCAACCCTACTTTATTTTTTTTTTTAAACAGAGTCTTGCTCTGTTGCCCAGGCTGGAGTGCAGTGACGCCATCCTGGCTCACCACAGCCTCAACCTCCCAGGTTCAAGCAATTCTCCTGCCTCAGCCTCCCGAGTAACTGGGACTACAGACGTGTGCCACCATGCCCTGCTGGAATTATTCTACATTGTAAGTTCATGGGAAAATTAATCTTTGAATTTTGAGAACCGTCTCAAAATTGGTTTACTAAAACTTGGGCACCTGCTATATAGTTTGCCTACTAGAAGATAATAAAATGAATGAGAGTACCAAATGAAAAATAATGGAAAGTATGGAAGTTGCTGATCTCGACAGATTCTTAAATCATGGACGTATGTGTTAATGGTTTGATTTTTATATTGTGTACATATATTTATTGTTTACTAGTAAAAAATGTTCTAATTTATGTGATAAATGGAATATATCAATACTTCATGGCAAAAATTTTTGTGAATTTCAGGTGTTCTGCCACCTTAAACGTTGAAAAGCACTGCTTTCCAGGATAGCCAAATCCCTAAAAGAATTTCTGGTCATGAGACTGATGATCCTTACTGATCAGCTGTGTCACACATCACATGGACATCTGATGTCCATGTGATGGACTGGACTGGGCATGGTTGTTTTAGGAGCATGACTGGCATCTGTAATCATGAGTACACTTGGAATCCGTTTCTTCCGTTTCGAAAAGTCCACTTACCCGGAATTGGGACTTGTCTGACATCCCCTAAAGTCTGACACTGACAAAAGAGGTCATTGCATCTGGTTCCCAGCTACTTCCATACTTTCCATTATTTTTCATTGGGTACTCTCATTCATTTTATTATCTTCTAGTAGGCAAACTAGATAGCAGATGCCAAAGCTTTAGTAAACCAATTTTGGGAAGGTTCTCAAAATTATAAAGAGTAATTTTCCTAAGAACTTAGAAAAGACCACTTTACTCAAATGTAGAATAATTCTACTAAAATATATCTGAGAATCACTACAGTAAAGAAAACAAACTCAAATCTAACAGGCTGTCCTAGGAGAGCCAGTTAGCTTTTGTTGTTTTCTTGCTTACATCCCGCCTTCCCTTCTTCCACACTTAATCCATTTATCCATTCATGATACTTGTTCTTGTCCACTTTCGTTTTTCTTATTTCTTCTTTTTGTCTTTGGCTTCCTCTTAGCAGCTTCTTAGACAAACAAGCACTTGAATAATAAATTGATTCAGCATCTTCAGTTTAATACAGGGCAGGTTGAGCATCCCAAATCCCCAAATCCAAAGTCCGAAATGCTCCAAAATCTGAAACTTTTTGAGTGCCAACATGATGAATGTTTATTGGAGCATTTCAGATATGGGATACTCATATTCCAAAATCAAAAAATAAAAATTAAAAGAAAACACAATTCAAAATCTGAAAAAATTCAAAATCCAAATTCCCAACCATTTCAGATAAAGGATACTCAACCTATATTGATCCTCTAAGGGTTCAACAGCAAACCAGCCCAATCCTTTCAGCCATCCTATATTTGGTGTCTACCATGCTCAGAGAGCAGGAGGCATGATATTCATAAGCCAGGCATTTCACTGTTATCATGGAAGTAGACCCCAAGCAGAGTCAGAACCCAGGATGGGACCTGCCCTACTCATCTGAGTGCCCCCTCAGTGGAGGATAACTCTGTACTAGACCCACTGCCATTCATCAGACTAAATTGGCGTCTGTGGAGACTCACTTATCCTAGAGAAGTGACATGGCAGCTTATTTCAGGGTCTCAACACTGCCTGAGCCGAAATTCAGTAAGCCTATCCACCGTGCCATCATGCCTTCTTGTTTCCCTTCTCCCTGAATCCGCTCACCTAGTGTAACCCTCACCAGCCCAGTCTGAGCCTCCTCGTCTCCTCTCTTAAACACACGTGTATGTATGGATAGAAACAGACAGACAGACATGGAACAACACAGCAGAGTCTGATGTTTTGTTTTATGGTCCTGCATCAGTCTTTAATCCTCACAAAGATAATTCTACCTTGACAATACCAGATACTTTTTCATCATCATCATTTACCCTCTAGAGTTTAATGATAGAACTGATTATAATGTCTAGTAAATTCTTTATGATATGTTTGTAGTATTTTAAAACTTTTTGAAAATACAGAGCCTAATTGTATTAAATTTGGGGAAGGCATAAAGTTGTATGATAATAAGACATTTACCCTCGTTGGGCCTCAGAAAATGACACCCCAAAGGGAAGGCCCCAGAAGTAAGTTTCTCTCTGATCTTCTCCCACTCTCCTGTACCTCAGCCTCATTTTCTCAGAGGTAAGCTTTAGAAACTAGAATTCCTTTTCCTCAAAGTGAATCATAAAAACCTGAACCCATTTTCCCCAGAGCCAGCCATAAAACCTAAAAATATTACTCGAATTTCCCTCCTGTATTTCTGTGGCAGAGTTGGCCATAAAGAAATTCTCTAACCTACCCTGTTTGATTGTGAGTCGTTAAGACTCCCCATTTCAGAAAGGGTCCTGCCCCATACCAGGGAGGAAGGAACACTGCACAGAGACGCCAAGAAGAATGAACAGACAGGCCTGGCAGTTTCCCCACTCAGTCTGTTAGCATTCAATCATACTTACCTTTTTGGCCAAGCACAGTTCTACATGGTTGTCTGTTCTTCACTGAACTTCAGCATAAAAATGGAAAGTTTTCCCAATATCCTTAGGTCTTCAATCTGAAGGCTGCCATGTCACAGAAAACAGTGATCAAATAAAATTTGTTTTGTTTTCTTTTGTTAACCTGTTTGTTATAAGGGTGTTGACTGTGACCCTTATGATGAGGAGGAAAGGGATCACCCCTTCTGACCCTACACCCTCCACATTTTTTTTTTTTAGTAGATATTTAAAGCGGTCACTTTAGGTAGCTGGCTCCATAATAAGCCCTGGAGATCTGTTTTGCATTTTATTTTATTTATTTATTCATTTATTTATTTTTGAGACGGAGTCTCGCCCTGTCACCCAGGCTGGAGTGCAGTGGCGCGATCTGGGCTCACTGCAAGCTCTGCCTCCTGGGTTCACGCCATTCTCCTGCCTCAGCCTCCCAAGTAGCTGGGACTACAGGCGCCTGCCACCACGCCCAGCTAATTTTTGTGTGTGTTTGTGTTTTTGGTAGAGACGGGGTTTCACCGTGTCAGCCAGGATGGTCTCGATCTCCTGACTTCATGATCCACCTGCCTCGGCATCCCAAAGTGCTGGGATTACAGGTGTGAGCCACCCCGCCCAGCCTGTTTTGTATTTTATTTTAAGAGACGGAGTCTTGCTATGTTGCCCAGGCTGGTCTCAAACTCCTAGGTTCAAGCAGTCCTCCCACATTGGCTTCCCAAAGTGCTGGGATTACAGGTATGAGCCACCATCCTGCATGCTGTTTATGCATCTCAGTTGGAGAACTCAGCCAGCACCCTAATGACTTCACCCTTCTATGGGTGCTGATTTGGAAGAAACCCAGGGAAGCAAGAGTAAATTTTCCCAATCTTTACCTGTCCAGTCAGGAGGATTTTTTCAACCTGAAAAAAACAGAACCCCTGTTCGGTTAAAGGGGTTAAGTTTGGGATCCATAGAATTACCAAAGAGAGAATGCTATTCATTTCATAAAGGATGTCTGCCACCATTACAAATGATCCTTGGCTATTAAAAATGGGTGGTGGGTTCAGGCAGTTTAAGGGTGGAGGAAAAAATGCGTGATGGGTTCTCTCTTTAAGGGTGGATGGAAATACCTATTAAAAATTCTCCCAAGCCTTCCAGCTCTTCATTACGAAACTTTGTAAAAAAGTCATATGGGAGAGGGTTCGTTCTGAAAATTAAAATGGAACAGAATGATGAGGTCTATTCAGAGGCCAAAGTGGGGAAAAGGCAAGGGTTTTGCTTGTGCAGCCTGTGCTACAATGAAGAGGACCTTAGTACAGACGGATGGTGCCCTACCAAATGTGGCCCATAATTCAAGCTGTCAGCTTCATCACACTGTTTCCAGGTAAAGAGAAGGAGCCCTTGTTTCCTGGGTAAAGAGAAGGAGCGTTGTTTGCTGACCCCTGGTCCACAGCCTGCCGTGGTCGCCTCGCTGTGCTGGCCTTTGTGTTGCTGTCCCCTCCTTCCCTCCTTTTTGGCATTGTGCTCCCTTCAAGTGGCCCCCTGGAAGGGACCACCCAGGGGGCTGCACAATGGAGATTGAGGTAGCCACAAAAACACAGGTTTTGTAAGACAGCCCTTTAAAAGAAAAATACTGTTTAACTATGTATGTGTTTGTCCTTTCTACAACTGTTTTGTGTGGCAAACAAAACCCTGTATACAAACTTCACTGTGGCCTCACATACAGCTGTTCCAGCCATCGGGTGTCAGGCTTGAGATAGTCGCTTCCAGTTTATTTTCCCAGGACACTAATTCTTGATGTGGTTTCTAGTTACATGCTTAGATTTATGGCCAAGAAATGTGATATCAAAACAAGCAAATTGCACTGGCTTTATTAAACTATTTTATCAGTAGTCCTCAGAGTTGACGGCTGGGCATTGCTCCTGGGTGAAATTTGCCTGTAATGCTGCTTAACAAAAGCTAGCAGCCCAGAATTCAGTTCTCAATAGCCATTTACACCTCTGTAAAAGGATTAGTGCTAGCCAATTGTTACACTGTTTAAATCTTAATTTGCATCGCTATGGGGGTAGAGCTTCTACAGACCTCTCTGGTTCCCAGTTGAATTTGTGTACCTGTGGATGGGAGAGTCACTAGAGATTTATCTTATTGATGAGGGTGCTAAATTGCTTCGGGATAACCGGTATGCCACAAATATTGAATTAGCCTCTCAGGTTCCAACTGACAGACAATAGTCTGCTTTGGTTCATTAGTTATATTTTATAGCAGTTGTGGTCCTTGAGTATTTGGTACTTGGATGCATTCTTCTACATCTGTTTCAAGTAAAAATTTTCATGGGTCTTAGGAGGATTTTAAATGTTGTTATTTGTAAGTAGCAAATTTCCTTGGGAATTATATGCAAAACAAAAAACAGAACGTGATAGTTTTAAAAGTAATCTTTTTCTATCCAGACCATATGTTTTTAAAGATCAAAGCCTTTTTATGTTTAGAATTGCCCTGTCAATAGACAATAGATGAAATTGTCTTTTCATAATGTAAAGCTGGAACTACACATCAGTTTCAGATGCTCAGCCTAGGCCTGAGTGAATTCTAATTGTAAGATGGAGGAGGAGGGAGGTGGACAGGGAGGGAAACTAGCAGGTCAGGAGCATGGCAGGAAGAGAGGGTATTAAACTACATTAAATGGATGAAAATTGAGGGAGTTTGGAATGCTCGGTTGGAATGAAAACAAAGCTTGGGACATTTTAATGACCACCTTATCACCAGTTCCACCATTTTTCCCTCATAAAGCATTTGTTCATTTATTCAACAAATAGTTACTAGGTATCCATCTCATGCATAGTGTTAGCCACTGAATTTAGTGATTATTGCACGTGGAGTAAAAAGAATTGTCTTGGTTGCTGAGAGTAGTCAGGATGGTAAATATAATTTAAACAGACTTTGCAGCCTGCAAGTTTTCCATGTAATAGACATGCCAGGCAGAAGGAAAGTAGACACAACTGCTTATAAATAAATATTGCCCTTTTAAGAAACATTAAAGAAATTGAATGCACTGGGTGGAAGGGCTTTTGGGGAACTCCCCAGGAAAGATTGTTTTGAGTCTATGGCGAAAGCCAGGCCAGCCATTCCTGGGGAGGTGAGCCACAGCAAAGGCTTTGGTATTCCAAGAAAGCAACCACAACTAAATTATTTTTTGTTTTTTAACTTTGGAAAATTTTGAGGCAGTGACTGGATGCTCATTGATCCTCACAGAGGCTAAAGAAATCATCATGGTTTAAAAATTAAAATAACTGAAATAAGGAAGCCTGTTCATTTTGCTTTAATGTATCTTTGTACACATGCTAAAAGAGAACAGAGGGGGGAAGCATCCAGAAAGGAACTTACACCTTAGTTGATTTGTACCTGAGAAGAATTTTTAGTATATGAGGTTAACCAACAAGTTTGTTTTGTTTTTTGGAGAGGAGGTAGGGCTTGTTTAAAAGAAAGAAAGAAAAAAAAGCAGCCCCAGACTCTACCAGTATAACAGTAAAAGGAGTTTAGTGAGAGAAGGCAGTAAAGCAGCCTGGAGCTCCCTTATCGAGAATGTTTTAGTTTATTCTACTCACAAACCCTCTTTGTTGGGAACTGTCCAACCCCAGCTTCTGCCGGCGGGGAGGGGTACACTGGGATTGGAAGAAGGGAAACCAGGGCTCCAAGGAGCAGGATCAGGACGGAAGGTAGGGCCAACCCCATGAAAAGACAGAAGTTGAGTTTCCTAGCCAGTTTTTCCGTGTCACTGGAAAACAATTGGAATTTGAAACAAAGGTTGGCTGCCTTGCCTCTTCCCACCTTTCTGAATGCAAGGTATTCCTGAATTACATGTTCATCACTTAGGGACCACCTCTCCAAATGATACCATTTTGTTGTTCATTTCTGGATTTTTTTTTTTTTTTTTTTTTTTTTTTTTTTTTTTGCGGGGGAGGGTGTTATTTTGTTTGATTATTAGCGACTGGGTTATACTATGTTGCCCAGGCTAGACTCCAACTCCTGGGCTCTAGCGATCCTCCTGCCTCACCCTTCTGAGTAGCTGGGACTGCAGGCTGGAGCCACCGTGCCTGGCTTGCTTCTTTTGAAATACAATTTCCTTCCCTAAAATTTTATTCTGGATGTGATCAACTACAGTGCTCTGTGACCTTCAGTCTCACTAAAAATATAGTGACAACATTTTATAAAACTTCTAAAAAGTAATATGTAAATTATGTAAGTGTAAGTTTCCCTGAAAAATGAACTGACAAAAGGCAGATTAACAGGAGAAAAGACTTGCAAAATTTGTTTTGATACGCACAGCACAGGGAAATTGCAGGAGAATGATTACCCAATAACCCATTGGGGTATGGATACTTTTTTACCCTTCTTCATAGGGGAGGGGAGATGGGGAAAGCTGGCAATTTGGGGCATAGTAAATGATTTTTAGGGGAAAATGAATGGACTTGAAGAACATACAGTGGCCTGGGACAAAGTCTGTGTGGCCTGCAGAGTAGACAGTGGTTTGTGAGGAAATCTGTCCAGATGTGTTGACAGCCTTAGTCCTTCTTTCTGCAGTGTAAGTTGAGTTAATAAAAATTCAGAGAAGGGACCATAGGTGATTGTTTTCTTCTTCCAGCAGGTCCAGACTTTAGGCAGATAAAGGAACTTCAGAGAACAATTGCATCCTGTGCTTTGAGAGACAGGAGGGGGGTGGGGGAGGGAAGGTCAGAGAGACCTTGCATCTCTGCTTCAGCCCAGCATTTCAAAATGCTGTATTTTGGGATATCAGCTTCTGAGCCCCAATGTTGGCAAATTTGTTACTATTTATGATCAGAGATCACACCGTTTTGAGATTGCTATTCCTGGAGAAAATAAAATCTGCAAATCAAGCCTATTGTGCCGCAACTGAAACACAAAAATTTAACTCACCAAAAAGATAACACTGGCAGGAATATGTAAAAGTTATCTGATAGGGTTAAGGAAAAGTTTATTTTCTGTAGCCCTCATACAGGGTCATTTTTGCCAAGAAGTAATTCTCAGTTTGCAATTCTGAGCACAGCACTTTTTCTCTCTTACTCACTTTAAAAATCCCTGTACCTTGGGATCTTGATCTAGAAATACCATTTGACCCAGCCATCCCATTACTGGGTATATACCCAAAGGATTGTAAGTCATGCTGCTATAAAGACACATGCACACGTATGTTTATAGCGGCACTATTCACAATAGCAAAGACTTAGAACCAACCTAAATGTCCAACAATGATAGACTGGATTATGAAAATGTGGCACATATACACCATGGAATACTATGCAGACATAAAAAATGATGAGTTCATGTCCTTTGTAGGGACATGGATGAAACTGGAAACCATCATTCTCAGCAAACTATCGCAAGGACAAAAAACCAAACACCGCATGTTCTCACTCATAGGTGGGAATTGAACAATGAGAACACATGGACCCAGGAAGGGGAACATCACACACTGGGGACTGTTGTGGGGTGGGGGGAGGAAGGAGGGATAGCATTAGGAGATATACCTAATGCTAAATGACGAGTTAATGGGTGCAGCACACCAGCATGGCACGTGTACACATATGTAACAAACCTGCACGTTGTGCACATGTACCCTAAAACTTAAAGTATAGTAATAATAAAATTAGACAAACAAAAAAAATCCCTGTACCTTAATTTCAGTGTTCCCAATAGCCTGGAGTGGAGTTGTCTCCTAAATCCTGTGTGACTGAAAATGAAGCTAGAAAGCAATTATTTTTAATTTGGCCAAATTTTTTACATTTATTATATGCTTTAACTGTCGTTGGATAAGATAAGCTATGCATCTTTAAAGTGCCATTTGTGTCCACAAGTTACTTGTCATTCAGCAGGTTCCTCCACCTGCCAGACCTCACAGAGAACAAGGTGATGGTAGGGCTAGCATGTTGGTGCCAGAGACTGGACACAGGTTCCTCAGGCCAGTGCCCTTCTAGCTGGAATGATTTTGGCAGGAATGCACATAGAAAAAGGAATTGAGGTCTTGAGTTCTAAAATAGTTACAGTGTTTCTGTAACACATAGTCTTTAATATTTAATTCCATACAGCGTTTGAATTCTTTAGTTGAGTTCTTTTGAGCAAAAGAACTGATGAATATTTTATAAACTAAAGTCTGCTATCTGGGAAGAGCACTGTTAGAAATCCTCAGCATAAACCAGCTCATCTTTTAGTCAGAGAAAGTTCTGAGTTAGAGTAGATCATAAGCTCTGTGCATAGTGCTTGTGGCCAGCTGATTGATCACCCAGTACCAAGGGGGAAACCCTGGACTGGTGTAACAACAACCATTATAAAAATACTGTCAGCCAGGTGCGGTGGCTCATGTCTGTAATCGCAGAACTTTGGGAGGCCAAGGTGGGAGGATTGCTTGAGCTCAAGAGTTTGAGACCAGCCTGGGCAACAAAGCAAGACCCCATCTCATTTTTATAAAAAAAAAAAAAATACTGTAAAGATAAGTGTGTCATATGAATTTCTTTCATCTGGGTTTAAGTTTCAGCTTGTCATTCGACATGTAGTATCATTAAGTTGTATGCTCAGCATTATGCCGAATGCTATGAGAAATAAAAGTAAAAAATTTAGAAGTGCAGTTGCTATTCTCACCAGGCTTTTGCTCTTGTTGAGAAGACTCGGCAGAGGTGACTTAACTATGGAATAGCACAAGGTAAGAGGTAAGATGGTGTCTCTTTTGTGCTAAAGAATTCAGGGGTAAGAAAGATCCCTATGAGTAAGGTAGTCAGGGAAGCTTCTAGAGGGTGATGAGATGAGCTAGTCTAAGTAAGCCTGACACTTACATTGATAAGATCGGCAAAGAAGAAAGGTTATCTGGGATTTGTCCTGGCAGGACAATCAAGCATTACTGAGCACTGGCATGCATGCCATGGTGGTAGTGAGGGGATGTTGGAGGAGTGCAGATGCAGGTAATAAGTAGGTGCATTCTATGGAAGAATTTAAAAACAATAATGAGACCACTAAAAGTCAGTCTGCCTTCTGTTGTCACCATTCCTAAGGATGGCAAAGATAAAATACACCTTACCATGGAGGGAACCTGCTCCCACTGCAGCATCCACCAGCACCATGGAGTGTCAGCCAGTTTCCAGTACTGCACAGTACTAACCTTTTAGAAGATATCCAAAAACATTAAGCCATGGTCCTTGCTCCAGGTTTGCATCCTGGTTTGGGAAGTGGGACTAAAGGGAATCTAAGCTTGGAGATCATAAGCTGGTGGCCTGCAGGCCTACCTTGGGCTGCAGATAGGTTCTCTTTGTCCTGTCAGTGGGTAGGCAACCTTTTGAATTAGTCACCACATTTTAAAAATTGGGAGCTGTTAAATAAAAACAAAACTTGCAATTATAAACTTCCAGCTTCTCTTAAAAACTGAGAAGATCTAGGTTCACTGGGACACACACTCCTCAGGGGGAGCTTTTGATGGAGGCACTGGCCCCAGCTCTCCACAGCCCCACCCCACCAGCAGCCAGCATGGTCTCCGTTACCTTCCCTGTAGTCAGCTGAGTGCTCCCCAGGTCAGCGATGAAGGACTGTTTCTTCCTCCCTTGCCTCACCTACTTACCTGCTCTTCCTCTGCCACCTACAGCACAAAGTCAGTCTCCTGACTGGTCTCTGGGCCTCAGGTCTCTCTCCTCACCAACTCCATCCTTGCAAGGCTGCCAGGCTAACCCTCTGAAAAACACTGCTTTTGAGAAACCAGCAATGGCTCAGAAATCCACAAGCTTATTGCTGTATTCTTTCCAGAGTTTCATGTTGAATTTAATTTTCCATTGCTATCCTACTATGACCAACAGCAACCCCTACCCAGCCAAACTTGTCTCCCTTGCTGGTCCCCACACCACTCTTACCCTGTCATTTCCCATCACCTTTGCCTGTGTCTCTCCTTAGTTTCAAATGTCATCTCCCCTTCTCTCTAAAACCTGCCTGGCTCAAGTTCCTCCTCCTTAGTGAAGCCCCTGAGACTCCAGTGATCTCTCTGTGTCTTTACCGCTTCAGAATTCCTGATTGTCTGATGGCCTGCCCTATACCTCTCACCGTTGATTACAGGCTCTCTTTTACTACCCTGAAATTGGCTCACCATTGGTGGGACCTCTTAAGGGCAGCTGTTATTCTGGAAATTGAGTGATGACAAGATAAAGGCTTCCAGGAAGAATTAGGATCCAGATTTTGCCTAGGCAATAAGAGGTATTCATAGGTACTATAAGTCAGATAGGCCTGAAGTCTGGAAGCTTTGGGGCAGCAGAACCCAGGAGTGAAGGACTCAACTCGGGGTCTGACCTATAAGAACTAAGAATCCAGGCTTAGAGTTTAGACAGAAGCCTGGGAATTGACAAGGAGCTGGAGCACCAACAGTGTGGATAAGAGTCAGGAATAGCACTTGAATCTTGTGTGCCTGTTATTATTCCTTCCCAGCATAAAGGTACACTTCAGAGTAGGGGTAAGCCTGAGTCTGCAGTTGTCACTCACCCTCCAATAGACGGACCACGTCTCCTTCATCCTTATCACATCAGGCACATAGCCATCAACTAGGTCCAGTAACTTCACCAACTGTAGTGCTATTTACAAATTAGTACTTTGCAAATTAACATATTGCTTTATAAGTTGCTTTGTAACTAATCTTCATTTTCTTTTTGGGGTATGTGTTGAATATTCCCAACTACAAATGTGAACAGCTCCTTTAAAGTAGAAACACTGTTTTGTCTTCTCCTATAGCTTTTTAGAATCATGCATCCCTCAAAATAGTCATTTTTTTAAAGATGGTAACTAATCTGTTTGAAGGCTACTGTGATACAACGACAGACCTAACCTAAAACAGTGACCAAATTTTTAGACTCTTATCACTTACTCAATAGACTGGATATAGATAATAAAAGATAAATCCCTCTTTCCATGCCTTCCTATTCTGATTAAGAATAAAGAAAATTTGACTGCAATAGGATCTGAATGGAAAACTAATAGTCATTTTTCTACATTCAGAAATAGAGGATGTAACCTATACTTCAGCCAGAAGTTTTCAATTTCTTAGCAGTGACAATTTAAGTAAATTTCATACGAGTTGTGGGGATCTAACTTTGTTATGATTGACAATATAAAATTAGCCTTTTCTGCTGTTAAGATTATCTAGCATACCTATCATTCAGGTGGAATGTGGAACGAGATTGCCCAGCTATGGATTTGAACATCATTAAAGTCAACAAAGGGTTAAAAGTTACTTCCTCTGATGGATTTAAAATTGCCGCATACACGCAAACAAGTTTTTCAAACTGCCCCATTTTATGTCTTTGTTGAGAGACAGTATAGTTGCTGCATTTTAATGTCCAGATTATATTACAGATATATTTCAGTAAACCATGAAGAACCATCATAGATTCTAGAAGCTGGTGATCTGTGCTTAAATAAGCATCTCCTGCAGCATCTTTTTTATTTTATAGACTCTGTAATCACAATGGCATTCTGAAAGAAGACCTTGAAGCTCACAGAGCAGCTGTCCTTCACCAGCTCCCAGGACTCCTACCTGGGGGTGGCAGCTATGAAAAGCAAGTCAGGGCTTACTGGCTTGACATTGCTGTCATGGTGGGATGGCCATTCTTGTTTCCGAATGCTCCAAAATCAAAAAGATCACAAAGTTGCAATCCTCTTATTTATTTTTTATTTTTTTTATTTTTTTTTTTGAGACAGAGTCTTGCTCTATTGCCCAGGCTGGAGTGCAGTGGCGTGATCTCAGCTCACTGCAAGCTCCGCCTCCTGGGTTCAGGCCATTCTTCTGCCTCAGCCTCTCGAGTAGCTGGGGCTACAGGCGCCCGCCACCACGCCCAGCTAATTTTTTGTATTTTTAGTAGAGACGGGGTTTCACTGTGTTAGCCAGGATGGTCTCGATCTCCTGACCTCGTGATCCGCCTGCCTCGGCCTCCCAAAGTGCTGGAATTACAGGCGTGAGCCACCGCGCCTGGCCGCAATCCTCTTATTAAAATACATCTGCACTGTTTACTAGCAGAGAATAGATTATTACTCAGGAGTGGTCAGTAGATGCATGTCTGTGAAAGCCCCTCTGAAGGGACCTTGTTTGGCTGGCTGAGTGAGTGAGTGAGTGGCTTTGGGTCTGCTTAGCCTACAACATAGTGCCGTCCTCCTCACCTGTCATGTGCCACTTAGGCTGTTTTATGTTAAAGATATAAATAGGGAGGATATTTAGAGGATTCAGCTTAAATCTAGTACACATTGATTCTATCAAAGGGTGGATGGAAATCAGGATAATAGTCTTTAAAGGGACCTTGTCACAAGAAAACTTCACCGGATTAAGTGGCTTTGTTTTACATTACCTTCTGCGTCTGTACTAGTAATCTTGAAGCTATGGGAAATGCTGGAAATGACCTTCCTGGTCAGTAGCTTTTCAACCTAAGGCAGTAAAGGGCAATGCCAGAAAACCCTCTTTCAGTTTTTATCCTGCAGAATAAAAACCACGGTCTTAAAATAATCCTTTACAGCGTAGTGGAAGAAGCTGGTTTGGGAGGAGTCCTTCTGCGCTCTCTAGGTCATTTGGTGATTGCGTGTTAGAAGGCTCTTTAATCTCCCGTTTCTTTCTCACTGCCTTTTATATCTGTTTGTATACTATTTGGCATAAACCACAGTTGTGGTGTATAGCATGGGAAGGATATATGCATTTATAATTCTCTGCGCAAACTGAGTTGTTAAACTAAATGATTCATGACTCTCTTAACCTAGGCTGCCAAACTGTGATTATGGGTGATAAGCCATGATGTCTGCACCTACTAGACTAACGATTGTTAGAGTTTCTCAGCATTCATAATAGAGCATTGATTTCCATTATGAAAGGTTGTGTTTTACATGACTATTGATCTACAGTTATGTGTAAATCAGTCTTCCATAAGAAATGATCCTTCTTTATGACCACCACAAATTTTAAAATTAATATCTGGAGTCTTCAAAACTGTTTCTTTACCACAGTCATTTTTTAGAGCCAGATAAAGAAGTCAAGAATGTTCTCTGCTGTCAGCATTATGTTCTGCTACAGCTAGAATTGCTGTATACATTGTGACTGGGGATGCTGTTTAACACACACTGATTATCACTGGTTCACTCTCTAGCCTTGAAAAAAGTGCCAAGTGTTTGTGACCTTTGAGAGACAGCAGTCAGGTCTTTAAACACAGATTCTTCCTAATGGATTTTAGTCACCAGGCTGCCCCGCTGCCCTCCTTGCTCTAGCTTCCTCTTGTGCCCCTTAGCACCCAGAAGTCCCTGCTGGGAACTCCAAGTCTAAGTGAAATAGACCTATCTGCTTTGTGATCATCACCTGGCCAGTTTGATCAACCATTGCAGAAACACTGGTTTGGAGAGAATGATTTATTCTTGTTCTTTAATGGTTAATAACTCTGGTGTCATAGAATTCTTTTTTCTTTTTTTAAGACAGAATCTTGCTCTGTCGCCCAGGCTGGAGTGCTGTGGAGTGATCTTGGCTCACTGCAACCTCTGCCTCCTGAGCTCCAGAGATTCTTGTGCTTCAGCCTCCTGAGTAGCTGGGACTACAGGTGTGCACTGCCACACCCTGCTAATTTTTTGTATTTTTGGCAGAAGATGGGGTTTTACCATGTTGGCCAGGCTAGTCTTGAACTCCTGGCCTCAAGTGATCCGCCCACCTCTGCCTCCCAAAGTGCTGGGATTACAGGCATGAGCCATCACACCGGCCTAGTGTCATAGAATTCTAATCCAGGCAGGAAAGGCTTTGACTGGTTACAAAATCCTTAAAGGAGTGTTTGGTGTAGCAGCAGCTCACATCTGTCTCTTTAATCTTGATCTGTAAAATGAGACACCTGCCCCCATAGTATACTCTAGAGCAGCAGTCCCCAACCTTTTTGGCACCAGGGACCAGTTTCGTTTAAGACAGTTTTTCCACGGAGCGGGGTTAGGGAGGTGTGGGCAGAGGCATGGTTTCAGGATGATTCAAGTACATTACATTTATTGTGCACTTTATTTCTATTATTATTACATTTTAATGTATAATAAAATAATTATACAATTCACCATAATGGAAAATTAGTGGGAGCCTTGAGCTTGTTTTCCTGCAACTAGATGGTCCCGTTTGGGAGTGATGGGAGACAGTGACAGATCATCAGGCGTTAGATTCTCATAAGGAACATGCAACCTAGCTCCCTTGCATGCACAGTTCACAATAGGGTTCATGCTCCTATAAGAATCTAATGCTCCCCCTGATCTGACAGGAGGCGGAGCTCAGGTGGAGCTAATGCTCCGCCCTCCTGCCACTCACCTCCTGCTTTGTGGCCCAGTTCCTAGCAGACCACGTATCAGTACCAGTCCGTGGCCCAGGCATTGGGACCCCTGCTCTAGAAGATAATGTGAAGATTTCTGAATTCCTGCTCACAAGATGAAGCATCTTAAGAGAAAAAAAGAACAAACCACGCTTGTCATCATTATTGATTTATGTTATATCCAGGATTAAGACCTTCATATGGGCCAGGTGGCTAACGCCTGTAATACCAGCACTTTGGGAGGCTGAGGCAGGTGGATTGCTTGAGCTCAGGAGTTCGAGACCAGCCTGGGCAACATGGCGAAACCCCATCTCTACAAAAAAAATACAAAAAAATTAGCAAAGTGTGGTGGTGCACACCTATAGTCTCAGTTACTCAGGAGGCTGAGGCAGGAGGACTGCTTGAGTTCAGGATGTCAAGGCTGCAGTGAGCTGTGATTGTGCCACTGCACTCCAGCCTGGGTGACACAGCAAGATGTTGTCTCAAAAAAAAAATAACAAAAAGTCATATGCAAAGTTTACTATTATCATGTGGAAGACCAAGCTATTGTTTTTGACAATTATGAATTATAAAAATATGATTCATGTGATTTAGAGAAATTGATTTAAAAATTGCTCATTATTGTCTTCTGGAAAACATTTTAATATAAAAATGATTAATAAGTATTTTATGAGAAACATAATGAGACTATTCATTTATTTTTTTCCAGGTGCAACTAATTCTCTATATTAGTGGCTACTTTCAGATATGTTTCCCAATTGTGTTCTTATGCTCATACTGAAAAATTGAGTCAGCTTTGTATTGTTTGGATTATAGTATATGAAAATCTCTATTTTAGTCTGCCTGTGTTCAGAATTAAATTCAGGGTATTTATTACTCTGCATTTAAAGTTAGGAAATACGGATACATTTGTTTAAATTTCACCTTTCTGATTGAAAGCCCTTTCAAGTACATGAAATTAATTATAGACAATTTAAACTATATTCCTTTATTACATTTTTAATTAAAGAATTACCTGACATTAAACTTTGTTTTTTTATGTGTCATCAATGTTATAAATTTTCCAACGTAAAGTAGACAAAATAGAAAAATCTCCTTTAAATCCTTTGTACCACTTTGCACATTTTCTGATGTGGTATGTTTTTGTAGAGCCATGGGCGAAGCTCCATTTAGGGAAGCCATGGCTCTTGCACTTCTTGCCTGATCTATCCCAAAAGAAATCTGCCAGTCAGCTTCCTTTTGTGCTTTAAGGGTTGCCTTAGTTGTTCAGAAGTCACAAACCCTAGGTGCTGTACCTCCTTCAACAGCTCATTTTCCATTTGACTTGTGCAAGTCAATTAATCAATTTTATCCTTTTGTGGGAAATAAATATAATAATTATAGGAAACCTTAGCTAGTTTTTCATGCTAGGACCCAAAGGATAGATGCAATTGGGTGGTGTATTAGTAACAAGAGTCTTGCCTTCATTTTGCTTCTGCAGAAAATCATGTGTATTAGCCACCAGAGGGACTGTTCTTTGATAATTTGACTCACTTAGCTATTTAACTAATTTAATTCATCCAAATTAAACTTGCTTTCAAGCCAAAAGCATAGTTGACTTACTTATTATAAGAAATGTACCTGCTGAATGGGCTAGAATTTGCTGATGACTGGTCAGTGCATTTTCCCAGCAGGGCAGTCTGTTAAGAAACCAAATACAGATGCAAAGGTCAAAACAAAGGAATTGGGTAGTTTAATGACATCATTGCGGTACGGTGGTAACCAAGAAAGGCAAGTTGCTGAAAGGTCTTTCTATCAAACTAGTCAGAAGCCTTAGAATCAAAGGATTCCAATGACTCATCTCACTTTATTCAAGTCCTGGAAAAAAATAGGGTTAGGTCAGGCACAAGTAATAACAATTAAGATTTATTGAGGAAGGTTCTGAACTGTACCTAGACTTACTTTCTTTTCCAGAGATTTTATTATGAAATTTTTCAAACATACAGAAAAGTAAAAGGAATCATAGGGTGGACGTCCATATACACACCACCCAGATTGTACTCCTGACATTTTTTTGCCCTCTCATATTTGTTTATCCATCCTTCCATCAATCCTTTATTTTTATACGTTCCTAAGTAAGTTGCAGACACTAATATACATTTAACTTTTTACCTTGACATTTTTAAACATTCGAAGTCTCATATACCCACTACTCAGATCCACCAACTGCTCACATTTCATCAGTCTTGTTTTATCTCTCTCCCTAACGCTTTTTTTCTTGAGTAGTTTAAAACAGACAACATATCATTTCACTCACAAGTACTTATACCTCTAACATATAAGGATTGAAAATACTATCATTTAACATAATCCACAAAATTCTTCAGTTTATCTAATACCTAGTCGTTGTCAGTTTGCCTTGCTTATCTGAAAAATTGTTTTTCTACATTTGTTTTGTTTGAATCAGCGTTCAAATAAGGTCCACATATTACAATTGGCTATGTCTCTGAAACCTCTTTTAATTTTGTGACATTCCCTCCCTCCTTTTTTTATGCTATTGATTTGCTGGAGGAATTGGGTCACTTACCCTGGAGAATTTACATGCTCTATTTGGTTGGTATGTTTAACCAGTTCCTCTTTACTCTTTATTACCTGTAAACTGGTGGTTAGATCCAAATATGTGATTAAGTTCCAGGCCAGTTATTTTAGCAAGAAAATGTCATGGGTGGTGCTGATATTTAAAACCGGGCAGCACATAATGTTTTGTTACCCCATGGTTAGTGATACTAAGACCGATCTGTGGGTTCAGATGTCGAAAGGTTGATGACTTCAGGACAGAAGTTTACTATTATGTAATTTTCACAAAATTATGACCATTTCCTAGATACATCATTAATTTGGACTTACAAAATGGTGACTTTTCTAATTTGATCATTTCTTCTGCATTTATTGGAAGAACTTTTCCTTGTCAGCTACTTGGTGACTCTGAAATGTATTTTTTGACCACAAAAGCAGGATAAATGCTTTATTCTATTTCTTTATTTACCAATTTGCAGAATAATGAATTGTTGCCCTACCAGCCTCCAAAGGTTTTAAAATTTATTTTTATTTTGTCTTTACTATGGTTTAAAAAAAAACATAAAATTAGCCATCTTAACCATTTTGAACTGCGCAGTTCAGTAGTGTTAAATATCTTTACTTTGTTGTACAACGGATCTCTGGAACATTTTCATCTTACAAAATGGAAAATCTATACCCATTAAACAACTCCCCATTTTCCCTTCCCCCCAGGCCCCAGCACCCACCATTCAACTTCTGTCGTTATGAATTTGACTGTTCTAGGTACCTCATTTAAGTGGGATCATACAGTATTTGTCCTTTTCTGACTGGCTTATTTCACTTAGCACAATCCCCTTAAGATTCATCTATGTTGTAGTATGTGACAGGATTTCCTTCCTTTTAAGGCTGAATCCAAAGGTTTTTATTTTTATTTTTTAAATTTTATTTATTTATTTATTTTTAGATGAACTCAAGGATTTTCATGTATTCCCTGTGTTTCAGTCCATTGCAGTCAGTATCCTTTAGGTGCTTAAATTGTCCCATCTTTGACAGTGGGAGCTTCCTAAGATATCGCCTCCCCACCTTCAGTTCTTTTGATACAACTTTGAGAGCTTCCTTACTTTCTGGTACAACAAGATGTTTCAGGTTCATCTTGTGCGTTTCCTGCCCCAGACCTGAATAGGGCATTTCTTTAATGAACTTTGGTTCCTTTTAATACATAAATACCACAGCCTGAGCAGCAATATAGGCTTATTTTTTAACTCTTTCCTAATATCTTAATTTTTAAAAAACTGTAAGTAGACCATGGTAAGAGTGTAACAAAACAATAACAAAACATCTGCTGTTGAGATGAAAATGTGATCTTTTTCTCTTCACTACATGTGGGAGACTGACCATCTATGCAGTGGTTCAAAACCATTGTTGTGCTTTAGAATCACTCTGTGAGCCTTAAAAATCCCACTGACCAGACCAGGCGTGGTGGCTCACCCCTGTAATCTCAGCACTTCAGGAGGCCGAGGCAGGTGGATTATCTGAGCCCCAGAGTTTACGACCAGCCTGGGCAACATGATGAAAGCCAGTCTCATGACCCAGTCTCTAAATAAATAAATAGATTAAAATTTTAAAGTAAAATTTTAAAAAAGCCCACTGGCCAAGCCACACCCCAGACCATTTTTCCTGGACTCTGTAGAGGTGGCCCCAGGCACCCAGATTGTGCAGAGCTCCCCAGGTTGTTCTGTGTGCAGCAAAAGTTGAGAATACTCATTTAGCAATGAAATAACCAAAGTTTTTAAAAGTTTAAAAAAAAGGATACTTGGACTCAAAACTCCCTTAGACCAGAATATGTTGAGTTCCAGACTTTTGGATAAACCATCTTCTACTAACGTAATTGAGGCCTTTAAAAATGTGAGAATCTTATAATATTACAAATCTATAGTGAGTGTCCTGTTTCTGTTTTATAGACCTGGACAAGCACCAGACTCAGACGTACCGAGGGCACAGGTGGGTCAGCATGTTGCCACCTTGAAAGAACATGATAATTCTGTCAAAGAAGAGGTAGGTAGCTAAACTGTCTGAAGTTTTCCCAATCACAAATGTGGACCACAGGGTAAGGTTAGTAATTTTTATTTAAAAAAAAAAAAAAAAAGTTTTGGCCAGGCGCCGTGACTCACGCCTGTAATCCCAGCACTTTGGGATGCTTAGGTGGGTGGATCACGCGGTCAAGAGATCGAGACCATTCTGGCCAACATGATGAAACCCCATCTCTATTAAAAGTACAAAAATTAGCTGGATGTGGTGGTGCGCACCTGTAGTCCCAGCTACTTGGGAGGCCGAGGCAGGAGAATTGCTTGAACCCAGGATGCAGAGGTTGCAGTGAGCCAAGATCACTCCACTGCACTCCAGCCTGGCGACACCATCTCAAAAAAAAAAAAGTCTCAAGATGTGCAAATTATTCATTTGAGGCAATGTTATGTATTTGAAAAAAATAACGATAAGAAAAGTAGTAAGTGAGGTTTTGTGGTTGGTTGGTTTTTAACTTTCTGACCTCGGGCCTTTTGCATAATGTTTTATGTAGGAATTCGTTTTCCAAGAAATTTCAAAGCATCTTAGAACACTCTGGTTTTCCGTCTCCACTCCGTACTTTAGAAATACTTTATAGTCATTCATGTCAATTCAGCAAATGCCTATCGGTCCATTACTGTACACAGATATCAGCCCAGATCCGTTGGAGGGAAAGAGACAAATAAAATGTGACCCCCTCCTTCTGGGGTGTGACATCATGGGATGCATGTAATAAGAAAATGTTAAAAATGTGGGCTTTCAGGAAAGAGAGCCAAGCCAAGACTCCTGGAGAAGCAAGGAAGGCGGAGGTCATGATGGAGGGAGTACAGTGGCATGAGAGGTGATCTTTAAAAGATAGGCTTTTGATGGTACGAGTTGGGGGTGGGGGCAGAGGTGACAAGAAATGGCTGCTATGAGCCAAAGAGCACACTGGGAAACCCAACACATATTCAGGCAACAGAGCCATCCTGAGGCTGAAGCATGGGCTCAAGTCTGGGGATGGTGAGAAGGAGCACAAGAAGTAGTTGCTGGCCATAGTGTGCAGCATCCGATGCCAGGCCAGGGAGAATGTGTTTAGTTTTGTAGCTTTTGAAAAGCCACTGGAGCTTTTTGAACAGAGCTGTGATAGATTTCTGCAGTGCCTTAGGGAATTTCATGTTTGGTTTGGGACTGAGACATTGAAGGAGGGAGCCCTGCCCTGGTTCAGGCAAGAGGAAGGAGGGGCCTGATTTGGGAGCTGGTGCCAAGAGAGAATTCAAAGATGCTAAACAGAAAATGGAAATGGATGGAGCAAGTTCCCAAGGAAATCATGAGGGGAGGAACCGGAAGCCCAACTTTAGAGCATGTCCATTGGCATATTCCTTCCTCATTCCCTAGAAAAGCCACATTCAGGGAAACAGCCTTTCTTCTCCTAGGTTGAACATCTTGGGAATGTGTCTTGTTTCAAAGCATGTTTTTTCATCTTTATATATAATATAGGATTTTCTGGCTTTGATTCTTTTTAAGGTGTTTCTAAAATTATTGTTATCATGCTCATAGTTCAAGGATTGTATATCTGCACCTTCTGGAATCAAGCCTTGCCTGTGTCTTGAAGTCACATGCCCAAGTGGCTGTGCCATCTAGAGCCTCTGGCTTTGCCCCTCCAGCCTTCCAGAGCACCTTTAGTCCTCCTCAGACCCCTCTTTCCTTGCTGCTCTAATTAAGAGAGCAGCAGGACTTTTTTTTTTATAGCATTTCAAACATACATATATTCAGTAATAGGACGGACCCACTAATCCCATGCCCACAACCCAAATTCACATATGTTGTTACCATTGCACCATATTTGTTTCAGACCCCCTCCTCCTCATCTTCCTCCTTTCTCCCATCTTCGTACCCCCCTCCCTTCCCTCTCCTTCTTTCCTCCCCCGACTTCACCCACCTTCTCTCTCTTCTGCTCTTTCTCTCTTCTCCCTCTTCTCCTCAAACTTCCTTCCCTCCCCCCTTTCCCTTAGAGGGAAGAAATAAATTATTACAAACATAGATACGGCCCCCTGTATGCCTTTCACAGATTTCATGCCCTTTTTCAAGGATAACCTAGATCTATTCCTTCTTTGCTGATGAACGTAGATCTTTTTTGTTTGTTTTTTCGAGACGGAGTCTCGTTCTGTTGCTCAGGCTGGAGTGCAGTAGTGCAATCTCGGCTCGCTGCCACCAAGGCTCACTGCCTCCTGGGTTCAAGCGATTCTCCTGCCTCAACCTCCCAAGTAGCTGGGACTACAGGCATGTGCCACCATGCCCGGCTGATTTTTTTGTATTTTTAGTAGAGACAGGGTTTCACCGTGTTGGCCAGGCTGGTCTCAAACTCCTGACCTCGGGTGATCCGCACCCCCATCAGCCTCCCAAAGTGCTGGGATTGCAGATATGAGCCACCACGCCCAGCCGATGAACGTGTAGATCTTAAGAAAGATACTGTTTGGGTTTTATTATCCCTTTGAGTTAGCACTGTCTTGTAACAACATTATTTCCCATGCTTGTTCACTGCAAGTACATCACATTCAGGCATTTTAAGGGTGAAATAAGTGTTGATCAACTGTCCTTTGCTATCTAATTTTTTTTAAATGATATTGTTTATATTAGAAAACATGGTCCAAGTCCCAAACAACCAATCTACTCAATTTTTCCAATAATGGGAGGGGGTGCTGTCCAGCTAATATCTAATGAATCAAATTATATTCTGCTTCCCCTAATAGATCTTTGTTCCTTTTTAAATCATTCTGATCTCATTTTAGTGACAATCATAAAAATTACCAATAGATTAATGACAAAATCTATCCTTAAAAATGGAAGTAGGCTGGACGCGGTGGCTTACGCCTGTAATCCCAGCACTTTGGGAGGCCAAGGCGGGAAGATCACAAGGTCAGGAGATCGAGACCATCTTGGCTAACACGGTGAAACCCCGTCTCTACTAAAAATAGAAAAAATTAGCCAGGTGTGGTGGCGGGCGCCTGTAGTCCCAGCTACTCAGGAGGCTGAGGCAGGAGAATGACCTGAACCCAGGAGGCAGAGCTTGCAGTGACCGAGATTGCGCCACTGCACTCCAGCCTGGGGGACAGAGTGAGACTCCATCTCAAAAAAAAAAAAAAAAAAAAAAAAAAAAATGGAGGTAAACAGGTAATTTCTCATCCAGTTAAGTTGTGACTGAAGAAATGCACAGCCCCAAAGAATATTACCAAAATGATGCAGGCGGGGCAAGCCTTGTGAACTGAAGGACAAAATGCTTTTGTGAGTCCTAGAACTGTTTTGGTTTGCATGTCATCCTTTTCCGATTAGTGAAATCAAGTGTCTTTGAGTTGTTTCTGTGTATTGAAACCATCTACACATTTAGTAAATACTACGGGTTAAATCTTTCTCTTTAGATAAAATCTTCAAAGTAAGTGATTTTCAAAATTTAAAAAAGCTCTACTAGAAACTACTTGGTTAAGAGTCTAATGAAGCTCAGAAATATTTACTTTGATCTCTTGGGTAAATGGCTAATTAAAAAGCCGCATGTAAATGATGTTTACCTGTGGGTCCCTGTGCTGTCAGCCCAAGTCAATCCCTTCTCTTGAGTAAATACATCTTCAAAGCCGCAGAAACTCAGATTATGTTCCCTGGAGACCAGATAAGGTCTGCAGTGCCCACATAACCTATTAGGCAATTACATAATTGAGCTGCCTGCTTTTAAACTGGAAAAATTTGTAATTACTTTTTGTGGAAAAAAAATGAGTTGGGTGCTTCATTAAAATACAAGATGCCTTAATATTACTTTTCTCCCAAGTGATATCTGTTTCTGCCCTGGAGAACTTTATCACAGCAGAGCAATATGCTGGTGACACTCATAGAGTAGATCGGGGTCCTGCCCCCACCATACACACAGACCAGTTTTATTCACCAGGAAGATGCTTTCCCCAAATGCTGGACTGTTTTCTTGTTCTTATCTCCTGAATACTCATTTGCTGGGTCATATGAATATCTTCTCATTTAAAAAAAAATTGCTACACAGGTAAAATCCCTTCGTTCCCTTTAACGTAGAACTTAAGTGTTGATGCTTGCATTTCTCTTTAAACACCAAGAAATTACTTCCAGTGTCCAAGAGGAATATTCTTGAACCTTGAGGAAGAGTCAGTTAAATCTGCATATTAGGGGAAAATATCATCTGCTGTCCACATCCATTATTTTTAATTCTCTTGCTTTTCTGTGTCTGTGTTAGTAGCACTGGTTTGCATATAGAAGGGAATTTAATTTTATCAGATGCATTTACATTCATTTTCTCTTTGTATTGGTACCACTGATAGCAGAAATTGGATTTCTTTAGAGCGAGCATATATTTTCTTTTAAAAACAAGCATTAAAAATCTTGAAATAGTAAGATAAAAAGAAAACTGGCCATTTTCCTACTATTCTACTATTTATATATAACCCTGTTAACATTATGGTGTATGTTTTTTAAATATTTAATATATTGATATGAGAGGCCGAGGTTGGTGGATCACCTGAGGTCAGTAGTTCAAGACCAGTCTGGCCAATGTGGTAAAACCCTGTCTTTACTAAAAATAGAAAAATTAGCCAGGTGTAATGGCACGCACCTGTAATCCCAGCTACTTGGGAGGCTGAGGCACAAGAATTGCTTGAACCTGGGAGGCAGAGGTTGCAGTGAGCTTCGATCGCGCCACTGCACTCCAGCCTGGGTGACAGAGCGAGACTCCGTCTTTAATAATAATAATAATGATTAATATATTGAAAAACATAGGTTGCATTATTTGTATACATAAATACATAACCTTGTTTTTTTTTTTTACCCCCATTTGCTGCAAAGTGAACTCTTTCATACCATTACATGTTCTATTTACATCATTTCAAATGGCTTTACAGAGGTCCCCTGTCCACTGTCACTTCAGTCATTTACCTGTTGTTCAACATTTGTTTCTAATTTTTCCTCTAGTAAAAAAGTTTCAAAGAATATCTGTGCAATTCAGATTTTACAAATATCTGTAATATTTTCTTAGAACGAATTCCTAGATGTAGAATTAGTAGGTCAAAAGGTGGGTATATCTTTCAGGCTTTTGCTATGCATGGCCAGATCTCACTCTGGAAGGGTCATCAGAGTTACCAGTAATGGATGAAAATAACATTTCTCTGAGTTCTTTATGAAACTAGATACTATCAACTTTTTTTTTTAGGGGCAGCAATTTGAGAGATGAAAATGACATCCAATTTTTTTTGTTCATTTGACCTTTCTATTACAATTGAGGTCAAACTTTTCTCTACCTATTTATTAGCTATTTGTATTTCTTTTTTCATAATTTGCCAGCTCATGTTCTTTGCTCATTTTTGTATTAGGTTAGTAATATTATTTCTTATTGACTTGCAAAAACTTTTTAAATATAAATTTGGACATTTTGTTGCAATCTTTTTAGCAGTTTAATTTTTGTCTTTTAATTTTCTTAATGGTGTTTTGGATACAATGTCTTTTCTATTAATGTCTTACATCTGTCTGTTTATACATTTGAATATCACAACCGTAAGTTTTTGGATATAATTTAAGAGTCAGCTTAGATGATTCTTGGGGTTCTAGATAGAGCAAGATTAATATTTAAACTGAACATGGAGGAAAATTCTAGTAGAACTGGGCTAATAATTAAAGGAATAGTACTGTAGGTGTAACTCATAGAACGATTTATCTGCCATAATGTCTGAAATATGGAGGTGTCAACATCAGTCATTCCACAAATAGTTTGTGCCCTGGCATTTAATTTCCAAGTCCTTTCTCCTGGCTCCTGGGAAGGCTGAAAAGTGAGGGGGTGGTTTGTTCGTACTGACTTAGCCTTCAGACTGCTGAGACCAATGGAACAATCTCTAGTTTTCTCTTCTGGGCTCCGAAAAGAGAGCCTTTATTAATAACAGGTACGTTGAAACCCAAGCATAGTTCAATCATAAGCACTATCAGAAAGCCTATGGTAAAATTGTTGTCTAATGGCATTTTTTTCAGAGAATTAGCTCCAATTTGCAGAACCCATTTAGTCCCAGCATGAGATGTAATAAAGCAACCTGTTAACTGTTCTCTGAGCTTCTCTCTGTGTTCGTGTCATCAGTCTCAGACTGCAAACTCCTTCAGATTGGAGGTTTCCTTAGAAATACACTTTTCTGGAACATCTGCAAACAGTACATCTTGAGAACGTGTTACAGACGTTTTCCTGACTGCAGAAGTTGTTTTTGCAAGGCACGGTGGCTCACGCCTATAATCCCGACACTTTGGGAGGCCAAGGAACGCAGATCACGTGAGGACAGGAGTTCGAGACCAGCCTGGCCAACATGGTGAAACCCCGTCTCTACTAAAAATACAAAAATTAGCCTGGTGTGGTGACACACGTCTGTAATCCCAGCTACTTGGGAGGCTGAGGCATGAGAATCACTTGAACCTGGGAGGTGGAGGTTACAGTGAGCCAAGATCCCGCCACTGCACTCCAGCTTGGGCAAGAGAGAGAGACTCTGTCTCAAAAAGAAGTTGTTTTTGACTAGAAATCTGTGACCTATTCTTGTCTGTCCTTGTCTGAGACTAACTTTTGTCTTCGTCCCTGCTTATCATCTTTGAGAAATTATCTGTGGAATTATCTTAAAAGATATGTTCTTTTATAAACATTTCTATCAAAAAAGTAACAGAAATCCTGGAGATAAGTATTGAGTAGTGAAGATAAATGGGATAAAATACAGATAGTCCCTGACTTCCAACTTACAATGGTTCAACTTACAATTTTTTGATTTTACAGTGGTGTGAAAGTGTTAGGCATTCAGTGGAAACCATACTACAAGTAGTACAGTATCCAATAAATTACATGTGAAAATCAACATTTTATTATAAAATAGGCTTAGTGTTAAATGATTTTACCCATTTGTAGGCTAATGTAAGTGTTCTGAGCAGTTTAAGGTAGGCAAAGCTTAACTATGATGTTCAGTAGGTTAGGTGTGTTAAAATACATTTCTGACTTACAGTTTTTTCAACTTGTGGGTTTATTGGATGTAACTCCCTTCATAAACTCAAGGAGCGTCTGTGTACAAAGTAAATTAAACTAGCAGTGCAGTATGCCCACCACATTATTTACCTCACCGTGGAAAAGAGGGCTCAGTGCAGAACTGTTGGCAATGGCAGTATTCTTGTCAAGCCTACAAGGACTCATTAGAAAGGTGTTTGTAGTAGATTCCAGAAGCAGGTGCAGTGCAGTGGTCTGTGTAGGCAGTTGGGATGGGGGCAGTGATGGGAACCAGCCTTGGCCTGGCCTTCAAGGGCAGGACCCTACCCCTAGACTGCAGAAATGGGAATACTGAGCAAGTCATCCCAACAGAGTTATCACAGTGGAGTGAAATCTAGGGACTAGTTTCTAGAAATAGAGGAAAAGCCCCTGGTCACTAGAACTGCACCACAGAAAGGTCCTGGCTGCAAGGCTAACTTGACACCAAGTTCTTTGGCCAAGGGGACTAGAACTCCTTAAATCCCCCAATCAGCTACTCCAGCTCCTCGGGTAGGCCATGGGTCCAGGAGGTCAGCCAGTACTAGGGAGGGAAGAAGGCAAGAACTCTGCAGGGAAGTCAGGACTAAAGGCAGTTGCCTTGAAGTGTCCGAAATGCCAAACATGCAAGACCAGACCTTCCATCCAGACCTTCCGTCCGGGCCTTCCGACCGGGCCTTCCGACCGGACCTTCCATGCTCTGACTCTCCCTGTCGGAGTGTCTTCACCTTGTTTCATGTTAATCACAAGGAAGGTTGTTTTTTCCACCTTGTTCACTGGATAGTTACATTGTTAACACTTCACTCTTGGCTGATGATGACCTACGAACATTTGTCCACTTCTGCTCTTTATTTTAATTTTAAACTGTCATGTGCATTTTCCCACAATTGGGTTAAACACTACCCAGTATTTACTGTCATTGTCAGCTGTGGGTCACCACCACCACCGAGGTTTCCTCTCCAGCTACCTAAGGAAATCACCACCTGTCAATAGGAAATGAGAGAAACATACACTCTGGCAACGGGATAATGTGACCAGTGGTTATCTACTAAAAGTTTAACTCTTATTACCAGCATATTTATATTTCTTAGGGGAAAGTACTGACCTGAAAATCAAAAGACTTGGCTATTAACCCCGGTCCTGTGAATTGCCCCTTTTTCTCCACCTCTAAGGTTGGCTCTGATAAAAACCTGTGTCCTCCTCCTTGTTCAGGACACATGAGGCATTTAGGTAAGACAGGGCCTTTAAAAAAAGATAGGCAGTGTGGTGGGTGAGTTTCCCCAGATCCCCAGACGATTTATAGGCAAAGTGCAGACCATCTTAGTACTTGATTGAAGATTGGGATTTAGAATAAGGGCAGTTATCTTTCTTCTCAGTGCATCCTCTTCAGCCACAAATTTTTCTGCAATCTTCCTGTTTAGGGGAAATTCATGCGTCATTTTTAGGAGGGTAGGGATATGGCAAGATCACATCTTTCCGGATCTTTTTCTCAGTTGAAAGTAATTCTGTCTGACATGCCTAGAAAATAGGATTCATGTAATCAAAGAATAAATTTTTCCTTCAGAAAGGAGGTCTGAGGCTCTACCTTTTGTATATATCGAAGGGAGGATAAACCTGCCCAGATTAACAGAGGTGGTCACGTTTCATATACATACTTAACAAGCAGAAGAACATTTCTGCATTACATAAGATTCAGCCCTCAAAAAGTGTATTATTGTGAGGGTAACTTGTAAAGAATTAGATTATAGTAGAAAATAACCAGGTGTTTTTTTTTTTTCTTGACATTTTAATTTCATTTAAATGTGGGAAACAAATTAAATCCTAAGTAAAGCTTAACTTAAAATTATATTTGAAGGCTATCTTTGAGACCAAGAGGAATGTGGCTACAGTTTGTTTTTATTTCTTTGTGCTTTGTTTTGAAACACTGTAGGCAACAGCATTATTGAGAAAAGCCCTTACAGAAGAGTGTGGCCATAGGTCAGCTATTCACAGTAGTGAATCATCTTGCAGCTTGCCATCTATTCTGAATGACAATAGTGGAATAAAGGAAGCCAAACCTGCTGTATGGCTCAACAGTGTTCCTACAAGGGAACAAGGTAACTATTGTTAAAGTGTGTGTCCACAGCAAAAAGGCATTCAGGGTCATCATCATCTTTCTCAAGGTATACCTATAGAATATCACTGACTAGTGAATACCTCTGATTTTAATATGCATAATATAGTATTTGTTTTATACCACCTTCCAATAAATATATATGTTCTCCTTTAGTCTAACAGGAATGGGAAATCTAACTGTAAGTCTGTAGTTCTAGTGAATTTATTTCTAATAAAATAAGTATGAAGAAGTTACAAAATCTTAACAAAACTAATCGCTTGGCAGTAGATAATTTTGATCCCACAAAGATGAAGATGATTCCATAAAGTACTGTGAAGTGTTTGATATCACCTAATAGAATTTACTCATAATTGTAAACATTACTTTTAATTATAATAGAACCTTATCAGTGTCTAAACAGTTGATTAATAATCAATGAATTCATGCCCCCCAAATTTAATAACCAATTTTGAGCACCCAGAAACTGTGATTATTTAAGCATTACTGCTAAGACATGCCATTTAACTGCTTTAATGGTTTTCCAAGACAGCTATGAATTCCTCAGGAATTGCTCGAGTTGATGTACATGTGCAGGATGTGAGACTCACTTATTTTATGTCCCACCCAAATTTGATAGATGTCAGGCCCAATTATTTTGCATGAAAGCAGCATAGTGGTACCTTAATTCAATTTTATTTTTAAATTTTTATTTATGAGATACCTTAATTTTAGAATAGGTTTCCTTTTAGGAACAGTATTGTTTCAGACAAGAAATACATTAACCAAAAAAAAAAAAAAAGTGAACATAAAGGGAATGACAAACACCCAAAGGATCTATTCCTTAACTTTGAAATACATTTTTTTTATTATGCATTCAATTTTTAGAAGTTTCAAGTGGCTGTGGAGACAAGAGCAAGAAAGAAAACGTGGCTGCAGCTATCCCAATCACAGGTAAAGCTATGGTTGCCTAAGAGTTTCAGACACAAGATTTAGCATTATTATATAATCAGAACATTTTGGGTCAGTGGTTTGTGGACCCCACTAAGAGCACATGTATTCAGCTACTGCATGCTGGAGCAGGAGATTAATCCTAAGAGCAGAACGTATATACTTATGTTAACATAAACTAAGGTGGAAAATCACCGTGTCTATTGAATTCTTCATCACCATGTTATATATTTACACCTGTAACATCCTCCATCATGTACCCTTTCAGCACCTGCGTCTCTGTAAAAAGGTCCATCTCCCTGGGGAACACCCGGTCATTACACAGCAAACTATAGATGTTTCTGATTTTACTGTTTTCTTTCCTGTAGTAATTGCATATGTATATTAAAATAAGCAGATAATAAAAAAATGTCAGATAGGAAGCTTGCGTTTGCCTCAGTTACAAAGCCTGTCTGATAATTTAAAAATTGTACCAATCAGGCTTCATCAAGACCTTTTAAGATTTCTGCACATGTATTAGGCTTGTTTAGGTGGAATCTGAACGATATCATTATTTTTTTCTTTTTAGAATAAGAACAGCAGCAATTAGTATTCTGTACAGAGTTCTATTTGTCATACATCTGAATTTACTAGTACCTCATTTTGTAAAGTGGTGTACTACTTCATTATAAATTCAAAGGTCTGACTTTAAATATTTACACAAGTAAATACACCATTGCACCAACGTACTGAGGCATGCATCTGCATATGTGGTAGTTTTGTTGTTTATAAGCAGAAAAGAATGGCTTGCTTTTATGGCAGTGCAGTTCCTGGCATGATTAATTTTTTAAACTCATGTTTCTGTGATGAACTCTGGTTTTGAAAAAGCAGTTTATGGTAGAGCAGTTATTGTATATATTATGCATTCAGATAATATTTCACTCTAAAATGCAGAGTTTTTTCATTTTAAACATTTTCACCAATGATATGTTTATTGTGTTTTTAGTCTGCATTTTCTGCAAACTCTGGTATGGCTCCCTGTTATTTTTATTAATAGAAATGTAGATGATCCCAAACTACAGATAACCATGAAGTCATTTGGATACTTTTCTCTTGCATTTACTTTTGGATGCAGAAGTATCTAATGGCCTCTGAATTTATTTCAATTAAAATTATAAAGGATTATTAAGGAGAAACCAGGAAATGACCTTGTTCATTTTTTCTTCTCTTTTCAGTATTCTTTACAATCATCCCTTGCTGGGAGTAGTTGACTCTCCCCAAAGTTAATGCAAATGTATTTTCTCATATACTTTCTTTATAAGAAAATGGATAATTAAGTACCAGGGTTTCAAATCCCTTCTCATGCAGAAGTGCAATATGGCTAGAAGCAACCTGGGCTATTTGCCATTAAGATTTTAAAAGAAATTGTAATTCCAACAACCTGCCATTGATCCATCAATAGTTGGCAGTTAAAAAAAATGCCTTGTGCCAAAATATTAGACATTAAAAAAAGTACTTTGGAAATTTTTTAAAAACTTAGCAAAGCCATATACATTGTTAAGGTGTTACTGTTCTGTCCTTGCCAGTGTACTATCCCCACCCAGGGACCTCCCATGAAATTCATGTTTGAGGGCCTCACGCACCTTGGCACTACTAATACTGTTGCTTTGTCCATCATTGCAGCTACTTTGATCTCTAAGTTCTTGACCATCATCCCTTTATTAAATGTTTGTGACTTTGGCATAACTATTTGGAGATTTCACTTTTGGTAGAGTAAAGCAAGTATGTAGTTTAATTTAAGACAGAGTCTGCCTGCCTCTTTATAATAGTTCTGTTGGGGTGTCCTGTTTGTGTGGGTGCATGCTGGTTGTGTTTGTGTGGGCTGCATTCCTTCTAGAATATTCCAAAGAAAATATTCCAGAGGCTGTCCCCTGAAGGTTGAGGAAATGTAGCAATTGGGCTGGGGCTTTGCAACCAGCCATCAGTGTCAGCTCTTTTACTCCTTGCTCTGTTTCTCTACCCTCTCTGAGCCTCTGTATTGGGAAAGCAGACATACTGCCCAATAGGATTGTCTTAAAGTTTAAATGAAATCATTTGTGAAAGTGCCAAGCAGATACTCGACACTCAATTTTATCTGTGATGTATAATAATATTCATGTGAACATTATTAGTGCTCCTGGTCTTCTGTGCTGGCCCCCACAATCCCCAGCATTTCCAAACCAGCTATGAGGAGCCTCACAAAGCAAACTCAAAGAAGAACATAAGTAGAGAGAATGAGGATGCAGCATCACAGAAAGTGCCATTGTGAGATGAGCCCCTGGAAGAGTGGACACTTTCAGTCTGTTCTTGTGGACCTGTATACCTTCCTTGAGTTGTGGTGGCCACTTGGGACCAAGACCCACACAAGCACAGTACTGCTGCAATACCTGCAAGACAGTGCTTCCCGATAGTACTGCTACGTTAGTTTCTGCAAGAAATTGCCACTTGAGAACACAATTGAGATTCAAATCCAGAAGGATAGTTACCTTATCAAAAAGGAATCTCAAGAAGAGTTTGATGATACTTTTCCAATTTCCACTTAGTCCCATGAGGACATCCACAGAGAAAACTCCGAAACAGCTGCTGAAGTACTCCTGAAGATCTCATTGGTCAAGGCCCAGACATCTCTGTCTCGGGGTGCCTATGTGCCCTTAGTAACCCTTACTTGCTCACAATGGATGATGTTGCAGGGTACCTGATCACCAGGCAGCAGACCTCCCCTGATGTGTGTGCTGCCCCACAAGTATTGATGAGCTAATGCAGCATTTTCCAAAATGTGTTATTTGCAATGCTCCACCCAGAAAATACATCAATTAATACATATTTTGTTGCCCAGCCCTGTGTGATCCTTCTCTCTCTCTGCAGTATGCATAATGCATAGAAGCATAGTGAAGACTTGGAAAAGACTTTCAGCAAAGGAATTGTTTAAAAGTGTGAGCCTAGAGTTTCAGATAACTTATCATTTATTTGAAAATGGAATTCTTTCTGTTAATAGCCAACAGAATTAATGTTCTGTGGAACATACTTTCTGAAACATACACACATGTATGTGGAACACTTTTAAAGCAGTGAGTCCAATGTGGGCACCAGTTTCCTCAATACGCTAAAATTATCTTCAGCATTTTTCTGTGATTTCATTTTGTGGGGAGCTCCCTTGTGCGTGAGATTGCTTTATAATGAGATTTTGGGCTACCTTAGTGTAACTACACCCAGATGTTATGACTGACAGCTGCTTGTTACAGCTGTTCCTTGAATTGACAGGAAGGTTACAATAGTAACTTTAGGCACCCAGAAGTGCTATTCTTCAGTGTGGGATCCTTCTGTGTGTCTTTATTTGCTTTTCAGCCATTTCAGAAGAAGTATAAGAGAAGACGTGGCTGAGGTGAAATCTGGGAAGTCACAAGAGGTTGGGGGTGGGAAGCTGTGAAGTCATACCTTTATCAGAATGAGGGGGTCCTGGGGATGTTTAACCTGAGAAGGGCACAGTAGCTCTTTAAATATTTGAGGAGCTGCCATATACCAGGTAGAATATTTATCGAGCTTAATTATAGAGCGTAGCTCAGTAACAAAACAACTTTCTAGCTCTTCATTTCAGCAAAACCAAGTTCAGTATCTTCCAGGGGTGAGTGCTTGAACCATGGCAGGAACCATGACTTTTTTTTTTCTTTTGAAACAGGGTCAGGGTCTTGCTCTGTCACCCAGGCTGGAGCGCATTGTTGTGATCACAGCTTATTGCAGCCTCTATCTCCTGGGCTCAAGTGATCTTCCTTCCTCAGCCTCCCAAGTAGCTGGGACTACAGGCATGCACCACCATGCGTGGCGAATTTTTGTATTTGTTATAGAGATGGGGTTTCACCATGTTGCCCAGGCTGGTCTCCAACTCCCGACCTCAAGCAGTCTGCCCACTTTGGCCTCCCAGAGTTCTGGGATTATAGGCATGAGCCACCTTGCCTGGCCCTGTGGCTCTTTAAAAGAGCATTGTGGAAGGAATTATTGCTTCTGTGACCCCTGACATTCCTTCTAATGCCAAGGGACTGTGCTTCTTCCTCTATGCTAATGGAATCCAGTGTGCCAGCATTCTCATCTCTTCATTTCCCTTTCTCATTTGCTTATCACCCCAAAACGGAGGTCTTCTTGGCTGGGACTCCTCCTTAAAGAGTCTGCTATCACTTTGAAGGCATCTGCTTTGCTAATCGTTATTATGGAGCATGCGAGTTTTCTGTGTTTAGATTTACATAGAAACCCTCCTGGGCACACACTGATGCCCCACCCACAAACACAGAGTCAGTATTCCATAGCCTGTATGATCTGTTGTTGTGAATATAATCTACCCCTTTTATTAGTCTAGTTGTTGTTCACTAAAGAATCCAGATGGAAATCAAAGATGAATTTTTATATCTATAAATGTATGGTTTTCTGTATATAATAAGTAGTATATAATTAGATGTATTGATACAATATATATTAGTTATATATTATATATCATATATCATTATAGATGATTATATATAAAATCCTTAATTATATTAGTTAATAAAATTAATATTTTTACGTGGGCTGAATCCTGGGATACCAGAAACCACAAAAGATGGTATCCCTGCCCTCACTAAGCCTCCCTCATCTCTAACCTTTACAACAGTCCTATAGGGTAAACATTAGTACTCACCCTACAAGTGGTCAAACAGAAACTTAGAAAGGTATCCTGCTCAAGGCCATGTAGCTGGTGTGTTTGATCTTGAATTGAACTCAGACTTTAGGATTTGGGCCCTTGAACTCCTTCCATTTCACTGCCCTGCCTCTTTTATTTATTTTGTTTTTTTATTATTTATTTATTTATTTTTGAGACAGAGTCTCACTCCATCACCCAGGCTGGAGTGCGGTGGCACGATCCTGGCTCAGTGCAACCTCTGCCTCCCGGGTTCAAGCGATTCTCGTGCCACAGCCTCCTGAGTAGCTGGGATTACAGGCATGTTCCACCAAGCCTGGCTAATTTTGTATTCTTAATAGAGACGGTTTTGCCCCGTTTGCCAGGCTGTACTCGCATCCTGGCCTAAAGATACCCACCCACCTTGGCCTCCCAAAGTGCTGGGATTACAGGCGTGAGCCGCCACGCCCGGCCTACCCTGCCTTTTTTATTTTACCAAAAAGACAACTGCATCAGGATGTCCGGATCAATTAAACATCAGTGTACATCATAACAGAAGATGGGCTTTGCAAGGCTGCTTCTGAGAGCAATGATAAACAAAGCTTGCCTTTCCTTTCTCTTGGGTTAGGCCTGGAGAGGTGGGCAGCATGCAAGGATTTTCAAATGCAGCTCATCCCGAGAGGTAGGCCTTTTATAAAGTGGGGCAAACCTGAGCCCAGCTGGGCTGCTGGGAGGTCAGTTTCCCTGAAACACTTCCTGACCTAATATGTAGGTCAGTTTGCCTGAAACACTCAGGCCATGAGGAAAGTGATGCTTATCTAGATTGGGAGAGAAAGTTTGCCTTTTGAACTACTTACATCCGCAAAGTGAAAATTTCCCACATTGACAATTTTATTTGTATTCACACTAAATTTACCTTTCAGCATTAAGTGAGTTTTAGCTTTAGCAGATGATGCAGCTATGCTAAATGTCATAAAAATACAGCACCTAGCACAGTGTCTGGCACAGGGTGGGCACTTAATTTGTCAAATGAATAAAAATGGGGATATTAAGGAATTTTCTTAAATGCTTGATGATTCAGGACAGAATACTATCTCTTTCAGTCATGCACTCCACCAATACTTTTCCCACCCCACGTGCCCATCCTGGCAAAACTAGTCTCCTTAAGCTCCATGTGAAAAGGGCTCTCAGCTTTTATCTCAAGAGGATTAAGCCTCTAAGAATGTCCATTCAGACTCTCATTCTTTTGACACCAATTCTCTTGGTCAAGCTGTGTTGAAAGTGGTTGCCTGACTGTGCCATTCCTCGTGGATATTCTTTGGCAAGCTGAAATATGCAGGGTAATACTAAGACATCCATTTAGAGTCTTTCTAGGAGGTCAGTATAGATTTGGAGGGTGCCACTTGGAGTTCTAGGTAGTGCTTCCCAAAACATGATTGCTTGAGTTTTACATCAATTCGGAAAAGGGCTGGAAAGATATAGTGGCTAGGTTGTCACTGGTGACTGGATTTATCCTGGGAGGAAAGACGGTAGTGATGACTTTGGGCTCCCAAAGCACACTGGCATAACACCACTAGTACTGAGGTTTTACCGAGAATGTGCTTCACCTGTCCTATCCCAGAAGCATTTTCCTGACAAGACTCAGTCAAGACATATTACCTGTTGTGCCTGGAACGGGAAACCCCCAGCTTGTGCAAAACCAGGGGAACCACTGTGTGTCGCTGGATTGTCCATTGAAAGTCCACGTGACCCTGTCTCTGTGCCAGGGGTCAGCCTGCTGGGGCTTCACCCATGGAGCCTGCTGCCTGCTACTTGCGGTAGCAAAACAGTCCTCATTATATTGCAGGGCAGTGCTGTTTATTTAACATGGTCGTTAAAGGATAAAAGGTACTTTTCTGAAGGGTCTTCTGGACTGGATGCTTCTATATTCAGGGAGATGAACTCATAAATGCCAAGAGAAATTCTCCCCAGCGGTTCATGGTAGAATCCCATGTAGAGTTTTAGAACATACCCATGCCCCAGCCACACCCTTGTGCAATTATTTCTGAACCTCTGGGAGTGGCACCCAGGCATAAGTACTTTATAACACATCCAGGTAACTTCTTAGGTTTGAGAACTGTGGAGCAGGGGTCTCAGTTCAAAAGAGCCCTTGTAGGTCCTGTTTTGAAGCACCCTCATTTTACACAGGAGACTCTGAGAGAGAGACAAAATTGGGCTTTAAATATTTTAATAAAATGAGGGGTTGGAGTGTATTATTTTCCTAGGGCTGTTGTAACAACGTATCACAAACTTAAAAGAACAGAAACGCATTCTCTCACAGTTCTGAGAGCTAGAAGTCTGAAATCCAGGCGTCAGCAGGGCCCTTGCCTCTGAAGGTGCTAGCCAGTGGCTCCTGGCTTGTGGGAGTATAAGCCCTGTCTCTGCCTCTGTCTTCACTTGGCCTTCTCTTCTGTGTCTGTGTGTCTGCTCTTCTTCTTAGAAGAACATCAGAAATTGGATTTAGGGGCCACTGTAAATGCAGAATGATTTCATCTAGGGAACCTTAACTAATATATCTGTAAAGAACCTATTTCCAAATAAGGTCACGTTCTGAGGTTCTGGGAGGACATGAGTTTGTCAGGTTGAGGGGAACAACATTATTCAACCAACTACAGGGAATGAGGAAGGACTTCTTCATATTTTACATTTTTAGCATCCAGTTCATCTTCTACAGTAATTATTCCTGAACCTACTATAAATAATGGTAAAGATAAGATTGCCATTTCTAATTTCTCTCATTAAATAAATCATTGAGTACAAATGGCTAAAATATACTGTTTTTTAAAAAGCCATTTAAATCAATAAAATACAGCTTTCTGATGAAGATTACTCAAGTTTTGAAAAGTTAAAGGTTTCATGAGGTTGAGAGTTGAAAATTCACCTCTCACGACTGAACAGTGTTAAATGGCAAGCAAAAGTGTTTCAGCTCGTTTTGGGAATGTTGGTTAAAGGTCAGTTTCAAGCCTGGAATTTGTTTTCAGGTTTAATTGTTGAGTTGCCCCATAGAAATTAAGACTATGATATAAATTTCTATTTTCTGAAGCAGCCCCAGACAACTCATGTGAATTAGGCAGGTCTCTTCTCGTGCATCAGCCGTCTTCCTGAGAGTGCAGAGAGCAACCTTGACAATGGAATTTGCAGGCCCAGGTCTACAGGTGGAGTAGAGTTTATTGCAGAAAGTCTGGATGTGAAAAGTCATTCTGGTTATGGACCCAAACTTGTGTATCTTCCTGCCTTTTAAAAAAAAAATTCCTAAATATATTTGATGACTTTTCTGTATTTTCAGAATTGCAAAAGCAGCCATATCCTATTTTCTCTTTTTTTTTTTTTTTTTTTTTTTTTTTTCAGAGATGGAGTCTTGCTCTCTCACCCAGGCTGGAATGCAGTGATGTGATCTCGGCTAACTGTAGTCTCCACTTCCCAGGTTCAAGTGATTCTCATGCCTTAGCCTCCTGAGTAGCTAGGATTACAGGCACCCGCCACCATGCCCAGCTAATTTTTGTATTTTTGTATTTATAGTAGAGACGGGGTTTCACCATGTTGGTCAGGCTGGTCTTGAACTCCTGACCTCAAGTGATCCACCCACCTTAGCCTCCCAGGGTGCTGGGATTACAGGCGTGAGCCGCTGCACCCGGCCTTATTTCGTTATTTTTTATTTATTTATTTTTTTGAGATGGAGTTTTATTCTTGTTGCCCAGGCTGGAGTGCAATGGCATGATCTCGGGTCACCGCAACCTCCGCCTCCCAGGTTCAAGCAATTCTCCTGCCTCAGCCTCCCAAGTAGCTGGGACTACAGGCATGCACCACCATGCAGTGGTGTAGATAACAGCGTTTCTCCATTTTGGTCAGGCTGGTCTTGAACTCCCGACCTCAGGTGATCTGCCCGCCTCAGCCTCCCTAAGTGCTGGGATTACAGGCTTGAGCCACCCCGCCCGGCCCTTATTTTTATTTAAGCAGATTACTAGGCAAATGATTTCTGGATTCTCAGTGATAATATTTATCTTTTGAAGTAACTTAAGAAATATATCTCACAATTTTTATTTTATTTTGCAAAAATGACCAAGTTTGCAGTGTCAGCAACACACCTAGTACAATTTGAAAAAGCACTTAGGTGTAGAAATATGTGAAAAGTAACAATGCTGAGAAACTCAGTGGACAGAGAATATTTTTCAGATTTCATTTTAACTTCATATAGAAATAGCAGTTATCCTTCCTTACTCAAACATACCCAGTTCTCTGTTGGTTCAAGGTCGGTTTTTTAGCCGTAGTGATAGTATTGTTTGCATCTCCCTTTGTTGTTTTTTTCTGAGCCCAACTCTTCTTTTTTTCATTAAGGATTTCTGCAAAAGCAATGGGCAGATTCCCTGCCTCCAAGACACCCCTTAGAGACTGGTGAACCACGTGTTTGTCTGGCTCTTGTAATGGGGTGTTAAAAGCACTTGTTCATCAGATATTTTCTTTTTATTTGTAGATTTAGAAGTATTTTAGCAGGTGTACATTTGCATATAAAAGAGAAAAAAGATAAGAAGTTGAGGCTTTTTCTTTCTCCTCTCCTTAACATCATCTCTCTCCCACCTCTTTATTCAGCATGTTTTCACTTTCTTTCTGTAGCTGTTTCTATTTTCTATACACAAAACGCATATCAAAAAGAAAAAAAAAACAGTCTCAGCAATCCTTCAGCACTTTGCAGAAAGATAGATGATTGGGTTCAGGCAGCTTATGTAACAAAGTAAGGGAAAATACATTTATCTCATGTCATCAGTCAGGAGTGAATAGACAAGGATAGATGTTCACCTTCTGGAGCTGTAGACTGCATGAGATGGCCCCCCTTGCCTTGCCTTACATTTTAAACTACAATATTTTCTACTTTTTAAACTAAATCTTGACGCAGATTTGAGTATATAATCAATGCTTGAACAAAAGATTCAGAACCGAAACCTTGAGCATGCGTGTGTGTTTGTTTCTGTGTGTATCAGAACATTCCAACCGAAAATGATTGTATTCTTTAGAAATGCTTGTTTTATCTAAACATTTTCACTACTCAGTATTTTCTGAGAGTTTAACTTTACTAATGGGGGGAAGTGTTTCCCTGGATTTCTAAGTCAGGCTAGAAAGTGAAACCTTTAAAGCAACCACCCAATCCTAAATTTTCAGACTTACGGTTTACTTGCAGCTGAGAAAACTAAATTCTTTTCACCTTGGAAATATATCGACTTTGTCCCTACCTTGTTTGTAACAGACTAACTTGAACTTCTAGAGTCTTTACTTTTGCTCCTTTATTTGTTCATTCATTTAATAACTATGAATTTGCAGAGCAGCAACAAAGTGGAGCTTTTAACTGATTGGTTCATCACTGTCTTTCTTCCTTCTAAAAAAATCCTGGGCCTGAATTGCCACACACCTCATGTCCATAACTTTACACTCTTGCTTCATGAAACTAGCATCCTGGCCAAGTCTTCTGGGCTGTTTCAGGAGGATGTCTGATTTGTTTGAGAACTCCTAGAAAAAGTACACTCTTGCCTCCAGTCTGAAACCTGGTCTGTTTGATACAGACAGCCCCTTAAAAATCTTCATACAGCTGATGCATCCTCCCTGGGTAACATGTTCCAACAACCCTTTCAACAAGAAAGCTTTTCCTAACATCTAGCTTGTATTCTTTGGCTGCAGTTTTTCCCTAAGTGTTCTTGTACCACTTTCAGTGAACACAAAAAGTTGCTCACTACCGTCTAGTTTGGAGGCTACAAATATGTTCTGTTTTGTCTGTGCAGTGTTTTATTTTTAAAAAGAAGAAAGAAAAGGCAGAAGTCTGGCAAGACCAGGACCACTTTCCCACCAGGCAGCAATTGGCTGGAGCCAAGGAGCAGCTGTGCTCTATAGACAAGTCATGTGCCTCCTTGCCTGCTACAGGGCAGGCCCTTCCTGCTGCTCCTGCCTGGCCGTAGTCACTTATTGGAGGAACTTGCTTGGTTGGCCCTAGAGGCATCTGGATCCACAATGCCCACCCTGTCCAGTCTGTTTGCAATATCTGAACTTTCCTTCCCTTCTCCAACCTTGTTCTATGCAGACTATGTATTCTTTAATCACTTCTAATTTGTTTTAGCCAACCCTTATTAATTTTGTTTTTCCTGTGTAGATCATCTCTCAGTCTTTCATAAATAGTTTGTGCAACAATTCTGACTAAATAGGGGGGTGATGCATAGGGAGAGCGACTCCATCTCCCATGCATCTGATCCACAGTTGGGCGGCAGCAGTGCTAGGCGCTCTGCCCTCTCCCGCTCCTTTGACGTCTGTGGTCCTGCCTCAGTGAGTGTCATTCCTCTGGGTGAATGCACTTCATCTTTGTACCTTTTAAACTTCACTTTGCCTTTAGACCATTGGAGGGAATCACACTGGGATTGGGGGTGAGAGATGTGCCCAGCAGTCCTCAGCCTGATCTCGCCAGCCCTTTAGGACTCAGGTCAGGGCAGCTGCATCCCAAATAAAAACTGCCCAGGTGGGCCTCGGTGACTCTCCTTGGAGAAGGGCCACAGAGGCTTAAGGATGAAACACCAGTGAGGTGATTGGGAAGTGGTGGGCTCTGGTTGCATGAGGCAGGAGAGTGAGCCATCTCAGGATGGGTGGTTAGCCAAAAGCTCCTGAGCCCACACTCTTCAGGAAGGAAGGGAGGGGGACCAGAATGGAAAGTGTGGAGCATAGAAAGGGCTCATCTTTTCCAGAGTATCAAAATGGTCCCTTGTTGCTAGAAGTGATCTCACTTCACATTGGTAATTTCCTCCCTTGCTAACTTCAAACCAGTAATACTATCAGCCCTTCTTCTGTTTGGGCAGAATGCTTAATCCCCCCCAAATCTGAAATTACCTCAGGACTACTAGCTTGATATTTCTCACAGAAATCCCCTTCTGATTGCCAGTGACACGTTTTCCTGGTTTCTGAGAAGCAGGAGAGCCGTCTCACTGGAGTCAAGTGATTTACCTTCAGACAATGGAGAAATGAATTTGCAGCATGCAGCTCCAGCTTTGAAAGTGGCCAGGAGGCTTTGTTTATCAAGAAGCTGCTCCTTTTTTTTCAAATTTCCATCTTTGCTATCTTTTCCTTGACAAAATAAGTTTAATTGAATGTAGAAATAACGTGGTCATTAAGATCTGGACTTGTATCTTGAGAGCTGAAAAACTTTTTGGTTGATTTTTATAAAATAAAAACAAAACAGGGCATTTTTACCTCTTTTACACTGACTCCTTACCTTTAGAATTCAGACACTCTGTCTTTGATTTTATTAATATTATCCCTCTTTCACAGTTACCTTACAGTATATTTGAAGTAACATGGATGTTAGGATTAGCCAGAGGGCATCACAACACCATCCCATTGGAGCCATCCTAGGACAATGCGACCAGCCTCATCAGGAAACACTTTTGTCCCAGCGACCCCCACACATACACACATTACACAAAACAGTACTTTCCCCTCTGTATGCACTGTGTCTGATGTTTTCTTTATCAGATTTTTCAAAATACTAGTTTCAGCGACCTAAACTGATTTCACAATCCAGCAATGTTAAAAAAGTGTTGCCTTAGAATTTATTATATTCAGAGCAAAGAATCCCTGATCTGTATATATTTTAATTATATACTATTTAATATTCCAAAGTATAATGTTCATTTTAAATACTCATTTTTATCTTGACTGATTTTCAGTAGGGCAAGGTAAGTTGTATTTTTATTCTTCAGTGTGATGGTAGTTTTAATCCAGTAATAGGGTCTCATGGTTAAGTTCTTAAATGAAGCCAGCAAAAGCAGGAATCCAACCTGTTGCCAGCCCCTAGCATTGACAGTGGGACTCCTTTTGTGTTACATTGAAGATGTAGACATGGATGCTGTTTTGTTATGTCTGTGCTGAAACTCTGATTCTTCATCCTGCATTTCATCTGGGTGCCCTTGAAACTTAGAGTAATGGGGAAGGTTGTGTCACTCAGGTTCTTTACGTATTTTTGTTTACTGTTTTTCCCAACAGTCTTCCCCAATTTCACTTATAGCAGATGCCATTAGAAGCCCTGCATGGCCAAGAGCATCCTATGAACATGAGCAGGTGCAGGCTGCCACTGATCCCTGTGGACACCTGGCTTTGCTCTCTACAAACCCGTTCTCGCTCCTTCCCCATGGCAAGACTTGGTTAGATTTCCTCAGCTGTGGGACTCTGAGCTCATCCAGCTGTCACCACCCTTCCTGACCCTCTCCCCATTCCCCCAGCCCTGTCCCAGAGCCCCTGCACTTGAGTGTGAGAGCCCAAGAGCCAGAGCAAAGAGAGTTTCTAAGTGACCTGACCACCTAGGAAGACTTGCTTTCTCTTCTGGTTCATTCCCATAGCTGCCTCTACAAGGCCCCGAGGGAAGTGAAACTGTTTTGCTGTGATGGGGAACCTATCCACAGACCCACTCAAAATAATGACTGTGATTTGGCTGCCTCAAATAAACTCATACAGCTTGTCTTTGAGTCTTGAAACCCGGGTTCAACTAAATTGTTTTTTGTTTGTTTTCAGAATGTCTAAAAAGTGACAGTTAAAAAAATAATAATTTGCATGCATTTAAGAAGTGTTAATCTCATAGGAAGAATTTAAAAAGCTTCTTTCTGGGCAGTAAAAAATGTAATATTTCTGTGCTTTTCTTTAATCAATAGAAACAGAAGCCTATCAGTTGCTGAAGAAGGCCACCCTTCAGGATAATACAAATCAAACTGAAAACAGGTTTCAAAAGACAGATGCTTCTGTGTCACACTTGTCAGGTAAGTAAGAGCAGATGGCAGTGTCCAGGGGCCCAAAGTGGCAGGCAGGGCTGTGTTCGGAGAAGGGTGGTTATTCTTTATGAAGGTTTCTGGAGTTTGCTCTGTAACGAGCTGTCACCAGGACAGAATGAGCTAGTACTTTTTTATCCTTAGCAAATGGACATGTGGAAAAGCCCTTTTGTTATGTCCTAGACATGTGCTGGCCAGCATGGCAATGGCCCTTCCAGGCCCTGGATTCTGCCAAGCATGTCATGATAGTGACTTGTCACCAGTGACCCTGAGAAGACACACCCAAATTCCTTCTCTTCCCCACGGCTACTAGTGTCTTAGTCATTCAGTTGGCAGTGTTGTACTGGGCTGCTTTCCCTCACCAGAATGTTGGGGGATTTTGAGTTCTTTTACTGAAAGGATTATAAATCCCAGGAATGCTAAATTTTATTTTTTTATTTTATTTTATTTTATTGTGAGACAGGGTCTTGCTCTGTCTCCCAGGCTGGAGTGCAATGGCATGATGGCTTACTGAAGCCTCAACCTACCAATCTCAAGCAATCTTCCCTCCTCAGCCTCCCAAGTAGCTGGGACTACAGGTGCGCACCACCACACTCAGCTAATTTTTGTATTTTTTTGTAGAGGTAGGGTTTTGCCATGTTGCTCAGGCTGGTCTCAAACTCCTGGACTCAAGTGATCCACCTGCCTTGGTCTCCCAAAGTGTTGGGATTACAGGTGTGAGCCACCATGCCCAGTGAGGAAAGCTAAATTTTAAGCTTAATTATAGTTCCTTCAATTTAAGATTTTGTTTTAATTGTAATTTTGTTTTTTTATACTTTGTTATTATACATCTATTATTTTCAGTGGTTTTCCTTTCATTACACCAGTTTTTAGAGTATAAGTTACCTCAGTTTCCTTTGTGAGAGTAAATGGATTAATACAGAAGGAAATCCACATTAATGACTTTCTTAGCCACCATGCCATAATTTCATCTAGCAGAATGAATAGTGATTTCTAAATAGCATGTAATTCCCAGTCCACATTCAGATTTCCCAGTTGTCTCAAGGATGTCTTCTTCAACCAGGCACAGTGGCTCATGCCTGTAATCCCAGCATTTTGGGAGGCCAAGGTGAGAGAGCTGCTTGAGGCCAGGAGTGCGAGACCAGCCTGGGCAATATAGCAAGACACTGTTTTTACAAAAAATTTAAAAATTAGCCACAAGTGTTAGCATCTTCCTATACTACCAGCTATTTAAGAGGCTAAGGTGGGAGGATCACTTGAGCCCAGAAGTTTGAGGCTGCAGCAAGCTATGATCACACCACTGCACTGGGCAACAGAGCAAGACCCTATCTAAAAAGGAAAACAAAAAATGCCTTTTTCAGACAGATATTTTCAAGGGACATACTTACAGTACATCAGACTTGCTGTGTTTGGAGAGCTGATTCCTAGATAATATTAGTGGTTAAAGTCAGTTGCGGCAAAATTCAGTTATTTTGGTGGTATTGAGGATTTGGTGACCAGTGCACATTAAGTGCCCAGCACAGTGCCTGATAGTGAAAAGCCCCCTGGGAGAGCCGGCCATTGTGGTGTTAGTGGTGATTTGAACTCAGCAAACATAAGACATTGTAGTTTATTGAGTTATAAAACAGGGCCTCTGTCCTGATGGAGGTTGTCGTCACTTGCAAACTCTTAACTGTTTGCTTTCCATGACCTTCTTCACATTTGAGTCATGGAATTTGAATCCAGAGGGATATTAGAAAGAATGTATTCAACACTCCCATTTTACAAATGAGGCCCCAGGAGAGTAACACCGTGCTCAGAGCCTTTCAGCTGGATAGCTGACACACACAGTTTGGCAAGTGACTCCACACGTCTGTTTCTGCTAAGTGTAATTTTCAGTAGTTAATTGGACAAGTGCAAAAGATGAGTAAATTTGGCCGGGCACTGTGGCTCACACCTGTAATCCCAGCACTTTGGGAGGCCAAGGGAGGTGGATCACCTGAGGTCAGGAGTTTAAGACCAGCCTGGCCAACATGGTGAAATCCTGTCTCTACTAAAAATACAAAAATTAGCCAGACATGGTGACAGGCGCCTCAGCTACTCAGGAGGCTGAGGCAGGAGAATGGCTTGAACCCGGGAGGCAGAGGTTGCAGTGAGCTGAGATCACACCACTGCACTCCAGCCTGGGTGACAGGGCCAGACCCTGTCTCAAAAAACAAACAAACAAAAAGATGAGTAAATTTGACATATAAGTTGTAGTCCCTTTGATGTGTATCAGAAATTATGGATTATGGTACTATTAATAACCTTGTACTTAATGCATTTTTATTAATTTATTCATAAGTGAAATGACACTCTAGGTTGTATAGTCAAGCACCCCTAAATTCATTTCCCTTGCCCCATACTCAAAATTACACTACATGTTTTGCAGGATTCCACATTTTCTGGCAGTGGAATTATGGAAGTGCTCCTGCCTATGTTTGCTGTCACTGTCATTGTAGTCAGATCCTTTGGCTGTGTTTTGTCTTTTACCCTTACTCTCATTCTGATCCTAAGGACTTATCTGAGCCCCAAAGAAAAGCAGAAAGTGGGCTGGGAGGGTGTAGGGCAGCTTCACAGTGTTGTTAGAAGTAGCAGGGATGGGAGGTGGTGGTGTACTCTGCACTCAAGAAGCCCACCCCACATCTAACTAATGAAGAAGCAGTGCATGTTTCACTTACTTCTGAGTCTTTGGACCTGAAGGAAAGCCACTTAAATAAACCTTGAGGCTTAGTTTTCATGTCTGAAAAGACCTCCTCCTGGTAAGCATGTGGACACCCTCTTTGGGCTGAATGTGGACACATTTTTAAAATAATCACTTTGCTGCAGAGTGTACATGCAAGCAGGCAGGTTACAGGTTAGAAACTCAGCAAATGCTTTTTGCAAAGATGCCCATGCATGCTGTATCTGTGATTTTGACTGCCAGTTAAGAAGCAGAAACATCCAAGGCTGAGAACTCCCAAGAGGCAAAGATCAGGGATTGCCCTGCAAACTGGGGGGCATTGTGGGAATATCCAAGTCTCTGGCTCCAAAGAAAGAGGTGGAGTGTGCATCCTCCTCCTCAGCCTTTAGAGGCTGGTAAAGAGTGGCCTTGATGATTTTCAGTGGAGATTCTTTCTCCTCTGTGGGATGGAAAATAGAGGATTTTACAGAGGGGCTTAAGAGTGGATAAGGTGGGTAACTGTTATCCACGGGTCTCAATTATTTCTGAGCCCTGGTTTGCTGCCCGTGTGTTATAACAATGGGAATTATCCAGTGCTTTGTGACACAGTAGAGATCCATATGCCTACATGTGCATCTTAGTCATTTAAAATTGAACTCTTTGGATGATTTCAGTTTTCACTTTTTGTGGCTTCTGTTTCGGTATCACAGGAAAGTGCCTCACTCCCTTTCGGTATTCTACCAGCATTTCATTCTCTGCCTCAGAAGCTCCCTTGCCTTCTGTGGCTTGAACAGCATCTTCCTCTGTTGGCGTTTGTTTCACCAAACTTACTGTGAGGCCACTTTATTCATTTTGTCCCATGGCTGCATGACAGCTAACCCTCACTCTCCATGTTTACGCTTATCACAGGTTTGAATATTGGCAGCGGTGCATTCGAGACAAAGACAGCTAACAAAATTGCTTCGGAAGCTAGTTTTTCATCTAGTGAAGGAAGTCCTTTGTCAAGGTAAAGTTGTGAAAGCCTTTCTGAATAGCAGCAACAAGATGAGAAATGTCACAGCGCAATGAATTAAACTCTGGCTGCGTATTATTTTGTTGTATGACTTGGAGGGTTATGGTTTGGGTTTTTGTTTATCTAAAATAACAGTTGAAACTTTAGTCTACCTTTGAAAATATTTGCACCAGAGCCAAGTATTGTTTTGCAGCTGTTGTTTCCTTGGTTTAAGACTCAATTGACACCTCAGTGAACCACAAATTAGCGTCTACAGCTGCTCGCAGTAGGACTGCTTAGAGACCACACAATGGAGGTTGTCAGAAAAAGGGCAGAGAGAAAACATCAGGCCTTAAAAGAAATAAAGTGGCATGTTTCTTCTTTTTGTGATGGCTAATATATAAACTAGTAATTGCTGGATATTCTTATTTTCCTCTTTTTTTTTTTTAACCAAGTGTTTAGGCTAGATTATTCTTTCCTTTTCTAATACTTTCTTGCTTATTTTCCATAAAGAACAAAATTTATCTTTTCACATTTGTCAAACTGTAGCACTCGCTTCTTGTAAGTTTTTTGAGCTGTGATAAGAGAGTTGTGTGCTGAATTTGTCATTAACATAAAATACTAATCACAGTAGCTTCGGGTCACTTAGAATTTATAGATGGGAATATAAGCCATCACCTGATGAAATACCCTACTCTTTTGCTTTGAGCTAAATATTGTTTAAAATGGCATAGCAACTTTCCTTTTGGAACAGCATTGCTCAGTAAAAAGGTGTCCTTCAGTTGATTATATTACATTTGAATTAACTGCTTGTCTCTGATGAAATTTTAGAACAGGAACTTTACATTTCTAGTATAACGTATAATGTTCCATAAGAGAAAATGATTTGAACCAGAAATGCTGAATTTTTTAAATGAAAAAAATCCTATTTTTATTCATATTTTATAAACAATACAATGTTTTTAGAACCTGGAGTATATTAAAATGAGATTGAATTTCTAAAATTATAAGTTTTAGAAACTTGACAAGTTCAGTTTTAGGGAAATAACTCATTTAATTTTCAGAAGTTATTATTTTTAATGCCTGAGTTTTCGTCCATAATTTTGAAGGAAGTGGGAGGTAAATGGGACAGGAAGAGTGTTAAAGTATTATGTTATTATGATTATATTATAAATTCAAGTTCTAGGTCTCCTAAAAGAAAGTTTAAAAGACAGTAAATTCTACAGATAATTTTTAGGGCCGAATGTTACCATTTGGCTTAATAATATATAGAGGCACTAAAAAACTCACTTCTTCCTAAACAGTCTTTACGTAGGTTCTTTGGGAAATTTTTAAAGACATTGAGAAAGCAATTGGATTTTGTAAAACATTTCTCAGTCCAATAATTTCACATCTTGTCTATATTTTACTAAACTAAAATCAAGCATTTTCCTCCTTCAAATTGAGGCAGAGGTATTTTGTTATTAGTATCGTTTCCGTATGAAATTAATTTCCTAATAAATTACAAGTAATCTCATCATCCCCTTTAAGAAAACAAACAAAAAAAAAAACCCACACAAAAAGGCCTTGAAGGAACTCTTGGTTCTAGGCACTTGATAATAATCCAGTGATGAAAAGGTCTGGGTCCAGAGTGCGTGGGTTTGGCGTGCTGTTTGTCACGGTTTGGTTCTTGTGCTGGGCTTGGTGTGGTTCATATGCCACCCTGGGCTTTGGAGAGCTCCAGTTTTGCTGTTTGTGCTGGATTCACTGAAATTTCTTAGAGGCTTACATTTAAGGATCCCACTTACTGCAGTCACTCCTTGTGCTTTATTGCTTTTACAAGTGGTCTCGAAACCCGGTACTTGAGAATAAACATAACAGTGCAGTGCTGCTGTAGCACTTTTAAAATTCTTCTTTGCTCTATTTTGTCAGTGAGCTGATGAGCAACCTCAAAAAAAAAAAAAAAAAAAAACCCGCTGGACCTAAAAAAAAAAAAAAAAAAATGGCTTCCTCTGATGTCCTAGAGACAATAATTATGATGTGCTAGTTAAGCCCAAACTACAGCTGAGGGATTTTACTTTAAAGCAGCGGCTTGGGCGCAAAAATGCATTTATAGCTCTTTGTCTGCACCTCATTATGTGTGGGCCTGATTCATTAAGTAATTGGTTTGCAGTTGTTTACATGAGTATTAAGGCCTTCTTTTCAGCCGCCTTTGAGAGATACATTGTGCAAATGTTGCCTGTGATGAATGCAGAATGAGGGCCAGAGGGTCCGTCCTATTGGCTAAACAGTGCACTCCTGTTGAAAAGCCAGAGAAAGGGATTGGGTGCTGCTTTGCATAGCAATGACTTTCTTAATAAGCGTTACAGATTAATACACACAAGCTATAAAAGATGCAAAGAGATACTCTTAGCACATTTATACATGCTCATTTCATTGTGATGGTGGTGGGGTTCGGGTGCTTTCATATTCCGTTTTTCAGAGCAGCAGCTTCAGTGCATGAGCCGTAATAGAATCCGATGTTTATTGTATTATAAATCACGGGCAAGTAGGCAGATTGGCAACAGTTTATTATTAAAGATTCTTTCAGTGTAAATCTTTTTCTACCATTGTATTTGCTTCAGCAAAATCATTTTGTGGTTGAGTGGGGATGAAAAGCATAATGTACGAAGGAGTGAGTCCTAATAGGAAGCCGTTCTCCAAGTAAAGACCACTTGTTCCCTTTTGTTCAGGGGTGCATGCCAGAGCTTCCTCTCCTCTGCAAACATTGTCTCGCTTTACCTTCCCCAGCAAGCGGTTTTCACTCTCCCGGATCCATTTGTTCAATGGAGAGTATATTTTAAAAGCCTGCCCTTAGCTTACTGGTTCCTGCCTTGTAACTTCAGCTTACTGGTTGGACCAGATAATGTTTTACCAAAAGGAAAGGGTGTGTGCTTGCAACATAATTGCCTGGGGGAAAGGTAGCAGAAGTCACCCAGCCACTGTACCCTGGCAGGGCCACCATGGGTGGCATTCTGTGCCAGCCTTGCAGCCACCAGAGCGGCCAGTGGAGGGCGCCAGCCTGCAGCTGATGCTCTGATGGCGGTGGCATTTTCTGTCTTTGCCTGGTCACTGTGCCATTTTCCCCAGGATAACATAAAGATTATAAGGAACCAATAGTCCAGTGAAATAAAAATGAGTTTTTCCTGAAAGTCCTTTAGGTTCTTATATAAAAGCACTCTTCTCTGTCTTGGGTTTGGCACATCTCCATTCTTAAATTCCACTGAATTAGCAGCTTCCTAAATATGTCACGTTTCTTATCACAAGCCTACATACGTTGTTTTTTCTGCACAAAGCAAATAAGAACAATCGCTTGATTATTTGAAGAGAAAAAGTTAACAAGTTGACCTCAGGCAGCTGAAAGTGGCATCTTCTGTAGGAACCCCGATTAACCATCAGGGGGCGCTCAGACTTTGTTAAATTACTGGTAGGCCTTTAAAACCTAAAATTAGTGTTTACAGAGATTTGTTGGCATAGTCATTGGGATTTTTTTCTTTCTGGATTATTTTTTGCCTTCTGTTTTTCAGAAACATATGTCTGTTTTGAGGAACGTTCAATCTGAAATTGCTCTTTTAGAAATTGTAATACTGATTTCCACTAGCAGTCAAAAATTATTACAAATTTTAGAATTTGGAGTCTAAAGACCATGTCTTATAATAAATTAGCTATTTTCAGCCTTCTAATAAGACTCCAGAACTGGAAGGACACTTCCTGCTGCCGGGAGCCATTCCTCCTTATCCTGGACATCATAGACAGTGCTCCTGGCAGGACCCTCTGAGTCTCATTGCCACACTCAATTGGTGAGGCCTCAAAGTCACAATAACTTGGGTATATTTGTTAATGGGCCATGGCTATTTTTTTCTTTTTTAAAAAAAATGATATGACAGGCCAGGCGCAGTGGCTCATGCCTATAATCCCAGCACTTTGGGAGGCCGAGGCAGGCAGATCACTTGAGGTCAGGAGTTCAAGACCAGCCTGGCCAACATGGTGAATATCCCTATCTTTACTAAAAATACAAAAAAAATTAGCCAGGTGTGGTGGTGTGCACCTGTAATCCCAGCTACTTGGGAGGATGAGGCAGGAGAATCGCATGAACCTGGGAGGCAGAACTTGCAGTGAGCTGAAATTGCACCAATGCACTCATCCGGGCAATGGAGCAAGACTCTGTTTAAAAAAAAAAAAAAAAAATGATGGCTGGGTGCAGTGGCTCACACCTGTAATCCCAGTACTTTGGGAGGCCAAGGTGGGTGGACCGCCTGCAGTCAGGAGTTCGAGACCAGCATGGCCAACATGGCAAAACCCTATCTCTATTAAAAGTACAAAAATTAGCTAGACATGGTGGCAGGCGCCTATAATCCCAGCCACTCGGGAGGCTGAGGCAGGAGAATCGTTTGAACCCAGGAGGCAGAGGTTGCAGTGCATCAAGATCGTGCCACTACACTCCAGCCTGGGTGACAGAGCAAAACTCCGTCTCAAAAAAAAAAAAAAATAGATATTGACCATGAAATTGAGTCAATGTGTTACTAACATTAGGTTTTCCCTCTGTTCTTTTCTCCACATTCCACCCCCTGCTCCCACCCTGGGCCAGGAATGAGTATCTGACACCCACCTCTGTTGCCACACATCTCTCAGGAGACCCTTGTTGCCTGCACCCCTGTCAAGCACGGGTAGTCTGCACACTGCACACCCTTCCCAGCCAGCTCCCCTTGTCCCCCTGCTCAAGAACAGTTAACAACCAGACCGCATGTCATGCCCGCGTATGACCCACTATTTCATGTCCCTGGATTTTATTGGAATGCTCTTGCCCCACTCTTTTACCTGGTTAAGGCCTTCTAGATTTTTCAAGGCTTAACCTTCTGAACGTTTCCTAAGCAGAGACCTGGCTGCACAGCATGCCCTTCCTGTGGTCCCCCTAGCTATTTCTGTTATCATCTGTAGTCAGGGCTAGAAGCCATTTCCCATACCCTCCCTCCCGCAGTGGGGCAGGCTTCGTTTCATTTATTTATTTATTTAGAGACAGGGTCTTGCTCTGTCACCCAGGCTGGAGTACAGTGACACGATCTCCGCTCACTGCAACCTTTGCCTCCCAGGCTCAAGCAACCCTCCCACCTCAGCCTCCCAAGTAGCTGAGACCACAGGCACATGCCACCATGCCTGGCTAATTTTTTGTGGTTTTGGTAGAGATGATGTTTCGCCATGTTGCCCAGGCTGGTCTTGAACTCCTGAGCTCGGGTGATCCACTCTCCTCGGCCTCCCAAAGTGCTGGGATTATAGGCGAGCCACCGTGCCCAGCGGCAGGTTTCTTAATCACCAGTGCTGGATAGTCATTGCGCTTCCTGAGTGAGTAAGCATGGATATATAGCTCCACCATTCACTCTAGTTTGTTTTTTTTTTTTAATAAAAGTCCGTTTGTACAAGTTCCCTCACTTCTGTATGGCATCATGTACTTGAGCTGTAGGGAATCATGCATTTCATACAGTTATCTGCATAAGGGTGTGTGAGAGAGAGAGTGTGTGTGTGTGAGAGGGTGTGAGTGTGTGAGAGAGAGTGTGTGTGTGTGAATGTGTGTGTGGACACATACATTTTCAAAGGGAGACTGGTGATGACTGTGAATATGCCCTCTGCTCATGCATCCCCAGTTTCAGGAAGCAGGACCTGGGTGAACACACTTGCAGAGAGCCTCACTGGGGTTCTTTCCTGGCTGCTGTCTTGTCTGCTGATGGAAAGGTGTCTGGCTTCGGGCCCTGACCTTGATGAGAGCTCTTGGCACATGCTGGAGGCCTGGAATGTCATCCCACAGTTCCACTGTCATCAGTTCTCAGACAACCCCACTGTTGCCTTTTCAGCCAATTTCATGGTGTTTATTCTGGTGTCAGTCTCCTCACCGGAGCGTGGGCACCTCAAGGGCATCGAGCGAGTCTGTCTTGTTTGCTGCTGCAGCCCCAGCACAGAGTCCGATGCCTTGCTCTGCCGCTGCTCTTGGAAGGCCTGGCTGAGGCAGTTTCCCTGTCTCTTCCCATTTCAAGGGCACCCACCCATCAGGTTCCTCGAGGAAGAAACTTCACGCATCTCAGGCCTGCCTTCCCTCCGTCTGTCCCCAAACCTCCCATTCCTTGGCCCCTGTCTAAGTACTCATCACTTCCACTTAGAACCCACGGCTGCACATCAGCAAACTGAGCACATGCTTTTGTTGATCCAAATGTGCTGACAGTGCAGTGGCACTGCTTACTGAAGTCTGCTGTCTGCAGGCTGTCACACAGGATTGTCTGTAAATTTATCAGAACACTTCCAGGAAGGCATTACTGTCCCCATTCTACAGACAAGAAAACTGGTGCTTGGAGAGGTAGGCAACTTGCCCAGGATCATGCAGTGAGCAGAGTCTGTCTGGCCCCAGAGCTGATTCTGTCTCAGCTTCTGAAAGCAGCTCACATAGCCAGGCACATGCTGTGGCAGGGTTCTCCCTGCCCTACTGTTTTACTGCTTCTCAGGAGGCCCTGTGGGGCGGGTGTCTACAACGTGTACATTTGTAGGAGTGTCCCAGGAGGAGCATTTTGTTCCACTTTTGCTCTACTGCTGGCTCGCTCTGTGTGTCTTAGGACACATCTCTTAACCTCTTTGGGCTCAACCACTGCACAGTGAAGGCTCTGGATTGATAATCTGTGAATGCTGTGTTCTAATTAAATAGTGGGTTTCTTGGCCTTGGGTATTCTGTGTCTCATTTTTGTCTTTACTTGTTGGCTCCACAAAGCAAAACCTATTGTCAGTAATTCTTACTAACTTTATATTGATGTTGACTGTGTAGACCAATTCTAGCTACATTAGCCTTTTGTTCATATAAAATGAACAACTGACACGTAATTGTTACTGTTTTCCATAGTGCACTGTGTCATCCTGACTCCACGTATACAGTGTTCACTGTGTGCCAGGGCTGCTCTCGGATAAAACCTATTCTGTTGAAGTCCTGGCTGGCCCTAACTTTTTAAGTTTAACAAGGTTGAGAACACAAGTGACTTTGATTAGCATTGTCCTAATCTGGTTTATCAGTAGCAGGGGAATTTATAAGCAGTTACCAAAATGCATCCAAAATAAGATGGCTTAATGGCTAGGCAGAGGGGAGAGATGTGATGAAGTCAGTACAGCAGAATGGTAACAAGTGAGCATCTCCCTAATGGGAATGGGACATTCCTGGTACAGCTGGGAGAAAAAATGACCAAAGCTACTGGGAAATTCTGCAGAGATAATTGTCCCATTATTTTTTAATTAATTAAAACTAATTAATTAACTTTTTTTTTTGAGACGGTGTCTCGCTCTGTCACCCAGGCTGGAGTGCAATGGTGCAATGTCAGCTCACTGTAACCTCTGCCTCCAAGGTTCAAGCGATTCTTCTGCCTCAGCCTCCCAAGTAGCTGGGATTACAGGCGCAGACCACCATGCCTGGCTAATTTTTGTATTATTAGTAGAGACAGGGTTTCACCATGTTGGCCAGGCTGATCTCGAACTCCTGACCTCAGGTGATCACCCGCCTCAGCCTCCCAAAGTGCTGGGCTTATGCCACCACACCCAGCCGATTGTCCCATTCAAATGAGACCAGCGGAACATGGTTATATTTTAATTTACTCAGTTAATCATCTGCAGTGTCTTGCCTGAAAATGGCTTATTTTGAAGTAGGACCTCCAGTCCAGTTGTAAACTTCTAGGGAAAAAATACCAAGTCTGCCCTCTGGGGTTCCAAGAGTCGCTCCTGAGCCATGGTGCAGGGGAAAGGCAGGCTCTCTGGCTTGCAGCATGGGCCTCATGTGAGGCAGTTCTTTACAACAGTGGTGGCCCTTGGGCCATGCCCAGGCCACTGCCTGGGTCCATACGGCCCGCAAGCTAAGAGTGGTTTTCACATTTTCAAATGGTTGGAAGAAAATTAAAAGAATAATGTTTCGTGACACCTGAAAGTTATATGAAATTCAAATTTCCGTGTCTATACGTGAAGTTTAATTGGAATACAGCCACATCTTTTAGTTTACAAATTGCCCATGGCTGTTTTTGTGCTACAAACACAGTTGAGTAGTTGCGGCAGACCATATGGCCCACAAAGCCTGAACTATTTACTCTCTGGTTCTTTACAGAAAACCTTTGCCAACGTCTGCCTTACAAGATGGAAACATTACTTCTACACTCTCAGCAAACATTACACAGTTAGATTCTGAGCACATAAGACCACATGGTGACCATATCCCATGGCCTACAACCTTAACTCTTTGATTTCTTTTACTTTCTGAAATGCAGTTTTGTTTTTCTTTCATCTACTCTAGTAGCCAAAGTAGTTGGCTCTATCCAGCACACAATAGAAAGTTCTCAGGCTTCTCCATCAGCCTTGCCTTAGCTTTACATATTAGGTATGACCTAGAGAAAAAAATGTTGGCCCCAAGAATTCTGTATAATAAAAAATCAACTATGAATTGCAGGGTCACATTTACTTTCAGAGATTTTCCCAAAAGGAAAAATAATTGCTCCTTAGATACGAGAGTGGAGAACAAAACACTGGAAAGCACGCTCTGCCCTTCTCCGTGGGTAGGCCACGCACCGCGCACATTTAGCTCTGAAACATGTTTCCTGTGGAAAACCAATCACACAGACAATTAAGAACCATTACACAATTAATTCACATTTCACTAGGATGTTTACTGGCTCCCTGCATTACACAATTAATTCACATTTCACTGGGATGTTTACTGGCTCCCTGTGGCTTAAATGTTCTCAGAGCTACACTGTGTAACCACGGGACACACAGAAAAAGCAAGTTCAAGTGGCCTCATAGAGACATGGCTTCAGGAAATCATTTTTTCCTAGAGTGCCACATGCGGAAGTGAGGTCCCTGAAATGCTCAGTGGGTCACCTCCGTGCTGGGACTCAGCATTGCTGGCTGATTGCTTTTGATGAGTTAAGTGACGACTAACACACACTCGCGTAGATGTTCTCATGTGTCTGTGTTTACAGCCTTGTGCATGACTTTTTCCTTTTTTTTTCCGCTTCAGCTTTTCTGGGTTTTTATTTTTTTTTCTTTGCCAGCAGGGAAGCCAAAGAAACTTGATTCTGAAGTGCAATATTAAATAGAAATATGTAAATCAAGTATTGTATAATTGAATATTGATCAAATGCCTTTAAGCAGGGCCCTATGCTTAGTGAAGTTCGCTTGTTCATTCCAAGTGAACATACTCATTAAGCACCTGTTAAGTGCTGTGCACCGCGTTACCCAGGTGAGCTGAAACAGGTGTGGTCACTACCCCCATGGATCTTGCCGTTCAGAGGGGGAGGAGTGGCACGTCAGTTGGCTGTACAAGTGGATGTGAAACAGCAACTTGACGAGGACTCAGTGGTAAAGATAGGGAGTCAGAAGTGGGAAGGCTCCAGCAGGACAGCACGACACTCCTGGGGGATCCACCTTGGAGGCACTGCTTGGGATTTAGGTCTTTGTGCAGAAATCAATGGAAAGGCATTGAAGAATTTTAAGCGAGGAAGTGGAGCATTCACCTCACAAATTCAGATTTGCATTTCAGAAAGCTCACTCTCATTGCCTAGTGGAAAATGGATAGTAGGGGACAAGATGAGTGTGTGTCACCAGTTAGGAGGTTGTTGCAGAGATAGAAGCAAGAGCTGATAGTTTTGTTGACCAGTGTGCTGGCAGTGCCCAGGGAACTGGTGAGGACTGCAGGAAGTATTGCAGGGGGGGCGAGGGGGGTGGGGGTGGAATTGGCAGGACCGAGGGCCAGACTGGGTGTGAAGGAAAGAGGAGTGGAGACTGGAGAGGGGCTTGGGGAGACTAGTGGGTCAGGGGTGCCATTTGCTGAGACGGAAGGAGCTGAGCTCACCTGCCACTGTGTCCTTTCTCCTGTGTCAGGGGCTCCCTGCTGCCCCACCCCGCCACACCTTGTTCCCCAGTCCTGGCCTGTGAAGGCCTCTGCCTTTGGAGGTGCCGGGCTTCCTCTGTGGTCCTGCAGCTCCCCCAATCACCTGCCACAGTGCTCTCCATCCTCCCAGCTGGCAGAGATCTCTCCTGCTCCCCCTGTGGCTCTTATTGTATGGACCGTGGCTGGCAAATTAGCCTCTTTCCACCCCTCCTAGCATTTTTATAATCCACCCTCCCCTGCAGCACCTAGCCCAGTGTCCTCAGGTAGGGGGAGGTGGGGAAATAATAGACATCCCTGCAGTTGCATTTAGTGTGTGTGTGTGGTGTGTGTCACTTTCTGTAAAATGGGTTCTTGCAGGCTCACCTCACTGACAGGTCCCCACAATCCTGGCAGCTCCAGGACTGTTAGTCAGCTGCTGGCCTTTCCAGATGCTCGTAGGGGTATTCCATGCTTCATGGAGAAATGGCTGTGAGCACTACTCAGTCATGGCAATTAAAGGAACAGGCACTAAATTTAAAGGGAACACTGAAAGGTAGCCTGGAAAATGATACCTTAGTGGAGCATGTTTTTCTGAAAAAAAAAGTAAATTATAGCAAAACATAGATTTTTAAGCCAAAAGTCAACCACACTTGGCCCAAAGGGAAGGAAAAGATATATTTGCAGGGTTTCCTGTGTCTAGAAGAACAAGGCCCTGGCCGTGAGAAGGGCGGTGGTGGTGCGTGGGGTAGGGCAAAGTGTCGAGCCATGCACCAAGAATGGTTTCTCTCCCACCATCTCCTGTGACCATTCAGGCAATTCTGAAAGAATCTCAGCATCATAAAACATTCGAGTGGCACTCCCTGAGGAGACTTTTAAATTCATTAAAATTGCAAAAGCTCCTGAAAAGGCACACAGAGAAATCATATCCCGTGGAGCCAGTTTTCTTGTCATATTGGCCTCAGTCGAGACGGTCCTGGATGCCACGAACACTAGCATTTATGTGACACTTGCAGGGCCCTCTACCAGGTGTTTGTTTTGAACTCCTTTCTTAACTGTTAGTATTGCTGCTACTGGTTTGACTAAGTATTTTAACTTCCTTACCAACATCTTGAATTCCCTACTGCAAGTGTTTCATTTTTAGCTTGCCTGAAAGCACTGAAGTTTGATGCATCACTGTCTTCCAGAAGACTGTTGAGGGAAACCGGTCCCCTGCCTCAGGGGAACATGCGATCATCCTCCCCCAAGAACACAGGGCCCCACACAGGCACAGCTCAGCAGGGTGGGGTGGGCCATGCAGACCTGCCGAGGACACACGCAGGACGGGAGCAATGCTGTTGAGTAGCGACCCTCCCGACAAGGCCACGCTGCATCCCGATATTTTCCCTTTACTTTTAAACTCTGGGAAGTAAGTGTAAAGTTCTGGCCTCCAGTGAATCAAAGTGCTTCTTCTCTAATGCGTTCATTATGAAAATATTAGTCTCATTGTCTTTTCTTTTTCAGAACTTAGACTGTTTCTTTATTTTGCAGGCATGAAAACAAAAAGAAACCCGTGATCAATTTAAAATCTAATGGTAAGAGAGATAATCGGACACTAGATTTTCTTTTTCTGTTTTAACCAAAAAACTCTGTGACATGCATTTGTTGTTTGCACCCTCATGTGAGTCCTGAAGCGGGCATGCTCACAGGGACTGCCATTGCAGCTGTCCCTGGGGTGGAACCTGAGGGCTTCTGGAGGCTCAGTTCTTCACAGACAGGACCACACGGGTGCCATGGACCACAGGGGCAGAGCATTGTAATTTGCAAGTATGAATTTGCAGGGGATCCTGGCCTCCATGTCTAATTAATTATCAGCACCATGTATTTTACCAATGAAATGTTTCTTGCCTCTCTCCTCATCCTCAGAAGCACCCATTGCTCATGACGGGACAGGCTCTTGGAGTAACTGTAACTGGTTTCCTCATACCCAGTTCCTCCCAGCTCCTGGGAAATCCCAGCTCCTCCACCTGGCCACCAGCCTCCAAACCCTGCCTTCCCCTGACCTTCCTGTGTAAGGACGGCCAATGCCTCCCCGTACCTGCAGGGTAGAGTCTGAGCTTTCTCCATTCCTGGGAGGCCCCAGCCCTGCTCTCCAGCTTACTCCTCCCAAGGTCGCCTCTTTGGGTCAAGCCACAGTCAGCTTTTTTCAGCTGTAGCACACCTATGCCTCTGTACCTTTGCCCATGTTGTTCCTTCTGTAGGGAGTTCCTTTTCCTTCTCCTCAGCCCAGTGAGCTCCTATTCATCCTTCAACACCCAGCTCACAGGAAAAATCTAGCCCTCCTACCATAACACTGTGGCATATCCCCTGCCCAGCTTGGGCTCTCTCAGCTCCTGTCTCCTTAAACCCCTTATACCTTAAATTAAAGGTATAATTTGATTAATAGTTTTACTGACAGTAACAAAAATATTTGCTATTTATTTAGCCCCAGTATGTCCCACTTTGCTAACCCAGTATGGAAACTAATTCAGAGCTGCTGTAGAACCTAGGCCTAGGAATCTGCCTTTTTAGCAAGCACCCCACTGTGAATCACTCTTCTAGAAGGACAGCTACCTACTGTGGGGGAGACAAGTACCCAGTGGGTTGTGATGGAGAGTATGGGCTTGAGTCAGATGACTTGGATGGGACTCCCAGCTTGGCCACTCACTGGCATTGTGATTGTGGCCAATTTCTTAACCCCCTTCAGCGTCCGTTTGTTTGCCCAGTGAAATGGAAACATTAATACTTACCTTGCCAGGCTGGTGCGAGGATGAGATGGGGTCGTGTATGAGAAGTCAGCACAGAGCTGGCAGGTGGTGCCATGCAGGTGTCAGCAGAGTTAAGGGATTGTTGATGTAGTAGGAGGCGTGGTCCGCTCCACCACATCTTGCCAGACCACCCGCAGGGCACCTCAGCTCCAATTCACAGACGCGCCTACAGCTTCCTGCACCAAGCAGCTGTGTCTCTCTGCCTGAGGGCTTTCTCTGGCTGCAGGAGCGTGCTCAGCCTTCACAAGGCAGCCCAAAGTACCAGGGAGTTTATGCCCTGGGTTGAGAGCAACCCTCAACCAACAGAGGCAAGTTGGTGGATCAGTAACCCCACTCCCTTGCTCTTCACTGGGACAATCTGGGGAGAGTTCTGCAGTCTCTCAGGGGGCCCCAGCAGGCTGAGCCTTGCCTGTCCACTCACTGCCAGGCACCCACTCGTCGTCATACCCTTCACTGGCTTCCTGTCTTCCTTGTGTCACTGTCCCCATGGTTCCTGGGATCACCTCTCAAGTAAATGATGTGGACCAAAGTCCTGTCTCAGGGTAAACATCTCTGCTTACTCCTCTGCCACGTCTTTCCCTTCTCCTCTCTGCTCTCATAAAGAAGAGTGGGAGATGAAAGTGGAGGGGCAGCTGAGGTGGGGCGGCATCAGGCTGATACAACACCCCAGGGAGCCCTGCTTCCATGTAACCCTGACCTTAAATCCCTATCCTATAATAAAGATTTGGGCACAACAGAAGGGAAAAGGAAGTATTCTGCAAATTGTTTTCCATAACAGTGCAGAGGACACACTTTGAAATGTGTAATTTGTGCAGTATGACATGCATTTGGGTGTGTCTGGTCAGGTACATCATGTGGTGTCCCTGTTAGGCATTTTGCAGACTGACACTCCGCTTAACCAGTCCTTCCATGCTGTGCTGTTTTGTAAGCTCTTAACCAGAGTGCAAAAATGTTAAATGACTGTCTGGTTTTATTTTCCAGCCCTCTGGGATGAGTCTGACGACAGTAACTCAGAAATTGAGGCTGCTTTACGCCCTAGAAACCATAACACCGATGATTCTGATGATTTTTATGACTAACGTGCTGTGACATCGGTTTCAAATAAAGTCTTTAAACAAACTGAAACCCTGTGTTAATATATGATGTCCAAAATAAATATGTTCTTTTAAGTTTTCTCATTGTTTTATGGGAAAACTTAGGACTACATTGCTATTCAAGTGAAATTTTATGACATAAATATGAACTTGCATATTCATTTTTAAGTGTCATCATGAAGCAAAGTGATGAATGCAATGCCCATCAAAATTCAAGGTGGTTTCTATGTTAGAAATTAGCCAGCTGATCTTAAATTCATATGGAAATTCAAGAGGCCCAGAATAGCCAAAACAATCTTGAAATACAGTTGGGAGGCCGAGGCGGGTGGATCACTTGAGGTCAGGAGTTCAAGACCAGCCTGGCCAACATGGTGAAACCCCATCTTTACTAAAAATACAAAAATTAGCTGGGCGTGGTAGCATGCACCTATAATCACAGCTGCTCTGGAGGCTGAGGCAGGAGAATTGCCTGAACCTGGGAGGCAGAGGTTGCAATGAGCCGAGATCACGCCACAGCACTCCATCCTGGGTGACAGAGCAAGACTCCTTCTCAAAAAAAAAAAAAAAAAAAAATACAGAGTTGGATTTCTCACATTTCCTTATTTCAAAACTTACTGAAAAGCTACAGTAATTGAGATACTGTGGTACTAGATAAACAGAAATCAATGGAATATTGACTCTGTTGATTCATATGTATCTAGAATTGAGAATACAAAAACACTGTCACATTTAGGTCAATTAATTTTTGACAAGGGTAACAATTTCTGCTACTCAATGGGATAAAGAATAGCCTTTTCAACAAATGATGCTGGGACAAATGGATAGCCACATGGCCAAAGAATGATCTTGGATCCCTACCTCACACTGTATACAGAAATTAACCAAAATGGATCAAGAACCTAAATGTAAGAGCTAAAACTACAAAACTGTGTTAGAAGTAAACATAGGTGGCCAGGCATGGTGGCTCATGCCTGTAATCCCAGCACTTTGGGAGGCTGAGGCAGGCAGATTGCCTGAGGTCAGGAGTTTGAGACCAGCCTGGCCAACGTGGTGAAATGCCGTCTCTACTAAAAATACAAAAATTAGCCAGGCATGGTGGCAGGCACCTGTAATTCCAGCTACTTGAGAGGCTGAGGCAGGAGAATCAGTTGAACCCGGGAGACGGAGGTTGTAGTGAGCCAAGATTGCACCATTGCACTCCAACCTGGGCGAACCCGGGAGACGGAGGTTGTGGTGAGTCAAGATTGCACCATTGCACTCCAACCTGGGCGACAAGAACGAGACTTGGTCTCAAAAAAAAGTAAACATAGGTGTAAGTTTCTCTCACCTTGGATTAGGCAACAGTTTCTTAGATATGACCGCAAAGCCTTAGATGTGGTTGCAAAAGATACCACCAGGAAAGTTAAGGCCAGGTGCGGTGGCTCATGCCTGTAATCCCAGCACTTTGGGTGGTCAAGGTGGGTGGATCATTTGAGGTCAGGAGTTCGAGACCAGCTTGGCCAACATGGTGAAACCCCATCTGTACTAAAAATATATAAAGCCAGGCGTGGTGGCACGCACCTGTAGTCCCAGCAACTCAGGAGTCTGAGGCAGGAGAATCACTTGAACCCAGGAGGCGGAGGTTGCAGTGAGCCAAGAGAGCACCACTGCACTCCAGCCTGGGTGACAGAGTGAGACTCCCATTTCAAAAAAAAAAAAAAAAGAGTGAAAAGACAATCTATAGAATGAGGAAAGTATTTGCAAATTATACATCTAAAAATGGACTTGTATCCAGAAATACATAAATAACTCTTATGACTCAATAATTTAAAAAACCCCAATTTTGAAAATGGGCAAAGGATCTGAATAGATATTTCTCCAAAGAAGATATACAAATGGCCAATAAGATGCATGGCATCATTGGTCTTCAAGGAAATGCAAATCAAAACCACAGTGAGGTACCCCTTCATGCCCTCTAGCATGACTGGAATCAAAAAGTCAGGTAACAGAAGTAGTGAGGAGGTGGAGAAATCGCTGGCAGGGATGTGAAATGATGCAGCAACTTTGATAAACACTCTAGTAGTTCCTGAAAAGGTTAAACATAGAGGGATTATGACCTAATGATTCTACTCCAAGAGAAACGAAAACATATCCACACAAAAACTTGTACAGGAATGTTTATAGAAGAATTATTCATAAGAGCCAAAGAATAGAAACAACCCAAATGTCCATCACTTATAAATGGATAAACAGAATATCCATACAATAGAATATCATTCCTCAATAAAAAGGCATGGAGTACTAATCCATGCTACAACATGGGTGAACCTTGAAACATTATTCTAAGTGAAAGAAGTCACTCACAAAAGACCACATAATGTCAGATTCATTTCTGTGCAGTGTCTAGGATAGGAAAATCCATAGACAGATGAGTAGTTTTCTAGGCCTGGGGTCGGGAGAGGAGTGACTGCTGATATGAGGGATTTTGGCAGGGATAATGAAAATGTCCTAAAATTCATTGTGCTGATGATTGTATAATTCTGTGGATACACTGAAAACCATTGAATTGTACACTTTAAATAGGTGAATTATATGCTCTGTAAATTACATGTCAGTACTGTTTAGAAAAAGGAAATTGGTAATTCATACATCTTGGGGTCTAGTGACTCGAGTGACTACAGGCAACTCTTGATGCAACACTTTCTCACTTTTATATGGTCACTTTAGTCAATGTCAGAAGTTAATTGTGCAACTCAGGGGCCTGGGACTCATGGTGGGTCATGTGACTACTATGGCTTCCTTTGAGCCCTCAGAGTCTCTGAAATTGAAATGATTTTTAAAGCATTGTGTGTATTTTGTTTTTAAATCACCTCCTGCTTGTCACTTACCTACTCAAGAACTTGGGAGATGTCTTTGATTCACTCCTTTATTCTCCCTTCTTTCCACTCAAATTACCAAGGCCTTTCCTATCTCTTCCCTGCCATCATCACCATCCCCATCTGAGCCTTCACACCTGAGTTTCTGCAGCAGGTGTCTTGATATTGCCCTTGGCAACTGAGAAAAATCCTGCCATGGGTTTCCTTTTTCTTTTTTCTTAAAAAGGTATAACTTGGGTATTATTAATTTGCTAATAATAAAATAGCTGCTATTTATTGAGCACCCTATTATAACCCAGACACTTTGCTTGCTCAGCATAGAAACCAACTCAAAGCTGATGTAGAGACTAGGAATCTGCATTTTTAGTGATTCCTGTGGGAATCACTGTTGTAGAAAGACAACTATCTACTATGAGGAAATAAATCCAACTCTGAAATCCATGTTTTTATCCATTCGATGGGAGGCAAGGAATGTTGGCTGTTTGGTTTTTTGTTGTTGTTTGTTTTGTTTTGTTTTTTGTTTTTCTTCATTATGCTGTTCTGGCTTAGTTGTTCTAATAAGAAAATATTTCATTCTTTGGTTTTTAAAACTTTTAAGCTTTATACTACAGCGTTATTTTTCTATATTCTCTCTTCCCTATCCACAATTATTAAATAATGGGAGTTGACTCTAATGGTAATTCTCCACATAAATAAAGGGGGTACTTTATGGCTCAAAGCACACGATGGAAATATTTAGAATCACGCTATTTTAGGACTGGAAAAGCTTTTAGAGATCACATGGTCTTTGAATTTTAGAGTCGAAAAGGACATTATTCATCAAAACTTCTGATTTTAGAAAACTTGGTCAAAAGTGATACATAAATATGGCAGCGAAGTGAAGAGCAATATAGATACTAACTTGTCAGTAGACACTAAGAGGACAAAGAGAAGCGTGCCTGGCAAGGATTGAAGTTAAATGGAAAAATGTGGCTTGCTTTGGCCAATGCAATGTGAACACAAGTAACCAATGCCACTTTTGGTTGGAAGCTTTACTGCTATGTGTGATTCTGTGTGTCCTCTTTCGTGCGTCAGCAGCCATGGCAGCATGGGACAAGTGGAGCCTCCATCAGCCTGGCTGCCTCAGTGACTAGGAAGAGCAGACCTCCCCTGCTAATCATGTTTGCACCACTGGAATTGGCAGGTTGTTACCACAGGAAAATTCTGGTTTATCCTGACCAATATACTATTCTTCCATTTACGTACCATTTATGTATACTCTTTTTTTTTTTTTTTTTTTTTTTTTTTGTGAGACAGAGTCTCACTCAGTGGCCCAGGCTGGAGTGCAGTGGCAGGGTCTCAGCTCTCTGCAACCTCCACCTCCCAAGTGATTCTCCCGCCTCAGCTTCCCGAGTAGCTGGGATCACAGGCATGCGCCACCATGCCTGACTAATTTATATATTTTTAGTAGAGAGGGTTTCACCATGTTGGCCAAGCTATTCTCAAACTCCTGACCTCAAGTGATCTGCCCGCCTCTGCGTCCCAAAATGCTGGAATTACAGGCATGAGCCACCACGCCCAGCCATTTATGTATATTCTGATTAGGCCACGTGTAATTTAATTTTGGAGTGGTGAGACTTGCAAGGTTTCCTAAATGCTCACTGAATAAACATTACACCTTTGAGATTTTTTTAAAGAAAATTTGATTCTGAATAAAGAACATCTTTTTTCCTTTTTCCAGTTGAGAACCTCAAGTATCTGTGGTTAGACTATTTCTAAATGAAGTGGTAACAATTACAGTTGCAGAAGGTGAGGAACAAGTTGCACACCTTGGGGCAGGGATTGGGGGACATTTTTAGAACTGAGCTGTGGTAGTCAATAAATGGGAGTCTGTTGACAGGAAAACCTCCAGAAACCACAGCCTGCGGGGAAGCCCTCTGTGGTTTCTGGAAAGCAGGCACAGTATCTGGAGCATTTCCCTGGGTATTTGTATGTATCTCCACTGGAAAATAGCAAATGAACTGGGTTCCTCCAACCATCTGACCCAAGAGGTAGAACTGAATTCTCCCTCCTCCCCCCATTTCTAATGTGGGCTGGACTTAGTGACTCACTTCCACAGAATAGAGATGGAAAGGGGGAAATAGTAATGGTACAGTGGAGAAACCTGCCTGACACCACCTTACGTGATGAAGGTTAACACCCATGAGTCATGACTCGTGTGGATATCTGGAACCCTGACATGCTGCCAGGAGACGGGCACTTCTCCTCTATAGTGTTCTTTCTGAAAAATCTTAACCACAGCTTAATCATGAAAAATATCAGATAACCTTGGGACATTTGACAAAACACTCAGCCATTACTCCTCAAAACAGACAGTGTCATGAAAACCAAGGAAAGACTAAGAAACTTTCACAGACCAGAGGAGAAAGAGACATGACAACTAAAATGCATTGTGGGGCCCTGGTGGGATCCTCGAACCAAAAAAAGGACATTCACGGAAAATCTGGTGAAATGTGAGTAAAGTCTGGAGTTTAATATTAATGTACCATGTTGGTTTCTTAGTTTTGACAAATGTGCCACAGCAATGTAAGATGATAATATTAAGGGCAACTGAAACTGGGCTAGGGGTATATAAGAACTCTGCATTATCTTTGCAACAAATCTAAAATTATTCCACATAAACTAACCTCCATCAATAAATGTTATTGACACTTGGGTGATACCCTTTCACACTTTTTCTGTGCACATATGCTTTTTCATTCTCTTAAACGTTTCTATTTTTAATCTCAATCTTACCAGGCTTAAAAGATTGATACCCACTAAGAAAACAAAACAGGCCTTCAACCAGGGCACTAACTTGCTATTTGTCAGCAATGCTGATGGGGTATACAGAGTCCTACATCTTAACATCTTTTACCTACAGATCACATGCTGCACTGATGATAGTCCAGAAGAAAGCCTAGGTTTGCTGCTAGTCTTTAAAACTTTGCTAACCATTTTCTTAGTTTGTAGCAATAGAGTAGGCCTAGGACCCCACACTAGTAGCAAGCAAAATTTTCCAGCTACAATTTAACCTTTCTTTTTTCTTTTTAGTTACTTTCTATTTATCTCAAATGGCTCTGGTTTAAAATGTATAGAAGTGGCCAGGCACAGTGGCTCATGCGTGTAATTCCAGCTACGTAGGATGCTGAGGTGGAAGGATCACTGAGTCCAGGGAGGTCGAGGCTGCAGTGAGCCATGATCGTGACACTGCACTCCAGCCTAAGCAAGAGAATGAGGCCCTGACAAAATAAAAATAAATAAAATAAAATGGATAGCAGTGATATAAAGTTCCCTTTTAAAATACATTTTAGGGAAAAAGAAAGTTGACCTTCAAAAATAAGCTTAAAAAAAACAGAACAAGTGCTAGGAGGGCATGGCCAAGTGGAAGGAGGGGAAAGTTGCTCTGTTACCCTCACCAAATACCTCTCTGATGTATTTTGGGGTTTCCAGAGGATCAGGCTTCACGGGGAGGTCACACATGGGGCCCATGGCTAGTCCTGTTTCCCAGGTGAAAGCACTATCACTATCACAGCATAAGTTAATAACCCGATCTTCCCATTTATAAATCAAACTTTTGTGAGTTTGATTAACATGTGGATCCTGTGAACTGGTGAAATCAAGCACCAGAACTCACAGAGTTCAGGACTCAGCTCTAGATCTGGGGTAGCCACTCCCCACCAACTCCCGACTGAAGTTCAGATACAGCTTTATTATTTGGTCATTCTGCAGTCCTCCCCTGCAACCACCGCCAATTAAAGGAGATTTTTGTTTTATTTTGTTTTGTTTTTTAATTATACTTTAGGTTCTGGGGTACATGTGCAGAACGTGCAGTTTTGTTACATAGATATACACGTGCCATGATGGTTTGCTGCACCCATCAACCTGTCATCTACATTAGGTATTTCTCCTAATGCTCTCCCTCCCCTAGTCCCCCACCCCCCAACAGGTCCCACTGTGTGATGTTCCCCTCCCTGTGTGCATGTGTTCCCATAGTTCAACTGCCACTTTTGAATGAAAACATGTGGTGTTTGGTTTTCTGTTCCTGTGTTAGTTTGCTGAGAATGATGGTTTCCAGCCTCATCCATGTTCCTGCAAAGGACATGACTCATTTTTTTATGGCTGCATAGTATTCCATGGTGTATATGTGCCACATTTTGTTAATCCAGTCTATCATTGATGGACATTTGGGTTGGTTCCAAGTCTTTGCTATTGTGAATAATGCCACAATAAACATACATGTGCATGTGTCTTTATAGCAGCATGATTTATAGTCCTTTGGGTATATACCCAGTAATGGGATGGCTGGGTCAAATGGTATTTCTAGTTCTAGATCCCTGAGGAATCGCCACACTGACTTCCACAATGGTTGAACTAGTTTACAGTCCCACCAACAGTGTAAAAGTGTTCCTATTTCTCCACATCCTCTCCAGCACCTGTTGTTTCCTGACTTTTTAATGATCACCATTCTAACTGGTGTGAGATGGTATCTCATTGTGGTCTGGATTTGCATTTCTCTGATGGCCAGTGATGGTGAGCATTTTTTCATGTGTTTTTTGGCTGCATAAATGTCTTCTTTTGAGAAGTGTCTGCTCATGTCCTTCGCCCACTTTTTGATGGGGTTGTTTGTTTTTTTCTTGTAAATTTATTGGATTTCATTGTAGATTCTGGGTATTAGCCCTTTGTCAGATGAGTAGGTTGCGAAATTTTTCTCCTATTCTGTAGGTTGCCTGTTCACTCTGATGGTAGTTTCTTTTGCTGTGCAGAAGCTCTTTAGTTTAATTAGATCCCACTTGTCAATTCTGGCTTTTGTTGCCATTGCTTTTGGTGTTTTAGACATGAAGTCCTTGCCCATGCCTATGTCCTGAATGGTAATGCCTAGGTTTTCTTCTAGGGTTTTTATCGTTTTAGTTCTAACGTTTAAGTCTTTAATCCATCTTGAATTAATTTTTGTATAAGGTGTAAGGAAGGGATCCAGTTTCAGCTTTCTACATATGGCTAGCCAGTTTTCCCAGTACCATTTATTAAATAGGGAATCCTTTCTCCATTGCTTATTTTTCTCAGGTTTGTCAAAGATCAGATAGTTGTAGATATGCAGTGTTATTTCTGAGGGCTCTGTTCTGTTCCATTGATCTATATCTCTGTTTTGGTACCAGTACCATGCTGTTTTGGTTACTGTAGCCTTGTAGTATAGTTTGAAGTCAGGTAGCGTGATGCCTCCAGCTTTGTTCTTAGGATTGACTTGGCAATGCGGGCTCTTTTTTGGTTCCATATGAACTTTAAAGTAGTTTTTTCCAATTCTGTGAAGAAAGTCATTGGTAGCTTGATGGGGATGGCATTGACTCTATAAATTACCTTGGGCAGTATGGCCATTTTCACGATATTGATTCTTCCTACCCATGAGCATGGAATGTTCTTCCATTTGTTTGTATCCTCTTTTATTTCACTGAGCAGTGGTTTGTAGTTCTCCTTGAAGAGGTCCTTCACATCCCTTGTAAGTTGAATTCCTAGGTATTTTATTCTCTTTGAAGCAATTGTGAATGGGAGTTCACTCATGATTTGGCTCTATTGTTTGATTATCTCAATAGATGCAGAAAAGGCCTTTGACAAAATTCAACAACCCTTCATGCTAAAAACTCTCAATAAATTAGGTATTGATGGGACGTATCTCAAAATAATAAGAGCTATCTATGACAAACCCACAGCCAATATCATACTGAATGGGCAGAAACTGGAAGCATTCCCTTTGAAAACTAGCACAAGACAGGGATGCCCTCTCTCACCACTCCTATTCAACGTAGTGTTGGAAGTTCTGGCCAGGGCAATTAGGCAGGAGAAGGAAATAAAGGGTATTCAATTAGGAAAAGAGGAAGTCAAATTGTCCCTGTTTGCAGATGACATGATTGTATATCTAGAAAACCCCATTGTCTCCTCCCAAAATCTCCTTAAGCTGATAAGCAACTTCAGCAAAGTCTCAGGATACAAAATCAATGTACAAAAATCACAAGCATTCTTATACACCAATAACAGGGTGGTTTTGTAATGGTAGTTGCCTGTAAGTAATCCCAGCTACTCGGGAGGCTGAGGCAGGAGAATCACTTGAACCTGGGAGGCGGAGCTTGCAGTGAGCCGAGATTGCGCCACTGCACTCCAACCTGGGCGACAGAGCAAGACTCCATCTCAAAAAAAAAAAAAAAAAAAAAAAAAAGAATCATAGTTACCTCCTAATTGATCCAAAAGCCAATGCGATTTCAGTCAAAATCCCAACAGGTCTTCCAGGTACTTAACAAGCTGGTCATAAAACTCAGAAGGAATTTAAAAGGCCAAAATGTTGAAGACAATTTTGAAGAATAAAGAGAAGGGGTCTTGCTATAGCAGAAATCAAGATTTATTATAAAGAGCAGTAATTAGGCCATGTGGTGTTGGCTCAGGGATAGAAACATGGAACAGAATACAGGCTCTAGAAATATTCCCAGGTATGAGAACTGAGTGTGGGACTGACGTAGTATTAGAAATCAGTGAGGTGATCACCACCTTCCCAATCAGGGCTGGACCAACTGGCAAGCCACATGGCAAAACAGAAAATTAAATTTCGACTTCATCCCTAACACGAAAGAAATTCGTGCTGGAATAAAGAACTAAATATGAAAAAGAAAACTTTAAAACTTTTAAAGAAAAAATAAGTATCTTTATGACTTTGAAGCAAGGAAGAATTTCTCAGCCAAGACAGAAGCAAAAACAAATAAAAATATTGATGAATATCACAACATTAAAATTTAAAACTTCTGTGGCTGAGCACAGTGGCTTATGCCTATAATCCAGCACTTTGGGAGGCTGAGGCAGGTAGATGGCTTGAGCCCAGGAGTTTGACACTAGCCTAGGCAACATGGCGAAAACCCGTCTCTACCAAAAATAGAAAAATTAGTCGGGCATGGTGGTGTGCTCCTGCAGTCCCAGCTACTAGGGAGTCTGAGGTGGGAGGATCGATTGAGCCTGGGAGGTCAAGGCTGCAGTGAAGTGAGATCACTGTCTGCCATCCCGGGTGACAAAAAAAAAAAGAGAGAGAGAGAGAATGAAGGAAAGAAGGAAGGAGGGAAGGAAGGAAGGAAGGAAGGGAGGGGAAAAAAGAAAAGAAAAAAGAAAGAAAGAGAGAAAGGAAGGAAGGAAAGAAGAAAGAGAAAGAAAGAGAGAAAGAAAGAAAAAGAAAAAATAAAGTAAGTAAGTTTTTAAATGACAAAAATACCAACAAAAAAAGACAAATCATTGGCTGGAAGGTGACATTTCTAGGATATATATCCATCAAAGACCTGTATCTGGAATACATAAAGAAACATATATTGAGGGCCAGGCCGTGGCTCACGCCTGTAATCCCAGCACTTTGGGACACTGAGGCTGGCGGATCACGAGGTCAGGAGATTGAGACCACCCTGGCTAACATGGTGAAACCCTGTTTGTACTAAAAATACAAAAAATTAGCTGGGTGTGGTGGCGGGCACCTGTAGTCCCAGCTACTGGGGAGGCTTAGGCAGGAGAATGGCGTGAACCCGGGAGGCGGAGCTTGCAGTGAGCCGAGATTGCACCACTGCAATTCAGCCTGGGCAACAGAGCAAGACTCTGTCTTAAAAAAAAAAAAAAAAAAAAAAAAAGAAATACATATTGAGAAAAATACAACTCAGTAGAAAAACACAAAGGATCGGAATGAGAAGTTAATAGAAAATGAAATCCGGATGATCAGTAAATGTAAAAGGTTCTTGAACTCACTAGCATAAACTGTGAAAGTGACATAGGATAAGGTGCCATTCCATACCCAACAGACTGGCAGAGAGTGAGAGGCAGATCACACTGATAATTGGGAAGGACTTCAGGGAAGAGGGACTTTGACCCAGTGTGAAGAGCCCGTTTGCAACATCAAGTGAAGTTATAGACCGGCATGTCCTGACTCAGCAACTCCATTTCTAAATGTATACTCTAGAGCCACACTTCCCAGCACAGTCAACACCAGCCACATAGAACTTGAGCACTTGAAACATGGCCAGTCCAAATTATGAGACACACACTGGATTTGAAGACTTGGTCTGCAAGAAATAATGTAAACTATTTTATTAATTTTTATATTGTTCATATCTTGAAATAGATATATTAGATATATTGGGTTAAATATAGCATCAAAATTAATTTCAACAGTTTCTTTTTTTGCCAGTTTCTTTTTGCTTTTTTTTTTTTTTTTTTTTTTGAGACAGAGTTTCACTCTTGTTGCCCAGGCTGGAGTGCAATGGTGCCATCTCAGCTCACTGCAACCTACGCCTCCTGGGTTCAAGCGATTCTCCTGCCTCAGCCTCCCAAGTAGCTGGGATTACAGGCATGCGCCACCACACCAGCTAATTTTGTATTTTTAGTAGAGACGGGGTTTCTCCATGTTGGTCAGGCTGGTCTTGAACTCCTGACTTCAGGTGATCCGCCCGTCTCGGCCTCCCAAAGTACTGGGATTACAGACATGAGCCACCACACCTGGCCTCTTTTTGCATTTTCTAATGTAGCTACTAGAAAATTAAAAATTACATATGTGATTTGCATTTGTGGTTTTCTTATATTTCTATTGGCCGAAGCTGCTATAGAGAATTCTGGCCATTGTACACAAAGACGTGTCCAAAATTTAATTGTGGATTGTTTGAAATAGGAAAAATTTGGAAGCATTTGGGCCCACGGACAGGAAAGTGATAAGAAACACATCGCTAGAGGATTTATACAGCTAATGAAACATATGTAAAAGTGAAAAGAGAAAAACAAAAATAACGTGTACAATTAAAAACAAAGTAATTCAATGAGTCATTTAAAGATAGAGAGGAAAGGACTCATATAGAATAAAAGTATAAAAACATGGATGGAAGCGATTTGTGAGCGCTTCAAGAAAGTGATTAGCTCTGGGGAAGAAAAAAGATTAGGGTGGGTGGTACACAGAGAACTTCAATGCATCAGTAGTGGCTTTTTTTTTAAGCAACTTGGTTGGGCACAGTGGCTCATACCTGTAATCTCGGCACTTTGGGAAGCTGACGCAGGCAGATCCCTCAAGCCCAGGAGGTCAAGAGCAGCCTGACAAACATGCCAAAACCCAGTCTCTACCAAAAAAAAAAAAAAAAAAAAAAAAAATACAGAAACTAGCCAGGCGTGGTGACACAGGCCTGTAGTCCCAGCTACTCCAGAGAATGAGGTGCGAGGATCGCTTGAGTCTGGGAAGCAGAGGTTGCAGTGAGGCAACATCGCGCCACTACATTCCGGCCTGGGCAATAGAATGAGACCCTGTCTCAAAAACAACAACAACAACAACAACAACAAAAACCCAAATACTCTCTCAACTTCATGTACTTGTGAGTGTAGAAAGACATAAGACATAGATATTCTTCAGTTATATCATTGATAACCACTAATTTTTAAACAAATTTCCAATGATTGCTTGCTATAAAAATGTAAAATGGTATATATATTATTCACCCTGTAATTTTGGTTTATTTTCTTTTAGACTTTTTTCCAATGTATATTTTTTGGAACAGTTTTAATATGTGTACTTATCATTTACCCTGACTTTTTGAAACCTAGTGTTGTAAATGTTACTTATGTTTACATAGCAAAAAAAAAAAAAAATCTATATGGTCTAGGCAAATATGGCAAAGCATCAACATTTATCAAATATTTGTCAAATATGGGTGGTGGCTACATGTTATTTGTTATGTTTTTCTCTGAATTTTTGTGTGTTTAAAATAGTTCATAATTTTAAAAAAGAAACAGATCATGAAGAGTGCTATACTGATGTGAAGGAATTTGAACTTTATTCTATTGGCCAATATTTGGAAGCCATTGAAGAATTTTAAACAGGGGATGAGATTTCCATGTTGAGAGAGCATTTGTATTCTGACAGTCTCATTTTAGGCCCATCAAGTCCCCCAGCTAGTAAAAGTCAAGAACAGAAATCACCATATTTCATTGCTTCTGGCCACTTTGTTTCACATTTTAACAATTCCGGGATTGGAATGCATCTCGTTGGCCACACAACAGTCGTGGCATTGTTGTCATTGCAGAATGGGTGTCAGCTGCTTCGATAGAAGTCCTGGGGACAATAGTGGGGAACTCTGACATGCTGCATCACCAGTGTGCTTCATGGCACCGTGGACGACATCACGTGGGGAAAGTGACATCTGCCACTCAGAATCAAAAAGTGATTTGGAAGAGGCAAGTTTGATACGTGAAGGAGTTTTGGAAAAGCATTAACTCATTTCGTTGGCCTGTGTTTTCTTTTATATACATGCATAAGAGTGAAAAATTTTTTCTTAATTTTTTAAAATTATGGTAAAATACACATAAAATGTACCATCTTAACCATTACCAAGCGTACAGTTCAGTGGCATTAAGTATAGTCACACTGTTGTGTAACCATCACCACCATCCAGCTCCAGATCTTTCTCATCTTGTAAAACTAAACCTCTGCATCCATTAAGCAATAACTGCCCATTCCCCTCTTCCTCCAGTCCCTGGCAACCACATTCTAACTTTCCTTTTTTTTTTCTCTCTGAGATAGAGACTCACTCTATCGCCCAGGCTGGAGTGCAATGACACTGTGTCAGCTCACTGCAACCTTCATCTCCTGAGTTCAAGCAATTCTCCTGCCTCAGCCTCCCTAGTAGCTGGGATTACAGGTACCCACCACCATACCTGGCTAATTTTTAAAAAATATTTTTAGTAGAGACGCGGTTTCACCATGTTGGCCAGGCTGGTCTCGAACTCCTGACCTCAGTGTGATCTGCCCACCTCAGCCTCCCAAAGTGCTGGTATTACAGGCATGAGCCACTGCACCTGGCCCCCTAACTTTCTATCTCTATGAATTTGCCTACTCTAGGTACCTCAGTTAGGTGGAATCATACAATACCTGTTTCTCTGTGCCTGTCTTATTTCACTTAGCATCATGTTCTCAAGGTTCATCTACACTGTAGCATGTGTCAGAATTTCTTTCCTTTGTAAGGCTGAAAAATACTTGAATGTATGTACCACATTTTGCTTATCCATTTATCCATGAATAAACACCTGGGTTTGCTTCTGCCTTTTGGCTCTTGTGAATAATGCTGCTATGAATATGGGTGTACAAATATCTCTTTGAGACCCTGGTTTCAATTCTTTTGGGTATATACCCAGAAGTGGAATTGCAGGATCATATGAATCATATCTATTTTTAATTTTTGAGAAACTGTCAGACTGTTTTTCATCATGGCTCTGCCATTTTACATTCCCCCCAACAGTGCACAGATCCCAATTTCTCCATATCCTCACCAACACTTTTTTCTTTTTTTTAAAAAAATAGTATCCATCTGTATTCGTCTGTTCTCGCATTGCTAATAAAGACATACCAGAGAGTGGGTAATTGATAAAGGAAAGAGGTTTAATGGACTCACAGTTCCACATGGCTGAGGAGGCCTCACAATCATGGCAGAAGGAGAATGGGGAATAAAGTCACGTCTTACATGGCAGCAGGCAAGAGAGCTTGTGCAGGGAAACTCCCATTTATAAAACCATCGAATCTCGTGAGACTTATTCACTACCATCAGAACAGTATGGAAGAAACCGCCCCCATGATTCTATTATCTCCACCTGGCCCCACCCTTGACACCTGGGGATTATTACAATTCCAGGTGAGATTTGGGTGGGGACACAGCCAAACCATATTATTATCTTAATGGGCATGAGGTGATATTTCATTGTGGTTTTGATTTACATTTCCTTAATGGTTAATGATACTGAATATTTTTTCATGTGCTTATTGGTCATTTGTATATCCTCTTTGGAGAAATGTTTATTCAAGTATTTTGCCCATTTTTAAAATCAAGATGTTTGGTTTTTTGTGGAATGATTTTTTAAATCTATGTTTAAGCCTAAAAGAGTGTTTTCAACAAATATAAAACAAATATTCTAAGGGAAAAGGAAGCATTATATCACAGGTTAAGTGGAAGGTTTTTTTTTTCCTTCTTAGTGGTACATAAAATAACATTAAACCTTACAATTAATAGCATTTTATTTTATTTTATTTTATTTTATTTATTTTTTATTTTTTTTATTTTTTGAGATGGAGTCTCACTCTGTCACCCAGGCTGGAGTGCAGTGGCGTGATCTCAGCTCGCTGCAACCTCCACCTCCCAGATTCAAGCAAGTCTTCTGCCTCAGCCTCCCTAGTAGCTGGGACTACAGGCACATGCTACCACGCCTGGCTAATTTTTGTATTTTTAGTAGAGATGAGGTTTCACCATGTTGGCCAGGCCAGTCTTGAACTCCTGACCTCAAGTGATCTGTCTACCTCAGCCTCCCAAAGTTCTGGGATTACAGGCGTGAGCCACCATGCCTGGCCATTAATAGCATTTTAGATTCAATTAAATAATGGTTATAATGAGAGGATGATTTAATGAACTATTGTCAAATGGACTGAAATAATTTTTAAATATTTATATAAATGAAAGAATGTTGAACACATAAGAATGTAAGACTTAAAATATATTTAAATAATAAATTATTTTGAATCCAAATATGGTATCAAATGAATTGGAATAGTTGAAATTTAGGTAGGAATAAACAGTTATAATTTCACTTCAGCAAGTAGAAGTTTGGGATAATGTCAAAAACTGAAGCAAAAAGGAGACAGTGCATCAGTATGCATTTGCTCTAAAGATTTTTTAAAATTCTATCATCCTTCATAGGAAAAGAAGGAGGGGGTTCACTACCTCTTTAGTGAAAGAAGACCACATACAGTCCCAATTGATTCTTCACTTTTCACCCCAAATAGTCAAATTATATCTAGTAGACCTAGCCTATTTTTTTGTTGTCGTTTTTTGTTTTTCTTTCTTTCTTTCTTTCTTTTTTTTTTTTTTTTTTTTGTTTTTTTGAGACAGAGTCTTACTCTGTTACCCAGGCTGGAGTGCAGTGGCACCATCTCAGCTCACTACAACCTCTGCCTCCCGAGTTCAAGTGATTCTCCTGGCTCAGCCTCCCAAGTAGCTGGGATTACAGGTGTGTGCCACCACACCCAGCTAATTTTTGTATTTTTAGTAGAGACGAGTTTTCACCATGTTGGCCAGGCTGGTCCTCTGACCTCAAGTGATCCACCTGCCTCAACCTCCCAAAGTGCTGGGATTACAGGCATGAGCCACCTTGCCCAGCCCTAGTCTATTGTTATTTCAGAAAACTGTTAGACTGACCCCCTGTATTTTTCTACTCCTTTGTCACAGATGCCTGAAATTTCTTTCACTGAATAAAAAGGTTCTTGGTTCATGATAAGAGATAACACTTAAAATACAATTGCCTGGTCACTGTCATCACTTATAATGGTCAGAGTCCTTAGTTGCAGACAAAAGTGTCCACTCTAGCTTAGATTAGGCAGAAAGGGATTTATTGAAAAATATTTGACAACACCAGAATCTCCAGGAGAACTAGCCAACTAGGCTGTGTGTTCATATAGTCACTACAATGAAACCAGAAAAAAAATGCCTAGTTCCTGTTCTAGTGAAAATGCTGCTGCCTCCACTGCCTACCAACTGTGATGTCACAAACTTGGCCTTGACTGCTTGGGAAGACCTGACTCCTCTGCCGCTGTGCTTGCTGGAAGGCCCAGTTCTTCTACAGAGGGATCGTCCTGTAGTTTGCTTCTACATCCAGGTCTTACAGGGGTGCATATGATTGGGAGGTTCGAGGTCACATGTGTGCATCATAGCTGCATAAGAGTCTAGAAAAATCATATTACATACTCTCACCTCTATGACATAGGCAGGCAAATCCTATAGGGATTGAAATAGGAATGTGAGTTGAGTTGGCAAACTTAACAATAGCTGCCAAACTCCTGGACTGAAACACAAGCTAAAATATAAACAATGAATCAAGAAGTATAAATAGGCTGGGCACGATGGCTCACGCCTGTAATCCCAACACTTTGGGAGGCTGAGGTGGGAGGTTCACTTGAGCCCCGGAGTTTGAGACCAGCCTGGGCAAAATAGTGAGACCCTGTCTCTACAAAAATAAATTAGATGGGTGTGGTGGTCCCAGCTACTAGGGAGGCTGCGGTAGGAGGATCACTTGGACCCGGGCGGTTAAGGCTGCAATCATGGCACTCCAGTCTTCACAATAGAGCAAGACTCCGTCTCAAATAAAAATAAAAAAGAAGAGGAAGAAGAAAAGGAAGAGGAACAAGAAGGAGGAGGAGGAGGAGAGGTTGGAGGGGGGAAGGGGAGGAAGAGGAGGAGGAGAAAGGAGGAGAAGGAGGAGAAGAGAAGGAGGAGGAGGAGAAGGAGAAGAAGAACGAGAAGAAGAAGGCATAAATATAATAGTGAACTTTATATCTTTCTCAACTTCAATAAGACAGGGTCCCAAGAAGAGACTAGGGTTTCTTGGATATCTGAAGTGAAGGAAGCATCAACCTTAGAGGAAGAAAAGGAACCAGACAAAGCAGGGGACTAAGGCTGGAATAGACAAAACCTCCCCATTCATCATTTGTTATAGGAGAGCCTGTTACCTTTAGCAAGATAGGACAAATAGGAGTTGTTATCCATTCTAAATCCAAGCTCTGCCGGGTCTGCATTATGAAGTTTTCCCCCAGTTTTTAAGGGAGAAAGTTTACTTATACATTGACTTCATTCCCAAAGGATTCATTGAATGAATCACACAAGGACTACAGTATATAAACTTGTTATTAGGTTAGTGTAAAAGTAATTGTGGTTTTTGGCAATAAAAATGGCAAAAACCACAATTACTTTTGCTCCAACCTAATACATTAGACACTTGTAGCTCAAGAGATGTTTTTTCCCTAACGATCTCTGATAATTTACAATATTTGGGCTCCATGAAGCCAAGTATCAAAGACATTTGTAGACGTCACCACACACCCCACCACCTTCAAGACCTGTGGCATGACTTGGCCTCCAGAGAGATAGCTGACAACTTTAAGGCAACTTCAAAGAGGCACAATTTACATGTAATAAAATGCTCCATGTTAAGTGTACAGTTTTGATACATGCATACACCCATGTGATCACCACCACACTTAAGAACAGTCAGCATAGGCTTTTAAAAAGAGGAGCCTAGGGCAACCTGCTTGGATCCCCTTCCATGCTGTGGAAGCTTTGTTCTTTCGCCCTTCGCAATAAATCTTGCTGCTGCTCACTCGTTGGATCCGCGCTGCCTTTAAGAGCTGAAAAAAAAAGATGAGCCTAACAAGCAAGTATTTGTAATGTGTCTTCTCCATATTCCCAGCCAGTGTATAAAATAGATTCATTTGGCATGGATATTAGGTTTAGTGGGGAGGAATGCACACTGCCATCACAGAAATGCCACCCACTCATTCCCGTTGCTCCGTTCTTGCTTGGCAAGTTATCTCCTGACTGCAGTTGGCTTCCCTTATGGCCATCTTGGACTTCCTCAAAGCATGGTGGCTTCAAGGCAGCAAGACTTTCTGTGTGGTAGCTCAGTCTTCCAAGAGCGAGAATTCCAAGAGGCCCAACCAGAGCTGCAATGCTTCTTATGACTGAGCCTTGAAAGTCACTTCCGCTGCATTCTGCAGGTCAAGCAAGTCACTGGGACCAGCAAGGGGAGGGGTATGAGACCTCCCCTCTTAATGGGTAGAGTTGCATGTGTATACAACAGAAACTATCATGGAGCTGTATTTGGAGATTCTCTACAACAATAGGCCATAAAATGGCTTAAAGACTTTTTGGACAGAGCAGTGAACAGACGCTAAGGATATGGGGTTCAGGCTCTGCCAGGCTTGCTCAGGTGACACTCGCTGATCCCATAGAACACATCGGGGTTTCCTCTCTCCAGTCGCTTGGGGTCAAATGTGAATGAGGTGCATACAAATGGGGAGAGCCCTGTGAGCCTGAAGGAGGAGCCCCGGGCCTCACCACTGTTCTTAATTGTGGTGGTGATCACATGGGTGTATGCATTTATCAAAACTGTACACTTAACATAGAGCATTTTATGACATGTAAATTGTGCCTCTATGAAGTTGACTTAAAGGGGTCAGCTCCCCCACCAAATCAGTGTGGGCATTTCCCACAGGAACTTGGTGTGCCATAGCAGAAAGTCTCAGAACTGGTCTGGCGACAGCAGCATGAGCTCTGGATGAGAAAGACACCATGAGAGCCGGGCCTGGGCTTCCTCTGACTTCAGCCCTCTGAGGCCACCTGCTGCCTGGGACCCATCTGTTCCCTGCCCTGAGGGCTACTGTTGGAGACGTTCTGCTAAGGCTGAGTAGAGAGGCCTCAGCCAGGCTGGATATTGAGACTAAAGTTGAAAAGGAGGATTCGATTCTGGAATAAACAAATTGGAAAGAAGAATTCTCTGGAATACTCCAGGGTGAGATTCCAGAGGCCTGTGTATTTGGGGAAGCCCGAGAAGCAGAGAACAGAGGAGCAGAGCTGTTGGAACAGCCTGCAGGCGAGCAAATGGGGAGAAATGAAAAGACACCAGGCAGGCCCCAGCAAAAGAAAAGAAATGTCTCCCAGGAGAGAGGCCAGAACCGTCTGGAGCTCGGGGAAGTTGTCCGCCACAGCCCCAGCCTGGCCGCCGCAGCAGGAATCTCTATGCACGTGCCGAAGGTGGCACCAGGGGGTGCACACGGGGGAGGAGCCCTTCATCTGCAGCACATGCAGCAAGGCCTTCAGTCAGCACTCCAGCCTCACTGTGCACCAGGTGTGCACACAGCGTGAAGCCATCCATGTGCCCTGAGTGCAGCAAGACCTCAGCCACAGACAGCTCTTGCCTCCTGATTCACCAGAGGAGCCACACAGGCAAGAGGCCCTGTGAGTGCTCTGAATGCGGCAAGGCTTTCACCTGCAGCTCTGACCTCCTGGTGCCCCAGGGGACGCACGGTGGGGAGAAACCCCATCGCTGCACCCAGTGCACAGTGTGGGAAGGCCTTTGGCCAGAGCTCCCACCTCATCTTTCACCAGACCACTCATGCCCGGAGGAAACACCAGCTGGTTTTCCTGAGCAGATCCTAGTGTTGATGCCCCAGGGCTTCAGGTCCAACACTGAATCCAAGTAAGAGCAAGCTGAGCCTTTGTCAGCAACCTAGCTCCGTGCCAGGAGCTGTGGAACAAGGCTGGGGCAGCCTCCCCCAGGGTCTTTGGAGAGACAAGATACACGCACATGTAAACATACACAAGTGACCAAATGCACCAGGTGACAAGACAGGATAAAGTGCTGAAGCATGTGAGAGATGGCAAGATTGGCCTGGAGGGGGTGCTGAGGCGAGGCCTCACTGGGCTGGTTCTGGGAGAATGGCTTGGCACCAGGTTGATGGGAGGCAACCTGGGGAGGGGACCAAGCTAAGCACAAGGATGACTCCACGTGGGCCCCAGTGAAAGGAGAGACTGAATACGGAGTCTCAAGTCAGGCTTGAGATGCGCATGGGGAAGTGGAGGGTTCAGGTCCGAAGCCCTGGTGTGTGAGAGCTACAACCAAATCCACAGTCCCGCCCACACTACTGGGTTTCCTGTGCCAGGGTGACCCGAGGTGAGCCATTGAGCATCACTGTCACAGCTGTCCAGGGCAAAACAGATGTTGTGTGCTCTGATTCAATGCCCTGGGTCCTCCACTGACACTGCCACAAGCAAGCTTGCAGCCCCAGGAGCAGTGGCACGGCTCTGCCTGCTTCCCACTCTCCAAATCTCTTACAAGCACATCTGATTAGTAGGACCTACCTAGAGCACACCAGAACCCTAGCTGCAAGGGAGTCTAGGAAACGTAGTGATTTGCTTTCCATGCTCTGCAGTATAGCTAGACATACCAGAAGGGGCTGGAATGGATGTGGAGTACCATTCTACCATATCCACCACAGAAATCTACAGTACTAGTCCTGGAATACACTTGAGAAGGATTGTTCTCGACAGAGAATGAGGGGTAAATTCTGTGACTTTGAAGCACTAAAATCTACCTCACTGAATTCTGTCCTTAGGGACCCATCCCTTCAACTCCCCAGCAGAGGCCAATCCAGGGTCTTCCATTAACATGGGAAAGCACACTTTCTGCAGGCATAAACACACCAAGGCAAATCTCGGTGGGTTTACCTTACTTTACACAGAGAAGGCCCATAAAATCTCCTGCATTTGCTACCACTGGGACTTGGCTATCCTTGAACTTTTCATTTCAATGAATTGCTTTTCTAAATGTGCTTTATGTGCTGCTCAAGTGAGCACAGGGAATTTTTTTCCTAATTTTGCCTCCTTTTTAAAGGGTCACCATGCCCCTCTGTCCTCCTGACTTTCCCCATTACCATGTGGTTTAATAGCTCAGCATGTACTTGTGTTACCAACACAAGATTTATTCAGGCCCCAGTTCTTTATTTGTAACAGCTTTTAAGCCTCCTCCTCCTTTTCCTCAGCAAAAAAAACAAGGAAACCAAGCAGCTACCAATCCTGACAGCTTTTATCCAATACTCAAGCATTCGTCCACTCTCGATATTCCTGTCACTAACGGCTGTGTCATCAGCGGACTTCTTCAGCGACAATCAGATCTTGATGGATCACACTGGCAAAAACACATTAAAGAAGATCGCATTAATTCCAGCCCCAAATCCAGGCAGATAAGGATGATATGACTCAAGAACTCACCCTAAGTGACAGAAACTGAACTCCTCCTAAGGAAAGACTCTTTAGCATTCAGCAGCCGAGATTTCAAGTCTAACTGCTTTTGGTGGTGGTTTCATATGTGTATTTCAAAAATCACCTGGAAATCTCCAGCTCCTTAAGGCGGCTCCCTTTAAATCTTTTTGAATGACATGGTGTTGTCAATTGCCTCCTTCCACTGACATCTTCCATGTCCTCAGGCCAGTCCAGCCACTGACACAGACTAATATTTGTTGACAGATGGTTCCGTGAGCTTCTGGGAAGGCCATATCTCACTTTTGGAATGCGAGTGATAGCTGAGTTCCTCCAGAGCCTTATTTATTACACTATTACTACACACAAACTCATTAGATGTAAAACCCTCTGCCAGTCAACTTGATCCTGCTCTTCCCCAGCTGTCCCACTGGCAGCCCAAAGATGATGACAGATGATGACACTGACAGACAGCCCGACTGCCATCTTCTGCCTTCCTAAATTTAAAGCCGGGCATTACTCAAGCGAGGGGATGTGCCAGGGAAAAAAGCTAGAAAGCCTCTCTGGAGCACCCTGCGGTTTAATCACCACAGTAGTTCATGAAATGGTGTACACAGGATGCCACTGGCCAAGCCTTCCTGGCATTTGCGAGCACACTCATTGCGACTGTATGAAATCAACCGAAATTGGATGCATCTCTCCCTCCAGTCCCCTGGGAATGCTGTCAGTCTTGCCTCCTGGTCCCAATTCTCACCGAGGACCAGTCTTTCTCTCTGTTCAGATATACCTGCATCTAGTCTCAATGCACACACATTTCTCATTGGGATTTTTGCAGCAATATAAGAAGTAGCACTTTATTTATTCACACATTCAACAGGAGCATCACTGGGGAATACTTGCTGTGATCCAGCCACCATGCCAGGCTGGATACATGGAGAAATGAGTTTGGCATGATCCCTGACTTCAAGGACTTCATTGTCTTGTAGGGAAAAACCAGATCATCTCAAGGTGAATTGTTTAGGGCAATGTCTCAGCTGCTGTGACAAACAGGCCCCGAAATACAGTGGCTTAGAGAACAGGGAAGTTCATTTTGCTCTCATTTGTTAACAGCCTCCAGTTTGGCAGGTGGCTCTGCTCCACATGTTCTGAAGCCCTTCCATTTCATTCCATTTCATCCCTCCACCAACCCCAGGGGACCATCCTGGTCTGCATGGCCAAGCGAGTTCCAGGCACTGGAGAAGGGAGAGAGTGTGGAAGTCCTAGGAAAGAGATGTCCTTTTAAGGAGGGCCATGGGAATTTCTCCAGTTCCATTGGTGAATGCTTGGCTACTTGGCCACACCTAGCCATGGGGTAGGTCAGGAAACATTCACCACCTGGGCAGCCATATTCTCAGGAAGAAGAGCAATGTGAATTTTGGTGGAAAACTGGCAGTCTTTGTCACACATTGCTATGTGCTAAATACTGACGGGAACAGCTCAGGAGAGGCCAGACCATGCAATGGTTAAACAGTCTGGTTCAGGAGTTGGACAAATCTACATTCAAATCCCAGTACTCAACACAGTGTCATATACATAGTAAGTACCCAACAATTATTAGCTGACAGCATTGTTATTTACTATTCCATGGAAACGCACTTGGATCGGATAGACTGCCTATGAGTGGTTCCTGTTAGGCTTAGGTAAGGAAGTAAGCTTTGGGCTGAGTCTCGAAGGTCCAGCAAGAGTTCAGCTCGTGCACAATTGGGGGTTCAGTCATTCTGGGCATGGGTGTGCCAAGGGAAGTGTGTGACCAGGATATTATTTTTACCTGTGAGCAGTGAGAATTTTCTCATACCAAGGGAGCTCATATTAGGCTCCTGAGGTTCACATTCTCACCTTGTAATAACATTGAACCTCAGCAAATCCCCTTGGGAGGATGAGAGAGAAGAGAGACCATCAACATACATTATAAGAATCAGTGAACAGGAACGTGCTGAAACTGAGGACAGACAGTAGAAAACCCAGGACTATGATCTAATGAGAAACTCATCCTCCATGTCTTGGAGGATAAGAATCCAAACTGGAATCTTTATAATCCTAAAGTCTCAAATGATAGTCTTTTTTAAAAAGTGTGCACTGCAGTCAAATAGGTTTGGCAAATGCTTTATTTTTTTAACTTTTGTTTTAGAATTAAGATATTTTATTTTAGAATTTAGAATTAAAATATTTTATTTTAGAATTAAAATACATGGGTAAATTGCATGTCCTGGGGGTTTGGTGTACGGATTATTTTGTCACCGAGGTAATAAGCGTAGTACTCAATAGGTAGTTTTTCAATCCTCTCCCTCCTCCCACCCTCCACCATCAAGTAGGCCCTAGTATCTGTTGTTCCCTTCTTTGTTACCATGTGTACTCAACATTTAGCTCCCACTTACAAGTGAGAACGTGCAGTATTTGGTTTTCTGTTCCTGCATTTGTTTTTTTGGGATAATGGCTTCCAGCTCCATCCATGTTGCTTCAAAGGACATGATCTCGTTCTTTGCTGTTGTGAATAGTGCTGCGATGAACATACGTGTTCATGTGTCTTTATGGTAGAATGATTTATATTCCTTTGGGTATATGTCCAATAATGGGATTGCTGGGTCAAATGGCAGTTCTAAGTTCTTTGAGAAATTGCCACACTGCTTTCCACATGGCTGAACTAATTTACATTTCCACCAGCAGTGTCTAAGTGTTCCCTTTTCTCCACAACCTCTCCATTTTTTGACTTTCTAATAATCGTCATTTTGACTGGTGTGAGATGGTATCACATTGTGGTTTTGATTTGAATTTCTCTAATGATTAGTGGTGTAGAGCATTTTTTCGTATGCTCGTTGTCTGCATGTACGTCTTCTTTTGAAAAGCGTTCATGTCCTTTGCCCAGTTTTTGATGGGGTTCTTTGTTTTCTGATTGTTAATAAGTTCCCTATAGATGCTGGATAATAGGCTTTTGTTGGATGCATAGTTTGCAAATACTGTCTCCCATTCTGTAGGTTGTCTGTTTACTCTGTTGATAGTTCTTTTGGCTGCGCAGATGCTCTTTAGTTTAATTAAGTCCCAGTTGTCAATTTTTGTTTTTGTTGCAATTGCTTTTGGCATTTTCATCAGGAAATTTTTGCCGGGGCCTATGTTCACAATGATATTTTCTAGGATATCTTCCAGAGTGTTTATAGATTTAGGTTTTACATTTAACTCTTTAATCCATCTTGAGTTGATTTTTGTTTATGGTGTAAGGAAGGAATCCAGTTTCAATCTTCTGCACGTGGCCAGCCAGTTATCCCAGCATTATTTATTGAATAGGGAGTCCTTTCTTTATTATACCCCCAATGTGTGCAAGCTTCTTAAATTCTTGGAGTAGTCCTGTAATAAGGAAACTCTTGTTTTCCCCATTTTTCATTGAATGGTTTGATCACTGCATTCAACTGAGGTGCCTTGATATGGCCAATGAGCAAATAATTTTGAGACACAGTCTTATCAAGTACCCTGTTCCTGTGGATGTTGGCCTACGGTAAATTTCCACTAACCATAGCTCCTTTTCCCTGTGTGTGGTAAGCTGTCTGTTTAGTGACCCCCAACCCCCATAAGCCTCTCCTTGTATCTAATTCCTTTGAAGCTGGCTTGGCTCTGTGACTGTGGCAGAAGTGACATAGCACTGGTTCTAGGCCTAAGCCCTGTGAAGTTCTGGCAGCTTCTATTTTTGCACTTTAGGGGAAGCCAGCTGTCACGTAAGAAGGCCAACTACTCTGAGACCACCATGCTGTGAGGAAGCCCAAGCTCACCACATGGAGAGAACATGTGGAGAGAACCCAGGAACCCAAGCAACAGCAAGTGACTCCTTTCAGCCCCCAGCACTGGAGCTCCAGAGGTGATGCCACAGGACCAGAGAGGAGCACCTGCCCGAAGTGCAGACTTGGAGCAAAGAAGCAATTATTGTTTTTTATGCCCCATGTTCTGGGCTGCTCTATTACACAGCAATAGATATTCAGAACTGTGTTTTCCATCTGGCTGAGTGGAGTCCTGAGCAGACCAGCTAGGTCCCCTGATGCCTTCACTCTCCTTTCCTCTATGGTCACTTCTTTCCTTATGGCCTAAGTCCCCCAGCCAGCATCTCCGAAGAACAAGGATGGCCCCTCCCTAGTCACAACACTATCATCGCATGAAGACCATTGACACTAATTCAAGAATGCCATCCAATATATAGTCCATTCACATTTCCCAGTTTGTACAAACATCTTCTATTCTAGCATATTTTTTTTAACTCAAGGAGCTACTTAAGGCTTCCTCATTGCATTTGGCTTTCATGAATGTGAAGAATTCCTGAAAGGCATTTATTTCACTGAAGAAAAAAAGATCCTCACTAGAAGTCAGCTGGGAGTAGTGACTCATACCTGTAATTTCAGCACTTTAGGAGGCAGAAGTGGGAGGACTGCTTGAACGCAGGAGTTTCAGACCAGCGTGGCCAACATGGTGAAACCCCATCTCTACTAAAAATACAAAAATTAGCCAGGCATGGTGTCATGTGCCTGTAATCCCAGCTACTCAGGAGGCTGAAGTGGGAGGATTGCTTGGGCGCAGGAGGTTGAGGCTGCAGTGGCTGTGATAGTGCCACTGTACTCCAGCCGGGGTGACAGAGCAAGACCTTGTCTCACGGTGTGATTATTACCTGGGCAACTCTTTGCTCCTTTCTGAACTGGGAACAACACCTGTTCTACCTATTTCTCAGGTTATAAGTTTCAGTAAAAGTCATTTACTTGTGGCAAACACTATTCTAACTGTTCTTGTCTATTTTAAAATGTGCTTTCACAGAAACTGTTTTCATTTCTGGTCACACATACACACCTGGTGTGCTCACTGTTTGGCATATTGGCTTCTTCATGGGCCTCATCCACGTTCTCACTTTATTTCTTGATGGCTCATGTATTTCTCTGTATAGTAATTCCGTGCTGTGCCTTTCTCCTATGGAAACGTCTGGTTCCTTCAGTGGACCTTTTCTGGGTAGAGATGCATCACTCTGCAGGGTGTTGCTTAGAAGGAGTGAGACCTGGAGTGGGAGAAGGGAAGAGGAAAGTAAAACAGTTTTTGCAGCGCAGTATCAGGAGAGAGGGATAGTAACTCAACACAGGGCTTTCCTGCCCCTGTTGGTGGAAGAGGCAGTAGGACATTTCCAGAAACCCAGAGGAGTCCAGGATACGTGAGTCTAGAAACGCTAGTCATGGCATTGAAATACATTTTTTGTTTGCATGAAGAACCGGGCATACACACACTAATTCTCCTTGGCTTGTGCATTATCTGCTCCCAAGCTGAGTAAATTCACAAGCTTCTTATTGACATCGCAGGGGAGGATGCTGAAGGTTACTGGTGAGTTTATACTGCCTTTACATGGTGTGGAAGTCATTATTTTACTGTAATAAACGTTAAACTGTTCACAAAGATATGCAAAGGTTGACTGGTGATCTCAATCCTTTTATGTTGTGAGTCCCCATTCTGCCAGTCCTCTAAGGAGGGAAAGGAACTATGACCCTTGGTTTGGATGGCTCCCCTCCTCCATGCTCTCCCCCAGGAGACCATAAGAACACAGAAGGCTGTGGGACCCTACTGGCTATAACTAGGACCTTGGGAGTCTGATGTAAATGTTTACCTATTTTTTCCCAAGGAAACAGCATTGTCAGAACTGGGAAAGGACTTAGAAAAAAGAAGGCGAAAGGACAGATTGCAGTCTCCATCTTCTGTGTGGCCTCAGGGGACGAACCATTGATTAAAAACGGAAGGTCAATATCATCTCTGCTGGGTAAACTTGAGATCCTTGAAGAGCCTCTCAGCCCAGTAGGACTCTCAAGCCCTGCTCTGGAGTGAGCAGAAAGGAGACGCAGTGGTTTCCCCTTGAAGGCTGATCTTGGCCTGAGCTCATCATTAAATAAGAAGCGCATAGATCTTTACGCTGCCTGTGCTGCCCTGGTCAGAAAGGCATTCGTCACAGCTCCAGGCTTTAATTTCCTAAACAGGCTAAGGTGAAAGTCATTCCAAGGCTCTCTTTTCAGAAAATGGGAAATGATGTTGGCCCTGAGTCCAGAATAGCACATGGGTGCCTATTTGCATAGCTTGATCACAAGGCTTGTCTGTGACCACTCCTGACCCCTCCATGCTAACTCAGCCTCCATCTGCTGAACACAGCCAGTCCCTTTTCTAGGGCAGCCAAAGCTTTGTTCTGAGATTTCAAAATAGATGTCAAATATTATTATAGCTGCAGTTTAGGATCATGGCCATCTTAGTGGTTATAAACATAAGTTCTGAGGTGGCCACATTCCCACTGTGGGGTGGGGGTCCAGGAGAAGCTCCTCCCTCTTTGCCCCCACCCACCATCCCTGAGCCCCTGACCCTCTCCCCAAAAGGATGTTCTGCAGGGCTTTGCATAGTTGTTTGCTTTGAATTCCCTGCCTCCTCACCTGTCAGATGAGACATAATCAGGCGAAGAACCAATATCCCAAGAAGATGGCTCTGAAAACAGAATCAGGTGTAGCATGGGGAACCACTGGAGACAGCAGATAGTCACACATCTCGGCTTGCCCCATCCAGTGTGAATTTTCTATGCACATAACCTCTTCTTGGTGATTTCTCCTGCAGGTTCTGGGTCACCTGAACACTTGGCTCTGGGCAAACCTGGGAGTGGCCAAGACCTGAAGCAGGAACAGTCCCCGTCCCCATGGTAGAAGATGCTTCCCTTTCCAGATCCCTGGCTGGCTGCATGCTGGGATGCCGGCCGGCTTGTTAGAGGGTGCAGCCCTGACTCTGCCACACTTTTTTGAGCAGCAATTCCCAAACTTGAGTGACATTGGGATCTCCTGGAGAGCATATTAAAACCTGGATCCCTGGGACCCGCCCCAGAGATTCCAATCCAGAAGTCAGCTTTGGGGCCTGGGAATATGAATATTTCCTACAAGTTCCCAGGAAATACTAATGCTGGACCAGGGACCACACTTTGACAACCACTGCCTTAGATCTCTGCGGAACCGAGTAATTACCCTCTGTCTCCTTGTTTTCTGAGGACATCCTCACCCTGTGAGCAAACTATGATCCCAAACCATGGGACTCTTTTCTCTCCAGAGTTCATTTCATAGGTGTTTTCTGAATTGACTCCTGGTGGAACGTGGAAAGGAATACAAGTGCTGAGTTGTATGCTAAAATAACGCTTGCCACCAACCGCAGGAGTTGAGCTTTGAATTGGTTTCTGGTCAAAGGTAATCATAGATGAATGGAAGCAAAATAATTTTATAGGCTGGGCGCGGTGGCTCACGCCTGTAATCCCAGCACTTTGGGAGGCCGAGGCGGGCAGATCATGAGGTCAGGAGATTGAGACCATCCTGGCTAACACGGTGAAACCCTGTCTCTACTAAAAATACAAAAAATTACCTGGGTGTGGTGGCAGGCGCCTGTAGTCCCCACTACTCCGGAGGCTGAGGCAGGAGAATGGCGTAAGTAAACCTGGGAGGCGGAGCTTGCCGTGAGCCGAGATGGCGCCACTGCACTCCAGCCTGGATGACAGAGCGAGACTCCGTCTCGGAAAAAAAAAAAAAAAAAAAAAAAAAAAAGAATTTTATGGCCGGGCGTGGTGGCTCACACCTATAATCCCAGCAGTCTGAGAAGCCAAAGCAGGCAGATCACTTGAGGTCAGGACCAGCCTGGCCAACATGGTGAAAACCCATCTCTACTAAAAATACAAAAACTAGCCGAGAGTGGTGGCGCATGCCTGTAATCCCAGCTGCTTGGGAAGGTGAGGCAGGAGAATCACTTGAACCTGGGAGGCAGAGGTTGCAGTGAGCCAATATCACACCACTGCAAAACAGAGCAAGACTATGTTTCCAAAAAAAAAAAAAGAATTTTAGGAATGAAGGAGAATTTAAACTTCACTGTCTAGTTTAACTACCTGTGAACCCATCTTATAAATATCCCATCTCCCAAAGTCCATTTATAAATTGGTTGTTTCATGCTCAGAACTCATCTCACGCAATCAGGGTTCTACATGATGGCTAATGGAATGTTTAGATCAGTTCACAAGAGCTTAGTCACCCCATAACATGGCTGCAATTCCTAATTTTACACAAAAACAAAAAGTAGGAAACTAAATTTTATTCTAACTTTCATAAGATGTTTAAACATATAGAGTAAATCAAAAGTTTACCTTCTAGGCCGGGCATGGTGGCTCACACCTGTAATCCTAGCACTTTGGGAGGCCGAGGAAGGTGGACCACCTGAGGTCGGGAGTTCGTGACCAGCCTGACCAATATGGTGAAATACCTTCTCTACCAAAAGTACAAAAAACAAAAAATTAGCTGGACATGGTGGTAGATGCCTGTAATCCCAGCTACTCTTGAGGCTGAGGCAGGAGAATCGCTTGAACACGGGAGACTCAGGTTGCAGTGAGCCAAGATTGAGCTATTGCACTCCAGCCTGGGTGACAGAGCGAGACTCTACCTCAAAAAAAAAGAAAAAGAAAAAAGTTTCTCATTTAAAAAACAATCATTTTACAATGTGTCATATTACAAATAATTAAGATAAAATAAAATGAAATGAGATAAAATGTAATTTGATATGGCATGTTAGTGGGGAGCTTAGTGGACATCCCACCAGCACAGCCAGCACACTTTTGAGAGCTTTAGACAGGGACTAAGTTCATTTCTGAACATGTAGACTTCTAGGGCAACTTGGAGGAATGGCTGATTCCAGAGCTGGCACAGGGAAAGTTCAAGATGAGCCTGGAACATCTTACTGTGCAATAAGAAAAGGGCAAATTCTAAAAAGGTTGGAAACATTGAAAGGATGCAGGAGCTAATCTGAAGGGGCTTCCACTTACCACATTTGAGACAATATGAACATTAACATAAGCCAAAATAAGGCCAGGCTCAGTGGGTCATGCCTATAATCCCAGTACTTTGAGAGGCTGAGGTGGGAGGATCCCTTAAGGCCAGGAGTTTGAGGTAGCCTGGGCTACATAGACCCCGTCTCTACAAAAGAAAAATTTTTTTTAATTAGCATGGTGGTGAATGCCTATAGTCCCAGCTACTCAGGAGGCTGAGGTGGGAAGATCTCTTGAGCCCAGGAGTTGGAGGCTGCAGTGAGCTATGACTGCGCCACTGCACTCCAGCCTGGATGGCAGAGCAAGATCCTGTCTCTATTAAAAAAAAAAATTAAAAAAAATCAAAATAAACAATGACAGCAAAGGATTACAACCCATAAATAAAAGAAGAATCCATCTGTCCCTGATTATACACACATACACTCTTTGTGTGTGTGTGTGTGTGTGTGTGTATATGGCAACTAATAACAAATATATATAAAGTATACATACATATACATTATTAGTATATTGTGTATATTATTTATGTGTGCATAGTAGTATACATTAACATACTGTATTATACTACATAGTATAATGTAATCTATATATAAATGGTAAATATAAATATACATTTTTAGTATTTTATATATGTGTGTATAGTATTATACTACATAATATAATGTATTTTAGTATATTATGATATACTAAATTCATATTTTAATATATTATAAATCTGTATATTATGAATAGGTATACATGTGTGTTACTTTAGTATATTATGAATATGTGTATATTTGTGTGTATTTGTATATAGCAGTTATACATTATTAGTTGGCATTCTCCTATGAAGAGCTTTCCCTTCTGGCCAGGTGCAGTGCCTCAAGCCTGTAATTCCAGCACTTTGGAAAGCCAAGGCAGGTGGATCACTTGAGGTCAGGAGTTCGAGACCAGCCTGGCCAATATGGTGAAGCCCCGTCTCTACTAAAAATACAAAAATTAGCCAGGCGTGGTGGCACACACCTGTAATCCCAGCTACATGGGAGGCTAAGGCAAGAGAATCACTTGAACTCGGGAGGCAGAGGTTGTGGTGAGCCAAGATAGGACCACTGCAGTCCAGCCTGGGCGACAGAGCAAGACTCCATCTCAGAAAAACAAAACAAAACAAAGCTTTCCTTTCTCTCCTATTTAAGTAATACATGTAGAAGGAATGATGAAGTTCGAAACATCACCATTTGGGGCTGGGTTTAGTGGCTCATGCCTATAATCCCAGCACTTTAGAAGGCCAAGTCAGGCAGATCACTTCAGGCCAGGAGTTCGAGATCAGTTTGGCCAACATAGCAAAATCCCGTCTCTATTGAAAAATACAAAAATTAGCCAGGTGTGGTGGCGCACACCTGTAATCCCAGCTACTTGGGAGACTGAGGCAGGAGACTCGCTTGAACCTGGGAGGCGGAGGTTGCAGTGAGCTGAGATCTTGCCACTGCACTCCAGCCTGGGTGACAGAGCGAGACTCTGTCTCAAAAAAAAAAAAAAGAAAGAAAGAAAAAGAAAAAAGAAAAAAAAGAAAGAGAAAGAAAAGGAAAGAAAGGAAGAGAAAGAAAAGGAAAGAAAGAAAGAGAGAGAAAGAAAGAAAGAAAGAAAGAGAGAGAGAGAGGGAGGGAGGGAGGAAGGAAGGAAGAAAGAGAGAGAAAGAAAGAAGAAAGAATGAGAAAAGAAACATCACCATTTTGCAGCCATCATGATATTGAGTCACACAGGAATCATCAATGGATGTTAAAAGTAGTGCATGAACATATGATTAAGAAAGGGCATTTACATATTCTCAAAATATTCACTCTCAGATTACTTATTAATTATGAACAGAAAAATAATACCTTCCAGTGGAGAAACCTGGTGGTCACCACCTTACCCAAGAGATCAATGTTGGTGCCACCAGCAATGGGACATATCGATCTTCAACGCACTGTATAGAGAGCAGTGTACTGCTGTGCTGTTCCTCCCCAAAATGCATGATCTAAAACGAATCATGAGGAAATATCAGACAAGCTGACATTGAGGAACAGCCTACAAAAGAACTGTTCTGCACTTTTAAAAAACATTAAGGTCAAGAAATGCAAAGAAGGAAGAAGGAACAGTCCCCGATGGAGGGAGGGTAAAGAGTCCCAACAGCTCAGTGTAAATGTGTGACCCTGAGGTCCCAGACTGGAAACATTGCTGTAGAGGACATTATTAGGGGACAAAGGACAAAAATTGAACATGGACTGTTTAGTAATAACAATGTATCAGTAGTTTTCCTGATTTTGATAACTGAGCAGAGGTTTTGTAAGTGAATTTGTTTGTTCTTAGAAAATGCTGTCAGATATTCAGGGATAATGGGGAACATGATCTCTCTGTCTTAGTCTGTTTAGAGCTGCTATAAAGGAATATTTGAGGCCAGGTAATTTTTTTTTGAGATGGGGTCTCACTCTGTCACCCAGGATGGTGCAATTTTGGCTCACTGCAACCTCTGCCTCCTGGGCTCAAGTGATCCTCCCACCTCAGTCTCCTGAGTAGCTGGGACTACAGGTGTGTGCCACCACACCGGGCTGATTTTTTTTTTTTCCTGTATTTATAGTAGCGACAGAGTCTTACCATGTTGCCCAGGCTGGTCTCAAACTCCTGAGCGCAAGCAATCACCCACGTCAGCCTACCAAAGTGCTAGGGTTACAGGTGTGAGCTACTGCACCTGACCAAGGCTGGGTCATTTATAAAGAAAAAAGGTTTATTTGACTCTGTTCTGCTGGCTGTAGAAGAAGCATGGCATCAGCATCTGCTGAGCTTCTGGGAGGATCTCAAGCTGCTTCCACTCATGGCAGAAGGCAAAGGGGAGCTGGCTGTGTAGAGATCACCTGGCGGGAGAGGAAGCAAGAGAGAGTGAGAAGGGCAGAGACCAGCTCTTTTTAGCAACCAGTGCTTGTGGAAACTAACAGTGAGGACTCACTCACCCCGCTCCCAGGACGTTAATCTATTCATAAGGGATTCTCCCTCGTGCATGACCCAAACCCCTCCTGTTTAGTCCCACCTCCAACCCTGGGGATCAAATTTTAACATGAAGTTTGGAGGAAAAACATCCAAACTATAGCACTAACTTTACTCAAATGGTTCAGAAAATATGTGTGTGTGTGTGTGTGTGTGTGTGAGAGAGAATGACAAAACAAATGTGGCAAAGTGTTAACACGTCATCAAACTGAATAAAGAGTGTATGGGCATTCTGTGCACCATTCTTGCAATTTTTCTGAGAGACTGAAATTATTTCAAAATAAACAAGTTTTTCAAAGCACAGGTTTTCTTTTTTCCTGATGTGGGACACCACTAACCCTGTTGTGCTCAGAGGTCACTGTCAGTATCTCCTCACTCCCAGATAAAATCAATGTGCAAACTATTTTATTCAGACGGCAAAGCAATTTCTTTGCCTTCCCCCAGGGCACTGTTTGTGCTCCTTCCGCCTTGAATCTTTCTAGCCTTGAGTGCAAGCTCTGTTTTAATTCAGGATTTCTTTCTTTTGGTCCCATCCAGGATCTTTGGCTTGGATTGGAAACCAGGTCTTAACAAATGGGTGTTAATGCTCAGATCTCACTTTCTGTTTACACTGTCCAGACACACCCCATAGTCTTGCACTCTCACCTTTGAGCGCTACCAGAGTCCAAGGCCATTGGTCAACTAATGTGTAACCAGGACCATTAGAATCCAGAGGATGAGGAAACTAGAGATGGGAATGTGGAGGCCTGGACCTCAAACTAGTGCTAGTGAAAAAGTGGGCAGCCCTCACTCAGGGGAGGACATGGCTTTACTTCTCCTGATCTCAGAAGATCAGCATTACAAGAAGGGAACAGAGAGGGACAGAGCATGTCATCCCTGTGCAGGGGCAGGCAGTTCGCTGGCTTGCATAGCAACCCAGCCTGCTGAGCAGACAGGCAGGAGTAGAAGCAGAGGGAGAAGAAAGGGAAACCTTAGCAGCTTGGCCGTGGGCGGAGGTGCAACTCCATCCACCCACAATGAGATGGTGTCGATCAGTCCTCCCTGTGGCCAACAGCTTTGCACTGAAGCAAGGCTGGTCCTAACTACACAGTTTGTTGTCTGTGGAACCTGTTTTCTCTCTGGATCAAGACAACTGGTCCCACAGAGATGTTCCTACCACCTGGCCATGTTAGGCTACTGTTCCAATTCTGGGTCCACAAAGAACAATGATTTCAGAGGCCCCCTAGACCCTTTTGCACTCCTGCTGCCATATACAAACTCTCTGGGAAAGATTTATACTTAATGAGGAGAAGAGTCTAAAACGTGCTCAGGAACTCTCACTGCCCAATTTCATCTCCTTTAATGGGCACATCTTTTTTTTTTTTTCTTTTTTGGTGGTCTTGTTTCTTGACCCATTGTTATTTCACCACTGTCTTTTCTCCCATATAGATAATCATTCTGAAAATGTACTCAGTGGAAAAATAAAAACACAGGGGAAAATGAACACAAAAGTCTTACCTTTCCAAGCAGGCGCTATAAATATTTGGCTTCATTTTCTTCTAGTTTCTCTACCAAAATTTTGTTTTAAATGCTCACATATTAGATGAGTAGATTCTTGTTCTACAATATTGAAATGATAAATAGCTAAGTATCCTTAGAGAGGTTTTGGTGTGCATTTACAAACATATGCTTACATTTAGGAATTTAAAGTTTCATGGTTTGTTACAAAGGTGCTACAAATTACAAAATTACTATCTATAGATCTACCTTGGTTTTCAAAAATTGCTAGAGTATTTCCATATTAACATATCATGTTGACCTGACCATTCCTCCTTTTTTTTTTTTTTTTTTTTTTTTTTGAGATGGAGTTTTATTCTGTTGCCCAGGCTGGAGTGCAGTGGTGCAATCAAAGCTCACTGCAGCCTTGAACTCCTGGGCTCAAGCGATCCTCCCACCTCAGCCTCCCTGAGTAGCTGGGATTACAGGTACACACCACCAAGCCTGGCTAATTTTTTTTTAAATTATACTTTAAGTTCTAGGGTACATGTGCACAATGTGCAAGTTTGTTACATATGTATACATGTGCCATGTTGGTGTGCTGCACCCATTAACTCATCATTTACATTATATATATATCCTAATGCTATCCCTCCCCCCTCCCCCCACCCCACAACAGGCCCCGGTGTGTGATGTTCCCCTTCCTGTGTCCAAGTGTTCTCGTTGTTCAATTCCCACCTATGAGTGAGAACATGTGGTGTTTGGTTTTCTGTCCTCGCGATAGTTTGCTGAGAATGATGGTTTCCAGCTTCATCCATGTCCCTACAAAGGACATGAACTCATCCTTTTTTATGGCTGCATACTATTCCATGGTGTATATGTGCCACATTTTCTTAATCCAGTCTATCACTGATGGACATTTGGGTTGGTTCCAAGTCTTTGCTATTGTGAATAGTGCCACAATAAACATACGTGTGCATGTGTCTTTATAGCAGCATGATTTATAATCCTTTGGGTATATACCCAGTAATGGGATGGCTGGGTCAAATGGTATTTCTAGTTCTAGATCCCTGAGGAATCGCCACACTCTCTTCCACAATGGTTGAACTGGTTTACAGTCCCAACAGCAGTGTAAAAGTGTTCCTATTTCTCCACATCCTCTCCAGAACCTGTTGTTTCCTGACTTTTTAATGATCGCCATTCTAACTGGTGTGAGATGGTATCTCATTGTGGTTTTGATTTGCGTTTCTCTGATGGCCAGTGATGATGAGCATTTTTTCATGTGTCTGTTGGCTGCATAAATGTCTTCTTTTGAGAAGTGTCTGTTCATATCCTTCACTCACTTTTTGATAGGGTTGTTTGATTTTTTCCTGTAAATTTGTTTAAGTTCTTTGGAGATTCTGCATATTAGCCCTTCGTCAGATGGGTAGATTGCAAAAATTTTCTCCCATTCTGTAGGTTTCCTGTTCACTCTGATGGTAGTTTCTTTTGCTGTGCAGAAGCTCTTTAGTTTAATTAGATCCCGTTTGTCAATTTTGGCTTTTGTTGCCATTACTTTTGGTGTTTTAGACATGAAGTACTTGCCCATGCCAATGTCCTGAATGGTATTGCCTAGGTTTTCTTCTAGGGTTTTTATGGTTTTTGGTCTAATATTTAAGTCTTTAATCCATCTTGAATTAATTTTTGTATAAGGTGTAAGGAAGGGATCCAGTTTCAGCTTTCTACATATGGCTAGCCAGTTTTCCCATCACCATTAAATAGGGAATCCTTTCTCCATTTGTTGTTTTTCTCAGGTTTGTCAAAGATCAGATGGTTGTAGATGTGTGGTATTATTTCTGAGGGCTCAGTTCTGTTCCATTGGTCTATATCTCTGTTTTGGTACCAGTACCATGCTGTTTTGGTTACTGTAGCCTTGTAGTATAGTTCGAAGTCAGGCAGCGTGATGCCTCCAGCTTTGTTCTTTTGGCTTAGGATTGTCTTGGCAATGCGAGCCCTTTTTTGGTTCCATATGAACTTTAAAGTAGTTTTTTCCAATTCTGTGAAGAAAGTCATTGGTAGCTTGATGGGGATGGCATTGAATCTATAAATTACCTTGGGCAGTATAGCCATTTTCATGATATTGATTCTTCCTATCCATGAGCATGGAATGTTCTTCCATTTGTTTGTGACCTGTTTTATTTCGTCGAGCAGTGGTTTGTAGTTCTCCTTGAAGAGGTCCTTCACATCCCTTGTAATTTGGATTCCTAGGTATTTCTCTTTGAAGCAATTGTTAGTGGGCATTCACTCACGATTTGGCCCTCTGTTTGTCTGTTATTGGTGTATAGGAATGCTTGTGATTTTTGCATATTGATTTTGTATCCTGAGACTGTGCTGAAGTTGCTTATCAGCTTAAGGAGATTTGGGGCTAAGACGATGGGGTTTTCTAAATATACAATCATGTCATCTGCAAACAGGGACAATTTGACTTCCTTTTTTCCGAATTGAATACCCTTTATTTATTTCCCCTGCCTGATTGCCCTGGCCAGAACTTCCAACATTATGTTGAATAGGAGTGGTGAGAGAGGGCATCCCTGTTTTGTGAAGCCTGGCTAATTTTTATTTTTTAATTTTTATTTATTTATTTATTTATTTATTTTTTGAGATAGAGTCTTGTTCTGTTGTCCCTGAGCTGGAGAGCAGTGGAACAATCTCAGCTCACCACAACCTGTTTCCTGATTTCAAGCGATTCTCCTGCCTCAGCCTCCTAAGTAGCTGGGATTACAGGCACGTGCCACAGCGCCCAGCTAATTTTTTTTTTTTTTTTTTTTTTTTGTATTTTCAGTAGAGATAGGGTTTCACCATGTTGGCCAGGCTGGTCTTGAACTCCTGACCTCAGGTGATCTGCCTGCCTTGGCCTCCCAAAGTGCTGGGATTACAGGTGTGAGCCACCATGCCCAGCCTATTTTTAATTTTTTTTAATAGAAACTGGGTCTCCCTATATTGCCCAGGCTGATCTTGAATTCGTGACCTCAGGTGATCCTCCTGCCTCGACCTCCAAAAGTCCTGGGATTACAGACATGAGCTACCACACCCAGCCTACCCTCTTCTTGAAACATGTTCTTCTCTTGGCCTCCAGCACACGCTCTTGATTTCCCTCCCATCTCACAGGCTATCCTTCTTCGTCTCCTCTGAGATTTCTCCTTATCCTTTTTTTTTTTTTTTTTTTTTTGAGATAGAGTTTCTGTCTTCTTGCCCAGGCTAGAGTGCAATGGCACGATCTCGGCTCACTGTAACCTCTGCCTCCCAGGTTCAAGCAATTCTCCTGCCTCAGCCTCCCAAGCAGCTGGGATTATAGGCATGGGCCACCATGACCGGCTCATTTTGTATTTTTAGTAGAGACGGGGTTTCTCCATGTTGGTCAGGCTAGTCTCGAACTCCCGACCTAAGACTCTAGACTCAAAGAGTGAGCCACGTACTGATCAAAATGAATCTGAATTTAAAATAACATCTATACCTAGGTACCTAACAATGAAAGTTTACACTATCAAGAAAAAGATCTTTTTAAAATCTAGGAAGGAAAACTGATCACAAAAGAATGAAAGCATATGAGCATAAAAATTAAGTCCCTCTGGTTTCCACACTAGCTCTGACAGTTATCAGCTGAGTGACCTTGGGTATGATACTCGACCCTGCTGTGTTTCCATTTTCTCATCTATAATAATAATAATAAACATAACAATAATCATTATTTTTCTGAGACGGAGTCTCTAGGCTGGAGTGCAGTGGTGCGATCTCGGCTCACTGCAACCTCTGCCTCCCGGGTTCAAGTGATTCTCCTGCCTCAGCCTCCCAAGTAGCTGGGACTACAGGCACGCCACCACGTGCAGCTAATTTTTGTATTTTTAGTAGAGATGGGGTTTCACCATGTTAGCCAGGATGGTCTGGATCTCTTGACCTCGTGATCCACCCACCTCAGCCTCCCAAAGTGCTGGGATGACAGGCGTGAGCCACCGCTCCCCGCCTCTCCTTATCCTTTAGAGTTCACAATACTGGAGTACCTTGGGGCTCAGTCTCCAGAACTCTTCTCTTCCTTTTTAACGTGAAACCAAAGTAATTGCATCCATATTTGTAGCTTTAAATCCACCTATATGCTACTGACTTCCAAATTTAAGTGTCCAGCCCAGATTCCTCCCATGGATTTCAGATTCACAGATCCACCTGCCTACTCAGCATCTCCACTTGGAAGTTTAATTGAAATATCAGATTTAACAAGTCCCATTTTGAATCCCTGATTTCTCCCCCAAGCCTGTCCCTCTGTCATTCTTCATGTCTTAGTAAATGACAACTTCATTCCTCCAAGTATCAAGGCCTAAATTGTTGGTTTCATCCCTTTTTCTTTTTTTCATATTCCACAGTTACAAATCCTGTCATCTTTTTCCTCACTGCCTCCACCCCTACTAACCTAGTCCAAGTCACCATTATCTCCCACCCAGACTAACAATCTCCTCACAGGTTGTTTCAGTTCGCTATTTCTGTGTAACAACTTGAAATTTAGTGGCTCAAAGCAACAACACTTCATTTATTATTTCCCATGATTCTGTGGGTTGATCACGTAGTTACACAGCTTGATGTGATGTCATTTGGTGTACTAGGATGGCTGGAAGGATGAGTATGGCCTCACTCTCATGGCTGGGATTTGAGGATGACTATCCAGTGGAAGCTCAGCTATAGCTGTTGGCCAGGGACCTTGATTCTTCTCCACCTGGGTGTCACCTTTCCACATAACTGCTTGGGCTTCCTCATAGCATGGTGGCTAGGTTCTAAGTGGGAACATTCCAGGCACTGAAAGAGAAACTGCATATTTCTTAAATCACAGACTAGGGAACCACTTCTGCACATTCCTTTAGTCAAAGCAGTCACAGAATCTGTCCAAAGTTAAGTAGTGAGAAATAGTATCCAGCTTTCAATGGAAAGAGGCAAAGAATTTGTGGTCATCATTAGTCCACCACACAGGTCTCTCTGCTTCTACCATTACCCCACATAACTTCTAGACACTTCCTTTTAAAATCATAAATCCCTGGCCAGGTGTGGTGGCTCATGCCTGTAATCTAATCCCAGCACTTGGGGAAGCCAAGGCGGGATGACCGTTCGAGCTTGGAAGTTTGAGACAAGCCTAGGCAACATAGTGAGACCACATTTCTACAGTTTTTTTTTTAATTAGCCAGGCATTGTGGTGTACACCTATTATGCCAGCTACTCTGGAGACTGAGGCAGGAGGATCACTTGAGCCCAGGAGTTTGAGACTGCAGTGAACTCTGATCACACTACTCCACTGCACCCTGGGCGACAGAGCAAGACCCTGGTCTCAAGAAAAGAAAAAAAACCTACAAAAATAAAACATAAATCTTAGAGCTCATCAACAGCTTCTCCTCTCCTGGCTAATTAGACAACTTAATCTGACCCTTGCCCCTTCTCCTGGCCCCTCTCTCCTGCTTCCTCCATGCAGTCCACGTTAGTCTCCACTGTTTCCCAACTTCACCATTCACATTCCTGTCTGGAGGCCCTGGCAGTGGCTGTTTCCTCTGCCTGAATCCCATGGACCTTGGCACGCATAATCACTTCCTTACTTCCCACAGGCGTCTAATCAAAGAGCATTTCATCCAAAGGGCCTTTCCTCTCTAGAATAAGCAAAACTAATTAATGCCAGTAGGAGAAGAATGCGGTGTCTCTGGGTGGAGGAGAAATTGCCTGGAAGGGACCTGAGGGAACTTTCTGGGGTAATGAAAATGTTCTACATTTTATTTTGGGTGGCAATTACACGGATTTTTTTCTGTTGTCTATTGCTGCGTAACAAATTGCTCCCAAATTTAGTTGAAGAAAACCATTATTTTCTACCTCTCGGGATTTCTGCAGTATAGGAACTTGGACAGGGCACAGTGGGGACAGAGTGTTCTGTGATGTCTGGGGCCTCAGCTAGAAAACTTGAAGGTTACGAGCTGCGATTATCCAAAGGCTCATTTATTCCCATATTTGGTAGTTGGTGTTGGCTGTCGGCTGATCTCAGCTGTGGCCAGAACACCTACTTACACATGGCCTGTCCAGGGCCACATGGCCTGTCCAGGGCCACTTGGCTTCCTCACAGTGCAGTTGGGTGGGTTCTGAGGATAAGCATGAGGTTGGTGGTGGTGTGGGCGGGGGGCGGGGGGGGGGTGGATGGAGAGAGAGAGAGAGAGAGAGAGAGAGAGAGAGGAAGCACAGGCAAGCATGTGCCAGGTGGAAGCTGTCTTGCTTGTCTAACCTAGTCTCAGAAATCATATCACGTACATTGTATGCATTGTCAAAAGTCGCCAAGACCAGTCTAAAATCAAGGGATGGGGCCAGGTATGGTGGCTGATGCCGTAATCCCAGCACTATGGGAGGCCAAGGCGGGGAGATCACCTGAGGTCAGGAGTTAAAGACCAGCCCGACCAATATGGTGAAACACCATCTCTACTAAAAATACAAAAAAATTAGCCAGGCGTGGTGGTGTGCGCCTGTAATCCCAGCTACTCGGGAGACTGAGGCAGGGGAATTGCTTGAACCCGGGAGACAGAGGTTGCAGTGAGCCAAGATTGTGCCACTGCACTCCAGCCTGGGTGACAGAGCAAGACCCCATCTCAAAAAAATAAAAATAAAATAAAATCAAGGAACAGGATCGGAATAGTGGGAAAGATGGGAACAGTGTCATAGAATTTTCAGACATGTTTTAAAACCACCACCGGTCTGTAAAATTGTCACAGCTTGTCAACTGAACACTTAACTGTGCATCATATGGTAGGTCAGTTACACTCCAATTTAAAAAATAGAAAAATGGGGCTGGGTGTGGTGGGTCATGCCTGTAATCCCAGCAGTTTGGGAGGCTGAAGCAGGTGAATCACTTGAGGTCAGGAGTTTGAGACCAGCTTGGCCAACATGTTGAAACCCCATCTCTACTAAAAATACAAAAATTCGCCAGGCAGGGTAGTGGGAACCTGTAGTCCCAGCTACTCAGGAGGCTGAGGCAGGAGAATCACTTGACCCTGGGATGTGGAGGTTGCAGTGAGCTGAGATTATGCCACTGCACTTTAGCCTGGGTGACAGCATGAGACTCCATCTCTAAATAAATAAATAAATAAATAAAAATAGAAAAATGGGCCAGGTACAGTGACTTATACCTGAAATCCCAGCACTTTGGGAGGCTAAGGCAGGAAGATTGCTTGAGCCCAGGAGTTTGAGACCGGCCTGGGCAACAAAACAAGACCTCATCTCTACAAAAAAAATTTTTTTTAATGTAGTCGAGCGTGGTGGTACAAGCCTGTAGTCCCATCTACCGAGTAGCTGGGACTACAGGATGGCCTGAGCCCAGGAGGTTGAGGCTACTGTGAGCCGTGATTGCACAACTGCACTCAACTCCCCAGTTATGGTCACTCCCCATCCCTTTGCCCTGTTTTATTTTAGTTCGTAGCACCTATCACAACCCGTCACAGCATGATATATTGTCTTTTCCACCTGTTTGCTGTCTCTCTCTCCCCCAACCTGCCACCCCAAGAAGACTGTAAAATCTATATGAGCAGGCACTTTGTGCTGTCCACCCAGCACCTACAAACACATCTGATGCACATCAGCTGCTTAGTCAGGAGTTGTTGAAGGTAATTAAATGAATGGAGTAACTCCAGGAAGGGAGGCGGAGCCTACATAGCTGAAAACCAGTGGCAATCAGACCATTGATAAATAACAGTTATCAGTGCGTTAAATGCAGATCACCAATGTCACAGGCATTGAGACAAGGGAGAGAGCATCTCATCCTGACTCATGAGAGCTGGAAGGCTCCTTAGAGGTGACTCGGTTTAGCTCCTCATTTTCTGGGTGAGGGTAGTGGGATCTAAAGGAGATGAGAGGCTCGTTCAAGGACATACAGCAGCAGGCTTAGAAGGCAGGCCATGTGACATGGGTCACTAGCAAGAGCTCCAGGCTCTCGGTCTTCTGCAGCAGGGCTGCCTCCTCCGCCAAGTGCAGCATCTTTTAGGAAAGGAGTGTTCCTAGCCTGGCAGTGCAGTTAGGTAGAAATGAATGAGATGTCAGAAACAATATTGACTCTGAATTGGATGTTAAAAGTCAGGCTCACACTTTGAGGGTTGTCTTTGTACTAGACAGAAGGAAAATGCATTTTCTTTGGAGTTTTAGGTCATTTGTTTTACCTTTTATGGTAGGATCAGCCACACAAAAATATTCCTCATCTTTGGGTGTCATAATATCCCCTTTTTTTTTTCTAACCATAGGCTAACGTGCTCTCTGTAAAAGGTAGTGATTTCTAAGCTGGTTCTCTTTAAGCAAGTGATTCCATGATAAACAGATAGAAACGTGTTCCTGCCATTCACTGGAAGAAAAGCTTTTTGATCCTTACCTTTGTTACATTTCTGAGAGCACTCATTAATTTAAGGCATTCTTCTATTGTGCTGGACTAAATTCTACACTATAAGCAGCTCCCACATTGTCAACCATAGCCAGATAATGACTCATTTTTGCATAACACAAGTGTCCCATTCCCTGTTTTAGTTATTATTCAAGTTTATTGACTGATTCTATTTAAGTAACATGTGTTAGGACAAAGAAACACACTAGTCCAGGTGGAAGACTCATTTCAGAAAAGAGTATGGGGATTCACAGAACAGTGCAAATCAGGTTTTTAAAAAATAGAAGAAATGAGAAATGGAGCTTAAACACGTTGTATACTACATTCCTAATGTATTTTCTCCTTCAAATTGATATCATTGTCTTACTAAGCAAAATTGGCCGTTGGTGATTTTAAAAATGCATAATTCTTCTCCCCTCACCCCCCTCCTATCTGGTTTTAATCTTCATGACTAGCATTACCTTGAAGAAACCACAGCTGAGCCCAGGAGACATTATGGAACCAAATCTTGCCCATGATGATACTACTAACAGGCACAGACTTCATTCAAATTCAGCATCACCCAAATAGATGATTTAAGTTGTTTGCTTAAGCAATGAATGAATAATGAGACGGGATGGGTTGCATTTTTCTTTTTCTTTCTCTTTGTAATTGTCATGAACCATACATTCCAATTTTCCAGTTTGTGCTTCAGTTAAAATCACATCAGTCCACTGAGTTTCTTCAGGCTCTCTAAGAGCCTCTGCTGGTTTCCTCCCTTTTCGAAGGCAGTGACTCTCAGCCATCCTGCAGAGACAGTACGTTTGTATCTCCTACAAAGCTTTGCTTATAGTAGATGCTCACCAAATGTTTGTTGAATGAATCTTTGAAGAGAGAATGCCCTCTGTACTCCCCTCCTTTCAAAAAACAAGATTTCTGGCTGGGCGAGGTGGCTCACATCTATAATCCTAGCACTTTGGGAGGCCAAGGCGGGTGGATCACCTGAGGTCAGGAGTTCAAGACCAGCCTGGCCAACATGGTGAAACCCTATCTCTACTAAAAACACAAAAATTAGCTGGGCGTAGTAGCGCACACCTGTAATCCCAGCTACTTGGGAGGCTGAGGCAGAAGAATCACCTGAACCTGGGAGGTTGCAGTGAGCTGAGATCACAACACTGTACGCCAGCCTGGGCGACAGAGCGAGACTCCGTCTCAAAAAGAAAAAAAAAAAGTAAAAATAAAAATAAATAAAAAGAAAAGGGGGATTTCTAAAATCCTAGAAACATGTTTGGTATGGCTCTCCTTAGAGACAAATAAAATTTCAAGATGGATAATGTCTGTGAAATTTGCCTTAAGAAGGTAGTGAGTCACACATCCATGCTGATGCCTAACCTAGATCCTGTTGATCCTAACCCTGACCTTTTGGTTGGTCATTGTGTGTCATTGGCCACATGGAAAGCCAGGCAAAAAGCAGCACCGGGCCAGCCTAAGTCCATTTGCAGCCCTGGAAGCACTGTCATGTATGGCTCAGTTGTGGATAAGCAAGTGGTTCAATGGTGAGTGAGCAAGTGAAGCAAGCATTTACCAGGTCAGTGGAAGGCCAAGTCTGGAAAGTGAAATAAGGGCAGACAGTGGAGAGCCAAGGATGCTAGACTCGGGAGTGTGAATTCCACCCTACAGATAACCAGAGAGGCTTCCACATTTTTTTTAAATTTTATTATTATTATACTTTAAGTTTTAGGGTACATGTGCACAACGTGCAGGTTTGTTACATATGTATACATGTGCCATGTTGGTGTGCTGCACTCATTACCTAGTCATTTAGCATTAGGTATATCTCCTAATGCTATCCCTCCCTTTTTTTTTTTTTTTTTTTTTTTTGTGAGACAGAGTCTTGCTCTGTCGCCCAGGCTGGAGTGCAGTGGCGCAATCTCGGCTCACTGCAAGCTCCGCCTCCTGGTGAGGGGTGACAGCGTGCTGGCAGTCCTCACAGCCCTGGCTCGCTCTCGGCGCCTCCTCTGCCTGGGCTCCCACTTTGGCGGCACTTGAGGAGCCCTTCAGCCCACCGCTGCACTGTGGGAGCCCCTTTCTGGGCTGGCCAAGGCCGGAGCCCACTCCCTCAGCTTGCAGGGAGGTGTGGAGGGAGAGGCGCGAGCGGGAACCGGGGCTGCGCGCGCTGGCGGGCCAGCTGGAGTTCCCGGTGAGCGTGGGCTTGGCGGGCCCCGCACTCGGAGCAGCCGGCCGGCCCTGCCGGCCCCGGGCAATGAGGGACTTAGCACCCGGGCCAGCAGCTGCGGAGGGTGTACTGGGTCCCCCAGCAGTGCCAGCCCACCGGCGCTGCGCTCTATTTCTCATGGGGCCTTAGCTGCCTTCCCGCGGGGCAGGGCTCGGGACCTGCAGCCCGCTATGCCTGAGCCTCCCACCCGCTCCATGGGCTCCTGTGCGGCCTGAGCCTCCCCGACGAGTGCCACCCCCTGCTCCAGGGCGCCCAGTCCCATCTACCACCCAAGGGCTGAGGAGTGCGAGCACACGGCAGGGGACTGGGGGACTAGCAGGCAGCTCCGCCTGCAGCCCCGGTGCGGGATCCACTGGGTGAAGCCAGCTGGGCTCCTGAGTCTGGTGGGAGGTGGAGAACCTTTATGTCTAGCTCAGGGATTGTAAATACACCAATCGGCACTCTGTATCTTGCCCAAGGTTTGTAAACACACCAATCAGCATCCTGGGTCTAGCTCAGGGTTTGTGAATGCACCAATCGACACTCTGTATCTAGCTGCTCTGGTGGGGCCTTGGAGAACCTTTGTGTCTATACTCTGTATCTAACTGATCTGATGGGGATGTGGACAACCTTTATGTCTAGCTCAGGGATTGTAAACGCACCAATCAGCGGCCCGTCAAAACAGACCACTGGGCTCTACCAATCAGCAGGACGTGGGTGGGGCCAGATAAGAGAATAAAAGCAGGCTGCGAGCCAGCAGTGGCAACCCGCTCGGGTTCCCTTCCACAGTGTGGAAGCGTTGTTCTTTTGCTCTTTGCAATAAATCTTGCTACTGCTCACTCTTTGGGTCCACCGTGCTTTTATGAGCTGTAACACTCACCGCGAAGGTCTGCAGCTTCACTCCTGAAGCCAGCGAGACCACGAGCCCACCAGAAGGAAGAAACTCCGAACACATCCGAACATCAGAAGGAACAAACTCCAGATGCGCCACCTTAAGAGCTGTAACACTCACCGTGAGGGTCCGCGGCTTCATTCTTGAAGTCAGTGAGACCAAGAACCCACCCATTCCGGACAAACTGGGTTCACGCCATTCTCCTGCCTCTCAGCCTTCCGAGTAGCTGGGACTACAGGCGCCTGCCACCATGCCCGGCTAATTTTTTGTATTTTTAGTAGAGACGGGGTTTCACTGTGTTAGCCAGGATGGTCTTGATCTCCTGACCTCGTGATACGCCTGCCTCGACCTCCCAAAGGGCTAGGATTACAGGTGTGAGCCACCGTGCCCAGCGGCTTCCACAGTTTTTGACAATGGCAATAATGCTCACGGAGGCCACTCCTATAATCACCAAGCAGATATTTAGGAAAAATGGCAGGAGTACTTTGGAAAACAGTTTGGTAGTTTTTTACAAAGTCAAATATACACTATTATGCATCCTTTATTCCTATTTGTTCCAAAGAAACGAAAATGTATTTCCACAAAAAGACTTGTGCATGAATATTCATACTAGCTTTATTCCAAAAAATCCAACAGCCCACATAACCATCAGTGAGTAACTGGGTAAACAAATTGTGTTACATCTATACAATGAGATACCACACAACAAAAACAAAACAAAACCAAAAAACTACTGATTCACACAACACAGGTGAATCTCAAAAACATTATACTTAATATAGCCAGATATAAGACTATAAGTAGTATGACTTCATTTACATGAAACTCTAATGAAACTAATGTATAGAGACAAAAAGCAGATCAACGGTCACCTGAGGCTAGGGCTAGGGAGGTAGTTTCTACCACAAAGAAGCAAAAGAAACCTTTTGGGGTGAAAAAATTGTTGTATATTGTGATTGTAGTGGTGGTTGCCCAGTATGTATACATTTGTCAAACCTCATTGAACTGTACACTTAAAATGGATGCATTTCAATATGTGCAAATTACACCACAATAAAGTTGACTGGTTATAAAAAAAGAGAACTATATTTGGGCATAGCTTTACACAAGGCCAAGGGGAGGAAACAGAAGAGACTTTCCTAGGGTGTTTATGGTTTAGTACGAAGCTGAGGTGCAGATCCGTGGCACAAGGCCCTGCGCTTAGGAACAATGGGTGGCAGAATGGATTAAGTGGCCAAAGAAGCCTATGGACAAGAAATAGAGAAGGAGGCAGAGAGAAAGAGACAGAGAGAGAGAGAGATGAGGGAGTAGGTCCACCATGGCCTGGAGTTAAAGAATGATACATCATTTTAGAGAAGGTCTTATTTATTTCACTCTTCCATCAAGGCCTGTTCAAATCCCACTTTCTTCGCAAATTCTTGCTTGAGTCCCTACCCACAGCAACCTTTTCATCTTTCCCTCTTTTGTACTCTTATAGTAAGTTCTGTTTAATTTATGTGTAAATAGCTCTTTAATAGCTGTTTAATTTATGTGTAAATGGCCTCTTTTCTCTTGAACTGCTATTCAAATTGCTTAGTGCTAATTTCAAATGTGCTTATGCCTTATCTAATATCTAGAACACAAGTTCCTTAAGAGAGTCCTGTACCTTGGATCTCCCCATAGTTCCTTAACTACAGCAGCTGGGCAGCTTTTGTAGATGTTCTTGATTCATCAATTTTCAGTTACTAAAACTGGACTGGGTTAACATTTTGGGGTGAGGAAGATAAACCTACAATTCTATTATGATTGTACCTAGAGACTAAGTAGGGAGGTATTGTGGTTTGTGAACCCGTTGGTAATTCATTCCACTCCTCCTTTAATTGACAGACCATACTTTCTATCACAAAGCCAAGACCCTCTTCAGGCAAAGGCTTCTGTGAGGCAAACTGAAATTGAGTTGATATAGTTACCCCATCCCATGATTTTATACGTCAATTTTTTGTTTGTTTTGTTTTTCTAATCAGGAATTTCAGCCAGGGCAGTCACATTTGTATTCGAAGCCTGCCAACTCTGACCAGAAATCAGGTCTCTGTTTAAGACACAACTTGACAAGTGAATTACATGTTCTGGTGAAAGGCAGATAAATGTCACTCATGTCACTATAAATAAAAGTCTGGGCCTGCTTATCAGCTTGTAGGGTTGAGGTCTTACCTTCAACACTTCTCAGAGTGCTTTACACTTTATTATCCTTTAAACGAGGTCTTTTCCATCCAGCTTCTTCCAGGGAATTATTACTGTTCAGCTCTTTGAAACATATGGCTCTTGTCAACTCCCTGTCTTTTCCTTTAAGGAACAATACAACCTGTGGCCTTAAACAGAAATCTGCCAGAATTTTCTCAAATGTCATATTAGAGAATGAAATGTAGGAAGACCTTTCATAGTAATGGATCTAGGATCTTGTACCTGCTTTACAAGCAAATCATGTTCTAGCAGGCTTTGGTTGCTTGGGGTTATGGTTTAGAGCATGGGATTGGTCATCTAAATCCATGTAATAACAAGTATGGTTTGCAAAAAAGGATTTTCATGGTTAGAGAAATTTAGAAATGCACAATCAAAAAGGCTCTAAGATGGTTGCAGAAATGTAGTCTGTTTAGCTCGATTTAATCCAGAATTCTCAAAGTTATTTGACCACAGAACCTCCTTTTCACATATTTTTGGATACACTACTCACAAAAATGTTTTTGAGTGACTTAAGGCATTAACACAGATTGAGAAAGTTTAGAATTGAATTAAATAATCTTTTCTTTCTTTTTTTTTTTTTAATTTGATGCAGGGTCTTGCTCTGTTGCCCAGGCTGGAGTGCAGTGGCACAATCTCGGCTCACTGCAACCTTGACCTCCTGGGCTCAAGCTATCCTCCTGCCTCAGCCTTCCAAGTAGCTGGGACTACAGGCATGTGCCACCGTGTCCAGCAATTTTTGCATTTTTTGTGGAGACAGGGTTTCGCCTGGTCTCAAACTCCTGAGCTCAAGTGATCCACCCACCTCAGCCTCCTGAAGTGCTGGGATTATAGGCATGAGCCACGGCACCAAGCCAGAATTAAATAATCTTTCTACATTTATCAAAGTACACTTATTGAGGCCCTAAAAAGGCACATTTTTGTGTCTATATATCTGTATTACATTTCTGTACACTTCTGAGCTATATTCTAAAGTTCAATGAGGATAGAACTGGATATACACAAAAGTGTTTTGTACATTTGCTCACCAATGTCATGTTCATTTGTACCAGTGAATTATACTTGGTGATAATGATTGCAGACTGTTTTAGGTAACAGGGAACATTTGAGACAAGATCTGAATATAACACAATCCTGGAAATGTGAAAAATTAGCTTTGGGTGGGTTCTAGGAGGAGAAACTCGTAGATTCCACTTCCAGTTTTACATTCTAAGACAGAGGTTCTCAAATTTTCGGTCTCAGGACTCATTTATACTCTTAAAATCCCAAGGAGCTTTTGTTTAAGTGGATTATATCTATTAACTTTTACTATGTTAGAAATCAAACCTGGGAAAATTTAAAAATACAAATTTATTATCTTAAAAATAAGAAACCCATAAGATCTTACCATAAGCAACATTTTTGTGAAAATAGCTATATTTTTGCAAAAAGATCAGTGAGAATATTGGCATCGTTCTACATTTTTGGAAATCTTTTCAATGTCTGGTTTGGTAGAAGACAACTGGATTGTCACATCTGCTTCTGATTCAATTTGCTGATACTGCATGTCACAGAGTCTCTGAAAAATTTCACTGTTACACTTAAGAATGAGAACAAAAAGGGTAAATAACATCCTACTATTATGAAAATAGTTTTGACCTCACAGACCCTCTCAGAGAGTCTCTGAGGCCCTTGGGGTCTCTGAATCACACTTTGAGAACTACTGCTCTAAGAATTCAATTCAATAAAAGTATTATATTTATTGAGAACCTACTGGATGCCCACCACAAGATAAATACAAAGACATGTCCTCGCCTCCAAGGAACCTGCAGTGTCCCCTTCCACACCTCATTTCCAACCAAATCTTAATATTCCAAGACTCAGTGTCATTCCATAATACTTCCTCATTGTCATTTTTTTATCCCATTAGATGACAAGAGCTCTACTTTTTTCCTAAGTGTCTGTAGCAATTATTATCTGTGCAATTCATTTGGGATTTTAATCATACACCACAGAGGGAGACTTATTATTGATCAAACTGTGACTTATTAATAGTTCATATTTTGTGGTTGTATTTTGTCCTTGCTACTGATGGTAGGCTCTTTCAGAGCAATAACTTATTTTACTTATGGTGCTCAAGGTAAGTAGTGAAGACTGTGGATCTTACACCGGTATTTAGTAGTTTGATTTGCAACTATTGAGTGTGGCAGAGACAAAGCTATGTGCTCACCAATCCTATTTCCTTTTCCTGTTCTTGAGCACTCAGACTCCTTCCCAGTCTCTCCTGCAATTGGGTTAGGGCCATGTGACTGGGTTTGGGCCAGCAGAATATAAGTCACCATGAAGCCTGACCCTTAAAAACACCCAGTGCGGCCCTCCTGCCCTGTCTTCCCTTTTGGTAGTGACTGTGGTGGCCATGTTGAGCTGGCAGAATCCCAGGATGAAAACAGCAGGATGCCCGAGTCATCACATGGAAGACCGCTCTGGAGAGTAGCCTGATACCACATAAACTAAGCTAATGAGGTTTCAGGCATTACTTGTTACTACAGCAAAGCCTACTTTATCCTGGAATATTAGTGGAAAAAGAATGTCCATAAATGAAATAGGAAATAATGTAAGACACAATACTATGTACGAAAAGAGTCAGGAGTGATGTGGAAGATGGGAGTGGGCAAGAGTCAGTTTGGGCTCATGTGCTGGGACAGACTTTATGGAGAAGAGGGGAAGAGATAATTTGAATGAGTAGAATTTGAGTTGTAAAAAAGGTGGTGGGAAGACTATGGGTCTCAGCAAAGTGGGAATGAGCAGGAAATATAAGTGAGGGAAAATGAAGACAGAGTCAATATGAGAAAGTTAACACCGTAACAGTGTGGTGGCATGCCTGTAGTCCAAGCTACTTGAGAGGCTGAGGTGGGAGGATTGCTTGAGTCTGGGAGATGGAGGTTGCATTGCGCCACTACACTTCCACCTGGGTTACAGAGAAAGATCCTGTCTGAAAAAGAAAAAAGAATGAACGCACGAGAGAAAGAAAAAGAAAGAAAGAAGGAAATAAAGAAAGAAACAGAGAGAGAAAGAGAAAGAGAGAGAGAGGAAGGAAGGAAGGAAAGAAGGAAGAAAAGAAAGTTAATACTAGCTGGGGAGTGGCAAAATGAGGCCTGTTAGATTATTAAATTGTCCAAAATAAGTGGAACATGCTAATAAAATTGTGAGGCTTCTTCAAAGCAAACAGTGTGGAGCACAACAGATAGCCATACAATGGTGATCACTTCCTGGTTCTTAGCAAGTTTTGGCCTGTGCACTGGGCATGGTATCACTGAATTTTCACAGAAAACCTATGAAGTCTATGATCCTCATTTTACAGATGAAGAAACTGAAGCTTAGAGAGGTGAAGCATCTTGAAAATGCATTAGTCAGAATTCTCCTGAAAAACAGGACCAATAGGATGTGAGAAGGTTTTATTTGAAGAAATTGGCTCACACGATTGTGGGGGCTTGATGAGTCCAAAATCTGATGGGGTAGGCCAGCAGGCTGGAGACCCAGGGAAGAGGTGCATCTGGCAGAATCCATTCTTGCTCAGGGAAGGTCAGTCTCAGGGGCTGTAGTGCTGCAGTGTCCACTTTCAGGTGGTGCCTGCACATCATGCAGAACCACCTGTAAACCAGCCCTGAGCTTTCTCTTCTCTATGTTAAACCCAAGTAGACCTGGCATTTCTCACTCACTCACTGTGGTCTACTTTTTGGTCCATGTTTCAGTCAACCAACCCATCAGTTATAGCACTAACTCCCTGAGTTGCAACATTAAATGCAGAAATCTTGCTCAATCGGCCCCTATCAATATATTCAGCCTGATTCAATTTTATGTTTCTTCCATCTTTATCCCACACCTTTAATTTCCATTCTCACACATATTCCCTGAATTTCTGACTAAATAAGAAAACTCAAGTAGTTCTTTTGGAGTGTAGTATGCCTCATGGATCACATTTCATGCCTCACCTTTTGGGACCGCTAGGACTTGAGTCTAGTTAAAGTTCTAGAAGCCAAGAGGGGTAATGGGGGTGTGTCCTGAGGAGAATCAGCATTGTCTTGCGAGACAACTGTATCAGGGGAGGTCATGATAGATTCCTTAAGCAATGAAAGGTTAGTTCCCTCAGGTGGGGGTGGAGAGGATATATCTACTGGGGTGGAGAAAATGCTTCTACGGGCAAAGATGACTCATTGGAACTTAGGAATTCAATGTCCCCAGTGCCATCAAGGTCTTTCCATATGCCCCCATTCCAACTTTCAGGATCCAATTCGTTCCCAATCAATGCCCTCACTTTAGAAGTAGACAACCTGCAAAGTCAAAAATTCAATCTGCACTTTAATTCAGCCACTTACAGGATGTGATTCGGAGTTGATTTTTAACAATCTTGGCTCTGCAGCTATAGGAGATAAGGGTCTCTTTCAGGGCAGAAATAGAAAGTTTCAGGTCACTTATGTTATACTTGAGCTGGGAATTTGAATCCCTGAGCTCATCCTTTTCTTTTCCCACTTTGTCCAGCAACATTAGGGGCAACCAATCTCATTATACTTGTTATTTTGGCAAATATGTTATAAAGTATCATACGCATGGTCACCCAGATCCTGCTTCTTTTTAGTTTTGGTAATATTTTGTGTAATTCTACTACTTCATCATGCCATAGACTATCAAGTGTTTTATTTACTACTGGAAAGTCATTCCTGTTTTTAATCTAATCAGACTAGAGAACCACTTCCAGAAACCTCAGAACCAATTACAAAAATGCATCCCTAAGATTCCGTTCCACTTGAACCACTTCTAGTACCAGAATCTGTAGCTGTCAGCGTTCTCTAGAGACATGGAATCAACATGTGGGCATATACAAAGACATTTATTATAAGGATTTGGCTCACGTAACTATACAGACTGGCTAATCCAAATCTGCAGTGTAGGCCAGCAGATTCAGGACTCAGGAGGCAGATTACATCTCAAGGCAGTTGGCTAGAGAATTCCCTCTTGCTTGGGGGCCAGACTCTTTGTTCTATTCAGGCCTTCAACTGATGAAATGAGGTCCACTCACATTATGGAGGGCAATCTGCTTTACTCTACTGATTAAAAATGTTTATCTCAACCCAAAACGGCCACAATTACTGTTTTAAATACATCAGGTTATTCACAATGAATTTTTTAAGGATAAAGAAGGAAAGGAAGCACTTGGTAGAAGGACCAATAGTAGGCAAAAAAAAAAAACTGAGAATTTTTTTCTATGATAATTACAATGTCAATGGGGCTTAAAAATGAATTGATGAATACTTAAAAACATCCTAGTTTCCACATATTATATATTTTTCATATTGTTTTTCACATTAATGTAATCCAGATACTAGCTGTGGCCTTCCTCTCTCCCTTTGAGATCTGGGCAAAAATGTTTCAAAACCTCTGGGTTCTCTGCCTGTATAAGTCCAAAGTCTGGTTCAGTATTTCTGCTAATTTATTTTCTTTTCTTTTTTTTTTTTTAGATAGCTTCTCGCTCTGTCACCCAAGCTGTAGCACAGTGGTGCAATCATAGCTCACTGCAGCCTTAAACTCTTGGGCTCAAGTGATCCTCCTTAGTCTCCCAATTTGCTAGGATTACAGATGTGAACCACCACACCTGGCCTCCCTGCTAATTTCTAACACTAATAAATTCTCACCTCTTCTGCTTCTAGAGGTCTGCTATGTTGCCCACCCCGTGGTGGTTCCAGACCACAGTGACCCCAACTGGAGACTTTTTATTTGATTTCTACAAGAAAAACCCATACCAAGCCTGAGTCTGACAGGCTTTACTGGACACATTGGGCCAGGGAAATTGTCACAATACTTAGTCCATATCCTCCTGCCGCCTTTCAAGTTTCTTCTCTCTTTTACCCACTCCTTCTCTGAGTGCCAAAACTCCAATTTTAGTACTTCTATGCAAACCAATTTCACCACCCAGGTGAATTAGCTTGCACTCCCCAAATTTTGTTACTGGACTCTTTCCTTTGTAAGGGATAAGAATTTAGCCCAAGCCAGCTTAGGGCAAAAGGAAACTTTTGACTGGGAGTGGTGGCTCACACCTGGAATCCCAGCACTTTGGGAGGCCAAGGTGGGCGGATCACAAGGTCAAGAGATTGAGACCATCCTGGCCAACATGGTAAAACCCCATCTCTACTAAAAATACAAAAATTAGCCGGGCGTGGTGGCGCACATTGGTAGTCCCGGCTACTTGGGAGGCTGAGGCAGGAGAATCGCTTGAACCTGGGAGGTGGAGGTTGCAGTGAACCGAGATGGTGCCACTGCACTCCAGCCTGGCAACAGAGTGAGACTCTGTCTTAAAAAAAAAAAAAAAAAATGTTTTTGGCTTACAGAATCAAAGGACAGACTTAATCAAATTGTAGGAAGACAGGAATTTAACTGGAACCAGGGAATTAACCCTGCTTCTCTCATTGCCTACTGGCAACAAGTCCCAATTCTTATCTTTTAGCATTCACGCACTGGAAAGATGCAGTCTTAAATTTCTTATGGTTCAAAGCTCAAAAATGCTGGTAAGGCTGGGTGCAGTGGCTCACACCTGTAATCCCAGCACTCTGGAAGGCCGAGGTGGGCAGATCACCTGAGGTTAGGAGTTCGAGACCAGCCTGGCCAACATGGTGAAACCCTGTCTCAACTAAAAACACAAAAATCAGCGGGGTGTCATGGCAGGCGCCTCTAATCCCAGCTACTCGGGAGGCTGAGGCAGGAGAATCGCTTGAACCCGGGAGGTGGAGGTTGCAGTGAGCCTAGATCTTGCCACTGCACTCCAGCCTGGGTGACTGAGACTCCGTCTGAAAAAACAAAAACAAAACAATAAACCCTCCCAACCCGCCAAAATGCTGGTTAAGGATTCTAAATGGCTCAACTTGGCCAGCTGTCTATCCCTGAACTGCCTATGGTGTACATGTTCCTATAACAGCACCTCCCAGGGAAACCAGAGGGGCTGCTTCCAGGTAAAAGGAGGAATTTCACCATAGACATAATACTTTGGAATAGTTTTGGCTATCCTTAAGTAAAACACGGGATGACTATTTCTCTAATTTCCACACTAGTAGTTTAAACAAAGTAGTCATCAGACCACAGAGGAGGGGGCAATAAATACTGCCTGTCAGGTAACTCGGAGAAATACTTTCACAGAGGCCTCATGAGGTGAGCATTTAGCATCGTGTGTGATGTGTGTCAAACCAAGAGGGGATTCAGGGAGACTCCCAGGCTTGAGCAAACGGACAAATATACCTCCTCTTCCAGACCTCTCCTTTCATATGAAAAAAATTCGTTTGGGACCACCAGAAAACAAAAGATAAAAGTATCGTGTTAGAACAAGGACGGATTAAAAATGACCTTTGCTTGAACTGAAACAGAAGCTATGTGCATAAGTGACTTAACTCCTCTCTAACTTGGCTTTCTTATCATTTACACGAGGGTGCTAACAGTACCCTCACAAGGCTCAAGTGAAGATTACATAGGACAATCCCTTAGTCAATGTCTTGGTACACTGTAAAGGCTCAGTAAATGCTGGAAAATCATATTAGCAACTATTTTATACCCGTAATTGTGGCTGGAAGGTTGTATTGGATGCTAAATACCGGCTAGATTCCATTCGGTAACTATTATAATTATTTATTTGCATAACAATCAAATTATTGGTGCAAAGCAGCCATTATTACTGTAAAATACTTTAAAATGCTCCTTTTGATAGTCCAGGTACGTACTGCAGCACAAAACTAGGAGAAACCAGGAAATGGAAGTAACGAGTAAGTTTGGATGCTTCGATTCTACCCTAGATTGAGACGGGTGAGAATAGAGGCAAAAGAAGACATCTTCTTCCAAACAAGAGGTGACCAAACGGGCAAGGGAGACCTCCTCCCGGGCATGCAGAGCGCAGCGATTCTGTGCCCAGGGAGCCGGAGGGCTGGGGCTGGGAGATCCCGGCGGAGCCCCGGCAGAGCAGTCGCCCGTGAGCCCCCGCGACTCAGACGCGCTCGGCCTCGCGCTCCGGGGCTGGGACCACTGAGGGCGAGCTGCAGCCTTCGCCACCCGGTCCGCCGCCGGACTCCGCCTCCCACAAGCAGCCCGGCAAGGCCCTTTTCCGCCGCTCCCTCATCCAGCGGAGCCTCCTTCCCAGCTTCCCCGGCGGCGGCGCCGTGACGTCACTTCCGATCCCCAGCGCGCACGTGGGAGGAAGTGCTGGTGCCCTCTGCCGCTGCTCCCGTCTCTTTGGTTACGCTCGTCAGCCGGTCGGCCGCCGCCTCCAGCCGTGTGCCGCTATGGGAGTCCCGGCGTTCTTCCGCTGGCTCAGCCGCAAGTACCCGTCCATCATAGTCAACTGCGTGGAAGAGAAGGTGAGGAGGCGCCAGGCGGCCGCCACACTCGAGCCCGGGCCCCCGGCACGTCTAGGCCGCGGCCCATGGGCTCCGCCGCCTGCCCCCGGGGAGCCTTGCCGGAGCTCGCGCCCTGCTGCCAGCCTCGCGAGCAGTCGCAGCCCCACACGCGGTGGGACGCGGGCTGTGGGATTCAGCACCCCGGGGGCGAGGAATTCAGGACCCTCGGCGGGGCAAGGGCCTATGGGGTTCCGAACTCGCAGGAGGGTCGCTCCTCCCCTACTCGCTTTTTCCCGGCACCGGAAGGCCCCGCCCACTGCTTTGTTTCCTCTCCAGACCGCGCATTTTGGGTCTCGGAAGAGGTTCGGAGGCTGTTGTTGAGCAATGCATGCCAGGTCAGCTGAGCTAGCGGGTTATGGATGCACGGATTCGGAGGCCAGCTCTTTGACAACCTTGTAAAGGAATCCCTGGCGGCGACCTTTTCGTTGTTTACCAATTGTGCCGGAAAGGTTTTCTCCTAGTGTTCAGGACCATTTGTTGTTCTGGTTAGATTGGACGCTGAAAGCAGTATGTCAGGTCCAGGATGAGCGCTATAGAATTCTGAGAAGTTACCCTTCTCTGTGTGCCCTGACTACTGAACGGGGTGGGTGCTTGTTGAAAATTTCAAGATTACTGGATGTACTTGAGCAGTACAATTTTTGTTGTTAATACGTAAGTAGATTTTTGGCCATTATTGAGTTTTGTTTTTATTGTTTTCGTCATTCCATGCGGATTCGATTTTGTGCTCTTAATTAGAATTTCTGGATTGGAAACGTTCGGAGGCACATAACGCGTACCTCACTCCTTAGTTTTTGAAGGCAGTGCTTGCCTGTCACTGTGAACTTATTTCTGCTTTTTTTTTTTTTTTTTAACTTTCTTGGCTTCTATCCAAGGAGGAACCAAAAGCCTTGTCTTAGTGACATTCCCACTATTTCTTGTTTTTTTCAAAAAGCAACTGCTAAATTGAATACTTGTTTCCTTTGTAAAATTTTAATCGAACTTTATTGAACTTTACTTGCACGTGGGTTAAACAAAAAGCAACAGTTCTTGCTCTACCCCTTCTCATCCCATTTCTCCACCTTTAACTGTTTTGGTTCTAAGTATCATACTTATACTTTATCACTTTTAGATCTGTTGAATTCTAGCTGGAATAGGAGAGGATTTAGTCACCTATTCAGCCCTCCCTCTATACTCTTAATGGAGTAAATCACTAGATATATATTTTTATTGGTAAGCTTTATAACTAAGTAATTTGCCTTTTTCATTCCATCGCCTGTGTAACGTATCCCTTGACTCAATGCTTTCTAAGGTCGATCTTAGCTTTTCTTCCCTTTCACCTCAAGTTTGTCAGCTGTACTTTTGCGTTGTGGGCATCCAAAATTAAATGATCAGGGCTTTGACTATACAGATTTAAGATGCTGAAAAATCAGATAGGATAGTTGACTATTGACACTGTGTAGATTCAGGTTATGTACTGTGATTTTGTTTTTTGTGCTGCTTTTGTCTTTTTCCCTGGGGCTGCCTTTCTTTTTCCACTTTACATCTTGCCGCGCCTGGACTCTGTTTTACCAGGTAGTTTATCAAGAGTCATCTTTCTTCTTGAATAGTCCTTCTTGGGGTCTTATTTATTTTTGTTGCTGTCACACCTGGCTATTCTGTAGGCTTGCTGGAAAGCTGCATCTGGGATTTTATTATTATTATTGCTATCATATCTTTCTTCAGTGGGAGGTACTGTTTTCTGGATCATCATCTTACTTCATTTGTTTATTTATTTAGAGACGGAGTCTCGCTATGTCTCTTAGGCTGGAGTACAGTGGCATGATCTCGGCTCACTGCAACCTCCGGCCTCCTGGGTTCAAGCCATTCTTCTGCCACAGCGTCCAGAGCAGCTAGGACTACAGGTGTGCGCCGCCACGCCCAGCTGATTTTTTTTTAGTAGAGACGGAGTTTTGCCATGTTGGTCAGGCTGGTCTCGAACTCCTGACCTCAGGTGATGCGCCTGCCTCAGCCTCCACAGTGCTGAGACTACAGGCATGAGCCACCATACCTGGCCTTTTTTTTTTTTTTTTTTGTATTTTTAGTAGAGACGGGGTTTTGCCATGTTGGCTATGCTGGTCTCTGTCCTGACCGCACGTGATCCGCCTCCCTGGGCCTCCCTTGTGCTAGGATTACAGGTGTGAGCCACGGCTCCCGGCCCATCTTTCTTCCTTTAAATCGTTTTCTTAGTTTTTATTCTTAATTCTTTTTTTTTTTTTGAGACGGAGCCTCGCTCTGTCTCCCAGGCTGGAGTGCAGTGGCGCAATCAATCTCGGCTCACTGCAAGCTCCGCCTCCCGGGTTCACGCCATTCTCCTGCCTCAGCCTCCCAAGTAGCTGGGACTACAGGCGCCCGCCACCACGCCTGGCTAATTTTTTTGTACTTTTAGTAGAGACGGGGTTTCACCGTGTTAGCCAGGATGGTCTCGATCTCCTGACCTTCTGATCCGCCTGCCTTGGCCTCCTTATTCTTAATTCTTAAAAAATGCTGTGTGGGATGTGAGATTTCCGAGTCATTGTAGGAGCCAAAATAGCTCCATTCTACCCTTATACACGTGAATGATCATTAGCTAAGCATGGAATTCGAGGTGTTGTTTTTTTTTTTTTCTTCTTTGAGACGGAGTCTAGCTCTGTCACCCAGGCAGGAGTGCAGTGGTGTGATCTCGGCTCACTGCAGCCTCCACTTCCCGGGTTCAAGCCATTCTCCTGCCTCAGCCTCCCGAGTAGCTGGGACTACAGGCGCGCCACCACGCCCGGCTAATTTTTGTAGTTCTAGTAGAGACGGAGTTTCACCATGTTGGCCAAGCTGATCTTGAACTCCTGACCTCAGGTGATCCACCAGCCTCTGCCTCCCAAAGTGCAGGGAGATTACAGGCATGAGCCACCGCACCTGGCCAGGAATTCCAGTTTTAATATTAGGTTCCCTCAAAACTTTGAAAGAAATTGTTCTTTTGTACTCTCTCATCTAGTAGTGTTGATGACAAGTTCGGTGTTAATGTGATGTATTTATTTAACCAGCAGTTATATAGCATTTACCATTGTTTTAAGAACTTTATTATAACTTGTTTGATCCTCACAACCACATGACTCCTACTGTTGTAATTATTTTTATTACATACAAATAATAGAAGCACGTTATTTGAAGACAACCAATATTGTTATTATGTTATAATAATTACTATGTTTATTGGCCGGGTGCGGTGGCTCACGCCTGTAATCCCAGCACTTTGGGAGGCTGAGGTGGGTGGATCACGAGGTCAAGAGATCCAGACCATCCTGGCTAACATGGTGAAACCCCATCTCTACTAAAAATACAAAAATTAGCTGCGCATGGTGGCGCGCCTGTAGTCCCAGCTACTTGGGAGGCTGAGGCAGGAGAATCACTTGAACCCGGGAGGCAGACATTGCAGTGAGCCGAGATCCCGCCACTGCACTCCAGCCTGGTGACAGAGCGAGACTCCATCTCAGAAAAATAATGATTATTGTTATGTTTATTATTATTACAGATGAGAAAATGGAAACACAGCAGGGTCGAGTATCATACCCAAGGTTACTCAGCTGATAAATGTCAGAGCTAGTGTGGAAACCAGAAGGACTTAATTTTTATGCTCATATGCTTTCATTCTTTTGTGATCAGTTTTCCTTCCTAGATTTTAAAAAGATCTTTTTCTTGATAGTGTAAACTTTCATTATTAGGTACCCAGGTATAGATGTTATTTTAAATTCAGATTCATTTTGATCAGTACGTGGCTCACTCTTTGAGTCTGGAGTCTTATGTTCTTCGGTTTTAGGGAATGCTGTTTGATGATTTCTTGACCTTTTTTTCTTCTCTTTCCAGACTCAGGATACTGGTCCTCTTAGACTCATGTATTTTTATTTTTATTTTCTCTCTCATTCTCTGGCTTCCTTGAAACCTCCCCCAACCTTTGGTGTTTTTGCAGCTTTGTTGAGGTATACCTGACATAGAATAAACTGCAGGTAATTAAAGTGTACAATTTTCTTTTAACTTTTTTAGAGATGAGGTCTTGCTCTGTCACCAGGCTGGAATGTAGTGTGCAATCATGGCTCACTGCAGCCTCAAACTCCTGGGCTTAAAGCATATAATTTAATACAGTGCATACATCTGTGAAACCAGCACAACCAAGACAGTGAACGTGACCTCTCAAACATTCCTTCTGCCCTTTTGTAGTTCCTTTCTACTATCCCTCCCTGCCACCTGTCTTTTGCCAACCACTGACTGGTTTGCTTTCTGACCGTATGATAAGTTTTCATTTTCTATAATTTTTTATAAATGAGATTATATAGTATATACTCATTTTTTGCCTCACTTTCATTCAGTATACTTACTTTGAAATTCTTCTGTTGTTGTATGTGTCAGTAGTTTATTTCTTTTTTGTTTTTCTTTTTTTTTGAGATGGAGTCTCGCTCTGTCGCCCAGGCTGGAGTGCAGTGGTGCGATCTCGGCTCACTGCAACCTCCACCTTCTGGGTTCAAGCAATTCTCCTGCCTCAGCCTCCCGAGCAGCTGGGATTACAGGCACATGCCACCACACCCGGCTAATTTTTGTATTTTTAGTAGAGATGGAGTTTCACCATGTTGGCCAGGCTGGTCTTGAACTCCTGACCTCAAGTATCTGCCTGCCTCATCTTTTAATTTTTGGATAGTATTCTGTGTGTAGATACACCACATTTTATTTATTTATTCAGATGATCGATGAACATTGGGATTGTTTCCAGTTTTTGGCTTTCTGAAAAAGAAACCTATGAACATCTCTGTACAAGTCTTTGTAGGGACGTATGCTTGCATTTGTTTGGGGGAAAAACATTAGGAGTGAAATGGTTGGATTGTATATTAGGTGTGTGATTACTTAAAAAGAAAAACCTGCCAGACTTTTTTTTTCAAACTGGTTGTGCCATTTTACATTGGCATCAGCAGCATATCAGGGTTCCAGTTGCTCAACTTCCTCACCAACACTTGATATAGTTAGCCCTTTTAGTTTTAGGTAGTCCAGTGTACTGTTACCTTATTGTGGTTTTAACTTGCATTTCCTTCAGATGCTTATTTGCTTTCTGTATATCATCACAGGCAGGGTGAGGCATCTGTTCAGATCTTTTGCCCATTTTTATCTTCGGTTGTCTTACTTAAATGTAGAGTTTGTTACATATTCTAGATAGAAATCCTTAGTTTGATATATCTTTTGCAAATATTTTCTTTTGATCTGTGGCTTGTCTTTTTACTTCTTAACAGTGTCTTGGGAGCAAACATTTAAAAATTTTAATGAAGTCTGATTAATTTTTTCCCTTTATATTTCTGCTTTTTGTATTTAAGGAATCCTTTGTCAAAGCCAAGGTCTCCTGTGTTTTCTTAGAGAAGTTTTATAGTTTTACTTCATTCTGTGGTTTCCATTTTTTGGTCTAGTCATATGGTGAATTATCGGTCTTTAAATGCTAAAGCCACCTTGCATTCCTTGGATAAACCCCACTTGATCATGTTGTATTATTTTTATATATGTTGAATTCAGTTTGCTAAAGTTTTCTTGAGAATTTTTACGTCTCTGTTCACAAAAGATATTTGTAGCATTCTTGTAATGTGTAGTTTAGATGTCAGAATAATGTTGACCTCAAATTGAGTTCCTTCAGTTTTTTGGAAGAGTTTGTGTAGAGTTAGTATTGTTTCTTCCTAAAATGTTTGATAGAATTTACCAGTGAGGCCATCGGGACTTGGAGTTTTGTGGGAAGGCTTTAAGCTGCAAATTAAGTTTCTTTAGTAGATCTAGAACTATTGAGGTTACCTATTTATTTATTTATTTATTTTTTGGATGAGCTTTTTTAGTTTGTATCTTTCACAGATTTTGCCCATTTCATCTAAGTCAAGCTTGTCCAACCTGTGGCCTGCAAGCTGCATGCGACCCAGGATGCTTTGAATGCAGCCCAGCACAAATTCGTAAACTTTCTTAAAACATCATGAGATTTATGCACAGACCTTTTCTTTTTTTTCCAGCTCATCAGCTGTCGTTAGTATTAGTGGCCCAAGACAATTCTTCTTCCAAAGTGGCCCAGGGAAGCCAAAAGATTGGACACCCCTGATCTAAGTAGTTGAATTGGCTGACATAAAGTTGTTCATAGTATTTTCTTACTATCCTTTTTTTTTTGTTATTAAAATGTTTTCACTCCTGTTTTTACTTCTCTTTTGTTTTCTTTTTTCTTCCTGTTAACTTGTTATTATCCTTTTAATATTGTTAGAATCTGTAGTGATGTTACCTCTTTCATTCCTGATACTTGTAATTCTACTTTCTTTGTTTTGTCCCATTATCAGTCTGGCTACACTGTTCTCAGATAACTAGCTTTTGGTTTCATTGATTTTCTTTATTGTTTTTCTGTTTTCTATTTCTTTGATTCTGCTCTTATATGTATTTGTTATGCTTACTTTGGGTTCAACTTGTTTTTTCTCTTCCTTGTTTATTAAGGTAGAAGCTGAGGTCATTGTTTTGAGACATTTCTTCCTCTCTGATATAGATCTTGAGTGCCATAAATTGCCTTCTAGATATTGTTTAAACAGTGTGCCACAAATATTAACATGTTGTATTTTCATTTTCATCCACTTAAAAATATGTTCTAAAACTCCCTTTGGCCCGCTGGTTATTTAAGAGTGTTACTTAATTTTCACACATATGGGAGATTTTCCAGGTATTTTTTCCTGTTCGTGATTTTTAATTTAATTTCCTTATCAGAGATCATATTTAATTTGAGGTCTGTTGAAGTTTATCAGACTGGTTCAGAATATGGTCTCTATAAATGTTTTATGTGTATGTGAAAAGGATACATTTTCTGCTGCTGTGAAATTTTGACTATAACTTTTGGATTTTTCTGTTTCTCCTTTCAGTTCTATTGGTTTTTGGTTGTGTATTTTGAAGCTCTTTTATTAGGTGCATAAATGCTTAACATTGTTCTAGTTTTTTGGTGGATAATACACTTATTATGAAATGACCTTCATTATTCTTGGTTAATATTTGCTCAGAAATCTATTTTATTTGTCATTAATACAGCCAGTTATTCTGTGTCAGCATGGTGTGTTTTTTTCTATCCTTTTATTTTAGCCTGTTTGCATCTTTATGTTTAAAGTGGACGTTTTTGTAGGTAACATAACAATTGGGTCTGGCTTTTTTTTATTTTTATTTTTTATTTTTTATTTTTTTTGAGATGGAGTCTCGCTGTGTCGCCCAGGCTGGAGTGTAGTGGCGCGATCTCGGCTCACTGCAAGCTCCGCCACCCGGTTTCATGCCATTCTCCTGTCTCAGCCTTCCGAGTAGCTGGGACTACAGGCGCCCGCCACCACGCCCGGCAAATTTTTTTGTTTTTTTTAAGTAGAGATGGGGTTTCATTCACTGTGTTAGCCAGGATGGTCTTGATCTCCTGACCTCGTGATCCGCCCGCCTCCGCCTCCCAAAGTGCTGGGATTACAGGCGTGAGCCACCGCGCCTGTCCGGGTCTGGCTTTTTTATACAGTTTGAGAATCTCTGCCCCCTCTTTTTATTGGGATAAAACATACATAAAATTACCATTTTGACTGTTTTAAAGTGTACAATTCAATGGAACCAAGTATGTTCAAATTGTTGTGCAACTGTCACCAATGTCTATTTCCAGAACAATTTTATCATCCCAAACAGAAACGCTACCTGTTAAACAGTAACTCCTTGTCCCCCTGCCCACTTTCTATCTTTATAAATTTGCCTATTCTAGTTACCTTATGTAAATGAAATCATAATATTTTTCCTTTTGTGTCTGGCTTATTTCTCTTAACATAGTGTTTTCAAGGTTTGTCCATGTTGTTGCATGTCTCAGAATTTCATTCCTTTTTAAAGCTGAATGATACTGCCATTGTATATGGGAGTATATGTCACACTCTGGACACTTTGGCTGGTTCTACCTTTAGTCTATTATGAATAACACTGCTGTGCACATTGGTGTACAAGTATCTTTTTTAGTCCCTGCTTTCAATTCTTTTGAGTATGTACCTGTGAGTGGAATCATTGGATCATGTAATTCTGTGTTTAGCATTTTGAGGAACCACCAAACTGTTTTTCTAGTCTGCTTTGTAATTGGGCCATTTAGAACATTTATATTTAAAATGATTATTGATGGCCAGGCATGTTGGCTCACGCCTGCAATCCCAGCACTTTGGGAGGCCAAGGAAGATGGATCATTTGAGGCCAGGAGTTCGAGAGCAGCCTGGACAACATGGTGAAACCTCGTCTCTACTAAAAAAGTAACAAAAAAAAATTAGCTGAGCATAGTGGTACAACACCTATAAACCCAGCTACTCAGGAGGCTGAGGCACAAAATCACTTGATCCCGGGATACTGAGATTGTAGTGAGCTGAGATTGTTCCACTGCACTCCAGCCTGGGCGACAGAGCGAGACTCCGTCTCAAAAAAAAAAAAAATCTGTCATCTTACTATTTGTTTTCTGTCTCATCTGTTCATTGTTTCAGTTTCTTAAGTCTTATGCCTTCTTTTAGGTTGTGGTTTTTTTTGTCTTTTTGAGAGGAGTTTCACTGTGTTGCCCAGGCTGGAGTGCAGTGGCGCGATCTCAGCTCACTGCAAGCTCTGCCTCCCAGGCTCACGCCATTCTCCTGCCTCAGCCTCCCGAGTAGCTGGGACTACAGGCGCCTGCCACCATGCCCAGCTAATTTTTTGTATTTATTTATTTTTTTTTAGTAGAGACAGGGTTTCACCTTGTTAGCCAGGATGGTCTCTATCTCCTGACTTCCTGGAATTACAGGTGTGAGCCACCGTGCCCGGCCTTAGGTTGTGTTTTTATGATTTCATTTTATTCCCTTTGCTCACTTATTAAGAACTCTTTACTGATTCAGTCATCAGCTTCTTCACTTCATATACTTTAACTGCTTGGCTTATGCAGTCCTCCATTTATTGGCTTTCTGACCATCGGAAAATGACTTAAATGCCTAAACTCTAGAGAGCCGGAGCTTCTTGTTAAAACCAAACCCCAAGATTTTTTTTTTTTTTTTTTTGAAGACAGAGTCTTGCTCTGTTGCCCAGGCTGGAGTGCAGTGGTGCGTGCAGTCTCTGCTCACTGCAACCTCTGCCTCCTGGGTTCAAGCCATTCTTCCTCAGCCTCCCAAATAACTGGGACAACCAGTGTGCACCATGACGCCTGGCTAATTTTTGTATTTTTAGTAGAGGTTTCACCACGTTGGCTAAGCTGGTCTTGAACTCCTGACCTCAGGCGATCCGCCTGCCTCAGCCTCCCAAAGTGCTGGGATTAGAGGCGTGAGCCACCATGCCTGGGCCCTAGATAAATTAAATAACACAGTTCAATTGAGCAATGAACAGTTTGCCAGTTGAGTGGCCCTCAGAACCAGAAGAGGTTTGGGGAGCTCTTGAAAACAGAAGTGAGGTACAGAAACAGCTTAATCTTTTGGCTTATTTAAACATGGCCAGATAAGTTGGCAACCTGTGATTGACTGAAGCTCGACTGCTGCGATTGGCGGAGACTCTGCTTTTTGTTACAAAAGTATGCTCCTAAGTTAGGCTTTTCCTTAGTGGACTTTATGTAAGTAATATTGCAGTTCTTCAAGTGAAGAATCAGTAAGGAGCCATCCTCAGGCCAAATTTGGTGTAAGTTAACAGACTACGCTACACTGTGCTGCTCCCTACAGTTTCTCCCTCTGGTCATCTCTGTGCAAGGGCTGAAAGCAGAAGGCTGCGTGTCCTCATTTGTTGCCAGCTGGGAATGTGTATGTTGGGTGACTCAATTTTTCGCTGCTCTGTGCATGTCCACAAATGACTGCGAAAGTACCATGATTATTTATTTTGGGGTTAAAAATAAATTTCAGTGAGTAGACATATTTGCAAATATGGGATTCGTGAATAATGAAGATTGGCTATGTATGTATCACAGAGGGTGGTTGTGTGGATTAGATGTATTAATACCAGTTACAATCCTGTTACAGAAGCATTTGCTAAATGGCAACTATTTGGAAAATCTGATTTCAGAATTTTATTTGGTAAATTAATTTTTAGTAGTTTATGTGTCCAAGTAAAGGCAGAGATGTTTTTGAGTCTAACTCTTGGTAATACTGTGTTGTAGTGTACAGTGTGGTCTTACTGTTTTCGTGTAATGAAATCCAGGTTTCCTCCACTGCCTCTTTTCTCTCTTCCATTTCATTGAGTACTACTTTTGTGATAGGCATCACTCTGAGGGAAGGGAGAAAAATCATAAGGTGGACATTTATCCTTGACCCTACATTCTATTTTCTCTAATATGATTATTTCTTTGGAGCTGGTTACCACATTCTTTAAACAGCTTTGTTGAGATATGATTTGCATACAATAAAATTCACCCATTTAAAGTGTACAACTCAGTGATTTTTAGTATTTTCACAAATGTGTGCATCCATCACCACAGTCAATTTTAGAACATTTTAATCACCTTGAAAAGAAACTTGTACCCTTTAGCTGTTGTCCCTCTAACTGCTGTCACCTTTTCTCCCAGCCTTAAGCAACCACTAATCTACTTTATGTCTATATAGATTTTTCCTAGTCTGGACTTTCACATGAGAGGAATCTATAGAATATGGTCGTTTCTGGCTGGCTGCTTTCACTTAATATTATGTTTTCAAAGTTCACCCATGTTGTAGCATGTCGCAGTACTTTATTATTTGCTTATGGCCAAATACTGTGCCATTGTATGGATATACTACATTTTGTTCATCCATTTGTCTGTTGATAAACATTTGAACAGTTTCTATGTTTTGGCTATTATGAATAATGCTGTTTTAAACATTCATGTTATGTTTCTATGTGGATATGTTTTCGTTTTTCTTGGGTGTATACCTAGGCGTAGAGTTGCTGGATTATATGGTTTAATCATTTGAAGAACTGCCAGCCACTTTCCCAGGTTCTCGCTCTGTTGCCCAGGCTGGAGTACAATGGCATGATCATAGCTCACTGCAGCCTTGAACTCCTGGGTTCAAGTGATTCTCCTGCCTCAGTCTCCTGAATAGCTAGGACTATAGGCATGTGCCACTATGCTTGGCTAACTTTTTTTTTTTTTAAGAGATGGGGTTTCTCTGTGTTGCCTACTGGTCTTGAACTCCTAGCCCCAAGTGATTGCACTATTTTATATTCCCACCAGTAGTATATGAGGGTTCCAATTTTTCCACATTTTTGCTGTGAAGCAGGTTTACTGTGTGTTGCTTACCAACTTGTCTGAGTCTGAGGAGACAAGGACATCCATGTACAATGTTACATGAAGAGGGTTTATTATTTACAAATAGACAGTAAAGGACAACAGAAGCCTAGGATTCATTCTGAATGGGTCCCCCATGGCTCAGGAAACATGCCCGGGGCAGATAGAGTCTTGACTGCAGGGGCCACACTGGCATGGTGGGAGAGGAACCCTGAAAGGCAGCCCACTCTGGGTTATACACCTCAGAGTTTATGTGACACACTGAGCTAATACTTTAAAAAACGTCCTGCTTCCAGGGGTGAAAGGAACAAAGCCCACCTTGTCCCGGGCAGTTGCGCCCTCACTCAAGATGTTAAATTCCTGGGAGGGACAGGAGCAAGGCTGGACATTTTCAGGCAGTTCTTCCCTATTTCAGGATATTGCATTACCATCACATTCTACAGTCACTTTTGAGAACTATGAGCAAGAAAAGGAACTGAGTTAGTCCAAGGCCAGCCAAAGAACTATGCCACACTTGCCAACACTTGTTATCTGACTTGGCTTTAGCCATTCTAGTGGGTGTGTGACGTGGTATCTCCTGTGGTTTTGATTTGCATTTTCTGATGACTAGTCGTGTTGAGCATCTTTTCATGTGCTTACTGGCCATCTTTGTATCTTTTGGAGAAATGTCTGTTTAGGTTCTTTGTCTCCTCTTCCCCCTTTTTTTTGAGACAGGGTTTCACTCTTGTTACCCGGGCTGGAGGGCAGTGGCACAATCTCAGCTCACTGCAACCTCCATCTCCCAGGGTCACGTTATCCTCCCACCTCAGCCTCCTGAGTAGCTGGGACTACAGGCAGGCACCACCATGCCTGGCTAACTTTTTGTATTTTGGGTTGAGACAGGGTTTTGCCATATTGCCCAGGCTGGTCTCGAACTCCTGAGCTCAGATGATCCACCTCCCTCAGCCTCCCAAAGTGTTGGGATTACAGGCGTGAGCCATCATACCCGGCCTCTTTGCCCTTTTAAAATTGGGTTGTCCTATTGAAGTGTAAGAGTTTTAAAGAATGTATTCTGAATATAAGTCCCTTATAAGATAAATGATTTGCAAATATTTTCCCACATTCTGTGGATTGTCTTTCCACTTTCTTGATGGTGTCCTTTGAAGAATAAAAGTTTAAAATTTTGTCCGGTTGTGGTGACTCACGCTTGTAATCGCAGCACTTTGGGAGGCTGAGGTGGGCAGGTCACTTGAGGACAGGAGTTTGAGACCAGCCTGGCCAACATGGTGAAACCCTGTCTCTACTGAAAATACAGAAAATTAGCCGGGTGTGGTGGTGGGCGCCTGTAATCCCAGCTACTCAGGAGGCTGGGGCAGGAGAATGGCTTGAACCCAGGAGGCGGAGGTTGCAGTGAGCCAAGATTGTGCCATTGCACTCCAGCCTGGGCAACAAGAGCAAAACTCAGTCTCAAAAAACAAACAAACAAAAAAGTTTAAAATTTTGATGTTGAAGTGCAGTTCATCTGCTTTTTTCTTTTATTGTTTGTGCTTTTGATGGCATATCTAAGAATTCCATTGCCAAATTCAAGGTCACAAATATTTATACCTGTTTTTCGGAAGAGTTTTATAGCTTTAGCTCTTAAATGTAGGTTCATGATCCATTTTGAGTTGTTTGGGTTGAGTTAAGGTGTGAAGTAATAGTCCAGCTTCACTTTCTTGCATTGGCTATCTAGTTGTCCTACACCATTTGTTGAAGACTGTTCTTTTCCCGATTAAATGATCTTGACACCTTATCAAAAATCAGCTAATAATAGCTATGTGCATTTATTTCTGGACTCAATTCCATTCCATTGATCTAAATGTTTATCCTTGTCCCAGTACCACACTGTCTTGATTACTGTTGATTACAGATCACATTGAATTTGTCAATCAGTTTGGGGAGTATTGTCATCTTAATGTTGAGCCTTGTGTTCCATAAATATGGGATGTTATTTGTTTAGAACTATTTTGATTTCTGTCAACAGTGTTTTGTAGTTTTCAAAATATAAATTTCGCATTTCTTTGTTAGATTTAGCCCTAGTTTTTTGATACTATTGTGAGAATGTTTTAACTTTATTTTTGGAATACTCATTGCAAGTGTATAGAAATGTAATTGATTTTTATATATTGATTTTGTATCCTATAACCTTGCTGAAGTCATATATCGTAATAATTTTCTAGTGGATCCCTTAGGATTTTCTATATACAAAATCATGTCATGTGCAAATATAGTTTAATTTCTTTTTTTTCTCATATCAATACCTTTTCCTTTTCCTGCCTAATTGCCCTGGCTGGAACCTCCAGAATAGAAGTGGCAAGAGCAGGCATCTTTGTCTTATTCCTGATTTTAGAGGGAAAGCATTTAGGCTTTGACCACCAAGTATGATGTTAACTGTTAGGTTATTTTTTTGTTTGTTTGTTTTTGTTTTTGCAGATGCCCTTCATGTTGAGAATTTCCCTTCTATTTCTAGTTGAGTATTTATTTTAATCATGAAAGTGTTGGATTTTTCGAATGCTTTTTCTGTATGAAGATGATCGTGTCATTTTGCTTTGCAATCTGTTAATATGATGTGTTTAATTGATTGGTTTTTGGATGTTCAACTAACTTTGCATTTCTAGGATAAATCCTACTTGGTCATGGTGTATAATATTTTAATATATTGTTGGCTTCTGTTTGCTAGTCCAGTCGTCTTGCAGTATCTGTGAGGGATTGGTTCCAGGACCTCCTGTGGATGCCGAAATCAACGGAGGCTCAAATCTCTGATATATAATGGTGTAATATTTGCATATAATCTATGCACATCTTCTCGTATATTTTAAATAGTCTCTGGGTTACTTAAATACCTGGTACAATGTAAATGCTGTGTGAATAGTTGTTATACTGTACCATTTAGGGAATAATGACAAGAAAAGGTCTGCACATGTTGAGTACCAACGCAACTGTCCATTTTTTTCCTGAATATTTTTGATCCATGATTGATCTATTCCATAGATGTAGAATTGACAGATACGGAGGGCTGACTGTATTTTGTTGAGGATTTTTGCATCCATGCTCATAAGAGATGCTGGTCTGCAGTTTTTTCTTTTATGTTTTTGTGTGGTCTTGGTATTGGTCATATTGGCCCAATAAAATGTGTTCGGAATTGTTGGGAAGAGTTCATGAAGAATTCGTACAAATTCTTCTTTTGAATGTCTGATGTAATTCAGCAGTGAAGCCATTTACGCTTGACTTTTCTTTTGAGTAGTTTGCAGATTACTGATTTAATCTCTTTAACTTGTTACAGGTTTATGCAGTTTATGTCTTTCTTGAATCATTTTTGGTAGTTTGTGTCTTTCTAGTAATTTGTCCATTTCATCTAAGTTATCTAATTTGTTGGTGTATGACAATTCATGGTATTTCTTTATAATCCTTTTTGTTTTTATAAGGTTAACAGTAATGTCCTGTCTCTCGTCTCTGATTCTAGTAACTTGAGTCTTCCCTCTTTTTTCTTTCATCAGACTAGCTGAAGGTTTGTCATTTTTTGTTGACCTTTTTAAACAACTAGCTTTGTCGGTTTCATTGATTTTTCTCTATTTTTAAATTTTCGTTTCATTAATTTCTGCTCTCATCTTTTATTCTTTCTGCTTGCTTTAGGTTTAGTTTACTCTCTTTTGGTATCTTAAGGTGGAAAGTTAGGTAATTGATTTGAGATTTTTTTTTAAATTAACTTTTTCAGAGCCAAATACTTCTGAAGAGATATTTCTTAATCTAAGCATTTGCAACTATAAATTTCCATCTGAACACTGCTTTATATGTATTCCATAACATTTTGTATATTGTGTCTTCATTTGTATTGATCCCAAAGTAGTTTCTGGTTTCCCATTTGATTTCTTCCTAGATCCCTTGGTTATTTTGGACTGTGTTGTTTAATTTCCACATATTTGTGAATTTGCCAATTTTTTTTTCTCTTAATGGTTTCTAATTTTATTTCATTGTGGTCAGAGTATATACTTTTATTATTTCTATGCTTTTACTTTTTTTGAGAGCATATTTCGTGTACACCTGAGAATGTATATTCTGTTGTTAAGTGTAATGTGCTAGAAACATCTGTTAGGTCTCTGTTGATAGTGTTGTTCAAGTTATCTGTTTTCATGTTGATCTTCTGTTTTGTTCTATTATTGAAGGGGCAGTATTGAAGTCTCCAGCTATCATTGTTGAATTGCCATATGTCTTGTTTTGTGTATTTTGGTGCTGTTATTAGGTGCACCTGTATTTTTAATTGTTATATCTTTTTCTTGATGGATTTACTTTTTATCATTATAAAATGACCCTCTTTACCTCCAGTAACGTTTTTTTATTTGTTTTAGTCTGTTTTATCTGATATCAGTATAGCCACTCCAGTTTTCTTGTGGTTGCTGTCTGCATGATTATCTTTTCTCATCCATTTACTTTTACTCTTTTGGGTCTTTGAATCTCAAGTGTATCTCCTGTAGATAACGCATAGTTAGATCATGTTTTTAAAATCCACTTTGACAAGCTACCTTTTTGTTGGATTGTTTGATCCATTCACATTTTAATGTAATTATTGATAGAGTTACATTTTACTTTTTGTTTTTTGTATGTCTCATGTCATTTTTCTCTATTTCTCCTTTGTGCTTTCTTTTGCAATGAGAGGATATTTTCTAATATAGCATTCAAATTTTTTTCTTTTCTTATTCAGTGGCCAGTTACTAGAAGGATTCTAAATTCATTAGTAATTTTTTCCACTATATATTTTTTTCAAAGTCATTGTTCTAGAGCTTACCCTATGTATCTTGCCAGAATCAAATTCAGATTTATACTTGCTTAGTTTCAGTAATACATGCTAAAATTTATTGAACTTTACTGCTATATAGTTCAGTTCCCATCCCCCCTTTGTATATTATTGTTATATATATTACATATATTGACATAATCCAACAATACATTTTTTTAAGAGTTACTTTACCGTCTGTAGCCATTTCCTTAGCCCACTGCAACTTTGTTTCCATCCACCCCTTTTTGCTATTAGGGCAAATATATTACACATATATTACATTCTACCTTATAAGTTCAACATTATACTATGTAATATTTATACAATTGCTTTTTAATTCAATTAGAAGAAAGGAGGGAAAATATACTTGTGCTTATTGTTTGCGTGGACTTGAATTACCATCTAGAGTCACTTGCTTTAGTAACTTTAGTAAACTTTTTGTAACTTTATAGCTTGAAGAACTTCCTTTAGTAGTTTTTGACAGTGTGGTCTGTTAGCAATAATTCTCTCAGCTTTTTATTGATCTGAGTCTTTATGTCACCCCAATTTTGCACCATAGCTTTCCTGGACTGAGAATTCTTGGTTGACAGGGTTTTTTGTTGTTGTTTGTTTGTTTCCACTTCTTTACTGCTTTTTATGTTATCCCACTACCTATTGGCCTCATTTATTTATTTATTTATTTATTTATTTATTTTGAGACGGAGTCTTGCTGTGTCACCCAGGCTGGAGTGCAGTGGCATGATCTCGGCTTACTGCAAGCCCCACCTCCCGGGTTCACGCCATTCTCCTGCCTCAGCCTCCTGAGTAGCTGGCACTACAGGCGCCTGCCACCACATCCGGCTAATTTTTTGTATTTTTAGTAGAGACAGGGTTTCAGCATGTTAGCCAGGATGGTCTCGATCTCCTGACATCGTGATTGGCCTGACTTGGCCTCCCAAAGTGCTGGGATTACAGGCGTGAGCCACCATGCCCGGCCTTATTTATTTATTTTTGAGATGGAGTCTTGCTGTCACCCAGGTTGGAGTGCAGTGGCGTGATCTTGGCTCACTGTAACCTCCATCTCCCGGGTTCAAGCAATTCTCCTGCCTCAGCCTCCCGAGTAGCTGGGGCTACAGGCATGCACCACCACACCTGGCTAATTTTTTGTATTTTTAGTAGAGACGGGGTTTCACCATGTTGGCCAGGCTGATCTCGAACTCCTAAATTGTAGATCTTTCCAGGAATTAGTTTCTGACGTCAGTGTTTGGTATTTGTGCTAACACCAGGAGGGCTCCTCCCAGCCATCTTAATCCCGAGTTTTCTTCTGCAAACTAGCCTGTAGTCCAGGCCTGTATCTTCATTAGATCTATTAGTCTCCTCCCAATTGCTCTTCACCATAGCTTGCACTGTTTTGGTTTGTTTCTTTGTATTTGAGACAGGGTCTCACTCTGTTGCCCAGGCTGGAGTGCAGTAGTGCAATCTTGGCCCACTGCATCCTCAACTTCCTGGGCTGAGGTGATTCTCCCACCTCAGCCTCCTGAGTAAGCTGGGATTACAGGTATGCTATCACACCTGGCTAATTTTTTGTAGAGATGAGGTTTCACCATATTGCCTAGGCTGATCCCGAACTCCTGGGCTCAAGTGCTCTGTCTCGGTGTCCCAAATTGCTCAGATTATAGTTATGAGCCACTGTGCCTGGCTGTGTGTGTGTGTGTGTGTGTGTGTGTGTGTGTGTGTGTGTGTGTAGGGTCTCATTTTGTCACCTAGGCTATAGTGCAGTAGTGGCACAATCAGCTCACTGTAGTTTCCAACTCCTGGGCTCATGCAGACCTCTGCCTTAATCTCCTAGGTAGCTGGGACTACAGGTACATGCCACTGTACCTTCCTGATTCTTGATGGGGCTCCAGGACTCTTATGTTCCCCAGGCTGGCCTTGAACTCCTGGGTGCAAGTGATTCTCCCGCTTCAGCCTCCCAAAATGCTGATTATAGGCATGAGCCACTGGGCCTCACTCTACTTTCACTGTTCTTGAGAACAGCTTTTTTTGGTTTGTTTTTTAAACTTTACTGTGCACTTTTGCAAATGAATTTTGTTCTAAAATTTTTACAGGTTTTCTTGATTTGCTTGCTGTTTGCCCTCAGGATCATTTCCAAAGGCTTTAAATGTTTTTGTTTTTAAAGTAATATTTACCAGTTTCACTGGGGAGCAGGTCGTTGAAGCTCTTCATGCTGTCATGTTAGAATAAAATCTTCTGATAAGACTTTATTTAGCAAATGATGATCAATGTCACACACCTTGCCTATTTTGTATCCTCTGTAGTACTTGATATAGACCTTGGCACACATCACTTTGAATCTAGTGAAATTACAATTAATTAGTCTAACATACTGGTTAAGGTACCATCTCTGAGTCATGGTTTTAAATCCTAGTTCCTGAATCTGTAGTAGTGTGACTTTGGAAAAGCCACTTAACCTCTCTAAGCATTTGTGTTCTTAATTGTAAGTGGGATACTCCAGACCTCACAAGGTTGTTGTGAGGATAGAATGGAATAATCCATGAGTAAAAGCCCTTGTAACAGTGCTTATCACATTAAGTGCTCCGTAAATGCTAGTGGTAATTATTAGTCCTCATTCACTAACGTCGTATAAAAATGAAGATCTAACACACGTACAACTTGAAAAAATACTAATCACCCATAAGTGTTAAAATGTCTTATTATAGGTTGAATTTTTAAGCCAAAATACTGTAATTTCAATTTTTCATTAGCCCTTTGGCCATTTCTCTCTAAAATATCACCCATGGTTTGAATTTCTTTTCATAGTTCCAAGCTTCTTTAAGGGAAATCTGAAACTGAGTTGTATGGTTTGGCATATGACTTCCATCAGTGGGATACTCCTGTTGCCCTGGAACCTCAGACATGATTCATGGTTTTTCTAATGTTCCTGTTAAATCCTTTGTAGGTTTAAACAAAAACAATGCATCTACTGAGCTATTGGTGGTGGTTTCTCCTCATAAGGTTGACTGGAACAGTGGGTTGGCATGAAATTCATTTTAGGGATTTACTTCAAAACCTGTGTAATGTATATTTATACAAACATTATTTGTATATTTGTATTATCTTTACTTCTTTAAATACCTTCTTTATCTTGATTTCTTGGCATTTTCACGCACAAATATAATGATATCCCAACTGCCTATTTGGAATAAATATATCCCCTGCTTTATCCATGAAGTCACGAAGGAGCAGGCTTCCTACTAGGCAGAGCTACCTTGACTGCCAGCCTTCTGGTAGGGGTGCTCTCTGTTCCTTCCTAGGCATTGTTACTCAGCCAGGGCGCTGCACTGCCTTTCTAACCTAAGCCTTCACATTCTCTGGGAGCTTCTGTCTCAAGTTGCCTGGTTCACATGGGACCTGGGTGGGTGAAGGGAGAGGAGAGGGCAGGAGTTGACCCATCTGGCTGTTGCTGTGACTGGCGCTGATGAATCATCCAGAAGCTGTCCCTTGAGCCTCCTCTCTGGGCCTAGAGCCCTCTTGTGTTAGCCCACCTTTGGCAGCATATCTCTTCTCACATGTTGGAGGTACTGCACTCCATCTTCAGTTAGGGCTATTGGTTGCCCATATTTTAGGTATCCCTCATCATTTCTCAGCCACAGAAATTCTGGTTTTCTGCCGTAGTTATACAGTAGATTTGTTTGTTTGTTTGGTCTTTCATGTGGTCTTGGGGTAGAAAGGGAAGACTGCAGTGTGTGTTCAGTCTGTCATCTGGGGAATCCAAAAAATAATTAAAAGTCATTACTTGAAATACATTGGTTTTAGGGTTCAGAGTGGTTCTCCTTTTAGCTGCCCTTTGATTAAGGATCTCTCTTTAACTGAACAGGAAACGTGTTGGTATAGCATTGGACAAGGTTCTTGAGGAGTCAGTTCTTTGTTGAGCATCAGAGTCTTCTCTTGATGAAAGGAATTCTAAAGTTACATAATAAGTGTGTTGGACATGTCTACAGTACTCTTGAGGGGAAAATATATTCAGTTTTCTTACTGGGAATACCTGGAGCTCTTTTCTCAAAATTAGGACCCACCTACTCCGTACTTTATTTTTTTTCCTAGGTGGTAGAAGTAGAAATTCTCATGTAGCTCCACTCCATATGAAGAGCTGTGCCTTTTCTTGTGCTAGGCACTAGGGCAGGGATTAGCCTGCTAGTGACGTCCTGTTTTTGTGAGTCAGGTTTTATTGGAATACAGCCATGTCCATTCATGTTGTGTTGTTTATGGTTGCTTTCACTCTTCAAAGGCAGATATTAGTTGTTGCAGCTGAGATCATATGGCCAGCAGGTCTGAAATATTTACTGATTGTTTTCCTGGGAGGCACAAAGAATGAGTTTTGATTTTCCTGAGTGTGGTGGGCCGTTGGACAGGATGAAGGTGGATGTGGACTTTGGGGTATAGAGGTTAGATGAAGAGGCAGAGAGCCTCTTGCCATCATAGAGTTTGTTTTAATTTTGGGGTCATCAAATTATCTTTTTCTATAGACTCCACCCCCCCCCCCCAAGAATTGACCTGCTTTTTTCTTTACCACTTATTCCACTCACTGTTCCTGATCAAGCCTTTTTTTCTTGATTCACAGCATGTATGTACAGAAGATTGTCTAGTAGCTTCTTCTCTGTTCTGCCTTAAATCCCTTTTGTTATTCTTTCCCTCCAATTCTAAGTGCAACTTGAAGCCCAGTTGCATTCCCGTGATTCCTTCTCAAAGACAGCCAATATCCTGAAGTTGGTGTTTATCATTCCTTTGCTTTTCACCATGCTTTCATTGCATATGTATTCGTCCCTGAGCAATATTGAATGCTGTTTTATTTATTCATAACTTTCTGTAAGTGGTATACTGTATATGTTCTTTTTTTTTTTTTTGGCTTAGTATGCTTGTGACCATCTAGCTCTAGCTCTTCCAATCTCACTTGCATCTCACAAGTATATGGATGTTATATGAGTTTATTCTTTTCCTGATGGGCTTGTTTCCTTTCCTCTAAGTTGATCTGTTTACTTGTTTAAGAGATGAGATCTTACTCTGTCGCCCAGGCTGGCATACAGTGGTGTGATCATAGCTCACGGCAGCCTTGAACTCCTGGCCTCAAGCAATCCTCTCACCTCAGCTTCCGAAGTAGCTGAGACTACCCGCACATACCACCATACCTGATTTTAAATTTCTATTTCTAACAGCTTTATTGAGATATAATTTGTGTATCATGAAATTGACCTCTGAAAGTGTATGATTCAGTGGTTTTTAGTACATTTACAGAGCTGTGCAATCATCACTATTATCTGATTTTAGAGGGTCTTCATTCTCAAAAGTAATTAGCAGTTGCTACCCATCTCTCTCCCCTGTCTCCACCCTCACCTGGAGCAACCATTAATCTACTATTTATATTTGCAAACATCTCTATTTTAGACTTTTCATATAAATGGGATTGTATAGTACTTGGTACTTTATGACTGGCTTCTTTCACTTAACGTAATGTTTTTGAGCTTCATCCATGATGTAGTATGTACATGATGGGCTTTTAAATTGCTTACAGTTTTTGCTGTTACAAGTGATGCTTTATATGTGCTTGAGGAACTGTTATTTTTTAAAGTGACTTTTATTGTTAATAGTAAAAATTAGATCTCATAGTCTTAATCTCTTGCTGAGGCTCTGGAAGAGAAAAACAAAGGAAGTAACATTTACAAAAACATAATTGAGTATCTCTGGCAGTGAGTAAGTCCTTACCTTTTGAGGAACTCAATGTAGCTGGGGTAGATTGACTAACTGTAAAACAGTGGAAGTGCTACAAGTGAATAAGCAAAATTATGAGGAAATTCAGAAGGAACAATTTCTTGGGAGATATGTACAAGGTGTTATAAAGTGAGTGACATTTGATTTGAGTGTAGACCCTGGAAATTAGTAATTTTTCAGGAAGTGGGTGTTGACAAGGGAGGAAGAAGGTGTTCTGAAAGAAGCATCATGTGACGGCATTGAGAGATCAAAAGGCATTTTCCAGGAACTTAGAAGAGAGTGAGTGGGCCTCAACAATAGTATGGCAGGATAGGAGACTAGGAAGGTTCCAGGCTCATTGGTAAACACCTGCTGTGAGAATCATTAGAAAAATTAGGTAAGATTAAGGACGTACGCTTTTATGTTTTAGAAAGAGAACTCTGACAATGCAGAAAGTGAGCTGGAGACCAGAGAGTCTAGAGGTGGGGTAGACTAGATGAAGGTTGTTGTGCTCTTTTAGGTTAGAGATGGTAACAACTTGTTGTTCATGGTGGTGGGAATGAAAGGAGATGAAGTAGGTAAGCATTTTTTACGTTACTTTGACAGGACTTACTGATGTGAGTGGTGAGGGAAATGAATTTTAAGATGACTCCCATGATTTCTCACTTGAACAACCTGAATGATTTGTGAATTTTCTAAACATCTACATTGTCAAAAATAACTTGTGTTAGAAGCCATCCACTTTCTACAGATAAAATATCTGCTTCAGTTTGCTTTAAGGAATAAAATAACTTATTATAATTTAAAGGTTACTTGAAGTGTTTTATTTCCAGTTCAGAAATGAAACACAAGTTCATATTGAGCCTAGGATCTGTCATTTTTAGACTTGAACAATCAAACTACTATTAATTATCACTTCCTCATAGCCAAAAGAATGCAATGGTGTAAAGATTCCAGTTGATGCCAGTAAACCTAATCCAAATGATGTGGAGTTTGATAATCTGTATTTGGATATGAATGGAATCATCCATCCCTGTACTCATCCTGAAGACAAGTACGTAACCCATTTTTGTCACTGATATAGCAAATCACAGAGGAAACACTATATTATATTACATTGTTTGGTTGTCATTATAGACCAGCACCAAAAAATGAAGATGAAATGATGGTTGCAATTTTTGAGTACATTGACAGACTTTTCAGTATTGTAAGACCAAGAAGACTTCTCTACATGGCAATAGATGGAGTGGTAAGTGCTAAAATAATTAGAAGCCTCCATTTTGGTTTTTTTTGCTGTGTTACCAGTGTCTAGAATGAAAGTCAGCTAAATAATGAAAAATGTTGGCAGTGATGAACTTGAGAAAGAAAGCCTCATCCTTTAGTCATTCATTCAGATGTTTTTTTGTGTGTGTGTTTTGTGCTTATTTTGTGCTCAGTACTGTGAAATACTGGGGATGTTGGCGACTGCCCTTGCTTTTGAACTTTTGGCTTACCGTCAAAGGGAAGGAGGCATAGATAAATGGGTGAGCTTAATTATTTATAGGCATTATAAGCACTAAATAATACATGCAGGGTGTTGAGGGAAGAGGAAGTCAGTGCTACTGAGGAAGTTAGGATATAGAGAAGAGGTGACTTTTGTTCCATTTCTTTAACAATGAAGAATAATTGGGAGATTGGTGGGTGGTGGTGGGAGATGGATGGGACAGGGTTTGGGGAGGGAGGACCTTCCAGATTTCTCATATGTGGCAGGTAAACACACTTTCCATGCCTTTGACCACACTGACATGTTTTGGCAACTACAGGTGGTTTGAATTGAGAAGGGAAGTATAGCAAAAGCTTGAGAAAGCCTTACCATCTGGAGTTTCGATTGTATCCTATAGGCAATGAGTAGTCATGAAAATGATTTGAGAGGAGTAAGTTACTGACCTATGATAATAATACCAAGTAGCTCCTTTTATAAATGACCAGCAAACTCTATTAGGGGGGTAAGGTAAGATATAACTCTAAATTTATTTAGCTATGTGCAAGTAGATTCTTTTAATTTTAGTGCATCCTAGCGGCTAATGGGATGATTTTGGAAATTCAGAGAACTTTGAATCCAAGAAGATTAACTTTTCTGTGAGATTCGTCTTACTCAGTGAAAAACCTTAGCTACCTGATAACTTGCTAAGTTGCAGTTAGAATGGAGTAAAGAGTAAAAAGAAAAGGAATATGTCTTGTTTAGAGCACATTTCAGTTTATATTCAGCTAATTTTTTTGAAGAAATCTTTAGCTTTACTCCAGTGTGTTCTTTCTGCTACATCAAGTATAAAATATGTACACATTTATATGCATGTGTGTGTACATGTTTATACACACTTTTTTTGTTTATATATAAATGTAGATATAGAACTTTGTACTTGAGAGGGCTTCATTAGATTGTCTCATTCTACAGAAAAGGGAATTGTTTAAAGAGAATATTAAATAACTTACATTTAGATGTAAACAGGATATTTCACAGTTTCTTCCCACCCCAAAACTCAGTTCAGTAACTTCCAAAATCTTACAATCTAGTTCACTTTATTTGGGCTTTTCCACTGAAATTGCATTTGGTTAGAGTGATTTAAAAGTACTTCTGGTTAAGGCATTATTTCTTTCTAACTGCTATGCCTTATTGAAAAGACAGAAAAATTATAAACCTTATTGTGGGAAATAGAAGTGCACCGAGATTCTTCACATAAAGAAATAGTTTTCTGTTGCTTTTATGAGACATTGTGGATCCCATTTGGACACCATTCTTCCTTTTAGGTGTGGACATAGAGAAGGTCTTCCTGATCTTAGTTCAGTAGTAACTGCTCATCAGATGTTGGCTGGGTCTTTTGAGTAAAGTGAGCTTTCTTTCTTGGGTGCCCTGAATCAAGCACCCTAACCGAGGGGAACTGGTGTTAGACTGGGAGGACTTGAAGTATAAGTGCTAGGGCTTCATAGGATGTTTGTCCATTTGACATGGCACTCATTCACCTGATTGAGCTCAGCTTTTGGGTTCTCGGTCCAAATTTAAGTTCTCAGCATCTGGTATCTGTCATGAAAGGATTATTAGACACATTACTTACCTTTCTTCCATTTTAATGTACTACTTTTATAAGAACAACTGATTCAAAATAATGTACAGATTTATTTGTGAATATTTTGATGAGTGTTATGGAATATGAAATACATTTTCAGGCACCACGTGCTAAAATGAACCAGCAGCGTTCAAGGAGGTTCAGGGCATCAAAAGAAGGAATGGAAGCAGCAGTCGAGAAGCAGCGAGTCAGGGAAGAAATATTGGCAAAAGGTAAAGAATATGCATCTTGAAGTTGGATTTTTTAATAAGATGTATGCAGAATGAGGGGGTGGTGGCAACTTTTTCTTACAAATAGGCAAGCTTTTAATTTAATAAGGATCCCAGAATATCCAGTGTTCACTGTTGAGGAAAAGTAGTTCATGAAATCTACGAATAGGCTTAATAGGCTTGTTTATTTTCAAACTCTCCAGTAAGAGGGAGCCTTGGGAATAGGGAATTCTGGTGGAGATTGCAGATTGTCAACTCCTCTCAGGGCCAGTGCAGCTCTTTAACAAACTTTTATGTCTCTGTAGAATAGAAATATAGTAAGTATTTTTTACTACTTTTCTCTGTGGCGGCTGTCAGAAAGCTATAGTGCTGTAAACATTTTCCTCAAATCAGCTTTGGTTTGCTTGCTTTTTGAAACTCAGAGGTCTATCTGAGGAAGCCGGAGGTGATTCGATCCACATTTACAGGCTGTTGCCAAGTCATTTGCATACTTTCAATATAGGTTGATGGAGCAGGCACAGTACTTACGGTTCCTTCAAGTTTGGAGGGGTTAGGGTGGGATGTCTTCATTTTTGCAGTTCCCCAAAGCCTTAAAATTCCTGGTGGCTACATGGGTAGGAACTGACTAAGCCTCAGAGAAAAGGAAGATCAGGGAGTGTTGATGCCAGTTGGGTCTGGTTCTCTCCTACCACACCTGTGTGTGAGGTAGGGTATGGTTGTAGCAGGTTTGTTTGGTGTTCTGCTACTTAAGGGGGTATAATAGACCAGAAAAGCCACAGTGTCTTGGCTCCGGATAATTGCACTCTGCAGTTGAAAAAGGATGCCATAGTATAGCCAGCTCAGGCCTGCAATTACAATAAATTTTATATTACTTTAATTTTGCTGGAAGTGTACAAGTATATAGTTCCTTTAGCTGCAACTTGTAATTAAGACTCTAAAACCTGTTTGTATTTATAACAATGTTTCTGATTTTAAGAATGTCTTTTTTTTGAAGATGTGATGAAATATATTTGTTTCTTGAGAAGCAGCTAATAGTGATAGAGAGGAAAAAATAGGATTTTTATATTCCTCTACCTGATAATTGTATTTCTTATCCTGTAAAGCTGTGATGAACTCGGCATTTTAAATTTCATTTTTCTTAGGCACCTTTATTTTAGGAACTGTTATCAAAAATATGGCCTCTAACTGGTGTGTGTGTGTGTGTGTGTGTGTGTGTGTGTGTGTGTGTGTGTATTCTCTTACAGAGTGAAGAACTTCATAATTTTTATGTAACAATATAATATCTTTTGTGTACCATATATTGTTTTACAGTCTTATTAAAACATAATTTAAAAGGCTGAGCGCGATGGCTCACCCCTGTAATCCCAGCATTTTGGGAGGCCGAGGATGGCAGATGACTGGAGGTCAGGAGTTCAAGACCAGCCTGGCCAACACAATGAAACCGCGTCTCTACTAAAAATACAAAAATTAGCCAGGCGTGGTGGCAGGCGCCTGTAATCCCAGCTTCTCAGGAGGCTGAGACAGGAGAATCGCTTGAACCCCGGAAGGCGGAGGTTGCAGTGAGCCGAGATTGCACCACTGCACTCCAGCCTGGGTGACAGAATGAGACTCTGTCTCAAATAATAATAATAATAATAATTTAAATTTGAGAGATGGAATCTTATTTTCTTCCCAGTGAGGGAACATTTTTCCTCGGATGACGAGACTTCACTTTCTTTTGTATTTGAACTTTTTGTTTTTGTTGTTCTGGCTTAATGTTGAGTAATTTATCTCACTTTTTATGGGGAGAACAAAACGTTGCCTCTTTTCTCTAGGTGGCTTTCTTCCTCCAGAAGAAATAAAAGAAAGATTTGACAGCAACTGTATTACACCAGTAAGTAGTCTCATACTTTGCTAGCTATTGCTAACTCTTAAATGATAGGTTAATTTATTTCTTTCTATCATTTTAGGGAACTGAATTCATGGACAATCTTGCTAAATGCCTTCGCTATTACATAGCTGATCGTTTAAATAATGACCCTGGGTGGAAAAATTTGACAGTAAGTTTCACATTTTGATACTTCAGAAAGATTAGGGTGATCATTCGAGGCTGTACTTTGATATGACTGACATTATTTATCCTTCTGCCCTGCCCCATAAAATGCTAGTTGACTGTTGGAAGAAAGAAAAGCTTCCAGGGTTTTTGGAGATGGGGTATCCTTGCATGGTTAGGTTTTAGATAGCTGAATTTTCTCTTAAAGCCAATTTTGTCCTCTTACCATCACTATGAAGCTATAAAATGGGATTCATAATTTAAAATATATATATAGGAAAGTAATTTTTAAATGGAAATTTCCATTATTACATATCAAAATACAGCAAAATTAGTAAGTTGTGGGGCTGTCTTAAATGGCTGTGTTCCCAAATATTTAAATAATATGTAAATGAACTTGTTTGTAATTTTAGGTTCATAAGCTGGCTTCCCTATTAATGAGAAATGGTAAATTATATTTTATAGATATGTGTTATTGATTATTCTTGGGGCATATATGGTTCAGCACTATATCCTTGCATAGTAGTGAAAATAGGAGCTTGTGAATGATCAGTTTTTCTGATGGCTAGGTCTGACCCAGACATTTCATTCCTTTCCATTCCATGTAGTAAGTTAATCAATGAAGTGGTTTTGGTGTCTCTCACACACACACACCCCTACTTTATTCAGAAAATTTTCAGTGAAGTAGTTTTGGTGTTACACACACACACACACACCCCTTCTTTATTCAGAAAATTTTCAGTGAAGTAGTTTTGGTGTTTTTCTCACACACACACACACACACACACACACACACAGACACACAGACACCCTTATTCAGAAAATTTTCCTGTAACACTTATCTCAGTTTTTCTTGAGACATATAGTTCTTTTGATTTTTGTGCCTATAGAAAATTGGGGATAATCTGAAAGTGTTAACAATTTTTTTGTAGGTTATTTTATCTGATGCTAGTGCTCCTGGTGAAGGAGAACATAAAATCATGGATTACATTAGAAGGCAAAGAGGTAAAGTTTACTTACCAATATTTGATTATATGTTCTATTTTTAAAAAGCCATTGCATAGAAAATACTTGGTATGAAGTGATATTCTTGTGGTATATAATATATTAATATAAATACATGTTTCTCTCTTGTTTAGCCCAGCCTAACCATGACCCAAATACTCATCATTGTTTATGTGGAGCAGATGGTAAGTTTCTTCTTTGGGATTTGCTTCTTTTGGATTAAACCATAGCAAGTTGATGGGTTGGTGTGCAGTAATGGATTATTCATGGTTACCTGGAAATTCCAAAATGCCTTGGTTATTTTATGTTCGACAGGGAACTAGTATTGAGTTGCTGTTTAATCTGTGGACGATGATCTTTAATTTCTTTTCTTCTTTCTTACATTTTTCAACCTTTTAACTCCCCATACCTTTAAAATGGAGAATTTCCCAAGTGTTTAATCCTTAGTGGCAGTCTATGTTGTAGGTCCACGTATCTAGAGGACTTCCTGTTAACTGGGAAATGCCAGGAAGTGTCAAGCTTTGGGGCTTTGCTGCTCATTTGGGTGCTCATTTGGGCTTTTCTTTGTGTTGGCATCTCATAGTAGTTTATGGTAAGACTTCTCTCAGAATACTCACTGTTCGGTGTTTTTCTCATTGTTGATTGATAGCTGATCTCATTATGCTTGGCCTTGCCACACATGAACCAAACTTTACCATTATTAGAGAAGAATTCAAACCAAACAAGCCCAAACCATGTGGTCTTTGTAATCAGTTTGGACATGAGGTCAAAGATTGTGAAGGTTTGCCAAGAGAAAAGAAGGGAAAGGTAAGAACTTTGAGATGGTAGTTGCCTCATTAAAAAAAAAAAATCTATTGTGGTAAAATGTATATGACATAAAATATCATTTCAACCATTTTAAAGTATACAATTAAATAGCATTAAATATTTGAGTTACCTTGTTTTTAAAATGGATGAAGAGAAGATTGTGGTTGATTAGTTCTTTATGTGCTTGTTCTGTTACCGTTACCCTTCACAGAGATGTATCTTTTTTCTTTTTTTTTTCTTTTGAGACAGTCTTGACAGAGACGTATCTTTTAAAGTACTTTAAAATAAACCTGCATTCAAAAACATGCACACACTCATCCTTTCTACTTAGCACTTTTTCTGATATTGCCTATATCTACATGAGGCTTAGTTCCCATAGATAATAATGCCCATAGCTTGTAATTTGTTTGTGGAAGTTATTTGTTTGAAATACTCTTCTTAAAAGGAACTACAACTTCTTAAGACTTTTAAGTTACTCCCACTTTTTATGTATTTTAGGTTCACTTGGTTATGTCCAGTCCCCTTTAAAGGGGCTTCTGTTTCAATAATATGGTGCCTCTTGAGTCATATACTTTATGAGGGGGGAAAAAGAATATGGTGCCTCTTTCAAAGACATCGTTAAGTGAAAAAAGAGATAAATATAGTGTATTATTTCAGATATGTAATACAATAAAGACAGTATACATGTATCTATGCACATCTGTTCACAAGGAAGGGGTAATCGTTGGTTGGGTATAGGTCATCAGTTGGCAAACTTCAGTCCTCCAGGTTTGGCCTGTGAGCTATGTTTTTTACATTTTTAAAGTGTTGTTAAAAACAAAATAAAACATGAAAGACTATTAAACAGAAGTCATATATGTCCCCCAGTAGCCAAAATAATTTACTGTCTGGCCCTTTGCAGAAAATGTTTGCTGACCCCTGGTCTAGACGTGGTTGATTTTATGGGTAATTTTTATTTTAAAATGCATTGGTGAGCTTTTAAAAATTAAATACTTGTGATATTAAAATGGATCGTGCGTTAGAAAAAGCCTTAAAATTTGCTTGGTTGGAAAAAATTACTGGACGTAGAGTAGACTTGTTTCATCTTCATTCCTGTTCTTGCAGCATGATGAACTTGCCGATAGTCTTCCTTGTGCAGAAGGAGAGTTTATCTTCCTTCGGCTTAATGTTCTTCGTGAGGTATGTAGCAATAATCATTGAAATCAGCACTCTAAAGCAGAGTGCCTTTGATAGCTGTAATGGCAGCATTCCTTTTTGGTTGTAGTATTTGGAAAGAGAACTCACAATGGCCAGCCTACCATTCACATTTGATGTTGAGAGGAGCATTGATGACTGGGTTTTCATGTGCTTCTTTGTGGGAAATGACTTCCTCCCTCATTTGCCGTCGTTAGAGATTAGGTATGTGCATTTGTGTAGCTTTTCAAACGACTGTTTTAGGTTTCTTGACTTTACTGTGCCTACTGGTCCTAATGCATAATGTTTGTCTCTTGCTGACAGGGAAAATGCAATTGACCGTTTGGTTAACATATACAAAAATGTGGTACACAAAACTGGGGTAAGTTCATTCTTGAATGTTTCAAAACAGAAGTATTTGCTTTTATAAGAAGATCATTTTACATATATTTTATCACTTACAGGGTTACCTTACAGAAAGTGGTTATGTCAATCTGCAAAGAGTACAGATGATCATGTTAGCAGTTGGTGAAGTTGAGGATAGCATTTTTAAAAAGAGAAAGGATGATGAGGTAAAGTGTTTCTATTGCAGTAGCTAAAATTGCTCCTGTCTCTAATAGGCTATGATGATCCTGTGATTACTTTTAATCTCTTTGAGTGTGTTTTTATATCATTATGGTGTGTCAACACTAATGTAATCATGAGTGGTCAGTGCTTTATTTTATAAAGGTTGTGCTGCTTGCTCTGTGGAACTATGTATTGTACCCTGTTTGAGTTGCATTGTAATGTTTTTTCTGTCTTCATAATCTGAATATAAATCCAAACACATTTCTAATCAATAGGATTTGAAATGCGGGTACCAAGGCTGGAAGACTATTGGGATTGAACTAGTGGCTGTCATGTTTTGAAGGCAGGAAGACAGGTTAAGAAGAATTGACAATGTGGGGAGTGTGGGTTGGATTATATCATCCAGGGCAGAGGGTTGGGAGAATGTAGGATCTGTGGAGAGCTGAATCTCTTAAGAAATTGAAACACAAGAAGGAAATAAAATAGCAAAGCATTTGAAAATTGATTGCATATTATGGATGAGCGTTTACATGAAAAGTCCAGGTTCTGGCTTGGGCAGTTAGGAATTTGCTGGTGCCATTTACTAAGATAGCAAGCACTAGGGGTGGAATGGGTTGGGGTGGGGACAAAGTAAAAACTGAGTTTCATTTTGGAGATGTTTAATGTGAGGGGGCTATAGGACACCTGAGAGGAGAAAAGTCCATTAAGCAGTTGAATGTGTATAAAGCTCAGGGCAGAAGTCTTTTGAAGAGATTTGAGAACCATTAACTAATGGAAGGTACTTGAAACTATGAGTGTACTATGAGTGTGACCCTGGGAGCTTGTGTGGAGTAAAAGTACCTTTAATAGAAGCCTAGGGAACCACGGACATTTAAAGAGAAAGAGGAGCCAGTTATAGAGAGGTAGAAGGAAATTCCTGAAGAGATGGGAAGCCATGCTCAAGGGGTCACAGTGAGATGGACAGGCACTTCGTCCGTGGACAGGGTTTGGGATCCACTGGTGAGCTGATAGGAGTGGAGGGGCAGCAGCCTGGAGGCAGAGTGATTGGAGGGTGATTGCAGGGTGTAGCAAGGGAGGCCAGCAGTGGGCAAAATAAGCAGGTAATAGCTTCTTAGAAACAGCAAGGAAATCCTTTCAGAAACTGATTTTATAAAAGTCATGTGGCTATTTTAAGCAGATAACAACATATATTACTGCTACATTGCTTCATGATCTCCCAGCACATTAAAATGTGTCATTGAATCTTATTTTCTGTTTTCATCAACTTTGTATACTGTAGCTAGTGATCTCTTATTATTAGAACTTTGGGTGTCATTTTATGTAACATAGTGAGTTGACTGTAAGCATTCTTTCCAAAAGCCTTCAGTACTTGGTAATGTTTTTATGTGATGTCAAGAATTTTTTGCATGTAGAATTCAAATTACAGAACTAGCTTTGTCTGGAAGATCAGATGTCAATTGGAACATTTTTAACTACTTTTTCAACAATTATGGTGGCATCCCTTGATCTGCTGCTACATACTTTGTACCACTTGGTTTAAAAACCTCGAGTTACAGTAGCCTTCTACTGTCTCTTTAGCAGACTCTGCACCTTGAGTTGGCATTAGAGGAGGAAGTATGGGATTTGGTAGACACCATAGTGTTACAGATTTAATTAATACGATTTTTCAGCTGACCTGGCAGGAGAGGGCATTTTAAAGCTTTGGATCTTTGTTCCTGAAGTCATGCCATGTCCTTCAGCATGATTGGACACCAGGGGAAACCCTCAAAAATGCAATAGGAAAGTTTCCGGATATATGTATTTTTCTGGGAAGTATGTCCCTGGCATTTGACAGATTTCTAAAGGAGTTCATAGCACAAAAAAGGGAGAGATCCATAAGGTCCACCCAGGTGGTCTTCTGTTTGTGCGTGACTACCACCCTTAGAGATAGGCATTTAACAGACCAGCAGAACAAATGATAGAAAAGGAATACATTAATATTTGTTATTGGCTAAGCGTGGTGGCTCATGCCTTTAATCCCAGCACTTTGGGAGGCTAAGGTGGGCAGATCACCTGAGGTTAGGAGCTTGAGACCAGCCTGGCCAACTTGGTGAAACCCCATCTCTACTAAAAATACAAAAATTTAAGCTGGGCGTGGTGGTGGGCGCCTATAATCCCAGCCGCTTGGGAGGCTGAGGCAGGAGAATTGCTTGAACCCAAGAGGTGGAGGCTGCAGTGAGCTGGGATCATGCTACTGCACTCCAGCCAGGGCGACAGAGCAAGACTCTTGTCTCCAAAGGAAAAAAAATTGTTATTGAAGTTGAGCATTTAGGCAAGAAATGTGTTGCTTTTTATTGTATGAGCTTTCATGTTTACCTTTTATCTTGGGAATGTTGTTCATTTATTAAGCAAATATTTAAGTATTTACCATGTGCCAGACCGTGTTCTGAGTGCTAGTGATACAGCAAAAAACAAAAAAGGAGACAGAAATCCCTGCCCTCATGGAGTTTACATTCTCTTGGGAGAGCTGGAAGATAAACACAGTAACTAAGTAAACCTCATTAAGTGTTAGTGAATAAGTGCCACAAAGAAAACTAAAGCAGGTGAGGAGGCATCTGGGAAGGGAGAGGTTGGGCATTACAGTTCTAGAAAAGGTGACGAGAGATGGCCTCACTGACAGCTGACCTTGATTAAAGATGTAAAGGATGTGAGGGAGCACACTGTGCAGATGTTTTCAGGAAGCACATTACAGACAGAGGGAATCGCCAGTGCCAAGGCCCTGGGGCAGGAACATACTCAGGATGTTCACAGAACACAAAGGAGCCAGTGTGGAAGGAGCAGAGGAGGCAAAGGAAGAGCAGTAGGAGATGAACTCAGAAAGAAGACGGAGGGCCCAGTCTGGTAGGACCCAACAGGTCATCATAGGACTCTTAACTTTCATTGTGCATCAGTGTAAGGTTTTGAGTAGAAAAGTGACAAGATTTGACACATACTGTAAAAGGATCACTCTAGCTGCCATGTTGGAAGTACTGTGTGGAGGGAAAGGTCAAAGCAGTGAGCCCCAGGCCAGTGAGGAGCCTTTTTTACAGTAATCCAAGGGAGCCTGGATGGTAGCAGTGGAGATCATCAGAGGCAGTTGGATTCTGAACATGTTTTGAAGGTAGAACCAGTGGGATTGGCAAATGGATTAAATATAGAGTGTAAGAGAAGGAAAGGTGACACAAGACTGAAAGATGTTTTGAGCAACCCTCATGGAAAGACTGGGAGGTGCAAAGGTGGGTTGGGGATTCTATTTCAGACATGTGAAGTTTGAGATAGCCAAATGGAGATGCTAAGTATGGAGAGGCTCTGGTTGGGGAGTCATCAGCATGTAGATGGTGTTCAAAGCCATGAGACCAGGTGATGACTCCCATGGGAGGAGAGAAGTGGAGAGATCCAAGTACTGGGCCCAGGGGAGCACCAACATTAACCCATTTGTGCCCAGTGTTCCATTATTGGAACGATAAGCTTGTGGGAGTTATTTATATCCTACTGCTAAAGGTCATCACCAAGGTTTGATTTTTCTCACAAAATACTTGCAACCTCCAGCATAAATGGGTTAAGAGGCTGGGGAGTTGAGGAACAAAGACACATAGCAAGAGGGAAGGAGATCAGGTGAGTGTAGCCTCCTGGAAGCCAAGTGAAGACTGATCCAAGGAGGAAAGAATCCTGGTCAGATAAGGACTGAAATCTGACTAATGGATTTCATAGTCTGCAGGTCATTGGTGACCTACACAAGAGACGTTTCATTGAAGATGGGACAGAAGCTTGATTAAATAAATCAGTGGTTTCTACATCAGAGGAGGTTTTAGGGTAGTTGATCACCTGGGCTCCACTTTAGAGCAGGAGACTTATATATCCGGCATCAGCTTTTTGCCTGGCAGAAAGCACCAATTTCCAATTTCCTTAAGGCCTTATATTGCAGTTGGTAGGCCTGACTTTGGAAGTGTACCTACTAGGATGACCATCAGTATAGGATCCACTGGCCCCTGTTTTAGGCTACAACAGTAGCTATGGCCACCCTAGCTGTCATTTCAGTTCCTCGATACTCAGGGAAACTTGGGCATGGTTATGGGAGGCCTGCGAATGGCCCAGAGTTAGTAGGGAACAAGATGAACACAAAATTCTGTCTAGTTGAAACCATGGCTACAATTTGGAAATGAGTAGGGGGAAAGAATCAACGTGGGCTGGACCCTCTCCTGTGAATTAAATTGGCCCAGAGTAGTAAGCCGTGCATACATCTCAATTTCCTTCCTTTTTTTCCATCGGATTGATATTTTTGGAATCTGGCCAGGGTGAGGGATAATGTTTGTGTAGAGTCCCACTTCTCTCTTTTCTCCATTGTGCCATGCATGCTATAGAGTAAGAGCCCTTTTTAGATAACAGAGTCTAATTAAATTGTCTTGCTGATTTTTAAAAAAATGGATACCTTAGTTATTAACTACCTTCAACTAAACCTTAAGAATTGTTGAGTTGTTTATTTTATTTTATTTTATTTTTTAACTTACTTGTATCTTCTCCATATTGACAGCCTGTTTGCTCCAGGATAAAACCAAGAGTCTTTGTAATGGCTTTGCATTTTCCTAAAATGATTCAAAAGCTTTCTGAACAGAATTACCAAGATCAATTAAATTGTATCTAAATTCAGTCTTCCATTGTTAAGTTCTGATAAGCAGCATTTTGAACATATAGTCTCATTGCCTGGTTTAATCATGTACCTAGATTTCTGGGGTCGTCCTTTAAAACTTAAGTTGTCTCCCAAATCATTCCTGGTAATGCTTAACTCTGACATTTTTGTGTAATTATTTGACAGAATATGTGGATTTTATACTTTTAGGACAGTTTTAGAAGACGACAGAAAGAAAAAAGAAAGAGAATGAAGGTGAGTTTTAATTAATTTCATGAGATTGGCAATAGCGTAATTTTACAATTTATGAGGAAGATGTTCATTACAGTAGCTTTATTCCTTGTCCAGTAGGACTTGGTCAGGGACGTAAGTGTCCACCCAGTTACCTTTTTACCTGTAGAAAGAACACTGGTGTCGATTTAAAGAAGGTCCTCTAGGCTCTGATGTCTGAAGGGATACACTTGGGAGGTGAGAGGTGGGTGGCAGTTAGCTATTTGAATGGTTTACAGCTATCAAGTATTGTTTTTTAAGTAAAAATGGTCAATATTTTGTATCCCCTTGAAAGTTACTATACTCTTATTTCTACCTCTTTGTCAGATTAATCTTTCTAGAACACAACACTCTAAACTTGTTTCTCTGCTCTAAAAGCACCACTGACTCCTTAATCCCCTCAGAATCCAATTCTGTCTTAGTTTGGTGTTCAGAGCACACTGTCATCCAGTTGAATTCCAGCCGTCCAGCATATCCCCTGTTGTCTTCTAAATACGCCATATCCCTGCTGATTAAGAGTGTTGCCTTCATTTGTAACCTCTGAATGGATTTTTGACTTTGCAGCTCACTGACATCATACCTTTTCTACAAGGCCTCCCTTCTTGGTTATGCTCATAGTACAGGTTGAGCAATCCTTTCTTTTAACTCTGGTGCTTCCTACGTCTGATACATGTTTTCTTACTTAATTGCATAATGCTTTATAGTCATTTAACTTCTTTAGTTCTTGTTTTCTTATCTTCCCTACTAGATTTTCAAGCTTGTGGAATTTAGGGACTGCCTTTTACTACGTTTTGTTAGAATTAAGCAATTTCAGGAAACAAGAAGGGAGAAAAGTAGAGTTATTTATTGTTGCAGTGGGTTCAAAATCATTTAGATTGGGAGGGGCATATTTGGTTTCTACTTATATATTATTATTTTTGTCAGTATCTTAGTCAGCCAAGACTATCACCTATGTTAGCTATAATCATATCTAATTAATTGGAAATAAAGAGTTAAATTCTAGCAAGGCAAGGGGTAAATAAAAGTTGTATTTCCACAAAAATTAGCCGGGTGTGGTGACGTGTGCCTGTAATCCCAGCTACTCGGGAGGCTGAGGTGAGAGGATCGCTTGAATTCAGGAAGCAGAGGTTGCAGTGAGTGGAGATTGCACCACTGCACCCTAGCCTGCACAACAGAGTGAGACTCTGTCTCAAAAATAAATAAATAAATTTAAAAAGTTGTATTTCCTAAGTATAACTCAAACTCAACTTTTTTTAAACCTGAATTATTTTGTTTTTATTAGCCTGAAATTGTGTCTCGAATGTTTTCTGTAATTATAAAAAGCAGTGGGTTAGCATAATGAGACTTGAAAGATTTTCTCTGTTTCAGTACAATGTATTATATGTACTTTAGGACTGAGTTATTAAGTATTATAGGCTATTGTTTAGAAGGTATAAGTTACCATCAAATCAAAGTGTAGACAACCTTGTAATATTAACGAAGATCATTTGGTTTTTTAGTGAGTTTTGTAAAGTGCTTACAGTTTGGACTTTATTCCATTGCCCTTCTTTTCTTTCTGTCATCTAACTGTGTTGTGATTTAATTTTAATTTCTACATTCATTTCCATTTATGTTAGAGAGATCAACCAGCTTTCACTCCTAGTGGAATATTAACTCCTCATGCCTTGGGTTCAAGAAATTCACCAGGTTCTCAAGTAGCCAGTAATCCGAGACAAGCAGCCTATGAAATGAGGATGCAGAATAACTCTGTAAGTGGCTTACTTTTATGTGACATTTAAGAGTGGTGAATATCACATACCTCTTGCAGGGGTGGTGTGTGTATGAAATTTATCACAGCCTGGAGTTTTGTTTTATAGTTTTTCTTAATTGCTTTGCCTTGAGAAATGTTTAGTTCTGTTAAGTCCATCTTTATCAATATGAAAATATCCAAATGATGTGAAAGAAGAGCACGTAGGATTGTTGATACATGCGAATATAAAGAGACAGCTGATTCCAGTTTGGGTGACAGCGTGAGACCGTCTCAAAAATAAGCTAAGTGGCTGCAGTGTTTTTGTAATGCAGATGAACCACACACTGCTTCTCCCTTCTCCAAAGAATAGGGTGGTGAATGGTTCTAGAAGCTTGTCAAGGGACATCCATATGTCTCAAAGCTGAGGCAAGAGGAGGAGGATGGGTTTTATTCCCTTATTTCCCCTTTCCTTCAGTGGTCAGTTGTGAGCATTTTGCAAAATAGTATTCCTTAGGTGTAAACTCTGGCTCTCCAATTCAGCATGGAATAGATCTAAATAAATATCTTAAGGTAGCCCTTACTGGTTACTCCCTGTTTGTGAACTCAGCAACTGCATGCATTTATTTGCCTTGTGGTATTCTTCCATGTTTGAACTTGGTAATCCAAACTCCAGAAGCAAATCAACCTATCCTGCAAGGCTGTACTTTGTCCACCACCTTCCTATTGTAGTGGAAATAGACCATGAGCTCTCAGAATACCCAGTGGGACAGCAGCAGGGCTGAGGGAACAGACCCTGATCTAACAGTAGAGGAAGGAACATACACTTTTGCTGTGATATATCCAAGGAAATCGAATAAGCTTGGATATTTAATTTCTGTTATTCTGTTAGTTATCCTATTGATGCCCATATGGAACAGAAATAGCTGATGCCCATCATTCAAGATTTTAGTGACTACCATCCCCGCAGAGCAGAACTGAGAGTGACTGGTGGTGTTATATGCCCTGTCGATGGTAGAGTACTTTTTTTTTTAAATCTTGGGAGGCAGGCAGGTTTAAACTTTGCCAGCTGTGGTTGCTTCAGGAAGCATTCCAGTATTATCTTCAGGCCCGGTAGTATGAGGCCACAGGACCAGACTGTAGATCGATAACATCTGCCATAGGAGTAGTAATGGGGAGACTGGTGATGAGGTTGCTTCTTTGATTCTGTCTTAATTAACTTCCCTTGCCACAATTATTTCTATATAGAGGAGGTATGGAATTCGAATCTTTGCAGAGTGGGATTTTCACCTAGAATGTTCTAAATCTAAGGAAATTTTGAAGTCAAATTACCAGTTTATTTAAAGGGAGCCATTAAAGTTACAGATTTCTCGTGTTTTATTTTTCTGAGCTGTTGGGTTGTAGTCTCTAATACTTGTCTACTGATGATTAACATTCTTAGTGTTTTATTAAATAGCTTCCATTTCCTTGTATATGTGGTTTTATATTTAGCGTTCTTCAGTGTGGTTTCATTATATCTAATTTGATGAAAAAAACAGCTTAAGAAGAAATTTGAATTTAATATGAATCTGGTATGTTCACAAGGGAATATTTTTGTTGGTAGAGACAGAGCAGCGGAGATTTAGCATTAAATGGTGAACAGCATTTTTTTCTAGAAAGTATATTATTATTTGTTTTCTAAAGATAGAGTTTATATCTTGTTAGTAATTAATTTTGTTAAAGTTTGCTTTTTACACAACTTCTCTGTAGACAGTTAATGGGAATGTCGCTCTCATAATTTAATCCAAATGGATTAGTGTAGGGTTGAAAAAACAATAGTGATTACTTACTGAATGGTTAACTACCATGTACCAGGTAGGCAGCATGCCAGTAATCTTTCACATGTATTGATGCATTTAATCCTTGCAATAACTTGTAAGGAAACAGAACGTTATCATCCCCATTTTAAGATGAGGCTCACAGAGGTTAAGTAATAAATTGTTCAAGGCCACACAGCCAGTAAAGGTTGAATTTGGTATTTCAGACTCAGATCTGTATGACTAAAATACAACAATACCTGCCTTGTTTTCCAAGTACAACAGTGCCTTCCTGTATTTATTTTTATTGGGGTTTTTTTTGACAATATTGTCTGTACCTTTTCATTAATAACATTGACATTATGTTTTTAAAAGAGATGTGCTCTAAGTTCTATGTGAAATATGATTTTGTATTATTTTAACTTTTCTTGACCTGTGGTATGAACTGTGTTTATGCTGTGGATACTCTAATTATTGTATCATTCAAATGGCCTTTTGTGCTCTCAGTTTAAAAAAAATTCAATTTACTTGAAATAGCTAATATACTGTGAGTAACAGAAGAAAAACTTGACTGTGGAAATGTTTCTGCCCCTTATGTTTTTGGTGATGTGGTCCTTTAGCTTGAATAACTAAAGTTGCAGAACATTTTCTTTTAATTTTTAAATATTAAAATATGTTAGGGTTATATTAAAATATGTTAATTAAAATTAACCTATTATGTTAATTGAGTTAGGTACAAAGGGAAGATAATACTGAATTTAAAGTGACAGCTAAGTCTTTGAAATACTAATAAAATCTGCATTTTTCTAAGATGACTAATAGATTTTTATTTGTTGATTGATTTTTAAAACTGAACATATAAAGTAATTTAAGTTATCTAACACAGTCTTATTAAACTTGCTTTTCAGAGTGGTTGTACTAGGTTGAAGACTTAACCATTTAGCTGCATTCTCACCAGCATTGACTATTTATATATTATTACATCTATATTATTATATATTATATGCTATATATGTAATGCATTTTATATATCACATAATTTTTTCCCTTTATAGCTTTGCCATTTGGTAGGTGGCAAATGATTGTGAATTCCTAACAGGAATTGTTACAACTGATTGTCACAAATGATCGTGAACCACCAAAGGAAAATAAAATTCAAGTACTATAATTTTTAAAAATCTATAAAATTAAAACTTTTTTCTTCAGAAACTTTTTTTTTGCCCTAATAATGTTAATTGTTTTCAGTTTAAGCATAGAAAGTTTGAGTATTACATTACTTCTTTTGAGGGGAAGTGAAATGGAGCAAGATCAGTCTCTGTACCTTCTAAATATGTTTACCATCTCTATGTGGTAGCTTTAAAAATGTTACTGTGAAACATGGTAAGTAGTGGTGGTTGGATGTACCTTCTTATGTAAAATGAATAATGAAATCCTTCTTCTGTAATGTCATCATTGTCTGCAGAGTCCTTCGATATCTCCTAATACGAGTTTCACATCTGATGGCTCCCCGTCTCCATTAGGAGGAATTAAGCGAAAAGCAGAAGACAGTGACAGTGAACCTGAGCCAGAGGATAATGTCAGGTGAAGCCATTTTTTGGTAGCACTTTGTTAGCAAATTGCTGAAATAGATGCAGTCTAATTAATGCTATTTAGCTTAGAGCAGCAGTGCCTTCAGATGCTTGCCTGTGATCTTTTTATCCATCAGTAATTAATGTGGAGGGTTAGAATAGTCAGTAAATTCCAGTGAGATGTGTAAGCTGTAGCTGTTAAACCTAAGTGTCTAGATTAGTATGCGTGCAGGCTTTCGTCCTCCAATCCACTTTTCCCTCTGAGACCAGGCACAAGATCGGCTAGATATCATATCTAGGTGTTTAGCTCTGACTATGTGATCTGAATGTTGCTGTTTGGAGACTGATTAAATTTTCAAGCTGCTTAACCTAGAAAGTTCAGTTATACTTAGACACTTAATATAGTTTGCCTTAATCTTCTCTATTGAAAGAGTTCTTCCTCAAAATGAAATATGCAGAAATCATTCTGTTAAGAGATCAATATGTATGTTTTTTAAAAACCACAGACTTGCATATGCGCAATTATATTTCATGACAGAGGAGTTTCCCTTTAACTGTATACTTCAAATTTAAAATAGGAAGCTGATTCTTTAATTCATCCTGAAGTTTGAGATCATTATATAATAAGATTAACAACCTCTCATGTAATTAAATCCAGATTTGAACCGTGGGCTCCAAGTGCAAAAGGCCAACAATCTCAATAATTGTAGCTCATTAAGAATTTAGGAAAACGATCTATTTCAAAGGTAAACAAGACAGTAGTCACCTACAGCTCATGCTTCTTTTACAGGACATGGAAAGTGTGTGATTTGTGTTTATGATTAGAAACTTTGCAAGGGTCACGTGTGGTTCTGCACATTTTTCTAACATCCTTTGATTTCAGATCCATGTCTACTTGTGATTGAACATTTACTCTGTTTATCTTTAGTTTCTATCCTCTACTTTCTGTACTTTGGGTTTTCCTCTTACAGCATGTCTTTGGTTTTGTTTACTATGTAGCCATCATGATCAATACTAGTTTAGTAGGTAACTTGATTTGTTTAGTATTTTATTGTTTAATCCTAGAGGAAATTGTTTAATCCTAGAGGAAATTATTGTTTAATCCTAGAGGAAATGCCTCTACCAAGAAATGCTTGGGGCTTTTAGCATTTTTTCATTAACATTTTCTGTAAAATAGTGATAATCCACCTTATGAATGGGGGATATTTCTAATTGTTATTCTGTGAATCGTTTGTGTTGTGGGAGGGGTAGATTAAAATTGATACGGTATATTCTGAAACATGACTGCAATTAATATGTGAAATCTGGCACATGGAAAAGAGGCCTAAATGGAGAATCATCTTGATGTTCTTGATCTGTTCTGATGTTTTTAAAAGTGTTATTTGGCTTCTTTATGTTCCTTAAATGTTAAATCTTAGAGAATAAGAAATGGATTCTTAAAAAAAATAATACATTGGATGAAAATGTGGTTGGTCACATTGTATTTTCAGTGATGAATGATAATTTAGTGGATTCATTGACCTGCTTCTAGATTTTACCATAACATACATATGTTTGTGTGTGTGTATGTGTACATAGATATATAGAGATATAGAATGTGTATGTCTCTCTATATATATCTCTATCTCCTTTCCTTAAGCCATCAACAACTCTTAGCTGAAAGAGGGATAAGGCCCAAGCAAGGATAGAGAGAGTAGGTATACACATAATTTCTGCCTAATGTCTAGATTATTCTTTTATAAACTATTTTTTACATTTAAAAAAGTTACCTGTGTGAGTCTTAAGTAATTTAGTTGACTTTCTTTGTATGGTTTAAATATATTTTAACAAACTAAGGAACTTGAACTATTTAAAATATCTTCAATATTTGAATCTTAAAATGTAGCTTTAGAATTGTACAAAGAAACATATAAAGTAGTATTAAAATTTGAGCAAACGTGTTCTGTATCTTTTTCAATAACATTTTTGAAAATGTGGTTTTATAATGGTCTTACCAGAATCAGTGATTGGGGTGTGTTTAACTGTCTTTAAGTTGATAATAAATCCTATGAAATTAGACTTTTTAGAAATAGTTAAATGAATCTGTGTTAGCATGACTGTTTAACTCTTTCACATTTCCCCTGGGTATTAAATATAAATTGATTTGGGGTATAAATTAGTAGACAGCCTGTTACTGAAGGTGTGTTAATTCAGCATAAATGAGCTGTGCCTGGTTTTAGGTTATGGGAAGCTGGCTGGAAGCAGCGGTACTACAAGAACAAATTTGATGTGGATGCAGCTGATGAGAAATTCCGTCGGAAAGTTGTGCAGTCGTACGTTGAAGGACTTTGCTGGGTTCTTAGATATTATTACCAGGTACAAAAAGAATATTTTCCTCTGAATTTGTAGTTAATCATTTAAGAAAAATAGTAATTTCTTTTTTTTTTGTTTGTTTTTTGTTTTTGAGACGGAGTCTTGCTCTGTCACCTGGGCGGGAGGGCAATGGCGTGATCTCAACTCACTGCGACCTCTGCCTCCCAGGTTCAAGCGATTCTCCTGCCTCAGCCTCCTGAGTAGCTGGGATTACAGAGCGCACCACCACACCCGGCTAATTTTTGTATTTTTAGTAGAGACGGGGTTTCACCATGTTGGTCAGGCTGGTCTCAAACTCCTGACCTCGTGATCCGCCTGCCTTGGCCTCCTAAAGTAGTGGGATTACAGGCATGAACCACTGCGTCCAGCCCAGTAATTTCTGTAATAATAGTATTATTGAGCTGGATCTTGAAAACAAACCCAGGCTCATTTTTTAAAGCTCCCTATTCAGAAGTCCGTATTTGTAAATATTTGTTTCTGAAGACATGGAAGTTTCTTAGGTATTAATATAGAAACAAAGCTAATTTTTGTTAAAAGTATTTTCAAGATCAAGTAATGTGGTTGACTGCACTTTGTCTTTAAGATGACGAAAGGTTAGTGCTTTTTAAATTGGAGTTTAAAAATAACTGAGTAATGAATTGACAGTCACTGAATGACTGAACAGAGGACAAACCCTGGAAAATACAAATAAGAATTCTAAAGGAATTTGAATGCTACGCTTTTCATAATATAGTGATGATACATGAAGCACATTCTAATTGGAATAACCTGTATCCTACCTTTTGATAATTGAAATGTCAGATTGGTGAGAGATTAGGTAGACATATTGAGGACTGTAACACTGATAGTTAATATCTGGTTTCGTGCTTAGAGAGCAAACCAAGTTAAATTTGGTGTGACCTGGGAATAGATGAAGTTTGTTGACAAGTAGAAAGTAACACAGTGCACTGAGTATTGACCGTTAAGTACTCTGTTTGCGTTTTACTCCTACTGTCAAGATTTAAACTCACTAGACACTGTCTTAACACATCTTAGATATCTCTTTCCTATGAGTATAACTTGCTTTTGTTTTCTTTTTGCTGTGTTTACTCACATGTTTTTATAGTCAAAAGAAACTTGTCAGGTGAAAATATAATGGTGAATTTTAAAATGAAACTCATGGCTGTTTTACTTTCAAGTGCTGTTCCAATAATGTCTCTAACCACCTTACATGCTCAGTAAATGTCTGTTGTGACTGCTTTTGGTTTTACTTGATGATGACAGCTCTAGAGATGGAAAGAAATGTCACCAAATGTATTTTAAGGATAAAAATCTTACCAAATTGTGTTTGTGAATATGAAGTTTGGCAGTAACTACTGATTTTTCAAAGATGCTTTGTAGCATTTTTAAAGTCAAAGAGCCATTGATATGAATTAGGAACTTCAAACTTAAAGAATTTTTAGGAGTCATGGAAAAGATCAGTATTTGGAATATATGCCAGAAGTCATGTGTTTTATAAATAGAATATTATAGGTTAACAGTCTAATTTTTGTTTTTTTAATTGTGTTCATCATTAACATAGGTTTTTGATTTTGTTGTTACTTTTTAATGATTCTAGGGCTGTGCTTCCTGGAAGTGGTATTATCCATTTCATTATGCACCATTTGCTTCAGACTTTGAAGGCATTGCAGACATGCCATCTGATTTTGAGAAGGGTACGAAACCGGTAAGCTTAATTACTTAAAGTCATAAAGTTTATAGAATTCTGGATTAGATAATAATCTTGGATCTTTAATGTTTTTTCTTTTTTCAGTTTAAACCACTAGAACAACTTATGGGGGTATTTCCAGCTGCAAGTGGTAATTTTCTACCTCCATCATGGCGGAAGCTCATGAGTGATCCTGTGAGTCTCAGTATTTTGAGTGTGTGGGTGACAGGATTTTTGTCACATTTTATTAATATCAGTTACAATTGCTTTTGCAGCTGATATTTCCTGCTTTCTTTGGCCCTGCACAGTAAATCAGTTTGTTTTGGGGAGAAATTTTTTTGTTTAGTTTTTGATTTGTTTGTTTGTTTGTTTGTAAGACGGAGTCTTGCACGGTTGCCCAGGCTGGATTGCAGTGGCACCATTGGCTCACTACAAGCTCTGCCTCCCGGGTTCACGCCATTCTCCTGCCTCAGCCTCCTGAGTAGCTGGGACTACAGGTGCTCGCCACCACGCCCAGCTAATTTTTTGTATTTTTAGTAGAGATGGGGTTTCACCTCGTTAGCCAGGATGGTCTCGATCTCCTGACCTCGTGATCTGCCCACCTCGGCCTCCCAAAGTGCTGGGATTACAGGCGTGAGCCACCATGCCTGGCCGGGGAAAAATTTTTGTTCTCTGGCTACCTGTAAGTCTTTAATTTTATTTGTTCCAGCCATATTTGGTAGCCACCAGAGATGAGGAAACTGCCTTACCCAAAATCACCTGTGAACTTGTTTTGTATGCTAGCTAGAAAGAGTGAGACCCAGCCGGGAAGTAGGAAATGTTAGAGTATGTAAACCCTTTACTTTCTGCCTGCCTGAAGCCCATAGTTGTCAATTCTAAAATTCTTCTACAGTAACGCTTTTTCATCTTTTAAAATAACATTGTTCATTTTGTTTTACTATACTTGGGATTAATGACCTAATGTCTGTTAACATTTTTTAAAAGGAATGCACTTAATTTTCTCATCAGACCTTATAACTTGAATGAAAGCCATATCAAATTCTTTATAATAGAGATGTGTGACTTCTGTTTTGATTCTTTACTTTTCTCCCTAATATAGGATTCTAGTATAATTGACTTCTATCCTGAAGATTTTGCTATTGATTTGAATGGGAAGAAATATGCATGGCAAGGTAAAATTTAGACGTTCTTTTCTGGTAAAACTGTGAACAAACATAATTTTTGAAATGAAATAATTCTGTAAAAGATAAATATTTTAGCCTGGGCAACATGGTGAAATCTCATTTCTACAAAAAATACAAAAATTAGCCTGGCGTGGTGGCTTGCACCTGTAGTCCCATCTACTTAGGAGGCTGAGGTGGGAGGATTGCTTGAGTCTGGGAGGTCTGGGTTACAGGGAGCCATGATTGCACCACTGCATTCCAGCCTGGAAGACAGAGTGAGGCCCTGTCTCATAAATAAATAAATATTTTAAAAGGTAAATATTTTGAGAATTATATGTGAAATGTTGATATTTCTCCATCCAACCTGGGATTAGCAATGATTAATAGTAAATTTAATTATAACATTCTTAGAAGCAGTAAATTGGGTTGAAATAGGTTGATAATTACATCTTTTGTTTCCTTTGTGATTAATTAATGGGGCTTGTTACATTCAGTCAGTAGCTCATTAACACCTTTTGAGGTTGCTGAGAAATACAGAAACACAGTAGTATCCATGTGGAGATTTATGTATACTCCATGGAAACTTTTGAAAAATATGCTAGAAACTTTTATGTAGTTTAAATACTTGATGTTGATCATTACTTTTCCTACTAGTTTTTCATTCCATTAACAGATTTTGTAGGAATGGCTATATAAAATTTGTACTAACTTTAAGGTGTGTTTACCACTCAACCAATATGTAATGATGATTGAATGTAAAATACAATAAAGAAATATCTCAGCCGGGCGCAGTGGCTCGCGCCTGTAATCCCAGCACTTTGGGAGGCCAAGGCGGGCGGATCACGAGGTCAGGAGATCGAGACCATCCTGGCTAACACAGTGAAACCCCGTCTCTACTAGAAATACAAAAAATTAGCCTGGTGTGGTGGCAGGCACCTGTAGTCCCAGCTACTCGGGAGAGGCAGAAGCAGGAGAATGGCGTGAACCCGGGAGGCAGAGCTTGCAGCGAGCCGAGATAGCACCACTGCACTCCAGCCTGGGCGACAGAGCAAGACTCCGTCTCAAAAAAAAAAAAAAAAAAAAAAGAAATATCTCTTACACAGTAAACCAGCTGTTGTTTCACACTAAAGTCATCCTGCAGCAAATTATTTAACCTTTTCTTCCACCATACATTTTCCTAGGGTAATAAACACATTTGGTAAAATCATATTTTCATTTTTTACTTATTGTTCTCTGTGGTTGGAATGGCCAATAAAATGACTTGCAGAGAATCTTGAGACAAAGGGGGAATAAATAATACAATTTACAAATTGAAAAATCAGGAGGCTTTGGAGTTGACTTGATTTATTTAGTAGCAGAAATATCATATCGCTTCAGTGGAATGATCATGGAAATGCACCCATTGGGGTTATGTAAGCGTTGTGTGCTTCATGATCATGTATTATTACATGTTAAATAGATTGGAGATTCGGGTTTTTCAAGGTGCTTTGTGGAGGATGTCTTGATTAAAGCAGAGAGAGAAGATGCGTGGGACAGTGAGGGATGTAAAAATACTAAGTAAATTAATTAAGAAGCAAATATATTTTTGTGTTTGTTAAGTAAATTATTAAATCGTCTGGGTTTATTAAGTAGATAATTAAATATATAAACATGCAGGTGACTTGTCAACTCTGTCATTGTGGTATACATTATTTCTTTCACTGACAGGATATTTTCAATATAACTTAACTCTAGGGGAAAAGTGAGATAATGTACAAGAGTTCAGATTTCTTCACATCCTCTCCAACATTTGTTATTTTGTTTTTATTAGTAATAACCATGCTAATGGGTATGAATGGTATTTCATTGTGGTGGCGATTTGCATTTTCCTAATGATTAGTGATACTGAACATCGTTTCATGTCCTTTTTGGCCATTTCTAAATCTTTGGAGAAATGTCTGTTCAAATCCTTTGCTCAATTTTGAATTGGGTTGATTTTGTTGTTGCATTATAGAAGTTTTTTATATATTCTAGACATTAATCTTTTATTGGATATATGATTTGCATGTATTTTCTCTTATTCTGTGGATTATCTTTTCACCCTGTGATGATGTCCTTTGATGCACACAAGTTTTTAATTTTGATGAAATCAAGTTTATCTTTTTTGTTGTTTCCTGTGCTTTTGGTGTCATATCCAAGAAATCTTTACCAAATCCGACATCATGAATCTTTCTTCCTATGTCTGCTTCTAAAAGTTACACAGTTTTAGTTCTTACATTTAAATCTGATCCATTTTGAATTAATTTTTGTATATGGTGTAAAGTAATGGTCCAACTTCATTCTTTTGCATGTGCATATCAAATTTTCCCAGCACCACTTGTTGAAAAGACCATTCTTCCCCCCATTGAATAAGTTGGCACTCTTGTTGAAAATATTCTGGGCTCTCTATTCTAGTCCATTGAGCTATGTGTTTTTCCTTATGCCAATGCTATACTGTTGTAATTACTGTCGCTTTGTAGTGAGTTTTGAAGTCAGAAATTGTGTCTTCCAACTTTATTCATATTCAAGGTCCCTTGAGATTTCACATGAATTTTAGGATGGGTTTAAATTTTGACCTCAAATATTTTTGTATTTTATACGATGTTTTATATAAATATTTTTACTTAGCTTAGTAGCGAGAACACACTTTTCTTGAGGTGAAATTTAGTACTGTTGGGAAATACAGTTTCTTCCTCATACATGTTTTTAAAACTTACTTAGTGAAAGTAATGATAATACTTAGTTAAGCTCTTACCTGGGTTGAGTACATCTTAATAGAAGATAAAATATATCTGGATATGTCAACATTTTTAAACGTGTGCTTATCAACATTATATGTAATTTTTTTTTTTTAAAGACAGAGTCTCACTCTGTTGCCCAGGCTGGAGTGCAGTGACGCGATCTCGGCTCACTGTAACCTCCGTCTCACAGGTCCAAGCAATTTCTCCTGCCTCAGCCTCCTGAGTAGCTGGGATTACAGGTGTGTGCCACCACACCTGCCTAATTTTTTTGTATTTTTTGTAGAGGTGGGATTTTACCATGTTGGCCAGGCTGGTCTCGAACTCCTAACCTCAGGTGATCCGCCCACCTCAGCCTCCCAAAGTGCTGGGATTATAGGCGCGAGCCACCGCACCCGGCCCAACACACGTAATTTAAAAGCAGTATCGTTTTGGTCAATTTGCTTAGTACTATATAGATATATAGCATAGTAGTTTTGATTGCTGTATATTTTATATATGAATAGAGAATTTAAGTAATTCCATCAAGTCACACAGTGGCAGAGTTAAGACCTGAACTCAGAAAGTCTGATACTAGAGCTCACATTTGAAGTGACTGTGTAATACCTAAGTTATTACCAGTACTTGGGCTCCCTCTGGGTATTGAAAGAATTCAGTGAGATAATGCATGTAACATAAGAAGTGTTCAGAAAACAGTAGCTGCTATTCTCATGTTTACTATCAGCTCACTGTAGCTCTGTCATATCTGGATGTAAGGCATTCCTTTCTATGCTGGCCAGTAGGGCTAATTTATTGCTTAGTAATTTTCTTGCTGTTGAGTAGCACTTCACATTGTTAACTGATTGGATTTAGCTTCTGGAATTGATATTGTAGAAAAGTCTTATTTTATATATGTATAATATTTAATATATAATATTTAATATATAATATTATATATATATTATATATATAAATATAAATAAATGTAGTGGGTAGGATATATATATATATCTCTTAAATGTAGTGGGTAGAAAACAAGCTAGATGATGCTGTAGTTTCCCCTTGATATAGTTCTCTTAAGTGTATGACTAAATAATGTTTTAGCAATTTCCTGGGTTTTTTTCATGTGTTTACCAGTAATTGAAATAGCCTGACTCACATGTTAGGTATTAAGAGCCTTGAAATCACTCTTTTAGGCCATTCAAAATTCATACTAGAACTTAGTTTCTTTTTAACTTAAAAAGAAAAAAAAAGATCAGGTGCAGTGGCTCATGCTTGTAATCTCAGGACTTTGGGAGGCCAAGTTGGAAGGATTGCTTGAAACAAGGAATTTGAGACCAGCCTGCGTAACACAAGGAGACCTCATCTCTACAAAAAATTTAAAAAATTAGCTGGGTGTGGTGGTGGCATGTGCCTGTAGTCCCAGCTACTCAGGAGGCTGAAGTGGGAGGATTGCTTGAGCCGGCAAGTTTGAGGCTGCAGTGAGCAATGATCGTGCCACTGCACTCCAGCTTGGGTGACAGTGAGACCCTATCTTTAAAAAAAAAAAAAAACAAACTGTTACTAGGTAGTGAAATTGAACATGATTCCTAACTTTGGAATAATTAATTAAGCTAAATAATTAAGACTTGGAAACCTTTTCATTTCTCATAATTTTAAAGGGAATAATCACAAATAACAGTGGTTTTGAGTAGCAGTAATTTCAGAATTATTTAACACTATTTAGCATTTGTCTTTGCTATGTATTGTAAAATTTTTGTTTAGCCAAAATACTACTTAGACTGTGTAGAGCAGAAAATATATACACTTCAATAACTTCGTATATTTTTCTTATAGCATTGTATTAGTGATGTGCTTCTTTGAAAATTATGCTTCTGGGTCCAAATAAGTGCCCTTAATTTCAGCATACTCCAGAGGATCATTTTAAGTCTCAAATGAATAGCCTCTGTTCTGTCCCCTGCCCCCTAAGTTATTTAAGCAAGTCTTTAAAATTTTTTTGTATATAAATTAATTAGTAGGCTTTAAAATGTAAAAAGAATACTATGGAATTTTAGAGCAGGAGGAGATCTATGCATTTTGGTTGAACAGAATTGAGTATTTTAGTTGAAATGCTCTCATTTTACAAAAGATGAAACCAAGTACTAGAAAGAAGAAAGGACACACTCAAGCCCTAGGGAGAGTAACTGGCTTGCTTGGGGGCATCTTAGTAACTACAGTGAGAACATATTACTGGTATCCAGGTAGCCATTTGTTCATTTATTTAAAATTTTTATCACCATGGAGTTAAGATTCAGAAAACATGATTTTCCATATAAGCCATTTTAAGAATGGAAAATACGTAGAATTTTTTCTTCTGCAACTACAGGGGAAATATTAGCATCTGAGTTTTGGCTTAATGAGACAATAAGAGTTCAGTTCCAAAATGTTTTTGTATCAGCAAGGAAACTCTACTAGAAACGTTCATTTCGAGCAATGATAAGTTGGAATTTGGGTGATCCTGGTAGCAGGGGTGGTTCATTTGCACTTGTTTTCCCAGGTGTTGCTCTCTTGCCATTCGTGGATGAGCGAAGGCTACGAGCTGCCCTAGAAGAGGTATACCCAGACCTCACTCCAGAAGAGAGTAAGAATTATACTTCTTAGTTAATATTGATCTGTGTAATGTACACTTTATATTTCTGTATAAAATTAGACCTTCCTTCTCCCGTTTGTCAGATTTCCCATAAAGGGGGTATAAATCATTGATTTTATTTTCTTATTACAGACGTTGACTTTGCTTCTTAATTCATTATCTGTAAGTTGAGTAGTAGTTAAATAAAATGTTTTAACTTACAAGTATTTGTAAAATTTTTAAAAAAGCAATACTTCAACAATATCCTTTGACATTTTGATTCTTATATGACATGCACACACGAAAGTATCTTTTGCCTGTTGGGAAGATATTATTCATTTTCTCCATCTGCCTTCTTCCCTACTCCTCCTTTCTCCCCAGTAATAACTACTTTGTTTAAAAGGTTAGGGTGAAACAAAAGCATATGCTCTTAGAGTGCTAACTTGAAATATGACATAAAAGGAGGCAATTTGTAATTAATACTGACAGTAAAAAGTATTCATATTCGGAAATTGCAAAGCTGGGCTCTATTGAAAAATTTAATACCATTATAATAAGCCTCTAGAAACAATTTCTGTATCAAAAAGATTGTCTTTTAGAACAATCTTTTCATCAAATGACACTGTTTATGTTTCCTTAGGGAATGATTATGTATTTCTTATACTAAGAAAATGAGTTTATTATAAATAAGAAAATATTGCCCTTTATCTTGCAGTATATTCATACGTATTTCAGTGGGTTTTTTTTCCTGATAACTATTGATCTTTTTGAAACTTTTTTGTTAAAATATTTTTTTCCCCATAGAGGCACATCACACATTTGGATCTATCACTATAATTAAAAAAAATTTTTAAAATTGATATGTAATAGTTACACATATATTTTGGGTCCATCTGATATTTTGATACCTATATACAATATGTGATCAAAATAGGGTAATTGGGATATCCATCACCTCACATTTATCTTTTCTTTGTGTTGGGAACATTACAGTTTCTTTCTTTTATTTTGAAATATGTAATAAATTACTAACTTCTCCACAGTACTATCAAATACTAGAACTTACTCTTGTCTAACCTATCACTTTAAAATTATTTTTCATAAATTTTATAATTAAGTTCTTAACACTTAGATGCTTTCCCTTGTTTTATGCTCATAAAAATTGGTCTTGCAGGTACAATTTTTTTATGTGTAGGTCTTATTCTTTTCTTTCTCCCTAGCCAGAAGAAACAGCCTTGGAGGTGATGTCTTATTTGTGGGGAAACATCACCCACTCCATGACTTCATTTTAGAGCTGTACCAGACAGGTTCCACAGAGGTATGTTACGCAATTTGGTTAATTAGAAATGCACTTTTAAAATTTTGGTAAAATATGCATAACATAAAATTTACCATTGTAACCATTTTTAAGTGGTTATTCTGTGGCATTAAGTATATTTACAGTGTTGTATAACCATCAGCACTTTTTCAGAACTTTTTCATCTTCCCAAATAGAATTTCTGTACCTTTTAAATAATGTTAAATAATGTATCAGAATTTCATACCTTTTTATGGCTGAATAATACTCTATGTGTACTTTTTTATCCACTTATCTATTGGTAAATATTTGGGTTTGTTTCTGCCTTTTGGCTCTTATGAATGATGCTGCTATGAACACTCAAGAATCTGCTTGAGTCCCAGTTTTCCATTCTTTGCATATGAGATCAGGAATGCATTTTTCCACAGCCAGTGGATGTACCCCCTGAACTATGTCATGGGATTCAAGGAAAGTTTTCTTTGGATGAAGAAGCCATTCTTCCAGATCAGTAAGTTTCATTTTGTATATAATTGAGGTGACTGGAAGGAAGTTTAGTTAGGATTTTTTTCCTTGTTGTCTAAATGTTTATTTTCTAATAATAGTGAGAAAATTGTATTTAAAATAAGACAAAACCTTGCTGACTGAAAAATGCTTGGGTTCAAAGCCTAGCTCTTCAAAGTAGCTGTGTCACCTTGTGCAGGGAGCTCTGGGAGTCCCTTTCAGGATATTCTGAAGGTTAAAACTCTTTTCATAATGATGCTAAGATGTTACGGTGTTACTTGCTTTTCTTACACTTTCTCTCTTGAGTGCACAGTGGAGTTTTCCAGAGGCCTCTCAAGAGATAGAAGCAGAGGAGAGTAGCTATTAAATAGATTCTAACCAGATATTAATGAGATTTTTGAAAGTATACAACAATGACATTGTTTTGCTTTGTAAAAAAATAGCTTTTTATAAGAATGTTATTTATGTTAACATGTAGGGTTATCTTTTAGTATTTTAAAAATTTCTTAGTCATAATTTTTAATGGGTAAATGTTCATAAATATAACCACTATAAACAAAAGCCCTTTGAGATTTAAGAATGTAAAAGGGTTCTGAGACCAGAGTTTGTGAACCACATGTCAAGGGTACATTTCCAGGAATGGAACTGCTGGCCATAGAGTATGTGTATCTTCATTTTTTTTCCTAGGTAATATTTCTAGGTGGTTTGTCAAGGTGGTTACACTGTGTTGTAATCCCAGTGGCAGTTTGTGAGAGATCTTGTTGCTCTACGTTTTGGCAAACCCTTGTCACAGCTTTAATTTCTGTCAGTCTGGTGGATGCTCATTGACATCTTGTGGTTTATAGTTGCAGTTCTTTGAGTACTAATGAGATTGAATGCCTTATGGTTAATAGTTAACCATTTCATGTATGTGGTACTTACTCTTTTTTTAAAGATATAAATGGTTTTTATTGTTTTTGTTAGTGCATTCTAATGATTTATCTTTTCTAAAGACTAACAAACATAGCAACATCTTATTTCCACTTACCTAAAAGGTTACAGTTTACAGAGAGATGTTTCTTCTCTTGTTTCCTTCTAGAATAGTATGTTCTCCTGTTCCTATGTTAAGGGATCTGACACAGAACACTGTAGTCAGGTAAGTTTTCCAAAATTCATGGCATTCACCCAGAACACAGCTCTGAACTTGCAAATCCATTTTAAAAGACCTTTGATTCACAAGGAAATGGCAGCTGTTAATCCACCAATGCTTCGAGATTGGAGAGTCCCTGTGTTGCAGACCTTAGAGCAGAGCCTCTTAACTCTAAATTATGTATATTGTTAAGGTTACTGATTTAACATGCTTGCTTATCTGTTTTCTGGTTTCCCATGACAACCTGTAATTCTTCCTGGATTAGGCAAGTGGGAGGTAAAGAGTAGGAGTATCTAGCAGTTTGTTATATAGGAACAAACAGAACTCTACACCCCAGAGGTTCACACAGCTTCCCTGTATTACAGCAGACTATTTTACTTATGTTTATAATCATGGCCCTGCAGAGTTTGAACACAAAAATATTCTGTAGTATGTTTTAGTTAAGATGACATAGAACAGAATATATTTGTGAAAATTTTTATTAGCAATTATAAACTTAAAGGGCTTTCTTCTCTCTGGAAAACTAATTTATATCTCAGTTCTTTGGTGCTGACAGCATTTTCTATTGAGTAAAAATAATATAAAATGTAATATGACCATTTGGACTAAAATCCAACAAATTGACTACTCATTTGTATTTTATAATGACAAATCTTGATGACAATTTAGTTGTCATTTTCTCCAATCTTTAGGTAAGACTAAAGCAAACACATCTCAGGTATTCAAGAATTTGATAAAAGCCTGCTAATCCTGAATCCTCCTTTTCCATCCATTTTTGTTTCTCTCCCCCTCAGGAAATATTTTAGATTTTTTTTTTAGATTTCCCTTTGTGAAATATAAACATGTTTATTTCCTATCTTAAATGGATTCAGGTAGTAAATGATTGCCATTCTAGAAAGGCTTTTATTTAAAGAAAACTACTGTGAATTCGGAAAATCTTTCTGGATGAGTTGCTTACGTTTATCTTTACGTATAATTTTTTGTTTATCTTTACACCTAATTTGTCCTGGCTCTTTGTCTTTGTGCTCTTTTGTTAAGGGTGGAGTACAGAATTGAAAGCCACGCTCCTAAACCCATCACAAACAATCTGGCTCTGACAGATTCAGTGTGAACACTGTGTATTAACCCTTGGGGTCTCTGGCTTTCATTAAAGCATTGGCGCTTCAGGCCAATTAATTCCACGGTTCTCTCTTTGGATTGTCACATGTTTGCTTGTGCTTCTCAATTTTTCTGCATATATTCAAGGGCCTTCCTGCCTAACCCTCTAGAAATAGTTAATTCTACTTAACTTTCTAATTAGGATAGAGAGGCTTGCCCAGAGGAGAGTTACAGAATTAATGGAAACATTTTGGAATTTTTGTTTGGATGATGATGTTGTTGGTTGGTTGTTTCTGAGCCTAAAGGGGCCTTTGGTATTTAGTACATACTATGTTCACAAGATTATTAAATTTATAAAACAGGCTGGGCGCGGTGGCTCACACCTGTAATCCCAGCACTTTGGGAGGCCAGGGTGGTGGGTGGATCATCTGAGATCAGGAGTTCAAGACTAGCCTGGCCAACATGGTGAAACCCTATCTCTACTAAAACTGCAAAAAATTAGCTGGGCATGGTGGTGCATGCCTATAGTCCCAGCTACTCAGGAGGCTGAGGTGAGAGAACCGCTTGAACCCAGGAGGCCGAGGCCTCAGTGAGCCAAGATCACACCACTTGGGCAACAGAGCAAGACTCCATCTCAAAAAAAAAAATGTATAAAACAAATCCCAGATCTAAATGCATATTCAGGTGTATATTGAAAATAACTTTATAATAAAATCAACTAAATTAGGTTAATTTGCTGAAGATTTGTGGGAGACCAAAGTTAACTTTTCCCTTAAGTAAAAGTAATTTTCAGTGTTTTCTCTGAAGGGCGGCAACATTGAGGCTGAGATCCAGTTTTTACAGCAGGTTTTTGCATGTTTGTTTTAGGGCTTGTTGTACATTCCAGTGTTAAATTTGCTTTATAACTTTAACTTACAATTTTCAGATTTAAAAAAATCTCAGAATATACTCACCAGTCATTTGCCAGTTATTTCTCTTTTGACTCCTGGCATTTTTTTCCTCTTCCTTATTTAAATACATCTAGTATCCCATTTGATATTTGAGAAATCGTTTCCTCAAGTTGAGTTTAGGTAAGTTCTTCCCATTGTATTCATTCTTATCTGTAGTGCTCAGAAAGTATGTTATACAAGCTGTTGAAGTCCCTTAAATTCGTAGACAGACCCTTAGAGAATATAGTCAACTCTAACCTAGGAGATCATATTTTTTTCCCATTTCTAATTCCACAAATTATTCAACATATTAGCTTCTGCATGTGAGTTTTCCTCCCAGTCTGTCATCTGGAGGGTAAGTGCATATGTGTGCTTTTACTTTTTCAAGGCCTGATGCACCTTGGCAGGGCCCTGGCTCTGTGCTTGAACCCCCAGGTCGTCAGGATGCTTCCTTCCTGCCCAGGCTGATCCCTTCAATACCCTTTGACCTCCGCCTCTTCCTCCTGTTGTTTGGAGTGCTCTTCCTTTCTTTTCTCCACCTGCCCCATAGCCTGCCGTTTATTGCTTTGCTTTTCTTCTAAAGCATAATTTATACAGTTTTTATATATGTTGTTTCCAGCAGTAGTGTTGTTAGGTTGTTTTTTTTTTCTCATAGCACCTAGCAGAGTTCTAAACCCATATGTAAAAAGCTCAGTTGTTCATAGTGTTGCAACCAGTGTTTGCCAAAGTCTTTGAAGAGCGTAAACTTTTTTCTTCAGAGGAGTGTTTCTTAGACTTTTTGTATTCACTTTTGGATGAATCAGACAAGATATAGAATGTTTTATTCCTTCAAGGAGATTTTTTGTTTTAATGTGAATGTGTATGGAGATGGATTTTTAAAGTAACTATTTCTGCAGCATTTGCAAGGCTTATGCTTGGCAAGCAGATAACTCGAGATCCAAAGCCTGAAGGAAGTGGAATACATGCAGTCAGCAGTGGATTTGATGGTGGAAAACAGTTGGGAGGGTTTCACTTTCGATGCTTAATTGGTTAACCTCTTCTGATAGAATGTCACAATCCTATAAACTCTTTAAGTGTTTTAAAATGTCAAGTATATGAATCATGAGATTTTCCTGCAAGAACAGTTTGCCTTTGTATGCCAATTTAGCATTAATTATGGAATGTATCAGGGAAAGGTTGTGTAAAAATGAAACTTGATATTTGGAGTTTTCTGCTTTCTTTCTGAATTATGTTAACACTCTCTAACAGTAATACTTAAAATAGCATTTCTAAGGATAATTCTTAAAGCGAATCAGAAAAAGGTGTTCTATATTCCATTCCTTTTCTTTTGAGACTTTGCTACAATATTTTCTTCTTACCAGCAGTGCTGAAAGTGCTACTTGTGGTATAAATAAAAGCACTGTTCAGTTTCCTTATTTTCAACCATGCTTAGGTTTTAAATTTTTATTTACTTTGCCCTTGATGTGTTTATGAAGACAATCAAGCATTTAAAATAGTGAGGTTACCTATCAAGGAAAGGATCTGTTATGCTACTTGGGGGAAAGCTGGTCTGGTACATAAAAGCTTGATGAGTCAACAGTGTTTCACCTGCATTTGGAAAAAGTAGATGAAAATACTGTTGTTTAAAAATACTTCAGTTTACAGAATTAGATGAAGCAATACGAATCTAAACACAAGTCTCTTACCTCAGCTGGTCAGACTGTTGAGTCCATAGGCTGTATTAACTCATTTCCTTCCTCTGCTTCTCAGAGCTTGCGTGAGGGTGCTTCTCTCTTTACCTCAGTGTTACTTACTACTTCCCTAGATAAGCCTTCCACAAGTAACCCTTTTGCTTCTGATGATGGAATTTAAATGACATAGACATGAAAAAAATAAAAGACCTTCAAAAGTTTGGATCCATATAAAAAGTTACCTTTTTGAGTCTTTGCCTAATGGGTTCCTGCTTAGTCTGTGTGTTTGACTTTTAGGAAGTTTGTTTGAATCTGAGTCATGGCTGTTATCACATTGGAAAAATACATTTCTAAAAACATAGTAGATCTTAGTATACATTTTTGGGAACAAATTAAGATACTAAGAATCTTTCAACCCTTGGAAGCTTAATCCATTTTAGGAGAGAGTGTGTCTTCAAATTGTTCTCAAAGATCCAAGGAAAAATGATATTAATACTTTGGTATCATAAATAGTGTCCTCGTCTTTGAATGGAAACTTCCAAACTTATTTTTAGATACTCCTTTTCCATCTCCTAATGGTTTGTATTGTATTAAGTGTGTAGATCCTTTTGTTGAATGTGGTTCTGAGGGGAAGTAGGGATGATCTTGGAGACTGTCCTATTGACTTGGAAAGTTTTTCCCTTTCAGAGCATGAACATGAATAATGGAATTTTAAAAACAATTTTATTAAGGAATAATTGGAAAACAAATGGATTTGTTTTCTCAAACCTTAGTTTCAGCTGTCTTATTAAATCTCTTGTTATAACCATTCTCCTGCAGAAGTGATTATCTCTGTGACCCTGGGATTTTCTCTTCTCCCTGGGAGCTTATTACCTTGGCTATTTCCTTCATTTTCTTAGTTTCAGGTCTTTCTGTGCATGACTTGGAGATCTTCATCTGAGCTCGATCTCCATTCTAGTTCCAGCCTTACCATTTCATTTACTTTCCCAACGTTCCCATCCAAGATGTGTGTCGAAGACTGTTGCTTAGGCTCTGTTGGTGACCTCTTTATGGGTGTCCCTCTGCTCTCTTGCACACTGCTGCTGGGTTGTTCTTTCTGAAATTATCTTCGATCACTTTCACGTCCTCATTGACTACTTGCAAAGGCATCACATTATACTCAACACAAACCCTCCATGACCATAACCCACTTCTGTTACCTTTCTTCCTGCCCCACTTCTGCTCAAATGCGTTTTTACTCTAATTTAGCCCTTCTCAACTGGAGTTCCATGGGAGAATTCTGCCTTGAGATCTTAAAGCATCTCTTGTGTGTATCAGATTGTAGGTAGCAGTTTGTGTCCTGTATCTCTAGAATGATACTAGCTATGTTTTTTCCTTGGGAGAATTGAGAATGTACTCACTCATCATTTTTTGTAGGGCTTAATTCCCTCCCACATCCCCATTGAGAAGGGCTGCTCCAGTAAAACTGTACTGTTCCTTGGTACTGGGACCCTTTCCATATCTTTGTTCCATTTGTTTCCTCTGCCACCCTGTAACCAATCCTGTCTCATCTTAAACCGCAGCCTCTTGGATGATGTTTTCCTTGGTCCTCAGGTGAAATAATTCCCTCCCCCCAGTACACACATACCTTTAGCCCACACTGACAAAGATGTTTATATGGAAGGCGTATACACACACATGCTTTGACTCAGCATCTTTTCTGTGCCTGTTGTTGCATTTTCCACTTTCTTCCTTATTTCCCTTATTAGAAGGGGAGGCAGGCTTGATGCCTGGCGGTGTGCATGACCTCCCTCCCACCATGAACCGTGCATGCAATAGGTATTCTAATAGTTTGGCAAAGGGCTAAAAACACCCTGCTGAAACACAGATACCTGCTTCAAAACACTTTATTTGCAAGTCTTGCTTTGTTACTTGACTTTTTATCTGCAAAGCCCTAATGAGCACAAATACTTAACTACCATTTTCTCTGTCATCCTCTTAAACCTTTATCACTGCCTGTCCTACCTTGCCCTGCCCCATGCCATCTTGCCAGTACAGAAAATCTGAGCTAAAGACAGTTACCAGTGAAGAGTGAGTTGTAAGAAGAACTAGTTGAGTAATAAGTATTGTTCAGCCGTTGAGCTCATGGTATATTTATTGTAAGTGAATCCATTTTTGTGTACTTAAAATGAAAATTTCTGTAAAGCAGATAGACTCTAGTTAAAGTGGCAGTATTCAGAAAGAAAACTGCTATCTAAAAATGTCAACCAGGTCAATAAAACTTTTTTTAAAAACCTTTTTAACTGACTGTAAGTGTAATCATTGGAGGAATTTTGAAAAATATATTAAAGGAAACAAGTTACTAACTTATAGAGAAAAATCACTGATAATCGATTGATGAATATGTCTAGTCTGTTGTATATATGTTTCCCATGTCATTAAGGTCATTAAGTATTCTGTTACTAAATTTTTTTTTTTGAGACGGAGTCTCACTCTGTCGCCCAGGCTGGAGTGCAGTGGTGTGGTCTTGGCTCACTGCGACCTCTGCCTCTCAGGTTCACACCATTCTCCTGCCTCAGCCTCCCGAGTAGCTGGGACTACAGGCGCCCGCCACCACGCCCAGCTAATTTTTTGTATTTTTAGTAGAGATGGGGTTTCACTGTGTTAGCCAGGTTGGTCTCGATCTCCTGACCTTGTGAGCCACTGCGCCCGACCTTCTATTACTAAATTTTTAAAAATATTATCTGAGTTCTTCCTTTTTAGGAAGGACTAGTTTTTTTAACCAGTCCACTGTTATTCATACACTTGGGTTTTACAGTCTTTGAAACATTATGAATAATAGTGTTATAAGTATCCTTAAGTATAAATCTGGTGTATAACCAGAGTCCTGGAAGAAGCATTGCTATGTCAGAAGACAGACTTAGGTACTTACCAACCTTTGGGATAGATAAACACACATACATACCACTACCACGGCCATCACTACCAGAAAAGAAGTTCGACCCAGCTTATACTCAAAGCCTGAGTGTATAGCTTTTAAAAATAGTTATATTGTCCAGGCACGGTGGCTCATGTCTGTAATCCCATCACTTTGGGAAGCTGAGGTGGGTGGGTCTTATGAGTCCAGGAGTTCAAGACCATCCTGGGCCATGTGGGGAAACCCCATCTCTACAAAAAATACAAAAATTAGCCGGGCATAGTGTTGTGTGCCTGTAGTCTCAGCTATGAGAGAGGCTGAGGTGAGAGGATCTCTGAGCCTGGGAGGTTGAGACTGCAATGAGCTGTGAGTGTGCTACTGCACTCCAGCCTGGGCAACAGGGTGAGACCTGTCTCAAAAAAAAAAAAAAAAAAGCATATTTGTATAGTTTTCAAATGGTGAAAATTATTTTATTACTTAAAAATAACACATTAAGAGAGAAGGGTACAAGGGTCCAACTGTGAAGTTTAATTTTTTTTGTTAAGTCCATCCCCCCCGCACCATAGATTTCTTAGCTATTTGTGTGCATTTTTTGATTTTGCAAATATTTCTATTGGTATATCCATCTTTTCTTTATTAAAATAAGAGCTAATCTGCCTCAAGATGCTTTGGGGTTTTTGCAACGGACTGAACAAAATTAAAGGTTATTTTATTTTTATTTTTTGTTGTTGTAAACCTCTTCGACCTGTCTACAATATCATTTTGAAATTTGAGTTGGGGCAATGTCTGTTACTTCTCTGTCATCACCAATAGTCAGCTAGAACATAACTTTTCCCTCAGAGAAAGTTACATGAAGGTTATATGTACCAGGAATTAGAGACAGTTTGGTGAGGAAGACATTTAGCCATTTGTCAAACCCATTTATTAACTAAAATAATTTTTGGAGAGGACTTAAACATGAAAAATACCTCAGTCTACATGATAAGACAGGCTGATATAATCAGATCATTGAATTGTTTCTTGTTCTTTTCCAGTATTAATTTTAAAGACCCACAGTTTGCTGAAGATTACATTTTTAAAGCTGTAATGCTTCCAGGAGCAAGGTAACAACAGTAAATTACCTAGATTTATTTTGTACAAATGGTTTTCATCCCTATTACTAAGTGTTGTCTTTTTAAATGGTCAGAAAGCCAGCAGCAGTACTGAAACCTAGTGACTGGGAAAAATCCAGCAATGGACGGCAGTGGAAGCCTCAGCTTGGCTTTAACCGTGACCGGAGGCCTGTGCACCTGGATCAGGCAGCCTTCAGGACTTTGGGGTGAGTTGTCAGTTTCTAGCCCTTGTATATTTTGCTTTTTCTGAATCATCCCATAAAACAAGTCAGTATTTATGCCATATATAAAATTTGCCATATATATAATATATATAATTATATATTTTATATATTATATATAATATATATAATTACATATATAATATATATTAAACTATAAATTTATATATAATATATAATTATATATATTATATATATAATATAATATATATAATTATAAATTTTTTAATATATATATATATATATAATTACAGGAGCGAGCCACCGTGCCCGGCCCAAACCCAGTATTTTCATAAAGTTTATATATATAATATATACATAATATATATTATATATATAAACTTTATATATATTTTTAAATATATATAAAGTTTATATATAACATATATTATATATTATATAAATATATATAATATAAATATTTATATTATATATATAATATAAATATATATAATATAAATATTTATATTATATATATAATATAAATATATATAATATAAATATTTATATTATATATATAATATAAATATATATAATATAAATATTTATATTATATAAATATATTATATATATAAACTTTATGAAAATACTGGGTTTGGACCGGGCACGGTGGCTCGCTCCTGTAATCCCAGCACTTTGGGAGGCTGAGGCAGGCAGATCATGAGATCAGGAGATCAAGACCATCCTGGCTAACACAGTGAAACCCCGTCTCTACTAAACAAAATACAAAAAGTTAGCTGGGCATGGTGGCAGGCGCCTGGCGCCTGTAGACCCAGCTAGTCGGGAGGCTGAGGCAGGGGAATGGCGTGAACCTGGGAGGCGGAGCTTGCAGTGAGCTGAGATTGCGTCACTGCACTCCAGCCTGGGCGACAGAGGGAGACTTCCGTCTCAACCAAAAAAAAAAAAAGGGAAAAAAAGAAAATACTGAGTTTGTTTCACACATATATTTTTGTCTCACCACCATGGCCGACCACCACTACTACTATGTCCTCTCATAACATTGCTTACATACTTAAAACCAAGCAAAGAGTGGAGCTCCATCTTTAAAACCTAAACAGGCATTTTGGACAACACATTATTGTACACCACAAATATCTAACAGACCATAAAATACAACTGTTTTGTAAGTATTTTAATAACTTTGATACTGCTCTGCTTTTCTTCATTTTTAAAAATTCACATCTCCATTTATGTATTGCTATATGTGTTGCATGAGAATTCTATTACTTTCTCTAAGACGTTTTACTGTTTTTCTGACTGTTACTTCAAGGGAATAAAACCTCCTCTTTACCCGCAAGAAAGTTTTAGCTGAATTAATTAATGTATGATGGAGACTCTTTTTCAAGTGTTAACCAATACATTGGTATAGAAGCCTCCAGTCTCTTAAATTTTTGTTTGCCCAGTGCTTGAACAGTGGTATCTCATAGTTGCTTGAATTGGCATTTCCCTGCCTACTGAAATTATCTTTTAATATGTTTATTAGTAATTTGTATTTCCTCTCCTATGAATTTCCAGTTTTTATCCTTTGCCCTTATTAGTTAACTGAATTGTCTTTTTCCTAGCTGTAGAAGATACTATAGAGTGAGGGGACTTGTAAACAATAACAGGTAAAGCTGGTATAGAAAGAGCAACAGGCTTGCCATAATGTTAATGAGTTAGGATTCATGCATTAATAATGATAACTTATAAATAGATGTTTCCAGTTAGTGGGGAAACCTTAAGATTCAAAAAATTATTTAGGCAGAAGGTCACCATCAACATGTAATTTATACAGCAAATATTAAGAGGGATAGTGTGGCAGAGTGATTAAGAGCATGGGCTTTAGATCTTAAATGTCTGGATTCAGATACCTTTTTTTTTTTTTTTTTAACCACTTAATATATTTGTGAACTTGACCGAATCACTCTGTGCCTCCATTTCCTTATGTCTGAAGTGGAGACAGTAATTATACCTACATATTCTTAAAATTATGAAGTTATAAGAATTAAGTGAGCCTAATGTCTGTCAAGCGCTTAGGGTAGTTCCTAAACACTATGTAAACATTAGTTGTTATTGTCGTTGTTTTGGAAAAATCTTCATTCTTAGTAGCAGAAAAAGAAATGCAGATTTAAAATAGTCTTAACTTTTTGCATTATTTCAACTGTTTTGGAAAGCAACATAGTATTCCTCTGAATAGAGCAGTGAGTTCAGAAGATACTCTTAACCTTTGGCCCAAATTCCTACCTCTTGGATTTGTGAGGAGGAAATAATTTTAGATGAGCATAATTATATGCCCAAATATTTATATTGTATTGTAATCTATACTACTAGTACAAAATGAGAGAAATGGTTTAGTAAAGTGTAAGACATCAACATAGTAAAGTATTCTATAGGTTTATGTGTTGGAATTACAAAGATGAAGAAAAGATACAGGCAAGTATTTGATATAGTAAATTAAAAATAGCAAGATGTAGAGTAGTCATGTATACAGTGATAGCAAGAACATGGATCCTTAAGGACAAAACTGAAACATAATGCAAAAAAAGAAAAATATGCAAATTATTTTTCGTATGATGTAAGTTGTAAATATTTAAATGGTTATCAATTAAGAGTCTTGGTGTGGCAGATGAACATTTGCTATCACTATTACCATTATGTAGTTTTGAGCTTTAATTATAAACCACCTTTTTGTTTGTATTATCTTAATCAGATCTGTTAGTGAAGATGTGGCTATGAGCATTTGTTTTATTTGTGTCAGCTGTGTTATGATGGGTATATCACTATACAATTTTTTTTTCTTGTGTTGGGTCCTTTTATAGCCATGTTATGCCAAGAGGCTCAGGAACTGGCATTTACAGCAATGCTGCACCACCACCTGCGACTTACCAGGGAAACTTATACAGGCCGCTTTTGAGAGGACAAGCCCAGATTCCAAAACTTATGTCAAGTAAGCTTTTACAAATCGGTTATTTTACATTATGAATTAAATATCACAGCAAATGTTGGTTTCTAATCTTCGTTGCTGAAAAAGATTTGTTGTATCAGTGCAGACAGTGAACTTTAAAAACATGTAAGTTAGAAGAGTTGTAAGAGAATACCTTATGCAAAATCTTTCATACATTTTTTATCTTTATTTTTGTGGGTACATTGTAGCTGTATATATTTATGGGGAACATGAGATATTTTGACACAGGCATACAATGAGTAATAATCACATCAGGGTAGATGGGGTATCCATCACCTCTAGCATTTATCCTTTGTGTTAGAAATAATCCAATTATATTCTTAATTATTTTGAAATGTACAATTAAATTATTGACTATGGTCATCCTGCTGTGCTATCAAATACTAGATCTTATTCATTGTTTCTAACTATTTTTTCATAGCCATTAACCATCCTCCCCTCCCCAACCCTTCCCCTACTACCCTTCCCAGCCTCTGGTAACCATCCTTCTACTTTCTGTCTCCACAAGTTCAGTTGTTTTAATTTGTAGCTCCCACAAATAGTGAGAACATGCAAAGTTTGTCTTTTTGTGCCTGACTTGTTTCATGTAACATAACGACCTCCGTTTCCATCCACGTTGTTACAGGTGACAAGATCTCATTCTTTTTTGTGGCTGAACAGTACTCCATTGTATATATGTACCACATTTTATTTATCCATTCATCTGTTGATGCACACTTAGGTTGCTTCCAAATCTTGGCTACTGTGAATAGTGCTGCAGTAAATGTGGGAGTGCAGATGTCTCCTTGATGTACTGATTTCCCTTTTTTGGGGTATATACCTAGCATTAGGGATTGCTGGATCATATGGTAGCTCTATACTAATTTACATTCCCACCAGTGGTCCATGAGAGTTCCCTTTTCTCCATATCCTCACTGGCATTTGTTATTGCCTGTCTTTTGGATAAAAGCCATTTTAACTGGGGCAAGATGATACCTCATTGTAGTTCTGATTTTCATTTCTCTGATCATCAGTGATGTTGAGCAACTTTTTATATACCTGTTTGCCATTTGTGTGTCTTTTGAGAAATGTCTATTCAGATATTTTGCCCACTTTAAAATCAGATTATTAGGTTTTTTTCCTATAGAGTTGTTTGAGCTCCTTACATATTCTGGTTATTAAACTCTTGTCAAATGGATAGTTTGCAGATATTTTCTCTCATTCCATGGGTTGTCTCTTCACTTTGCTGATTGTTTCCTTTGCTGTGCAGAAGCTTTTTAACTTGATGTGATTACATTTGTTCATTTTTGCTTTGGTTGCCTGTGCTTGTGGGGTATTGCTCAAGAAATGTTTGCCCAAACCAATATCCTAAAGATTTTCCCCAAAGTTTTGTTGTAGCAGTTTCATAGATTTAAGTCTTTAAACTATTTTTATTTGATTTTTTATATGATGAGAGATAAATTTATGGTTTTATTCTTCTGCATATGGATATCCAGTTTTCCCAGCACCATTTATTGAAGAGACTGTCCTTTCCTCAGTGTATGTTCTTGGTTCCTTTGTTGAAAATGAGTTCACTGTAGATGTATGGATTTATTTCTGGGTTCTCTGTTGTATTCCATTGGTCTGTTATCTGTTTTGATGCCGGTACAATACTGTTGTGGTTACTATTGCTCTGTAGTATAATTTGAAGTCACGTAATGTGATTATTCCAGCTTTGTTCTTTTTGCTCAGGATAACTTTGATTATTCTGGGTCTGTTTTTCATCTTGACTATATATGAATATATAGTCATATATTCATATATATATGAATATATGACTATAAATGAATAAGGTAATTTGGATTTCTTCCTTAATCTTCACTTAAAATCTGTTTCTCAGTTAACACAGGCAAAAAAAAGTATGTGGAAATGATTGCAATTTATTTAATTAATACAAGTATAATTAAATCAGATATGATAGATATGGATCGTCATCACTTAGTTGCCTGAAAGACAAAGGTGTCCCTTTCTTGATTCAAATTGTATCTCAATGCTACCTACAATATAGCCAGGGACTGCTTTAGGTAGACTATACCTTTAACCCTATATTTCTGGAAGACCTTAGTCTTTCCTTAACCCCTCATAATCTGTTTTATGGACAGGTCAGAAATGTTGACCACAAAAATAATTAACATGGCATTTGGATTGCAGTGGGAAAGGGAAAAGATAGTTGAATGTTAGACTTCATAGATTTTACATTAATTTTAAATCGTGTCCCCATTTAATGTTATTTTTGAGCTCCATTGCTATGCCCATTTATCAAAGAAGTGTAAGTCATGTGCCAGTGTTTGTTTCTCAAAATGAATGTCTTCATGAAGGCTTTGTTTCTCCATTCCTGGTTGTCTGGTTGCCACAAGGGCAGCATGGGGGAGAAGAAACAGTGTGGCAAGATGCTCACGTTTGTTAAATCTGAGTGTCATATCATTAAAACATTTTTTTCTAAATGTTTGAAATATTTCATAAAAATTTGATTTCCAAAAAACAGAGTGATGCTTTGTTATAGATACCCCTCAGAGCTGTTTTTAAACCGAAGCTGTACTTGTGAAAGAACGTGCCAGGTTAAAATGGATAATTGATGGGAAATATTTGTACTATGCACCTAGCACTGTTGTAATGCTAGTTAAGTTACACACCAGAAGTCCAGATTTTCTGGATGTAGTACCCAAGAAGAAATTGGTTCTATAGGTCTTACTCTTCCAGGGCCCTCTGTTTTTAGTGTATTCACTCTCTGTCTCTGTTCCTCTCTCTGGCAGTGTAGCTTTGCTGTATGACTTAATGACATTGAGTGGAGCTTTGTGAGGCTCTATCATGCAAACTATGGACTTCTGTTCAGTGAAGCACAGAAGGGGCACAGAGGTACAGAGTCAGTGGTCCTGTGGGAATCTGCTTGGTGCAGTGGTTAACAGCTGCTTCCCGTAAGATTTAGCAAATAACATTTCTAGGTATTTCCATGTATTCAGTATCAAGTCATACCATGTACAACAGGAGAGTCTAATCATTTTGAAGGAGCTATCTTTGCCCTAAGATTTTCCTAATAAATGGTGAAAGCATATCCAACATATTTTTAAAGCCAGCTGTTATTGACACATTCCTTATCAGTTTCTTTTTTCTTGTGACTTTTTACCATTTACATGGATACCATGGCCTTTTGCTTCTAGTAGAAGGATCATGTTCCAATAATACGGGAAAGAAGCCAGAAGGTTCTTTTATTTATTAGCTTTACACCAAAGGAGAGAATTTCATGCCCTTAGGGGCCTACAGTTCTATAGTTCTTCGTCTGCCTTCTTTGGAAATAGACAACTCTTGTTTGCATCTGTGTATTTTATTTCAAATAGTGGAGTCCCCTCTCTACTTTTATTAATATTACTTTGGTTAAATAACTCCTTATTTGCCATTGTTGTGGCTGTTATTAGATTTAATGTGTACTTACAAAGTACAAAATACTTACAGACTTTAATTAGAATCTATTCCAGTTAGAATATCTTTATTTCAGTTACGTCATGAAAAAATTGGGAGATATGTTTTGTAAAGTAGGGATTGATTTAGAGCAAGAAACAAGTACCCTCTGCCTCGTGACTTGTAAACATTGACTCAACTGAGGATTAGTGCTGGGACTCTAATGACATTTAACATCTTTTCAAAGGGCACAGGAATGGGAGGAGTGAAAAAGTTTATGGACAAAAAATTGGCAATCATGTGATATTTAAATTGAGCCAACAAGTGGGGAATTTGGGCTACTCTAGGCTGAGAGAAAATTATGAGCTTTGAAGTACATGGCAAGTAGTTGGGTGGTGTTAAGCATAGCATAACTGGTACAAAATTAGACTGGGAGCATACTTGGAACAGATTATGAGGGGAGGAGAGCTAATTTTTAACATATTTTTAGTGATTTTTAAATATATTTTTAAAATGCATTTTTAACTACAGTACATGTTAATTGAATAAAATGTGGCATGTAGCAATAAAACATAAAAAACACCCATAATTCCACAGTCCCGAAATAAGCAGTGTTTCTTTTTATTATTTCATGTGTGCAAGTTTTGAAAATTAGATTATTGTACGTGTATTTTTACATATACTTTTTTATTGAAATGTAACATATGTAAAGTGCCAAATCGAACCGTACAGTGTAGTTTTTATGAAATGGATATATTCATGTATTCACCATTCAGATTCAGTAGAAACGTGTCAGTCCTCAGAAGCCCCCCATTGTGTCCTTTCCAGGCACTACCCCCTGCCCATTAAAGGGAACCGCTATCCTGACTGCAGTATCATAGTATCATACATTACCTTTTTGTTTTTTAACATTACCTAATAGTTTAAAAAGCTATTACATGACTACCCTTTTAAAAGCTTGCCTTTTTTTCAGTCTTTGTTTCTGAGATTTATATTGCTTGTAGCAGTAGTTCATCCATTTTCTTTTTCTTTTTTTTGGTCTCCCTGAGATGGGGTCTTGCTCTGTTGCCCAGGCTGGAGTGCAGTGGCACAATCTTGGCTCACTACAACCTCCACCTTTTAGGTTCAAGCAGTTCTGCCTCAGCCTCCTGTGTAGCTGGGATTACAGGCATGTGCCACCACACCCGGCTAATTTTTGTATTTTTAGTAGAGATGGGGTTTCACCATGTTGGCCAGGCTGGTCTCCAACTCCTGACCTCGTGATCTGCCCGCCTCGTTCTCACAAAGCGCCGCGATTACAGGCACGAGCCACCGCGCCCAGCAGTTCATCAGTTTTCATTGCTTATAGTGTTAAATCATAGGACTATATCACCATTTATTTACCTATCCAGTAGCATTTGGGTTGGTTTCTGGTTTGAGGTTGCTGGATTGGACTGCTGTGAAACCTGTGTGTCCTTCAATGCACATATGTAAACACTCATGATGGGTATGTACTCCATAGGAATGGAATTGCAAGACTGTAGGATTGTGTGTATGTTCAGCTTTAGTGAATGAAAGTGCCAGACACATTTCCCAAATTACATTCAGTTTGTATGAATTTACACTCCTCCAGCAGTGTAGGAGAGTTCTGGTTGCTTCATGTTGTTGCCAACCCTTGGTGTTGTCAGTCTTTGCACTTTTAGCTATTTGACTAAGCAGGGAGTGAATATCTCACCGAGCTTTTAGTTAGCATCTTCCTGGTGACTAAGTGGAACATTTTTTAAAATGTTTATTGACCATTTGGATATTTTTGTTTGTGTGATGTAGTGTTCAAGGTTTGTGTGGTTTTTTAAAATTTGGTTGTCTATCTTTTTGTTTTGTAGGCCTTCTTATATTCTGGTTATGAGAGTAGTTTTATATTGGAAATATCTTTTTCCACTTGGCAATTTGCCTTTTCGCTTTATTATTGCTGTCATATGATGAACAGAGGTTTATGCCAGCATTTAGGGAATGTGGGTGAAGGGGATGTGGGAATTCTTTGTACTCATCTTGTAACTTTTAAGTTTGAAATCATCACAATAAAAAATTCAGGACAAAAAGAATTAATACTATATAATTGATGTGTTTTGATGTTTTAAGTAACAGTATCTTAAACATCACTTTCTAATTGCTTGTTTATATGTAGAAATAAAGTTGATTTTTTTGATATTTGTATCTGACATCCTTACTAGATTCATTTCTTCTAATAGTTTATATGTTCTTTGAAATCTTTTTGTGTACACAATTATGTCATCTCCAAGTAGTGACCATTTTATTTATTTATTTTCTAATCTTAATGCCTTTTTTGTTTGTTTGTTTTTTGTTTTGCTTTATTGCACAAGCTAGGACCTCTCGTAATTAATAGAAGTGATGATGGTAGATATTTCATTCCCAATCAGTTTTAAGGGGGAGACTTTTACTGTTTCATCATTAAATATGAGGTTTGCTGCAGTTTTTTTCTGTGTAGATAACCTTTATCACACTGAGGAAGTTCTTCTATTCTTTGTTTCTAGTGGGTATTGAATTTTATCAGATGCTTTTTTCTCTAAAACCTGGGGGTTTTGTTTGTTGTTTTTTCTTTGTTCTGTTAATATGGTAAATTACACTGATTGATTTTGAAATATTAAACCAACATGGCATTTCTGGAGTAAACCTAATTTCTGGAATATATCATCTTTTTATATGTCACTACATTCTATGTGTCAGTGTATGGTGGGATTTTTAAAATCTATGTATTATGAGAGAGATTAGTTTTATTTCCCTTTTTTGGACGTTCTGGGGTAGGGTTTTTCTGGCCTTATAAAACAAGTTAGAAAATATTTTCTACATTTTTGTTCTCTGTATGGGTTATCGTAAGATTGTCGTCATTTCTTAATTTTTAGAAGAATTCAGTGGCCAAGCCAGTTGGGCTTAGAGATTCCTTTATGAAAAGGTTTTCAATTATAGATTCAAATTTTTTAGTTCTGGCTTTTCAGATTTTTCAGTAATTCTTATGTTGGTTTTGGTAAGTTCTTTTTTTTTTTTTTTGGTGGGAATGTGCCCATTCTAAAATTTCAAATTTATTGCCAGAAATTTTTCATAAGATTTTTAATGACTGTAAGACTTCAAAATTAAGTGCTGATACTGGTAATATATAGTCACTCTTCTTTTTTTGATTAGTGTTGCTAGAATCTATTTAATTTTTTTTTTTGAGAACCTATTTAATTTTATTGGTTTTTTTTCCCCCCATTGAACTAACCTTTGGCTTTGTTGATATATAGATATTTGTTCCTTTCCCTCCATGTACATTTGTTTTCTATTGATTTCTGCTTTTGTCTTCATTATTCTCTTCTACTTTTTGGGGGGATTAAATTGGCATTCTTTTTCCAAGTTTTTGAGATGGAGACTTAGGTCATTTATTTTTGGTCTTTTCCAATATATGCACTTCAGTGTTACAGATTTCTCTCTAATCACTTTAGCCTTATCCCACAAAGTTTGGTCTCACATATTTATTATCATTTAGTTCATGGTATTTTCTGATTTTTATTTTTTATTATGTACCCATGGATTATTTAGAAGTATATTGCTTAATTTTTTTTTAATTTATAGGGCTTTTCCAATAATCTTTTAAAAATATATTTATTTCTTAACTGCAGGCTAAATTTCTAGAAATGGTATTGCTGGATCAGAAGGTATGGTGAATTTCTAGACTTTTGGTCAGTATCACCACATTAACCTCTAAATAAGAGTATACCAATTTGTACTTCCTACAATAGCATATGAGAATGTCTAATATCCCACTCCCACCAATACCAGGTGTTATTTTTTATTTTTTATTTATTTATTTATTTATTTATTTATTTTTTTGAGACGGAGTCTCTCTCTGTCGCCCAGGCTGGAGTGCAGTGGCGCAATCTCGGCTCACTGCAAGCTCCGCCTCCCGGGTTCATGCCATTCTCCTGCCTCAGCCTCCTGAGTAGCTGGGACTACAGGCGCCCGCCACTACACTCGGCTAATTTTTTGTGTTTTTAGTAGAGACGGGGTTTCACCGCGTTAGCCAGGATGGTCTCGATCTCCTGACCTCGTGATCCGTCCGCCTCGGCCTCCCAAAGTGCTGGGATTACAGGCGTGAGCCACTGCCCCCAGCCACCAGGTGTTATTTTTTAAAAGTTCTTGGCCGGGTGCAGTGGCTCACACCTGTAATCCAAGCACAGATTTAACCAGGCGTGGTGGTATGTGCCTGTAGTCTCAGCTACTCAGGAGGCTGTGGTGAGAGGATTGCTTGAGCCCGGGAGTTTGAGGCTGCAGTGAGCTATGATAGCGCCACTGCCCTCCAGCCTGGGTAACAGCAAGACCCTGTCTCTTTAACATAAAATAAATAAAGTTCTTGCTAATTTGGTAAGGAATAATGTGTCTTTGTTTTAAGATATGATTTTTCAATTTCTGCTTTGGTCATATTTTTACTGACCAGTTTTTCTTTTGTAAGTTGGCTGTTCTTGTCCCTTGCTGATTTAATTTGGGCACTAGTCTGTTTGTTTATAAGGTTTTAAAAACTCTAGAAGAATTAAGCAGATACATCTCCATTCTAGAACCACAACTCTGTGGGTTAAGGAGAGATGATAAGGGTCTGAACTACACTGGCAGAATGGATCCAAAGTCCGGAAGGTGGGAGGAAGGGAAGGCTGAAAGTCTGGATAATTGAATATGAAGAGTGAGGAGGAGAGGGAGAAGGGAATGAAGAGTCCTGTGTGTTCACTGTGATGCCTGGGTGCTTACTGAGGCCTTTCACAGAGTTTGGAAACCCAGGAGGGTGAAGGAATATGAAAGAATGTGATGAGTGAGTTTGTGGGGGTCAAAGTACCTGAAAGACTTTAGAGGCATCTGTGCTAGGTAGTCATAGAAGTCAGGTTCTTGCTCAAGAGAGAGAGGACGTAGTTGGAGAGAAATTTGGGGATTGTCTGCATATAAACTAGAAACATAAAAGCTCAAAAAAGAGTTGAATAGATTGATGGATTTCGATTGCTCTTGGTTATAAAAAAAACCTTGGAAAGCTTGGGTTAAGAGTTTGGACTTCCTAGAAGGCAACCATGTCATTTCACAAATCATTCCCTGATACTTTTGTAAGAAATGTATTGGATAAATAATTAGCTTCATCTAGAATGGTCATTAAAGTATGATAAGTTCAGGCAAATGCTGCAGACAATGAAGAAAGGAAATCTGATATTTTCCTAATATTCTTTAAACATAGTCCAACATATGATTTGTCGGTTTTTTCTTTTTCTTTTTTTTTTTTTTTGGTCAGTCTTGCTTTGCCACCCAGGCTGGAGTGCAGTGGCACAATCTCAGCTCGCTACACCTCTGCCTTCCAGGTTCAAGCGATTCTCCTGCCTTAGCCTCCCAGGTAGCTGGGATTACAAGTATGCACCACCATGCCCAGCTACTTTTTGTATTTTTAGTAGAGTCAGGGTTTTGCCATATTGGCCAGGCTGGTCTCAAATCTCCTGGCCTCAAGTGATCTGCCTGCCTCAGCCTCCCAAAGTGTTGGGATTACAGGCGTGAGCCACCACGTCCGGCCTGTGTTTTTTTTTTTTTTCTTTTAGTTTACTGTCATTAAGACTTCTGACATATTTATTTTGTGATCTCGTTACTTCTAGATTCAATATTTGTGTAGAACCAGTCTTCACCTATGTATCAATCTTCCATCCATTCATCCACATCTTGCTATAAGAGGAGAAAAACACAAAAGGAAGAGAGGATAGAGGGCAAGGAAAAGCATCCTTAAGATGATTTGGACTTGGATGGACGGGATTGTAGAGTGAATCTAAGTGCCACATCTCTCTGTTGCTTCCTCTGGCTATGAGGGCAGAGAGGTACTTTTTTGTCCCTAGGCAGATAGGCTTGACCAGGAAGGGGACCTGGTTCATTTCACCCAGGCTGTCACGGCTTCGAGAGCACCTCTCCGCTCTTTCCGTCCCTCGACAGACCGGCTGATCTCTTTGGAGTGATGTTGGGTTTTGGTTTGTGCTTCAGGAACCGCTGATACTGATTTTTATCTGATCCCTTCTCTTTACATTTTAAGTGCCAGATTTTGAGGGGTAGTATTATCCTTTTAAAAAGAGCAGAGATTCCAGTGTTTTAGCCAAGATGTTTTCTTATTTTCTTCCTATAAATCCTGTATTTGCCTAGATGCTTACAACTAAAATGTGTGTTATTTTTCTTTCCTATCCTAATTGGATATGAGTAATAATGTCGGTTGTAAACCTTTAAGATGTTGAGAGTAGTTGTTAAACCCCCCATCCAGTCTTGTTGAAACTGTAAGTTTCTGAGCCTCCTGATTAAGAAGCACAAAATCATGGGTGGTTCTCCTCTGCGTCTTCTGAAATTAATTAACATGAAGTGCCATCTCAACCGACAGCATAAATGAATGTGAAACTTTGAGATTGCACAGTGTAGTAGAGAGTGGTTACGGGGACATAGCCCCTGGCCTCACTCTGTGACCTCTGACAGGTTTGGTCATTGCCCCAGTTTCCTCATTTTGAAAATAGTACAGAGGATAAGAATATTTACCTGACAAAATAACCAGACTAAATGAATTTAAGTAGCTAAGCACTTAAAATAGTACGTTGTACATAATAAGTACTGTGAAAGTATTAAGTGATAAAAGATCATCTTTCCTTTTATAGAATTTTGAACTTTAAAATTTAGTCAAATAGCTTGTTTTAGTAAGATTGAGTTCTAAGCCATTTATTCAGTCTAAAATATTTTTAGTATCATAATCATTTTCTTCGTGTAGTATGAAATTGCACTCAAGAAGGGCCATTTGGTCAAACTGACAACTGTCAAGTGTCTGCTGTAGGTATTTCTTATTGTTGGTGTTTGATTTGTCTTTGATGTGTCAGTTTTGGCTGATGAGTAATTGTCTGAGTACTGATAACTTGTTGGAATCGAGTGTAGCCCTGAGTACTCAGTCTGAATAAAGCATTTGGTTTCTGTAGCCCAGAGAACCTTAAATGTGACTTCTCTTCATTTTAGTCTGTAAACTTGTCAATTAGCCACGTTGAAAAGTGATTTTTGACTAGTGCTATCAGTAAACATGGAATCTTTTCTGTGATTGCCATGCTGATTAGGTAAATTGTCACTTGAGAAGCTATTGGCGAAGCTTGGTTTACGTGGCCTTAGAGCTCTAGAAAAGGGGTAAGTTTTTAAAGACCAAAGGAAAAAATTTTCCACTCTCGCCTGTACCTTCTGAAGTGCAATTCACTGTCTCAGAATTTTTTTTCTTCCTCTCAAATGGGTCTTCTGTTAGAGCCATACAAATGAATGATAATAAGTTTGTTTTACCATCTACTTCATTACAGATCAGCCAGGAAATACTTCTGCTTTATGAATACTTCCAGGTTATATATGTTACTGAGAGCCATATGAAGAAATTTGGTTAAAAATAGCCTTGAAATATTTCTTTGAGCCTTTTTTTCTTTTTGGATTGAAAACAAGGAGTGTTTTAACAGTTGCATCAGAGTTTATTGAAAGTTTTGGAAAATTTGCTTAGGTTTTAACAAAAAACTGTAATTTTTGTATGTGCTGAGTTTATATGGAAAAAGAAAATTGTCCTGGAGGTGAGAGATAGAAAATGGAAAATAGAGAGGCACCTGGCACACTAGAAGTGATATATTAGAAATGTTTGCTGTTTTTTAAGACATTTCTAGGTGTATAGGTTAGACAATTATTTCCTCCTCCAAAAAAAGCATTTACACTTAGTAAACTTTACATTCCAGTTCTACTTAGAAATACTGCTGTGCTTAATCTAAGAATAACATGTTTGAGTCTAATGAATATATATTATGGGTGGTGATGGCTTCATCTCCATTAGCACAGTTTCTAGGACAAAATATACAAGTTTTTTTCCCATCTTTATTTTTCTTAAAACATTAGATTGTTTCTGAAGGTTTCTCTTAATGTAGCTGTATCTTTGTATTGTCTTCATTCGATTTTAAATTTATTAGGGAGCCACTGTGGAAGCTTTCGTAAGTACCATGGAGAATGTGTATCCTGCGATTATACCATACATAAAAAGACACCAGGCAAGCACAATATGGAATTAAGTCCTAATGGTAAAAAGGGGTGTGTTTCCAGGGTAACCGCAGTGATTCCAGGGGATGTGAAGTAGAGGGGTCCGGATGAATATTTGCTGTATTTCTTTTGACTTCTGTTACATTTGCAAATTTTGTATATATAAGGGCACTAAAATGAAATACTTCTGGGAACATTTTAACTGATTCTCACTAAACTAATTTTGTACATGAGCTGAAAAAGTGGCTCAAACATTGATTTTACTTTCAGTAGATTACTTTCTCACAAATGGTAACTCATTGAAATTCATATGTAAATGTATCTTAAGTTTTCCCATAGAAATAAACCATACAAATGAAATGATTGCTATTATTGTAAGAACTTCTTACTTTTATCTCTTCAGAAAATTGATTTTCTGATAGTGTATAGTCTGTAGTAATGACTCAGAACTTACTCTGGGCGTAGGGCGGGGAACTGTCTTCCTCTGTTTTCTGTGGAGTGTGTAGTAGTCAGCATCCTCCACATTGTTACTCGGTTTGACTGCTAGTAGTTTGGTTCTTAAGAAATAAAAAAGGAACTTAATTCCAATTGACTAAAGATACCACCTTTTAATTCACAATGGGAATCTGCCTGGAAGTGACAGCTGGTGAAGGGCTTCCTGCACCTTTCTGAGAGGTGGGTTTGGCACCCATGGGTATGGCTGCAGAAACTTTTCCAGTTGGCCATGGACTGAGGTGGGAGTGGGCTGTGGCAGCTGCAGATGGCTGCCCTCCTTCAGGTAGTTTGTCCACATAAAGAAAACTTTCTTCAGTCTGGCCTTCTCAGCATGTCGAGATGGGAAGGAAGCCAGGGCTGAGGCTGCCAGTTATGAGCTAGAATCATTGTGAGCAGCTAGATATTTTATTGATTCCGTGTTCTTTGTCATGGGGCTTTTAAAGCATGATTCTACTTTTTTCTTTCTCTCTCTTTCTTAAGTAAAAACCATATATATTTTTGGTTTCTAACCAGAGATAAGCTTTCAACTCTTCTTTTCTTTAAGTAATTTTGAAAAGCATTTTTCTAGTTTGTGTTTCTATTAAAATGTGAGCCTGAATACATTATGGTAAGCGTTGTTGTCCCTGGTCTCGGGAGTCTAGAGGAGGTTACTGTCCTCACATGGTGAACTCATTAGACAACTTCTGGAACCAGCAGTTTTAATTAGGTCACAGCAGACCCCGCTGAAGGTGAAGTGACTGCAAGCTGTGGTTCGCTGATATAGACAGGCCCAGATGTTTCTTTCATCCTATATCCGTCAGTTTATGTAGAAGAGCAGGAGCCATTTAATTGTTTCTTCTAGTTAGATGATGTTGCTATTTCAGCTTTGCGTTACAAGAAAACTATCAGAAAAGATGGAGAAGTGGGTGGTCCCTTCATTAATGTATTTTCTTGGTTTGTGTTGGAGAGATTGTGTGTGCTCTGCTTAATGTTAATGAAAGCAATTTATGCCTTCAGAAGGAAAATTTCAGGATTTCTGTTGTAGATACTATTCATTCAGTTTGTATTAATTCTATTTATGGAAAAGAACTAAACCTTTCCTTTTCCACAGCATTTAAAATATAAATGTAAAAACTGTGTGTAATGTATGTATCTTTACTTACACACACATACACACACACACACAGGATTATGTGAGTTTAGTGACCAGGGGTTACTAAACCTATTTTGTTATCAAAGGAAAAATAATAAAAAATTTGCTGACCTTGTTAGTTACTTACCTTTTTACATTTGTGGTGTGTGTTATTATGATACTAGTTTATTTGGTTTACAGTCTTTCTCAGATTTTTTTCAAGAACTTTTAATTATAAAATATTGGGTAGTTGAATATTGGTCACTTTTAAAAATCTTCTTAACCTTTCCTGTTTCTTTTTCAGATATGAGGCCCCAGGATTCCTGGCGAGGTCCTCCTCCGCTTTTCCAGCAGCAAAGGTTTGACAGGTAATATTAAAGTAGACATGACTTTTAAATACTTTCTGACACCAACATTTGGGGTTTATGGGTTTTATGGAAGCTAAAACCTCTGTGGTTTGAAATGTACTTTTTCCCACCAAAAACAATTTCCCTTGTGCCTATCCTTTAGGAAAATATATAGCTAATACTTTGAATTAAAAGACTCATGTTTAATATACTTTCTTACTTTTCTTGGTTCTTGGCCTTTATTTTATTGATGCTTTTGAGATGCCCTGAAAAATGCAACACAGCTTAAAACTGTATTAGGTTTTGGTCAGGCTAAACAAATTTCTTTTTAGAAGGGTTGTGCAGCTTAATGAGGCATAACTAATGGTGTTCCACTTTTATCATTTCTGTGCGGGCAATGCAGCGTTAGTACAGACCAACCATTGATTCTTGCTACAAACCTCTTGAAGTCCTAATCAGCTTCTTTGGTACAACTTTTTCAGGGCTGACAAGCCTATTGTAGGGCAGTGTCACTGTAGGTCAGTAGTTATTAGTTGCCACTGAAAACAGTTTCTTTAACTACTTAAGACTGAACTGAATTAAACGCAGAAGGGACTCAGAAGAGGATTATGGGATCTGCAGTCTAATAAGTACCATGGACTAGGAAGAATGTGACATGGTTTAATAACAAGGGATGTTTAACATATATTCCTTCATTGATAAGTTGTGTGCTCCTAAGTCAGATGGACTCTGTACGACAAGACAACTAGGCACGTTATGAATAATTAACATCTGTAGAATAATTTTTAAAGGCCAGCTTTAAGATGTATCATTTCATGATGGTTTTGCCAACATCAGTAAATGCAAAAACAAATTAAGCCCCATCATAATAAGGCTTTCTTTTTTGCCTTCCCAGTTTTAATCTGTTTTATTCTCTTCTCCTCTGCCATGTTAACAGTCTCTAATCTGTTCACATCTGAAATGAATAGTGTTTTTATAAATGGGATTCTAAATGCAGCTTCCCTTTTAAGAAAACTTTATAACTCTTTAGAGACTCCAGAACTTTATTTCATTGTTATCTTCAAGAGGATAAAAGGAATCATGTTATTCGATGTTTACTAATAGTGTCAACTTAGTGCAAGTCTCATTAAATGTAATACGACTAGCAATGTGTGTATTAATGTTTTGATTTTAGTATATGTTCTGAAAGCACACAGTATGTGCTGTTTCATTTTCCTCAGTACCACAAATTTTAAGCAGAAATTAAGTAAGTAAGGGGTAAATTTTTCCTAAATTATATACTTGGTTTCCCTATCTTATTGCTCACTTTCCATACTAATAATAATGGCGAATGTTTGTCTGCTTACAAAGTGTTAACACTGTGTTAACATCCTTTAATAAGAATGATTTCATTTATTCCTCCTAGCAATGCATTGAAATAGATGCTGTTATGTTTACATTTTTGCAAATGAAGAAAGTGAGGCACAGAGAAGTTCAGCAGCTTACCTAAGGTCACTCTTTTGTGCCATTCTTTACCAAGAAACTTTTCACTGGAACAAAACTTACCAGAATATTTACTCTGAGCGTAATATAAAGACGTAGGGACTTCAAAGGAAGTAAAGGATCTGTTTCCACTTCTAAGGCCCCAACAGCTTTCCTCCCCTCTGTTCACATTAAAAGTTTTCCTAAGATCATCATCATTGTCCCTTCCCTTACCCTGCTGTCCATCAGGTTTTGTTCTTATTCTACCCTAGCCAAGTACTAGTATTATTCTGACTTTGTGAACCCAGCAGGTTAGTGACAAGTTTTGTGGGAATGTTTTTTGGTTTAGTTTTAGTCAGATACTTAAAATTAAGCCTGAAAGCAAAAGGTAAATGTGAGCATAATAGAGTTCTATCATAAAAGTCTTACATCACAGACATTTAAGAAAGAGACCATTTTGTTCCAGAACCAGGTTTTACCAGTTCTTAGTTCAGTATGTTTCCACGACACTACTGTTTGTTGAGAATCCTATTAAGAGAATTTTGAGTGTCTTTTTTTATTACATTGCATTTCTTGAATAATTTCCTACTTTAAGATGGTATGTATAATCCATATATCCAGTAGATTTAAAAATACAACAGGAACATCCTCCCAACACAGACACAGCCTAGAGTTAATAGATACCCAGCATTGGAGTTCCCTTTGTCACTTGAGTTTTGCCACATTGTTTGGGTTCTTCTTGTCAATGGAGGCCTCATTTTCAGTCATTTGCAAGGCAGCCATTTAGTTTTTTACCTATGAGTGTTAAGCTCAATCATGAAAAATCTTTTAAATAAAACTCCGATTTTACCATATGCATACATTTAAAATATTCAAATTGGTAGTAGTTCACATCTCCAGTAACTTTCCAAAATAATTTGGAAACTTAAAAAAATTGTTCCTATCTACGATGCCAAATGGCTCAAATAAGTTGCCTTATTTATTAACTTCTTTTATTGATTTATTGATTGAGACAAGGTCTCACTCTGTCACCCAGGCTGGAGTGTAATGTCATGATCTTGGCTCAGTGCAGCTTCTGCCATCCAGGTTCAAGTGATTCTGATGCTTCAGCCTTCCAAGTAGCTGGGACTACAGGCTCCCACACCACCATGCCTGGCTGATTTTTGTATTTTTAGTAGAGATGGGGTTTTCCCATGTTGCCTAGGCTGGTCTCAAACTCCTGGGCTGAAGTGATCTGCCTGCCTCGGCCTCCTGGAGTGCCGGGATTACAGGCTGAGTTACTGTGCCTGGCCTAATTGCTAATTTTTAGAATTTAGGATATGTCAATTTCTGTGCTTCTATCCCAGATTTTAAAACATAATTTCCTAGGCAAATTTTTAGTTTTGTAAGTATTTGCAAAGTATATAATTAGTCTAGACATATGATAAACTTGTTGAAAATAAAGGCCTTTCTGTCATAAAAGTCAGAAGAAGGTAGTACATGACATCCTTGCTTTGTTCTTCTGTTTAATTTTAATTACTGATTTTTTTCATAAAAATTATATTTGTCAAAAACATTATAAGTAATCAATTCAAACAAAAAGAACTTTGCGTTTTTAAACTGTGGCTTTGTTCTTAACCTGTTTTTGGAACATAAAATAGTTTTGAATTGCATTTATAATGTATATTATTTATGCCAGCAGATCTTTCTAAAACTCAATTGAATTTTATTATTGTAAGACTCAAAAGAAAAACTGATCACAGTTAAGATGTGAATTGTATTTTTAGCCCGTGGGTTTTGCATTAATTGGCCCAGTTTTGATGAGACTTTGGTTACAGCACAAACCTTAGTTTAGCCCTTCACTCCTGCAGAGACTGGAAGAGACCATTCCTATCTCTGCACACGGAGCTCTTCTTGCTAAAACAGATGGAGACATTCTTGCTAAAATATATTTGTGCTAGTAATTATCCTGAAAAATAATTAAAAGCCCTAGCCATATGCATTTTCTTTCTGAGATAAAAACTTATTTTTAATTGTATTCTGAATTACTTATAACACATTGTTATTAGAGCTCTGGTTTCAGCTACCAACTGTAAAGAAAAACTTTAGCCTTTCTAGAGTTCTTTAGAGAGCAGTACATCTCTTCAAACCATCACACAAAAATAATTATCTCTGGTGTTGTTTTAATAAAAAGAAGGCAAGCTCCAAGTGAAGGGAGGAGAGTGGGGGTAGAGAGGATGGATTCAGGCTTGAATAGCTGTGAGAAGAATGCTTTACCCAATGAGCCCAGCGCCGGGCTTTTTTCCCCTAAGACCTCGGAAGTGAAATTCTTATGCTGATATGGTTATAACTGATTACCAGCTAGTCAGCACTTCAGTGAATTTAAAGTTTTATTGAATTCCTCCTAACATGGTCAGTGGCCCCAAAGCTTCTGATGTTCAAATATACTGGAGCATTTGCCTCTGTTTATTCTTTGTAGTGCCTTCCATAAAATAGAAGTTATGGAAAGTGCCTTAAGGAGAAAGTAAAGTCTTAAATGGTGATTGCCTTTAGAAGGTATATCCTTGCTACATTGTTTGTGTGACAGTTTTTAATTAAGTTATGATTTAGTACATTATACCTGTTGCTTTGCATCTGCAAAGTTAAAATAGTCACTTGAAGACAATTAAAACATTTCTTTCGACTAGTAATCTGCGACAGCAAACTGGGTTATAATAGCCGTTGAATCTGTGTTCCCATGTAAACTGTACACCAAATGCCAGTCAGCCCATGCCAATTAGTGCTCATGTTGCTAGGTCACCGTGGTCAATTGAAAGCTGCATCAATAGAACTTGAAAAGGTTTCCTCCCAATCAGACCTTCTGACATATTGAACAGAATAATGGATGGGAAAAAACAGCCAAGTCTCCTACCCTGGATTCAAAATACTCAGCAGTAAGAATTCATTTGCAACCTGCAATTAAGTAGAAAGAATGGATCCAAGAACGAGTCTGGACATTTTTGAAAATAAAGCCTCATTTCTCCTGTCTTGTACATGTTTACTCTTTGGATAGCATCTTAAATGTAGCCATCTTGGTGATCTTGGGTCTACATCTTTAAGTGACTAAAAAGGAAACTTCCCAATTGAAAATGAACAAAATAACTTTTAAAAGTCAGAACTTCTCAGTTGAGTTTAAACATCCATTGTAATAAATGCTGATGCTTCATGAAACATGTTAGATTATACTGGATATAAGGGACACAAAGGCCATTCTGATACTCTGTATCCCATATGATAAATCCAGGTAAATTGGATTGTACTAAAATTTCGAGATGATACCTGCCGATTTTAGGCTTTGTGCTGTATAATAGGTGTGGCTTCTGATGTAAAACTGGTACTTTCCTACAGAGGCGTTGGGGCTGAACCTCTGCTCCCATGGAACCGGATGCTGCAAACCCAGAATGCAGCCTTCCAGCCAAACCAGTACCAGATGCTAGCTGGGCCTGGTGGGTATCCACCCAGACGAGATGATCGTGGAGGGAGACAGGTAAATGGTTGTGGGATGAAAAGTGTACTGCTCACTTTATATTTCAACAAGCCTCACAGGACTCCGTATTTTCTTACCAACATTTCTGGAGAAGACACTGATAGAGTAGCTTGGAGTAGCTTGGCTGAACTTGGGTCTGTCATTAAAAATGTATATGGGTTGAGTACCTGCTTCACTAAATAGGTTATATACCTTGAAGATGCCAAAGAATTTCTAACCCAAAAGCCCTTTAAATCATAGCAGTCAGTGATAATTAGTCCAAATATAGTCAGTCACCAAAACACATTGTTTTTCCTTTAAGGATATTGTTCTTCAATAGAACCTAGATCCCTCTTAATGGGTGATGATTTTCTGGAAGCTGGAAAGTAAGTCTGCTTTTTCAGCTGTTGTCTTTTAGAAGTCATTTTAAAATGTTGTCATTTTAGAAGTCTCCTGCCTTGATTCATCTGATATCCCTCCTCATAAAAGAAATTTCTGCTTGATAATCTTCCACATATTTTTCTTTTCAATGTAAGCAGCTGTATCACTGAATGACTATCATAATTCCTAGACAAATTTAGTATATGTAAGCTTCATGTCCTTCTCTTTACAGCATCCAGTTTTAGCAGCATTTAAGACTGAGGTCTATTTGACATAATTTCCTCCAGCAATTTGACACCCTGGCCAGTATTTACATGCTCTTAATGGAATCCTTACTAGAGAACAAGATTAGAATGCTATGATTCAGAGTAATGTGTATGGAGTTTGGCACCTGCAGTGATGTGAAGTGGTTTTTAAATTGCTTACCTGGTGTTGCCTCCAGGCCTTTTGCAGTGCTTCACATATTAATTAGTAAGACCTCTCTTCTCACAGCTAAGGAACATATTTTGTATGTTTTTTGATGTATTCTTACAAGTATCTCCACCTTACAAGAAGATAATCACCTTAATTGCAAATAGTTAATTTCTTCTGAGAGTATTTTGTTACAGTTTATTTAAATCAGTTTATCGAATTTTGCTTTGAATTCTTTCAGCCCAGGACCTCTAAAAATCGTATCAGTGAACTAAAGCTCTTTATGTTACTATGGTTAGATGGCACTAGACCGTTTCAGTGATGAGCATTTTTGAAGTGAGGACATATTTGTAACTGGAAGAAACCTTGGAGAATGTGTAGTCTAGTCACCTCATTTTCCAAGTCAGGAACTGAAACCCTGAAAACCCCACACGGTTGAGCAGGAGAACTGGTAGCTGGCTGCCTAGACTGGTGACCCCAGTTCATCCATTTTCCTCTCTCCTTTGGAGATCTTCCTTTTAAAGGAACTCTCTGCTGTTACAGGAGGTAAAATTCTTATTTACTTAGAAGATATAAACCAATTGGTAAATTTATTATTCTTTTAGGACTTTTTGAAAATAACATTTCTTCTTTCTCAGTCTCTTTGCCAGGGAGATACTTTTTATTAAATCACAATTGTTGAAGCACTATTAAATTGCAGAAGTTTGTTGTTAAAAACATAGAATCATTACTTCATTGTATTTTTAGTAAAGTTTTATATGACCAAACAAGGCCTTAGCCTGCATTCTGGCCTTGAGTCTGCACATGTTCATGTTTAAAGTACTGAAGTGCTCTCTGGGTGGCAAAATGAGGTGGGAGGGGGTTCCATTTCAAAACCCTAGAGGCCTAGAAAAGGACTTATAATGAAGAGGTGTCAGGTTTATCTTTTGTTATACAGAAATGTTATTTGCAAACATACTAGGATATGTTATAAAGGTCACGGCTAATGGATTGTGTAATAACCTTAATATATCATTTAAAGCCCTACTATTTGTTGCTAAATAAAAAATCCCTAAAATCAATTGCTCATTTGGCCTTAACTGACTTAGCAAGCTCTTGCCTTGGTTAAAGCAAAGTTACTTTCCTTGTGTAATAAGTCTAAATTGATGTGGGTATCTTACCAAAAAGTAACTTGAATTACTACTGCTAGGACAGTGAGAAAATTGAGAACCACTGTCTGTACATGTTGTTTACACAGAACACTTTAGTTATTTGTGTGCATTTGTGATTGTTAAGGTTTTTTGGTTTATTTTTCAGTAATAGCATTTGTGCTAGCCTCCAACTTTGCAACAAGTCTGTATTAAAGCTCTGGATCAAAGCACCTTTTATGGGGCCTTTCCATGTGCTGTACCTTTAACACATACTCAGTTTCCTTATGATGTGTTTTTCCATAGAGGTTTAAAGTTAACTGACTTGCAGGAGTATCGGTCCAGAAAATAAACTCTTTCTTTTGTTTATTTTCAGGGATATCCCAGAGAAGGAAGGAAATACCCTTTGCCACCACCCTCAGGAAGATACAATTGGAATTAAGCTTTTGTAAAGCTTTCCCAAATCCTTTCATCATTCTACAGTTTTATGCTATTTGTGGAAAGATTTCTTTCTCAAGTAGTAGTTTTTAATAAAACTACAGTACTTTGTGTATTTCTTTTAACTGTGTATATTTCTACTGATCTGATCTCACTGTTTATGTTGCTTTCCAAAGATGTATGTTGCATAATACAGTGGATCTGAATTTATTATTGCTTATAAAACACATTTGATGGAATAGGAGTACTGGTTTTTCATAATGGTTAAAAATGAAACCAGCTGTGGATTTCAAAACACAGTGTATTCTAGATCATCTAAGATCCATGCTGATTTTTATTGCACAAGAATTAGGTTTGAACTCTTGAGCTGGAACCTCAGCAAACTAGAGTATATATTGTTCAGTATTTCTTTGGAAACATTTCATTAATGTACTTGTCTTACAGAAATTTCTGAACTTTAGTAAAAAAAATAAAGTTAAACTTTTAAAACTCTGTTTTGTGTTCTTGTTATTTTGCAGTATTTCAACTTTGAAAATCTTGACCAAGTGTGGTTTTTTAAAATTAACTTTTGCAGAAAACTATTTCTATAATCAGATGTCCAAACCAAAGGACAAAGAAGTCAATGAAGAAGTAGATTTTAAAAGATAGGGTCAGCAAGACATAACAAAAGCTTTAACTTTGTTGTATTATGTCAGTGACTGATCTGGCTAACTCAAAAATCTTTGTGAGATAAATTACATTTTTACAAATTTAATGTAGACTTCTCCAGTTTTAAGGACTTGTTTTAAATCTTCAAGTTGACAATTTTAATTAATGGCCAAATAGTCTATGCTCCTTAGCATATTTTTGTATGTCATTAGATTGCAATTTGTACTCATGTTTTTCCTTGCTACTAAGTACACCATAAATTGCTTAAATGTGTGTTTGGAGTTCACATACAGCACTTACATATGCATTTTCATTTGATTGCCAAAACATATTTAGACACACATACAGAGACTATTGCTTTGTTTCAGTTTTTCCCTCCTAGCCCAAGATTGTGAGGTAAAGCTTCTCTTTGACCTCCTGACTTAGGATATTTTTGCTTTAATATTCAACTGAAGCACGCTTGTTAAACTTAGTCTGTGGGAAAAAAAAAATCTCACCTCAACCTTGAATAGGAAGGTATTTTGTAGCTATTGAGTTCATTGCTAATGATGGGTGACCAGAGCAGGATCCTTTATTGTTGAGACAAAGAGTCTCTCCATCAGGAATTACCAACCCAACCCTTACATAATTGCCTTCGCTCAACATTCAAGTGATAATGCCTTCTATTAAATTTCTCTGTAAGTTTATCTCCCAAATATTAAAAATGTAGACAGCCATCTCAGTAAAGCATTGCATATTCCAAAGGAGCTTATAAATGTTTTACTGTTCATAGTTCATAGTCAAAACCCACAATTCCACTCTTTATATTCTCAGACCTTTAGTTTTGGCTTAGTTTTAAGCTGTCCTGAGACTAACTCAGTTTTTGACTGAATGTTTAAAGCACTGTTTGGAAGACATCTGAGCAAAAGGCCTGATGGAGAAACTGATGACGGCAGATTTCCTCTGCAGAACTGGCAGGTGTTCCCTCGCTGAGCCGGCTTCAGGCCCTGCTCCGTGACCTCACCCTTGCTTCTTCCTCTCCATCCTTAGTCTTCATCTCTTTCCAACTTGGTTCCGCGTTTGAATCTTCCAGGAAAATGCCCTGCCCATTTCAATCAGCAAAATGCTTTTCAGAGCTTTAATGTTTAAAGCTGTAAATATCTCCTCCAAATTCTGATGTAAAAATAAATTCGTTGGGCCAATTTTAAGTAGTTACTTGTACGCAATTATATTCTCTTTAAACGGCACATTTTTTCAGGGTCCCCTGTTAAACAAAAATCTTAGAACCTGGAAACAGCCTGACTACTCTGGGGCTAAGGGCCCGTAATGAGCAGTTGTCTTCCCTTTAAAGATCAAATGGGGTAATGTATGTTAATGTACAAAGCCGTCTACAAACTGGTATTAGATTGCCATTTAGCGTTACAAAGGCAAATTGGGTGTAATGAGCGATAGGTTAATTTTCGTACGATGACGTGGGATGCCAGGAACGGGCCGGGTGAGGCCGGGGTCCCTGCACTCCTTTGCTGGGCGCGCCTGGACCGAACTGAAGGGCCCGGGCGCCGTGACCTCGCAGCCGGGGGCGGGATGGTGGCGGCGCCCGGGCCCCGCGTGCTACTCAGAGCTCAGGTCCTAGGTGCTTGGCTCAACTTTCTCCCAGCGGGGTCGGGAAGCGCCGGGCCCTCGGTGCACGTGGGGCACGCGCCCGGCGCCTGGGTCTCCCCTGCGGCTCGCTAGTCGCCCGGCCCAGCCCGCAGACCCCGCGGCTGGCCCTCCCGGGAGCCCCGCGAGCCGGCCGCACGCACAGGATGGGCGCGGAAAGCCCCTTCCTCTACCCTCGGGCTCACCCTCCTTCCTCGTCCGCGGCGCCGCAGCTTCTCAACCTGCCGCTGCATCTCAACTCCCTGCAAGCAGCAGAGCTGTAGAATACCAGAAATGGTCTTCCTTCCGAGGCTGCCGTTTTAAGTTCCAAGTGTGAAAGTAACCGAATTTTGCTATGCTTAGAAATCTAAAATCTAGACATTCCCTGAAGAGTCAACTTAGAGTCCCCAATTTCTCGATCTGGCTCCGTCCCACTGACTGACGCCTCCTGCCCACCCCGAAAGGATCCTGGAGCTGCGATCTCGCCAGACTCTATTCCTAGTGATCCACTGCTCTGCTATTTCCCATCAGGAAAAAGTCACCAAACGAATGAACTAGCAAACGGCCCATTCTCGATGGATGTCCCCTCCACTCAGTAAAGCAGAATCCTCCTGTGGCTTGTTTCTCCACGCCTTATTTATGGAATGAGGGCCAAAAGAGAACAGGCTTGAATTGATGTGTATGAAATAGGAATACAGCTGTTCACTACTGCAAAATAGTTTGCACAACTTAAATTTAGGCAATGTTCCTAGTTCCTAGTTAAACTTTTTTAGAAGTCACCTAAACAATTACTGAAGGTTACATGGAATTTCGAAAAACGAAAGGCATTTCATTGAATTGCAAGTAAACATTCTAAAGCAAAAACCAAACCAAACCCACCTCTCCCAGAAACTTCCATTACCTCTAAAGTTAAAAATAATAAAAACAAAAGTGATCCTGAAATCACAAAGTTATCTCAATACTTACTGGAGAGCGCAAATTCCTGATGGGATGTGAATGCAGTTCCCCAGTCTAGGCATCTTCTTTGAAACTTCCCCAGATGTTCACCAAATCTCACTAGTAGTGAAAGGGTATTTATATTTTTAAAAATGTATCATCGTTCTCTGTCTCACTGGGTTGCAGGATAATAAGTAATAGTGTTTCAAAAAACTGTACTCAATTAACATACAGGGTTTCATCCACACATTAGTGTTATGGTAAGCAGTGAGGGAGTATTATCCATGCTTTGAACTGTGTCTGCAATTTGTGTTGCCATCACATAATGCATTATTTTCTCTTCAGCACAAATTCACATCTAAAAATCCAATTGATAGGTCTTTATATAATTATGGCTCACAAATTTATTCTAAAAAGTCTTTTAAAATCATCAGTATTCAATGGAGTTAACAAAGCAAGTCTATGGAAGATGCTTGCATTTAGTGAACAGGATTGAGTCTCTGATTTGCTTTAAATTGAAAGTAAACAGTCGCTAGCCGAATGGAGATTGAACACAACATCTGTGTTGATAGAAGTCTGACTACTTGTTCTGACCATTAGGTTTTAGTTCTAGGCAAAGACTTAAATAGAAGACAACTGGGTTACACCCCCATCCTTCCATATACAAAACACCCTTCTTGTGTCCTTCAAAACTGCACACACTCGCACACACAGCACTTCAATATATCCCAACACAGATTACAGAAAAGTACCTGCAATCCCTCCGTTCCTCTCTGCAACTTTGACTCTGGCTTTTGGTTTCCGTGCCTCAATTGGAAAAGGTAAGTTAGATTGTTGTAAAACCCAAAAACATTTAGGAAAAGGTCACATCTGCTGAGTAAGCATTTTTGAAACAGGTTTGCTGTGGCCTCTGCCAAACTTTGAGGGGCCTTTGTTCCACTCAGACCCTGCGCCAGTCCTCCCTCTCAGTTGTGGAGACACTTATCCTCCTCTTCAGTTAATGAGTTTCACCTAGTCTGGCCATTTGTATTTTTATAAAAGATCTGCAAAGCACTAATTGCAAAAAGAAGAAAACAGCTCGTTTTGCATTAATCAGAAGGTGGGATTCTATGGTAAAAACATTTCTATTTTAAGCTTCAAAAATCAAACCTTTCCCTAATTTCAGGATATGCACACATACAGTCAGTCAGTCTCTGGGTATAGAATGTTAAGCCCTTTGCAGCAATTATTTCTGGCTTGGAGTTTTTTACTCTTTAAAGGAATACTGAAAGGAATAAGATATGCCCACACAAAATACACTTTCAGAAAATATTGTATATAAAAGTTGTTTCTTCTTAATGTGACATATTTCTTAAAGAAGTGCACTTCTTTAGTCTAAAGGATTTTTGTTCCAGAAATAAACTGTTCATGAAGACTCATTTTCTTTAAATATGTTACCCGGAGCCCTTGGACTATAAGCTATTATTGTTTTTGTAGGTATTGGACTGTAACAAAAAACACTGCCAACCATGTGGGCTTTTAGAACGTTTTCTACAAGTAAAATTTCACAATTATGGTACTATTGTGAGGAAATCAAACTAATATAAACAAACATTTTGAAATTTGGCACATCAATAATAGATTTGCTAGCTTAGTTAACATTTCTAAAGTCATTCCATTAATATGCCAAAAAAAACCCAAGTTGAGAGAATTTCCTGTGGGTGTACTGTAGCGTTTTCTTACAACTTTGTCTGCTCAGATTATTTGTTCTTACATAAAATGTTTTAAAAATTAGATCTCATTTTCTAAAAATTCTTTTACGGCCCCTTGATAAAGGGTGATTCCCTTGCTTCTTTAGTGTTTTTTTTTTTCCCTCTGTGAAAGAAACTGGAGTTTTAAAAAATTACTATACAAGAGTCTAGAAAAAGTGCAAGTTTAACTTCTAAAACACCTTCTTATGAATTCATGTTGCACATTCAGAAAAATGTTCTAACAATGAAGTGAAACACAATGTTTCAGCCCCAAGCTGTAATTCTAAAATCTCAAATGTAGAAGAGGTTTAGGGTCTCCGGTAACTATTTGTTTTGATCATTTGCAAATCATGCTTTATCCATGTTATTTCTTTAATTTTCATTAATTATTTATAAGCACAAATCTTCAGCTTTTAGTATTTTTCGTCCACTACCAGTCATTTATGAGTAAACTGAGCTGTGTTGTCACATCATGACAACTAGTATTTTAAAAACACACCAAGCCATGTATAAACTTAATGAAAAAGAAATGACCACTTGACTTTTAGAAAAAAGAACTTGTTTCTTTTAAGTTATATTTAAATATCCATTTGAAACATAGGAAATATAAATCGGCATATTAAAGAGTAAATACATTATTTGTACAATAAAACACCAACAAAACCAGCGCAACTCCTAAGTTCTAAATATGGTGGAAAAATTATGTTGTAGTTACTTATTCCTTATATCTTGATTACAATTCAATAAATCACCTTTCTTCTTGTCATGCTTTGAATATAGATTAATTGATGTCAATTTTAGAAATTTTACTTGTTTGTTCTAGTACTTTATCAAGGTATTCAAATTCAGACAAGAAAATACCTCAAAGAGAGTAAATACCATGTTTACAGAAGGATAGGGTTATTTATTTTCTCAGTTGATGTTGGGAGACCAGATTTCATATACAAATAGTATACAACCTTTTTTTCTTATGGTGAGCTGCATCTTAGGGGGGAAAATCCTCTTTTAGGGTAACATACAAACACTCACTTGCCAAATAATCATCAAAACATTTTGAAATCAGCATTAAATTTAAAAAGCTCCATCAATCCATATAATCAGTATTTTATTTTGATTCCATTGCTCTATTACCTAAATGGCAATAATTCCTCTGCAATAATGTTGCTATGTGTATGATCCACCTTGAGCTACAATTCAATTTACTTTCAATCAAACATTAATGAAATTGCACTTAGGGGGCCCTTCGAAAATTAATCTCCCAAGATAAATTCCACTTCAAAAAGGACTCATTGTTAAAGCTGGGTTGATTTTTATAGTTACAAACGCCAACAAAGTTTCCAACTTTGAGAGCTGTAGTTAAGAATGCCGTGTGAACTTCTCCACCTTTTCGCGTCATTTAAGAACTTCTAGGAGGAGAAAATCACCACCTCAAAGCCTCGTGGCATAATGTTACACTACTCGGTTTCCGGGCTGTCGCTGTCCCCCGCCCCCAGCAAGAGGTTCACAGCCTGCTCCTCTCTGAGACCGGTTCGTTTTGAAACGCAGTTTACACGCGCGAGTCGGTTTTCGCATGCCTCCCCCATCCGTTCTAGCAGTTTCTTGCAGACCCTTCGGCTGCACCAGGACCTAGCCCCGGGTCGCCCTCGCTGTCACCACGTCCTGCCATAGAGCAGGTTGGCGCCCAGGACGCCGCCGCTGTACTCCCCGGCGGCCGCGTCCAGGGCCGCCAGGCCGCCCCCCGGGCCGTGCAGCGCGGGTGGGCTGGGCGACAGCTCCTCCAGCTCAGGTGCTGGCGTCGGGGCCGGCGGCTGCGGACCGGCCTGGCCGGGGGTGGGCGTGCTGGCGCCGTTCTGGCACGGCTTGCCGTCCTTGACCAGCACAGGCACCGCCACGCGGCGCGGGGACGGCGGCGGAGGCGGCGGCGGGCCCAGGCCGCCCTCCTGCTGCAGCTGCTGCGCCGCCTTGTCCTTGGCCTGCCGTTTCATCTTGTACCGGTGGTTCTGGAACCAGATCTTGACCTGCGTGGGCGTCAGGTGGATCATGCTGGCCAGGTGCTCGCGCTCGGGCGCCGACAGGTACTTCTGCTGCTTGAAGCGCCGCTCCAGCTCGTAGACCTGCGCCTGCGAGAAGAGCACGCGGCGCTTCCTTCGCGGAGCGGCTGCCGCCGCCGCCGCGTGCAGCGGGCCCAGCGACTTGGCGGCGTCCGCGATGCCGGTCAGCGACCCCATGCCGGCCACATTCACGCCCGCCGACGGCCCCATGAACCTGGAGACTGGGGAAGAGGCCCAAGGGGGAAGGCGAGTGAGCTCCAGGCCCGCCGGGAGCCGGTCCAGCCGCCGCTCTCTTCACGCCGCGGCCGCGACGCCGCCGGGCCCTCGCTGAATCCCAAGACCCCCTGACCGCCGCGGCCTCCGGCCCCAGCACGCCCCGCGCGCCCTCGGCGGGTCCCAGGGCACCACGCGCCCTCAACGGGTCCCAGGACGCCGCGCGCGTTCCCGGTCAGGTCCCAGGACCTCCCGCGCGCCCAGGGTCCCCAGAAACCCCGCGCGTCCCGGGCCGCGTCCCAGGACGCCCCGCGCGCCCGCTCGGCCCCAGGACCGCCTAAGCCGCGCGCACCCCGTCCCGCGCCCCCGCGCCCCTCGGCTGTGGCGGGAAACGCCTGAGCCGCCCGCAGCCCCGCGCTCCTGGCCCCTCTCACTTGACGAGTAGCGTGGGTCCGGGTTGGCGCCGTACCAGCCGGTGGCCGCGCCGCCCCGCATGCCGTCCGTGTAGGCGGGCAGCTCGCCCATGTTGCCCAGGCCGCCGTTGCAGTAGCCGCCCATGGCGCCGTGCGGGAACTGCGAGACGCCGGGCGGCATGTGGTAGGTGGCGGCCGCCGCCGCCGCAGCTGCCGCCGCCGCCGCCGCGGCCGCCGCGTTGTGACCCGCCATGGCGTGAGAAGGCTGCATGCCCGCCACGGTCGCCGCCTGCGAGGAGGGCCCAGGTGGCGGCGCGCGGTAGGCGGCCGCGGCCCCCAGGGGCGCCCCCAGGCCGGGTGGCGCGCCGTCCATGGCGCCGCTGAACTTCTTGTAGGTCTCCTCGATGGGGCTCAGGATGTCGGACACGGAGAAGGGCGTCGTGTGCTTTGGGCTCAACGACATGGCTCGGCGGGCGGCCAGGTAGGGGGGCCTGGGGCGCGCGCCGGCAGGACGCGGCGGCCGCTCGTCGCCGCCACCTCGGCCGCGGCAGCTGAGCCTGTGATGGAGTCGGCGGCTCGGCGAGCCCCCCGGGCTGCGGGATCTGGGGTTTATTTTAGTCCGGCGCCAGGTTTACGACAGACTCGGGGGGCGGAGCAACATCCCAAACGAGCAAACAATGGTCATTGACATCTTTTTCTCTCGCCCCCCCAACCCCCGCCCCATAATGGAGGCAAAAAAGGTAAAAGGGGCAGTTGGGTGTTTCTTGGAAAGATCACTCCCCGTTGCTTTTCCCATCTTTGCTTTTCCCATCCTTCGCTCCTCCATCCGCGGCCGTTACCCCAGCCCTCGAGCACCAGAAATAGAAACTCGGAGGCTGGCGTCGAGGCTAGACATGGACTCCGCGCCTGGCCCCGTCCAGACCCCAGTTTTCTAAAGTGACTTCGCACCAAAGTCCGGTATAATAGCGGAGTGGGGAACGTGCTGCTAAGTTTGGGGGGAGGGTGTTGCGGGGGCTCGCTTCGTCCTCTCCAGTTATCAGCCCCTCATTCGCTCCATCACCTAAAGTGTTAAAAAAAAAAAAAAAAGGCTCTTGGGTCCCACCGTAAGAGCGCATAAAGAGAGGAGGTACAATGACCGTCCTTTGCCATTGTAGGGCTCCCTAATTTATGCGTTTTTAGACCCGTAAGCATCATTTTGTGGGCAACCAAACGGGCACTTCCAAATTAGCTCAAAGTATCCAAGCCCAGAGAAGAGAGAAAACACACATACACTGATAAATACGCAGATGCTAACTTGTAAGTATTCTGTTTTTCCTCTGTGGGGATGGAGATTGAACAAGGGAAAGAGGGGAAACATTTTTATTTCCTAAAATGTTTCCTACTGAGTTTGCACTTGTAAAGTTGTTTTTTCTGCTTTCTTTCCCTTTGTGTGTGTTCTTACTCTCTTTCTCTCAGTAAATATCTCTGACTTAAGTTTATTCTCTCATCACTACCGTGATCAAAAAGAAGAGAAAGACAAAATATCAAAACTTCCAAATATTTCTAGTTGTTCGCAATGGGTCTTTTTGTTGTTGTTGGAAAAATATAACCTGTTCAAGCGATATGAAAATGGATGCAGAAATCAGGTGAAAATTGTAGTTTCTTTGGAAAAATACAAAACCATAGATAAACAGATTTTTTAAACTTTGTCATCCTTTGACTTGCAGTTTTACCCGAATACTTAGACATTATGAACTCTCTACTAAATACTGAACAAGACAAAGCATAAGACAAAAGCAGTGTGCAAAGCATATTGATTAAATTTTGAAAACAATCTTGCAGCAATAATAATGATAACGAGAAAACAAAGATAACACTTTTAAGTTTTCCTGGAAACTGGAGCAGGAGAAAGAAAAACAAGGAGAGTGCTTTCTTAAGCAATATTTTGTTTTTTTTTTTTTCCAGAAAAGGGTGTGTGGAATCGATTTAAGTTTAACCTGACAGTACATGTCTTGAAGGCAAGAACAGTGTTACATATTCCTTTTTCTGTTTGGTTTTAGCCCTTTGGTGGAAATGTTCTCCATGGTTTTGTTCTTAGGATTTTAATAATTGTTTTGTTCAACTCAGTATAGTTTTGCAAAGAATCTGCCCTTTCTAGGGGGGAAAAAGCCATAGGTCACCTATGGGAAGGAAGTGACAGACGAATGTTAAGAGTAATGTTTTAATATACTTTAAAAATAAAATGCAAGGTTACAGGAATTGTTTACAAACATCAGTATTGACTTAGCAAGATTAATATTGCTACAGTTTTAACACGATGCTACTTTTACAGGTCTTTTATGAACTTGAAACACATCGGCTAGGTCTTCATCCTCACCTGCACTGGAATTACCTACTTAAAAAAAACAAACTAATGATACACAAAGAAGCACTTATGTATGTATTTAAACACTTGCTGGGATCCTTCTGAAAACTACAGTTTGAATTTTACGTTTCCGGTTTAGTTTAAATTGTATTGTTTACTTGTATGTATTAGCTTAAATAAAATAATAGAAAGTCATTTCAAACGTTTCTCAGAGACAACAGGGTAAGTAAAAAATAGTTGCGTTATGACATCTGTGAATATAAAAGTTATTTGTGGCCCATTATATTTTACTTTTCAAGTTCAAACGTATTTCAAATATGAAACCCATTATCATAATCTCCATATTGATTAGTTGTCCAAATTGAAAAGTGTTTACAATTTTAATTTTTTCCAGATGATTATTACTCTGTTTTCAGGCTATAAATTTCATCTCATGTAATTTTCTTCGTAGAACTTTGACATAGCAGTTAACATCAAGTGGTTGTACTACAATTTTTGCTTATTTTGTTTTTCAACTGCATTGGGTCCTGTTTTAAGTGCATATACATCTGGAATGCTTCCATCTTTAAATTAAAAGCACTTTATCACATCTGAAGGTTCTCTGCAGAGAGTCACTTTCTGACTGCTTAGGAACTTGATAAGCCAAATAGTATTCCATCACTGTAGGTAAACAGTTCTGGGAAAGAAAAATCTACAATCTTTGACATTTCTTCCTGTCAATTGTTTGTACCTCATTCTGGAAATTACATATCTTCATGCCGGAAACGCTATTTGGATGTGTGTGGATGATTCTGAAAATTGATATAGTCTGAAGGATGTATATGTACATTTATATATAGACACAATATAACCCAATTGATATTCCATTGAAGCTTTGTATTCATTTCATCAGATTATCGTGTACCTAAATTATGTGTGGAAATTTATACTTAGTAGATTCTCAAATATTATTGACTAAACTGCATTTCACAGGAAATGTATTTCTCAGGAGTGTTTTCTCATTGTTTTACTTAAAAAACAATGCTGGCACCCAGCAAAATAATAAAATTAAAAAATAAAATAAAATGCAAATACTGCCTAAGGGAATACAGTGAAAAGAATTGGTTCTCTCTCTCCTATCCTTCAAGCCTCCTAGTTCTTCGCCTCAGAGGAATTTGGTGTTACCTGTTTCTTTTGGAATGGCCTGTCCATCTAGAAGCATACTACCATTTTACACACAAAAGATAGCATGCTCTATGTGATTTGGTACCTTGCCTTTTTCATAGTTTAGGTTTTTATAGTTTCACACATTACAACATTGAAAACAGACTAAGATAGGCTGTGGCAGATACAGAAATTTTTTCTAGACAAAAAGACAAGATTTCTCTAGACAAAACACTCCTGGCTTTCTGGCAAAAATGTGGTATTTGTTGAAAATCTCTGATGTGTTAGATAGCCTTAGTGCCAAAAATATTTAGCAAAAAAATTCTAAGGAAAGTGCCTTCTGCAGTTTGGATTTGCTCTTGGCAGACAGAAGCTCAGCGAAAGGGACCTGAGAGGAGTTGAGAAACTTCTGACATACCCACTTTGAAGTGGGGGTCCAGCCAGTACTTAGAGGGAAATATTGTTTCTCTAGGTGGTGAATAGGTTTTCAGTGGGTCTTGTATTTCCTCATCAAGACTGTTTGAAAATATAACTTTCTGCTTGATACCCAAAAACGTAAGTGCCTTTTAGAACTGAGACACTTGCTACATTTGCAATTAGTTTAAACTAGTTGTGAAATAATTTGATTAATGAGTTTTATGTTGTGGAAGTAGCCTTAAAATATTGTCTTTGCAGTTGGGAAGGAATGAAGAAACATCTTAAGGATACTAGTATTTTGCAGCAAAATTTGAGGTTATAAAGAGGAAAATAAAACTGCCATGGAGATGAAACACAAAGTTTATTTGAATTATTTTACCTTTTTTTGCTAAATTCATCAGTTTCTGAGATCTGGTTCTCATTTCTTTTTAGTCCCTTTATAAGCCTTTTTCCAATAGTGTTCATTTCAATTATTTTAAATGTCTTACAGTAATTTTACACTTGCATTTATAAGGCTTTGTTATTTCTATGTGACACAGTAATCCTTTCATATTTTCTTCACAAAATACAAACTCCTGGCAGTTTACTCAAAAAAATCTTGTGATCCTTTTCCTGAGATTCAGATATTTTAGACTGAAAATTGTTTTCTGACCAATGATAATTGGGATCAATAAACACATTTTAAGCTAACACAATTATTAGTACAGTGTGAGAATGAATAGTAGGTGATGACATTTTGTTGTCAAAATTATTATAATATGGTCCAATGAAATGATTCCTCCTCCCATCCCCCTAAGGAAAAAAACAAACAAGAAACCTCCCCTTCTAGGGTCAAGCTGTAACACTAGTTTTTACAGTCAGAGTAGAGAATAACACTGGGCTATAACAGGGGAGTAAAAATAGGGAAATTATCCGGTGTGTCCCAATTCTCTCACCCTAGGATTAGGAGCTTGAGCCACAAATTCAAATTTTTCTATGTTAAAAATCATTTTTTAGAGTAATAATACATGTATGGGAAAAACAATGGCAATATTGAAATATAATTTTTTATTTCTGAATTACAAGTTTATTGTATATTTTGTGTATATAGAAAGTTTAAAATATTTTGGAACATAGTGGTATTTCCATTGAACAACATTTTTTAGATGTTTTGGAGTGTCATTAAATGGCTGTTTTATAGGAAAAAGAATCCTCTGAATTTTAAACAAAACTATATTTCTGTTGGGTATTTTGTGTGAGGAGTTAGTTTTTCTAAGTGTTCCACTATGTTTCCAACACAACCTAATTAGAGTAAATACACAAAGCTTTTAAAAATACTTACTTTATAACTTCTCACATACTGTCACATTTTTCGAATCTGAGATTTAGTGGCTTTAATGTAAACTCTTTTTCTCCTACAAGTCTCATTAAAGATGTGTCATCTTGCATTTACAAATTACTTTGTAATTATCAAGGAAGGTATCAGTTTTTAACATCTCGGCTGAGTAATTGGGCTGTTGCCACCATCACTTACTTGAAGGAGAACTCCAATTTTTGATGTTTTGGTAAATTGATTATTAGGTTGTTGGATTTGTTAATAAAAAGTTTTACTGTGTACATTTTAGAAGGAACAGCTATGACAATATAGTAATTAGAGAATAATTTGCTCAATTTTGTCCCCTTTTGTTCTTCTGTGTACTACTAATGTTGAGGGAATAGTTGACAGATACTTGTATTCACATGTATCTGTCTGAATTGTAGGTTGAGAATTGTTCTTAAAAGGAAGCAATAGGCTAATGTTTACCTCATAAATCAATGCAAATTTTGGTAGATTTTAAGCAATTTATTGCTTAATAATTTGCATTAAAAAGCTTAATATGAAACAATTTCATTAATCTACTTTATTCAGACAGTAAGTGCCACAAGGAAAACCTGACTAATAAAGTTGCCTTATAAGATTTTCTCAAGAAAACCAAAACCCAAAAAACCTAATAAAATGAGAGTCTCAAACCACAACAGACGTGTCAGATGGACTTGAAAATTACTGATTATTGCCCCAGAATATCCAGTTTGTGAAATAAATTGTGGGATCTGACTCTAGTAAATCTAGGGTTTATTATAAAGTTTTTAAAAGTGAAGTACTAAATGTAAAAGGCAATTTGATCTTGTCACTGTGTAGGGAATTACGTAGGTGTAATACTGAAAAGGTGATTCAAACTGGTGTTTGTACTTTTAGAAATCATGGAAATTACACAAAAATGTCACAAACCACAGCCATTGGAATTTGGCCTGAAATACCAAGCCAGATAAATGAGAATTGCTTGAGAAAATCGGAACCAGCTTAAATGAAAGCAGCTTATCATTGGCATGTAGTATGTCTTTTAAAATGTATAATTATCTAACAGAAGGAAAATAGAATATTTGGAGTAGATTACCTCTTCAAAAACAAAAAGCATATACTATGTATCCAAGATAAATTTTTAAAAAACTAACTCAACCCTAAAAAATGGCAAACTTCAATGAGTGAAAGATTTTTTAAAATAACATATTCAAAAAAATTTAAATCAAATTTATATTTTTTAAAGTTCACTTTTTAATGAAGGACTAAATCTTGAACTGTAAAGGATATATTAAGGTTAAATGTTTTGCATAAGTTATTGTTCTAGGATTTGGATAATAGAATAATTTGCAAGGCCATTGTTTCAATACATTCTTTATATGTTTACCATTACAAACATATAAACAGAATACTCTGAAAGATCTGAATGGAAAGTATTATATGAAATTTTATTTTTCTATAAATATTGAGGCATATATATAATTATTTTTTGTTTTTATTTCTTAGCTACATCTGCTGGAATGAGATGTATGATGATTTAGAGTTGGTTCTCTTAAGTGCAGTATTTCTTTAGGATAATCAGTGATAGTGCATATATGATTGAGCTACTGTTGTGAACATAATTGATGGCAGAATGCCTTGATGCAGCTCTTACCAACAATTTATGGAGATTAAAAGGGTGGTAGAACTGGTGGGTTAGAAATTGCTTTCTAAAGAACTGGAGGATCGAAGAGAAACCTGGGGTTTCCAGTGCCCTCTGAAATAATCTTTACATAAAACCCAGGTTTAGTAGGTACAATTGTTGTTTAAGTGCGCTGCTCATGAAAAAAAATTTATGTGGCAGAAAGATTATTTGGTCATGGATATTGTATGAACAAATCAGGGCTTCTGTACCCATGTTAAAGGAAAAATGGAGAATGTTCTGTATATTTAATATGCACATGTGATTGTATTTAACTTTATAGGTAATAAATGATACAGGTAAACACACTTATGAAGATCAAACACGTTTCATGCCCAAGAAAGTCTAATCACGAATTGTCCTTAGCTTCCTGTATATGGATTGTCCCGTTTCCATATGTTCAAGCAAGATGTATCTCTCTCACATAGATATTTTTACTTAGAGACTCAAGAGGACATATGTAAGGCAAAAAAGAAAAACATAAACATTTATTCTTCCTCTGCCTTGATTCATAAAAAATCCGAGGCAGTTTATGAATAAATATATTTGTGCGCTTTAAACATTTAGTAAAACTCAAGACCTCATAAATAAGGATCTTATAAAAGAGTAGGAAATTAAGATATAAGTTGAAAAAACATCAACTAAACAGGCTATAAAGCCTACTGAATTCCTATAGTTGAGCCTCACATTTGGCTCTAAGCTTCCTCGTGGTCAATTGAAAAAGTCAGTTATATTTTCCTTGCATTTAGGAAGAACACCCTCCCAATACACACAGACATACACACAACATTTCTCAAGGAAAGAGGCATTTCCTAATACTCAGCTCTAAAAAAAAATTTGTCACGGGGCTTCATGGAGGGAGCACTGAATATAAACATCTTAATAGTTCTATAGCAGATGGAATTATTTTTAAATATTGGCTTGTTGTAGTGGCCATTCCTAAAGAGTCTGAGACCTCAACATCGAATCATCTCAATTAAGGACTCTAAGGCTTAGGAACAAAATATGGTTCAGGTTTGTAGCCTTCTGATTCAGGAATGCTTCATACTTTAAAAAAATGACTTCATAGATCATGCCTATAATCCCAGCACTTTGGGAGGCCGAGGCGGGTGGATCACGAGGTCAGGAGATCGAGACCATCCTGGCTAACACGGTGAAATCCCGTCTCTACTAAAAATACAAAAAATTAGCCAGGTGTGGTGGCGGGCGCCTGTAGTCCCAGCTACTTGGGAGGCTGAGGCAGGAGAATGGCGTGAACCCGGGAGGCGGAGCTTGCAGTGAGCCGAGATCGCGCCACTGCACTCCAGCCTGGGCAACTGAGTGATACTCCGTTTCAAAAACAAAACAAAAACAAAAACAAAAAAAAAAAACTTCATTGAAACCACAACATCGTTTGATATCCTAGTTATTAGAAAGTTCTGATACTGAGGCTAAATAGGTCACCATAATTTGCAGGTAACAGTCCTAGATCAGTTCTTTGATGCTGAACTGTAACTCTAGTTCTTTCCCACAAAGCACTCTAAATATAAGAGAATATTATATTATATTCTACCTATGTTTTCTCCTTTTCATACTAAAAAAATCCTCCAGAGCAAAAAGATCTAGAATGAACACATACAATTAATATTAACTAAGAATTTATTTAGTGATTACTATATGCTTAAGATTGTCTTAGTGCTTTAGAAAATTGGGGAAGGAGCCCCTCTGATATTAGAATAAACTTATTCCTGGCATTTATATCCTGACGTTGAGCAGTATTTTAAAATTATATATTGATGTAGTTTGGATGCTTGACCCCTCCAAATCTCATGCAGAAATTTGATCCCCAGTGTTGGAGTGGGGCCTGGTGGGAGATACTTGGATCATGGGGAGGCATCCCTCATGAAGGGCGTGGTGCCTTCCTTCTGGTAGTGAGTGACTGCTTCCTTTAGTTCTTGCAAGATCTGATTGTTTAAAAGAATCTGGCACCACCCTCCTCTCTCTCTTGCTTCCTCTTGCCATGTGATGCCTGCCCTCCTTCACCTTCCGTCGTAAATTGAGGCACTCTGAAGCCCTCACCAGAAGCAGATGCTTCTGGTACAGTCTACAGAACTGTGAGCTAAATAAACCTCTTTTCTTTATAAGTTGCCCAGCCTCAGGTATTCCTTTATAGCAACAGACTAAGGTATTCCTATATAGCAAGTGGACTAAGACATGTATACATAATATGTATTACTTTATGTACTTTTATGTACTATTTGAAATTATATGTTTATATCCATGTGAATATATCCTGTATATATATATGTGTATATATATATGTGTGTATATATATGTGTGTGTATATATATATATGTCTAAAAGAAAATGCATGTCAAATTCTAAATAGCTGACTTACTAATGAACTTTTCAGAACACATCCCATTTGTAAGGTGGGGATAAGGCAAAAATTGTAAACATTACTAATATTTATTTGTCTTACTAACATACTAGTTACTTTCATGAGCTTTATGTGTTTATCTCATTTAATAGGTACAATAGAAGAGAACTTAAGTGTCATCAACATTGACAGTTCAAACGTAAAGATCTTCTAAATAGGGGTGAAAAAGAAATCTTAAAGTTATTTATGGCTGCTCTCCTGCATCTCTACAAGGTTAATAGATGATGATTTATGCAATTTTTTTTTAGACGGAGTCTTGCTGTGTTGTCCAGGCTGGAGTGCAGTGGTGTGATCTTGGCTCACTTGCAACCCTCACCTCCTGGGTTCAAACGATTCTCCTGCCTCAGCCTCCCAGGTAGCTGGGATTACAGGGACCCGCCAGCACGTCCTGCTAATCTTTTTATTTTTAATAGAGATGGGGTTTCACCATGTTGGCCAGGCCAGTCTAAACTCCTGACCGCAAGTGATCCGCCCACCTCAGCCTCCCAGAGTGCTGGGATTACAGGCATGAGCCACAGTGCCCGGCCTGATTTGTGGTATTTTTGAGTAGCCGTTGTTAATGAGACTATTCTTACATTGCCAGATGATTTTGATGACTATTTTAATTGGATATTTGTTTTGTATACATTTTCTTTATAAGGGCAGCAGAAGGTTTGGAAGTTTCAAGTGGTTAGAGTAGAGTTAATGGAGCAGTAATAGAAGGTGTTTCTTTCCTCTAGGTACTACAGTAATGAAGTAATTTTCATTTTTGCTTTTTTCTTTTCTTTGAGACAAGGTCTCGCTGTGTTGTCCAGGCTGGAATGCAGCGGCATGATCATGGCTTTCTGCAACCTGTGCCTCCCAGGCTCAAGCAATCCTCCCACCTCAGCTTCTGAGTATCTGAGACTACAGGCAGGCACCACCACGCCCTGCTAATTTTTGTATATTTCGTAGAGACGGAGTTTTGCCATGTTGCCCAGGCTGGTCATACTCCTGAGCTCAAGCAGTTCATCACCTTGGCCTCCCAAAGTGTTGGGATTATAGGCATAAGCCACCATGCCTGGCTTGAAATAATTTTCTTAGATAATTGAATAATATAGTTTCTCAGGTATAGTGACAAATATTTGTAGAACACTGGCATTGATTATTATTAACTCAATATTATTAAAATTACTGAGGTGATAAAAGCTTGTTGTAAAACAAATCAAATAATATGTGGAAGTATATAGAGCAATGCTATCCAGTAGAAATACAATGTGAGCCACAAGTATAGTTTAAAATTTTCTGGTAGCTATGTTACACATAATGAAGAGAAATAGGTGGTATTAAATAGAAATATATTTAGGCTGGGCGCAGTGGCTCATGCCTGTAATCCCAGCTCTTTGGGAGGCTGATATGGGAGGATTGTTTGAGGCCAGGAGTTTGAGAACAGCCTGGTCAACATAGTGAGACCCCCCATCTCTAATTTAAAAATAAAAATAAAAATTGTATTTAACCCAGTATTTCCAAAAGGCTATTATTTTTATATGCTATATACTCAATGTAAAATCATTAAGGAGGTTTTTCTTGTACTAAGCCTTTGTAATTTTACACCTACTGCACATCTCAATTTGGACTAGTCACAATTCAAGTGCTCAGTAGCAGTGTGCTGCTCATGGCTATTGTATTGAGCAGCATTGTTCTAGAGCAGGGATCAGGAAACTATGACCTGTAGGCCAAATCTGGTCCAGCACCTGTTTTTGTACAGCCCAGGAGTTAAGAGTGGTCTTTACATTTTTTAATGGTTGAAAAAAATTAGATGATTAATAATATTTCATGATGTGTGAAAATCCTATGAAATTCAAATATCAGTGTTCATAAATAAAGTTTTATTGAACACACTTGCACTCCTTTGTCTATGACTGCTTTCTTGCTACGGCAGCATAGTTGAGTAATTGCAAGAGACTGTATAGCCCACAAGCCTAAAATATTTAACTGCTGGCCCTTTACAGAAAATGTGGGTCAACCTCTGCAAGAGTAAAAGAGAAAGTTACTTATGCATATATCCAATCCCACACCTGTTTCTAGAAGCAATCACTATTAGGGTATTTTTTTGTTTTTCTAGATCTTTCTATATATGTCTGTATATCTGTGTGTATACACACCCACATATATCCTATGGCTAGTTTTATTTATGTATCTATAACATATTTACACTTTTTAATATGTTATTACATATATATTCTGTGATTTCCTTTCTTTAACTATATTTTGTATCAGTTTCCACATCAGTACCTATACATATGTTTCTCGTCAGTACAAATACATGTTTTCACAGCAGTGCACATCTTCATAATTCTTTGTTTTTTTGTGAGATAGTGTCTCTTGTTCTGTTGCCCAGGTCTACTCACTCTGAGTGCATTGATGTGATCTCAACTCAGCAGCCTCCACCTCCTGGGCTCAAGTGATCCTCCCACCTTAGCTTCCCAAGTAGCTGGGACTACGTGGGTGTGCACCACCATACCTGGCTAATACAGAAATTTTTGTTGTTGTAGAGACAGTGTCTCCCTATGTTGCCCAGGGTAGTCTCGAACTCCTGGACTCAAGTGATCCTCCCACCTCAGCCTCCCAAAGTGCTGGGATTGCAAGTGTGAGCCACTGTGCCCAGCTGATCTTCAACATTCTTTCTAATGATTATTTATATTCCATAATATGGTTTTACTGTAAGTTATTTAACCAGTTCCCCATTAAGGAGTTGAGGTTTGTTCTTTCTTTTTCTTTCTCTCTTCATTCTTTTGTTCTTTAGTTCTTTTCTTCCTATTATAAACAGTGTTGCAGTGAACATACAGATCTTTGTGTACTGGTACAGAAATTTCTTCAGGACAGATTTCTAGAACTAAAATTGGATCAGAAGGTAAGTTTTTTTGTGTGTTTATTTAGAGACAGGGTCTTGCTCTGTTGCCCAGGTTGGAAGGCAGTGGCTCAATCATAGCTCACTGTAACCTTGGACCCTTGGGATCCAGGAATCTTCCCCACTCAGCCTCCAGAGTAGCCAATACTACAGGTGCATGCCACCATGCTCTGCTAATATTTTTAGTTTTTGTAGAGATGGGGGTCTTGCTTTGTTGACCAGGCTGGTCTTGAGCTCCTGATCTCAAGCCATCCTCCCACCTCAGCTTCCCAAAGTGCTGGGATTACAGGTGTGAGCCACTTCGTCCAGCCAGTCAGAGGATAAATTTATTACACATTAGGGTAGAGGTTGCCAAAGTGCCTTCCAAAAAGACTATTAGTTTACACATTAGTTTACGTTAACAGTGTTATGACTTTTCTCCCTACATCTCTCACCAACACTAGATAATAATTTAAAAGGTTTTTAACCAGTCTAAATTCAGTTTTACTAAGTACTTTAATATTTCTTTAATACTCTTCTACTTACAAAAAAATACTATTGCTCATTTAAACAAAAAGAAAAGAAAATTAACCAAGAAATATATCAACTGTAAGGGGAAAGTCCCCTGAAAATAACACCCAGAAATGCCACTATTATAGAAGTATTCCAGCTGAAAATTTTAGCCTACACTCTTAACATATTTTTACTTTCAACCTTGTTACTTTTCCTTGAGAGGATCATGGTTTAGTAAAAAGCAATTATGCTTTAGTATTAGATGGACTTCAGGCTGGGCATGGTGGCTCATGGCTTTGATTCCAGCACTTGGGGAGGCCGAGGTGAGCAGATCACCTAAGGCCGGGAGTTCGAGACCAGCCTGGCCAACATGGTGAAAGCCCATCTCTACTAAAAATGCAAAAATTAACCGGGGTGTGGTGGCACTTGCCTGTAGTCCCAGCTACTTGGGAGGCTGAGGCAGGAGAATCACTTGAACCTGGGAGGCAGAGGTTGCACTCCAGCCTGGGTGACAGAGTGAGACTCTATCTCAAAAAAAAAAAAAAAAAAAAGAAATAGATGGACTTCAGTTGAATCACATTCTACCAAACTGTAAAATTTGGTGGCAAATTTTACTTAACCTTTCTGAATCTAAGTTTTCTCATCTGTAAAAATGTGAAGTTAGATTAAATAGGTTTAAGTAATAGATGAAGTCACCCATTGTAGCAATTTTAGAAAATATTTGCTTTATTATTTATTTTATTCCTTTCTTCTTTAGTATGTCCCAAAAGTATATCTTTTTTTCTTTTCCTTTTTAGTTAACACCTCATAATTGGACCTATTTATGAGATAAAGTGATATTTCAATACACATGCAATGATCAAATACAATGTACAATGACCAAATCAGGATAATTAACATATTTGTCACTTCAAAAATTATCATTTCTTTGTGTTGAGAGCATTCAAAATCTTCTACCTTTTTCAATGTACCATAAATTATTGTTGACCGTATTCATCCTACATTGCTACAGAGCACTAGGACTTATTCCTCCTATCTAGCTGTAATTTTGTATCTGTTAACCATTATCTTCCTACCCCTGCCTTTCTTAGCCTCTAATAACAACAATTCTCTCTACTTTTATGAGCACAACTTTTTAGCTCCTATATGAGTGAGGACCTGTGGTATTTATCTGTTTTTCCAACTTTTCATTTGGATTATTAGTTTTTTTGCTATTGAGTTCCTTATATATTCTGGATATTAGTCCTGTTTCATATGTATAGTTTGCAAATGTTTTCTCCCATTCTACAGATTGTCTCCTCACTTTGTTGTTTCCTTTGCTGTGCAGAAGCTTTTTAGTTTGAGGTAGTACCATTTGCCTGTTTCTGTTTTTTGTTGCCTGTGCTTACCCATAAAATCTTTGCCTAGACCAGTATCCTGAGGATTTTCCCTATGTTTTCTTCTAGCAGTTTTATACTTGGGTCTTACATTTAAGTTTTTAATTCATTTTAGGTTGATTTTTGTATATGGTAAGAGATAAAAGTCCAGTTTTATTCCTCTGCATATGGATATCCAGTTTTCCCAGCACCATTTAGTGAAGAGGGTGTCCTTTCCTCAATTTATATTCTTGATGCCTTTGTTGAAAATCAGTTGACTGTAAACATATGGATTTATTTCTGGTTTCTCTTTTACGTCCCATTGGTCTATATGTTTGTTTTTATACCAATACCATGCTGTTTTGGTTACTATAGCTTTGTAATGTATTTTAAAGTTAGGTAGTGTAATGCCTCTAGCTTTGTACTTTTTGCTCAAAAGTGATTTGGCTACTTGTCTTTTGTGGTTTCACACATATTTTAGGATTAAAAAATTTCTGTGAAGAATATCATTGATATTTTGATAGAGATTGTGTTGAATCTGTAGATTGCTTGGGGTAGTATGATCATTTTAACAATATTAATTTTTCCAGTCTGTGGGCATGGGAGGTCTTTCCATGTTTTGTGTCCTCCTTAAATTCTTCCATTAGTATTTTGTAGTTTTCATCTTGGACATCTTTCACCTCTTTGATTAAATTTCTTCTCAAGTATTTTTTGGTAGCAATTGTAAATGGGATTGCTTTCTTGATTTTTTTTCAGATAATTCATTATTGGTGTGTAGAAAATCTACTGATTTTTATATGTTGATTTTGTATCTTGCAACTTTACTGAATTCATTTACTAGTTCTAAGAGTTTTTCTGTGGAGTCTTTAGGTTTTTCTATCTATAAGGTCATGTTCTCTGCAAAGGGCCAATTTGACTTCCTCTTTTCCAATTTGGATGCCCTTTGTATCTTTCTCTTGCCTAATTGCTTTGGCTAGGATGTTCAGTACTGCATTGAATAAGAGTGATGAAAGTGGGCATCCTTGTATTGTTCCAGTTCTTACAGGAAGAGTTTTCAGCTTTTCCATGTTCAGTCTGATGTTAGCTGTGGGTTTGTCATATATGATTTTTATTGTGTAGGTATGTTCCTTCTACACATAATTTGTTGAGAGTTTTCTTTTATCATGAAGGGATGTTAAAATTTACCAAATATTTTTTGTGCATCTATTGATCATAAGGTTTTGTCTTCCACTCTATTGGTGAGAGGTATCACATTTATTGATTTGCATATATTGAGCCATCCTTCCATCCCTGAGATAAATCCTACTTGACTATGGTGTACTATCTTTTTGATGTGCTTTTGGATTTGGTTTGCTAGTATTTTGTTGAGTACTTTTACAACTATGTTCATTAGGGATATTGGCCTGTAGTTTTCTTTTTTGGTTGTATCCTTGTCTCACTTTGGTATCAGGGTAATGCTGGCATTATAAAATGAATTAGGAAGAATTCCCTGCTCTTCATTTTTTGGAATAGTTTCAGACAATTGGTTTTAGTTCTTCTTTGCACATTTGGCAGAATTCAACAGTAAAGCCGTCTGGCGGTGGGTTTGTCTTTGTTAGTCTGTTTAGGCTTTCTATTTCTTGGTAGGTTATATGTATACATGAATTTATCTGTTCCCTCTAGGTTTTACAGTTTTTGGAGTATAGTTGTTTATTAATAGTCTTTAATGATCTTTCTGTTTCTGTGGTATCAGTTGTAATGTATCTTTTTTTTGCTTCTGATTTTCTTTATTTGGGTTGTGTCTCTTTTTTTCATGGTCTAGCTAATGGTTTATAGATTTTATCTTTTGTTTCATTGATCTTTTTTGTCCTCCCTCCTTTTTTTTTAGGCAGGGTCTTGTTCTGTCACCTGGGCTGCAATGCAGTGGCACAATCATGGCTCAGTGTAGACTTGACCTCCTAGACGCAAGTGATCCTGCCACCTTAGCCTCCTGAGTAGCTTGGGATCATAGGACCACAGATATGTGCCACTATGCCTGGTTAATTTATTCTTATTTTGAAATTTTGTAGAGATGAGTTCTTACTATGTTGCCCAGGCTGCTGCTTGATCTTTATTACGTTTTTGTTTTCATTAATTTTGGCTTTGGTTTTCCCTTGCTTTTCTACCTTCTTAAGGTACATCATTAGGTTGTTTATTTGGAATATTTCTACTTTTTTGATGTAGATGTTTATTGCTATAAACTTTTCTCTTAGCACTGCTTTTGCTGTATCCCATAGGTTTTGGTATGTTGTGTTTCTGTTTTCATTTGCTTCAAGAAATTTTTTGATTTCCTTCTTAGTTTCGTCACAGACTCATTGGCCATTCAAGAGAATATTAATTTCTGTGTAAAGTTTCTAAAGTTCTCCTTGCTATTGATTTCTAGTTTTATTCCATTGTGGTCTGAGAAGATATTTGAGATGATTTCAGTTTTTGAAAGTTTGTTGAGACTTGTTTTTTTGTGGCCTAATATGTGGTCTATCCTGGAGGATGTTCCATGTGCTGATAGGAAGAATGTGTATTCTGTGGCTGGCAAGATGGCCAAATAGGAAAAGCTCCCGTCTGCAGCTCCCAGCAAGACCAATGCAGAAGGCAGGTGATTTCTGCATTTCCAATGGAGGTAGCTGCTCATCTCATTGGGACTGGTTAGACAGTGGGTGCAGCCCACAGAGGGCGAGCGGAAGCAGGGTGGGGTGTCACCTCACCTAGGAAGCACAAGGGGTCAGGGAACTCCCTCCCCTAGCCAAGGGAAGCTGTGAGGGACTGTGCTATGAGGGACAGTGCCATCCAGCCCAGATACTACACTTTTCCCCTGGTGTCTTCACAACCCGCAGACCAGAAGATTCCCTCAGGTTCCTACACCACCAGGGCCCTGGGTTTCAAGCACAAAACTGGGCACCATTTGGGCAGACACCAAGCTAGCTGCAGGTTTTTTTTTTTTTTTCATTTACAGTGGCACCTGGAATGCTAGTGAGACAGAACCATTTACTCCCCTGGAAAGGGGGCTGAAGCTAGGGAGCCAAGTGGTCTTGCTCAGTGGATCCCACCCACACAGAGCCCAGCAAGCTAAGATCCACTGGCTTGAAATTCTCGCTGCCAGCACAGCAGTCTGAAGTCTTCCTGGGACACTCAAGCTTGGTGGGGGGAAGGGCGTCTGCCACTACTGAGGCTTGAGTGGTGGTTTTCCCTTCACAGTGTAAACAAAGCCATCAGGAAGTTTGAACTGGGTGGAACCCACCACAGCCCAGCAAAGCTGCTGTAGCCAGACTGCCTCTCTAGATTCCTCCTGTCTGGGCAGGGCATCTCTGAAAGAAAGACAGCAGCCCCAGTCAGGGGCATATAGATAAAACCCCCCTCTCCCTGGGACAGAGCACCTGGGGGAAGGGGTGGCTATGTGTGCAGCTTCAGCAGACTTAAACGTTCCTGCCTGCTGGCTCTGAAGAGAGCAGCATCTCCCAGCACAGCGCTCAAGCTCTGCTAAGGGACAGACTGCCTCCTTAAGTGGGTCCCTGATCCCCATGCCTCCTGACTGGAAGACACCTCCCAGCAGGGGTCGACAGACACCTCATACAGGAGAGCTTCGGCTGGCATCTGGCGGGCACCCTTCTGGGACGAAGCTTCCAGAGGAAGGAGCTGTCAGCAATCTTTGCTGTTCTGCAGCCTCCGCTGGTGATACAGAGGCAAACAGGGTCTGGAGTGGACCTCCAGCAAACTCCAGCAGACCTGCAGAAGAGGGGCCTGACTGTTAGAAGGAAAACTAACAAACAGAAAGCAGTAACATCAACAACAACAAAAAGGATGCCCACGAAAAAACCCCATCGGAAGGTCACCAACATCAAAGATCAAAGGTAGGTAAATCCATGAAGATGAGGAAAAACTAGTGCAAAAATGCTGAAGATTCCAAAAACCAGAATGCTGCTTCTCCTCCAAAGGTTCACAACTCCTTGCCAGCAAGGGAACAAAACTGGACAGAGAATAAGTTTGACAAATTGACAGAAGTAGGCATCAGAAGATGGGTAATAAACTCCTCTGAGCTAAAGGAGCATGTTCTAACCCAATGCAAGGAAGCTAAGAACCTTGATAAAAGGTTACAGGAACTGCTAACTATAATAGCCAGTTTAGAGAAGAACATAAATGACCTGATGGAGCTGAAAAACACAGCAAGAGAACTTCATGAAGTATACGCAAGTATCAATAGCCAAATTGATCAAGTGGAAGAAAGGATATCAGAGATTGAAGATCAACTTAATGAAATCAAGTGTGAAGACAAGATTAGAGAAAAAAGAATGAAGAGGAATGAACAAAACCTCCAAGAAATATGGGACTATGTGAAAAGACCAAACCTACGTTGAATTGGTGTACCTGAAAGTGACAGGGAGAATGGAACCAAGTTGGAAAACACACTTCAGGATATTACCCAGGAGAACTTCCCTAACCTAGCAAGACAGGCCAACATTCAAATTCAGGAAATACAGAGAACACCACAAAGATACTCCTCAAGAAGAGCAACCCCAAGATACATAATCATCAGATTCACCAAGGTTGAAATGAAGGAAAAGATGGTAAGGGCTGCCGGAGAGAAAGGTCAGGTTACACACAAAGGGAAACCCATCAGGCTAACAGAAACCCTACAAGCCAGAAGAGAGTGAGGACCAGTATTCAACATTCTTAAAGAAAAGAATTTTCCACCCGCAATTTCATATCCAGCCAAACTAAGCTTTGTAAGCAAAGGAGGAATAAAATCCTTTACAGACAAGCAAATGCTGAGGGATTTTGTCACCACCAGACCTGCCTTACAAGAACTCCTGAAGGAAGCACTAAATGTGGAAAGGAAAAACTGGTACCAGCCACTGCAAAGGCATACCAAAATGTAAAGACCATCGACACTTTGAAGAAACTGCATCAATGAATGTGCAAAATAACCAGCTAGCATCATAATGACAGGATCAAATTCACAAACAACAATATTAACCTTAAATGTAAATGGACTAAATGCCCCAGTTAAAAGACACAGACTGGCAAATTGGATAGAGTTAAGACCCATCGGTGTGCTGTATTCAGGAGATCCATCTCACATGCAAAGACACACATAGGCTCAAAATAAAGGGATGGAGGAATATTTACCAAACAAATGGAAAGCAAAAAAAAAAAAAAAAAAAAAAAGGCAGGGTTGCAATCCTAGTCTCTGATAAAACAGGCTTTAAACCAACAAAGATCAAAAAAGACAAAGAAGGGCATTACATAATGGTAAAAGGACCAATGCAACAAGAAGAGCTGACTATCCTAAAAATATATACACCCAATACAGAAGCACCCAGATTCATAAAGCAAGTTCTTAGAGACCTGCAAAGAGACTTAAACTCCCACACAATAATAGTGGGAGACTTTACACCCAACTGTCAATATTAGACAGATCAATGAGACAGAAAATTAACAAGGTTATTCAGGACTTGAACTCAGCTGTGGACCAAGTGGACCTAATAGACATCTACAGAACTCTCCACACCGAATCAACAGAATATACATTATTCTCAGCACCACATAGCACTTATTCTAAAATTGACCACATAATTGGAAGTAAAACACTCCACAGCATATGCAAAAGAACAGAAATCATAACAAACAGTCTCTCAGACCACACTGCAATCAAATCAGAACTCAGGATTAAGAAACTCACTCAATACCACACAGCTACACGGAAACTGAACAACCTGCTCCTGAATAACTACTGGGTAAATAACAAAATTAAGGCAGAAATAAATAAGTTCTTTGAAACCAATGAGAACAAAGACACAATGTACCAGAATCTCTGGGACACAGCTAAAGCAGTGTTTAGGGGGAAATTTATAGCACTAAATGCCCACAGGAGAAAGTGGGGAAGATCTAAAATTGACACCCTAACATCACAATTAAAAGAACTAGAGAAGCAAGAGGAAACAAATTCAAAAGCTAGCAGAAGACAAGAAATAACTAAGTTCAGAGCAGAACTGAAGGAGATAAAGACACAAAAAACCCTTAGAAAAATCAATCCAGGAGCTGGTTTTTTGAAAAGATTCACAAAATAGACTGCTAGCCAGACTAATAAAGAAGAAAAGAAAGAAGAATCAAATAGACACAATAAGAAATGATAAAGGGATATCACCACTGATCCCACAGAAATACAAACTACCATCGGAGAATACTATAAACACCTCTACACAAATAAATTAGAAAATCTAGAAGAAATAAGTTCCTGGACATATATACTCTCCCAAGACTAAACCAGGAAAAAGTCAAATCCCTGAATAGACCAATAACAAGTTCTGAAATTGAGGCAGTAATTAATAGCATACCAACCCAAAAAAGCCCAGGGCTAGAGAGATTAACAGCCGAATTCTACCAGAGGTACAAGGAGAAGCTGGTACCATTCCTTCTGAAACTATTCCAAACAATAGAAAAACAAAAGGACTCCTCCCTAACTCATTTTATGAGGCCAGCATTATCCTGATACCAAAACCTGGCAGAGACACAACAAAAAAAGAAAATTTCAGGCCAATATCCCATGATGAACACTGATGCAAAAATCCTCAATAAAATACTGGCAAACCAAATCCAGCAGCACATCAAAAAGCTTATCCACCACGATCAAGTCAGCTTCATCCCTGGGATGCAAGGCTGGTTCAACATATGCAAATCAATAAACGTAATCCATCACATAAACAAAACCAATGACAAAAACCACATGATTATCTCAATAGATGCAGAAAAGCCCTTTGATAAAATTCAACACCCCTTCATGCTAAAAATACTCAATAAACTAGGTATTGATGGGACGTATCTCAAAATAATAAGAGCTATTTATGACAAACCCACAGCCAATATCGTACTGAATGGGAAAAACTTGGATACATTCCCTTTGAAAACCCACACAAGACAAGGATGCCCTTTCTCACCACTCCTATTCAACATAGTATTGGAAGTTCCGGCCAAGGCAGTCAGGCAAGAGAAAGAAATAAAGGGTATTCAGATAGGAAAAGAGGAAGTCAAATTGTCTCTGTTTGCAGATGACATGACTGTATATTTAGAAAACCCCATCATCTCAGCCCCAAAACTCCTAAAGCTGATAAGCAACTTCAGCAAAGTCACAGGATACAAAATCAATGTGCAAAAATCACAAGCATTCTTATACAGCAGTAATAGCCAAATCATGAGTGAACTCCCATTCACAATTGCTACAAAGAGAATAAAATACCTAGGAATGCAACTTACAAGGGATGTGAAGGACCTCTTCAAGGAGAACTACAAACCACTGCTCAAGGAAATAAGAGAGGACACAAACAAATGGAAAAACATTCCATGCTCATGGATAGGAAGAATCAATATCGTGAAAATGACCATACTACCCAAAGTAATTTTTAGATTTAATGCTATTGCCATTAAGCTGCAATTGACTTTCTTTGCAGAATTAGAAAAAACTACTTTAAATTTCATATGGAACCAGAAAAGAACCCATATAGCCAAGGCAATCCTAAGCAAAAAGAACAAAGCTGGAGGCATCATGATACCTGACTTCAAACTCTACTACAAGGATACAGTAACCAAAGCAGCATGGTACTGGTACCAAAACAGATATATAGACCAATGGAACAGAACAGAGGCCTTAGAAATAACACCACACATCTACCAACCCAAATGTCCATCAATGATAGACTGGATTAAGAAAATGTGGCACATATACACCATGGAATACTGTGCAGCCATAAAAAACGATGAGTTCATGTCCTTTGTAGGGACATGGATGAAGCTGGAAACCATCATTCTGAGCAAACTATCGCAAGGACAGAAAACCAAACACCACATGTTCTCACTCATAGGTGGGAATTGAACAATGAGAACACTTGGACACAGGACGGGGAACATCACACACCAGGACCTGTCGTGGGGTGGGAGGGTGGGGGAGGGATAGCAATTAGGAGAAATACCTAATGTAAATGACGAGCTAATGGGTGCAGCAAACCAACATGGCACATGTATACATATGTAACAAACCTGCACGTTGTGCACATGTACCCTAGAACTTAAAGTATAATAATAAAAAATGAAATAAAAAGATGAAAAAGTTCTGGAGATGGATGGTGGTGATGGTTACCCAGCAATGTGAATGTAGTTAATGCCACAGAACTGTATACTTAAAATGATTAAATGTCAATTTTATGTTATGTATATTTTACCACAATAAAAAAAAATTGGATGGGAACAAAAAAGAAAATGTGGCACATATACACCGTGGAATACTATGCAGCCATAAAAAAGAATGAGTTCATGTGCTTTGCAGGGACATGGATGAAGCTGGAAACCATCATTCTCAACAAACTAACACAGGAACAGAAAACAAAACACTGCATATTCTCACTCATAAGTGGGAGTTGAACAATGAGAACACATGGACACAGGGAGGGGAACATCACACACCAGGGACTGTTGGGGGGTGGCAGTAAGAGAAGGGATATGATTCAGAGAAATATCTAATGTAGATGACGGGTTGATGGGCGCAGAAAACTACCATGGCACATGTATACCTATGTAACAAAACTGCATGTTCTGCACATGTATCCCAGCACTCAAAGTATAATAAAAAAATTACAAAAAAAAAGAATATATATTCTGCAGCTACTAGATGAAATTTTTGGTAAATGCTTGTTAGGTCCATTGACTCCATAGGGTAGTTTAAATCCAGTGTTTCTTTGTTGATTTTCTGTCTAGATTATTTGTCCAGTGCTTAAAGTGGGACACTGAAGTCCCCTAACTTCATTGTTTTTGGGCCTCTCACTTTAACTCAATAATATTTGCTTTATATATCTGGGTGCTCTGGTATTGGGTGCATACATATTAAAATTGTTATATCCTCTTGCTGAATTCATCTCTTTATCATTATATAATTGTCTTGCCTCTTTTTACGTTTGACTTAGAATCTATTTTGTCTTATATAAATAAAGCTATTCCTGCATGCTTTTGGTTTCTATTTGCATGGAATATCTTTTTTATTTCTTTCACTTTGTCTTTCTGCGTTTTTACAGGTCAAGTGAGTTACTTGTAGGCAGCATATAGTTGGGTCTTATTTTTTATTCTTTCAGTCAGTCTGTATCTTTTAATTGGGGGATTTAAATGGTTGTTATTGATAGATGAGGACTTACTCTTGTCATTTTGAATATCCTTTGTTCCTTTCTTCTTCTCTGATTGCTATTTATTATTATTACTGTTTTGGAGACAGGGCCTTGCTCTATTGCCCAGGCTGGAGTGCGGTGACACAGTCATGGCTCATTGCAGCCTCAACCTCCTGGGCTCAAACAATCCTCCTACCACAGCCTCCTGAGTAGCTAGGACCATAGACACATGCCACCACACCCAGCTAATTTGTGTGTGTGTGTGTGTGTGTGCGTGTGTATGTGTATGTGTGGAAATGAGGTCTCACTATGTTACCAAGGCTGATCTCCAACTCCTGGGCTCAAGTGATTCTCCTGCACTGGCCTCCCAAAGTGCTGAGTTTACAGACATGAGCCATCTTATTGTTTACCTTTGCAGTTTATCTTTGCAGTTTGGTGGCTTTCTGTAGTGATAACATTTGATTCCTTTCTCTTTCTCATTTGTGTATCTGTACTACCAGTGACTGTTATACTTTTGTGTGTTTTCATGACGGTAGATATCTTCCTTTCACTTCTAGATGTAAGACCCACTTAATTAGTTCTTGTAGGGCCAGTATAGTGATGATGAATTCCCTGTTTTTGCTTGTCTGGAAAATACTTTATTTTTCCTTCATTTATGAAGGATATCTTTGCTGGATGTAGTATTCTTGACTAGCAGGTTTTTTTCTTTCAGCACATTGAATAGATTATCTCATTCTCTCCTGGCCTGTGAGATTTCTGCTGAGAAATCTGCTGTTGGTCTGATGGAGATTCCCTTATATGTGACTTGGTGCTTTTCTCTTACTGTTTTTAGAATTCTCTTTCTTTGTCTTGACTTTCATTTTTTACTTTTTAGAGACAGGGTCTCATTCTGTCTCACAGACTAGAGTGCAGTGGCATAATCATAGCTCACTGCAGCTTTGAACTCCTGGGCTCAAGGGACCATTCCACCTCAGCCTCTTGAGTAGTGAGGACTATAGGCACATGCCAACACACCCTGGTTAATTTTCTTCCCTCCCTCCCTCCCTCCCTCCCTTCCTTCCTCGACAAAGTCTCTCACTCTGTTGCTCAGGCTGGAGTGCAGTGGCATGATGTCAGTGCACTGCAACCTCTGCCTTCTGGGTTCAAGCAATTCTCGTTCCTCAACCTCCCAAGTAGCTGGGATTACAGGCATGCACCACCACTCTCAGCTACTTTTTTGTATTTTTTTAGTAGAGACGGGGTTTCACTATGTTCGGCAGGCTGGTTTCAAACCTGGCCTCAAGTAATCCCTTGGCCTCCCAAAGTGCTGGGATTAGAGGCATTAGCCACCACATCTGGCCTAATTTTTATTTTTATTTTTTGTAGAGACAGGATGTCACTATGTTGTCTAGGCTATCCTTGAACTCCTGGCCTCAAGTGATCCTCCTGCCTCAGTCTCCCAAAGCACTGGGATCACAGACATGAGTCACTACACCTGAACCCCAACTTAGACTTTTGACAGTTTTAATTATAATGTGCTTCAAAGAGGATTTTTGGGGGCTGACCCTATTTGGAGATATTTTAGTTTTTTGTATCTGGATGTCTATATCGCTTCTAATATTTGGGAAGTTTTTAGGTATTCTTTTATTAAATAGGTTTTCTTTTCTCTTTCCTTTTCTTTCCTCCCCCTCCCCATTCCTTTCCCCTTCCCCCTCCCCCTCCCCCTCTCTCCCCTCCCCCTCTCTCCCCTCCCCTTCCCTCACCTCCCCTTCCCTTCCCCTCTCCTCCCCTTCCCCTACTCTTTCTTCCTTTCCTCTCCCCTTCCTTCCACTCTTCTCCTATCCCTTTCCCTTCTTTTCCTTTCCCTTTCTCTTTTCTTCTCTCTCTCCCTCTCTGTTGCTGAAGTACAGTGTGTGTTTACAACTCACTAAAGCCTTGAGCTCCCAGGCTCAAGTGATCCTCCTGCTTCAACCTTCGGAGTAGCTGGGACTACAGATGTAGGCCACCATGCCTGGCTAATTTTTAAAATATTTTTAATGGAGTAGGGGTATATTAGTCCATTCTCACACTGGTATAAAAACATACCTGAGACCGGATAATTTATGAAGAAAAGAGGTTTAATTGACTCACAGTTCCACAGGTTGTACAGACAGCATGTTTGAGGAGGCCTCAGGAAACTTACAATCATGGCAGAAGGTGAAGGGGAGGCAGGCACAATCTTTACATGGCAGAGCAGGAGTGACAGAGAGTGAAGGGGGAAGTGCTACACACTTTTAAATAAACCAGATCTATGAGAACTCACTCACTATCATGAGAACAGCAAGGGGGAAATTCATCCCCATGATCCAGTCACCTCCCACCAGGCCCCACCTCCAATGCTTGACCCCACTTCCAAAGCAATTCAACATGAGATTTGGGTGGGAACACGGAGCCAAACCCTATCATTCTGCCCCTGGCCCCTCCCAAACCTCTCATTTCCCCCTGGCTCCTCCCAAACCTCAAATGTCCTTCTCACATTTCAAAACACAATTGTGCCTTTCCAACGGTCCCCCAAAGTCTCAGCTCATTTTAGCATTAACTCAAAAGTCCAAGTCCAAAGTCTTACCTGAGACAAAGCAAGTCCCATCTGCCTATGAGCCTATAAAATAAAAAACAAATTAGTTAGTTCCAAGATACAGTGGGGGTACAGGTATTGGGTAAATTCTTCCATTCCAAAAGGGAGAAATTGGCCAAAACGAAAGGGTTACAGGCCCCATCCAAGTCTGAAACCCAGCAGAGTAGTCATTAAATCCTAAAGCTCCAAAATAATCTCCTTTGACTCCATGTCTCACATCTAGGGCACACTGATGCAAGGGTTAGGTTCCTAAGGCCTTAGGCACCTCTGCCCCTATTGCTCTGCAGGGTATAGCCCCCACAGCTGCTTTCACAGGCTGGTGCTGAGTGCATGTGGCTTTTCCATGCACATGGTGCAAGCTGTCAGTGGATCTGCCATTCTGGGCTTTGGAAGATGGTGAACCTCTTCTCACAGCTCCACTAGGGAGTGTCCCAGTGGGGACTCTGTATGGAGGCTCCAACCCCACATTTCCCCTCTGCATTCCTCTAGTAGAGGTTCTCCTTGAGGGGTCCACCTCTGCAGCTGATTTCTGCCTGGACATCCAGGCATTTCCATACATCCTCTGAAATCTGGGCATAGTCTCCCATACCTCAGCTCTTGTCTTCTGCTCAGCTGCAGGCCCAACACCACGTGGAAGCCACCAAGGCTTGGGGTGTGCACCCTCTGAAGGCATGGCCTGAGCTGTACTGTGGTCCCTTTTAGCCATGGCTGGAGCTACAGTGGCTGGGACACAGGGTGCCATGTCTTAAGGCTGCACAGAGCAGCAGGGCCCTGGGCCTGGCCCACAAAACTATTTTTCCCTTCTAGACCTCCAGGCCTGTGATGGGAGGGGCTGCTGTGAAGGTCTTTGAAATGCCCTGGAGGCATTTTTCCCATTGCCTTGGCTCTTCTTTATTTAGGCAAATTTCTGCAGCCTTGAATTCCTCCCCAGAAAATGGTTTTTTCATTTCTACTGCATGGTGAGACTGCAAATTTTCCAAACTTCTATGCTGTGCTTCCTTTTTAAATATAACTTCTAGTTTCAGGTTATTTCTTTGTTTATGCAAATGAGTGCAGGCTTTTAGAAGCAGCCAGGCCACATCTTGAATGCTTTGTTGCTTAGAAATTTCTTCTGCCAGATACCCTAAATAATCTCTCTCAAGTTCAAAGTTCCACAGATCTCTAGAGCAGGGGCACAATGCCACCAGTCTGTTTGCTAAAGCATAGCAAAAGTGACCTTTACTCCAGTTCCCAATAAGTTCCTCATCTCCATCTGAGACCACCTCAGCCTGGACTTCACTGTCCATATCACTATCGGCATATTGGTCACAGCCATTCAACAAGTCTCTAGGAAGTTCCAGACCTTCCCCCATCTTCCTTTCTTCTTCTGATCCCACCAAACTGTTCCAATCTCTGCTCATAATCCAGTTCCAAAGTTGCTTCCACATTTTCAAGTATCTTTATAGCAATGCCCCACTTCTCTGGTACCAATTTTCTGTATTAATTCATTCTCACACTGCTATAAAGACATATCTGAGGCTGGGTAATTTATGGAGAAGAAAGGTTTAATTGACTCACAGTTCCACAGGCTGTAGAGGAGGCATGGCTGGGGAGGCCTCAGGAAACTTACAATCTTGTTGCAAGGTGAAGGGGAAGCAGGCATAATCTTCACATGGTGGAGCAGAAGAGAGAGAGAGTGAAGGGGGAAGTGCTACACACTTTTAAGCAACCAGATCTTGTGAGAACTCACTATCATAAGAACAGCAAGGGGGAAATCCATCCCCCATGATCCAATCACATCCCAACAGGCTCCATCTCCAACACTTGGGATCACAATTCAACATGAGATTTGGGTGTGGACACAGAGCCAAACCATATCATGTGGTCTCCTTATGTTGCTCAGGCTTGTCTTGAACTCCTGGGCTCATGCGATCCTCCTGCCTCAGCCTCCCAAATTGCTAAGATTACAGGTGTGAGCCACTGCACCTGGCCTCTTTCATTAAATAGGTTTTCTATGCTCTTTCCTATCTCTTCTTTTTCTGGATTATTTGTTTACTTAATGGTGTCCCATGTGTTACATAGGCTTTCTTCATCCTTGAGAGCTTGTTTGGAGGTTCTAGTAGGGGAGCGCAGCTACTTGTATACCCTTGGCTAAAGAATGGTCCTCCTCTGTTGGGGAAGTTCATCCTCTTCAACCAAGCACGAAGGGAGGGACACACATGGAGTTGTGATGGAGGAAGAGGACACCTGCTTAGCCAGACAGATTAGCCAAATCAGCCCTGGCGATTAGTGGGGTGACAGATGTCACTGCCAGATCACCCTCACGTCCTCCTCATTCTCTTCTGTTTTGTTTTTGGTTGTTTTTCTTTCTTCTGTTTGATCTAGTCTGTTGTTGAAGCTCTCAATTGTACTTTTATTTCATTCATTGAATTTTTCAGTTCTAAGATTTGTTTTTTTGTTTAATGATTTCTATCTCTGCTGAATTTCTCGCTTAGATCATGAATCATCTTCCTGCTTTCCTTGTATTGTCTGTGTTCTCTTCTATCTTCCTGAGTTTCCTTAAGATTATTATTTTGAATTTTTTTTTTGAGATAGAGTCTCGCTCTATTGCCCAGGCTGGAGTACAGTGGCATGATCTTGGCTCACTGTAACCTCTGCCGTCTGGGTTCAAGTGATTCTCCTGCCTCAGCCTCCCGAGTAGCTGGGATTACAGGAGCCTGCCACTATGCCCAGCTAATTTTTGTATTTTTAGTACAGATGGGGTTTCACCATCTTGGCCAGGCATTATTTTGAATTTTTAAAAGGTATTTCATATATTTCCTTTTCTTTGGGGTGTGTTTTGGAAAATTATTGTGTTCCTTTGGTAATGTCGTGTTTTGCTTTATCATGTTTCTTTTGTCCCTGTGTTGATGTATGTGCAGTCACTTCTTCCAATTTTATGGAGTAGCTTTCACAGGGAAAGACCTTTTTCTGTAGATGTAGCTATAGTGTTGGTTGGATATGATACTCTGGCTTTGGTTCTGGTTGAGTGCAGTAGTGTAGTCTCCATATGATTTCTTCAGCTGTAATCAACGTCAGCAATATCCACAAGTTTCTCAGTGGCTTAGGCTGTGATTGTTTGTGGAAGCTGTGATTGTTTGTTTGCTGAGGACAAGGACATTAAATAGGCTGGGTTTTGGGCCCCTGAGGGGCACATGTGGGTGGGCAGCATCCCCTCTGCTAGAGGGGGCAGATTTGCTGATGTGGAATCAGTGGGTCCCAGGAAGGCTGGTCCCAGGTGGCAGGCCCCAGGTGGGCCAGTTCTTGGGCCCCTGTGGATTGCACACAGACATGAGGCAGCCTCACCGCTGGGATGGGTGGGGTCACCAGTGCTGGTAGCAGTGGGCTCCAGGGTTGGCTACCAATATGTCAAAGGAGATAGCTGAGAAGTAACAGTTTATCAGTGGATCTGGACCTGTAGAAAGATTTATTCCTTTGAGGATCATCTTTGCTTTCTGGAAAACTTCTTTAGTATCTGGGCCTGCTTCATGCTCATTCTTTGATTCCTATATTGATTCCGCTTCCTATTTTTGCTCCTTATAATGACTGATTTCAAAACTGAGCCCTTCATATCCTGATTAGCAATAGATCTCAAGCTTTTGATTGGTAAATTTCAGACTGGTTGCTGCTACTATCCTTCCCTCTCTCTACTTTTTCTGAATATCCAGCAGGGAGAGGATGAGTGCGATTGGCTTTGCCACTTCTCTTCGACATTCTGGAGACTTTACCATCATAGCAATCTCATGGGTTAAGGGAAGTGAATAGCCAATATTTTACGGAGGGATTTCATTCCCCTGCTTTATATGCAGAAAATTCAGTATTCTTATGGTTCTAGTAATCTCTGTCTGTGGATACCTATTTCCTAGTCATCCTACTTCCAGGTTACATCTTGTGATCTAGTCAGGCTGTTCTTCTCTTTACCCCATAGATATGCCAGCACACTCTGCCTCTCTGCCTTTTTCATGTCCTCTTCCCAACAATCCACATACTATCCATATATCAAGGTTCAGTTTAAATTTTTCTCTCTTCCATAAAGACTCTCCCAGCTAGGCCAGCCCTTCTGCTCTCCCTCTCCACTGATGTCCTACTCCAACTTAAGAGTTCCTATTAAATGATTTCATTTATCTTTTTTGTTGTTGTTTCATCATTGTTGGAAGACATTATGTGGAAAGACCTGGATCCTGATGCCAGCTCTAGTACTAGCTTGGAATATATGATTGGGCATGAGACTTGACAGTTTCCACACATGTAGAATGAAGGGTATGGGCTTGTTACTGGAAAACATTACAGATTTGATTTTATAGAAATTCAAAATTTCTGTGAAGCAAAATATGTCATAAGCAAGATTAAAAGATACATGACTGGGGAAAATGTGTGCAACATATATACGAAGGATTAATATTTCTACTATAAAAGTGAATTCAAAAACTGGATGTAATGGCACATGCCTATAGTCACAGCTAGTCAGGAGGCTGAGGTGAGGGGACTGCTTTAGCCACGGGGTTCAAGACCAGCCTGGGCAACATAGTGAGACCTCCATCTCTTAACATTTTTAAAAAAGTGTCTTCAAGCCAATAGAGAATGGACAATTTACAAAAAATAATAATAACACAAATGGCTAATAACCACCTGAAAAGATGCTTGTTCCCTAGTGGAATTAGGTACTGGCACATAAAATAGCCATGAGAAGCCATTCTTTTTCTCCAGAAAGATGTACATTATATTCAGAGTTGGAGAATATAGGATCACAAGGTCACAAGGTTGTTAAGAGCCTAAAGTGATATAGCTTTTTTGGTCTAAAAATATTAAATATACTTCCCTTTGATCTATCAAATCCATTTCTAGGAAAGTATCCTGAAAAAATACTTGGACAAAGATATACATAAAAACTGTCCAGATAGTAGTTAATTTGTAGTAGTAGGTAATTTGTAGTATTATCAATAATTTAAATTTTCATCAATAGGAAAAAGCTATGTAGTCACTGAAAACAGTGAGGGCAGGCTGGATTCAGGTGCATCCACAGCCATAAAAATATCTCTGATATTTTGTTGACAAAAAAAAGGTAAGTTGTAAAATTATGCAATGTGATCCCATTTTGGAGGAGGAGGGAAGAAAGCATTGTATATCTTAAATATATACTTTTATAATTTTATCATCTTAGAAAATTATTTGGAAGGAATTACACCAAACAGTTACAAGGAGCTACCCCTAGGGAATAGGAATAGATGGGATTAAAGGGAGGCATTTTCACTTTTTAAACATGGCTGTGATTGTTAAATTATCTATTTTTTACATGTTAACCTCCTTTTCCCAGTTAGTTAACTCTTTGGCTATAGATAATGTTATCTCTTCCTCATAGCACTTACCACGGTGTTGATCATTTAACTATTTGACTCTAATCTCTTCTTGTTTTCATGGTTTCTGATAAACAGTTCACTATAATTTTTGTACTTGTTCCTCTATAGTGAGGTGTCTCGCCTCCCCACTGTTTCTTTTAAGATTTTCTCTGTCTTTGGTTTTCTGCAGTTTGAATATGATATGCCTACGTGTCATTTTTAAATATTTATCCTGCTGGTGTTCTCTGAGCTTACTGAATCTTTAGTTTGGTGTCTATCGTTAATTTTTTTTTTTTTTTAGACAAAGTCTCATTCTATTGCCCAGGCTGGAGTGCAGTGGCATGATCTCAGTTCACTGCAACCACTGCCTCCTGGGTTAAAGCGATTCTCCTGCCTCAGCCTCCTGAGTAGCTGGGATTACAGGTGCCCACCACCATGCCTGGCTAATTTTTTTATTTTTCTAGAGACAGGGTTTCACCATGTTGTCCAGGCTGGTCTCGAACTCCTGACCTCAGGTGATCTGCCTGCTTCAGCTTTCCATAGTGCTGGGATTACAGGCATGAGCCACTGTGCCTGGCCTATCATTAATTTTGAAATGGTCATTATTACCTTCTGCTTGGTTCTCTCCCGCTAACGTTCCCTTGGTGTATATTATGCCTTTTGAATTTGTCCCACAGTTCTTGGATGCTCTGTGTTTTTCTTTTGTTTGTTTGTTTTTTCATTATTTTTTCTCCTTGTATTTCAGTTTGGGAAGTTTCTATTAATATCTCTTCAAACCCACTGAGTGGTTTTGATTTATAGCATTTTCTTTTGATTCTTTCTTAGTTTCCAACTTTCCGCTTTCATTACCCATATGTTTTGTATGTTGTCTGTTGTTTCCCATTAAAGCCCTTAATGTAATCATAATTATTTAAAATTCCCTGTCTGATAGTCCCCAAATCTGTGCCATATCTAAATCTTGTTCTTATATTTGCTTTGCCTCTTCAGACTAGACTTTTTCTTGCCTTTTTTTTTTTTTTTTTTTTTTTTTTGAGATGGAGTTTCACTCTTGTTGTCCAGGCTGGAGTGCGATGGCACAATTTCGGCTCACTGCAACCTCCACCTCCCGGGTTCAAGTGACTCTCCTGCCTCAGCCTCCCGAGTAGCTGAGATTACAGATGCCTGCCACCACGCCCGGCTAATTTTTTGTATTTTTTAGTAGAGACAGGGTTTCACCATATTGGAGAGGCTGGTCTCAAACTCCTGACCTCAGGTGATCCACCCATCTTGGCCTCCCAAAGTGCCGAGATTATAGGTGTGAGCCACCGCACCCAGCCTTTTCTTGTCTTTAACATGCTTTGTAATTTTCTTGTTGAAAGACAAATACTATGTATCTAGTAATAGGAACTGAGGTAAATAGGCCTTAAAGGGAGGTTTTTATGTTAATCTAGCTAGGAGTTGGGCTGTATTTCATGTTTTCTATAGCTGTAGGTGCCAGAGGCTTCAGATTTCTGTAGTGTGCTTGCCTGTTGTTTTGGATCTCCTTTCTTAAATGTAGTCTGAATCGTACAGCTCTTTCAGTTATAATCCACTGGACTGCCATCATACTGGTGCCCTGTTGGTCTAGTGGTAACATGTGGGGGAGTTCTGTAATCTTATGACAATATAGAAATCTTAAATTTATGGTTAAGATTAAAAGTTCTCTAATTTTATGATTATAGAATTAAATGATCTTGCTTATAAGTCATGTTTATGAATATGGAATTCTCATTCTAATGATGAAATCTCAGTCTTTTCATGGGTCTGTGTTCCTGGCTGTGATCTTCATAAGTGTTTCTTGCCTCCTGCACCCTTTGGCGAGTCGGGAAGTCTAGCTGGGATTGGAGTTGGAGAATTGTTCTTCCCCCAGATGGGGCAAGTCTCTGGTAAAGTGCTTCTCCCTTGAGAGTGGGCATTTGTAGGGGAATGCTCTGGGTGTATTTCACAATGGTCACTTTTCCATTCCCCTGACAGAGCCTTAGAGGGGCTCTTTCCTGACTTTTTACTGCAAGAACCTGGTGGGGTTCCTGGAGGTAAAACCCATGAAAGTATGTCACGCCCCCGCCACACTCCCTTGGCGAGGCTGCATTCTCCAAGAGTTTCTCACTGTCACACTAGTCCACCTTTAACCTCCAGCAATTCATCACTCACCAATTAAGTGTTCCTTTCAGATTAAGACTCTAGCACTTCTGTTCCATATCAGCAGGTGATGGCTGTAACTCTCTGGATTCATCTGTCTCTTCAGATTGCAAGGTGTCTTTTAAATTTCCCAAAGGAGAAAAAGGCTACTTCTCGTCCAAATTTTTGTCTAAATATAGTTTAAATCCACTTACCCATTTATAATGGTGATGGCCTTTGAGGAAGCTGATGTGGTGTCCTGAGCTGCATTTCAGGTTTGCAGGTGAGGTTAGGCTTGGAGCTTCTCCACAGCAGATTATACACATGCGACCAGCCTAGCCCATAGCTACGCTCCCAACAAGACCTCAGAGACCTCAGCCACCAAGCATACATTTCTGCGTAGCAGGGCTAGAGGGACATTGCTCACAGGTGTGCCTATCAGGCAAGGAGAGAGAATACGCCTGTACACAGCTTCCCAAGAAGCCAACTTTCTCCTTCTGCAGGAGGTTTCGTGCAGGGAAGAGATAGGCCTAAGGTGTCCTAGAATTTATCTACATTGCTGGGAAACTGCTGTGTGTAGCAAGCTTTTTGAAAATAGAGAGCTTGGGCATGGTATGGCAACTTTGTATTGCTTTTTGCACTAGAAGCTTTATTGTTAATGATGAAAGAGGGAAAAACCTTGATTGGTTGTTTTACATCTTACTGTTTTATTTTGAAGAAATATTTATGTTCCCAAAGGTTAAAAAAAAAAACACCAACTCTTTTTTTTTTTTTTTTTTTTTTTTTTTTGAGATGGAGTTTTGCTCTTATTGGCCAGGCTGGAGTGCAGTGGCACGATCTTGTCTCACTGCAACCTCTGTCCCCTGGGTTCAAGCGATTCTCCTGCCTCAGCCTCCTGAGTAGCTGGGATTACAGGTGCCCATCACCACACTGGCTAATTTTTGTATTTTTAGTAGAGACGGGTTTCACCATGTTGGCCAGGCTGGTCTTGAACTCCTGACCTCAAGTGAGCCGCCTGCCTCAGCCTCCCAAAGTGCTGGGATTACAGGCGTGAGCCACTGCACCCGGCCACCAACTCTTTTAAAAGTTGTTTTCAAGGGCTAAGAAATAGCATTTTGAGGTAATAATATTTCTGAATTTTATGTAATTCATATTTTCTAAATTGTGTATAATTCAGTGTTTTCCTTATTCTAATCAATCCAAGATACATTTGTGAATATATTTCTATGTTCCAGATACTACTTATATTAACTTCAGTATATTAATTAAAGAACTGAGCCCTGAAACTTAAGTTTTGCCCAGGTCACATTTGATGGCTAGTGGCAGAGTTGATTGGTTTTATATAAATGGATCCCTTTTTTTAACAGTTACAATTTTGAAATATTTTATTTTATTTTTTTTATTTTTGAGATGGAGTCTCACTCTGTTGCCTAGGCTGTAGTGCAGTGGCATGATCTCGGCTTGCTGCAACTTCTGCCTCCTAGGTTCAAGCAATTCTCCTGCCTCCCAAGTAGCTGGGATTACAGGCGTGTGCCACCACACCCATCTAATTTTTGTATTTTTAGTAGAGATGGAGTTTCACCATGTTGGCCAGGCTGGTCTCGAGCTCCTAACCTCAAGTGATCCACCCACCTTGGCCTCCCAAAGTGTTGGGATTACAGGTGTGAGCCATTGTACCTGGCCATTGAAAAATTTTAAATTAATATATAATTTGTATACATTAAAATTCACCTTTGAAAAATATTCAGTTCAATAAATGTTGAACTGCATAGGGTCATGTAACCACCACCATAGTCAAAATAAAGAATATTTTCATTAACCCCTCAAATTCACTCTTTTTCTAAGTGTTTTAAAGTTTTAGATTTTATTCTTAGGTCTGTGACCCATTTTGAGTTGATTTTTGTGAAAAGTGTGAAGAAGTGTTGACCTAGTTTCTTTTCTTTCTCTCCTTCCTTCTTTTGCAAATGAATGTCCAATTATTTGGGCGCCATTTGTTGAACTGCCTTTCTGTCTTTGCTGAAAATCAGTTGACATATGTGTACACCAAAAATTTCTGAACTCTCTCTTTTATTTCATTGATGGGTATATCTATAAACCTCACAAGTTTTAAATTGATTAGTGTGGTTAAGACCTCACACTTACTGTCATCACTATTTCACCACTTACTTGAGCTGTGACATGCCAAAAAAGTACAAAGCAAAGCTATTTCTCCCTATATTTTTGACTTTTTTAAATGCCTCAGTCAACTGTAACTCATTGACATTTATATCTCAGAGCTAAAATACAGAGATTACATTTGGATCAACACCTTCAGTACTTATATCCTGAAACTAATTATGTTGCCAGTATAATGAAATGAAAATGTTAACATGTTTAAGCCTGTCATGTGAAAATATTTCAGATGTCACAATGAAACCATTTATGCCATCCTTGTCATGGGTTGTCTCTGGTCCTATAATTACTTTCTGGCTTCCAGAAAATCCGTTTGAATATTTAAAATATTCAAGAATAAAACATTACTGAGAAAGCAGAGATGGTTCTTTCTCTGACCTCCTAGTAAAAGTGTCTTTGTTTTTGTCTAACTTCATCTTGCCTGCCCTGAGTTTGAATTGCGCATCAAGATTGGGGGTACCCTGACTTTTTCCTTGCCTACATCCAAAGCAAGACTTCCTTGGTTCCTTTGACAAGAGCTGTAGTCCACCAGATGATTTAAATCTAAGATACTCTTTCTTTCCAAGTCCATACTTAGTTGTAGGTAGATTTTGTCTCTATTGGCAGTGGTGGTGTCGGGAGTAGAGATAGAGCACCAACCACTAAAAACTGTGCTCCTCCCTTTACCTCCAGGATCTGGAATTCTGAATTAGTCACTCCTGGGCATAGCCATGGCTGTTGGGGGGAGAGGAATGAGAGGGGAAGTTTTTCACCTTGATCCATCCTGAGAACCCTGATCTCATCTGTTCTATTCACCAGTAGCTGTCATTCTCAAAGTACCATTCGGCGGCTTTCTTCGGCTTTGGAAACTTTCATCTCTGCCCTGGCACTCTTCACAGACTGAAGCTCCTTCCCACTTTGTACCATGCACATGGCTCAGCACCAGATTCCAAAAAGCTGGAGCTGGGCTTACAGATAGGAACATTTCTGCACCTGCTGAGGGTTGCACCAGGTTGCCTTCACTACACTGTGGTGTTTCCTGTTTGCTAAAGCCCTGGGCCTGTCTTCCAATTGACTGCTCGTGGAGTGTGACTCTGAAGGTACTCTGTCCCAACACTCTTGGATGACTCACAAAAGGCAAGTTATTGCTCTTTTCTTGATGTCATTTCCCTCTCTCCCTGATAAAGTGAGTAGTCCTCCTTATCACCCCTTTGCCGATGTCAGAGCACAACTCATTATGCCAGGCTTGGGGGTTTACAGAGTTCCTCAGCACTTTGCAACACTCCCTCCTCCCCACTCTACCCCAGTGTTATAACAGACCCTCTTAGCTCCCTTTTCTTGAGGGCATTACCACCAGGAATAACTAGCTGAGTGGCGCTAAATGAAATGTATTCTAAGCCTCCCATTAAGCCACCCACCCTCATTGTGCTTATGGTACCTTATTTATAGGGACTCCTGTAATTGGATAACATCTCTCCCCTTAGTTCTCTTCCTTTCCCTTCAAGCAGAAGCCAGCTGGGGTCAGAGGAGAGGCCGCTTTCACCTGCAGTCTCCATCACTCCGTCTGGCTTTCCAGATCAGAGTCTTATAGGGGGACACCTGTGCAAGTGATTCCAGGGCATTTAGTCATTCCTGCCCTTGCCCTGTTTCCCAAGACACAACTGCCGGAGGCAGCCATTTAAAAATGTGGTATGTAGTCTTTTAGACTCCTTCATACATTTCCCTTTTTTACATACATGGGGTGATACTACATACTGTAGTCTTCTCTGTTTATGTACTCCTATATTGATGGCATTTTTCATGTTCTCAGCTGCATGAAATTCCATCGTATAATTCTAGCATGGTTTACTTCACCAGGTCCTTATTGACTGTTGTTCCTGTTGCTACAATTTTCAGATGTTGTGAACAACGGTCCCATGGACGTCAGTGTATATACAGCTTTGTACACCTGAACAATGATTTTCTTAGAAGTGGAATTGATAGAACTTTCATTTTGATACACACTACCCTTTAGAAAAGTAGCACCATTTGGCTGGGTGCGGTGGCTCACACCTGTAATCCCAGCACTTTGGGAGGCTGAGGCGGGCGGATCATGAGGTCAGGAGATCGAGACCATCCTGTCTAATACGGTGAAACCCCGTCTCTACTAAAAAAGATACAAAAAATAAGCTGGGCGTGGTGGCGGGAGCCTGTAGTCCCAGCTACTCAGGAGGCTGAGGCAGGAGAATGGCGTGAACCCGGGACGCGGAGCTTGCAGTGAGCCGAGATGGCACCACTGCACTCCAGCCTGGGCAACAGAGCGAGACTTCATCTCAAAAGAAAAGAAAAGTAGCACCATTTATGCTCTCACCAGCTGTATATAAGGGTCACCTTTTCCCCCACACACTTGCTAGCAATGAACTTTAGCCTTCTTTTTCATCTAAGACCATACCCATACCAGTGGAAACATGGTATTTTATTGTTTCAGTTTGCATTTCTGTAATCATTCATGGGACTGAGCATCATTTAATATACTTAATAGTCATTTGGATTTTTTCTGTGAATTGTCTGTTCGTATCTTTTTTCTGCTGTGGTGTTCATCTTTTCTGTGTTGCTTTGTAAGAGTTTTTATACGGTAAAAATATTAACTCTTTGTTTTGTGTATACATTACAGATATTTCCCCCAGTTTGGTGTTTGTTTTTTAATTTTGATTCAATGTCTTTTAATACATGGACCTTAAAATTTTTATGCAACTAAATCTGTTGTAGTTTCCTTTGTGGCTTTTGGTTTTTCATTCTTTTCCTGATCAAATATTATAAAAATATTTAAATGTCTTTATTGTTCCAATGATTTAAAAAAATCTTTTACATGTGGAAGATCTGTCTTGTTATGAGGATGATAATGGTAGAATGACTTCCCATGTGAATGGTAGAAGGGTAATCTGAAGTCACCTTTTGGCAGGTCTGGAATCTTATGAACATCGCAGAAACTAGGTAGAACCTAGAGCCCAGTTTGATGACATTGGTGTGTCTACACAGAGGTTTACACAATTTCCTCAAGTGTTTCATTAGTAAATGAGAGGTAGAACCTGTGATTCTCTTGTTATTGTTATTAAGTTGAGCAAACCTTTTATTTCCAGCCTTAGTCAAATCTATACCAACTTTATAATCTGTAAGCCACTAACAAGTCGGGCTAGATTTTTCTGTATAAAGGGAAAGAGTCCTGGCTAAGCAATATGTTAATTACTATTGTAGCCACTCTGAGAAACACAATGGACACCCTTTCAAAATTTGTTTCAGATGTTGAGACTGATGATGACACACACACACACACACATGCACACACACACACCAAGAGTGTGAAAAGGTTAATTATGTACATAATTGTGGTCTCCGGAGAGAGCAGAGTAGGCATCCCAAGTGAGTCTCAAATGGCTTGAGAGGGCAGGAAAGGAGAAGCCTGGCTAGGGCTTTTATTGGGGTTGTGGCTGGGGCTGGAGAGAGGATTCCTTTATGCAGGCAGTGGTTTGCATGGTTGGAATCTTCCCCCAGTGCCAAAGGAGGGAGCCCCCAGACTTTCCTATCAGCTTACCCAGTTATGGGGCAGAGTGGCAGAGGGAGGGTGAGGCTCAAAAGCAGATAGCAGTCAAATGTCTAAAACCAGAGTTAGACTCCTTATAATCGCCAGTCACTGAGCAGTTACATTGACATATCCTTAGGCTCCTTCAAGTGCTGAAGGGTGGGAGCACTGGTATATCAGAGAGTTCGCTCCCCAAAGTGCTAGTTTACGTCCGTGTTTATGTAGTTGCTAATGGCAAGAGACAACCAACCAACCATTATTAAAAATAAAAACATTTGTGTCAGGAACTTCAAATGATCATGATGTGGGTGTTGACCACATCTACCCTGAGGCAGCTGGATGGCCCTGACTTTTATGTTGAGACAGATTTTAAATGACTCAACCATGTGGACATACAACCACCTTATACTCCTCTAACAATAATGCCTGTCCTCTGAGTTTTGTCATTACTTGGTGATTTAGTTACTAATGTCCTATGAATCATATGTCAGCAATGCATTTATTTCTAGCCTACTGAGTGTCAAAGCTTGGGTAAACTGTGGCTATTTTCCTTTGTGAAAATTCCATTCGTTGATATGTGATTTTCTCATTTCCTCCTGAAACCATTCCATCATTGTCAGTAATCTTATTCTCCCTCTTTAGGCAGTAGTTACTGCTCTTGACTGCTTGCTTTTCAGATTTTCTGTCTTTCTTGGTAACCACTTTGATCAGTACAAACTAACGTAGTATAGAATTTATTTCTTGGATATGCCTGCTTTTGTTGAGTGTGTAAATGGCCATTTCGTTCAGTGGGTTCTTTGACTTAGATTAACTACATATATCTTTGTGACCATTTTTAGTTTAAGATAAATTGGACTCCATGTTCAATACTAATTTTCAAGGCCTGAATGATTGGGTTGGCAAAACTGAAGAATCAAATATTACTCATTTTTCACCACTTAATGCTATGCTATGTGATTAATTTTTGCATTCTGTAAAGCTTGTCATATACCAGGCTCTAGTGTCATAAATTCCATTTGTAGTTATTTGTTTTTAAAAGATTAGTATTCTATTCTTTTGTTTCTATACTACTATGCCTTTTTAAATCCTTTGATACATGTTTCCTACATAGGTTTTTGTTATGTGTTAGATAGTTTGCTTTCATTTTCAAGGCATTATTCAAGTGTCTTTCACTGCAGAAATCCTTTTTATTCCATTTCTCTGCTTGTCAGAATTCCAAACCAGAAATTTCTGAGAGAGCAACAGGAATTTCACACTTAGATCAAGTTCATGAGGTTGAGAGATTTCTTTGCTAGACATATTTGGCAGAAATAAAAGTTGTTAATATAGAAACCTCTCAAAAATTAAAAATGGGAAAGTAACAATCCTTGATCCAGCTTTTCTGAAAAATGTTGGACAAAATTTTACTTAAAACAGGGGCAATAATTTTCAAGTCATGAGTGATATTGGCTTCTTGTAATTAAAACTAAAAATTCAGTAGTAAAATGCAAATAAATCATAATGTCAGCATTTACATGAATTAGATTTGTTTATTAAGTCAAATGGAATTATATCAGTAAGCTCTGAACTCAGAAAAATTTAAGCAATTACTGTACAATCCTGACAGAACCTATACTATAACATGACCAATGTAATCATTATAATCTGTCAAAGTACCTACATGTTGATTATTGAAAGAGAACTATATCTTGTTCCTTATGAAAATAAACACAATACTAATATGATGATGAAATAATGCTATAAAAGTAAAATCATGATGTTCAGACATAATTTCCCCAAAACAGGTATCTAAAATGTTAAACTTTAATCATCCTGTTGGCACAGTTGGCAGCATGTCAGTCTTATAAAATGTTAAACTTTAATACAATCTGATGATCCTCCGATGTTACTATTTAATGTTGTAGTTTATGCTTATGTTCATAAGAAAATATGGCAATGTCAAATATTGTTCTCATTTACCATTAGAATGTTTCTGTCATCCTTCAAGAGGTCTGAATAAATCATGGAACCATGTTCAAGGGCTGCTGTATTAGTAAGTAGTTATTTATTTCTCTTGGTCAGTGAATCAGATTTTAGCATGTGATTGCATGGCATCTTAAAGCATTTGAAAAGGCTGGAATTAGGAGTGGCATGATGTTTTCATGTTTCTAATACGTAGAATCTGTACTAAAGATATAAAGATATAATAGCTAATTTTATGTATCAACTTTACCAAGCCATGGTGCCCAGTTGTTTAGTCTAATACCAGTCTAGGTGTTGCTGTGAAGGTATTGTTTAAACTGATTAACGCTTAAATCAGTAGGCTTTGAGCTAAGCATATTACTCTCCATAATGTACGTGGGCCTCGTCCAATCAGTTACAGACATTATGAGAAAAGAGCGAGGTCCCCAGAGGAAGGAGTTCTGTCTCCAGCCTGGTCTGCAGATTTGAGACTTTCCAGCTCCACAATCACATGAGTCAATTCATATATATATATATATATATATATATATATATATATACCCTTTTGATTCTGTTTCTCTGGAGAACCCTGACTAACTGGTAATTAAAAAATTAATACAAATGCTCCTTGACTTATGATGGGGTTATGTCCCAATAAACTCACCATTAGTTGAAAACATCATAAGTGTAAAATGCATTTAATACCCTGATAAACCCATCAGAATAGTTTTGAATAATGTAAGTTGGCCAGGTGAGGTGGCTCACACCTGTAATCCCAGCACTTTGGGTGGCTGAGGCGGGTGGATCACCTGAGGTCAGGAGTTCCAAACCAGTCTGGGCAACATGGCAAAACCCTTTCTCTACTAAAAATACAAAAATTAGCCAGGTGTGGTGGCGCACACGTGTAATCCCAGCTACTTGGGAGGCTGAGACAGGAGAGGATCGCTTGAACCTGGGAGGCCGAGGCTGCAGTGAGCTGAGATTGCGCCACTGCACTCCAGTCTGGGCAACGAGCAAGACTCCATCTCAAAAAAAAAAGAAAAAGAAAAAAGTAAATCAAACCATCACAAGCCAAGATGCTATATTTTAAAATATAAAACACCCCAACCCCATTATGTGACATTACCTTCTCAAAAGTTTCCTTTAAACTCTGCTCAGCCTGCCTGCCTTTCTTTTCTTTTCTTTTCTTTTATTTTTATCTTTCTTTTTCTTTTTTTTTTTGTGAGACAGGTTCTCACTTTATTGCCCTTTATTGGAGTGAAGTGGTGCAGTCATAGCTTCCTACAGTCTCAAACTCCTGGGTTCAAGCACTCCTCCTGTCTCAGCCTCCTGAATAGCTGGGAATACAGGTGCATGCCACTACACCTGGCTCATTAAAACAAAATTATTTTTGTAGAGATGAAAGCTAACTATGTTGCCCAGGTTAGTCTTGAACTCCTGGCCTCCAGTGATCCTCCTGCCTTGGCCTCCAAAGTGTTGGGATTATAGATGTGAGCTACTGTACCCAGTCTTATTTTTTATATAAAGGATATCTGAATACTATTTTAGAAATTTGTTATTTTTAATTCTGCTTTGTCCTGAACAACTCTTTCTGCATTTTGAGACCCCTTAGGCACAATCCTCATACTGATGTTGAAAGATGGCTTTTGTGTGTGGTGATAAACCATGGAGAGAAGAATTATGGTATTAATTTCCTGCCTGAAAAGATAGATGGCTCCATTGTGGGACTTCCCCATGCATTTGAACAGCCTGTTTCACATGTCTCTAGACAAGTTATAAAATGAATGTTCCTGTTGTGCTAGGGCTGAGATGAAGGGAAAATTATATTCCTTATGCCCTCTTTTCTCACTTACAAGGTAAAATCAGGTTAATCTAGAAGGTGGAAGTAGTCACAGAACATTTATGTGGTCTGAAGTTTGTGTGTGGAAGTGAGAAGAGTCAGTTGTATTCTCTCTGATGGTGGCGGTGGCAGTGGCAGTAGTGTTACAGGTCAAATAGATTCAGAGAGCACCGACCGATGCAGTATCCTCCTGCTGTCATTTCCATTGATCACTGCCTAGTTGCCAATTAGTGGAACAGCATAGGACTCCTAAAACATGTAACTTCACATGATCTTTCCTTAGTGCTTTGGCCATTTGCTATCAACAATTTTTTTTTTTTGAGACAAAGTCTTGCTCTATCGCCCAGGCTGGAGTGCAGTGGCACCATCTCTGCTCACTGCAACCTCCACCTCCTGGGTTCAAGCAATTCTCATGCCTCAGCCTCCCGAGTAGCTAGGATTACAGGTGCATGCCACCACAGCCAGCTAATTTTTGTATTTTTAGTAGAGATGGGGTTTCACCATGTTGGCCAGGCTGGTCTCGAACTCCTGACCTCAGTTGATCCACCCGCCTTGGCCTCCCAAAGTGCTGGGATTACAGACATCAGCCACCGCGCCTGGCTGGTTATCAACACTTATTAAGCACCTAGTATATACCAGAGCTTGTTTTAGCAGCTAGTGTTATGCAATATGAATAAAATCCAGTTTCTTCCCCTAAATAGATTGTTCCAGTATATAGTACAACATGACAAGTACTAGAACACAAATTTGTAAAAATTAACCATGGAAATACCATCCTTTCTTTTCTTTGTCTTGCCTACTTTGTCACAAATCAAATGTCTGTATAGGCTTGGGTCTCTTTCTGAATTCTATTCTATTCCATTAATCTATTTGTCTTTCCGTGAACCAGTACCACACTGTCTTATTTACTGTAACTTTACAATAAGTTTGGATACCTGACTAAGTTTTCCTACTTTGTTCTTCTTCAAGATTATCTTGGCTAGTCTTGGTTCTATACATTTCCATGTAAATTTTAGAATCACTTTGTTAGTTCCTTAAAAAAGTTTTTGAAATTTTATTTGGGACTGAATTGATTCTGTAGATCAATTTGGAATAATCACCTTATTTATGATGTTGAGTTTTCAAATCCATAAACATGGTGTGTTTCTTCTTTTGTTTAGTCTCTCAGTGTTTTATAGTTTACCTTATAAGGGTCTTCTTATAAATCTTTTGTTTGATTTATTTATAGGAATATAATTTTTAAAAGTTATTGTATAAGTTATATATTTAAATTTTCATTTTCTAATGGTCACTGTTATATATATAGTATATAAATACTTCAAATCCAGAAAATTTGCTAAATTCGCTTACTAATAATTTATTTGTAGATTTGTTTGAACTTTCCATACAATCATATTGTCTGTGAATAAGGAAAATTTTAATTCTTCCTTTTCAATAACAAAACTATGAATAGGAATGAGGCTAGTTCAATATTCAAAAATTGATCAACGTAATTAACTTACCTTGTCAACAGATGAAAGAAGTATATGATCATCCCAATAGATGCGGAAAGAGAATGTGACAAAATTCGACTGCCATTCATGATAAAAACTCTCAGAAAACTAGGACTAGAAGGGAACTTCCTCAACCTGACAAAGCATCTCTACAAAAAACCTGTCAGTAACATCACATTTGATGATAAAAGAGAAAAAGAGTGTTTTTCTGGCCAGGCACAATGGCTCACACCTGTAATCCCAGGACTTTGGGAGGCTGAGGTGGGCGGATCATGAGGTCAGGAGTTCGAGACCCGCCTTACCAACATGGTAAAACCCCGTCTCTACTAAAAATACAAAAAAGTTAGCCGGGTGTGGTGGTGCATGCCCGTAATCCCAGCTACTCTGGAGGCTGAGGCAGAACTGCTTGAACCCAGAAGGTGGAGGTTGCAGTGAGCCAAGATCACACCACTGAACTCCAGCCTGGGCCGACAAAGCAAGACTCCATCTCAAAAAAGAAAAAAAGAAAAAAAAACAAAAAACAAACAGAGTGCTTTTCCTCTAATGTTGGGAACACAGCAAGGAAGTCCACTCACCACTCATATTTAACATACTGGATGTCTTGGCTAATGCAAAAAGGCAAGAACAAGAAATAAAAAACTTATGGCGTGGGAAGGAAGAAATAAAACTGTGTTTATTTGCAGATGACATAATTGACTTTGTAGAAAATTTCAAGAAATCTTCAGAAAAGGTACTAGAACTAATGAGTGAGTTTAGCAAGGTAACAGGATATAAGGTCAACATGCAAATATAATTATATTTCTGTAACTAGGAATGAGTAATTAGAAACTGAAATCAAAATAGCACCAAAAAATGAAATAGAACCAAAAATGAGATTTTCAAATATAAATCTAACAAACTATGTGTAGGATCTGTATGCTTGCAACTGCAAAACTCTAATGAAAGAAATAAAAAATGAGCCGGGCATGGTGGCTCATGCCTGTAATCCCAGCACTTTGGGAGGCTGAGGCGGGTGGATCCCGAGGTCAGGAGTTCAAGACCAGCCTGACCAACATGGTGAAACCCTGTCTCTACTAAAAATACAAAACTTAGCCAGGCATGGTGGTTTGCGCCTGTTGTCTCAGCTACTCAGGAGGCTGAAGCAGGAAAAGCGCTTGAACCCGGGAGGCGGAGGTTGCAGTGAGCCGAGATCGCACCACTGCACTCCAGCCTGGGCAACAGAGCAAGACTCCATCTCCAAAAAAAAAAAAAAAAGAAAGAACACAAAATAGATTGTAGACCTAAATAGATATAAAACCTGAAACTGTAAAACTCTTCAGAGAAAACAGAAGAAATTGTTGTGATCTTTGGTTAGGCAAAGATTTTTTAGATATGACAATCCATAAAAGAAAAAAGCTATTGAATTGTCAAAACTGGAAACAACCGAAATATTCTTCAGTTGGGTAATGTATAAACAAATTTTGGTACATCTGTATGGTGGAATACATACAACCACATGGATGGATTTCAGATGTAGTATACTAAGTGAAAGAAGCTAGCCTCAAAAGGCTACATCTTATATGATTCCATTATATGACATTCTGGAAAAGGTGACAGTCTAGTGACAGAGAACAGATCTGGAAGAGGTGACAGTCTAGTGACAGAGAACAGAGCAGTGGTAAGACTGGGGGAATGGTTTGACTAGAAAGCAGTAAAATGAAGGAATTTGGAAGGAAGGATAATCAACTGTTTTGTATTGTGGTGGTTACATGACTGTACATTTGTCAAAACTAGTACCCTAAAAAGGGCAACTTTCACTACTATACGTAAATTATACTTCAACTTTAAAAAAGCTGCTACAAAAGGATAAATTAAAGTAGAATTGCTGAGTAAAATGGTAAGATATTTTTATTCAAATGTCAAACTGCTTTCCAGGAAGATGGTCCAATTTAGATCGTCTTTCCCCATCCTTGCAGGAGACGGATTGGGCAGCAATGGGCTTGTCAATCATTTTAACCTTTGCCAAACTGATAAGTGAAAAGTGTATCTTGATATTGTTTTATTTTCATTAAAAAAATTTTAAGTGAAGCGAAACATATTTCACATATTAAGTAATCATGAGTAGTCTTTATTTTTCTGAATTGTCTGTTAATGTTTTTTTGTTTCTATTAAGGTGTTAATTCATTTCCTGTTTAATTTATAAGCAACTTTTGTTTGTTAGGAATAGTAACTTCATTTCTATTTGTCATTTTGACTCTAGCTTTATTATTTTGGAGTCTACTTTGAGTTTTTTAATGATTAGTTATTCTCTTATAACTTTTATGATTATTGCTTCCACTACAACATTGTAGAGACTATGCCTTTAAGGTACTTAAGTATTTTCTATAACCTAAATACTTGATCAAATTTTATAAATGTTTCCTGATGCTGGATAAGATGGTAAGTTCTGTTTTTAAAGTAAAATGCTTGATGCTCATCATTTAAACCAACCTTTATATTATTCAGATAGATTTCAATGCTTCTGACTTGGATTGGAAAAAGCATATCAGAATAATCAGAAATTTATGCTCAGTTCACCTCTCTTCCATATGTTTTATTCTGATCCAATGGGCCTCATTTATTCTGCCTCCTGCTTCTCTTGTTGAGAACAGTAGTATTATAGTCCTTCTTACTCAGCTCAGAGGTGAATCTCTCCCCAGAAATTGTCATCAGAAGTGTTAAGCCTCATCCCTGGGGGCAGTCTACATCCAATGACTGGTTGATAGATACAGGAATACAAAAGTCTGCCCTCCTTGCCTCAATGGGGACATTTTTGTTTGTTTGTTTATACTCTTCTTATGGCATTTTTTGGGGGGAAGTCCTGCAGTATTGCTAAGTTTTATAAATTGGGCAATGGGGTACTCTTAAAACAGAGACATTCTTGGTTTCCTCCTTATTATTACAGATGATTTAACCCCTTTTACACCATGGAATACTATGCAGCCATAAAAAACGATGAGTTCATGTCCTTTGCAGGGACATGGATGAAGCTGGGAACCATCATTCTCAGCAAACTATCACAAGAACAGAAAACCAAACACCGCATGTTCTCACTCATAAGTGGGAGTTGAACCATGAGAACACATGGACACAGGGAGGGGAACGTCATACACTGGGGCCTGTTGGGGGAGGGGTGGGGGAGTAGGGGAGGGATAGCATTAGGATAAATACCTAATGTAGATGACAGGTTGATGGGTGCAGCAAACCACCATGGCATGTGTATACCTATGTAACAAGCCTGCACGTTCTGCACATGTACCCCAGAACTTAAAGTATATTTTAAAAAAATGTTAAGCAAAAAATAAAAATAAAGACATAACAATGGACTTAAAAAAAATCTGAGCTGGGCACGGTAGCTCATGCCTGTAATCCCAGCACTTTGGGCGGCCGAGGTGGGTGGATCACGAGGTCAGGAGTTCGAGACCAGCTTGACCAACGTGGTGAAACCCCGTCTCTACTAAAAATACAAAAATTAGCTGGGCGTGGTGGCACGTGCCTGTAATCGCAGCTACTCCGGAGGCGGAGGCAGGAGAATCGCTTGAACCCAGGAGGCGGAGGTTGCAGTGAGCTGAGATCGCATCACTGCACTCCAGCCTGGGTGATAGAGTGAGACGCCATCTCAAAAAAAAAAAAAAAAAAAAAAGGGCGGGACATTTTTTTTGAAGCACCACATTGGCTCCAGAGCTCCCTGGAGGATCTGCTGAGGCCTTTGTTGAAGTTCCTCTTGTGCCAATCCTGTTTCCACCATTCCATTACAGGTGTTATTCCTGAGAGTACTCTTGAATGCAACACAATCTCGGTCTCAGAGTCTGTTTCTGGAGAACCTGACCTATGATAGTTACTTTTTGTTTATTTGATCTGTCAGAGATAGAGGGAGAATCAGAAAAGATTCTTTCCTTGCTTCTATTCTACCTCCTGCTGCCCTGCTCATATGAAAACTGGTAAATTTATTATTGCAAGTGCAAGATACAAATATATAACTTTTGTATGTTTTGATGCATTTCTATTTAGAAATTACAAGTTCATGAAGCTAATTCATTTTGAATTGTATTCTTTTATTTGCTCCGATATTCTTTGCCCATTTAATATTTTGCCCTAAATTCTAATCTGTTTGATATTAGTATTGTACCCCTGCTTTTTTATTCTTTGAATCTGTCTGATAGACACTGGCCTGACCTTAACATTTGTGATATTACATTATTGTTACTGAATCAAAGAATTTGTCTTTTAATGTATTTTAATTATTATTATAATTGATAATAATTATTATAACTGGTATGTCTTATCTTGCTTCTGTCATTTTGTTTTGTGTTTCCTGGTTTTTATCTTTTTTCCTTTGCCTTTTGTAGATAGTTCTCTGTGTGTGTACTATGTGTTTTGCATTCATCTTCAGTGATCGAAAAGGGATATATCCTGTTTTAAATTCTGCTAATGATTACCTTTAAGTTTCCACAAATAGTATTTAACCGTTATTTCTATACTCTTCAGAGACAGAAGAAAATACAAAGTCAAAGTCTGTTTTATTAAGCAAGAGATTTGGCATAATTTCATTCCTCTCCTCATTTCTATTTTTATGTTACTGAGTTTTAGATCCAAATAGTTGGTAAATTTTTACATTATATTTTATTATAATTTTTGTGAAGGGTGGTTGTATAATTTTATTTGCATTATAGATTTTTACATTTTTAAGTCAATTTAAAAGATTAACATTTCTTTCTCTTTTCATTGTGGTAATATATACAACATAATTTTTTTACATTTAATTTTGGTTTTATAACCAAACTTTTTTTTTTTTTTGAGACAGGCCTCACTCTGTTGCCCAGGCTGGAGTGCAGTGGCGTGATCTTGACTCATTGCAACCTCTGCCTCCTGGGTTCAAGCGATTCTTGTGCCTCAGCCACCAGAGTAGCTGGGATTACAGGTGGGCACCACCATGCCTGGCTAATTTTTTGGTATTTTTATTAGAGATGAGGCTTCACCATGCTGGCCAGGCTGGTCTCAAACTCCTGACCTCAAGTGATCCACCCGCCTTGGCCTCCCAAAATGCTGAATATAACCAACATTTTGAATTCCATTTCAGTTTATTACAATATAAACTACCAATCCATATGCCATCACCTCTTTCTCTCTCTTCCTCCTCTTAATCAAAGATGAATTTACTTGTGTGTCTGACAAAGGAAAGCAACATCATTTAGGTGTGAGCTCAAGTTCTCTCAGCAAAAATTTGAAGAGTTAAATATATGATGAAAAAAAGTATTTCAAATAATGTAATATTCTGATTGAGTGTCTGGTTGGCAGATTACAAATATTATACAGCTTTCTTTCAGAGAGATCAGTCTTGTTTCACATCATTGATGCTGGGAAACTTCCTTCAATCAGGTCTAGAATGGGTTGTGTAAAATTCCAAGGGGCCTAGAGTCATGCAGTAGACATGCTGAATTTCAACAAAACAGTCCACAGAAGTTTTGATTGTAATTATGTTGCACCCACAGATCAATATACGGAGAACTATCATTCTGACAATATTGAGTTTTGCAATTCATGAACATTATTTAGTTCTTCTTTAATTTTTACCAGTAATGTTTTCAGTGTATATGTATTCCATATATTTAAATTTGTCTCTAAATATGTTATAGTTTTGTTGCTATTGTAAATGATATCTTTTAAATTTAATTTTTGGATTGTTTGTTGTTAGTATATAAAAATACAATTGACTTGTGCATATTTACCTTGTGTCCTGTGACCTTGTTAAATTCATTTACTAGTTCTATTGTTTTTTGGTAGATTCCTTTGGTATTTTTTACATATATTATCTTATTTATGAATATAGTGTTACTTCTTCCTTTTCAATCTCTTGCTTTTATTTCATTTTCTTGACTTGTAACAAAGATAAATTCAATATTGAATAGAAGCGATGAAAGAAAACAACCTTGCTTTATTTCCAAGCTTAGGGGGAAAGCATTCAGTCATTCACTAGTAAGTATTATGCTAGCTATACTTATTTTTTTTTTCCTGGTGCCCTTTATCAGTTTGAGAAAGTTTTCTTCTAATTCTAGGTTGCTGTGAGTTTTTATCTTCAATAAATGTTGAATTTTGTCAAATGCTTTTTAGGCATGTGGTGTTCTCCTTTTTTTTCTGTTTTTGTTTTTGAGATGGGGTCTCTTTCACCCAGGCTGGAGTGTAGTGCAGTCTCGGCTCACGGCAATCTCAGCTCAGTTTTCTTCTAATTCGAGGTTGCTGTGAGTTTTTATCTTCAATAAATGTTAAATTTTTTCAAATGCTTTTTAGGCATATGGTTTGTCCTTTTTTGTTTTTTGAGATGGGGTCTCTTTCACCCAGGCTGGAGTGCAGTGGTGCAATCTCGGCTCACTGCAACCTCCACTTTGCGAGCTCAAGTTCAGGATACTTGTGATTTAGCTTCTGGAGTAGGTGGGACCACAGGCAGGCGGCACCACACCCAGCTAATTTTTTTTTGTAGAGACAGGGTTTTGCCATGTTGCCCAGGCTGGTCTCGAACTCCTGATCTCAAGTGATCCACCTGCCTCAGCTTCCCAAAGTTCTGGGATTATAGGCATGAGCCACAGTGCCTGGCCTCGCTTTTTCCTTTATTCTATCAATGTGGTGAATTATGTTGATTTTTAAAGAATATTAAACCAATTTTGCCTTATTGGGATAAACCTTACTTCATTACGATGTATTATCTTTTTTATAAAATAATGAATTTCATAAATTTTAAAAAGACTTTTACATCTCTCTTCTACTTCTCTATTTTTTGAGCTCTGCTTTTCCCCCTGATCTCTTGGTCTACTGGAGTATACTTTTAATGCTTTTTTTTTAAGGTATGTTTTTTTGAAAAAGCCTATAATACTATTTATTATCAGATATAAAAGTAAGTATAATTCCATGATATAAAATTGTCATTGTTCATACATGACTATATATGTGTATCTGTCTATCTATCTATCTATCTATCTATCTATCTATCTATCTATCTATCCATCCATCCATATATCCTCTCTATATAAATGGGAGTATACTATACACACTAATTTTTACTTTGTTGTTGTTTTTTAAATCTAACAGTATATCCTAGAAATCACTCTATAGAGTTATAGATATATTTCCCATATTCTCTCTCTCTTTCTTTCTCTCTCTTTGAGACAGGGTCTCACTCTGTCACCCAGGCTGGAGTGCAGTGGTGTGAAATAGCTCACTGCAGCATCAAACTCCTGGGCTCAAGCTATCCTTCCATTCTCAGCCTCCCAATTAGCTAGGATTACAGGCATGCACCACCATGCCTGGCTAATGAAAAATTTTTTTTTGGTAGAGACAGGGTCTCCCTGTGTTGTCCAGGCTGGTCTCAAATCCTGGCCTCAAATAACCCTTCTGCCTCAGTCTCCCAAAATGCTGGGATTATAGAGCCACCAGTCCAACTCCATTCTTTTAAATAGCTGCATGGTACTCCACGGTATAGATGTGCTAAAGTTATTCAGCTAGTCTGCTACTGATGGAAATTTAAGTTGTTTCCAGTCTTTTGCTATTACCAACGATGCTGCAATGAATAGCATGTATCATTTTATTGGCTTGCCAATATGTATTTTAAGTGGAATTGCTGGCTCAAAGGTAACTACATATATAATTCCACTACATGCTCCCAAATTCTCCTCCAAAGGGGTTGTACCATTTTTTATTCTCATCATCAATGTATGAGACAGACTTGCCAACAGTGTGTGTTGTCATCCTTTGTAATTTTTGTCAGTCTGATAAATAAGAAACAATATTTCAGTATTGTTTTAACTTGTATTTTTCTTATTGTGAGGTTGAGCATCTTTTTATATGGTACAAACCATTTGAATTTCTTTTTCTGAAATTTTCTGTTTATTTTCCTGGCCCATTTTTCTAAAAAGGGCATTGGCATTTTTCTTCTCTATGTCTACAAGCTCTTTCTACATAGGATGTCAACCCTGTGCCTTGATGTAAGTAGCAAAATTATTTTCCCAGTTTGTCATTTGTCTTTTTACTTTGCTAATGGTATTTTTGACATGTAAAAGCTTTTAATATTTATTTTTAGGTAATTAATATATTTCCCTTATTCTTTCTGGATTTTTAAGTCACAACCTTACTCCTGGGTTATAGAGATATTCATGGTTTTTTTTTCTAGTATTTATATGGTTTTTTGTTTTTTTTTTTTGAGATGGAGTCTCACTCTGTCACCCAGGCTGGAGTGCAGTGGCGTGATCTCGGCACACTCCAAGCTCCGCCTCCCGGGTTCACGCCATTCTCCTGCCTCAGCCTCCCAAGTAGCTGGGACTACAGGTGCCCGCCACCACGCCTGGCTAATTTTTTGTATTTTTACTGGGGACAGGGTTTCACCGTGTTAGCCAGGATGGTCTCAATCTCCTGATCTCGTGATCCGCCTGCCTCGGCCTCCCAAAGTGCTGGGATTACAGGCGTGAGCCACGGTGCCCGGCCTGTTTCATATTTTTTAGATAGAAATCTTTCATCAATTTAGAATTTATTCTGATGCATAGCGTGAAGAATAGTTTCAATTAAAAACTTTTCCAAGTGACTGCCTAGTCCTAAATCAAATACCTTTTTGCTACTAAAGCAGCTAAGATCCTGCCTTTATCATATACTAAATTTTAATATGCAGCTGTTTCTATGTTTATGTATTTATTTATGTGTTTTTAAAGAAGAGTATATGGATGGTACATTTTGGGCCCCTGTAGCATAACTCTATGTTGCCTTTATACATCTTAGCTTGTTATAAAATTCTCAGTTCATTGCCTCCCCTCTGCACCTCACCCCTTAGGCAGACATTTAGATTCTGGCATAAGCATTGTAGAGAAGTCCTTGTCTTAAAAAAAAAGTACCTTCCTACCTCTTTTCAGATATTATATCTTTTGGTAGGTGAAACTTGGATGGTTTTGTCTGTTATAGGTTTGCTCCATCTGCCTTACAGTAAAAGCAGTTTCTGTTACTAAGCATCTGTTGAATTTGAGGAATGCTGAAAAGTAATCTGGTAAAAAGTATCTTCCTCAATTTTGAATCCATTTTGGATATATTCTCAAATTGAGCAAATAAGCAAATGTGTTAATGTCTTTAGGAGCCAGGATTCTCACTGTGGGAGAAGGAATATATAAATATGGAACAGGATAAAGCAAGGAATAACCCTGTAGGGATGAACTGGAATTGGAGTTATTGGTATAAATTCATGATTTCTAAAATAGGTATGTGCATGTTTATGTGCATAAATATATAGGTATGTGTATATATGTGTGTATTGTATGTATATGTATGTGTACATATATATATATATACATGCATATATTTCCTAGCTCTTTCCCCTACAAGGGCCAAGAAGGAAAGATGCCCCAATAGCAATGAGCACACCTACAGACCAAATCTTGGTCTCTAATACTATTTTCCATTAAAAGGAAAAATAGGGCTTTATGGACAAATGGCTGATTCCAGGGCTGGGGCAGGGTAAGTGCAAGATGATCCTGAATCATCTTGTTATGCCAGCAAATAAAGTAGTGCTCAAACAAATCATGAGTCACGTCACAAGGACACAGGAGCCAGCCTTACATGGTTCCCATTGGCCAACTCTGGAGCAATTTGAGGACCAAAATAATTAAGTATAGTAAGGAATTTTTCTAAGTAGGAATTCATGATTACCTGCTGATAATAGATGGATTAATAAACAGAGGCAAAGGAAGGTCTTGCTTGCAGTAGAATGCTGAGCTGTAAGTATGGAGGGAGTGTAGGAGTTGGAAAATCATCATTTTTCAATAATTATGGTAAAGATGAGATCAGGCAAGAATCATTAATGGGTGCTAAATCTAGGGGGAAATTTTGGTGAGGGACTGTATATTTGTATGGTCTTAAAATGTCTCCTCACAGACTGCTTATTAGTTACTAGGAGAAAATTAAACCCCAGTAATTATTCAGTGGAGAAATGTGGGCAATGTCTTGCCCAGGTGATCAAAATTAACAGCACCAATTGAGGGGAAGACAGACACTGTGTGCCTTCAAATGCAATACCCTGAGAAGGACATGACATCACCTGTGCAGTATTCTGGCTGAGTAGTTTTAGAGGATTCTCTAATAGTCATTAGAATATTTTCACTATAATCTCAAGGAAACGTCAGACAAACACAAAATTAGGAGAATTTCATTTAAAAGGAGTACCTGCTACTGGAGGAACCCAAACCAAACCATTTGTGTTTAATGGAACTTACTGTAGAGCAAGCTCATCCAACCCATGGCTCATGGGCTGCATGTGGCCCAGGGTGGCTTCAAATGCAGTCCAACATGAATTTGTAAGCTTTCTGAAAACATTATGAGATTTTTTTTGTGACTTTCTTTTTAGCTCATCAATTATCGTTAGTGTTAGTGTATTTTATGTGTGGCCCAAGACAATCCTTCTTCTTCCAGTGTGGCCCAGGGAAGCCAAAAGATTGGACATCCTACTGTATAGAGTGAGGGAGGCACATCATCACATGAATGGTTGTATAATTAAACTCATATTAGGCATCATTAAACTTCTGTTTGTAGTTGGATATACTTCCCTTAGGAGCTGGGGAAGACATTTTATTTTGGAAATGGCTCATGCATTGTTTAGAATTTTTTTTTAAATAAAGCACTTAACACATGCCAAATACAAGAAGTAGGAAGAACATTTACATGATCTTCGGGAAGATAGTATTAAGTAAAGGTGAAACCAAGAAGTAATAGTTTCTGCCTTCTTTGATTTTTTAATTTAATTAATTAATTAATTTATTTTTTTTTGAGATGGAGTTTGGTTCTTGTCACCCAGGCTGGACCGTGGTAGCGCGATTTCGGCTCACTGCAACCTCTGCCTCCAGGGTTCAAGTGATTCTCATGCCTCAGCCCCCTGAGTAGCTGGGACTACAGGCACCCGCCACCACGCCTGGCTAATTTTGTATTTTTTAGTAGAAATGAAGTTTCACCATGTTGGCCAGGCTGGTTCCGAACTCCTGACCTCAAGTGATCTGCCCACCTCGGCCTCCCATAGTTTTGGGATTATAGGCATGAGCCACTGTGCCTGGCCTGATTTTTTAATTTTAAAGAAGACAGAACAAATACAGGAACATGCAAGAAGGTTTGACTGTAACATGTTTTGTAGATTTCTTCCTAATCACTGCTTTCTGTTTGCTATGCTTTTGTGCTCAGAAAACACCTGAAAATGGTAGTTGCTTACACAATCAGATGCTTGACAATAATCCCAGGAAAATTATCCTTATCTTTCTTTTATAATGAATTCCAGGAACAATCAGGTCAATGGAGCATCTTCGGTGCTGTTGAGAACTACCAATTTTGTGACAATCATTGAAATTGTGCTGCATTACAGTGTCTTTGAGGACATACAAACAAACCAGTATGTAAATAACATTATTTCTCTTTTCAGCTGTGGTTTTCTTTTTCCATGTTAATCAAATCCAGTGTTATTGAAGACAATATGGCATAGAAAATTATATCTGACTTTTTTCCTCAGGTGGTTATTATTTTACAATTATCTACCAAAATAGAGGTCAATATTTCATCAGTTTCCATATGTGAGACATTGTCCTCCTGTGTTATTTACAATACATGAAAGCCTACTTAGCAAACATGAAGAAATAAAATACATTTGGCAATCAAAAATTGGAACATGACTGCCTGTTACTAAATAAGATGAGCTAAGGCTGTGCAATAGGCTTTTATGGGAAGACTGTTTCAAATTTATGAGTGATGATATGGGAAACTTTTTTTTTTTTTTGAGACAGGGTCTGGCTCTGTGGCTCAGGCTGGAATGCAGTGGGCCGAGGTTGGCTCACTGCAACCTCCACCTCCTGATCTCAAGCCGTCCTCCCACCTCAGCCTCTCAAGTAGCTGGAACTACAGTGGAACTACAGGTGGACAACACCACACCCAGCTAATTTTTGTTATTTTTTGTAGAGACGGCGTTTCACCATGTTGCCCAGGCTGGTCTCAAACTCCTGAGCCTCTCAAAGTGCTGGGATTACAGGCATGAGCCACCGTGCCTGGCCTGGGAAGCTCTTTTAACAGAGGTGATGTAAAGTAGAAAAAGCAGTGGGCTCAAAAGGCTGCTCCCAACTGCCTAGGTGACCTTAGACAAGTCTTCATACCTCTCTGAGTCTCAGTTTTCTCACCTGCAAGTTGAAGGGTTTATAATGGATGATTTGTGAGGTCTCTCAAGGAGTTTAATACAGTGGCTATGCAGCCTACAGGGTCACACCCAGTGCAGAGCACAGCTCACCTGGCAGAGGCTGGAGAATGGGGACAAAAGAATAGGATGAAAATCTTTGGAGAGAATTGAATGATCACCTCTACCACTCTTGCAAGTCAGGGTGTATCCCACCTCTTCCAGAAAGTCAGGTTCCAGAGAAGACAGCAGGAAAGAGGAAGGTAGGACGTCAGGATAGTGCAGGATACCAGACAGGAGTCAGGGCAGGAAAGAGGTAAGAAGCAAAGTGAAAGCCAAGACTTTATATATGGAACCAACCGAAAATGAGCTGTAGAAAAAGGAATGAAGAGCTGTAATTGGGCTAATAACAAAGGCATTTCAAATAACATTGGCAGACTTTGCTAGAGATGCCTCAGGGCAACCAGAGTAATTGCAGCGTGCAGAAATGAAAGTCCTTTTAAACTTCTGTTGACAGCCTACGATGTGCTTGGGAGTTGCTGGAAATAAAAAAACTGAATCAAACATAGCCCTGCCTCTTAGGAGTTTAAAATTTGGAGGGAGAGACAGGTATGTATGCCACTAACCGAGCTATCCTTTAGTTTGCAAATGGCACTAAAACAGCGGTTCAAATCAAGTGCTGTGGGAACACAGAAAATTAAATATGGTTGAATTAAATCTGATAGGAAGGATAAGGAAAGACTTGATAATGGAAGTGATATTTAAACTGGGCCTTGAGAAATGAGTAGGAACATCAGGTGGAATGTTGGGGAGGGTAGAAAGGACAGCACATGCAGAAGAGTGAGAGAATGAGATGGTACGATGTGTCTGCCACCCAGTGAGAAGCCTAGTGTAACTGGAGTGGAGGGAGCACTAGGTAAGTCGTAGAGGTAAAGCCAGAAGACACACTGCCCCTGGATGGGGAAGGGCTCTGACTCTTATGTTAAAGAATGTGGGCCACAATCCAGTAAGAGACTGGATGGTGTCATTAGTATCAGCCACTCGGGCAGGTTTCTAGCCAGCCAGGCCCAGCCCGTTAGAGGCTAAGGGTGGAGGAGAGGATGGGCCAGCAGAGGGAGGGAGGAAAAGAGAGGAGTTAAATCAGTCTTGCAGTTTGAAGCTAGAAAGAGTGGTTAGGAATTTTAGTGAAATTCCTAAAGAAGAAGGAGATGGTTTGAAGGGAGAGAGATAATAAAGTAATTTGGGTAAAGTTGGAAACATCCATGAGAGACTTACCATTAGGCTATTGATAATGTCATTCTGGAACTTGAGCGAGAGCCAGGGCTGGGTGTAACTACTTGGGAATGGAGGAGGTACTGAGGTTTACTCAGACCTGATGCCCCTCATTGCTTTCCATAAAGAATGTGGTGATGTCAGCCACATATATGCCTGGTCCTGTGGAGATGAAACTGTCATAATTCCTGCCTTTGGGTCGGTGGTGAGATAGATGATAACTAACTTTAGTGCCAAATACTGTGGTGAGTGCTAGATGTAGGTCCACAGTCCCTCATCTGGAAGACTTGAGGCAGATGTGTTAGGAAATTCAGAATTTAAGGCAATATGCTACATGTACTATATTTTACGTAACTCTCCAGAGGGATCTGGACCAGCATGCAGTAATCAAACCCAATTTTGATTTCTAAAGTAAAGCCAGTGTTTCTAAAGTGAAGCATGAATATCTGTATTTGACTACAAAGAGTCTCATGTCAGTTCAGATTAGGTCAGGCCACCAAAAAAGTTTGCGTCAAAATTACAAAAAAACTTTTAGGTTTCAGAGCATTTTACATTTCTGAATTGTGAACAAAGTAGTGTGGATCTGTTGAAAGTCTTATGAGAGCAAATACTTCCAACTTGAGTCAAAGAAGACTTTGCAAAAGAGACAGCAGTTGAGCAGGGTCTTGAAGAAAGCGTAGGCTTTCAATTAGCAGAAAATAGGAATCAGAGGTAGGATAAAGGAGATGGCATTTCTTTTTTTTTTCTTCAACTTTTATTTTAAGTTCCAGGGTACATGTGCAGGATGTGCAGCCTTGTTACATAGGTAAATGTGTGCCATGGTGGTTTGCTGCACAGATCAACCCATCACCTAGATATGAAGCCCAGCATTCAGTAGCTATTCTTCCTGATGCTCTTCCTCCCCCCACCCCACCGACAGGCCCCAGTGTGTGCTGTTCCCCCCATGTGTCCATGTGTTCTCGTCATTCAGATCCCACTTACAAATGAGAACATGCAGTGTTTGGTTTTCTGTTCCTGCATTAGTTTGCTCAGGATAATGGCTTCAGCTCCATCCATGTCCCTGCAAAGGACATGATCACGTTTCCTTTTATGGCTGCATAGTATTCCATGGTGGATATGTACCACATTTTCTTTATCCGGTCTATCATTGATGGGCATTTTGGTTGATTCCATATCTTTACTATTGTGAATAGCACTGCAGTGAACACACATGTGCATGTGTCTTTATAGCAGAATGATTTATATTCCTTTGGGTATATACCCAGTAATGGGATTGCTGGGTCAAATGGTATTTCTGCCTCTAGATCTTTGAGGAATCACCACACTGTCTTCCACAATGGTTGAACTAATTTACACTCCTACCAACAGTGTAAAAGCATTCCCTTTTCTCTGCAACCTCACCAGCATCTGTTGTTTCTTGGCTTTTTAATAATTGCCATTCTGACTAGAATGAGATGGTGTCTTATTGTGGTTTCGATTTGCATTTCTCTAATGATCAGTGTTTGTAGGCCACACGAATGTCTTCTTTTGAGATGTGTCTGTGGGTTTTTTTTTCTTGTAAATTTGTTTAAGTTTCTTATAGACTGGATATTAGACCTTTGTCAGATGGATAGATTGCACAAATTTTCTCCCATTTTATAGGTGTCTGTTCACTCTGATGGTAGTTTTCTTTTGCTGTGCATAAGCTTTTTAGTTGATTTAGAGCCCACTCATCAATTTTTGCTTTTGTTGCAATTGCTTTTGGTGTTTTCATCATGAAATCTTTGCCCATTCCTATGTCTAGAAGGGTATTGCCTAGGTTGCCTTTTAGGGTTTTTATAGTTTTTGGGTTTTAATTTAAGTCTTTAATTCATCTTGAGTTAATTTTTGTATATGGTATAATCAAGGGGTCCAGTTTCAATTTTCTGCGTATTGCTAGCCAGTTCTCCTAGCACCATATATTGAATAGGCAATCCTTTCCTCATTGCTTGTTTTTGTCAGGTTTGTCAAAGATCAGGTGGTTGTAGGTGTGTGGTTTTGTTTCTGAGTTCTCTATTCTGTTCCTTGGTCTATGTGTCTATTTTTATACTAGTACCATGTTGTTCTGGTTACTGTAGCCTTGTAGTATAATTTGAAGTTGGGCAGCATGATGCATCCAGCTTTGTTCTTTTTGCTTAGGCTTGTCTTGGCTATTTGGTCTCTTTTTTGATTCCATGTGAATTTTAAAATAGTTTTTTCTAATTCCGTGAGAATGTCAATGGTAGTTTAATGGGAGTAGCATTGAATCTGTAAATTTCTTTTTCATTGTATTGATTCTTCCTATCCATGAGCATGGAATGTTTTTCCATTTGTTTGTGTCAGAGAGGACATTTCAATAGAGGGAAGAACTGGAGCGAGGGAACAGGGGAAGGAAAATCCCTGGTTTGTGTGGGTCATTTTGGCTAGTCTTGGATTACTGGACCATAGGACTCATGGGAACGAATGGCAGGTTCAGGTGGGTTGTAACTTGAACATTAAGAACTTTGAACCATCTTTGGCAAGATTGAAACTTGAAATTTTATCCTGCCACTAGTGGAGAATGTCATGACCACATCTGCCATCTCTGCATTTGGAAAGGGGAACCCGGTCTTGTTTGGTTCTTGCTCTGTGCCAGTGCAGAGGGTTGATTAGAATGGAGGGAGACTGAGGTAGGGAGGCATTAGGCATCATGGAAGAGAAGGATGATGTGTGCTGGTGCAAGCTCAGTGATGGAGAGGATGGAAATTTGAGATCCGTGCATCAGCAATTTTGAGAGCCAAGTTAGAATCAATGGGACTCGATGAGTAATTGAATAGACGGGGTGGAGGAAAAGGAGATTCAAAGATTGATTCCTGGCTGAAGCTCAAGGACAGAAAGCAGGACAGTATAGTGAGTGATGAAGATTGAGTGCTCAGGAATCCATCCTGGGCTTGTATCTCAGCTGTCACTTCCTACAGGAAATAGCTTAAACTTCTCCTCATCTACAAAGGAAAATAATAATGGCATCTTTCTAGGAGGATAAAAATATGGCATAAATGAGTTAATCTATATGAATACTAATCACAGGGACTGACACATAAGAAACATCATAGCTCACATGTTTGTGAATCTTGATGATTTTGATGACAAGACCCCAAGAAGATGTGTGTGTGTGTGTGTGTGTGTGTGTTTTTTTTTTGGAGACCAAGTGTTGCTCTGTTGCCCAGGCTGGAGTGCAGTGGTGCGATCTTGGCTCACTGCAACCTCCGCCCCCCGAGTTCAAGCGATTCTCCTGCCTCAGCCTCCCAAGTAGCTGGGATTACAGGCATGCACCACTACACCCGACTAATTTTTGCATTTTTAGTAGAGACAGGGTTTCACCATGTTGGTCAGGCTAGTCTCAAACTCTTGACATCAAGTGATCCACCTGCCTCAGCCTCCCAGAGTTCTGGGATTACAGGCATCAGCCACCGTGCCTGGCTCCCAAGAAGTTTTTAATTCTGAAATTGTTTATAGATTAACTTGTAGTTATAATATCTGTAAAGTAGTAGTCCTCAAGGAGGACCTGTAGTCTTTTCTGTCCTTAAGGTTCTGCAATTACATGAAAGTTTCTTATGTTTACCTCTTTGAATATTTAATATATCTAATTTTTTCTCAAAAATATGGGCCGAGTAGACAAAAGTCTGTCAATATACTCTTATCTGTTTCCTGGCTGTAAGAAAACATATGTACTCTATTTTTCTATCTATAATATGAACTTTAAAAAAGCAACCAATTGCCAAAACACTGTTATTATTGAAAAAAAATTAAATATTAGTGGAGGTGGCAGGGACTGTGGGTTGAAGTTAAGGGAAATAAAAAGAACTCCTCATGGACAGAATTTTGTGAAGGTGAAATTCAGAAAACTAGTCACAGATATTCAAAATGGTATTGATCAATATGACAAATGCTGAAAGATGATTTGGAATTTCAATCTGGTTGGAGAAGTGCTTGTCAATTAGGCTGTCATAAGGATTCCTGTGTGGCTTGGCCTCTTTAAAATTCTTCAAAAGAATTACATAGTCTCCTGGATGAAAAATATATCACTGGACTCCTACCTATCAAGCAGTGTCCAGCTCTCCAGAGCTTAGATCAGATAGCTTGATGCTCAGTGCTATCTGAAGCAGATGTGATGGAGGCTTTGTGAGCATCCTTCAGAAAGCATTTGCTGCAGGAAAACGGGAAAGTTGATTCAGAGGTTGATCATGGTGTGCCTGAAGTGGAACTTAAGCAAATTGTTGAAAAATTTCAAAAATCACTGACCACACTCAAATACTTAATCAGGAAAGAATTGCAGTTTACTGAGACCCCAGGTAGAAAATTCAAATGCAGACTGAGAAACACATGGGAGAATGTCTGTGGCAATTAAGTTTCACATATGTTGAGTTATGTAAACTTACAAACATTTGGGATTGAGAACTGGTGTTATCTACAAAATATTTTCTCTTAGGTGGCACATTGATTGCATTATTTTTACAAATCTCACATCATCTTTAGCAAAGTGTTCTGCATTTGGAAAACTTTCTAATATAATGTTCTAATATTTTCTAGAGTTAAAAGATGTTTTCGGATTTTTTTTTCATTTTGAAATGCAATTCATACACCTATTTTATAAATAAAGTAGTGGTGACACAAATGTATTTAATGTTAACAAATGTTCTCTAAGAATGAGATGAAGAAATTATCAGTAGCAAGTCCAAATTTGAGAGAAAATGAATCACTCTGAAACAAAATCATTTGGGGGCGTTACTCATACAATATAATAATATCAAACATACGTAAAATGTTACATATGGATCCTTGAATTATGGAGGATTCTTCAGTGGCTTTAATATCAGGGAACCAGATTAACTCAGATTTGATTCAGCCAGTCCAAATAAGGCAAAACCCAAATGCTTCTGAAACTATTTGACAGACAAATTAGTATCAGAAACTCAAGATATGAGGAGAAAAGCTATGTGCAACAAGCACTGTGAACATTTAACTTTCCACGTTCTGCATAGATGAATCCACAGTAAACTAGAATAACCATTACAAAGTTAAGTAGTTTGTTTTAATGAGCTATGTCTACTTAGGGAAAGTTAATGTAAGACCTCTACCAAGGATCCAATTCGAACAAGCAGCACTCTCCTTTCTTTCCCTTTTATCTGAAATATCCATGTAATTTTTATTTGGTCTTGAGTTTGTTTCTTCATTATATTTTGACTGTATAGGTAAGACCTAAAAGAAGCAATTAGAGGTGGCATAACTGAAATTAATATGGAAATACACACATGCATAACAGCCAGGAAAGTAAATTAACTGATCCTTTTGAGCACTTGAAGACAATTCATATAACATCTAATTTGAAAATATTATAGGTAACAGGATTTGCACACTCCATTTAAAAAATAAATCTAATCTTAGCAAGAAATTCCAGCAATAAAAAACAAATATAAAAGAAAACTCCAGTAAATGAAGACACTTGTGTTTCTGGGAAGGATGGCTAAACTGGGTAATGGGACCCAATTCTTCTCAAGTTAGATAACTTACTTAATGCAATTTAAGGTTTGTTTTTGAGGACTTTTAGAAAATAATTCTAAAGTTCACCTGAGAAAGAGAAAAAGCAAATATTTTAAAGCCAGTCATAGGAGATCACCTATTAAATAAAATGTAAAAGCATGCGTTAAAGCTATAGTATTTAAAACAGAATGATTAAGGTATAAAAAGAACCAAATAAATGTAGCAGAATAGATAGCCTCCAAACAGATTTGATAAGAGAAGCATCACAGATCAATAGGTAAAAGGCAAGTAATTTAATACATGTTTTGAGAAAGTTGGCAAGCTATTTGGTGGAAAGCATAGTTTTTCCTTCTCTGCCAAAATCCTATGTACATTTTATAAGAATAATACAATGGACTTTGCGGACTTGGGCGAGAGAGTGGGAATGGGGTGAGGGATTGGGTACGGTGTCTACTGCTCGGGTAATGGGTGCACCAAAATCACTGAAGAACTTATTCATGTAACTAAATACCACCTGTTCCCCAAAAATCTATGGAAATAAAAAAACATCCTATGGGCTGAGCACAGTGGCTCACACCTGTAATCCCAGCACTTTGGGAGGCCGAGGTGGGCAGATCACGAGGTCAGGAGTTCGAGATCAGCCTAACCAAACTGGTGAAACCCTGTCTCTACTGAAAATACAAAAGTAGCTGGGCCTGGTGACATGCGCCTCCACCTCCCGAGTTCAAGTGATTCTCCTGCCTCAGCCTCCCAAGTAGCTAGAATTACAGGTGTGCACCACCATGCCCAGCTAATTTGTGTATTTTTAGTAGAGATGGCGTTTCACCATGTTGGCCAGGCTGGTCTCAAACTCCTGACCTCAGGTGATCCACCCGCCTCAGCCTCCCTCTACTAAAAATACAAAAATGTGGTGAGCATCTGTAATCCTAGCTACTCAGGAGGCTGAGGCAGGAGAATCACTTGAACCCAGGAGGTGGAGGTTTCAGTGAGCTGAGATGGTGCCACTGCACTCCAGCATGGGCAACAGAGCGAGACTCCATCACAAAAGAAAAAAAAATTCTATGTAAATTTTAGATACATTTAAGATTAAATGTATAAAAAGTAATAATATTTGGGAAAAAATTGATAAATATTTAACCAATCTCTAGAAGAGGAGAAACTCTCTAAGCATAAAACTAATGAAAATAATCACAAAGAAAAAGATCAGCATTTTTGAGTTTATAAACTTTTATTTCTGTAAATACTAAAAACTAAAGAGAAAGTATGAAAATTTATGACTTCCAGGCTGGGGGTGGTGGCTCACACCTCTAATCCCAGCACTTTGGAAGGCTGAGGCAGGTGGATCACTTGAAGCTGGGAGTTTGAGACCAGCCTGGGCAATGTGGCAGAACCCTGTCTCCACTAAAAATACAAAAATTAGCCGGGCGTGATGGCTTAAACCCAGCAGACAGAGGCTGCAGTGAGCCAGGATCGTGCTACTGCACGCTAGCCTGGACAACAGAGTGAGACTTTGTCTCAAAAAAAAAAAAAAAAGGAAAGAAAATTTATGGCTTCCAAATATGATGGCACTAGAATCCCTATAGACACATGGACAAAGAACAAGAATAGGTAATTTTGCAAAATAAGCCTAAATAACAAAAAAGTTGTGAAAAATTCAGACTCATCCATAATTAAAGAAATGTCCACTAAAACAGCAGTGAGAAACCACTTTGCTTATAAAATTAGAAAAGATTGAAAATTGATGATGCCACTGAGGATGTGTTGGGGCTGGGGCTCTCATCATGGCTGGTGGGAATGCGAATTGGTACAGCCAAACTGAAAGAGGATTTGGCAGTTTGGACCAAGGGCAGGAAAATGTTTATTATAGCCTTGGACCTGGTAATTCCTCTTTAGGGGTGTATACTGAGAAATAATCAGAAATGAAGTCAGAAATACAGAGTTGTTCACAGCAGTGTTACATTATTTTCATATCAGCAAGTTCCATTATGTAGTTCATTAGAAATACAATATAATTTTTGTGTTTTACCAAATATCAAATTTTTAAAAATTGAAATTGTAATTGTTTGCAAATTTTGCAACCATTCACATAGTGCCAGTTAACATTTAAAAGTTTTCATGTGCCCATTCATACTTATTTGGATTCTATTCAGTAAGTTAACTATATAAGGTGTATTTAAGTCTAGACTAAAAATAATTCTTATCATTAAAGACAAAGGCATACCCAGGTATCAACTTTAGTAAATCATGGGTTTAAAAAAATATTTAATGAAATTTAAGGGTATGTATGATCTCATTGTGATTCACTTTTAAAAAGTTATATTTCCTTTTTTCCCTTCCTCTGGATTTTCTCTTTAACCACAGATAGAGGAAGTTATGAAGGGAGAATAGATACCCCAGCTCCATTCTCTTCCTGCTCCCTTATCTCCCAGCTGGAAGCCAGAGGTGCACAGGGGCCCAGAGCACATGGCACAGAGAGGTCAGACTCCCAGGGCACAGAGCAGAGCAGGGTAGAGAAGGGTGGAAAATGGGCCTAGGGGAGGGGCACACAGAGACTCACCAGCCTGAAGATGAATGAAAACGGCTGCTTATTCCCTGTGGACAAACACAGTTACTGTTCCTTGCTGCTCAGCTGCACAGGCTCAAACTGTGCTTCTGATCATTCACGGCAGAAAGATAATCTTTGTCTGTGACCTCTAAACTCCTGGGCTCCTTCTCCATTTCTCTCCATTGGAAAGGAAACCCATGTGTCAGCCACAAAAGAGACCATATTTGTCTTTCAGAAGAAAGTGCTAATCCATAGTGCTTAAGGGAGTAAGGTCTGACAAGTCTCAGAAATTGTCATCTAATAGCTCATTAATGAGCTTTAATAATGATTATAAGTTGCTTGAAAAGTTCTAATCAGAAAGAGAAAATAACATGAAATTACCGATCAATACATGCGCCTGCTCCCAGAAATAACTGCAAGTTTTATTTAATGTAAAGTCACAATGGTAGTGGAAAACAGAAAAATATCAGAGGTAATGAGTGGCAGATTGCACTGGCCACAATATCTCCCTTCCTGCATGCCACAGTGTGATTTTGACGTTCCTCCTACCCAATGGTAAGGTGTAGATCTTCCACTTAACCTGGATAGATTTCTGTGAGTCAACCAATAGAGATAGTATAACGGATGTTACATGATGTCTGAGAACTCATAAAAATGTCACACACTTCTGCTTTGTTCTCTTGGAGAGAACAGAGTCTCCATGTTGTGAGGAAGCCCAAGCAGACTGTGGAGAGGACCCAAGACCACTGGTCCACATCTTCAGTTGAGCTCTTAACTGATAACCTCTACCATGCTACCAACCATGTGAATGAACCATCTAAGAACAGATCCCCAGTACTCAGTTGCACCTTCCCAGGTGATGCCACGTGGAGCAGAGATGACCTGTTTCTGTCCAACCCCAGATCATTGCAGATTTCTGAGCAAAATAAATAACTGTTACTGTTTTAAGCCATCAAGTTTGAAATGGTTTGTATGTAGTAAATGGACCAATGATGAATCCTTGAAAAGTGGAAGACAAATGAAATTGAGCGAAAGAAGAAACTATCCCAAGATATTCCTAGGGAGGCCTATTACAGAATGGTTGCACCTGTTCAGTGAGTCCTGGGAAGGACTATTTCTGGTTAGAACTGGAGGCAGCCTGGTCAACCTGTCCCTACTTCTATGAGGTGTCAGGCAGCAAAACAGAGAAAAGGGAATGATGAAAATAACTAAAAATTAAAAAAGGGCCGGACGCCGTGGCTCATGCCTGTAATCCCAGCACTTTGGGAGGCCTAGGCGGGTGGAGCACCTGAAGTCAGGAGTTCAAGACCAGCCTGGCTAACATAGTGAAACCCCATCTCTACAAAAATACAAAAATTAGCTGTGCGCCTGTAATCCCACCTATTTAGGAGGCTGATGTGGGAGAATTGCTTGAACCCTGGAGGCGGAGGTTGCAGTGAGCCAAGATCGTGCCATTGCACTCCAGCCTGGGCGACAGAGCAAGACTCTGTCTCAAAAAATAAATAAATAAATAAATAATAAAATAAAATAAAATAAAAATAAATAAAAGATTAAAGAACCCAGAAGAGTAGTTCAATGAAATTCAAAGCTGATTCTTCGAAATATTAATAAAATAGAATTGTGGTTATAAAACAGAGATCTGTTGCAATGAGGAAAGATATATAATTACAGATGAAGAGACTTATAAAAGATACAGATACAGATGACTTATAAAACATTGATGTGGACAATTTTGTAACAATAAATAAAAAACCATAGATGAAGTAAATATTTTCTAAAAAATAGGTATATAGTTGAATGTATTCCTAGCACCATATGCTGCAGACTCATAGGAAATATAGAGAAGAGAGAAATAAGTTTTAAAAAGTATCAAGAAGGGAACAAATGCAGAGTGTGACCCAGTATTTGCAACAAATCAGTAACTGGAAAAGAAGCGGGTGAAGATTATCCTACATGAAAGGCATAGATACATGGCAACTATAAGGAAGAGTTGGCTCTTTTTTGAATCCTGATTTGAACAATAAAGTGTAGAAATAAAATTTTGAAACAATAGGGGAAATACAATTAAGGACTGAGTACCAAATAACAGAGCTCGTCCTGGGGTGAGGCACACGAGGTGCCTTGGGGTACAAACTTTAAGGAGGCACTGACCCTGCATTAGCATAGCCGAGAGAGCAATGCTTCCTTCATTTTCATGCCCTAGGTGCCTTGCTTACTTCACCTGAGTCTCATACCTGTCAAGTATTGTACCTTTTTTTTGAGGTATAATAATGGCATTGTGATTACATAACAAAATATTTGCATTTTTTTAGAGATGTGTATTACATCATGGAGAGGTGAAATGACGTGTCTGGGATTTGCTTTAAAACAGTTCAGCAAGAAAAAGGGATAGATGAAGCAAATGTGGCAGCATCTAGGTAACTGTGGAAATTGCATAATGAGTGTTTGGGGATTTGTTATATATTCTTTTGAATGGTTGAAAATTTTCATAATAAACTTTGTTTTAAACTGGGTAACAGCATGACAACATAAATAATGGCATCACCGAAATGGACATATTTGCTGATCTCCCAAATTTTCCTGTCCACTGGTATCCTTTATTCTTGGCCTGCCATCCTCTTCCCAGGATGAAATGCAAACAATGTGCCCCTCCATGACTGGTGTCCAATGCTAGGAAATTCAAGGCATCACTGCCCTGGGTCTCCCCTTGGCAACCTGGACAAGGATGGGAGACACTGTGGATATGTACTTTACCTGAAACTTTAGAAAGATAAAAGGAGTCACTTGAGGCCTCCCAAAGGAAACTGGGAGTTGAAGGGGGCTTAAGGGATGTAGGGTCAGATCTCGGTTCAAATCCCAACTCTGCCGTCAGCAAAGTACTTAAGTTTTCTGAGCCCTGGTTTCTTTGGCTGTGAAAACAGGAATGTTAATATTTATCCTAAAAGGATTGATGTGGGAATTAAGTGAGATAACGTTTGTGAAAATCCTTAGTACCTTGCCTGGAACATGGAAGCTACTCTGTTTCTTCCCTCTTTCCTTGAAGGAGAGATGTCTTTGGCATCTTTAGGCTGCAGTTGTGCATTATGGATGTGAGAATTCTGTTTTTTGGGGACACAACAGCTGTTACCCCTGTTCTTACTCAACTATAGTCTGAATGACTGAGTTTTGCTCTTGAAGACCCTCTGTGTCAAAATGCCACTGTGGAGTTTTTTTTCTGGGAGGATTCTGACTGTGTTTTCAACCACTCAGAGACCACAGCTGTTGAGTTCCACTTTCCCCTCCCTGTCCCCCAGTACTGGGCCCCTCACCCTGAGGTTGCTGCTCTCCCAGACCACATTCTCACATTGCCTGATTCTATGACCAAACCAGATGAGTCTACCAGATGAAAAGTCACTTTGCCAGTGTCTGAATTTTCCTCTCCAGATCTTCCAGAAGTCTTGCTGAGGCCTCTGACCTTTGCATGAACACCTGGTGGCTTGTGAGAGACCCAAGGCATTCTGATGTGTAGCCCAGCTTGAGACTTAGAATCTGTTTTCTCCAGCCATTGATTCTAGGGCAACAAAGAAGTTCCTGCTCAACATTCCGTTTCATGTATGTAGAAAAATATGGACACATACACAAAATATACGTATTAATGTTTGAGGTTTTGGATTTAATAGCAATAGGAGTCCATAAGCAGATGTCAGGAATGGCTTCAAGGAGGAGGTGAAGGGGAGTTTTGGAGGTTGAACAAAATTTAGATAAAGGAAGAGAAGGAAAGATGAAAGGCATTCACAAGCTTGACTCCCATCCAGCACCCTGTTAGATTTTCTTTATAATTTGCCACTGGAAACCTCCAGAAAAGTTATCAGATGAGTTTGTTTTAGAGTAAGTAAGCTGAAAAAAAAAGATAATATTGGAAAACTCAGACCATAGTTCAGTATCATTTCTGAGTGTTTGCGAGGGTAGCACGTGTGCAGCCATAGGTAGACTAGACCCATGATGTCCCAAGACAGGGTTCCTCTGTTCTTAACTTGTGCTAAGGTAAACCAAGGATGACACAAAATTTCTGTTATTAGTACAGCCTGTATTTTTAATCTTCCTCATCACAATAAGCCAAAAGCCTTACCACACAGTTTGATGTGAAGATTTATTTTTCAGACCAGTGTGTGACTGAAGTAGCTGGGTGGGCAGTGGGTGGGGGTAAAGGTGACGGAGGATCATTGGAGAAGCTCCTATAGGGAGAGGAGACGAAGCTCAGGTTGGCAGAGCTGCTGAGGTACACCAGGCCTGGGTGCCCTCTGTGGCCTGAGGATCCCCTCCTCCCTGGAGCCTTCTTTTAGGATTCCATGATGTCAGCTACAGAAAACAGGAGTTCCCACAGCAGTGGAAGCACCCAGCCAATGACATCAGAATCTGTGGGGTGGACCCAGCATATGCTTTTTTCAAAGCCCTCTGGTTAATCCAATGTGCAGCTAAGGCTGAGAACATCCACTCTAAATATTTAGACTGTAGTTGCTCTGGGTCCTGACTGCAGATTCAAACCACATTTCTTGAAAAATTATCCTGTCTTTTAGGCCTATCCCCCAAGACTCTACTATCGCATGAGGTGGGCCAACCCAGGCATTGGGAATTTTAAAAAACTCCCCAAAATGATTCTAATGAGCAACCAAGTTTGGGAGCCAATGTTCTAATTTTAAGAAAGCAGCTAACAACTAAAGCCAGAACCTCCCCTCCACACATCACCTAAGAGGTGGCAGAAATAGCTCAACAAACACTCCTACAAGCAGCCTAACTCTCATCTCTTCGTCAGGAGGACACTGGGAGGGGAGAGTGGGCCATGGAGAAGGAAAAGGTTAGTAGGGTCGGGTTATCCCCTTCCTCTATATGGAGGGAGTGGGAGTGCTGAGGGGGTCACAGGGGGCTTCCATAGGACTCCAATAGAGAGAGGGCCTGCCAGAAGGGAGAAAAATGACAGTTCTTAGCAAGGTAGTTCTCCCATGTCAGGGAACTTTAGGAGGTTCTGCTGCTGAATCTCCCCCAAATTATCCACATATCCCAGGAGAGCTGATACATGGAGTCTGCCTTGTTGTGGGCTTCAGGGCCAGGCACTGTCAGCCAGGGCAGCAATGACTTCAGGGGAGAAAGAATGCCAGCTGCTGCCAGCTGAGGAATGAGACAAGTTTCTTCCTTCTCTCCTCATCCCAACATCATTTTCCAACCCTGTGTATTCCATTTCCCCACACTCCATGCAGTCGGGGTCTCTGCTGAAGCCCACAATGGGGACAGGAGGGAAGAAGATTTCAATGGAATTCTATGGACCGAATTTAATAACCAAAAGCAACTAGAGGAGAAATTCTCTGATAGGCCTAAGATGAGGACTAGAACAAGGGACCTGATGTGGCCAAACTGGAAGCAGAGGCTAGAGAAATAGCAGCCAGTTTCTGTCTATTGCCTGCTGAGTAGAGACCATTTACTGCATCGGTTACTCACATGTTGTGTCCCTCTACAAGATTCGAAGGTCTTTGAGGGCAGGAATACACCTGATGCTTTTGAAACAACCAAAAGCCAGGCCCGCACTGGGCATAGAGCAGAGGCAGGTTCTTCCCCACATACTGGGTAATCTTTTCATTCTGCTTGGTCTACTGGTGGCACAAAGGTTTTGTTTTAAACTAAGGCTTTCTCACCTCATTGTTGGGGGGGGGGGGATTAATTATAAAATAAAGGTATAGCTCAGGTAAATTGTTTTACACTACATGAGCAATATGGCATTGGCAACAATTTTAAAAAGTTTTTGGAAGGTTACATTTGACTTTGAAACTGGATATCTGTAAGTTCACAGATATTCCCTGACCCCAGCTTGTGGTGCTCCTTGGCAGCCAGTGATAATGCCTAAGACCCGCATTTTTTTTTTTTTTTTTTTTTTTTTTTTTGAGACGGAGTCTCGCTGTCGCCCAGGTTGGAGTGCAGTGGCGCGATCTCGGCTCACTGCGGGCTCCGCCCCCCGGGGTTCACGCCATTCTCCTGCCTCAGCCTTTTGAGTAGCTGGGACTACAGGTGCCCGCCACCTCGCCCGGCTAATTTTTTGTATTTTTAGTAGAGATGGGGTTTCACCGTGTTAGCCAGGATGGTCTCGATCTCCTGACCTCGTGATCCGCCCACCTCGGCCTCCCAAAGTGCTGGGATTACAGGCGTGAGCCACCGCGCCCAGCCAAGACCCGCATTTTATACTGGCCCTAAAATTCAAGCAGTTTTGGAGGTCTTTATTAATCTCTTAAGTCAACCAACCTCTCTCCACTTAGAATACTGGAAGGATTCCGAAGTGGAAAGGTATTTATTGAGTGTATATTGCAATGACTTACCCTGAAATCACTGTGTTGGGGAATTAATTTACATGAAACATTGCAGGACATTTTATTGCTTCAGTTCTCCCATACTACCTTTGTTCTGAGAATCTGGAGGTTCCTTGTGAATAGGATGGAAAGACTTCTACACCTTGGCCCCCTAAATCAAGAGGAGAAACAGTCTTGCCATTTTAGTGTTAAAATGAGTGCTGATGCAAACATTTACCTTTTTATTTATACTGATAATCTAATGAATAACCTGAAAATATGGCCAGGGGAGGAGGATTGCCAGGAATGATAAACACATAGTAAAGTAGTTTGATATGCAGGAAACTGCTTCTAAAATACACTAGCTGGTGCTTACTGAGGGAAACAATTACTCTTCGGATACAACCTGCTTTCGTTCTATAGCCATCTTTTTCTTTCTGTTTGTTTTTTTTTTACAAAAATATTTATCTTAATGGTATATTTCCCTACAGACTTTTTTCATATTCATATTTTACAAGGATACAAATCGTCTATGTTCAATTTTTCATTCCTTGTAAAAATTTAATATATAGCATAAATGTCTGCAAGTTATTATGTAGTATTCATATCTATAATTTTAAAGCTAAAATTATTTTGTTAGGTAACTTATAATAATTTAGTTAAATATAACCTAATATAAGAATTTGAGTTTGCCTCCAATTTTACTATTATAAAAATGCCATTTTTTCTATTATAAAATGTATTTTTATGATGTGCCTTTTTATTATTTTGAACTTCTTAAGAGCAGGTTCTCAGAAGTGAAGTTTTGGGGCACAATGTTTGAAATCGTTTTAATTCTTGACAAAATTGCTGAATTTCTTTCCAAAATGACTATACCAATGTACAACTCTCCCATACACAACTTTCTTTTTATGGTCTTATGAAAGCCTTCTTTTATTTACTGAGAAAAAAGTAGAAGCCATTTGTGTTATCATAGCATGATAAACTCCCCAAAATCTCTCCAAAATGAAAATGAAATTCATGCATATTTTTAGAGAGGAGAAAAGTAGAGAAACATGGTGTTGGACTATCACAACTGTGTGTGTGTGTGTGTGTGTGTGTGTGTGTGTGTGTGTGGTGGGTTTTGTAAAGAATTGGGGCTTAATGTACCTAACAAACGACTAATCTTTTGCCTGAAAAATAGGCTGAGCTGACCAGATGGTGAGTGGAATGAAATCACTTTCCTACCATTATGGGCAAGATTTCTAACTCTTTGTCACCCACTCTGTTCTTCCTAGGCAGTAAGTCAATGGGGATGCTTGCTTATAAATGACAGGAGGCAAAACCCCATCTCCACCCTAATTTCTCATCACTTGTTCAGTACCTATTCATTTAGACTTTTGTCTTTAATATGTGTATTTTCCCTTGGCAATACCATAACGTCTTTTTTTTGTCTCTTCACCATAATCATGATGAACAAAAATGTAATGCACATAGTATTCCTTCATTTGAGTCTTTCTTTTATTCTTTTAATTTCAAACTGCTGTTCTTCCTAAAGGAGGACTGTGTTACAAAAGAATGAAATTTTCCAGACAATGTTTGGTACATAATAGTTTTAAGAGGCTTCATGTTTGCAAGAGACAAATTAAGCAGCCTCCCCTAATATGTAGACAACATCTGTTACACAGTCACCATTAATGATAACACTGGGATCTCTTTTGTGGCTGATTTTCATCCAGCTGCACCTACCCATAAAAGGCGCCAGCAAAGAGGGCTACACATTTATCTGTCAGTTCAGAATGACTTTGGAAAACGGCACATAAACCTAAAGCAAATCTTTGTTAACCTCTGAAATCAGAGCCTCCATAAATCACTGCTAAGGACAGCTTATAACCTCCTCACAGCCAACTCATCATCTCCATTCAGTGTTTGATAAGATGCTCCAAATCTTAGGCTGGTTATACAGAAGAAAGCTACACATCAAGAAACTAAGCCTTATGTTTGGTGCCCACCTGTAAAGAAACACACATACCCATTGATCAGTCAATTACAAGTTTTTGCTCCAAAGCTTTATTTCAGACAACATTCCCACCTGCACCAATGGATCTATTCCTAAATAATAAAAACGCTGCAAAATCCTTGGTAGGGCTAATTAGCTATGGCTAATCATTTGATTTGATGAGTTGTTATTATTTGAAATTAAACATTAAGATTCTTAAATGAAAACCATTCAGAAAGCTAGTAGAGGGGTTCCACTTTCTTTGCAAGACTGAGCTGTATGAAATCTCTTTCTTACAATTTGATTGTGAAATGTATTCTGGTATATTTTCATCTCTGGGTTTCCCTGTGGATATATATCTTATAGTGTAACATGTCAATTTACTCATTTAATACCTACTCAAGTGCCCTCTCTGTTTCAGTCCTGGTGCTAGATGCTGGAGATATGTGAAGGAACAAATAAATCAAGTCTCTACACTCAGGTACTTGTATCCACCACAGGCATAGAGAAAAAACAAATGGCTCAAATTATAAACAAAGCAAGAGTGATTGAGGGTTGGCATTTTAAATGTGGTGTTCAGAGAAGGCCTTTATTTGTACAGAATCCTAAATAAAGCAATGGAGAGAGCAGTGTGAATTGGCAGGAAAAGAGCATCCCAGGCAGAGGGAACAGAATTGCTCAGGCCCCAAACTTGGCAAGTGCAATAAACAGCACAGAAGCCTGTCTGGTCGGATGCTGATGCAAGACTGAAAGCAAGTTTGTGAAGGTGGGCAGGGGTCAGGCCTTGGAGGGCCTTGAAGGCCATAGTAAGGAGTACAGGTTCTACACTATGTGAAGGAATGCTTTAGGGGGTTCTTGAGCAGTGGACTATTGTCTGGCTTATATTCACTTTGGTACAACACCAAATTCAACTAAATGCAGTTTTCACGCTAGCTGGAAGATCTCTCTGAGCATAAATCATAATGTAACTCAGCTTCTCCACCTGTTAACAATGGGTTTATGGATTTCCAAGGTGTTCACAGATGGCTTTCAGAGAGTCCACAGAATGCTTGTAAAATGTATATTTTCGCATATATTTAAAGAATTCAGACCTCACAAAGGCTAAGAACCACTGATCTAGAGGACCCTAAATTCAGTTAGAGCTGTACTATTCCAGGATTCTTTAGGTCTTCAACATACCTGGCAGTCTTAGCAACTTTTTCAATGAAGGACCTAATTGTTCATTAACTCATTTTCTTTCTTTATTCTGAACCTATTTATGCCTAGTTTTCCATTATTGGAATGCTAAGCATGTGGGAGTTATTTATATTCTTCTGCTCAAGTTCATTGCCAAGGTCTGATTTTTCAAATTCAAAAAATTGCAACCTCAAACATAAATGGGTTAATCACATGTATAGTTTCAAGTCTGTTTGTCCCATCTAGTAGATTACATTAAATTCTTCATCCCTTTCTGAATCTGTGTCCTTTGCCATGTAGCTTGGCAAAGAAGGGGTGTACTTTTGCACACCTGACTTGTTTTGGCTAGTGGAATATCAGCAGACAAGAAAGAAAGAGCTGGGACAGCACTTGTGAAGTCTTTTTCTTTTGCCTCCATCATTATCATGAGAAGAACATGGCCAGGCTAACCAGCCAGTGCCAGGAGGATGAGAGTCATGTGAAGCAGAGCTCAGTCACCTTAGCCAAGCCCAGGCTGGACTGGTTAATGCCCAGACACGTGAGTTAGCCCAGTTGAAGTCAGCTAAACTGCTCAGGCTACCCAAAGATCTGCAAGCGGTTGAGGTTCTTATTGTTGTATGCTGCTGAGATTTCTTTTGAGGATGCTTATTATGCAGCAATAGTTAACTGATATGCCATATTGCTACAATATTTGTGGCCTCCTTTTTAAAAGACACCATATTGGAGATCCTGAATTAAGTTCTTTTGTACCCATTTTGGGTCCTGATTCAAAGCTGAATTCCCAGTTTCTAATTGTATAACCATGATAATCAACCCTGGTTGTTTATACTTCCTTATTGGTACACACTCCAGCTTTTCCTTCAAAAGCTGCCACAGCTGTTTACAGAGGCCAAGTCCTGGAGGATTCCACTAGTGGCAGAAGGGTGAAATTTGCAGCCCTAATCTCGTAATGCTGGGACTCAGCCTGACAGTGGTATATGCCACAACATCCTAGCTGAATATAAGAATGCTAATGAAGGATACAAATCCTCCTTCAGACCAGGGGTATAAGCTGTCGAACCTTGCTAAATGGCTGTAATGAATGTAAACTACAGCATACCAGCTGAACCTTGGGATACGCTTAATTGCCCAGGGTGGCTTAATCTTCAGCCCTGCCAGTTGCAGAAGGATTATTTGTCTTTGGTGAACTCAGTGGAGAATTGAAAGTAAATTTGTTTAAACGATAGTAGAGTTTAGAATAGGCATAACAGAAGAATCATAAATAACCACGACTGAAATGTAAACTACAACCAAATCTGAGCCCATTCTTTGTCTAAGGATTGCATCCTTGAGGAAGGAGGGAGCACCAGTTTCTTGATTTAGGCTTTTATTAAGCCATATTATGAGTCACTAGGAGAACAAATGGGTTCTATTTAAAATAACAGGCATGGCCAAAGCAACATGACCATCATTTCAAAGCTACATTTCCCTGAATGAGCCTTCAAAAGGGGGGATGTCAGAGTTTTGCTGATTTTGAACCTCACTATCCCCAAATTCCACTTCTTCCCCAAATGCATAGAAACAAGATAGCCTTGGATCTTAATCACACTTTTTTCTTAAAAAAAAGCTGTTTTTACTGGCTGGGCGCAGTGGCTCACGTCTGTAGTCCTGGCACTTTGGGAGGCCAAGACGTGAGGATCGTTTGAGCCCAAGAGGTCGAGGCTGCAGTGAGCTATGAGCATGCCACTACCCTCCGGCCTAGGTGTCAGAGCAACCCTGCCCACAAAAAGTTTTGAAAAGGTGATATAAGTAGATGGCAAAGTTTCTTTCAAATGATAGGAAAATAATGAAAATTAAGCCTTCCTCATACACTGTTTATCTTTAATCCCTCAATTCATTTGAGGTAAGTGGGTTGTCTTGCTCTTTGTGATACAAATTATCCAAAAATGTATTGAAATATTGAATAATTCTTTGCATTGTTTGGTGTTTAAGATTTTGTGAGTACTAACATAAAGACCTAGAGATTATTTTCTCAATACTGTTAACAAGTTGATTGCCTCAATTATTTGCCTGGCTTCAACTATACAGACTGACTTTAAGTGCAAAACAATAATGAGCATCTTTAATAACAATGACCAACCATCTTTTCTCAATATGGACAGCCACAAACAGTGTTTAAAAATATATCTAACTCATTATTCATGTACAAAAATGTGTATTGTGGAGGAAATGATTATAAATTCTTCATGTATATTGACTTCTGTGGAAGACTCCTGTTTGCCTAGCACAATCTCTTCTTTCCTTCTTCCTATAATATTAATAGAAGCTTAGTTTTATTTAGGACAAATATATTATCCACTAAAAGGCCACATTTTCCAGTGTCCCAGCTAGGTGACTAGGCCATGTGACTAGGTTTTGGCCAATTAGTTTAAAGCAGAAGTGTTATATGGTATTTCTTGAAGAGTGGAGGCACATCTTTATTCCTTACTTCTCCAGCTACTTTGGAATGTGGATGTGGGCAGCTAGGCCTCCAACTGCCTGCTATCTTGGGTCATGAGAAAAAGGGTCATTCTAGAGATGGTAGAACAGACGACTTCAGAGAGCCAGGTTTCTGATGACTTTGCAGAGCTGCCTTGCCAGTCCTGAACTGTATGCCTCGACATTTATTTTGCAAGAGAAAAAAATAATTTCTATCTTATATAAGCGTATTATTCAGGGTTCTCCAGAGAAACAGACCAATAGGAAATGCACACACACACACATTTCCTATTGGTTATAGGATATATACATTTGTCCCTTAGTATCCATAGGAGATTGGTTCCTGGACCTCCCGTGGGTAACAAAATATGTAGATGCTCAAGTCCCTGATATAAAATGGCATAGCATTTGCATGTAACCTATGTATATCCTATTTACCTCTTCCCATCTAACTTTTTTTTTTTTTTGAGACTCTGTTGTCCAGACCGGAGTGCAGTGGCGTAATCTCAGCTCACTGCAACCTCCGTCTCCCGAGTTCAAGCGATTCTTTTGCCTTAGCCCCCCAAGTAGCTGGGACTACAGGCATGCGCCACCACACCTGGCTAATTTTTGTATTTTTAGTAGAGATGGGATTTCACTATATTGGCCAGGCGGTCTTGAACTCCTGACCTCAGGTGATCTGCCCCCCTCGGCCTCCCAGAGTGCTGGGATTACAGGCATGAGCCACCGTGTCTGGCCCCTTCCCCATATACTTTAAATCATCTTTAGATTACTTATAATACCTAATACAATGTAAATGTTATGTAAATAATTGCTAACTGTATTGTTTAGGGCATAATGACAAGGAAAAAATGTCTGTAGATGTTCAGTAGAGATGCAGTTTTGTTTGCAAAGTTTTTAATCTGAAGTTGAAGCTACAGATGCCAAGGGCTGACTATATACAAATACACATACATCTATATATAAAGAGAGAGAGGGAGAGAGAGAGAGAGAGAGAGAGAGAGAGAGAAAGAGAGATGATAGAAATTGGTTCATGATTATGGAGGCTAAGAAGTGATTTAGCCTCATGATTTGTCATCTTCAAGCTGGAGAATCAGGAAAGCTGGTAGATAATTCAATTCGAGTCCAGAGGTGTAAGTCCTAGGCCATGTCTGATGACCTGAGAACTGGGAGTGCCAATGTTGGAGAGCAGGAGAAAATGGATGTTCCAGCTCAAATAGAAGCAAATTCACCCTTCTCCACATTTTTGTTCTATTCAGTCCTTCGATAAATATGATGATGCTCACCCATACTGGTGAGAGGAATTTTCCTTACTCAGCCTATGAATTGAAATGTTAATCTTTTCCAGAAACACCCTCACAGACATGCCCAGCCCAGAAATAATGTTTTGCCAGCTATCTGGGCAACCCTTATCCCAGTCAAGTTGACACATACAATTAAGCATCACAAAATGCTACTGTCATTTAGGGTTTTCTGTCATTCCCAGACAAACCTAATCCTTATTGCTATGCTTTCATATTGCTTCTGAGCTTCCGAAGCAGCAGCAGCAGCAGCAGCAGCAACAAATCATCTCATGGCACCTATTTCAGTCCCTGGCAAATGTGGGCTTGGTGCAGCATAAGAGAGCACTATTAGTACAGAGTCAGTGTTGCTTACATTCAGTGACACTGAGTATGAATTTCAAATGGTGGTGTAGGAAATGAATGAACCAATTCTGTTTTCTTTCTGGCCACTTGATAAATGATGTCCCTGTTTTGGCCCTACTATTACCTTTGGAGGTATTTATGAGGCCCAGTGCCTTTATAATAGCCTATCAGTCTCCTGTTTTCAAATTAGTCCATTTTTTGCACCTCAGTGCTTATTTAGGACATGGACTGCTGGATCTGCCATTTCTAGGAGCCCCAGGAGCTGAGAGATAACATATTCCTGGGTTTGGTTCTTTCTTTCTCTCTCTCTCATCTTCTCTTTCTCCCTCCATTCCTCCCTCCATCCTTCCCTAACTTTTTTCTTTTCTCTTTCTTTCATCTCCCCTCCCTCCATCCTTTCCTTCCTTCTTCCTTTGACATACAGTGCATAATTTTAAGTGTATAGCTCCACAAACTATATATATCTACAAACATTCACATATGTAAACACCCATGTATAACCACCATTCCATTCCAGACAGGCTACATTTCCTGTCTGGCATGGAATGGAACCTTACCCTGGAAGGGTCTCTCAGGTTCCTTCCCAGTTCATAAAGACTTCCACCAGAGTTAATGACTATTCTGACTTTTATCCTTATAGATTACTGTTTCTAAGCTTTATATAAATGGAACCATACAATATGTGTTCTTTTATGTCTGGCTTTTTTCATTCAACATAATGATTTTGAGATTAATCCATGTTGTTCTTTATATCAAAAAATTAAAGAGAAGAAAAATCAGTGAATTGGAAGCTAAAAGGATTTCACTCTGATGTGGAACAGAGATAGAAAGAGACTTTAAAATCATTTCATATGTGAAACACATCTGTATGAAAGATTAGTTGAGATATAGATGATAGACTAAATGACTCCAACAGTCATCTAACAGGGAATAGAGAAGTGAATGGAGGTCATGGAAGATGAACAACGTTTAGAGGGGTGATAGCTTAAAATTTTCCAGAATTTGAGAGAAGCCACATGTCTTGAAGTCAAAAGGGCACTTTCAACTCCAGAAAGGATACATAAAAATAAATCATCTAGACCCATCATAATGAGGTCACGGAAGAGCAAGGATGAAGCAACAATCCGAAAGTGCACTGAGGTTCTGACTCCAGAGTGATAGAGACATTTTAGATCTTCATTAGGAGGGGGTTACATAGATGTAGATATTTATCAAAACATATCCAATTATATACTTAAGAGCTATGCATTTCACTGGATACAATTTTATCTTACTTTATAAAGGGTATTGAGGGCAGGGTTGAGGGAATCCCCTGCTTTCCACTCAGAACTGTGGCTAAACTGAGCAGAGTTCTCATTGCTACAATAAATGTCAAGGACAGTAGAGCAATATCTTCAAGATGTTGAGGGAAAAATAACTGTTTACCTATCTTTCAAGAATGAAGGCAAAATAAAAATATTTTTAGTCATACAAATATTATTTTCAGATTCTCTCTAAAATAACATTTTTTTAAGGATACACTTGAGTAAATTTTTAAAAAACATACCAGCTGGACGTGGTGGCTCACGTCTGTAATCCCAGCACTTTGGGGCGCTGAGGCGGGCAGATCACGAGGTCAGTAGTTCAAGACCAGCCTGGCCAATATGGCGAAACCCCATCTCTACTAAAAATACAGAAATTAGCCAGGCACGGTGGCACACGCCTGTAGTCCCAGCTACTCAGTAGGCTGCAGCAGAAGAATCACTTGAACCCAGGAGGCAGAGGTTGCAGTGTGCTGAGACTGTGCCACTGCACTCCAGCCTGGGTGACAGAGCGAGACTCCATCTAAAAAAAAAAAAAAAAAAGAAAGATATCACAGGAGATTATGGGCTATCAGAAACAAAAGTGACTATGTCAAGTGGTAAAGTATATTGGTAAAATTAATTATTTATTGACTGTAAAACTAAAAAAAGAGAAGCCTCTTTTGGGGTGTAAGAAAGGTAAAACTCGGGCAGGGCACGCTGGCTCAAGCCTGTAATCTCAGCACTTTGGGAGGCCGAGACGGGCGGATCACAAGGTCAGGAGACTGAGACCATCCTGGCTAACACGGTGAAACCCCGTCTCTACTAAAAATACAAAAAATTAGCCGGTCGTGGTGGCGGGCACCTGTAGTCCCAGCTGCTCGGGAGGCTGAGGCAGGAGAATGGCGTGAACCTGGGAGGTGGAGCTTGCAGTGAGCCGAGATCGCGCCACTGCACTCCAGCCTGGGAGACAGAGCAAGACTCCTGTCTCAAACAAAAAAAAAAAAAAAAAAAAAAAAAGAAAAAGAAAAAAGAAAGATAAAACTCAAATTCTAAACAATAACAATATGAGGAAGGGAGTGTTGAGTAGTATTCAATGGATAAGGTATGCTAAAGTCATTGTGGTCTGTAGGAAATGAGACATATTGAATAATTGTTGGAAAAAAACGGACAGATAATTGTGCATGTTAATATCTGAAAGGCTACCATTAAAAGAATAAAGCTTTTGACCAGGTGTGGTGGCTCATGCCTGTAATCCCAGCACTTTGGGAGGCCAAGGCAGGTGGATCACTTGAGGTCAGGAGTTCAAGACCAGCCTGGCCAACACAGTGAAACCCTGTTTCTACTAAAAAAATACAAAAATTAGCTGGTCGTGGTGGTGCGCGCCTGTAATCCCAGCTACTCGGGAGGCTGAGGCACAAGAATCCTTTGAACCCGGGAGATGGAGGCTGCAGTGAGCCGAGATCACGCCACTGCACTCACTCCAGCCTGGGTGACAGAACGAGACTCTGTCTCAAAATAAATGAATAAATAAATAAATAAATAGAAAAATAAAATAAATAAATAAATTAAATAAATAAATAAAAACACACTCGGCTCACTGCAAGCTCCGCCTCCCGGGTTCATGCCATTCTCCTGCCTCAGCCTACTGAGTAGCTGGGACTACAGGCGCCTGCCACTACGCTTGGCTAATTTTTTGTATTTTTAGTAGAGACGGGGTTTAGTAGCCAGGATGGTCTCGATTTCCTGACCTCGTGATCCACCTGCCTCGGCCTCCCAAAGTGCTGGGATTACAGGCATGAACCACCACGCCTGGCCTGCCATATACTTATTATATCTGTCCTTTCTGTGTGTGAATATTAAACTTTTAAAAAGTTAAGAGAGAAATAAATAAGCACCTCTTTGTTCTCTGTCTTCACCCTTCAAGGACCGTCCTCCCCTTTAATACTGGTAATAATGTACGAAATCCCATCTTCAGCAGAAAGTCCTTATCTTTCATCAGTTCCTTTTATATTGTATTCCTAGGAATTCCCAAGAATGCTGTCAAGTTCTACAAATGCATCTTGGTGGACTTGATGCTGCTTGCATGGGGCTTCAACATCCTTCCCCTCTGACTATCTCATCACTGTTTCGCCATACGCAGCAATTCTGCTAGGGATGCTTTGTCTCAAAGGATGGACCTAAAGCAATGCATTTCTTTCCCAAAGAAACACAACTAACTCAAAATGCTTGCAAATATTTCCGAAGGAGAGAAAAGGAAGATTTGAATGGAATATTTGATACTACTATTCCTCTGGTCTATTGGACTATGTTCCTCACACAGGATTTTCTCCTGGGGCTAACGCTGCTGACGCACACGTTTCATCCTCTGAAATGGGGATCCCTTTCACTTTATCTTTCCTCTTTGTGTCTAGGGTACCAAGTCTCAGGAAACAGAAGACCATATTGATTTGGTCTGTTAGACTTAGTGCAGGAGTGCAAATCAGTGGCTTCCCACAAATTTTATTTCACAGTATTATTCATCTTTTCTGTTATTATGTAGCTTAACAAATTACCCCAAATTTCACTGGTTCACAAAAGCAAATATTTGTTTTTCTTGCCCCATATCTGTGAGTCAGCTGCAATGGCCCTGCTCTAGATTATGGGTATTTGTTCTTCATTCTGTGACCTGCGATGGAGGATCAATCGTTACCCTGGACACACTCTTTCTTTCTTTTTTTTTTTTTTTATACTTTAAGTTCTAGGGTACATGTGCACAACGTGCAGGTTTGTTACATATGTATACATGTGCCCTGTTGGTGTGCTGCACCTGTTAACTCGTCATTTACATTAGGTATATCTCCTAATGCTATCCCTCCCCCCTCCCCCCACCCCACGACAGGCCCCAGTGTGTGATGTTTGCCACCCTGTGTCCAAGGGTTCTCATTGTTCAATTCCCACCTATGAGTGAGAACATGCAGTGTTTGGTTTTCTGTCCTTGTGATAGTTTGCTGAGAATGATGGTTTCTAGCTTCATCCATGTCCCTACAAAGGACATGAACTCATCCTTTTTTATGGCTGCATAGTATTCCATGGTGTATATGTGCCATATTTTGTTAATCCAGTCTATCATTGATGGACATTTGGGTTGGTTCCAAGTCTTTGCTATTGTGAATAGTGCTGCAATAAACATATGTGTGCATGTGTCTTTATAGCAGCATGATTTATAATCCTCTGGGTATATGCCCAGTAATGGGATGGCTGGGTCAAATGGTATTTCTAGTTCTAGATCCTTAAGGAATTGCCACACTGTCTTCCACAATGGTTGAACTAGTTTACAGTCCCACCAACAATGTAAAAGTGTTCCTATTTCTCCACATCCTCTCCAGCACCTGTTATTTCCTGACTTTTTAATGATCGCCATTCTAACTGGTGTGAGATGGTATCTCATTGTGGTTTTGATTTGCATTTCTCTGATGGCCAGTGATCATGAGCATTTTTTCATGTGTCTGTTGGCTGCATAAATGTCTTCTTTTGAGAAGTGTCTGTTTATATCTTTGCCCACTTTTTGATGGGATTGTTTGATTTTTTTCTTGTAAATTTGTTTAAGTTCTTTGTAGGTTCTTTCTGGATATTAGCCCTTTGTCAGATGAGTAGATTGTAAAAATTTTCTCCCATTTTATAGGTTGCCTGTTCACTCTGATGGTAGTTTCTTTTGCTGTGCAGAAGCTCTTTAGTTTAATTAGATCCCATTTGTCAATTTTGGCTTTTGTTGCCATTGCTTTTGGTGTTTTAGTCATGAAGTCCTTGCCCATGCCTATGTCCTGAATGGTATTGCCTAGGTTTTCTTCTAGGTTTTTTATGGTTTTAGGTCTAACAGTTAAGTCTTTAATCCATCTTGAATTAATTTTTGTATAAGGTATAAGGAAGGGATCCAGTTTCAGCTTTCTACATACGGCTAGCCAGTTTTCCCAGCACCATTTATTAAATAGGGAATCCTTTCCCCATTTGTTGTTTTTGTCAGGTCTGTCAAAGATCAGATGGTTGTAGATGTGTGGTATTATTTCTGAGAGCTCTATTCTGTTCCATTGGTCTCTATCTCTGTTTTGGTACCAGTACCATGCTGTTTTGGTTACTGTAGCCTTGTAGTATAGTTTGAAGTCAGGTAGCGTGAGGCCTCCAGCTTTGTTCTTTTGGCTTAGGATTGACTTGGCGATGTGGGCTCTTTTTTGGTTGCATATGAACTTTAAAGTAGTTTTTTCCAATTCTGTGAAGAAAGTCATTGGTAGCTTGATGGGGATGACATTGAATCTATAAATTACCTTGGGCAGTATGGCCATTTTCACAATATTGATTCTTCCTATCCATGAGCATGGAATGTTCTTCCATTTGTTTGTGTCCTCTTTTATTTCGTTAAGCAGTGGTTTGTAGTTCTCCTTGAAGAGGTGCTTCACATCCCTTGTAAGTTGGATTCCTAGGTATTTTATTCTCTTTGAAGCAATTGTATATGGGAGTTCACTCATGATTTGGCTCTCTGTCCATTATTGGTGTAAAGGAATGCTTGCAATTTTTGCACATTGATTTTGTACCCTGAGACTTTGCTGAAATTTCTTATCAGCTTAAGGAGATTTTGGGCTGAGATGATGGGATTTTCTAAATACACAATCATGTCATCTGCAAACAGGGACAATTTCACTTCCTCTTTTCCTAATGGAATACACTTTATTTCTTTCTCTTGCCTGATTGCCCTGGCCAGAAGTTCCAACACTATGTTGAATACAAGTGGTGAAAGAGGGCATCTCTGTCTTGTGCCAGTTTTCAAGGGGAATGCTTCCAGTTTTTGCTGATTCAGTATGATGTTGGCTGTGGGTTTGTCATAAATAGCTCTTATTATTTTGAGATACGTCCCATCAATACCTAGTTTATTGAGAGTTTTTAGCATGAAGGCCTGTTGAATTTTGTTGAAGGCCTTTCTGCATCTATTGAGATAATCACGTGGTTTTTGTCTTTGGTTCTGTTTATATGCTGGATTACGTTTATTGATTTGTGTATGTTGAACCAGCCTTGCATCCCAGGGATGAAGCCAACTTGATCATGGTGGATAAGCTTCTTGATGTGCTGCTGGATTCTGTTTGCCAGTATTTTATTGAGGATTTTTGCATCGATGTTCATCAGGGATATTGGTCTAAAATTCTCTTTTTTGGTTGTGTCTCTGCCAGGCTTTGGTATCAGGATGATGTTGGCCTCATAAAATGAGTTAGGGAGGATTCCCTCTTTTTCTATTGATTGGAATAGTTTCAGAAGGAATGGTGCCAGGTCCTCTTTGTACCTCTGGTAGAATTTGGCTATGAATCCATCTGGTCCTGGACTTCTTTTGGGTGGTAGGCTATTAATTATTGCCTCAATTTCAGAACCTGTTATTGGTCTATTCAGAGATTCAACTTCTTCCTGGTTTAGTCTTGGGAGGGTGTATGTGTCCAGGAATTTATCCATTTCTTCTAGATTTTCTAGTTTATTTGCGTAGAGGTGTTTATAGTATTCTCTGATGGTAGGTAGTATTTCTGTGGCATCAGTGGTGATATCCCCTTCATCATTTTTTATTGCGTCTATTGGATTCTTCTCTCTTTTCTTCTTTATTAGTCTTGCTAGCGGTCTATCAATTTTGTTGATCTTTTCAAAAAACCAGCTCCTGGATTCATTGATTTTTTGAAGGGTTTTTTATGTCTCTGTCTCCTTCAGTTCTGCTCTGATCTTAGTTATTTCTTTCCTTCTGCTAGCTTTTGAATGTGTTTGCTCTTGCTTCTCTAGTTCTTTTAATTGTGATGTTAGGGTGTCAATTTTAGATCTTTCCTGCTTTCTCTTGTGGGCATTTAGTGCTATAAATTTCCCTCACACACTGCTTTAAATGTGTCCCAGAGATTCTGGTATGTTGTGTCTTTGTTCTTATTGGTTTCAAAGAAGATCTTTATTTCTGCCTTCATTTCGTTATGTACCCAGTAGTCATTCAGGAGCAGGTTGTTCAGTTTCCATGTAGTTGAGCGGTTTTGAGTGAGTTTCTTAATCCTGAGTTCTAGTTTGATTGCACTGTGGTCTGAGAGACAGTTTGTTACAATTCCTGTTCTTTTACATTTGCTGAAGAGTGCTTTACTTGCAACTATGTGGTCAATTTTTGAATAAGTGTGATGTGGTGCTGAGAAGAATGTATATTCTGTTGATTTGGGGTGGAAAGTTCTGTAGATGTCTATTATGAAGGCTTGGTGCAGAGCTGAGTTCAATTCCTGGATATCCTTGTTAACTTTCTGTCTCGATCTGTCTAATGTTGACAGTGGGGTGTTAATGGACACACTCTTTTATGGCAATGGGTAAGAGTTCAGAAGTACTGGCAGAAATTCCAATTTTTTTTTAAATGTCTGCTTGGACATTTAAAATGTTTGTCACTTCTGCTTATATCCCATTGGCAAAAGCAAGTCATATAGCCAAGACTAACATCAATGAAAAAGGGAAGAGACTTGTCCTATTGGGAAAGAGGGAAGAGTGAATATTTGTTGAACAGTAGTACAATCTAACACATACGCCTTATATTGTACTCTGCAGTGTTACCTAATGTGGAGCCAAAGATACAGAAACGTAAGAATCATTCCACTTTGGGAAGTATAGTAGACTGAGAACTTCCTGAGGGATCCTTCTACTGTGGAACAATTAGACCTTTGCTGGACTTAAGTATGTAAGGAAAATCTCCAATGGGGGTGGGGAGGAGTAGCAAAAATATAAGTAAGCCGAAACCAGAGTGGAGAACAATAAGCCAGGCATGCACACACACAAAGGCCATTATCAGCATTTCCAGGGTTAAAGGGTGTGTGTGTGTGTGTGAGTCTGGCAGAGAAAGTCTTGGAGGAGAGCTGGGGATATAGAAAGCAAATTCAAGGCTCCAGGATTAAGCTGGCAACCTTTGAAGGGGATAAAAGTGATCCCAGGTCATTAGTACCCCCGGATCTTTGTAGAATCACTTACAAATCCACTCTGGAGTAAAGACTGTTCAATTTAGGCTTTCAAGTTTTCTATACACCAAAGGTCCAAATATGAGCTCAAAATCAAAGATTACAGAACATACACACACGCAAAGTTCATGAGGAATGACAGCAGAAACAAACAAACAAAAAAACAGATTAAGACCCCAGGGACTTCAGACATTGAAATTTCACCTATAGAATATAGAATAACTATGTATGGAAGATGGAATCACAAAAATGAAGAATCAGTAAGAGACTAAAACATAACAAAGTGGATTTAAAAAGAATCAATTAGAACTTTTAGAAATAAAAATATAGTTGTCTCCCATCCAAGTACTAACCCACCCTGACCCTGCTTAGCTTCCCAGCTCAAACGAGTTTGGGTGCATTCAGGGTGATATGGCTGTAGACAAAATATAGTTGTTAAAAAAGTTTTATTGGATGAATTAAACCGAAGACTAGACATAATTAAAAACTATGACAGAGCTGAAGAAATTTCCCAAAATACAGCACAGAGAAATAAAGTAACAACACAAAGGGACAACACAATTTTAAAATGGGCAAAGGATTTGAATAGACATTACTCCAAAGAAGACACATGAATGACCAATAAGCACATGAAAAGATACTCAACATCACTGGTCATTAGGGAAGTGCAAATTAAAACCACAGCCAGGTGCCATTTTACATCCACTAAGTTGGCCTTTAAGAAATGAAATAAGTGTTAGCAAAGATGTGGAGAAAATGGAACCCTTGTGCATTGCTGGTGGGAATGTAAAATGGTGCAGCCACTGTGGAAAAAAGCGTGGTAGTTCCTCAAAAAATTAAAAGTTAACATATGATCCAGCATCCTACCTCTAGATATAGACCCAAAAGAATTGCAAAGAAGTACTCAAATACTTGTACATGAATGTTCATAGCAGCACTATCAACAATAGCCAAATGAAACAACCCAAATGTTCAACTGATGAATAAATCAGCAAAATGTAGTATATATAGCCAATAGAATATTATTCAACCATAAAAAGAGATGATGAACTGATTCATGCTACACTATGGATCAACCTCAAAAACATTAAACTAAGTGAAAGAAGTTATACATAAAAGGTCACATATTGTATGATTCCATTTATATGAAATATCTAGAATCCACAGAGATAGAAGGCAGACTAGTGGGCCAGGAGGGAGTGAGAATTAGGGATTGAATGTTTAATGGATATGGGCTTTCCTTTTGGAGTGGTGAAAATATCTTGGAACTAGAAGGAGGTGGTGGTTGTACAAACATTGCAAATGTGCTAAATACCACTGAATTGTAAAACTTTAAAATGGTTAATTTTGTTATGTGAGGCTGGACTGTGGGGGAAATGTTGACTTGAAGAGTCAATGGGCCCTTCAGGGACATACATCCTATAGAGTCAGAAATAGGAAATCTGAATTTCTAGAGCAGGATTTGGGCTTGAGAGGTACACGAGTGAGTTACCCTTGCATAGATGGTCATAAATATATATAAAGAAAATATGAACAAGAGATAAGGAATCATGAAAGATAAAATGAGAAGATGTAACAGATATCTAGTCAGAATTCCAGAAGAGATAATACAAAGAATGAGAGGTAATATTTGAAGAAATTGTGCCTAAGAACTTTCTGAAACTGATGAAAGATATTAATCTACAGGTATAGAAAATGAAACTCTTGGCTGGGCGCAGTGGCCCACGCCTATAATCCCAGCACTGTGGGATTATCTGCCAAGGCGGGCAGATCACCCTGAGGTCAGGAGTTAAAGACCAGCCTGGCCAACATGGTGAAACCCTGTCTCTACTAAAAATACAAAAATTAGCCAGGCATGGTGGTGCACGCCTGTAATCCCTGCTATTTGGGAAGCTGAGGCAGGAGAATTGCTTGAACCCGGGAGGCAGAGGTTGCAGTGAGCCCAGATCGTGTCACTGCACTCCAACCTGGATGACAGAGTAAGACTCCATCTAAAATAAAAAATAAATAAATAAATAAAAATGAAACTTTTGCATACTAAAATAAATAAAAGGAGAAACATACTTAAATTATAGTGGAGCCGCAGAATCCTGAAGACCAAGAGAAGACCAAAAGTTAGATCACCAACAAAGTAATGGCGGAGTTACAGCAGATTTCACATCAGCAATGGAAGCTAGAAGAAAGAAAGTACCAACCTAGAATTCTACATCCAGCAAAAATATCCTTTAAGAATGGACATGAAATAAAGACACATTCACACAAAAACAAAACCAGACAGTCATCAATATATTTCTTTCTTTATTAAATTTTTTGAGACGGAGTCTCGCTCTGTCGCCTAGGCTGCAGTGCACTGGCGTGATCTCGGCTCACTCCAAGCTCCACCTCCTGGGTTCATGCCATTCTCCTGCCTCAGCCTCCTGAGTAGCTGAGACTACAGGCGCCTGCCACCATGCCCAGATAATTTTTTGTATTTTTAGTAGAGACAGGGTTTCACCATGTTAGCCAGGATGGTCTTGATTTCCTGACCTTATGATCTGCCCACCTCAGCCTCCCAAAGTGCTGGGATTACAGGTGTGAGCCACCGTGCCCGGCCAATAAATTTCTAAAGCATATTCTTTGTTTTTCATAAAGCTATATTTATTCAATTTAAATGACAACCTTTATTCTGAAATTATGTTCTTCCTAATTTTAGGGGCTAAAATATGTTTTCTTTTACATAATGATGTTGATAGCAGATGGTTTTTTTTTTTATTATTTGTTTGTTTTTGTTTTATGTCCTTAGCTGGCAAAATTAAAGCCAGCAACTAAGGCTCCAATTTTTTTTTTAATACAAATCTACTGGTGCTTAAATCTCAGAGCTTAGGAACCACAGCCTATGTAAAGGCCAATCTTTTTGTTGCATATTTCACAGTATTGAATTCTTTCTTGGTGAGTTCTCCATACAAGTTATGAAGCAGGATAAAACTCAGTCTTACATCAAGTCAGTGTAAATATGGCCTTAATTTCAATCACCAAAGAAATGTATTTGTGTTGTATACCGTGGTTACAGCATATTTTATTAAAACTAATTATATTAGTACCTACCTATAGAGTATCAATTTAAAAATTATAATGACATTTCTATGATGTCATTACTTTTATAGGACTAGCCTGTGTCACATGTGTGAGCATTATTGGTGCATTGCAGAAACAAAGAAGGCTGGGTGTCCAAGCAGGCCACTTTTCTGGGTCAGGGTTTCAGTGGTACCATAGATGGGTGCCAGTTTCAATGTACACTTTGGCCCATTTATCTTTATAAATCATATCATATGGCTTCGATATTTACATACATTTAAACTGAGAAGAAATATGCATTACAAGAAAGCATAGTTTAGTGGGTTTCGTGTGTCAGAAACAACTCCATATTTCATAATTATTTTTATGTCATTAGCTACCCTTGATAAAGAACAATTCTATATAAATGTACAAACTGGAACATAATTTTGTAAGACCTTAAAGAGATCTTTGTAAACTGCAGTGTGTCCACTTATAAACAAATCAAATCAATTAATCACCATTTCTTCAAAGTGTCAAAAACAAAAGAATAGCTGGCCATTACCTTTTATAATCAGCTTCAGAGAAAATACAGCAATAATGATCAATGGCATTTTGGAGCAGATAAAACTGCTGAGTTTTATGTTTGAGTCTATCATTGTGTGATTTGCTATAATAGTATTCCTTCCTATTAGCTGTTCTCAACAATATTGGTTCTATATTCATTTGATATGAGCATTTATATTAAACTTCAAAATTACTTCTGGTAGTATCCAGAATATATGTCAGAGACCCCTAAAATCAACTTCTGTTTTCCTCTTAATTAACATTTGGTCAAACGACAACTTCAGATTTTCAAGACCAGTAGTGTGCCTTGCAGTGAACATGCATAGGCTGGAGCATCTGGCCAAGTTAAAATGTAGTTATCAATGCTTAGTTATTCTTGGTTTTCTTCAGATAGCGAGCCCGTGTAGACTTGTTCATATCTGTGGTTATTTTAAAATAAATCCAAGAAGGCAGGATTGAGATTATGGAGCCCAGAAGAGCATGGATCAGGTATCCATTGGTTCAGGATTTGCAGGCCTCCTGTTTTGATTGCAGATTTCACAAACGTCTCTGAAGAGGGCTTATCCAAAGTTGGCTTTTGGATTTTAGCCAGTTTTGTAGCTAAAAAGTATGGCAGGACACTCTGCACAAAGATGTCCTTGCTCCTATACTCCTCATGGAGGCACCGAGAGAAGAAATCTACAAAAGTCTTGGTTGCAGAGTAAATGGTCAACAGTGGGACAGGGAACATGCCACTGCCAGATGAGAGGTTCAGAATTGCCCCTTTAGATCTTTCCACCAAAGCATATTCTTTAAGAAGGAAAATGAAACTAGAAGAAATGTCAGAGCTAGAGGAAGGAAAGATGAGCAAAGGATTTAGTAAGCATGGCATATCTAAAGTTTGTTCTACATAAAATACAAAGTTCTAATCTGTGGGGCGGCCTGTCTTAGTTCAGGTTCTTCCCCGAGCAGACCCTAAGACAAATATTTAGGTACAAATCCTTTATTTGGGAAATGATGCCAGGAAGCATCAATAGGGGAGTGAAGTGTCTTAGTCTTGAGACAGGAAGCCAATAGTGTGTGTAAGAACTGTCCACTGAAGCTGCTGGTGACTTCCAGGCTCAACTGGAGAGATACAGCACGTCACTAATAGCATCTTTGGTAGGACTGGAATTCAAAATGTATAACACTAAAATATTAAACAAAGTAGGGTTTCAGTTGAGAAGTGGGTGATCAGAGTTAAATGTTCTAAAGTATTATTCAAGAAAAATATTAAGTTTTAGGCTGTTGTAACAAAGTACCATAGACTGAGTAGTTTATAAACAACAGATATTTATGTCTCGCTTTTCTAAAGGCTGGAAGTTTAAGATTACAGGGCCAGCATGGCCAGGTTTTGGTGGGGACCCACTTCTGGATTGCAGACAGCTGACTTCTGATTGTACCTAATGTGGCAGAGAGCAGAGAGAAGGAGAGAGAGCTTTTTTGTGTCTTTTTATAAGGGGACCAATCCTATTCACCTAATTGTTCCCAAAGTCCCCACTTCCTAACAGCATCACACTGGGAGTTAGGATCTCAACATATAAATTTCAGAGAGACACACAGACATTTGGTCCATAGCAGAAAGGAACCCAAGAGAAGATGCATCAATGAGCAAGTAACTGCTTGCTGTTGACAACAGGGCTCAACCCCACTGGGAATCCTCTGAAAATCTGTGTGTGGCACATTTTAGAATTTTCTCACCAAAGAGTGATGAAGTTGGGGCATTTATCTACTAACTGCTGTTTTGTATTGGCTGAGAACTGCCTTTTGGTGTCAGCTTTTCTGGCCTGCAGAATATGCTCCTGCAATCAATGAAAACCCTTAGAAGACATATGCAGGTGCTTGAGACAGGCAGCCATCAATGTGTGTAAGAACTGTCTGCTGAAGCTGCTGGTGACTTCCAGGCTCGACTGGGGAGATATGGCAGGGCACTCAACAGTGTCTGTGGCAGGACTGGAATCCAAAATGTATAGCACTAAAATATTAAACATCAGCAGGCCTTCATTTGAGAAATGGGTGATCTGAGTTAAATGTTCTAAAGTATTAAAGGAGAAATGTTAAGATATTAGTATAAGACTATTAAAGTAAATGTGCAAAGTAATATTTCAAAGTTTCCACTAAAAGAATAGAAATGGATTGTATAACTTCTAAATCAGTTAAGAGGGGCAGAGGAAAAGATACAAAAAGAAAAACAAATAATAAAGAGAAATATCAGATTGACCTGGGTGCAGGTTACAGGTGATAAGTAGAGCAATAAGAGAGAAGCTGTGGGGGTGGAGCCTAGGCATGTGTACTTTTCACAAGCTCCTCAGCGATTCTTACACATTCTATAGTTTAGGAACCACTTGAGTATAGCCAGAGCAACATTCTCAATGGCTTCCTGGAAAATTTTCATGGGAAATAAACATGTGGCAGAAGCAGTCTTTTGTTTCAAAAAGCACCTCCTTGTGGCAGCTTTAAAATGCAGCTGCAAATTCTTTAAACCTCTTTTTATCAAGAGTTGTGACTTAGTCTGCTTGTGTTGCTATTTTAAAAAAATCTGAGACTGGGTAATTTATAAAGAACAGAAATTTATTTCTCACAGTTTGGGAGGCTGGGAAGCCCAAGACCAAGGCACCAGCAGGTTTGGTGTCTGGTGAGAGCCCTGTTTCTGCTTCCAAGATGGTGCCGTGTTGCTGTATCCTCCTGAGGGGATGAATACTGTGTCCTTGTGCAGTGGAAGAGCGGAAGAGTGCATACCCATTCCTCAAGCCCTTTTATAAGGGCCAGAATCTCATCCACAAGGGCTCTGCCCACATGACTTAACCTTCTAAAGCCTCCGCTTCTTAATACTATCACTTTGGATTTTAGGCTCCAACATACAAATTTTGGGGGCCATATTAAGACCATAACAAGGTGGGACCTATCTTCTCCCTTCAAATCTGGGTAGACTGCTTTGACCAATACAGTGTGGCAGAAGAATTACATTGTGACCAAGACCAAGTCATAAAAAGTCATAAAGCTTCTGTCTTTTCCTTAGGGAATCTTGGCTTTTGGAACTCTAAGATGCCCAGGTAAGAAGTTCAATTACTCTAAGACCACCACGCTGGCAAGGGCACATGTAGTCATCTGGTTGATAGTCCATGACAGTCTGAGCTGAGCCCACTTTTAGCTTTCCCAGCCCGGGGACCACACATGGGAATAAAGAAGCTTTCCTGGAGGTGATTCCTCCAGCACTCTGGCTCTAGCCTCCAGTTTAGATTATCTGAGAACCCAGACACTGAGAATCAAAGATAAACTGTCTCTACTCTGCTCTGCCTGAATTCCTGGCCTGCACAATCTGTGCACAGAATCAAATGGTGTTTTATGCCACGAAATGTTGTGGTGATTTGTTAAGCATCAATATATAGCCAGAACACCTGAATTAAAAATCTGTCAACCGTACAAAGACTGTCACTGTGCTGCTGTATCTCCATGCCTCCAAACCCAAACCCAAAAGCTACTGGTGCCCCTGTGTGTATGAGAGAAAGTGAAGGGATCTCAGTCAATGCAGTGGAGATGAAAAGAAGCCCAAGAAAAGCAGTAACAACTAGGGGTATGAAGCTGGAGCCTGAGGAAAGGTACTTGCACAGAACTGGTGTCTCTCTGTGTTGGCGTATTCTGCCCATAACCACCTATACATCATGTACACGGTCTTCACTTATGACCATGCCTGGAATCCAACCAAATAGAGACTCTTTATCCTCCTTCTGAAATGCCAAGATCTGTAGGAGACTGAGTCCTGCAGCTATTTACATTTTAATGTCAAGTAATTCAATACTGCTTTCTTCCTGACACCTCAGAGAGCTGCTATTCTGGGAGGAATAAAAAATTTGAAAGAAACAGGAGTGGAAATCTAGGTGACAGTTCTACGAAACCCTTTGAAGAATAGGGCAGAGTGCCTCTGTCTCCCCATCCCCCCTTTTCTCCAATGACACTTTTAAGTCTCTCCTTTTCTCCACCTCCCTTAGGACACTTGCCTCCTTCTTAGAAGGAAAGCAGCCCCAGATTTCAATTCCTCTTTCTTTCTTATGAACTCTAGTGGCTTTTTCTTCATTTGGGTGTTAGAGGAGCTCTCCCTACCCGGGGTTCTGTTGCTCTGAGAATGATGGCTGCACCAGCTGTAGTTCTATGGGCTGGGATGTGCTGTGGGCACTGCCCTTCCCATTTTCACTCCCTGACAGCGCTGTTGCAGCTGCTTGAATGCATTCTCAAAAACACACCAGCCACAGCCAGGGGCTATTCACTTTCTTCCAAAGACTCCAGTGTGACATAAAGAAAACCTATTTCTTCTAGTAGCATTACTTTGACCAGCTTTTTTTTTTTTCTAGAATTACCCAGAGATGATCCTAAAAGACCTGTTCTTTGCTTTGAGGCTTACTTTCACCAAAAGAATCCTCATGAGTAGGCACAGTGTGTCACACCTGTAGTCCCAACTATACCAGAGGCTGAGGGGCAGAAGGATCACTTGAGCCCAGGAGTTCCCGGCTGCAGTGAGCTATGATTGCACCTGTCAATAGCCGCTGAACTCTAGCTTGGGAGACGTAGCAAGACCCCATCTTTGAAAAAAAGAAAAAGAAATGAAGAAAAGAGTTCTCCTGTTAGCTGAGATTAGCTTTCTCTGGAGCTGCCCAGCACATAGAGTGCTGATGATAAGTGGATTCATTCTGATCCCCATTCCTTTTACCGATGGAAGTCAGGTGGGGAAGGAGGGGAAGGGAGTTGGGTTTCAGGTAAGTATGCACTCAGGTATGAGAGGTACCTTTGCTTCCTGCCTTCACTGTGGCCCAGATGAGCTGCCTGCTCCATGATAGACACGTATGGTATCTGTGAGATGTAATTATAACAACTAAGGTTGGACTATGGATTGACAGATGGTGTCTGGTGGTGATTTTTCTTTTTTTTATTATTATTATTTTATTTTTTTTATTATACTTTAAGTTTTAGGGTACATGTGCACATTGTGCAGGTTAGTTACATATGTATACATGTGCCATGCTGGTGCGCTGCACCCACCAACTCATCATCTAGCATTAGGTATATCTCCCAATGCTATCCCTCCCCCCTCCCCCCTCCCCACCACAGTCCCCAGAGTATGGTATTCCCCTTCCTGTGTCCATGTGATCTCATTGTTCAATTCCCACCTATGAGTGAGAATATGCGGTGTTTGGTTTTTTGTTCTTGCGATAGTTTACTGAGAATGATGGTTTCCAATTTCATCCATGTCCCTACAAAGGATATGAACTCATCATTTTTTATGGCTGCATAGTATTCCATGGTGTATATGTGCCACATTTTCTTAATCCAGTCTATCATTGTTGGACATTTGGGTTGGTTCCAAGTCTTTGCTATTGTGAATAATGCCGCAATAAACATACGTGTGCATGTGTCTTTATAGCAGCACGATTTATAGTCATTTGGGTATATACCCAGTAATGGGATGGCTGGGTCAAATGGTATTTCTAGTTCTAGATCCCTGAGGAATCGCCACACTGACTTCCACAGTGGTTGAACTAGTCTACAGTCCCACCAACAGTGTAAAAGTGTTCCTATTTCTCCACATCCTCTCCAGCACCTGTTGTTTCCTGACTTTTGAATGATTGCCATTCTAACTGGTGTGAGATGATATCTCATAGTGGTTTTGATTTGCATTTCTCTGATGGCCAGTGATGATGAGCATTTTTTCATGTGTTTTTTGGCTGCATAAATGTCTTCTTTTGAGAAGTGCCTGTTCATGTCCTTCGCCCACTTTTTGATGGGGTTGTTTGTTTTTTTCTTGTAAATTTGTTTGAGTTCACTGTAGATTCTGGATATTAGCCCTTTGTCAGATGAGTAGGTTGCGAAAATTTTCTCCCATGTTGTAGGTTGCCTATTCACTCTGATGGTAGTTTCTTTTGCTGTGCAGAAGCTCTTTAGTTTAATTAGATCCCATTTGTCAATTTTGGCTTTTGTTGCCATTGCTTTTGGTGTTTTGGACATGAAGTCCTTGCCCACGCCTATGTCCTGAATGGTAATGCCTAGGTTTTCTTCTAGGGTTTTTATGGTTTTAGGTCTAACGTTTAAATCTTTAATCCATCTTGAATTGATTTTTGTATAAGGTGTAAGGAAGGGATCCAGTTTCAGCTTTCTACATATGGCTAGCCAGTTTTCCCAGCACCATTTATTAAATAGGGAATCCTTTCCCCATTGCTTGTTTTTCTCAGGTTTGTCAAAGATCAGATAGTTGTAGGTAAGCGGCGTTATTTCTGAGGGCTCTGTTCTGTTCCATTGATCTATATTTCTGTTTTGGTACCAGTACCATGCTGTTTTGGTTACTGTAGCCTTGTAGTATAGTTTGAAGTCAGGTAGTGTGTTGCCTCCAGCTTTGTTCTTTTGGCGTAGGATTGACTTGGCGATGCGGGCTCTCTTTTGGTTCCATATGAACTTTAAAGTAGTTTTTTCCAATTCTGTGAAGAAAGTCATTGGTAGCTTGATGGGGATGGCATTGAATCTGTAAATTACCTTGGGCAGTATGGCCATTTTCACGATATTGATTCTTCCTACCCATGAGCAAGGAATGTTCTTCCATTTGTTTGTATCCTCTTTTATTTCCTTGAGCAGTGGTTTGTAGTTCTCCTTGAAGAGGTGCTTCACATCCCTTGTAAGTTGGATTCCTAGGTATTTTATTCTCTTTGAAGCAATTGTGAATGGGAGTTCACTCATGATTTGGCTCTCTGTTTGTCTGTTGTTGGTGTATAAGAATGCTTGTGATTTTTGTACATTGATTTTGTATCCTGAGACTTTGCTGAAGTTGCTTATCAGCTTAAGGAGATTTTGGGCTGAGACAATGGGGTTTTCTAGATAAACAATCATGTCGTCTGCAAACAGGGACAATTTGACTTCCTCTTTTCCTAATTGAATACCCTTTATTTCCTTCTCCTGCCTGATTGCCCTGGCCAGAACTTCCAACACTATGTTGAATAGGAGCGGTGAGAGAGGGCATCCCTGTCTTGTGCCAGTTTTCAAAGGGAATGCTTCCAGTTTTTGCCCATTCAGTATGATATTGGCTGTGGGTTTGTCATAGATAGCTCTTATTATTTTGAAATATGTCCCATCAATACCTAATTTATTGAGAGTTTTTAGCATGAAGGGTTGTTGAATTTTGTCAAAGGCTTTTTCTGCATCTATTGAGATAATCATGTGGTTTTTGTCTTTGGCTCTGTTTATATGCTGGATTACATTTATTGATTTGCGTATGTTGAACCAGCCTTGCATCCCAGGGATGAAGCCCACTTGATCATGGTGGATAAGCTTTTTGATGTGCTGCTGGATTCGGTTTGCCAGTATTTTATTGAGGATTTTTGCATCAATGTTCATCAAGGATATTGGTCTAAAATTCTCTTTTTTGGTTGTGTCTCTGCCAGGCTTTGGTATCAGAATGATGCTGGCCTCATAAAATGAGTTAGGGAGGATTCCCTCTTTTTCTATTGATTGGAATAGTTTCAGAAGGAATGGTACCAGTTCCTCCTTGTACCTCTGGTAGAATTCGGCTGTGAATCCATCTGGTCCTGGACTCTTTTTGGTTGGTAAACTATTGATTATTGCCACAATTTCAGCTCCTGTTATTGGTCTATTCAGAGATTCAACTTCTTCCTGGTTTAGTCTTGGGAGAGTGTATGTGTCGAGGAATGTATCCATTTCTTCTAGATTTTCTAGTTTATTTGCGTAGAGGTGTTTGTAGTATTCTCTGATGGTAGTTTGTATTTCTGTGGGATCGGTGGTGATATCCCCTTTATCATTTTTTATTGCGTCTATTTGATTCTTCTCTCTTTTTTTCTTTATTAGTCTTGCTAGCGGTCTATCAATTTTGTTGATCCTTTCAAAAAACCAGCTCCTGGATTCATTAATTTTTTGAAGGGTTTTTTGTGTCTCTATTTCCTTCAGTTCTGCTCTGATTTTAGTTATTTCTTGCCTTCTGCTAGCTTTTGAATGTGTTTGCTCTTGCTTTTCTAGTTCTTTTAATTGTGATGTTAGGGTGTCAATTTTGGATCTTTCCTGCTTTCTCTTGTGGGCATTTAGTGCTATAAATTTCCCTCTGCACACTGCTTTGAATGCGTCCCAGAGATTCTGGTATGTTGTGTCTTTGTTCTCGTTGGTTTCAAAGAACATCTTTATTTCTGCCTTCATTTCGTTATGTACCCAGCAGTCATTCAGGAGCAGGTTGTTCAGTTTCCATGTAGTTGAGCGGCTTTGAGTGAGATTCTTAATCCTGAGTTCTAGTTTGATTGCACTGTGGTCTGAGAGATAGTTTGTTATAATTTCTGTTCTTTTACATTTGCTGAGGAGAGCTTTACTTCCAACTATGTGGTCAATTTTGGAATAGGTGTGGTGTGGTGCTGAAAAAAATGTATATTCTGTTGATTTGGGGTGGAGAGTTCTGTAGATGTCTATTAGGTCCGCTTGGTGCAGAGCTGAGTTCAATTCCTGGGTATCCTTGTTGACTTTCTGTCTCGTTGATCTGTCTAATGTTGACAGTGGGGTGTTAAAGTCTCCCATTATTATTGTGTGGGAGTCTAAGTCTCTTTGTAGGTCACTCAGGACTTGCTTTATGAATCTGGGTGCTCCTGTATTGGGTGCATAAATATTTAGGATAGTTAGCTCCTCTTGTTGAATTGATCCCTTTACCATTATGTAATGGCCTTCTTTGTCTCTTTTGATCTTTGTTGGTTTAAAGTCTGTTTTATCAGAGACTAGGATTGCAACCCCTGCCTTTTTTTGTTTTCCATTTGCTTGGTAGATCTTCCTCCATCCTTTTATTTTGAGCCTATGTGTGTCTCTGCACGTGAGATGGGTTTCCTGAATACAGCACACTGATGGGTCTTGACTCTTTATCCAATTTGCCAGTCTGTGTCTTTTAATTGGAGAATTTAGTCCATTTACATTTAAAGTTAATATTGTTATGTGTGAATTTGATCCTGTCATTATGATGTTAGCTGGTGATTTTGCTCGTTAGTTGATGCAGTTTCTTCCTAGTCTTGATGGTCTTTACATTTTGGCATGATTTTGCAGCGGCTGGTACCGGTTGTTCCTTTCCATGTTTAGCGCTTCTTTCAGGAGCTCTTTTAGGGCAGGCCTGGTGGTGACAAAATCGGTCAGCATTTGCTTGTCTGTAAAGTATTTTATTTCTCCTTCACTTATGAAGCTTAGTTTGGCTGGATATGAAATTCTGGGTTGAAAATTCTTTTCTTTAAGAATGTTGAATATTGGCCCCCACTCTCTTCTGGCTTGTAGGGTTTCTGCCGAGAGATCCGCTGTTAGTCTGATGGGCTTCCCTTTGAGGGTAACCCGACCTGTCTGTCTGGCTGCCCTTAACATTTTTTCCTTCATTTCAACTTTGGTGAATCTGACAATTATGTGTCTTGGAGTTGCTCTTCTCGAGGAGTATCTTTGTGGCGTTCTCTGTATTTCCTGAATCTGAACGTTGGCCTGCCTTGCTAGATTGGGGAAGTTCTCCTGGATAATATCCTGCAGAGTGTTTTCCAACTTGGTTTCATTCTCCGCATCACTTTCAGGTACACCAATCAGACGTAGATTTGGTCTTTTCACATAGTCCCATATTTCTTGAAGGCTTTGCTCATTTCTTTTTATTCTTTTTTCTCTAGACTTCCCTTCTCGCTTCATTTCATTCATTTCATCTTCCATTGCTGATACCCTTTCTTCCAGTTGATCGCATCGGCTCCTGAGGCTTCTGCATTCTTCACGTAGTTCTCGAGCCTTGGTTTTCAGCTCCATCAGCTCCTTTAAGCACTTCTCTGTATTGGTTATTCTAGTTATACATTCTTCTAAATTTTTTTCAAAGTTTTCAACTTCTTTGCCTTTGGTTTGAATGTCCTCCCGTAGCTCAGAGTAATTTGATCGTCTGAAGCCTTCTTCTCTCAGCTCGTCAAAATCATTCTCCATCCAGCTTTGTTCCGTTGCTGGTGAGGAACTGCGTTCCTTTGGAGGAGGAGAGGTGCTCTGCTTTTTAGAGTTTCCTGTTTTTCTGTTCTGTTTTTTCCCCATCTTTGTGGTTTTATCTACTTTTGGTCTTTGATGATGGTGATGTACAGATGGGTTTTCGGTGTGGATGTCCTTTCTGTTTGTTAGTTTTCCTTCTAACAGACAGGACCCTCAGCTGCAGGTCTGTTGGAATACCCTGCCGTGTGAGGTGTCAGTGTGCCCCTGCTGGGGGGTGCCTCCCAGTTAGGCTGCTCGGGGGTCAGGGGTCAGGGACCCACTTGAGGAGGCAGTCTGCCCGTTCTCAGATCTCCAGCTGCGTGCTGGGAGAACCACTGCTCTCTTCAAAGCTGTCAGACAGGGACATTTAAGTCTGCAGAGGTTACTGCTGTCTTTTTGTTTGTCTGTGCCCTGCCCCCAGAGGTGGAGCCTACAGAGGCAGGCAGGCCTCCTTGAGCTGTGGTGGGCTCCACCCAGTTCGAGCTTCCCGGCTGCTTTGTTTACCTAAGCAAGCCTGGGCAATGGCGGGCGCCCCTCCCCCAGCCTCGCTGCCGCCTTGCAGTTTGATCTCAGACTGCTGTGCTAGCAATCAGCGAGATTCCGAGGGCGTAGGACCCTCCGAGCCAGGTGTGGGATATAGTCTCGTGGTGCGCCGTTTTTTAAGCCGGTCTGAAACGCGCAATATTCGGGTGGGAGTGACCCGAGTTTTCCAGGTGCGTCCGTCACCCCTTTCTTTGACTCGGAAAGGGAAATCCCTGACCCCTTGCGCTTCCCAGGTGAGGCAATGCCTCGCCCTGCTTCGGCTCGCGCACGGTGCGCGCACCCACTGGCCTGCGCCCACTGTCTGGCACTCCCTAGTGAGATGAACCCGATACCTCAGATGGAAATGCAGAAATCACCGTCTTCTGCGTCGCTCACGCTGGGAGCTGTAGACCGGAGCTGTTCCTATTCGGCCATCTTGGCTCCTCCCTCTGGTGGTGATTTTTCTAAGCATCCTCTCTGACATTTCACATTACAAAAGATAGCATTTGCCTTTTATTTGATACTACTAAATGAGCTATTCGTTTTGTAGCCAGTAGAGCAAGAAGGTTAAGATACTAGCTCGGGCTTTAGACAGCATGGATTTGAATCCCAGGTCTGCTATTTACTGTGTAATTTCAAGCAAGTAACTTAATCCTTTCCACGATGCTGTTTTCCCATCTATGAAATGGTTGCAGTGAGTAGTACTGTCACATAGGGATATTGTCAGGATAGAATGAGTTAATACATAGAAAGCACTTGCAACAGTACCTGAACATAGTAAATACTCAGCAAATGTGAACTACAATGATTAAAAATCATTTTCTTTTAATGAGTGATGAGCAGTTATCATCTAAAATTGACTTGTTGTCATCTCAGCACTCTTCATTATAAAGGCAACTTTATAACGAAATATAATGCATTATAAAGGCAATGAAAACACAGCCTCATTTTGCAATACTGGGAGTTAAATCGGCATCAACAGCACTCCCCGTCTTCGGTATTGAGAGCTTACCTGGCTGGGTATGGATAACTTAGACAGCAAGAGAATTACTTCAGAATTAAGACTTCAGATTTCACCTGGGTTGGGCAGCTCCTGTTTTGAGCAACACTTTTCTCAATCCTGTTTCCAAATGTCTTCTTATGAAAATCAGGGCCATCGTTATTTATTTTCCTTGCGGATTTTGAATAACTCATAGTTCTTAGGCAGCCTTGACCCTTTCATAGGAAGTTTTTTCTTATAAAGCCTCTTATGTTTTAGGGTGGAAGATTGCTCAGTCCTCCATCTCTTGGGTAAACAACCCATATCACGCCTGGGCCATGTTTCTTTTGGGAAACCAAAGAGAATAAGGTACTCTTATTGAACATGGATGGTCAGTGCCGTCCTGGAAACAGGACAAAGCAGAGGTCTGTGGCCACCTTTGGCATGGTCTTATTTGTTTCGAGGACAAGTTGCTGTATCCTTTGGAAGAAGATTCCAGCTAATGAACACTAAAATACCCACAGAGACACAGAGAGCACACTTCAAGTATGAAGACAAAACTCAACTGTGAACAATTGTTGGGGTATGGGGAAGAAAGTAGATGCCCTGAGATAACCTTGGAGATAGCTTTTAACATCTTTAGAAGTTACCATTAAGAAGAAATCTCCAAGAAGATGACCCCTATTTTGAAAAGCATCTGGTCTATTCAAAAGTGTGCTTGCAAAGGAGAGAAATACAAAACTACCAATAGGCCAATGTCACACTAATAATTGCTGCAGCCAAAATCCATCGATAGATGCTAAAACCAGAGGGCAAAATTTGAAGAGGAACAGGCTATTTTCATGGTCTAAGTACCCCATCCCAAGATATTTGCTAATTACAAAGAGGAAAAATAGTAAACTTATGGTGGAGAAACCAGACAGATAGCACTTTATCCAACAGACCAAGGTTAATATCACCAGTGATACAACATTAACATCATACACCCTTGATATCATGTACTGAGAGAAGCCCAACATCACTTTGGTGGTATTCTTGCAAAAAAAAAAAAAAAATGCACAGTTTACTCACAATCATGAGAAAACATCAGATAAACCCAAATTGAAAGACATTTACAAGGTAACTGACCAGTACTCTTTACAAGTTTCAGGGTCATGAAAGATAAGGGAAGACTGAGGGACTGTCCCAGATTGGAGAAGAAATAAGAAGATACAACTGAATGGAAAGTGGGGTCCTGGAGTTAGTCCTCGGCCAGAAGGACAGCAGTGGGGAAACCGGGGAAATCCAAGTAAAGTCTGCGGCTAGGAAGGTCACACCAGAGTTAATCTCCTGGTTTTGATAGTCACACAATGGTTATGTCAATATGTTAATATTTGAGGAGTCTGGGTGAAGGGTAGATGGAAACTCTCTGAACTATTTTTGTAATTTTGGATAAGTCTGAAATAACTTCAAAATACAAAGTTAAAGAAAAAAATTTAAAAGTGTCCTTTTCAGCAGGAAGTCTCCAAATGTAGAGAATTGTTTTGGCAGGTTTAATTGGCCTGGCAGATGTGAAGCCATAAACTGGCTTTTAAAAAAAGGAATTATAATACAGAAGTATTCAAAGCAGATTCTCCTTACCTTAAGGGAATAATTGAAATACCAAAAATAACAAATAAAAAAATCAAAGCTTGTCCTGTTGGCAAAATATACCATTGATATCGTGAAAGTAAACATTCAATAGCATATTATAAAATGTATTTATGAGTATGTGGAAAAGAACTTTATATGTGTCTAACTGACATCTTTTCATAGCACATCCCAAATCCTGACTTCTAAAAGCATCGTAGAAAACCTAGCGGTGTGTTTCTTTGGTTAAAGCTGTCTTTGTTATCAAATTTGGCATTATAGGTGAGAAAAGAAAAAGAAATATGTATTTTTAAAAGTTAAAAATAAGCCTGTCTTAACTCCAGAGAGAAAAATAAGCAAAGGCTCATACAACCTGATTAAGAAGTTTTAAGATTCACTAAGGTACTGACATTGGGGAGACTGGTACAGGTGTGTATTTTTCTTTGAGAGACTCCTTTGCTTTTCACAGCGTTGGCCCAGGGCTTTTTGGAGTGCACGTTCCCTCTCTATTAACTTTTTCAGGAGAGCTGAGCACAGCCTATCACTTGGATCTTTATTAAACTAGAGCTCTCACAGGCTCCACATTCAAGATTCATTAGGTGACAAATGCCAGGAAGAAAGACGAATCATCTGGAAGGATCCTGGATTGTTAATGCACTTCAGAGTTCTCTGATCATGATGATTAATAATCTATGTAAAAGTGACATTTTAATGAACACCTTTCATTTCTACCATGCTTTGTGGGCTTTATAGCATTTCCTCATTTTATTTCATCAACAACCGCGAACATTGAGTACCTACCAGGAGTGGGACTCAGATTCTGCCCTTGAGTCACCGCCAGCCAAGCTGAGGAGTGCGGTGGATGCACAGGACTAAACCCCTCCATCAGTTGAAAGAAAACCTAGAAATTGGGCACCAAGGTAGGAGAGAGATGCAGCCGTTTAGGGTAGATGGAAAGACTTTCTGGTATAGGTCAGAAGGCTGTTCTAGGCCTGCAGTGGGGAAGTAGGTGGCAGGGGCAGGCACCCAGCCAGGGAAGTGAATGGTAGTGAAGCCCCATGCCATGTTTTAAAGCAAGAATGTACAAAACCACATTTACAAAGGTTTATTTGAAACAATATGTAGAACCAGTCAAGACTGGTGGAAAAAACTGAAGAAAGAAGACTAACTGGTACCTGTTATTAATAAAATTAGCTGATACTCATTAAGAGGTCACTTAACCAGAGCCCATGCTAAAGGCTTTATGCGAATAATCACATTTAATATAGTCCAGTATTCCTCAGAACTAAACTCGGGTTAGTTGATCACAGAACTGGGACTTTATTTTATTTTATCATTATTATTTTTTGAGACGGAGTCTCCCTCTGTTGCCTAGGCTGGTGTGTAGTGGTGCGATCTCAGCTCACTGCAACCTCTGTCTGCTAGGTTCAAGTGACTCTCATGGAGTAGCTGGGATTACAGGTGCGTGCCACCATGCCCAGCTAATTTTTGTATTTTTAGTAGAGACGGGGTTTCACCATGTTGGCCAGGCTGGTCTCGAACTTCTGACCTTAGGTGATCCACCCGCCTCGGCCTCCCAGAGTGCTGCGATTTACAGACGTGAGCCACTGCGCCCAGCTGGCTGGGACTTTAAACCATTACTTCACATTCAAATAATCATAATGGTAGTAATAGGAAGATAATGAGGGAGATGACTTTGTACTAAACACCCACAACAGACAGGTGCTGTACTCAGTGCTTTGCAGCCCAGTGCTTTGCCTGGACTTGTTGGGAGAATGGGCAGGGGAAGAAGTGAATCAGCACTCTGAATGCAGTCATCCTTGAAATATTTTGTCAGCTTGTGAGCCTGAAGATAAGGCTGTGCTGCTAATGTATCAGGAAAGACCAAGAGGGCAGCCAGTGGAGAGGGAGAAGGGGCACTGTTTTGCTTTAAGTAAGCTGGGGACCACTTCCTCGTATTGGGGGGAAAACAATGATACGCAGTAAAAGAAGAAAAAAGGGCCAGTCTCCTTAAATTTCACCAAAATAGTGCAAACTACAATTTTTCAAGAATATAATCAATTATTGGGCAGTCCTTAGTGAGTCTGGAATTATTAAGAATAAATAACACTTTTTTTTTTTTTTGAGAGGGAGTCTTGCTCTGTCACCCAGGCTGGAATGCAGTGGCATGATCTCGGCACATTGCAACCTCCATCTCCCGGGTTCAAGCAATTCTCCTGCCTCAGCCTCCCGAGTAGCTGGGATTACAGGCATGAGCCACCACATCTGGCTAATTTTTGTATTTTTAGTAGAGACAGGGCTTCACTATGTTGGCCAGGCTGGTCTGGAACTCCTGACCTCAGGAGATCCGCCTGCCTCGGCCTCCCAAAATGCTGGGATTACAGGCATGAGACACTGAGCCTGGCCAAGTAATCCAATTTTTAAAAGATGGGTAGGTTTTAGTTAGTAATGTCCTTTATTTTCTGAAGTCTGGTATAAAAGGCAGGAATTTTTGTTCATATTAAAAAGTCATCTGGAATAGTTTCAGAATTTTATGTCTCAAATTACTGCCTTTTATTTTTGTGATTAACTGTGTTTGAAAAGATACATTTTTAGCTATTCTTGTTATTATTGCTGGAGTTATGCATGTAGAAATATACATTCAAACAATGTAGGAGGCACAAAATGAGCAGTTTAAATCGCCTCGACCTACTCCGCAGAGACTGCTTTTAATTCTGGTGGTTATTCACACTGCATTTAAATTGTTTATTTAACTCAGAAAGGACACATAGTTTTAATGCTTATTAAGAGTTTCATTGTGTACAAAATGGTATAGCATATTGTGTCACTTTTATGAAGAGGCAATGGCCCATAATACATTTTAGACACAGACTTTATTGAAATTTTCAGCAGAAAGCTCTAAAATGTCGATATTAAATGTAAAAGTATGTTTTTAGTACATGCCACAAACATGAACAGCTTCATTCTATTACTAAACAGTCATTAAAATATTCATCCAAATTCTATTTGAATAACTTTCATGTCTTGTAAAATCTGAAGAACCTTTTAAATTGATGGGGTATTAGAATGTTGAAAGAAATACATTTGCTTTTAAGACCAGCCTTATCAGAATTCGTGAAGGCTATATTGTGGCATAAATGTATATATTATAAATGTTGGGGAAACAAAAAGAAAAAATCACATAAGAGTGGATAACTTCCTGTTGAATATAATATTACCAGTTTTTTGTTTTGGGATTTTTATTAAAGCATTCAGTATTGTCTTCTCGTACTTTTCAGCCACATAGTTGAACTCAAATCAGAACATGATCCTCCAACTTTATATTCATTAACAGTAAGGATTCAGACAAGTGTGGATTGCCTTGTTTATGTTGTGGCCTCTGCATGTGAACCCTCTGGGTTACTGCTGCAACACGGATTTTCATCCGCCTCCTCATTTGATTAATTAACCCAGCTTCGGTCATTGTTTCAGCAGCCCCTGCACAGGCAGCCTCTCCGGCCTGGCCCACCAAGTCTCCACTAGAGCCTCTTTCATTTCACCCAGGGAGTCTGGGGAAGGCGCTGGACAGCGGTGTTCATAATTCCTTTGTCTAATTGCATAGGATCAGGGTGATAAAGTTTAAAAGGGTGTTTGCATCAAGAGTGGTATTTCAATTTGCCCTGTTAAATTATTTTCACCTTTTGCTGATAGATAGCATGCCTAATTTTATGAAATGCCATTATGTTCACAGAAAGGAGATGGGAGTGGGGAAGGGTTAACATAAGAGCAAATGCTGCAGCCCATCTCAGCCCCTCACCCAGCCTACATGTCCATTAAGACCAAAATTCTACCTCAGGGCAGAGCTGCCCTTCAATACTGTTCCTTCTGTTGTCTCACTGTGTTGTAGCCCATGGTGACCGCAGGGGCTCTGACACAGAGAGCAGTCCTCTGCCTTCCATGGCACCCCTCCCAGGGGAGGGGGAAGTCCTGGCTGGTCCTTTCCTTTCCTTGACTCACCCAGGGTTGGCACAAAGGGCAGCTGGTGGGGGAGGGGCAGAGGTGCCGGAGCAAAGGGGCTCTGTTACTCTTTGCAGGATAAGAGTCCTTAATCTGCAGTCCCTCATCCCCAAGGGGTAGAATTACCTCTTAATCTAATTTACTTTATAACCTAAACTCATTCTTCTGAGAAGGGTTCTATAGGAGTCTTCAGCCTGGCAAAGGGGCCTGTGGGACACAAAGTGTTAAGAACCTCTGGAAGGTGGCACCATTCTTCCCTCCAGCTGAGCAGTAATGGCCATTTCTGACTGCTCAGCCACTCTCTTTGCTTCCCCCCACCCCAATTCCAGCCAGATACATAGTAAGGAATCAATCAAGACTCATATTTTTAAAATCTCTTTATTATTTGTGGAATTTTACACAGCCTGAGGCATTTTTGATTGAGGGCATAGAGTGTGTGAAGAGATGAATCTACATTGCCACTCCCAGCCCATTCTGTAACCCCTGCCACTGCGGCTGTTCATTTCAGAGTGGGCTGAGGTTCCACAGAGCAGCTGAAGAGCTGTGAATGGTAGTTAATTGCAGTGATGTTAATTAGCATGTTATAGGAGGTAAGAAGAGGGGATTCACATTTCTCTTTTTACTGCTTCAAACAAATGATCTAGATCTTTGCTACATAAGCCACTGGCCACATGTGGCTATTTAAACGGAAATTAATAACAACTAAAGAAAAATTAAAGATCAGTTCCTCGATCACACTAGCTACATTTCCAGTGCTTGATAGCCACATGTGGCTAGTGGCTGCCATATTGGAGAACATGGATACAGTACCTTTCCATCACCGCAAATATCCATGGACAGTGTGCTGCTAGTTCTCTACCTCGCTCACCTGCTGACTTCAGAGCCTAGCCTGGGCCTGTCCTTCTGGCTTCCTCCTTCCCCCGCCCCCCACCCCACTCCTTTGTCTCCCATCCTCATGCCTCTCCCCACCTCCCTCACCCCACCGATATCCTTGTCATGGAAAGGTGTGACAGGGTTCCTGCTGTGAGTTCAGCTCCACCGTTTTGAAGTGGTTCAGCATATTAACTACCTACCTCCCTGTGATGCCCTGTGAATTAGGAAGGGCAGGCATATCCTTTTCTATTTTTTCGGTAACCAGTGGGGAAACAGGCTCAGAGAGCAGCGATAAGTAATTAACTTGTCCAAGGTTGCACATGGACAAAAGCCATCTTCTGATTTCTGGTACAGGCTTTTTTCTCATGGTTTGTGCTTTGTAAATGTTTAGGGCAGTCATGGTCTTAATTTTAAAGATACTATGTTCAACATTTCCTGTGTCTCTCAGCAGGGTTTCACTGTGGAAGTGCACGGGAGTGCAGCAGGGAGACCTCGCTGACCGTCTCGCTCCTCAGCCACAGGCCACCTGGCTTTGTCAGTTTCCTTATCTGGAAAATTCGTGGAGGGAGTCATTACAAAATGATGCTAAGATTTCCTCTGGTTCCAATATTCAACATATTTTTGATTACTTTTTACTCATATGGCTTTTTACTCATATGGCTTGATTTATTTCCCAAATGATTCAAGGACCCTTTTCAAAAGGTTCTCCCCTTGATCTGGAGCGGCCGTCACTGTGGCAGCTACCTACTGACAGTGCAATAGCAGGCCATCTCTAGGGTGACACCTGGAATTGCCTGCCAAGCCCTTGCCACCCAAAGTGTGGTCCTGCCCCAGCAGCGCCAGCATCTTCCTGGAGCTCATGAGAAATGCAGAATGCCAGGGCTGCTGAACACGAATCTGCATTTTATCCAAATCCCAGGTGATTCGTTTGTATCCCAAAGCTTGAGGAACTGTGATCCAGGCCCTGGGGAAGCAAGAATGAGCACAACTCACCTGAGTAGAACTCGGCCGGAGGGGAATCAAGCAGACATGGGGGACGTGCCCAGCTCCAGACCCTCCTAGCCACACTGGGACATGGCTGTCCCCTCAGGGTTTGTCCAGGTGAGTGTGAGCTCCTTCCCTGGGTACAGTCATTCTTTTGGTGTGGAGAACACCTTTGGCTCTGGAGTCTATTTACTCAGGGACTCATTGTCTGCACTCACAGCCTCTTTCCTCCATCTCATTAATACTCAATTGAAGCACTCTGATTTGCAGCAGGCTTTTTACGCACACCCTGTGGTCCTGTAAGATCTTTAAAATTAGGATTAGAATACTGGTTCTACAGGATACACCTGGAGTTAGGTGGACCTTGGGCCATGTGCTTTTAAGTCCCCAAAAGGCTCAAGGGAATGCTGACTTTACATTCTGGGAGTCCACAGGAGGCCTAGAGAAACATGAGGGAAGGAGGAACAGGATTTCATCAGATTGGGATTTGGGAAATGGCTGTTTCAAATAGAGGAGAGGACAAGGTGGGATTTAGCGTACAAAGACCCAAGGTGCCATCCTCAGAGGCACAGAGAGCATCATCATGTCATCCAAGCCCTATGGAGATGGGTGACCGGGATGTTCTGGGGCTGATACTGGACACCTGCCTGCTCCTGGGAGGGAAACGGTGATCCATCTGCAGGAGCCCTTGGCCATGGTGGCAGCCAATGGCTGGATGTGAAATTCAAGCTAGATGTGGACATTCCTAATCTGCCTTACCTCACAGATGGGAAGAACAGGATCGTCCACAATCCTGGACGTCCTGGATCGTCCCGCGGCGCTTACAAGCACGCTTCTTCAGAGTGGTGAGACTGAAGAAGGAAAGGTGCCAGGAGACATCAGGGAGGACCAAATGGTGGAATACCACCTGCAGCTGAAACAGCTCCACCATGACCCTGACATGAAACATGGAAGCCTCCATACTCGGAACTGCAACCTGGGCAGCTGAAACATTTCTGCTTGTTTCTGAGGAAGTCATGGTTTCCAGGGGGAAAGCTCACCTTTTTGGATATTCTTACCTGTGATGTCTTAGATCAGAACTGTATGTTTGAGCTCAAGTGCCTGTATGAGTTCCCAAATCTGAGGACTTCATGCATCACATTGCAGCTTTGGAGGAAAGAGCTGCCCCTGTGCAATCTGCCTGTTCTTCGGGATGCCAGTCAGCAGCGAGATGGCCCGGTGGGGACCAAGAGCGTATGCTGAGCAGGACACAGACACACACTGCGTGTTTCGTTCCATCCTGTCTCTAGGGGCCTGCACTCTATCTTCTCTGCTCTTTTCAATAGGATTTAGGCTAAAAAACAAAACAGAAAAGTCTGAAGCAGAGAGAAATTCAAGATAGAACTCTAAGACCATGTGGCTTAAACAACAGAAATGTATTTTCTTACAGTTCTGGAGGCTGGAAGTCTAGGATCAAGGTGTCAGGAGGGCTGGTTTCTTCTGAGGCCTCTCTCATTGGCTTGCAAGTGGCATTTCCTTCCCATGTCCTCACATGCCCTCCCCTCTGCGTGTCTGTACCCTGATTTCTTCTTCTGCTAAAGACAGCAGTCATACTGAAGTACGGCCTACCCTAATGAATTCATTTTAACCCAGTTAGCTCTTTAAAGGTTCTATCTCTAAATACGGTCACATTTTAAGATACTGGGGGTTAGGACTTCAACATGAATTTTGGGGCACATGGCTCAGCCACTCATCTCCACAGCCTCTTCTGAGGAATGAGAGTGGCTCTTTCTGCATGCAGTTGTCACACCCTGTGCCTGTGTCATGTGTCCCTGTGCCTTGAGTGTCCAAGTCAAAAGTAACCATGTGGGCTGGACTTCGAGAAGCCACTTGCCCCTCAGGTGTTTTGGAAACTGAACCTGACCAATGGGGGCTCTGCAAACCGGAGGTGCCTCCCTGACCCAGTCAGATTCTCCCTCTAGGAAGGGGGACTGCCACATTCTGGGAGCTCCTTTGTCATAGGAAAAGACCAAGTCACTGGCTTTGAGGATGGGTCCTGAGGGAACAAGTGCCATAGTTCTGGACCTGCACGAGGGCAGCTGTGTGTCCCAGGCTTGGCCATGAGAAACCAGAGAGATGGGCCAGCTGCTGTTTAGTCTCCATGTCCCTCACTACATAGTTCCCTGTGCTAACTGCCTCCTTGCAGCCCAAAACTCTACTTAGTACAGAAAGATGCATCAACAATGGACATTCCCAAGGAACACATGGGGAAAGAGGCCATTAAGATAGGCCCTTAAGTCATGAGTGACCTCTGGAGACCAATGCTAGGTCTAAGATAAAGGCAGAGTAAGAGCTCAAGTGTCTCTGTCTTTGGGGTCCCCCAGATGCAGACCCTGAGACAAAGATTCATGTGCAAGTAGTTAATTGGGACCAACAAGGAAATGGAAAAATGAGAAAGTGAAGGGAAAAAAAATCAACACGAGAGGTGGTAATGAGAAGATTGCCACTGAAGACAACTAGGACTCAGTCCCACTGGGGGCCTGTGGGAAATGGCGAACATGTCTCAGGGTTGTTCCACCTGGGGCCAGGAAGCTGGGCCATATATCCTGCAACCTCCACCTGAAACTGCGTGAAGACCATGAACTCCCCAGCCCTAGCCACTTGTCTAACGGGCCCAGCACCCTCCTGCTCACCTCCAGGCAGAGACTTGCAGATGCTGGCAGCGGGAAGCCAGCACAAGGGAAAAGGGAGTGCACAGGGGCTGTGGGCAGTGGCTGCATTCTGCGGCAAGCTCTGCCTCCTCCCCTGAGTCACAGAGCAGGAGTTCCAACCACAGCTCTCTCTGCTCAAAGCAGCTGGCTGTTCACTGGGTGAAAAGGACTGCTGATTTCTGAGCGATGCCTTGTGGTCAGACCATCAAGTATCAGATCCTCTGTCACAGACACAAAAAGCTGATTCCTTTTGTTTTACCTTCTACATCTAACTATCCTTCATTTCATACCCATTCCACACAATTCATCTTACCCTACAGAGGCTGATGGGGTAATTCTTTTATTTTGTAGCTAGTAAAGAAACATGGAAAGATCTGGAAGTAGATACTTAAGTAAAATTCCTTTTAATAATTCTTGTGGTTAGACACAGTGGCTCACATTTGTAATCCCAGTGCTTTGGGAGGCCAAGGTGGGAGGACAGCTTGAGGCCAGGAGTTTGAGACCAACCTTGGAAACACAGTGAGACCACATCTCTACACAAAAATAAAAAATAGCTGGGCACGGTGGTGCCTGCCTGTGGTCCCAGCTCTTGGGAAGGCTGAGACAGGAGGCTCTTTTGAGCCCAGGAGATCAAGGCTGCAATGAGCTATGATAGCATCAATGAACTACATCCTGGGTGTCAGGGCGAGATCCTGTCTCAGAAAAAAAATGAAACAAAACAAAACAAAAAGTTGCAAATCTCTCAGATTAGGGAGCCCAACACTATGCACAGAAGAACAAGTTAACTTATTTTACCTTTTCCCCACATTAGGCAAAAAAGTAATCATTTAATTAAAGCAGTAAGATCAATTGGCTACTGAAAAATCTATTTTTTTGGTACACTTTATCATCCTGGGCGGAGAGGGGAGTTGCTCATGTCATCGAAACCATGGAAGGCCCAGGCCCAGGCCCAGGAGTGAGAACAGGCTCCGGAGTGTGCCCCTCAGGTGCACCCTCAGCCTACTCCCCCTCAGTTCTCGGGGGACACTCGCTGGCCAGGATGGCCACTTGGCACCCAGTGGAGGTGCTGCTGTACATACAGGCTTCCCCGAGGATGCCAAGGGGTTGGCCCAGCCCCCACCAACCAGGATGGGACCTGGGCACTGGCTGCCAGAGGAGAACTGGCAGAACCCTGCCCCGTGGAGAAGTCACCCAACTGCCTTCTGCAGAGTGGGAGGGCATCTTTGTCCTCCCCCACCCCTGCCCACTCTTCTGGAATAGGAGAGGACGCCCTGGTAGATCCCACCTCCACTTCCAGAATGCTTTTCCTTGTCAGAACACTGGCTTGATTATAAGATCGGGTGCTTAACTTCTCTGAAACAGGCTCCTCTGCAGAAGGACAGATTGGCTATGATGATCTGATTAGACGACGAGGAGAAGGAGCCTGGCCTAGAAGGTGCTCAGTACGTGGCAGCGGTGATGGTCATCGTCTTCAGGTGCGAGAGAGGCTGGGGTCAGCGACCTGGGGCTTTCTTTGTATCATTTTATGTAGAAAGGTAAAAATACCACAGGCGAGAACAAGCAACAAAGGGCGGATGAGATTTTTCATCTGCAGCTTTGAATTGATACCTTTAAGTATTGAGCTATTCTTTTGTTAGGACAGAACACGTTATTCCATTAGAAGGGAACATTTTGGGGTGGTGGAAGTGTTCCACGTCCTGTGTGGGGTGACAGTTACACGCATGTCACATCGGCAGCCTGAGGAGGGAGGGGAGAAGGGACGGGCTGGATACCTTCAGCTTCTTCATCGCACTCCAGGCACCAAGTGCAAGGGCAGGGAGTTTCCATTATTTAGGGAATGCAGCCCTGGTGTAGAGGACACCTCGCGGAGACATCTCGAATCCCGCAGGTGTCTGAGCTGCGCTGCGCGCCCCAGCCGGGAAGCCTTTTCTTATCCAACCGCGCCGCCCCGCGGAAAGCCTGGGTACTGCAGACGCCCTCACCGGCCCACCCACAGCTGGTTTTGAAGCGGGGGCTTAGAAAAGTAAAGGGGACAGTGTTTGGAGCCACGATGCCTTTGATGTGAGGCGGTTCCACCCAACAATCAACGAATCAAGCTGGAACTGCAGGCCCTGCTTTTGTTGGGGGGAGGACCTTAAGGAATGTCACCCCCTTGTCCCCTACCCTCTGCCCCACGCCCAGCCTCTCAGAAGGCACCAGGCGTGAGTAGAGTGCGAGGCATCCACACCCTCGTGTCCCTTCCATTCCCGGACACCTTTGCACCCTAGCCGAGGCCTCAGCACGGAGTGAGGGTTGCCTGGGGTGCCCTGCTGGGTGGGGGGCGTTCTTGCCTCCCGGGCCCTGACCCCACGGTCTGGGTCGGCGAGGCGTCTCCCCCTGGCGTCTGGACTGTGCGCCTGCCCCGCTTCCAGGCGACGAACGGCAGGAGCCGGGGGTCCGGCGGGACCCGGATCCAGGGCGGGCGGAAGGCGAGGGTCTCTCCTTCCCAGAACCCCCGCCCCGCAAACCTGCAACCAAACCGGGTCCCTCCTCCGCATCGCTCCCGCGCTCCCGGGCCGCCTCCCCACGCGGGCACCCACTCTCCGGGCCCTCGCAGCACCGCCCTCTCCGCGTCCACCCGCGCGGCCGACGCCGCCAGGGGCCCTGAGATCGCGGAGACAGCGCGCCCTGGCGCCTGGCGGGGCCCTCCCAGTGGCCAGAGCGCTCCGGGACCAGTCGGCTGTGGTCTGGCCCAAACACGATGGAAACCGGGGCTGGGACTGGCGGTGGTACGCACGTGGAGAAGAGGCATGGAGGGAAAACCACAGCCGAACACAGGTCGACTCGCACCTCCCAGGCACCCGCCGCCGTCTGACTCGCGGCTCTCCCCAAGGTTCCGACTCGCCGCCACCTCTTGGCACCACTCACCGGGCTCCGACCCGGGCCGCGAGTCCGCTGATGCGCAGCTGCCTCCCGGCGGCTCCCGGGCTCTGCCCGGACCCGCGCGCAGAGACGCTCGGGAACGCTGGGCTTGGGCGCCTCCTGGCGGCGGCAGCACGCGGCACACGCTCGGTTCTCCGGCCCGAGGGGGCGCGTGGAGCGTACGCGGGATCCGCGCGAGGGCCTGGGCTGCTGGCCCACATTTCCCCGCTTGCTCGGATGGCGGCGCTGAGGCCTATTCGCCTCTTTATTAATAACGATGCCTCGGGAGGGAAAAAATAGAGACTTTAAAAATCAGAGTGCGAGAGAGGAGTGTGTGTGTGTGTGTGTGTGTGTGTGTGTGTCTCGGGGCGTTGGTGAAAGCAATAAAACTCAGATCGCTTCCTTGGCGAGATAGCGGCGGCTATAATGCGCCGGGGGGATCAGGGGTTTATTTGCAGATCCTGGATAAAAGATGATATATCGACACGGTTTAGAGTGTCACTGCGCCTGGCCTCTCAGGAAGCCACAAGTACATATTTCCTGAAATACCGCCCAGCACGGTATCTAATCCGCCCGCCACTTAACACCGGGAGGGGAACTTCAGCACCGCACAAGCGCGCTCCCGGTTTCCTGGTTCTGGGTGGGGAGAGCCCAAACGGGAAGGATCTGGTATGCCTAGACGCCCCCTCCCCTGGCCTTTGTCTTCAGTCCAAGTAATCACTTAGCGATGGGCCTTAATAAATACGTCTGAGAACTGTCCTTATGCTCGGTAAATATTGGATTAGCTTTTCAATGACCAGGCTCTTGAAAAGGCTCGAGAAATACACACCAGGTCTCAACTAAGCCCAACAGTCAATAGGTAAGGAAATAAGTTATTTCCCCATCTGAGGTGGGGAATGTTGGGAAGGGGGGCTTCCACTCTTACCAAATTATCTGATTCTACTAAATATGACCGTTGTACTAAATAGGAAAGGGGGCGCCTCCAAGTTTCCCATTAGTCGGAATTTCCACCAGCTCAGTTCTGCTCATTAAGGGCCGAATGACTTTGTGGGGAACATATCTGGGTTCCAGTTTTTATTTCCACAGAGCTCAGCATAAACTATTTTTGTTTAGTACATATGGTTTATTTGGGGACTGCTTATGAGAGTTTTGACCTGGCAATTGCAGGGGAGAAGGCATGACCCAAATTATTTCCGACTGCCTCGCGCCAATTTGGACCGCTTAGAGGAGGCAAAAAATGGGCAAATTCCTTGGAAGCCCTGCTGTGTCTCCCTGGTACTGAATTTTGTAAGCACGCGATACAGGAGACATTGAAAATTAAAGAGGAAGTATCTCCCTCCTCCAACATGGGGAGAGACGCTGTTGGAAGAAGTTTCTGAAGTGGTTTCCCATCGCACCAAGAGGCCAGTGGGATGGATCCCCGCGCATAATTCAAAGGAACGCGCGCGTCTTTAGCTCTTAGGGGTTGGTAACCAAGTGGTCCGGCCGGGCGCAAGTCGCCTTGGAACCGGCTGCAGCCCAAGTCTAGCTGGGCCCGGGACTGAGCGGCACCCTTGGCCTCTCAGAACCTTTCTCGCGGTGAGTGGAAAGGCGGCTCCGCGCGCAGGCGCTTCGGGGCCGGTCGGTTGCGAAATCAGGGGGTGGATTTTCATCTACCCAGGAGCGCTAAGCCCGTAGGGGACCGAGCATCACCCAGGCCCTGGGTACCCTGAGTTGCCTCCTGAGCCCCAGGACGGTCCGATGGTGCAGAGCTCCCAGGCAGAAGTTAGTTTCCTGATACACACACAGCAGTGAGCAAAGTGCGCACAAGTGAGCCAAACCCTGAAGGCGCAGGTTCGCCGACTCCCATCCCAGCGTTAGAGTCAAGGAGACAGAAGAGAGGAAGGAGAGAAGTGAGGAAGGGAGAGAGATTATGAGAAAAAGAGATTATGAAAGTAGAGAAAGAGATTATGAGAGCGAGATTATGAGAAGAGAGAAAAAGAGAGATTTTGAGAGAGAGAGAGACAGAATGAGAGAGATCCAGCTTTCAGTGTCACGGGGCCTAGGCGGGGCAAGCGCCCTCCGAAGCCATCAAAGACAGGGGTGGCTTTTTCTCCCCTCCTCCAGCCTCCTCCCCAATAGATATAGCACGAATTTTTAATGCGTCTTCCTTTCACAGACAACAATACAGGGTTTGAAAGCCGGACACAATTTAGGTTTTGTGCGGGTCCCTCCTCGCGCTCCCTCGGCCCAGCTGGCCATATGGAATCCAGCATGGAGCCCGTGGATGACAAAGGGACCCAGTGACAAGCCCAACAAAACCCCAAGGAGACTTCTGCCTGACTCCGGGATTCACTGCCCGCGATAAGCGCGCTGAATGGTGCGGGGTGGGGCGGGGGGTGGGGGGCGGGCCCCTTCTCCTTCTTCCCCTCTCTCTGTCCCCGCGATCCTTTCTCTGTCCCTTTTTAATATGCACGCCTCTAACATCTCCGGCTCCCAGCTTTCCCATTGTGCGGTTTTGTACCGCCCGCTGTAGATTGGGCGAAGATAGACTGCTGAAGCGGACCCCGCGCCGGGTGCGCTCCCAGGGCGCTGGGGTTAGGGCCACACAGGGCTCCGCAGGCGCTTTTATTGACTCCATGGGGACCCGAGGACAGAGAGAGGCGGGCGCCGGGTCCATCTCCCGGGCTCCCGGCCGGCCGCAGGAGCGCACACCCAGATTGCAGGCCCGCGGTCCTGGCCACCGCTCCAAATTTGTCCTCAATGAGCAAGTGGTGGAAGCCTGCCAGGGTGAGGACCTTCCACGCTTCCCCCTTCCTCTCTGGAAACCTGAGGGTCTCTTGTGATCATTCTCACCCTGGAAGCCCTGGGGCCTGGAAGAGTCAAAATGGCCTCAGGCCTTCTGACAGCTCCGCTCCAAGAGACTTGAAACCCTCACCTTTCCTCCCAAGAGGATTTTGGGATTAGGGGAAGTTGCAAGTGGATGTTGAGTGGTTAGTACCAGGGCAGGTTGGGCGTTCAATTATTGCACAACAAACTATTTGGGAGAAATTCGTTGGCCTTTAAAAACAGTAAGACATAAGCCCCCAAACATTGCCAAGCTAGTGTGGAGAACAAAGGGAGACATTTTAGCATTTAGAAAAACTGCCCTTTCCCTGAGGATGAGCCCGGAGATGGGAAAGGACCTTTACTGGGGTATTAGAAAGACTTCCGAGCCCTCAGTTATCCAGGGGCGGTGTGGAACGCGGGAATAAAGTGTCATCGCGTCCCTGGGCTGCTGCGCAGAGTGCTATCGACGCACAGATTTGGTCGCACGGATAATCATGTTTGCTTTAGATATTGAATTAAACCTGATCATCAACTAGAGGGAGCGAGAAAGTCAGCTGGGACCGCTCCTTTTGCCCGGCCTCCTCACTGCCACCCCACCCCCCAGCCTTGATGGTGCAGCTTCGGAGAGAACAGAGATACAATTTCCAAATGCACCGACGTTCAGTCCCTCAGCGTCTCGCAGCACCCGCTGGGCTCTGAGCTAGAGTCCCAAGTATTTTTAGAAACCCGCGAGATAGAGGAGAAAGGCTCATCCTCCAGTCCGCCAGGCTTCCTAAGACGCTCCCCCGCGTGGCCAAGTGTGCGCCAGCATCCGCCAAGGAGATCTTCCTCCAGCAACAAGGGTGGGACGGAATCCGTTCCCCGCCGGAAAGATGGATGCGCCCTTCCCGGGCGTGCCCGGGGCTGTGTGCCCACTTCCCATCCGGGGAGCTCACCCCACCCCTAAACCTCTACTTCCTAGCAATTCACCCAGTTCCACGCTCAAGGGCTGACCTGGGGGGACCGCACACCCTGGTTCGGACCGCCGAACGCTGGAGGGAAGGAGGCCCGGGATCCAGTCCCCGGAGAGAGGCCTGGAAGCCCGGAAAGGATGGGAGCGGAAGGGAAGGGAGAGGCATGGTTTGCTGGGATTGCCAAAGATTCTCGCTCCCTGGCTTCCTGGGGCCAAAGATCCTAGGGAGGGCTGCAGTATCCCCGCCCTCCCCCGAGCCCAGAACCCCGCGTACTTCCCCCAAGCCCCCTAAGCCAAAGCCTCGCGCGCCCTGACCGTTCCCACCCCCAGCCTTAGCGGTCTCCTAGGTCAGCACCAGCCCGCAGATTTTGAAAAGGAGTGGGGAGTGGGGAGAAGGCAGCCAGTCTTAACCCCAGACCCCCACCCACCCACTTTCTTAGCGTGAGGTAAGTCAAATGCAACAAAGTGAAAGTCATCGAGTGTAGTGGCTTCAACAGCTTCTCAGGCTGAAGGAGCCACTCACAGATTTGGGCCAGAGAGGGGGGTTTGCTCTCCTCGCCTTTGCGGCTCCCGAAGTCACTTTTCCTCCCGTAGCCGGACGCCGCCGCCCGGGGTTCAGACAGCGCGGGAGACCAGGGGAGAGGCCGGGGAGGGTGGGCGACCCTGGGCTTCCGGCCGACCGCTCGCAGGCCGGAGGCCGAGCGTTCCCCTCCCCGCCCCAATCCTAGGCGCGGGGTGCAGCCTGTGGTCGGAGGGGCCTGCACCGGGAGCCCCGCCCGCCCCAGGGCCCCGGTACCCCCGGCCTCCCCGCCCGAGAGGAACCGCCTGTGGGAGCCCCGCGGGCGGCCGGGCCCGGCTCCCAGGCCCAGGCCTCCGGCCCGGCGCAGTAGGACAAACGGGAGGGCAGGGATTTTTTCTTTTTTTCTTTTTTAAACACAGGATTTTTATTAAAATTCTTATTTAAAAAATCGAAAGCTTTCTGCGCCCGGCGCTGTTGGGGAACCGCGCCGAATAGCTGAGCTCCAAGTTCGGGGCTGAAGGCCCGGAGGACAGGGCAGAGGGCTCCCTGCCTACAGGGTTTTCTTTTCCATATTTGAGAAATGTTTGCACAATAAAATAAAAAGAGAAAGGAAGAAAGCAGGGGAAAACGCAAAAAACAAACAAACAAACAAACAAACAAAAAAACCAAACCCAAACAAACCACAAAGAAAGGAGGTGGACCCAGACGGGAAACAGGCCGGTCCTGAAGGTCATTTTGGCAACAATCACCACCGATATTTACAACGAAAAGCGAAATCTGCCACCAGTTGTCAGAACGTTTACATGGCCATAAATATTTAGCATTTTCTTATTTTTTTTAAAAAAAGGAAGAAATTCTCTATATTTTTAAAGTGTTCTCCACTTGCTTTAGAAGACGGCTGACAATATCGCTACTCACACAAACATATTTTACAAAATGCACGAAAGCAGGGGTGGGGGGGTCGGTCTTTTTCTCGTTTTCAAGTGACGACATTAACGCTGGGACGGTTTGGTCCCCCCGGGGAGAGGCAAAGAAGCGAAGCTGCGCAAACATTCTGTAAACACGGCGTAGAGTTCAGCCCCCTCCAAAGGTTCAGAAGGAGAGGCATGGGCAGAGCTGGGTGGGTGGAATCTGCCACTCCAAGGAGACGCAGGCAACCTCCCGGCGCCTCCCTAGTGGAGCCGAGAGTCAACTCGACTCCATAATAATAATTATAATAATAATAATAACCACCATAAGGACCGAGGCCTCCTCGCCGCCACCGCCGCCGGGGTGGGGCCTGGGCCTGGGGCCGCGAGTCTCGTTGGGGCGGCGCTCACCAAGTCCACTGCTGGGCCTGGACCAGGGGGTGTGCTGTCGGGTACTGGGGGGTGCTGGCCGAGCTGTACTGGGCGTTGTACTGCATGTGCTGCAGCGACTGCGCGCTGTAGGCAGAAAAGGGAATGCCCGCCTGGAAGGTGGCGGCTGCCAGGTCCTGGGCTTTGAGCGCGTGACATGGTTTGCCGTCCCTGACCAAGACGGGCACGGCCACCCGGCGCGGCGAGGGCAGGGGCGTCACCTCCATACCTTTCTCGGCCCGGGCGCGCTTCATCTTGTAGCGGTGGTTCTGGAACCAGATCTTGACCTGCGTGGGCGTGAGGCGGATGAGGCTGGCCAGGTGTTCGCGCTCGGGCGCCGACAGGTACCGCTGCTGCCGAAAGCGCCGCTCCAGCTCGTAGGTCTGCGCCTTGGAGAAAAGCACTCGCCGCTTTCGCTTCTTGCCGGCGTCCCCCCCGCCGCCCGGGGTCTCCTTGTCATTGTCCGGTGACTCGTCGGCCGAGGGCTCCGGGGACTTGGAGCTTGAGTCCTGAGGGGGCGCGCCGGCAGCCAGACCGTGCACTGGGGGGAGGGGGAGAGAGAAGCGCGTCAGGCGTCTGGAGGCCGCGCGCAGCCTGCACCAGACTCGGAGCACCCTGGATCCTCCGTGCGACCCTGGACCTCCGCGCCTGGCAGCCCAGCCCCGCTGCCTTTGCCATGACCCCTGCCTTCCTCTACGCCTGACGAAGACGTCGGGGCCTCCCAGGGTAAAGAGGGAAATCCGTAGGAGTGGGGGCTAGGGGCTCGCGTTTCAAGGGGCTCACATAGTGTGGGTGAGAATTTTGGGGGGGGAGTGGCACTGAAGATCATCGCGGGTTAAGGGCTCCGGCGCCCTTAAGCGGTTTCCTCTCCGGCGAGACGTGGGCAGATTTTTAAAAGAAATACCCCACAATCCCAGCATTGATCGGCTCGGCCATTTAAGGCAGGTTTTTGGGGGCTTTCGTTTCTGCTTTCGGGCCTTCTAGACACCCCCTGCACTGCACAAAGCGTCCTCTATGATCGCGCAGGGGGCAGGGTGAGCTATTTATACCCGGGCCACCCGAAGCCTCCCCACCCTCCACCCGTACCCGGACGAGGCTCGCTGACTACCTCCAGGGCGCCAGGCCAGTCCCTCCCAGCGGCCGGAGTCCGGGGGCTGCGGCTGGAGCCATCAGTCCGGGCTGACATCATATACCAGACCCTGGGAGGTATAGCCCTTCTCCCTCTTTCTCCTTAATTTCTCGCATTGAAACAAATTTTGGAGACCAAGTTCTTTCCCGGAACTAAGGGGGCTTGAAGAGGAGGGCAGAGGACATCCTATACAAGTGTTAAAAATCTTTCTACGGATCCGAGTGAGGGGGTCCGGGCTTACATGGCCCCTTCCCCTTTCACTCCCAGCGTCCAACCCGGGCTGCGGCTGCAGGAATGGAGGGGACCACGGCCTCGGCAGCCAAGTTTTGCTACTTACGGGAATACTGAAGGCCCTCGGTGCTGGCCAGCCAGCGCGTGTACGGGTTGTCGCTGCTGTCGTAGAAGGGGTTCTTCAGGGGCAGGCTCTGCACCGCGTCCAGGGCGCCCTGCCCCAGCGGCCCGGCCCTCTTGGCTGGCTCGGGCCCCTCGTTCTCTTCCTCCGGACCTTCGGCCACAGAGCCCTCCTCATCGTTGGTGTCCGGCAGGTCTAAGATGTCCTTGACCGAAAACCCCGTCTTTGTGTTGGTCAGCGACATGGTTCGAGACCCCAAAATTTATGTCGCAAAGTTGTAGCTTCACTTGGTCAATTCGTGGCGCTCCCCTGCCCCGGCGGGCGGGGGAGGGGGGAGTTGGGGGGAGGGACTGGGGGAGGGGAGGGGGGAATTGGCTTTAATTATTGGGATAATTATTATTTTTAAAAAGAGAAAGAAACTGGGGATGGGGAGGAAAAAAATGAAGCCCAACCCAGTGCCTCTCTCTGTCTTCTTTGAAAGCACGCGGAAATGGACGCAGGAAGCTGGGCGGCCTGCGCGCCCAGCGCCGCGGGCCCCGGCCTTAGTTTCTAACTCCAGGAGGGGTGCCAAGGCGGCGTCAGCTCGGGCTCCGGCGGCCGCTCGGCGCGCGGTGGCGGCTGGTGGCGAGGAAAAAATGGGCCATTGCCCGAGCGATCAGTCCATATAAGGCTGGGCTCCACTCACGAACCTGGGGAGGGGGGGAGAGGGGGAGAAAGAGAGGGAGGGAGGGAAAGAAAGAGGGAGGGAGGGGGAGCGAGAGAGGGAGCGGGAGAAGGGTGGAAAAAAGGGGGAAGAGACATTAAAAACGCAAAGGTTGGCCACGTGTGGGCGGGTCTTGGGAGTCAAGTGGATGAAGACAGTATTTGCAGATGTGAAATTGTGGGTTTTGGGGAGCTCCGCGCTCCCAGCCAACGGCCCTCTAGAGCAAGATGAGAGGTGTAACGTGTCAATTAATTGCAAAGACGGGGCGAGCCTTTTTTTTTTTAAACCCAGTATTTACATACAAAGGGCCACCGCGTCGCTCGCGAGTCCACACACTTGAAAGGGCCGTTTTAACAAATTGCATCTTAAAAAAGATGGGGGTGGGGAGGAGGAGGAGAGAAAACAAAACAGAAACCAGGAGGAGGGAAAAAAATCCTCTTTAACATTCACCGGTTCCTACCTCCCCGCCCCCGCGCGCCCACCCCAGGCAAGCCGGAAAATTGGCGATTTGTGGCGCCTTTGGAAAAGGGGGAGGGGGCGAAGGCCGAGCTGCGGAAATCTCTCCTTTCCATCGCTGGTGGTTCCCTAAACAAGATCCGGTTCAAATGGCAAGAGCCCAACTTCTGTAAGCCTCCTAGGTCAATATTTTGGTTGAGGCTTAAGGATGAGTGCTAGAAATGACAAGGCAAGTAATTGATTCCAGTTAACCGCGAGAGAGCCCGAAACCCAGGAGAGAGCTCCGCTCCGGGCCGGCCAGAGCCACCACCAAGCGACCCGCCCCCTTCCAGCCGCCCTTTATTTGCTAAAGACTCATTTATTTCCTTCACTCCGCCTCCCCCCACCTCCCACCCCCAACCCCCCGCCTCCACCTCTCTGCGGCCAAGGAGGACGCGCAGTTCACTTTCTGCTTTGCGGGCGGTCCCGGGGAGGGCGGGGTAAGAGTGAGGAGCTCCAACTTCGGCTGGGGTCGGACCCTGGCCCTGCTGCCTCTGGGCTCTGCGGGCCTCTTTCCCCGGGTGGAGGAAAGGGCAGACGGCCCTGCTCTTTCCTGCCCTCTATTATCCCTCCCTCTCCGGCCCCCTCCCTCTCCAGCCTCCGGCTAGAGGTGGAGCAGCGGGAAGGCGGCGGGGCGGGATTGCGGGGGTGGGGATGGGGGTTGTGTCTCCAGCCTGGGTGAAGACCCAGAAAGCTGCGGGGGAGGGGGGTCGCTGGGTGGCCCGACGATGCCCCGTTTTCTCCCCAATTTTCTTCTCCCACGCGAGTTCTTTAGTATGGTCTCTTTTTGGACGCCTTGGGCGCGTTCGGAGTACGCGCTCCACGTTTCCAGGTTAAGTCAGGTTAGTGTGAAGTTTCCAACCACTCTCGGCTCTGGGAACTGAACTTTCCCGGGACTTGCACTTCCTCCTCGGCGCTGGGGTTGGAAAAGACCACGCCGCATTTACCACCCCTTCTTCTAGTTAAAACTTCTTTGGAGGGGCGCAGGGGGGTAGATTGGCTACCTGATGCTCGTTCGCCCCAGAGGAGTGTCAGGAAGGAGCTTTGTCTGGGGGCAGGGAGGGGCACAGAAGGCCACCCCTGCGGGGTCCAGGTCTAGTTTTCTCACAACCTGGGCTCCTCCGCGCGGGCCAAGCTGAGCGCGCGGGCACCAGGTCCTCCTCGCGCGCAGCTGCAGCGGCCGCCGCCGCGCCCCAGCTGCCCCCGGGTTGCCAGCGCCGGGTGAGGGCACCTCTCCCCGAGCCGCTCGGCGGCTTTCTGCAGCCCTAGCTGCCTCGCCCCCAGTATGTGACGTGGGTGACAATGGCCCAGGTTAGAGCGAGCCCCTCGTCGGCGCGTCCTGGGTGGTCGGACCCGGGCAAACACAAATACAAACCGATTGCTAAGCTGCGGACAATGAGCGAAATGTAGACAAATGTCCCGCTCCCGTTGGAAGCCTTTGTCCCGGCTCGGTTTTTGCATTTATTTCAGTGGCGAAATAATACATGATTGACGCTCTCTTTCAATGTGTCCTAACTGTTTGGAATAAATCTAAGGTTGTTCCTAGTTGTCATGGCATTCAACCCTTTTCAATGGACTATCTCTTCATTCATTTCTGAATCCGTCCACAATATTAAGGAAACCCCTTCATGTCGACGCTCCCCGATTCCTCTTTCTCCTCCTACTTTTTCTTTTCTCCTTTCTCCCCCTCCTTCCCCCCTTTTTTCCCCTGGAAGAATTAGAAACTTGTTTGAATCGTCTTCCTCGAACCCGTTACTTTTCGTGCTTTTTTTTTTTTTTTTTGCTCGCTTTCCGTCTCTGTCTTTCTCAGCGCCCCCCCTCCTCCGCCCTTTCACGTGGGAGCTCGTCGCTCTGCCCCGTCGGAGGAGGGAAGTGGGTTCTCCAGGAGTCGGGGAAGCGTCGAGTTTGGATCCAGGGGCGGGAGTGGGCCTGCCACTGCTATTGTTACTCAGCTGCTAAATAAATAACTGGAGAGAAAAAAAGTTCCTCAACCCAAGCGTTGCAGCAAAGACCCTCCTTTTGTTCCTCCTCTTATTCCTCAGTCCTAAGGGGGTGGAGGCTCTCTTGGGGTCCAGGGCAGCCACTAGGTTGGGGACCCAGAATAGGACCTGGTTGGGCCAGGCAAATTCTTGGGTCAGGTGGCAAAGGGGTCTTTGGCAGCAAGTGTCGTTTCTCGCATATCCCCAGAGCCCTCTTAGGTGGGGGAGTGCCCGCAGAGGCCTCCCAAAGCGTGTTCATTTCTTCAGCTGGGAACCACCTCGCTGAAGTTCCATGTAGTTCCCAACTTCTCTCCCCCTTCCCCAGCATAGTGACCCTTTCTTCCCAGGATCTAAATCAGCACCGCTGCTATTGATCAAGTCCCCTCCCCTCACCCGTGGGAGCCTGCAAGGTCCGCAGAGCACCTGAGAGAGGATTGCTTTCCTAGGGGAATCCTGGCTCCTGGAATTAATCACGGGGAGGGAGTGCTGCCATAGGCGCCTAGAGAAGGAGGCCCTCAGCCCAGTTCTCAAAGGTGGGGTTTGCCTTTGCGCCTGCCCCTTAGCCTCAATGACCAGCCGAATCCTTCTGGGTCTCAGCTTGCGGTGTCCTCTTGTCGGAGCACCTGAGGCGCCCACTTCCCCTGCCCTCGCAGGACGCCTCCTGGACTCCGGCCCCTCCTACACTTTCACCCCAGCGAGTCTTCCAGTTTTTATTTCCCCTGGCCTAGGGGCAGCTGGGCAGGGAGGGAGAGAATTGGAGAGAGCTTCGGCCTTGCCTCCTCCGCGATCGGTGCTGCCGGGTCCACAGCACTCAGCCTCTCCCGGGACCTCGAGACTCATTTCCCCATCACTTCTCGTCCGTGTGGTTCCCGCGTCCGTTTCCAGAGCGTTAACATTTGCAATTGAAAAGGCGCTGGGAGACCGCTGGGAGGTCCGTAATTGAAGGGGAGAAACTGGGCTTGTTAGTGGAAGATCATAAAATGCAAGTCCCCCAGGAGCGGCCTGTGGACGCCGGGAGGCCTGCGCAGGCCCAGCTGGCGGCCAGGGCAAGTCCGGTGCCCAGAGCACAGTCCAGTGTCTCCTCAATTTCTTGGGCCCGGCTTGCGCCCAAAGAGCCTAGGGGCCAGGCGCCAAACGCACCTTTTCTGTCCCAATTAAACAGGTGATTGCATCCTGAGGACTCCCCAAGAGGCCTCCCCGAGAGTACCACAGCTAGGCCTTCTAGAGCCCAGGAGCTTTGGTTCTCCGCGATCCCGCACACCCGCAGGCTGAGAGGCCCTGTCCCACTCCCTTCCCCCTCCGGAGGGTTCTTCAGTAAGGGCCCACCACTCCCACCCTGTCAGCGTCTGCCTGCACCAGTTTCAGCTCCTGGTCTCCCCCACTCGGCATTCTTTAGTAAATTCTTTCCAGGTACCATCTTGCACCCAAGCGAGTTCAATGTCCTCCGTTCCGTCAAGTTTGGGTTTGAGCTTTGGGCTCAGCTGCCGTGGTCTGGAGACCTCGTAGGCACTCTGCAAGATGCCTCGTTCTGCTGCATGCTTGGGGAGGAAGTTGAGGTGGGTGCTGGAAGTTCTGAACCCAGCGTGCCCCGGGCCGGAGGAGATTTGCTTGGTGTCTCCTTAGCGTCCGGAACACCGCGCACCCCTGCTGGGGTAACCTGAACAGCTGGACCCCCCAACTCGATCTTTATTATCAGCATTGGGGCTCCAGGTTCCGTACACATCTCTAGCTCTATTCATTCTTCCTAGGTTGAGAACGGACGCATTGGGAGTCCTACGCCCGGGGGAAAGGCAGGAGAGGGGAGGAAGAGAACCTGTGCCCCTGGAAGCTAGAGGAGAGCCCCGCTCTCTCTGCTGCTCTGGGTTCCGCAACGAATTGAGTTCGGGTTCAGGCGGCTGGAGCGGGCGCGGGGAGGCTGAACAATCGCCGGAGGCCCAGGAGGGGAGGCGAATGTACACAGGCTAAGTGGCCCCACTCCAGGACAAGTGGCCCTCTAAGTCGGCCCAGTGTTTACCTGTTTACTTTCCCAGGTAGCTCAAACACGAGCGCCTTTTCTGCGCTCCAGGGCACGGGGGCCGCCCAGAGGCACCCTGCTTTCCCGGCTTCTGCCCTCCCACGCCTCAGCTTTACGCCCCCTGTTGTGGGGGTGCGCTCTAAACAACAGCAAACCAGGCAAGAAAGGAAGATACAGGAAAGCAGGCGAGGCCTCGGCACACCCTACGGAGGGGAGCCTTTCTTGTGCCTGTGGAAGAAGTGGGCTCCGTGGACGGCATCCGACCCTTCCCCCATCTCTGTTCTGGGCACCTCTTTGGAGACGGCGCTCGCATCCTTCCCCGTTCAAGCCGGTGGTGAAAGCTTGCAGTGCAGGTACCTGCCCCCTGTCCTCCAGGGGAGTAAAGGGCAGAAAAAGTCTTCGGGGGTAGGGGTGGGGTCTTGGGGCCTGCTCTAAAGAGGGGGCGACCTTGAGGAGCCCAAAGCTTCAGCAGCCCTAGGCGGCACACCTCACACTCCCCACCCACAAAAGCGCTTCCAATCATTAAACACACAAGGTCTTTTCCCTTTATTTGGAAACACTAATTTGTTTGACTTCATTTCATTTCTTCGTCTTTTTTTTGGAATGAAAAAGGGTTGAAAAGAAACTCCTTTCCTGGTACAGTATGTGGCTGAGCTCTCAGGCCCTCGCACATCCCATCTCAGATAACAACCTTCAAGTGGATTAGTTTATTGTCTGGTTAGCGCCAAGGTGCAAGCGTTTGTCTTCATTCACTCCGGAAACAAAGCGCGTTGCACCTTCCTGCTCCAGCAAGGATTAACGGCGCGGACACAAAGGTTTTGTCGGAGGGGGAAGGTTTATTTTATCTTGGGTTGGAGACTCAGAGCGTGGCATGCACTTGAAATCAATGGGGAAGGAAAATGTCACCCAATCTGGTCCCTGAGTGTAGCGATAAAGACGTTCACCTTAAGGATGGCATCTCCAAAACAGCCCCACTTTGGCTTCGCCTTCCAATGCGGGAGCAGGGGCTGCAGGAAGCAGAGGTGTCAGCTCTCACGTCCTGGATGAAAGAAATAGGGGAATGTACCCCAGGAGTACTACCCCGTGCTGGGACCTTTGCTAACCAGAAAATGAAAAACAATCCCAGCTCCAATTGCCCTCACCTTCTGCCCCCAGAGAAGGAAACAGGGTCATAGGAAATCCCTTCTGTCTGTGGGGTGGCAGAGTGGAGTCTCTGGGTTGGGGAGGCCTAAAGCTGTGTGAGTCTGCAACTTTGGAGAGGCCAGACCGTGCCCGGCAGATCTCTGGCAGGAGAGACTCACAGCCATTGGACAGGTGGACGAGAAAGTGGGCATTAGTGTGAAAAGAAAGGAAATCTCAGCCTGCTTTGGGTTCAAGCCTAAGGTGAGTTTTTTTTTTTTTCCTTTGGTCCATATTATATTAACTCTTTAAATTGCCCCAGGAAGGGAAGAATGAGTGGATGCCTCCCAGATGGACAATCCTCCCAAGTCAACTAAGAAGGAGTTGGGTAGATAAGTTCTCCAGGCCCAGAGACTGAGTTCAGATTCTGTGTCTGGGGGAAAATCCCCACCCCGTTCCTACAGAGTGGCGGGAATCCCATTGATGCCACGGAGAGAACTGATCCTGGGACCTAGAGCCTGGAGTCCCCCTACGATTAACTGTGGGTGCAGGAGGAAGGCATCTAGGTGAGCTCCCTTCTCCCTATTCTTTTTCAAGGCAAAATATACAACACTTTCCCAATTATCTGCCTCCCTCCCACCACAAAAGGGGCTAATATCTCCCAAGGATGTAAATAGTAATAGAAATTAGTATTTGTCTTTCTATTAATCAGCCTCATTGTGTGGGCATAAGACCCTGCGGGCATATGTTAGGACTTTGATAAATGCACTTTAATGAGATCTTTAAAAATGCATCCAATAAAATAAAAGGCGAGGAAAGCCGTTTAACTTTCATGGATGTTAAATTGAACACGAACTGTGGCTCCGGGCACGCTACAAAATGGAACCGGCCTCTCTCCAATATTTTCTTTAAAAACCTAGCTTTAAGCCTCCCTCGGGCCAAACGAGCCTGTCCCAGCCAATCCATTATCACCGGTTTATTGGGGAACCAAACGCCACGTCCCCCTGGGCGAACTCCTTGGCTTTATTCGTTCGCGCTGCTCTAATGACTAAATATGTTACAATGAGATTACGCATCGTCAGTGTTGCCTTCAGGAACGTTCTTTCAGCCAAGCCCGACCTTCCCCGGATGAGGGCGATTTCAATACGGGAGATCTGGGTTTCTCCAGGAAACACGCGCTGAAAGCACTCTCTTATCTGAATTTACTTCTTAACACGTGACAAAATCATTACAACAAGACTTTGGAAAACAAGCGGCTCTCCTAACGGGTTGCATTCAGCACTTAAAGCTGGGTCGGGCAGGCTGATGTGAAAAGTAGTTGTCGGTGGCGCGGAGAAGGCACGCTCTTAGCTCGACCTAAGGGCTGGGTCCGGGAAGGACAGGGAATGCACCCTTGGGCCCTTGGACACAGAGAGGGGGTTCCTAGGGCTCTGTCTCTCTCTCTCCAATGTGAGCCCCAGAGGTTCACAACCTTCCCCTAGACGCAACGTCCCCTTTCCACCCCCAAGAGCCACTAAAGTCGAGAAGGCGCCAGAGGAGCTCCAAAGGGCCTCCTGGTAGTGTGTGCGTGTGTGTTGTGGGAGGAGGTTGGGGCGGAGGGGGCGCCCCTCGGAGACAAGGACCCCACCGAGGTTCATTTCTGATCCTCTGGCGATCTCTACTGACACAAACGAGAACTGTCCGGCGCCGGGCGCGGCCCAGGCGACACTCGCCTCCCAAACTCCAGTCTTCAGTCGCCTCTCCAGAGACCTCAGTCCACTGCGCGGGCCCTCAGCCCCTGCTCCTCCTGTCTGCGACTCCCACCACTTGCCCTCGTGCTCATCACCACCGTCCCCTCACGTCCCAGTTCCGTCTGAGGAGAAGCCCCTGTCTCCACTGGGCGCCATCTCCAAATTACCTTCGGGACTTCTGCCTCTGTTTCAATCCCCGATCCCGAGCTCCCCGCGACGCACAGGGGGCGACTTACCCGGTGGAGGTGGGTGCAGCGGCCGCCCCTTCCTCACCGCGGCCCCGCCAGCCGAGGCGCAACCGGCCCCGGGCAATCGGGAGGGAGCTAGCCAGGCGCTCCGCGCGCCCGCTCCGCCTCCTACTCCCGGAGCTGCGGCGACAGCCCCGCCGCATTTCAAGGCGCGTCTTTATCTAGTACTCCACCTACCCGGACCCCCCTCGCTCTGCGCCCTTCCCCCACCGCGCGCCCTACCAGGCGGGGCTCAGGGGACCGCAGGCGGGGACCGCCGCGGGTGCCGCGCCCCTCCGTCCTCCTCCGCCTCCCAGCCCCGCACCTTCCCAGCCCCTGGGACAGTCCCGCTTTCCCTGACCGCACCGGAAAGTGCGCAGCGGCGGGATCACCTGGCCTCGGCGGCAGGTAAAACTTTTCCTGACTGCAGGCGCGACAGAGGGGCCCTGCCGGTCCTCGAGTGCTCGCCACTCCTGCCGTGATCCGCAAAGTCGGGGAGAACTTCGGAGGCCCCGCACTTGCCCACCTGCTGCGTCCGGACTACGCGGCTTGGGGACCGAGCCGAGTCAGGACCCGGGAGAGCGAGGGGCTCATAACCGGGGTCCGCCGTGAACCCGAGCTCCGGCGCCGCTCGGCGGCGACGACGGTGCCCCGAGACCCCTCTCTGCTGGCAGGCCGCGGTGACCGTGCCCGGAGCGCGTTCCCGCGCCGGGCGGCTGTGGCAGGAGGACCAGACAGTCAGCGCCTGGCAGCGAGGGCGACGCCGGGCTTCCTCCATCGCCACCGCCGGGCTCCGCTGCGGCTCCCGGGCTCCGCCGGGTGCCCCGCGCCATCCCCATCCCGCGTTCACCGGAAACGCGTGCGAGCTGGAGGCTCACCTGGAGCGCGGCTGCGCCGCTGGAGCCTCGGCTGGGCGAGCGCGCAGGTCCCGGCCGCTCTTTATCCCGAGTCGCGGGCGGCTGCGGAGTCGCGGGCGGTCGGGCGGCGGCTCGACGCGGCCGGCGAGCGCTCCCCCTCCCGGCTCCGGGCTCCTGGCTCCAGGCTCCCGGCCCAGCGGCCCCACCCTCCTAGCTCCGGCCCCGCGGCCACCGCGCAGCCCCAGCGGAGGGGGCAGCTCCCCCGCGCCGCGCGCGCTCTGTTTGTTTTCCTTGCCGGACTGACGTGAGTCAAAATATTGGCCATATGTTCAGCGGTAATAAATTGGGTATGAGCGCAAACACACTTGGGCTTCGATGGCTCTTTCAGCTGCCACATGGTAGGCTTTGCGGGGAGGGGGCTTCCACCCCTCCTCGGCCCCCTGCCCCCAAACGCGCGGGTAGATTCCCTCCCTCCCGCGCCCCTCTGAGCTGGAGATCTGGGACCCCAGGTTTCTCCTGACCCTCGCCCCTCCTCCGTCCCCAGCAGTGCCTTGGACTCCGCAGCTCCTGGCGAGCCCGGACTGCTGGTTAACAAGGTCGCCATCTATAAATTGCTCGGTCGCTAAGACGCCATAAAACCAAAGGGCCAGATGTGGCACGTTATTTATGTGTGAAACCGCGTTTACACTAGATACGCGGATCCAAGGCCGATAGCACGACTTCGCGGGAGGTCACAGACCTCTCGCCCCGGCTCCAGGCTCCTCCCCCAGCACGATCTCCTCTCCAGGTTGAGGGGTGTCGGTCTTCCTGGGAAAGGGATTCACCCCTGCAGCCCAGGAGGAAAGTGATTTCAGTGCGCTTGTGCCAAAATGCCACCTGTCCAGGATTAAAGGCAGTCTCTGGGGTTTATTTCCGTAGCTTTCCTCTTTCCCCTGCTCTTGGCTTCCTTTTATTACGGGCCCCTGGGAGGCTGTTTTATTTTCCAGGCAGTTGATACGTTTCATGGGACCTAGATCTGACACAGCAAGGGTAGTGTGCTGGAGATGCCCAACTCTGTGGGTGGGCGGGATTTGAGGGTGGGGTCTCCTGAGCCCTGAGGGAAGGATTTTGGGAAGTGGAGCAGTTCACCTGGCTGAGGGAGCACCTGAAATTATTCTTGCCTCGGGCGGTGGTCGACTCCAGTGTCGCATGTCACCTGCCTTATTTAAATTGAGGGGCAGCCGGAGCACTGGGAGAGGCAGCCCTGGCCTCGGAATATGGAATCCGGTGGCCCTGGGTGCTGCAGGAAAGGGAAGTAAATACTCTGCTGTAATAGAAAACAATCGTTTTGCTTTCCTTCTTCAGAAGGCGGCCTTAGGACTGCAGGTCCCCAAACTGGTCACCTCGCACTTTACTCACATGAATTCATTAACAGTCATTGTCTCTCCATTGCCATTATTTTACTATTTCTTGAAGTGAACCAAATTCTCTCTGTGGTTAATAAGCACTGAGTCAGGCCCCCTACCTTCCTTTTCATCTTCAAAACACCTGGGGTTCCCTGAATGGCATCTTCCGTCTGGCCAAGGAAAATAAGAGATGAAAAATGTTGCCCTACTGCAGGGAAAAACATAAGCATTTGACTTTACTATTACCAGTTACCCCAGGTCTGTGTTCACTAGATAACTGTCCTTAGGTGGCTGTTAAGGGTGGAAAAATGATGCTGTTGAAAGAGGGTGGGAGAGAAGGGGAGAACCAACATGAGCTGGGGGTGGGGAGGAGAGACCCATTTGATAGGGGCAAAAAGAGCTATAAAATGAACCTCTGAACCTGAAGTGCTGAGCAGGAACAGTGACTCTCTGGGTTTGCTCTCTTGGGCTTTAGATGAGCTCCTAGAAAGCTTTAGTTAACTGCAGAAAAACCTGGGACTAGCTTCAGTGCTGCAGGAGTGGTTGATCTTGGGAAATTACACTGTTTTTCACTCTTTTTTCTTGGATTTTTACATCTTTATTTATGGTTAAAAACCAAACTATAGGGTCTATTTTTGGGTTTACATTACCTCCAAGTGGAAGTGCTGAGATTACAGATCAATTGCTTCTTTGGGTGAAAATATTGCTTCATGACCAAAATTAGACAAGGGGATTTGAAGGCAGGCCTTCACATTTGTAGTCTTCGTGGGAATGGGTGTCTTTGTCTCACAAGTGCCCTGTGAAGAAGCTCATGCTTTCTTCCTGCATGTACCACAGATATGTGCTAGGCAGAGGATTGAGACGCAGACAAGGAGCTTAGAAAGTCAGTGTCTGGTGCTCCCAGGGTGGAAAACTGAGAGACACGAAGCAAAGAGTATATCAAGGCAGGCTTTACATCATTCCCCAGTTAGGAAAACCCATTTTAAACCAGCAAATGTAGCAGGGCATCTACTAGGTAACTGATAATAAAAATCCATGACAAAGAAGATGCAGTGGGGAGCAAGCATAAATGAAATACGACTACTTAGATACAACTCCTGTTTCTTCTCTTTGGCCTTATTCAGCAATCCGGTGCTAAACTTCATACGCTACATCCTCCAACCTCAACAGATTGCATGCTGTTCTTAGTTCCACCATCTTTTATGCTATTCTTACTTCAGAAACATTCCTGTCCTACTCATGGACTCAAAATTCATTGACTTTTCACACTGGAAAAACCTTCCTCCATGAAGCTCCCCCCAGACGCACCATCAGCTACAGTTGTTCCCCTCTAGGAGTGATCAGTTCTCACTTGCAAGTCAACACATAGTCAGCGGAAATAAATACTCTAGTGTGTTTTGACTTGAACTAGGATATAATGGAATTGTCTTGAAAAGAGTTATTCAAAGGTCCTCTCATGGAGAAGTTCTTTGCTTGTTATAGCTGTTGGCACTGCTATGCAGTTGATTCAATTAAGGAAGCTAAGTGCCTTGCTCACACCTTACCTTAGCCTCACGTGTGGCCTCCAGAGAGGCACCATGGAGGTGAGAGCTGAGACGGAGTCTGAAGGAAGTAAGTACCCCAACCCCAGACCACAAAGGGCTGTCAGGAAGCAATGTACTTCTGCAAAGATCCCAGTGCACAATGGGGAGCTGAAGATGGGCAATGCCTCTCCGTGTGCCCTCAGCAAGTGAAAGTTTGAATGTGCTCTCCAGCAGACTTGATGCTCTTCCTTCAGTTCCTTCAGCAGCAGAGCCAGAAGGCAAGAGTCATGGTCTTATGAGGCTCCTGGGCTTTCAGAAGCCAAGAGTAATACCAGTTCCTTCTTATCTCCTGCAGAGAACCAGAGAACTGGGATAACAGACACTGCAGGACACAGATTGTTTTGTTAAAGAGTTGGCCACAGCCAAATAATTTGGCAACATGTATAAAATCTTCAAGAAGCAACAATCAAATTCATCTAGAGACAGAAACCAGACTAGCAGTGGCCTAGACTTGGGAGATAGGGGCTGGGGGGCTGGGGAGTAAGGGCTGAGGGGTGTGAGGTTTCTTTTTGGGGTGAGAGAAATGCTCTGAGATTGATTTTGGTGATGTTGCACAAATCTGTGAACACACTAAAAGCCATATTCAGTAGACATTAAATGGGTAAATTAATGTACACATTAAATGGGTAAATTGTATGGTGTACAAATTACATCTCAATAAAATAAAGCTGTTTAAAAAGCCAATGCATCTCTTGTTTATGTGGGCTAGAAGGTGCTGGGATAGAAGCCAGGAGGGGAGGGAGGCACTGGGGGAAGACAGGTGATCCTGAAAGTTGTCTTCCATCTTCCCAATTTTTATTCTGAGTATTTTCAAGCACACAGAAAAGTTGAAAGAATAGTGAACATTTGGGTATCTTCCACCTGGATTCAACATTTGTTAGTATTTTGCCACATATACTTTATCACTCTATATAAGTGTACTTTCATTTTGCTGAACTATTTGGAATGAAGATTGCAGAAACTTCCCCATGGAATAGTTCAGCAGGCATCTCCTAACAATACAATTCTTCAATATAATCACGACACCATTACCACACCTTAAAAATTAACAATAGTTACATAATACTGTGTGATATTAATTCTTTATTTACATTTCTCACATTTTACCAAAAACGAAATGTATTTTTATAGCCAGTCTATTTTTTCCATATCCAGGACTTATTCAGGGCTCATGTACTGTATTTGGTTCACAAAATATTTTAATGTCCTTATGCTCTTTTGATTTACAACAGTCTTCCTTATCTTCCTCCCTCCCTCCTTTCCTTCCTCCCTCCCTGACATTGACTTTTTAGAACCCAAGGCATTTTTAGAACACCCTACATTCTGGATTTGCCAGATTGCTTTCTCCTGGTGTTATCTGCCTTGTTCTTCTACCCCCGCATAACTGGAAACTGGATGCCAGATCTGGAGTCATGATGAGGCATATGCTACACATTTGTGGGAAGAATGCCACAAGGTAGTGTGTCACATTGCATCTCATTAGGAGGCAAATCATGTTCTTCTATTAGACAGGCTAAGTTTGATCACTTGGTTAAGGTGGCGACCACCAAATCATCTCATGTGAATTAGTAAGTGATTGAGAAGTCACTGAGGGATAAGTGACCTTTGGCATTGTTTCAATATTCTTTGTCACTGAGTAAATATCCCCATATTCTCCAACAACTTTTCACCTAGAGGCTTGTAGCATTCATTGTCTGAATTCTCCCGTTTTTTTCTACATGTACTTGGTTTTTCTCCTCCATTTCCATTTCTTTTAATTTTGTTTTCCCTTGTAGTGTTTTCCTTCTCTTCAGTCCATTCTACTGGTGGCAATGAGGGACACTATTTATCTCAGCTGCTGGCATTCAAGACTAAATAAATGATTGACTCAGGCATCCTGTTATTGCTTTCCAGTAAAAAGATGCAGCAGAAGACTAGTGGTTTGCAGTGGAAAATCATGTCACTTTCCAGTAATATTGGTTTAGAGAAGTATTAAATTTGACATGTAAATCTGATCCTTTGGTTTTTGGTTGGAGGGTTTGTATTTGTGATGTATTTATCTTACAGATGCAAAGCCCCTAGACTGGAACAGGACTGAATTGCACTGAGTCCTGTGGTTAGAAGGGCTCCAGGCTCAAGGCAGTCTAGAGGGTGGGGCAGTTGTCTCATCACAGTGGGTTCACCATAGGTTAGCTCCTTCTCTCTTGCACTGCATGGATCACAGTCAGTGCCCCCTCCTTTTTCTTTGTCCTTCCTCCCTTTGGGGGTTATGAGTACCCCACTGAGAAAGGGAATGTCAAGGCAGGGCATATTGCTCTGGCAGGTACAACATGGAGAATAAATAATGAGCCTAGGTTTTTCCTCGAAGGCATCATGCAAATGTAAATATTGGAAGTAAAACACTTAGAAAAAGATGTGCAGAGAGAGTGGATTGGCATTTCATGGAATTATTCTGGATTCATGGTCACCGACTCTCTGACATGTCTAACGTGTTAGGAGTGGGAGAGCGAAGGCAGGAAATTATACTTAGTTATACTTTTCCCATCCTGAACAGATTTCCATAGGTGATGCACAATGCATCGGCTGAATTACAAGGTTTGCTTTTGAGCCCTCTAGGGTTTTCTTTGAGAAGTTAATATTTACCTGACCCTGGTGAGTTTACACGCTTTGGGTGATCTTTTGGGAAAAAAGGTATCATGGCTGATATCACAATAAAGTAAAAGATAAGGCCTGGTCAATTACAGCAGCAGGGGAAGAAAAAATTACATTTAGACCCAATCACAAAATTGTCATCTAGATTATGGTTGTCAAATTTTAACTGGTGTTGACGTTCTGTTGTGGATAGAAACAACTCATCATAAATCTCAGCGATTCTTTGACAGTTTTCAATTTCAATGGGAAGCATCATGGAAGTGAACTTGATAAAGGACTTGGCAATGAGGAAAAGTTTCCTTTTTTTTTCCTCTTGTCAATTTAGAGCTCATCTGAGAATTTAGAAATCTTCTTGGGTTTAACATTTAAAATTGTTTGCAGATCAACTTTTTATATTGTAAGGATTTCACTTCAGAGAAAATGGCATGGCCATTCTGCCTGCCACAGAGGGAATGAAATGACTCTAGACTTGTTCTAAAATAATTGAATTGATACATTAACAAGCGAACTGTTTTTACGTAAACGGTGTGTTTACTGGACGTATTTTTTTGCTGGGGGTGCAGTAACAAGTACCACAAACTGGGTGGCTTAAAAAGCAGAATCTTATAATCTCCCATTTCTGGAGGCCAGAAGTCCAAAGTCAAGGGGTTGGCAGCATGCTTCCCTCTGAGGGTAGTGAAGGAAGGGTCTGTTTGGGTCCTCTCTCCTTACCTTGTAGATGACCATCTTCTCTCTGTATCTCTACCCATCTGTCCATGTTTCTAAAGTTTCTCTTTTTACAAGGATGCCAGTCATATTGGAATTAGGCACCACCCTAATGACTTAAATTTAACTTGATTATGTTTGTAAAGACCCTATATTCAAATTAAGTCATATTCTGAGGTACTGCAGATTAGGACTCCAACATACCTCTTTCTGGACAGGAGGGAGCACAATTTAACCCATGACACTTTGGATGAGTTTAGGGTGGGGATGATGAAGATCATGGAAGGCCCAAAGGCTCCAAGCCATCGTACCCTCGTGATGCCAAAATTTAGTCCAATTCTAGTGCCTGCCTCTGAGTACAAACTCCTTGGGTTTGGGTGTTCGGTGCGGTGGCGGGCCTCTGGGATTTGATGTTATATGACTTTTAGGCAGATGAAAATAATTTGGGATAGCAATCCCATTAGGAAAGTGGGCATATATGTATTAAATAAAAAAGACAAGAAAGTTTCCTGGATCTGTTTTTCCTGCCAGTGAAACAATGATGAACTTGGCCTATTTGAGCTCTGCCTACTATGGCCCTTTCACATCTTTTTTTTTCACCAAACATACTTCTTTTGGATATTACAATATCCAACTGTATGTCTCTGATAGACATCTAATTCTCGCTGAATTAATGGGAGATTTTAGGCTTAATAATAACTTCCAGTGAATATAAAGATGTAATTATAAGGCCTCTGTCTTTATATGACTCAAGACTTTTAGGAGCTCACAGCATACCAAGCATGGCCTCATTACTGTAATCCTCTTAACATCCCTTGGACCCCAGTTACAAGTATCACTACCTCCACCTTAGGGGAGGAAAACCCAAGGAACAGGACAGCAAGGTCTATTGTCTGATGCTTCAAAGACGGACAGACAGGGCCCCACTGTTCCTTTATTTATTCTTTATTCTGGAGAGTTCTCCATTTAGCTAGATTGTCTTCCAAAGCTATCCTTGTTCTCCATTTTAGCCTCCCCAGTTGCTGTTTGCGTATGCTAGCTGGTATCTGGGGCAGGAGCAGTTCTGGATGAATTGAGAAGAAAAACGACAAAACTTCTATTATAATGCACTGTTTATTATTGGATCAATATGATCGATGACCACCTGTCAGATCTGTAACATTATCTGGGAACCAGCAGATGGAGCTGTTACAGATAGCATTCAGAGGTTTGTTTATTCTCCTGAGCACGTGTTTCCATCCTGGGGGAAATACCACTTCATTGTTACAACAGTGGAGTTGTCTGTGGCCAGATGTTGAGCACACCTTTTCTCTTGGTCCACGTCTGCAGAACTGGAAGGTCATTTGTATGCAGGGCCAAGGTTTTTACTTGGAAAAGGTAGGATGACAATCTTCTACTGCTCACAGGCCCTTATAGCAGAAACAGATGATTTCTGTGAACGAGGAGAAAATTAGATGTATTGTTTTTCCAGAAACCGCACACTTCGAATCACAGAAGTGTTTACATAGGGCAGGCTGGAGGGGATGAGAGAGACCTTGGTTGATGGTGACTCAGTTCATAAACACAGCATCAATATTGATAGACTCCAAAAGATGCATATGCAGGACATCTCTTGGGATTTGCAGGGACCGACTGTTCAGGTGAACATCCCGTACTGTTCGTTCGAGCAGGACACGGCAGATGCTTCTTTCTTGTTTTATGGAGGGTGTTGGTGGATTACTCTTCCCATCTTGTGCTTTTGAGGATGCTCCAAAAACTAAAAATTTATCCATGTTCCCTTTCTCACAGTGGGTGTTTCTTTCCTCAGGCAGAAGGAAAACTTACCAATGGTTTTTGAATATGATAGGAAAGACCACCTGCAGGGAGAGAATGGGACCCCTGCTCTCTCCCTCTGGTGAGGTCAGAAGGAAAGGAAACTTGGGGGCCATACGGAGGTGGAGGTAACAAACTGTTCCAACAGCCAAGGTTGATAAGTGTTCAAAAGTGTGCCCAAGGCCTTTTCCTCTCCAGTGGTTAATACTGAATTGGAAAATAGTGTCTGAAGAATCTCAGATGATGTAAATGTGGGATGAAGAGGTGGGGTGGGAGACCTTGTGTGATGGTTTCTGAATTATGAGTCTTTAAAACCTACCTGCAGCCAGGCGCGGTGGCTCACACCTGTAATCTCAGCACTTTGGGAGGCCAAGGTGGGTGGATCGCCTGAGGTCAGGAGTTCAAGACCAGGCTGGCCAACATGGTGAAACCCCATCTCTACAAAAATACAAAAATTAGCCGGGCATGATGGTGGGTGCCTGTAATCCCAGCTACTCGGGAGGCTGATGTGGGAGAATCGCTTGAATACGGGAGGCGGAGTTTGCAGTAAGCTGGGATTTCGCCCTCACGCTCCAGCCTTCCAGTCTGGGTGGCCCTCACGCTCCAGCCTTCCAGTCTGGGTGACTGAGTGAGACTCTGTCTCAAAAACAAACAAACAAACAAACAAACAAACAAACAAGCAAACAAACACCCACTTGCTATTTTCCCTGAGGGAAGATGGTATGAAGCTCATTAGTATCAACTACTTCCTAAAATGTTTTGAGGTTAAAAAAAAAAAGTTTTCTTTTTTTAACCAAAACTACAAATCATTAGTGAGATTTTGGGTTAAATGTTTATTTTATTCCCTTCTAGCTGACATCATTTTAAGAGTAAAAATTTAAACTACAATAAGAGCTTGAAGAGTGGGATTTTTATGTGTAAAACACTTAAAATTTAATTTAGAGCTAATATAATTGTTTTGTTTTAATCTGCTGTTGGAAGTATTTCTAGAATGTATCTGTCCACAATTATTCCAATGTGATTAAAGTATTCTAAAGATAATTGAGCATTTTAAGAGGATCTTGTGATTTCTGGAGTTATTGCACAATTTCTGAAGACAAGAAGAGTGTGGGTGATTAGACTGGGTCCTAATGCTAGAGAATGACCTGGGTTTTTCCTTTTGGGGTGGGAGGAGTAGATGCTTTATCCCTGGTATGAGCAAGTTTATTCTAATGATGGACTTTCACCTTTCTCTAACAGGTAGCATGTCAAAAATTGGTTGGGGTTCTGATTAGTTCATTCCTAGTTAATTAAAGCTCTGGTATTTAGAATATAACTTCCCAGAGGGTATTAGGAGGAAAGTTCATTTTTTCTGTTTAGGTTTTTAAAGATTTGTTTATTTATTATAACTTTTTTTCACAACAAATAGAAATGAAGTGCTTTGCAGGAGAATTCTAATTTGCATAGAACCTTATGTGGATAGCACTGGGTCTGTGTGTACACACATGCAATGTACGTATATTCATGTACACACACAAACATATACATATAATATTATCATACAGTATGCATTGCTCTGTCTGCCTTTTTTTCACTTATCAATGTATTTTGAAGATCTCTGCAGGTCTCTAATCCTTTTTAATGGCTGCATAATATTCCACAGTATCAATGCATCACAATTTCTTTAACTTACCTCCTAATGGACATTAAGTTGTTTCCAAGTTTAACTCCAATTAATACTGCACCAAAACAATCCTCGAATGTACTAACCTTTGAACCCATAAGAGAGTATTTATTTAGTTTCCTAGAAGAATTTCTGGATTAAAAGGCTGAATTTAACACTTTTCTACATAGTGCCAACCTAAGGCATTAGTCTATGTGTCTACCTGCTGGTCCATAACACAGTTCCTGGAGAAAGTGGATCTTAAAAGAGATGAATAATTAAATCTGCAAGAGTTTCAAATATCTCTTCATAGCATTCCAAAATATAACTCCCTTCTCTACTTCCCATAACCATGCCAATCAGTCTCCTTACTTGCAGAAGAGGAAGGTAGTTGCTGTCTACTTTCTATACTTCTTGGCACTTGTCCTACAACAACCAGTCTTATCATATTTTTATGCTAGTAACTTTCACTGCCCTTGCAAAGTCATTTCTTTGAGTTGTCCTGAAAAGAACAGGATCTCAAGGTGGGTGGTGGTGGGCAAGGATCCCACCAGGCTTAAACTGAGGTGACAACAGGATTTTCCAGTGATGGGGATCCTCTGGACCATGGGGAAGGCATGCAAGCGGCACTGGGAATGGACAAGAGCAGGGCTGGAGCACATAAAGTGGACCTGAGACGGTGGCACTGGGCTTTATGTGTGCTACGGGAAACAGAAGAACCTAAGGGAGAGGGTGTTTATTTGAAAGTGGTGAGTTTGGAAAATGATATTGAGGAAATAAGCAGGCTGAATAGAAGGCACCAGAAAAAGAATGCCAGGAGAGAAAGTGAGCGACAACACCAGGGGACAAGACAATGGTAATTCCATAATTAGGTATGATCTGAGATCAATATGGTCTGTTTGCTTTGTGTTCACTTGTCTTTCATTCAAATGCTGCTCTTTGGTGTTATTTCTTGCCAGGCTTTTCAATACTTTATCTGACATGTGCAGTGCAGTGTGTGTGTGTGTGTGTGTGTGTGTGTACGTGTGCATTTTCCTTGAGGGATATTTTAATGCATGATTTGTGAGTAAGTTTGGATTCTCAAAACATGGCAATGCCAAAACAGAGAGAAGAAGTTGCTCATTGCCAACTCTGAGGTACAGTGGCAGTTCTATTCAACAGGGACCTGTTTTCCAGAAGCCAAAGAAGGGTATAAGTATAGCATCTTACAAGTCATGCAGCAAAACAGGTAAGAGATGGCCCCTCTTTCCCCTTGTGTTGAAATGTTGGTAATGCTATTTTTTGACATGAACAATATAGATATATTGCGGAGGAGAACACAGAATTTACGTGAATTTTTATGATAAAACATGAGTGGCCAAGGAAATTTCAAACCTGCTGCTGGTTGCTTCAGGCTGTACTACTCAAATAAACCAAAACATTTATTTTCATACACTTTGAACTCTGATTTCATCGTCTTTTCCATCTGGACTGTTAGGCGGGGACGACCAGACTATCTTTCTTTAATAGTCTATGTAATCATTGAAAGGGCCTATCTTTGTCATTTTAAAATGAGGATCTATGCATGTTTTATGAAATTCATCCTATCCCACTTCAGTTCATCAGCTGGCCCAGATAGGTTACTTTAAAGAAAACCGGGAGAAGACCAGCCAGCCTGAGAACCTTGGAGAAGTGTTGGCTTTCAAATGGTTTCTGAAGTTAGGCAGATGTTTACTCTCTGTCATGGTTTGAATGCTCGCCCCTCTAAAACTCATGTTGAAATTTAATTGTCAATGTAATGGTATAAGGAAGTGGGGTTTTAAAACATGATTAGGCCATGAGGGCTCCACTCTCTTGGGTGGGCTTACTGCCTTTACAAAGAGGCTTTGGAGAGTAGGCTGTCTCTCTTCTCACCCTCTAGCCTTCCTCCATATTATGACACAGCAGGAAGGTTCTCGCTGGATACCAGCACCTAGATCTTAGATTTTCCAGCCTCCAGAACTGTGAGAAAATGATTTTCTCTTCTTTGTAAATTACCCAGTCTGTGGTATTCTGTTCTAGCAGCACAAAAGGGACTAAGACACGCTCATTCTTGCTTGTTACTACAGCATGGCTCCTACGAAGAGCGCCAAAACCTGCAGGGAAGTTGTGCTTTGGATGAACCTCTTACTTCTTGGGCACGGAAGTCCTTTCACCAAGAACAGAGACAGCCCTTGCCAAATCTAAACTCACCGGGCCTATGTTATTTCAGGTGAAAACACTGTGTTTGTTCCAGGCACAAACACATACAGGTGACTCATCAGGTTCTAAGATGGAACATAATGACACAAGAGTACCAGGCACAAAACCATGCTCTCAAGCCACTCAGAAGGCACTTTAGATGATGAAAACCAAACAGAAGCTGAGTGACCAACCTCCCCACCCCCATCACACTCAGCAAGCTGAGCAGAGTCACAGAACACACACACCTGGGTGGAACAGATGGCACCCCGGTGCTATTGTTATTTTACAGTCTGGCCGAATGGCAAGCTGAACTGTCAAGGACAATATGTAGACTATTGCAGTTAAACAGGGGATTGTGTCTCCCAAGAAAGGATTCCACCATCTCGGTGGAGTTAAGTATAGCTCCTCCTCACAGGGGAAGTGAGGACAGCTGAGATTTTCCAGGAGAAGTGATTTGATTATATAAAGACCCTTAATGAATTATTTCCAGGCATTGTCTGCAGTGTTATATTGCTTGAGCTTTCCGTTAGCAGCTTCCTGGAAAAGAACTTCTGCTTGTCTGGGTCTTGAGTTTCTGTTGCTTACAGCAGCCAGAGTTGCCATCTGTGCACATATAGAGCATATAATTTAAATTTTGAGATTTCCAAAATATGACTGTTTTGTAAAATTATTTGGATAAAATATCTCTGATGGGAAAGCACACAGCCTGTGTGTGAGAACTTGGGAAGCAAACTGACGAGAGGCTCCTGGCAGGTTGTATTAATTCTTAACATGCAAAACAGCCACATGTTGGAAGCTAATACTGTAGCAAGGCTGAAATCTATTATTATTTCAGAGTATTAGCATTGTTTGGTGTAGAATAACTTAACCGTAATGACACATTGAGAAATCAATATGACACGAAAGCCAGTGCGCATTTTCTTAAAGATGAACTGGCTGATGGTTTTAGCAATGTTTTAACAGAAGGAGTAAGCAAATTTCAAAAGTAGATGAATCCGAAGCTGATAAGCAAGTAATACATTTGTAGTACATAAATGATTTTGTTTGAGTTTGCGATTATCACCATATTGCTCTAGAAATATATAGTACGGCCTTTTACTTTGTGTTCCAATTACTCCACATGTGCTATAGTTGTATGCATTTTATATATTTGTCATTCATAAGCAAGGAACTCAAATTTTCTTTTCTTAAAAAACACTCAATTTAGTATTGTTTGACAAGATGGTATGAAAAGTTGAAGATGGAGAGAAAAAAGGCTGGATTGTAATTTTAGTGACCAAAAGAGAAAATAATCTCCTCCTCTAAGATTCCTTACTCTATTTTGTCAAAGTGGAAGTAACTTAACTTTTTGCTAATTACAAGAAAATTAAATTCTTGTTAAAAGTAATTTGAGTAGTACAGAAGTATAAAGTGAAAGGTGAAGGTATCTCTGTAATCCCACCCCACCGAGATTACAACTGTTAACAGTTTGATATGTGTATTTCTTGATTTCTAAATGCATAGGTATAAGCAAATATGTATAAATAAAATAATTGAGGTTACTTGGAATCCACTGCTCCATAAGCTGCTTTTTCATTTGACTGGATCTCTAGGACACCTTTCCATGTGAGTAAATATAGATCTAACATTTAAAAAGATGCTCCATAATTTATTTCACTAGTCTACCAACAGGTATTTAGTTGGTTTCAAATTTTTCACTTTTATAATCAATGTTGCAGGCATTATTTTGTACATACCTTAGAGTATAGTTTTTCAATTATATTCTTAGAATGAATTATCACAAGTACTGTTGCAGCTTTCTTTCCTCCTAATTTTTTAAGCAAAATACCTAGGTTTTAGGGTATAAGCCCCTCTCATTATCTACAAAGTGATTTATTATCCACAGTGAGACTGAATTCCTGGCTGAATTTCTCCTGTTACCAGCAGTCGTGGGAGATGGAATTCTAAGGGGGCCCCTGAGGTTCCAGCCCTCTTGTGTACACACCGGTATGAACCCTTCCCTTCTGCAAATATGACAGGATATCACTTTTGTGACTGGGTTACTCACCAGTTAACTTTGAGTTAATCACAGGGGATATTATCCAGGTGGGTCTGACCTAGTCATGGGAGCCATTTTGAAGAGGGTAAAACATCCAGGGTGACCTGGTGCTTGCCAGGAAGGAAGCAAACAGCCACTTTGGGAATTACCTAAGGGCCTGATGGCCGGGAACCAGAGCACCCCCTTGAAGGTGAGATGAGTCCCTGGCCAGAGACCTGTGTCCTACAACCACAGGGAAATGGATTCCATCAACAACTCGTGAGCTTGGGTGAGAACACTGAGCCTCATACGAGATAACAGCCCCAACCGACATCGTGAAGTCCCTGAGCAGAGAACCCCCATTAACCTGTACCGAGGCTAAGTTTGCCTTGGTTAAGTTCCTAACTTAGTGGTAATTTATCACACAGCAATAAATGTGACAGCAAACAGAGGCAGGGTACTTCCGGCATGTTCTGGATTTTCTCCAGCTATCATACCTGGGGAAGAGAACCCTTCCCTAGCACCCATCCTACAGAGAATGTGGTAGCCAGCTCTAGGGGTGAGCCTGAGGCTCTGTGGCCATAGCCTTCTTTCTAGACACCATAGTCTTGCCCTCAGGAGGATTTCTCCATATAAGAATCCAACTTTGCCTTCTCAGTTCTTAGAACTTAGGTCAGCTAACTAAAAGGCCTTTCTTAGTGACTTTTGTTACTCTAGCAGTTTTAAATTATTTAATTGACTTTACCTTTTCTCAAGAGATAAATAACTAATTAATACTGGTATGGTCTATTGATTCTTATTTTATTACAAGGATTATGACCTACTACCATCTTATCATTTTGATGCTCAGGTGGTCCTGGGTTTTTCCAGAGGGTGCTCCATTAAGCCGGCCCCAGTGTCCTTCTGGCCCATCTCATTATTTTTTGAGCACTTCTTTATGTGTTCTGGCACAACAATGTATTCCAGACTTATCTGGTACTTTCCATGGATCCTTTCCTTTCTCTAGACATATCTGGTACTTTCCATGGATCTCCTCTCCTCTCCTCTCCTCTCCCCTCCCCTCCCCCTCCCCTCCTCTTTCTTTCTTTCTTTCTTTCTTTTTTTCTTTCTTTCTCTTTCTTTCTTCTTTCTTTCTTTTCTTCCTTTCTCTTTCTCTCTTTCTTTTTCTTTTCTCTCTTTCTTTCTTTCTCTGTCTCTTTCTTTTTCTCTCTCTCTCTCTCTCTCTCTTATTTTGTTTGAGGAAGGGTCTTACTCTGTCACCCAGGCTGGAGTACACTGGTGCAATCATAGCTCACTGCAACCTGGACCTCCTGAGCTTAAGTGACCTCCCACCCCAGCCTCCTGAGTAGCTGAGACCACAGGTACACACCACCATGCCTGGCCAAATTCACTATTTCTAATTCCCTTTTTTAATGGTGGGAAACCTGGCTCTGATTATTTATTCATTTGCTCAATCCCACATAATATAGAAAAAGCTTCAGTGTTGCAAACACATACCGTTGAGATAAACAAACATTCTAATTGAAGTTCAATATCTATTTAGTTCTTTTTGGTTTTAAACTGAGGAGAAATAGAGTACTGCATTCAAAATTACTTGGAATAGGTTTTTTTAATTAATTAAACATTTTTTTCTTTTCTCCAGTATGGATATGTTACTCATTTGAAGTAATATTAGATTCATTTGTTTCTGTTTGGTTTATCCTATTTTAATTTTCTTTTCTTTTTTTTTTTGAAACAGAGTCTTGCTCTGTCGCCCAGGCTGGAGTGCAGTGGCGCAATCTCGGCTCACTGCAAGCTCTGCCTCCCGGGTTCACGCCATTCTTCTGCCTCAGCCTCCTGAGTAGCTGGGACTACGGGCACCCGCCACCACGCCCGGCTAATTTTTTGTATTTTTAGTAGAGATGGGGTTTCACCGTGTTAGCCAGGATGGTCTTGATCTCCTGACCTCGTGATCTGCCCGCCTCAGCTTCCCAAAGTGCTGGGATTACAGGTGTGAGCCACCGCGACTGGCTTAATTTTCTTTTTTATCCTTTTTTAATTACCCATTTTATTCTTTTTTTTTTTTCTTAAGAGATGGGGTCTTGCTATGCTGCTCAGGCTGTTCTCAAACTCCTGGCCTCAGGTGATCCTCCCACCTCAACCTCCCAAAGTCTAGAATTACAGGCATGAGCCACGGCACTCAGCCTTTTTTTTTTCTTACTGAGCAGGAAATATCTCAATAAGAGTTTATCTTCAGAAGTCCTTTTTGCCCCAGAAACTGAGTTTTAGATGCAGGGATCCTCTTGATCTTAAATGGCGTCCTCTAGGGAAAATGTGGTGGTTCTCAGCTGCTTCAGCACGAGCTCTCCAAGCCCGTCTACTCAGCATGAAAATCTAGGAGGGGTGAGCTGAAGAAGCGTCCTCATCTCCAGGAAAGTCCTTATGGTGGAAGGATGCATCCTTGAATGGATGACATCTCCTTACCAAACACAGTGCCCCAGTGCACATACATGGATGTAGCATCAAAGTACAGACAGCAAGCAAAAAACACGAAGAGAAATGTGCACAACACAAGTCTGCCAAATCTCTCTCAATCATACAGGTTAAAGGGAACAAAAAAATAAGTATCCTGGATCGGAATATGGATTGAAAAAATATTGCTTTGGAGGAGAATATTGGGAAAACTGGTGAAATGTGAATAAAGATAATATTAAATATATTTGATATTATATAATGGCATTGTATCAGTATTCAATTTCCCGAATTAAATATTTGCTCTGTGGTTTACAGAGATGGTTCTTGTTCTTAGGAGACACATGGTAGAGAATCTAGGGGTGAAGGGTCATTATATCTGCAACTTACTCTCAAATGGTTCACACACACACGCAGACATATACACACATCCACACACATCTACATATACACATACACACATTCACATACATATATATACACACAATCCACATATCCACACATAGACATCCACACACGTACACATCCACATACACATATTCACATCCACACACACACATACACACACCTCCACATATACACCTCTACATATACACACATCCACATATACACATATACACATTCACATACATCTACATATATGCACACACACATTCACGTACATATACACATACATGCACACAGCACACATCCACATCCACACGTGTACACATCCACATATTCACATACATACATACACACATCCATCCACACACATCCACATACATGCATTCACATACATATATGTATGCAGGCATCCACATGTGTACATATACACACCCATACATTCACATCCATATACATCCACATATACTCATCTGCATATACACATGTACACAATACACATATCCATACATACACATTCACATACGTACATGCGCACGTACATGTACACACATACACACCTGTACACACATACAAATGGCAAAGTGTGAGTAGCTGGTGAAGCATATATGGCGGTTCATTGACATTATTCTTATAATTTTCCTGTAGTTTTGAATTTCTTCAAAATGAAAAGTAAAAATATTGATAAGTAATAAGACAGATCAATTTTACATATGACAGACCAGCCACATCATGCATCTATGTTGAAATCTCTACACTTTTATTCAGACACCCATGTCAGAGTCACAAAAAAGGGACCACATTTTAAGCTACAACAAAACTTCCATAAATTTCAGAAAGAAAGTAAACAGTTTCATTATTAAACAAGAAATAATGAAAATAAAGGGTATTCTATTCAAGAAGTTAAGAAAACGATCAACAAAACATCTAAATAAAGCAGAAGGGTGGGATTAAAGTAGATAAAAAATCAGAAATAAGTGAATTTGTAAACAGAAAAACAATCATACCGAAGAAAAAACCCAAGCACTGGTTCTTTGAAATAATCAGTGATGTAGATAAACTATCACTGGTTTAATTTAAAAACACATTGTTATGGAGAGTTGTGCAAAACCCACTCATGTAGTTCAATCTATTAATAAAGCAATGAAGAAAAATTATACTGGAATCTCAAGAGTTGCCCAAAGTCACTTAATAAATTGTAATGCTCGATATGCGGGGGCCCTTCAGGCCTAAGCTTCATTAGCTGTGTGCAAAATCCACCGAACTTTGCCTCTGGATCCCAGGGTCCTGCGGGGACAATTCAAGTGTCTGCCTAGCATAGAGTTGTGCTTGCCTTAGCCAAGGGATGTGCAGGAGAGATTGGCTGCGGGAATCTCCACAGGACTCAAGGCAGTGTCCAAGAGAAAATGTCCAGTGCATACCTGCCAGACAGAGGGGAGCAACTCCTAGCTGAGTAAGGATTGCTGAGTGCCTGGCCTCTTCCCCACATGCCAGTCATATTCACCCAGGTGGGTTCTGGGGAGGAAGCTTGGCCCAAAACAATGACCAGGAAATGGAGGAGGAGGTGGACATAGACAGGTGGATAGCAGAGGCTACCCACACCTGTGCCTGAAGGGGACATGAAGACGAAGATGAGAAAGGTGGGGAGAAGTCTTACTCTTGACTGAGGGAAGCCTTTTGATAACTAACTGGACACCCTGATTTATGACTCTGAGACTTTGGCTTAAAGTGTTTGTAAGACTTCTGCTTCCCAGGAATGAGCTGAAAAATCAGAGGCTCTGGCGGAGTTTCCATCTATGGCAAGGAAGGATTCCCCCGCACTGAGTAAAGTGAACAGGGCCAGTGGGAGATAAAAGTTAGGTGTGTTTTGCTGTCATCCTTCTCTCAGTTTATCTCTCTTCTTACATTTTACTATAAATTACAAGAAGAGACCAAATGATATCTTCAGCTCTTTTCTTGGAAATCTCTTTAGACAAACAGGTTCATCAGAAGCATATTATGCTTTCTACGTAACTGCAGATGACAACTTTGCTAAGCTTTCTGCCACTACATAACAAGGATCCCTTTCCTCTAGCTTCTAAGAACATGCTCCTTACTTCCTTTTGAGCCCTCACTGGTGGCACCCTCAAAGTCCAGATTTCTGCTAACCAATCTTTAGACTTTTTCTATGACACCACTCAAAATCCTTCCCGCTGCTGTTCACTGCCTAGTTCCACAGCCACTCTTACATTTTCATTTGTTATGGAAGCACCCCACTTTCAGGTACCAAAATCTATACTAGTTATCCATTGCTTCATAACCAATTATAGTAAACTTAGCAGCCTAAAAGAGCATACATTTATTTCCTCACAGCTTTTTGTCTTTTGTATTGTATTGTATTGTATTTTATGGAGACAGGGTTTCACTTTGTTGCCCAGGCTGGTCTGAATCTCCTGGGCTCAAACAATCCTCCTGCCTCATCCTCCAAAGTAGCTGGTAGTACAGGCATGTGTCACCACATCCAGCTAATTTTTTTTTTTTTGTAAAGATAGGGAGGGTATCTCGTTGTTGCTCAGGCTGGTCTTGAACTTCTGGTCTCAAGCAATCCTCACTCCTCAGCCTCCCAAAGTGCTGGAATTACAGGCGTGAGCCACCATGCCCAGCCTGTTCACAGTTTTTGAAGGTTGGGGATTCAGGCATGGCCTAGCTGGATTATCTGTTCCAGGGTTTCTCACACAGCTGAATCAAAGTGCAGACCGGGGCTGGGGTCTCATCTGAAGGTTCTACCAGGGGAGCTTCCACATCCTGGCACACAGTAGGATTCAGTTTCTTCTGGATTGTTGAATTGATGGCTCCAGCTCCTAGCTGGCTATTGGCTGGAGGCCACCCACAGTTCTCACCATGTGGGCCTCCTCAACATGGCAATTTGCTTCATCAGAACTGACAAGGAAAAGAGTCTACTAGCAAAACGGAGTCACAACCTTATGTAATCTAATCATGGAAGAAGCATCTCATCATCTTTGCTATATCCTGTAACTTTACAAGATAAAGTTTTGTAACTGGCCTCTGATGAAGAGTTGAAGATGAATTTTGAAAATACAGTCTTACTTCAATTGGAATAAAAATTTAAAGTGAATATTATAAATTTATTGAAATTGTTTAAAGAAGTTCCTAAAAAGGCACCTTTGTGGACAGGTTTCTCTACTGTGAGTGTTATTCAAGCCAAACTAGAAATGGTTTAGCTGTATATTATGCCCCTTGAGCAGAACTGTTGTCAATCCAATCTGGGTTATATATGTTAACAAGCGAGAAGAAGGCTCGTTTGCTGTGTTAAAAACTTTACATATTTTTCTTTAGTTCTCTTTTTGGTTATGCTATAGAACAAACTGCCCTCAAGACTTAATGGCTTAAATACAAGAACAATTTTATTATCTTTTTTTTTTTTTTGATGCAGGGTCTCAGTCTGTTACCCAAGCTAGAGTGCAGTGGTGCAATCATGGCTTATGGCTCACTGCAGCCTCAACCTCCTGGGCTCAAGCAATCCTCCAACCTCAGCCTCCTGAGTAACTGGAACTACAAGTACATGCCACCATGCCTGGTTAATTTTTGTATTTTTTGTAGAGACAGGGTCTTGCTATGTTGCCCAGGCTAGTCTTGAATGCCTGGGCTCAAGTGATCCTCCCACCTTGGCCCCGCAAAGTGCTGAGATTACAGGCGTGAGCCACCATGCCTGGCCCATTTTATTATATGTAGTGATTTTTTATGTTAGGATTTCAGACATGGCTCAACAGGCAATTCTGCTTTACCTGGCATTTGCTGGGATCCCTGGGTATTATTCAGCCAGTGGCTACTCTGGTCTGGAGGGTCTAGGACATTTTTGCTCACCTGCCTGGAGCCTTGGAGGGGATGGCTGGAAGACCGGGCTGTACCCCAGATAGAATCAGGGTTCCTCTTTGTGGTCCCTGCAACAAGGTCACTAGATTTTCTACTTGATGTTGTAGGGTTCCAAGAGAAAGGAAGTAGAAATTCCCAGCCTCTTGAGGTTCAGCTCCAGAAAGTGGTAAAGCATGACTTCTCCCACATTTAATTGGTCAATGTGGTCACAGAACCTGTCCAGATTCAACGGGAGGGGACACATCCCACCTCCCATGGGAGGACTGTTAAAGGAGGTATTGCCCAGATTAACTGTCCCACAATTGTAACTGCTGAGCAGCAAAAAGCTTAGAGTGTCATTGCAATTGTATATGATAATTGCCTATACACATCTTCTCAAAGGAGCATGTCCAGTTTTCACAATTTTTTTTTCCTCATTATGTTTGTTTTGATCATATTTACTGAAATGTATGTTCCCTCTGATTAACCTAAAAATAAAGTTTGGGCTTATATTTTTAAAATTTTATTTTTCTGATAATTTATTTTTGTTGTATTTTACAAAAGTATGAATCTGAGGATGATAAAAAATTTAGAAAACCCTGGTTCTTACCCTCAGATAGTTTGCATAGTGCTATTATAGAAGATAAGAGTGTTAAATTAGGGAGCAATGTACACATGCTTCCCCCCTTATCATGGGGCTATCCCCTAACAAACCCATTGTAAAGCTGAAAAGTCTTAAGTCCAGTGATCATATATCGGGGACCATCTATACTGGATGGACTACCTGATGGATTGGAACAGGAGGGCAGTGGGGAGGGAGCCAGGACTCAGTCCCTGCTCCTATTTCGAAGCCCAGCTGTCTAGGACCTGGGCGTCCATTCAGAATAGGGATAACTGTTTATTCTCACAGACATGGGATTTGCTCAGCAAACCTGCATGGCTGTTCCCCAGCAGAGTGAGTGCTTTTTCCAAATCCTCCCAGAGAGATGGCTATCCATGGTTAAGCCATGAGCTGTCCAGTCAGAGGGGCAGCCATCTCTAGTTGGCATGGAGGCCCATAGATACTTGTGGCCATGTGAATCAGAGTCCTCATGGTCCTCATAAGTGGGACATCAGAGAAAAAGATATTCAGAGTGTGTTAGGCTGTTCTTGCACTGATATATTTTATAATGAGCAATTATAGACTGGGTAATGTATACATAAAAGGTTTAATTGGCCCACAGTTCTGCAGGATTTACAGGAAGCATGGTGATGGCATCTGCTTGGCTTCTAGGGAGGCCTCAGGAAGCTTACAATCATGGCAGAAGGCAAAGGGGGATCAGGCACTTCACATGGTGAGAGCAGGGGCAAGAGAGAGAGTAGGGAGGTGCCACACACTGCTGAACAACAAGATCTCGGGAGAACTCACTCACTATCATGAGAACAGCAACAAGGGGATGGTGCTAATCCATCGTCCAATCACCTCCTACCAGGCCCTGCCTCCAGTACTGGGATTATAATTCAACATGAGATTTTGGCAGGGACAAATATCCAAACCATATCACAGAGTTAAATGTAAAGGCTTGCATTTGGAAAGCCATACCCAACAGCACAAGGCTGGAGGAGAGATGACATGGAAAAGAGGGGCTTTAGTTGACAGTAAGGTCAATATAGGTCAAGATGTCTCCCCCCACCAAATTAACCTAAAAAAAGAGAGAATGTGTTCTTAGATTCCGGTCATGGAAATTCATATCTGGAACAAAGGAAGTGAGAGTTCCACTGTATTCCACCCTGCTGAGAAAATGTATTCATCCACTCATCAATTATGAATGAGCTATCTCCTGGGGTGGATGCTAGGAATACAGAAATGAAGGATACAAGGCTAGCCCCGGGGATGCTGCTCTGTCTCTATTAATCAGAATTTGGTATTCCTTCGTGGGATACCTGCAGAGGGGTTCAGTTCTGATGCTACCCTTTCATGGGGATGTGGAAAATTAGAGTGAATCCCTGAGGACAGAACTGGGATGTGAAGGACTCAGATGATCACATATAGATGATGTGTAAAGGAACAGACAATGTTTGATTTAGTGAATAAAAGAGAGGGGACTCTTGTTGCTTTTTTAATGTCCAACACTTATGACCAATCTGAAAGCCACTAGCCATACGGGACTATTTAAAGCTAATTAAAATACAATAAAATAAAAATTCAGTTTCTTAGTTGTAGCAGTCACATTCCCAATGATCAATTGCCGCAGGTGCCTAATACTGGAGGCACAGATGTGGAATATTTCCATCGTCACGGAAGTTCTACTGGAAAGTGCTGGAAAGGCTTCCACGTGGGAGATAATTTATTATCTCCATGCTTTATTTAGATGTGAGGGTTGAAATAATGATGATAGATCGCTGAAAATTAGAGCAGAATAGATTTTAACTTTGTATTAGGAAAAACTTCTGAGCAGACATAGCTGTCCAGAGACGCCTGCAGGCAGTAAATCCCCTGTTACTCTAAGAATTCAGCTCAGAGTGGCCTGACTGAGATGCTCTGTATGATTGCTGGGGCTGGCCTTTCTCCCCTGGAGGCTTCTCTGTGGTGCGGAAGATGTTCTTTATCACATGCCTCTTCTGTTCCAGCGGCTCAGCTCCATGCCTTCCCTGCACAATCACATTTATCGTTTCATTGCAATTCTGCAAGTCAGGTAATATTATCCCCCCTTTTACAGATAAGGAAACTGAGACTCAGCCAGATAAGTTGTTCAGGTTCCGGTAAGTGCAGTGATTCAATGGATCCAGGTTGTCAGATTCCAAAGCTTGTAACTGGGACAACTTAATTCTGATTTTTTAAAATTATGCTCAGTAAATATTAGTTGATTGAACAAATTGCCTCAAGCACATGTTAGTTTCTAAAAAAACAAACACTTTTTTTGGGTGGCTTATATCTCAATGAAAGTAAAAATAAATTATGTACAGAAGAAAGGATATTAATAATAAAACATTAACATCAGTTAATAGTTCTTGGTAGAATTAAAGGTATTTTTTTCCTATTTGTCCTTTTTTTTAAATTGTTGTTTACTCAGCAAAACAAACAAACAACTTAAGAATGTAATATGGGCCCTGAGATAACTTAGTGCCTACACAGAGTATCAGTCAACTGTTGCATAAGAATCCACACCCAAAACATAGTGACTTAAAACAGCAGAGGTTTATTACTTCTTGTGGTGGTGTGGATTGGCTGGGTGTTTCCTTTGTTGGCTTCTCCAGGGCTTTCCTCTGCGGTTGTATTTAGCTTGAAGTGGGTGGGACTGGAAGGTCTACATGGCCTCACTCAGTGCTGGCACTTGGAACTGTCAGCTGGGGTAGGCTCTCCACGTGGCCCTTGCCCTCCAGGAGATTTCACCCACTTCCTTACAGAGTAGCTTTCAACATCATCCAAGGGTGTTCCAAGGGGCAAGGGTGAAGGTTGTAAGTTCCCTTGCAGCCTAAGCTCTGGACCATGTCATGTTCTGTGGCTCAAAGCCAGCTGACTTGAGGGATGGGGAAATAGACTTAACTTTTTGATGGGGGGAGCTGCAGGACATTACAGCTATGTTTTTAAAAACCTTCCATTTATTGTAAAGCATGCATTTAACCTCACAGAACAGGGCAGAGAATAGTCTAGGGATTGTCTCAAATACCATCTTGAAACGTTGGATTAATTTTTTGGTGGTCTGTGGATAATTTCTTTAGAATGTTCATAGCTGCTATTCATGGTATTCTTACCTCTATATACATCCTATTTTTGGCCTGTGATGGCTACAATATAATCCTGAACATTCAAATACCTAGGCTTTTCCCTTTTGAATGATTACGCTCAAGTAGAAATAATAGATGGAAACCAATAGTTTTTATCCAAGTGAAGGCACTCTAAATGATATTTTCAGGAGGGATTGATGATTGGGAGATAAAAGAAATAAAAACATGATCAAGGAAGCAAACCCAAATGTTTACCAACAGATGAATGGATAAAGAAGTGTGGTATATAGACACATACAATGAAATATGATTCAGCCTAAAGAAGAAACGAAATTCTGTTGCATGCTGCAACATAGATGAACCTTGAGGACATTATGCTAAGTGAAATACATCAGTTACTAAAAGACAAATACTGTATGACTCTGCTTATACGAGCTACCTAGAGTGACAAATTCATAAAAACAGAAGGTAGAATGATGGTTGCCAGGGGCTGGGGAGGGAGAATGGGGAGCTGTTGTTCAGTGGGCACAAAGTTTCAGTTTTGCAAGATGAAAGACCTCTGGAGATCTGCACAATAATGTAGATATACTTAACCCTACAAACCGTACACTTAAAAATGGTTAAAACGGTTAATGTTTATTTTTTTTTAAGCACAGTTAAAAATTTAAAAATGAAAAAAAAAACTTGATCAAGGGCAAAAAAAAAAAAAAAAAAAAAAAAAGTAGTGCATTCATTCAGAGGTCTTATCCCAGAGTATGGTTCCCAGACATGGTCTGCTTCTGTGCCTTTAGTTCTGGAAGCCTTGCTTCCCAGTGAGAACAGAATCAGGAGACCCTTTGAAAGAAGAAAGTAAGACCGGGCGCAGTGGCTCACGCCTGTAATCTAAGCACTTTGGGAGGCCGAGGTGGGTGGATCATGAGGTCAAGAGATCCAGACAATCCTGGCCAACATGGAGAAACCCCGTCTCTACTAAAAATACAAAAATTAGCTGGGTGTGGTGGCACACACCTATAGTCCCAGCTACTATGGAGGCTGAGGCAGGAGAATCGCTTGAACCCGGGAGGTGGAGGGTGCAGTGAGCCGAGATCGCGCCACTGCACTCCAGCCTGGCGACAGAGTGAGACTCTGTCTCAAAAAAAAAAAAAAAAAAAAAGGAGGAAAGTAAATAATATCTGGAGAAGATAGGGTTCCTGTCTTAGAAAAGCCCAAATGCAGCCTGTTGGTTGGAGCAGTTGAGTTAGTAAGCCACTCCACAGTGACCAGAAGACCTGCTTTATGCCATTTGTTTTAACTACGTTGCCGCGTAGGCACCCACTCAGCTCAGGGCCTTAAATGCCACCAGCAATAAAATCAAAACCTTACAGTTGCCAACCGTTTCATCTGGTTTTGCCCTGAGAATCTGCAAATCCTCTTCCATTGGTCAGAAGTTTCACAGCTGAAGAGATAGGTAATATTCTTGATGAAGTCAGTTCAAGATCAAGACAATGGAAATTTCTTGCAACGACTTTCATCTTCTGTGTCTATTGGCTGCATAACTTAAGCGTGTTGGTATCTCTGTTAGTGGTGAAGTCGGCTGCAAACCACAAAACACCTGACTGCTAGGGAAGATATTAACAGGGACTTTTTTCCTTCTGCATAACAAGAAGTCTTGAGTAGGTAGTCGAGGTTGGGTAGAGGACAATTCTGTTTCAATTCCACATCCCTAGGGCTTTGGAATATGAATGATTCATATTGCCTTGTGGTGGCTAAATGGCTACTGTCCCCCGTCCCTGCAGGCCTCACAATTCTTTTCCAGGTAGGGAGAAGGGTGGGGCACACTAAATGGCAAACAAATGTACCAGCTGAGTCTGTGTGTTCATCTGGAATGCAAAGCTTTTCTGGAAGCCTCTCCTAGCAGACATCTCACTGGCCCAAACCAGAACCCTACCCTATGACCACTGCTAGCTGCAAAGTGGCTGGGGGACAAGAGAGTATTTTTGGAGTGGGCTTGCTCAGGCAGGTAACAAGGCTACTGAAGTTAGTCATTAAAACCTTCTTTTTTTTTTTTTTTTTTTTTTTTTAGACAGAGTCTCACTTTGTCACCCAGGCTGGAGTGCAGTGGTGTGATCTCCGCTCACTGCAACCTCTGCCTCCCCGGTTCAAGCAATTGTCCTGCCTCAGCCTCCCGAGTAGCTGGGATTACAGGCGCCTGCCACCAAGCCCGGCTAGTTTTTTTATTTTTAGTAGAGACGGGGTTTCACCATGTCTGCCGGGCTGGTCTTGAACTCCTGACCTCAAGTGATCTACCCTCCTTGGCCTCCCAAAGTGCTGAGATTACAAGTGTGAGCTACCACGACCTGCCCATCAAAACCTTCTTAAAGGGGCACACATCCATATAATGCCCCCCAACTCCACACACCACTGTCTCTCCAGCAGTCACAAGCTGAAATGGATCTCCACCTTTGTGGCAGGGAATGCTTGTGCACAGCCCTCTGAACAGCCAGCCCATGCCTACCATCCACGTCCCAGGTCCTACTTCTAATAACTTCCTTAACAATGATAAATCCCTTAAAGATGGGAAAATTCTCATATCTTGATCTATTTGCAGGTATACCATACCTTGAATTTTGTTTGTGCTTAATATATATTTGCTGATTTTCTGAAGTGATTGAATTCTTTTCCTCTAAAGACAATTCCAGACTGTTCCAGGAGTGAACCTTGGGAATGGAGAATAGGAACACTTCTTAGCTGGATCTTAGGAACATTGGAGTTTTCTACCAGATAACACTGAATGACATTATCTTTCTGTAAGTTCTCTGTTACGGCTGGTGCTTTAATCTCATGCCTCTCCCTCCAGCCTCCATCTCCTGCTGGGTCTCTGTTGGCAGGTGTGTACCCAGGTACATCCAGTAGCTGAGTTGGTGACAGAAAGAACTGAAAAAACACAATCTCCAACCTCCACATGATGAAAATCACAGGGTTGTTTAAACGGAGGGGGCTATTAATATAGATTTGTCCTTTTCTCCCTTCTTCTGCTTAATCATTGTCAGGAGGGTGGTAGAATAGTCTGCACACCGACAAGGCTCTGGAATAACTAATTGAATACTATAAACTTCCAGCCAGGATTACAAGGAGGGACAGTTGCCCCTCCAGGGTGCTCATTTTGTTTTCGGATCCTGGCACAGGTGGGTCCCAGGCTCCTCTGCCGGGGCGACTATGTCCAGGGCCTCTGGGAACCATGGGCTGATTTGTATGTTCTCATTGTAACAGTTTCTGAAGCCTCAATTTCTGAGGTCTTCCATGGCACACTATAATTTCAGGATTGACAATGATGCTGACAAGAGTGAAAAGAAAACATATTTAGGGAAACGGGAATTTCTCTCAACCTTTATTTTGACATTCAGCAGTAGATGATGGATGTTTTAAATTACTCTTGATAAGAAGCTATCAGTAGGAGTTATTTTGTTTCACAGATACCTGGCAGGTCAAAAACACACTCAAATTGAACAAATATTCTCAAATTAAGTATGGGGAATAGTAAGGCCGAGTAGCTCGTGCTGCAGAGAGGAAGCACATCTAAAGCTACAGTGAGTGCTCAAGGGAGCCACTCCTACATCATTTCCACAAGAAGCAAAGAAGAGACAATGGCTGGGAGTCAGAATGGAAATTAGGTGCTTGCTAGTTTAATCTGGACAGCTGGAGCTGACTTAAGGAAGAGGTGGAGAAAACCTACCACCCGGGCTGTCGGGAAGCTGGGGAGCTTGGACTGAAAGAACACGTTGTTTCAAGGACTCTTCATTTTCAAATGTCTTTCACAATTCACTTAATCTCTCCGAGGCCTTAGTTTCCTCATCTATAAAATGGGCTGGTAATATCCTCATTGTTGCTGTGAGGGCCAAGGAAGTGATGCATATGAAACTGCTTTGAAAACTGTGATGTACTCAGCTACGTGGGAGACTGAGGCTGGAGGATTGCTTGAGTCCAGGAGTTTGAGGCCAACCCAGGCAACACTGAGAGACCCTGTCTCAAAAAACAACACAAGAAAACAAAACTGTGATGCATTATGCAGCTGCTTTTCTTTGGATAAATAATATTTGCTAAGTAAAGATAGTAGATGTTCCTCCTTTGCAAACCATTTTCAACTTCTAACACAGCTATTAGAAGTTGCAAGTTACATATATAAAATTTATATTATTTGTAAATAATATTCATTACGCAAACATTTATTGAGCACCTCTGTGTGCCATGCACTGTGCTTGGTGGCAGAGATATAAATCCAGTGATAATTTTCTCACTGTAAATTCCTACAAGTTCTTTCTTTCTTTCTTTTTCTTTTCTTTCTTTCTTTCTTTTTTTCTGTGACAGGGTCTTATTCTGTCACCCAGGCTGGAGTGCAGTGGCACAATCATAGCTCACCGAAGTCTCAACCTCCTGGGCTCAAGCGATTCTCTTCTCTCAGCACCCGCAAGCAGCTGGACTACGGTAGGGGCATGCAACCATGCCAAGCTAATTTTTGCATTTTTTGTAGACGTGGTTGTGCCATGTTGCCCAGGCTTGTCTCAAACTCCTGGGCTCAAGCCATTTACCTGCCTTGGCCTCCTGAAGTGCTGGGATTACAGGCATGATCCACCACACCGAGCCCCTATAAGTTATTTCTTTAAAATTATTGGGTTTACATGGAATACTATGCAGCCATAAAAAAAATGAATTCATGTCCTTTGCAGGGACATGGATGAAGCTGGAAACCATCATCCTCAGCAAACTAACACAGGAACAGAAAACCAAACACCGCATGTTCTCACTCATAAGTGAGAGTTTAACAATGAGAACACATGGACACAGGGAGGGGAACGTCACACACCGGGGCCTGTCAGGGGGTGGGGGCAAGGGGAGGGGGAGCATTAGGACAAATATGTAATGCATGCAGGGCTTAAAACCTAGATGACGGGTTGATAGGTGCAGCAAACCACCATGGCACATGTATACCTATGTAACAAACCTGCATGTTCAGCACATGTATCCCAGAACTTAGAGTAAAATAAAATAAAATAATTTAAAAGATAAAGTTATTGGGTTAAAGTAAGTGCAAATTTTAAAGATTTTTTATGTGTATTAACCAGATTGATTTCCAGAAAGAGCTTACTCTTTCATAGTTTATGAGAAGTGTTGGTTTTTCTGCCCTTTCGACAACACAGGGCATCATTTGAAATTTTTGTGCTGTTCTGGTTTATTATTTTAATTTTCATTTATTTTGTTGTTAATGCAACTGGATTTTTATAAAATGTGCTTAATGTATTTTACTATTATAATCATATTGAATTAGTGTTTTGTATAAAGCGCCCACAGCAAAACCAAGCAAAAGAGAATATTGTCCTGTCTCTTTCTTCTACTTGCTGGATCATGGTTCTCATGAGTGGTTGAGAAGGAAGCTGTGGGCTTTGGCGGGTCTAGAGAGAAGCTTGAAGTCACATCTAGGAAGGAGGGTCTCCCTTGGAGTCTTGGAGGGGCCATCGAGGGCTGAGAGAGACCGTGGTGGGGCAGACAGCACTATCCAGCCTCATCCACAGAGGTGGCATTTTCCAGGCTCTGGCTCCTATAAAGGTGTGGGTGACTTCTGAAGCTGGATCTATGGGCCACCCCACAGGAACAAATGGTCATGGTTGGAAATTCAGATGCCTTGGGAAGTACCAGTGAAAACACTGCCTAGTGGCTGTCTGCTACTACTGGTTGCTTAAAAAATTTTTTGTGTGTGTTTGGTAGAATACATATAATATAAAATTTCCCATCTTAACCATTACTAAGGGTACAGTCCAGTGTCACTAAGCACATCCATATTGTGCAACCATCGCCACCGTCCATCTCCAGAACCTTTCATCCTCCAGAATGGAAACTCCGTATGCATTGAACAATCACTCCCCATTCCCTGGTCCATTCAGCCCCTGGCAAACTCCATGCTATGAATGGAGGCTCTGTCTCTATGAATGTGGCCACTCTAGGTACCTCATATAAGTGGGATCCTACAGGATTTGTCCTTTTGTCATGGGCTTATTTCACTCATGTGTTCAAGGTTCATGCGTGTTGTAGCATGCGTCAGAATTTCCTTCCTTTTTAAGGCTGAATCATATTCTGTTTACTCTTGCAGCCCCCTTTGGGGCCTTATGAGGCTTCTATGTTCATGGAGGTGCCAGCATTGTGCTGGGGACCCAGCCTAAGATGAACCCACCTGGGAAAACCTCATGGAACTGAGCTACAGGGCCTTCCTCATGGTCCTCCCCCTCCATCCCTCTCAGGTCCCCAAAGGAGACCAGGAGGCCTCTCCTGATTCATCTGAGGAGGGTTTGGTGGGCTGGGAAGTGTCCTTCCACTTACTTGGAGCTTTTCAGCAGCCAAATCTCTATCTTTCTCCGTATAATAGGTTCTCTCCCTGTTTTTGCAGGGAGTTGGTGGTGGGATTTGTGACAGTATGGAAACAGTAAAGACAGGCCCAAAGGGTAACCGTACAGGAAAATATCTATTACTAGGTGAAAATTCCCCTTTTAAAAAAATGTGGGCTGGGCACAGTGGCTCACACCTGTAATCCCAGCACTTTGAGAGACTGAGGTGGAAGGATTGCTTGAGCTCAGGAGTTCAAGACTAGCCTGGGCAACACAGTGAGACCTCATCTCTATAAAAAAAATACAAGAAATTGGCTGGGCATGGCGGCATGCACCTGTCCCACCTACTCAGGAGGCTGAGGTGGGAGGATCGCTTGAGCCCAGGAGCTGTGATTGTACCACTGCATTCTAGCCTGGGCAATCCTGTCTCCAAAAAAAAAAAAAAGTGTAGAGTTTGAACACTTCACTTTTTTTTTTTTTTTGAAATGGAGTCTCACTCTGTCACTCGGGCTGGAGTGCAGTGGTGCAATCTTGGCTCACTGCAACCTCTGTCTCCTGGGGTCAAGCAATTCTCCCACCTCAGCCTCCCGAGTAGCTGAGATTACCGGCACCCACCACCACACCCAGCCAGTTTTTGTATTTTTAGTAGAGACAGGGTTTCACCATGTTGGTCAGGCTGGTCTAGAACTCCCGACCTCAGGTGATCCACCTGAGGGATTATAGGCTTGAGCCACCAAGCCCGTCCGCACACATTTTTTTAAAAAAAGAAATTTATGCACACCTTTTTGGAAAAGCAGGCAACTGAGATGGAATGGTCATTCTAGTCCTGTAGAGGATTTAAAAATATGAGAGCACTTTTGCCTTCTCCTACTCTCATGAAGCTGAAATCTTTTATTTATATAACTCCCACCTTAGGCGTGAACTTCAAATTAAACATAGTGTTATCAATTAATGTAAGAGAAACCCATCCAGAGAGGGGAGTGAGGCAGCTATAAAACCAGGTGGAATTGAATGCTTATAAAAGAGGTTCGACAATGTGATCTTCATGTCCTGGACTCCTGGGAGATTTTCCTTGAACTGGTTCACGTAGTCAAAAGCCTTACATTCTTTTCTGAAGGACAGTTGAGATCATTTTAATCATAATGGAGACTATATGCCGTGAAAGTCTTTAAAAGAATGAGCGGGAGAGTTTGCACGGTGAAGGATATAGAGCAGGCTGGCTTTGAGCTTACATTAGCATGCACCACCTCTTGTCTGGAAGCACCGCGTACCCTCACCAAGACTCATGATAACTACGAAAAGTGAAGCGAGGCTGGAAGAGAGGCCACGGATGTTAAGCATGTTAACATTTCCATTACGTCTAAAAGCAGAAAATGGAACAAATAAAGCAGGTTGGGTTTTCTTCCCCCAGTATAATGTATGCCGGAATGTCACAAGACTCATTGTCTGCAGTGAATACAAAAATATGGGCAATTCAGGCTGAACAATGGAAACGTTGGTGATTCCATAAAAGCATCCCATTCGCATTAAGTTCATCTGGCTTTGTTTTACCCTTATTTTTTCCCCCAATAAAGCTGTGTCTTGAATAATATGATCTTTAAAGTTTAAGCTGCATATAGAAGTGCTTCTTCTTTTCCTCTCCACTTTCTCTGGTTCTGAAATGCAAGAAATGCAGAATAAAAGACAATTGAACCATCGTATTTGTTTTTTCTGCCCCTTCTCTCCAGTTAAATGCTGTTGTGATTTTGATGTAAACATCCTAGTAATTTTCACAGGAAGTGGGTGCAGGGATCCTAGCAGTGTGTCTGCTCAATGGTACTGTTAGGCGTCTTTTTGTTCAAAGGAGGACTTGTTCCAACGCCCTGGCACTGATCCAGTGCAGGCAGCCCGGGGACTTGGTGGGCCACCAGGGCAGGTGGTCCAGGAGCTGGACTGTGCACTTAGAGGGGAGGCTGGGTGGTCTTTTCTTTCTACTCGGGATCTCCTGCTCTTAGAAGACCGGCCTTTTGGGATTGAGTCTTTGAGGACTCAGAAGTGATTTTGACCTTGAGCTGACATTTTCAGAGTAAACGAGCTTGCTGAAAGGATGGCAATGTGCAATGTTTGGCTCTCCCCATGATTACAGAGTTGAGTTTAAGAGACAGAGGGAGTAAAAGAAGATGACATTTGAGTTTTTGTGAGTCTTCATCTTATTCCTTTCTGCCTCTCGTTGGAACTGACTGCCAATTCAGAACAAAACAAATTGTGAAAACTCCCCTCCTGTGTCACTCACCCCTGGCCCTCGGGGCCCAGAGTTGGAACAAATTAGGATGGCTTTTGACATTAGGCACAGGACATAAAGCCACAAAAAGTTTGTGTATCCACAAAGAAGCAGAACCTTTGGGTAGACCCATACACCCATACATATATCTACACAAAACACTGTGTTTTCAACCCAACAAGAAAATCATATTTCTCAGTTCTGTTTGACTTCCTCAGCCTTGTTTTCTTATCCCTGTTTCCTCCCTCCCTCCCTCCCTCCCTCTCTCCCTCCCTCCCTTCCTCCCTCCCTTCCTCCCTCCCTTCCTCCCTCCCTTCCTTCCTTCCTTCCTTCTCTTTGCTGATCCTTCTGAGTCTTGAGTCAGGATACAGGGCAACACTCAAGACTGTCCTCATGCCCTTTCCTTTCCCCTGTGATGACGACTCCCAGACGTGTTTCTCAGGCCTGCAGCTTGAGTGCACATGATGAGCTGAAGGCTGGAAAAGTTGAGAGGCCAAATCAGTTCAGAAAATTTATTAATTTAAATTTTTTAATTTAAAAAAGGATTTCATATTTTACCCAAACAGAAATGATTGATACCCATGTACCCGCCAGCTTAATCTGACTGATGTTAATATTTCCCCTGTCTTATCTTCGGATCTCTCTCTCTCTCTCTGTCTCACACACACACACAGACACACACACACTCACACACAAAGTTTTTATTATTTTACTGCTTGTGCTCCTAAACTTTAGCTTGTGTTAGAATCCCCTGGAGAATGTGTGAAAAGGAAGGTTCTGAGTTCCCAGTCCAGGAAATTGGATTCAACAGGATGGTGGTGGTAGGGAGGTGACCCACATCTACTCTTTCTCCTGGTGGATTGTAAACCTTCAACGAGTGTTATCTTTTAGTAGTAATTTTAACAGTGGCTGCAGCAATATATATTTCTTTTTTGTAAATCCTTTGTATCTTGTAGTAATTTTAGACTTACAGAGGGGTTGCAAAAACAGTACAGAGAGTTCTGTTTATCCTTCACCCAGCTCATCCCACTGTTATTGTTTTATGCAATCATAGTACAATGGTCAAAACCAGGAACTTACCATGGATGCAATGCTAGTGACTGAACTCCAGGTTTTATCTGGATTCCCTCAGCTCTTCTGCTATGTCCTTTTCCTGTTCTCAGGTGGAAGCCAGGACCCCACATTGCATTCACAGTCATGTCTCTGTAGTGTCCTCCCATCTGTGATGGTTCCTCCGTCTTTCTTAGCCTTTCATGACCTTGGCAATCTTGAAGAGTACTGGTCAGTTATTTTGTAGAAGGTCCCTCAGTCTGGGTCTGTTGCACATTTGCTTTGTAACAAGCACCCGAGTGCCCCTGACACAGGCTGTCCTCAGACCACGTTTTGGAAGCACTGCTTTATACCTGGTTTTGGATCAAGCTTTTTCCAGGTTGATCCCCATATGGTTCATAAACATCGAAATTCCAAAATATAATCCGTCCCCAGATTTGGGAGCTCCTCACCTTTGGAGATAATCAAAAGCATGTGTTCTAAGCCTTGACATGTTTTGAACAATTCCAGTGAACTGTACCATGTACCATGGCTTTCTAAAGTGACTACTTTGCAGAGAGAGACACTCCTTGGAGGCGTGACGGAATGATAGCTTTTTAAGGGATGGCAGAGGGACTGGAGAGCTTACTTAATTCTATCTCTCTTCATTTTACACAGAAGAAAACTGAGGCCCGTTATAGGGGCATGATTTGCTCAAGGTCTCAGAACTGATTGTTGGAAGAACCAGAAATAGAAACCAGGTTTACTCATTTTCAGCCTCGTGTTCTCCACCCCTCATCCACCCCCTGATTGTTGTTTATAAGCAGTCGCTGTATCACACCCAGCGGCAGTGATGAGCTCATACCCCTCCCTGGGCTGGCCCAAGGACACAAGCGGGCACAGGGCTGAGGGTGGGGCTCCTCAAGGAGGTGGGCGGGGGACATGCTTTGCAGCCTCTGTCATCCCCCAGTGGCACCGCTGCTCTTGGCCACACCTGCCATACTCAGCTCCGACCTTGCAGAGCTTGCTGCATGGCCCCACATTTTTAAACAGAGCTTTCTCCCAAGTCGCAGGAGCTTTTGTTACCCAGCACAGCGGTGGGGGCTGCTCATGGAGTGCAGAGTGACTCCAACAACGAGGAACGTGACCGGGTAAGTGTGGTAGCCTCCTGACCTGCGAATGAAGAACCCAGAGGATGTGGAGGCTGGTTCTACAAAGTGCCTCAGGGTGACTGCTGTTCAGATGAAGCAAACCATCAATGCGCCCTCATCTACTCTTCTTCGTCACTCTTGCTTCCTGCCACCCCCTCACAGGGGAGCTGCCTGTCCTGAGCACAGGAACCGCATCGGAGGGAACCCAAGCTAAGCCAGGAGGTGAGTGCCCGTTGCCTAACCGCCAATTGTGGCTGTGCAGGAAGGTGGGCCCAGGGGTGCTAGGTATATTTTTTAGGGTGGGGTGCGGTGGTCAAGTTTACTGAGGTATGATGTATCGGTAGGACAATTCACTCTTTTTAGTGTGCAGTTCTGTGAGTTTTCAGCAAATAAATACAATAGTTGTGTAGCCACCACCAAAATCAAGATATAGAGCAGTTCTGGCACTCCCCACAAAATTCCTTCATGCTCATTTTAAGCAACACCCTCCCCACCCCAGCCCCTGGCGGCCATTGACCTGAAGTTTAGCCTTTTCCAGTAAGTCATGGAAATGGAATCAGACAGTGGACAGTCTTTGGAGTCTAGCTTCTTTTCCACTGCGTGAGGCATTTGAGATTCACTCATGTTGGTCATACCAGTCATGTGTTCTTTTATTACTGAGTGGTTTTCCAGGACATGAATGGACCAGTGCTTCTCTTCATTCACCTGTTGAAGAAGATTTGCGTTATTTTGGGGTAATTATGAATAAACCTGCTATAGACATTTAGGTGTGTATTTTTGTGTGAAGATAATTTGTCATTTCTCTAGGGTAGGGGAGGACATACGGTAAGTGCATGTTTAACTTTATAAGAAGCTACCAGGCTGCTTATGGACGCAGGTTCCAGTTGTTCTGTGCCTTCTTCAGCACTTGGTATTGTCAGCTTTACTGATTAAGTCATTCCAAGTGGTATCTCATCGTGATTTTAATTTGCATTTCTCTGATGACTAATGATGTTGAGCATCTTTGTTTGGGCATATTAGCTTCTTGTATATCTTTCTTTGGTAAAGTGCCTATTTGAAGTTTTTGGACATTAAAAAAAATGGGTGCTTGTTTTGATTTTTAATTTTTTTCAAGAGATTCTGGAAACTGAGATTTTTACACAAAATCCTCTGATTTTTAAAAATAAAAACCAGACGAGTCTCGATGGCTCACACCTGTAATCCCAGTGCTTTGGGAGGCCAAGGAGGGCAGATCGCTTGAGGCCAGGGGTTTGAGCCAAGACTGACCAACATGGTGAAACCCCATTTCTACTGAAAGTACAAAAATTAGTAGGGTGTGGTGGCGCGCCTGTAGTCCCAGCTACTCAGGAGGCTGAGGCAGGAGAATCGCTTGAACCTGGGAGGCGGAGGTTGCAGTGAGCTGAGATCCCACCACTGCACTCCAGCCAGGGTGACAGAGTAAGACTCTGTCTCAAAAAAAAAAAAAAAAATTAAAAAAAAGAAAAATTAAAATGAGAACCAATTTAAGAGATTTAGAGAGAGCAGGTGGCTTCTCCAAGATAACGAAGCATTGGATTTTCAGTCCCAATTCTTCTGAATCTAAACCCAGTGTGCCTGCTGCTACCCCAGGGATGTTCACATAAACAAATCCAGAGCAAAATACTGAGCAGAAAACCCCCACTTATGGCCACATTCTGTGAGTTCTGCTTTATGGTCATACTGGTATCCCAGAGATGCCTGAATCCGAAACTTGCTCGCTGAGGGGCTGAGACAATTTTACTCTCATTAGGATTTACCCAGTAACGAGTCGGGTAAAGGTCTCACTCAGAAACAGACTAGGGTCAAATTCGTAGAGACGGAAGGTAGAACGGTGGTTGCCAAGGGCTGAGGGAGGGAGAAACGGGGAGTTGTTTCACTCATAGAGTTTCAGTTTTGCAAAATGAAAGGAGTTGTGGAGATGGATGGTGGTGATGACTGCACAACCATGTGTGTTAATGCCCTGGGCTGCACGGTTAAGAATGGTTCAGATGATCGCTTTTATGTTATATGTATTTTATTCCAATTTTTAAAAAAAAAAACCCAACAAAAAGAAATAGACTACAAAGAAACAAAATGCTGTTTTTCATCATTCTCACACCAATTAATCCCCAGAGCTGTCTTCTGATTTAAGACCACCACTGTGTCTTCATCTCAGGGACAGATGAACCCCGTCCTGAGACAGCACCTCTGGATTTTATGCCATCCTCATGAGTGACCAAGGTTTCTTTAGAGCTTTTATGCTCACGAGTTATATTTTGCATTTGGAGTCGAGGGTACACACAGTGCTGCGCTATAAAGACATTAAATGCGAGTCTGCTATCTTTTGAACGTCAGAGAATCCCACATAAACATGGTTAAAGAAATAGACGAACCCTTTAGGAAAGGGGTCTCAACAAAGCACTCTGCTCTCCTATTCAGTGGGGAGGTGGGTCCAACGGTGGCGACAATGATTTTCATGGATGTGGTTCAAGGCTGTTCTGAGCAGATGCGTCAGATTCACGAGGGACTGCAGCCCCTGGTGGGGCTGGGTTCAAGCATTCTGAGGGCCCCGCCTGAAATCCACGCTCTCATTATCAAGGAAACCACGTGCATCCCTGGTCCTTCTTAAGAATCTGTGTTCAAGGTCGTTATGGATGCTCTGTGATTGTGAAGGCTCTTTCAGGCCCACCCTTCCCATGTGACGGGATGGTTTCACTGGGTCTCATGTGCTCAAGGTGAGCTGGGTTTGTATAACCAGCAGTGACTGTTATTCACCGGGAAATGTTCAAAGCCTTAGGGCCAAAACCTGTTTATCTATAACAAAGGGAAAGTCTCCAAGTCATCTGGGTAGATCATCTTAAAAGAGAGGACTCTTCTACTTTATAGTTTTCCAAATAGTGAGGGATAAACAGTCAAACAGGTAAACTCTCTGTCCCTCAGCAAAACAACACACAAACAAGTGATAAAGCCCCCCTTGCCAGCATAGGGGGACTCTTTCAGTGTTTGCGGGTGGGTTTAATCTCCCTGGGCTGTTATAGACCTTCCTTCCGTTGCACTCCTAGAGGATTCAGTGTTATAGGATGGCACTTCTTCATATTTGATCACTTCTGTACAGCTTCCTACATTTTTGCTATATTCACAAATCATTTACATTTACTTTGTAATTTTCATTAAATCGATTTTAAACCAATTTAAAAAATTTACTTAGCCGTAGCCAGTGGCTTTCAAAGTTGAACATGTATCAGAATCACCTGGAGGTCTTGTTCAATGACGTATGGCTGGATCTCCCCCTCAGGGTGCAGTAGGTCTTGGGGGGGGCTGAGAATTTGCATTTTATCAATTTTTCAGGTGATTCTGATGTTGCTAATTAGAAGGCTACAGTTTGACAAATACTTTTCTAAGCAATAGTATCCCAGGAATCATGGATTTGATATGGCTTTTTAAAAAGGGGTGTGTTGGCTGGGGGTGGTGGCTCACGTTTGTAATTCCAGCCTTTGGGAGGCCGAGGTAAATGGATCACCTGAGGTCAGGAGTTCAAGACCAGTCTGGCTAACATGACAAAACCCCGTCTCTACTAAAAATACAAAAATTAGATAGGCATGGTTGTGGGAGCCTGTAATCCCAGCTACTCAGGAGGCTGAGGCAGGAGAATCGCTTGAACCTGGGAGGCGGAGCTTGCAGTGAGCTGAGATTGCGCCACTGCACTCCAGCCTGGGAGACAGAGTGAGACCCTGTCTCAAAAAAAAAAAAAGGGTGTGTTTTTTAGATTGCAATTAGAAACACGGAGACATTGAGAAGTGGGCAATAATAAAGCCACTTTTCATGAAGTAGTGAGATCCCCTCCCTACAGTGGGTGTCCTTGTGAAGGAGACCAGGGTGGCGCTCCCTGCTGGCTGTCACCCGCCCCCTGGCGTGGGTGTGCCTACTGATAGAGCCAAGGGCTGATATCCTATCTGGCTCTGTCGAAGGCACAACTTGGGGCAATTCCTTACCCCTCTTTGTCCCCCAGTCTTCCCATATAAGCAGGGAGGTGATGACACTGACTGACATCTAAGGGTTCTGTTGCTCCATCCTGGGGCCTTTTTGAAGATGGTTGCCTGATGGAGGCAGCCTCCAGAAGAGAGGCTGGATTCCCCCTCTGTGGGGTGGCAGGTGCACTGTGATGTTTCATGTATCAGCACTTTCTGAACTGCACTTGACAAAAACCCACCTCAAACTGGCTTGAGCAAGAAAGGAAACTTATTAGCTCATGCCACTGAAAAATGTATGTCTGGATTCAGGTTTGGCTGGATCCAGGGAATAAAAGGGTGCCATCTACTTCATCTCACAGTCTCTTTTGCTTTCACCTGCCTGCTCCATCCTCAGGCAGATTCCTCTTAGGCAAAGGTAAAATAGTCACCAGCAGCTCCAGGCCTATGTCTTGCCAACTTAGCACCTTTTCTCAAGGGTTTCAGCAAAAGTCTCAGCACTGACTCTCACTGGACTATATTATGCACCCATCACTGAACCCATTACTCACTGGAGCAGACACAGATTCTGTGGATTGGCCAGACTTGGGTCTGGTTTCTGCTCCTGAAGTGGTGAGGTATCACCTACACCTAAGAGTTGAGGAGGCATGGCTCTCCAAAGCATGTTGTCAGGAGCTATTACTAGAGAACAAAAGTATGCTGGGAAGGAAAAAACCCACAGTGGTCCTCCCAGATTCATCTGCATCAGTGGTGATCAAAGTGTGTTCCCTGGATCGAATGGGAAGCATCAACATCACACGGGAGCTTTTAGAAATGTGATTCATGGCTGGGTGTGGTGGCTCACGCCTGTAATCCCAACAGTTTGGGAGGCCAAGGTAGGAAGAGAGCTTGAGGCCAGAAGTTTGAGACCAGCCTGGGCAACATAACAAGACCCCATCCCTACAAAAAATTTTAAAATTAGCTGATGTGGTGGCCTGCATCTGTGGTCCCAGCTACTTGGGAGGCTGAGGCAGGAGGATTGCTCGAGCCCAGGTGTTCGAGGCTGGAGTGAGCCATGATTGTGCCATTACACTCTAGCCTGGGAGACAGAGTGAGACATTATCTCTAAGAAAAAAAAAAAAAAGGAACAAGAAAAAGAAATGCAATTCTCAGGCCCAGCTGTGCAGTCACTGATGTAAACCAGAGGCTCTCGACCGTGATTTCAATTTCAATCACCTGGGGTATATTACACCATCTAGACTCTACTCCCAACCAATTTTACCACGGCAGGGAGGGGACGGGGATCCAGTCACTGGTGTTTTAAAAAAATGTTTCTCCAAATAATTCTCATGGCAGCCAAGGTTGACAGAACCACTAGCTTAAACAGACTCTTGTTCTCTGCTACTTCTCACTTATGAAATGGCAGTAAATAAGACTGTGGACAGTTTTTCTGTTGAGAATGGTGGTGCATTAAAGGAGCTATTACTAGACTTGGGAGATGGCAACTTGAGCTGAGGATGTGACGGTTTTTAGTTTTTTTAATACACATTAAAATCAATATAGAACTGATTAAAATTTCTTCTGAGTACCAGCTAAAGTTACCTTGTACGCTATTAAGTATCCCTGGTGTAGGGGCAGGAACACTGGATTTGAATCCAGAAGACTTGCAGTTGAAAGCCAAGTTCGGTGATAGCTTGGAGAAGCCATGAAATCTCTCTTTATTTGCATGATGGGAAAGAACTCAGACACCTTTAAACCCCAAACAGAGAAACAGGTGGTGGCTTCAGTGGAGATGATAAGTGGGGTGAAGGCAGCCATTAAAGACAAGCACAAAAACCAAAAATACAAACAGGCAGTGGGATGGTTAGAATAGGATTACAGAATGTCTGTTGCTTTTTTTTTCTTTTCTTTTCTTTTTTTCTGGAGACGGGGTTTCACTCTGTTGCCCAGGCTGGAGTACAGTGGCACGATCTCAGCTCACTGCAACCTCAGCCTCCTGGGTTCAAGCAATCCTCCTGCCTCAGCCTCCTGAATAGCTGGGACTACAGGTGCACGCCAACATGCCCAGCTAATTTTTGTATTTTTAGTAAAGATGGGGTTTCACCATGTTGGCCAGGCTGGTCTCGAACTCCTGATATCAAGTGATCCACCTGCCTCAGCCTCACAAAGTGCCAGGATTACAGGCATGAGCCACTGTGCCCGACCCACCAGAATATCTGTTGCTTTTGATGGGCTCAGTTTTGTGGAGAATTGTGAAAGTCTATGTGGAGGAAGGATCTCAGGTGGAAAAGAGGAAGAAATGACATTGGCGAGCTGGCTAGGACTGAGGGTACGGGATGGAGAGAGTATGCAGGAGTTGACTGAATCCAGAAAAAAAGAGTTTTGGAGTTGGCTTAATTCAGGCAGGAAGTCAGCCCCTGAAGCAGACGTGTGACTAAACGAAGTGTGAAATGCAGGAGAGGCTCAGGGCAGAGATAACATTAGGAACCCAAGAAAGGGGCTGGAGAGCCCAGATGGCAGGCAGTGGAGGCCTTTCCTGGGTATTCCCACTGGGAAAAAAAAGGAAGGAAATAAGAGACTCAAGCGACTTTGAGGAGAGAGCGACTGTTTTAGTGTGGAGATGCTGAAGACCAGCATTTCAAGCTTGGGGAGCTGGATGGGTGGGCGGTGGCGGGGTCAATAGAGGGGAACCTGTGGAATGAGATGATCTGGGGGGGAAGCACCTGTGCGAATGGCAGGGGATAATGTGTAAGAAGGACAGGGTGCTTGTCCCTCAGGGACTCTGGTCTAATGGAGTCTTTCCAGGGCTGAGCGCCAGAAAATAGACCCAGGCTCTGCCCCAGGTTTCCGGCCGACTGCACTTCACCATGTGCCCTGTTGGACTCTGACCTCCTGTTCTCACACCGAGACATTTTAGCCATGGTCAGTGTTTATTTAAGTTACTTCCCCTTGAGTTCACTGGCACAAAACACTGCCCGGTAGGCAAGTACTGCCTGTGCCCCATGGGGTCTGGGACAGTGCCCGCGGGTGTGCGTCCAAGGGCATCAGGAGTGCAATGTCCAGGCTCTCTGCTCTGTGCAGAGGCTCCTGCAGAGCCAGAGCGCTACGAGGGGGAAGGGGAACGTCTGGTTTACATTTTAATTTTAAAGATACTATTCAAATGCGGTACCATTTTTCAGATCCAAACTCAATTTTGCCCGTTTCATATTAAATTAGTCATCTCATAGTTTGCATTCTGTTTTGTCATTTGGAATTTTAAACACAAAAACTCCACGTGGTCCCATGGAGACAGAACTGAAATAACTCAAAGTTTGCATCTTCACCTCTCTAGGCATCCTGCTATCATTTTTTATTTGGAATCCGCCATTCATGGTGAATCTGCAGCATCCCAGGGCTTGTCTTGTGATTGCACCTGAAGGAAAGGCAGCTCAGACAACACAGCCATAGAAACCCACTTTTGAAACAGCCTGAGTCCACATGAGTCAGGTGCCGGCTGTAGAACTGAGAATTCTCTGAATTAACTTCTGAATAGGATGCAATGTTTATTAAAGGATCTGTAATAAAAAGATGCTATTTTGAAACTTACATTTATTTATATAAGATTATAACTTATCAGTAATCATCATGAATTATTTAGACCTTTGATCAACAAAATATTTTTTTTTAGAGAGGAGGATTTTATTCCTGATCTCTTTAAGAATTGCTGGACCATGATAATAAAAAGCAGAAAAGTTTTATCAGGATTAGTATTATTGTTAACTTTTCTACAGACAATGCCCCAGTGACTTGCCCTTGGTAGATCACTGACTCGCAAGGTGGTTATGAGGATTAAATGAATTAAAACAATTAAAGCACTTAGAAGAGGGCTTGATATTAGCTATTACTGTTTTTTCTACAACACATAAATCCCACTGCTAAAAGAATCCACAGGTATTTGATGAGGGCTGCTCATGAATCTCAAAAATCCTTACATTAAGAAGGTGGAAATAGGCCAGGCACAGTGGCTCATGCCTGTAATCCCAGCACTTTGGGAGGCTGAGGTGGGTGGATCACTTGAAGTCAGGAGTTCAAGACCAGCCTGACCAACATGGTGAAATCCCTTCTCTACTAAAAATACAAAATTAGCCAGGCGTGGTGGTGCACACCTGTAATCCCAGCTACTCAGGCATGAGCCACCGTGCCTGGGAAGTTTATTTATTTTTATTGTTTGTATGGTATTGTATTGTATGACTATGCCTCCATTTATTTATCCATTCTACAGTTCATGAACATTGGAGTTGTTCCAGATCTGGGCTAATAGGAACACTATGTTAGTTACCTTTCCTTGGTTACTAACAGGGTTGGGCATCCTTCATATGTCTGTTGGCTATTTGGATTCCCTTTTTTGAAACGCATATCAGGGTTTTGGGGGCCCATTTTTCTATGTTTTGTTTATTCCTTACTGATTTATAGACATTCTTTATGTAGTTTGAGCTCTCTGTCAGTTTTATGTGCCCCTAATATTTTCTCCCACTCTGTGGCTTGCCTTCTCGCTCTCTTAATGTTGTCTTTTGATTAACAAAATTCTTATATTTAATGTACTCGAATTTATCAGTTTTCTTTAACCTTCTAAAAGCTTTTTTTTCTTGGTCTTTTCAACTTGGTTTTCACATATACTGCACCTGGAATTGAATTTTGTATATGGTTTGAGGTAGGGGCCTCATTTCATGTTTTCCTTGTGGATACTCAATTGTCCCAGCCACATACATTTTTAAAATAGTTTTTTCTCTATCCTCCTTCAATTTTATCTTTGCCATAAATCAAGTGTCCATATATGTCTGGATCTCTTTAAGAACACTCTATCCTATTCCATTAATCTATTATCTGTCCTTGAACAAACACTAGGCTGCTTTAATTAATGTAGTGTTATTTTAAGTCGATACTGGGCAGAGCAAATCCACTCTCTTCTTTGTTCTTCAGGAATAGCTTAACTACTTTTGGTCTTTTCATTTCCATATACATTTTAGAATCTGCTTGTTGGGATTTCAGTTGGGACTACAGTAAATCTATACACCAGGTTCATGTAGGATTGGTATTTTTATGACATTGAGCCCTTCAGTGCATGAATATGGTGTTGCTTCTCATTTATTTAGGTCTTCCTTAATAAAAATTTACAGTTTTCTGCATAGAGGTCTCGAAATGTTTTGTTAGATTTATTCCTAGGTACTTGATATTCCTTTCAACATGAATGTAAATGATATATTTTTCTTTTAAATTAATATTCTAGCCATTTGTTACTAACACAGAGAAATGTAGTCAATTGTTGTGTAATGAGTAGCCTTGTGAAACTCACAGTTTCTAATATCTTATTCTGTCAGTTTTCTATGTATTCAATCATTATCTTCAAAATAACAATACTTTTGCTCTTTCCTTTTTAAATCTTTGTGCATTTTAGTATGTTTTTCTTGTCTTACTCTATTGGCTGAAACCTCTACTCTAAATGTTGAAGGGAAGTGGTTATTATGGGCATCTTTGTCCTCATCATGATTTCCAGAGGAAAGTATCTAATATTTCATTATTAAGTTAGATGTTTGCTGAAGATTTATTGTAGGTAAACAATATCACATTAATAAGTCCCCTTCTTTTTCTAGTTTGTTGATAGTATTTATTTTAAATAATAAATGAATGTTACACCTTATACTTGATTTTTGGATCTGTGAAACAATCACGTTTTTGCTTTATATTCTCAGTGTGATAAATTATATTGATTGATTTTTTTAACATTAAGTCAGCTTTGTGTCTTTGAGATAAACTAAATTTAGTAATGAAGTATCCTTCTATTTCATATCCCTGGATTCAGATTGACTTTTTCTGTTGTTTAGAATTTTTGCATCTACGGTCATACATGATATTCATCTGTCATCTCCCTTCCACTACGAATTAAGGTTTCAAGTCTATACTAGTCTCAAAAATGAGTTGAAGAATATACTTTCTTCCATTTTCTGAAAGACAGTCTAAAAGATTGGAGTTATTTCTCACTTAAATATTTTGTGAAATTTATACATATGCAACTTCATTACCTAAAAAGGGCCATCTTCCAAATTACATTAAAATTTACACAATTCTATAAAATTTCAATTGTAATAAGTTATAATCATGTAAAATTACAACCACATAATTAAAAAATTTAAAATGACAAATAGATAAAAATCACATAAATTACAATTTTATAAAAACTACATAATACATTACAAAATTACATGACAAAACCTTCCTCAAAACAGGCTTTGGAGTCAGACTGTCTCTGTATGAATTTTGGCGCTGAGGACAGGCTGTGCAATCCTGTGCCAATCTCTTTACTCCTCTGACCTCTCAACGTCCTTATCTACCATGGTCCCTCTACCTCCTTCAGATGTCAGGAGGAGTAAATGAAACAATGATATGTAAATCAATTCGCCCTGAGCTTGGTCTATAAAAGGTGTTTAATATTTGGTAACAACATTCATGATTATATGTTAATAATTTATTCACTCAAGTGTTTATTGAGCATCTATTGTGGGGCCAGGCATGCTGGATACTGGGAAAGCAACGGGAGGCAAAATTGGATGCGGCCTTTCATGCACCCGGAGCAAGGATTCAGCGTTTGTTCCCGCAGAACCATGACCCACCCCCACTGAAATGAAATGGAGGCCAGTGTTTACCGGGCCACCTCTGCGTACCTCTTTTGAGCTCTGCATATTGCTTTTGTGCCAGATGGGCAAGAATAAATGAAAGCAGCCATTTCTGCTAGGGAGCAATCAGAGCTTAATATTGAGCTTTTTGGAAACTGAACTCGTAGCAGTCATAGGCAAGGGCCACTTCCTTGAGGAAATGAATGAAGACGTCTTGCTTTTCCTAAGCTAGGTTCCCCGTTTGTATTTCTTGACAAGGGCCAAATGTGTCATACAAAGGACTGTTTTCATTGTCCCTGTTTTTCAGTTTCCTCCAAGCCCCACCAGCTTCTCTGCTTCTGCAGGAAGTTTACCAGGAAACAGGTGCACAAAAGGAAGAATTTGCTGAGGCCCTGGCAAACTGGAAACTGAATCCAGGTGACCAAGGTCTAATCCTCCCCTACACCAGGTAATTTCTCTCCCTTGCATCTGACCTTGTGAAGTCAATAGTTCTCAGGTGGCCCATGGCTCCTCCAGTACTTCTGGAAATCTTTGCACCAGTGCCTTTTTTTAAAATTTTTTATTTTTTGCCATACATGGCTTTGATTCTCTGCTACACATTTCTCAGATGGTTTTATGAGACCTCAGGAATAATACCTATTTCTTGGCTTTGTGTGAGGACTCAGTGAAACATGTTAGGAATGCTGAGATGTCTGGTTGGCAGCGCAGAATAAGGGCTCATTTATTGGACTGGTTGTTGGGTCAGGTGGGGCAGTCTATCTGTAGATATACAGACACATAGATCAATGAACATACAGATGGAGATACAGCTATAGATAGATGCACATGTACACATACATATAGTGTATTCACATACATGTATTAATTCAACATTTTTTCTTTTTTGAGATAGAGTCTGAGTCTGTCACCCAGGCTGGAGTGCAGTGGTGTGATCTCGGCTCACTGCAACCTCTGCCTCCTGGGTTCAAAAGATTCTCATGCCTCAGTCTCCCTAGTAGCTGGAATTACAGATGTGTGCCACCACCACGCCTAGCAATTTTTTTTTTTTTTTTGTATTTTTAGTAGAGACAGTGTTTCGCCATGTTGGCCAAGCTGGTTTTGAACTCCTGACCTCAAGTGATCTGCCCTCCTTGGCCTCCCAAAGTGCTGGGATTACAGGTGCGAGCCACTGTGTCTGGCCTAATTCAACACTTTAACAAATAATCCAGTGCCTACTATATGCAATTCACTGTATTCATATTTACATGAGTGGATCAATTATTAGTCCTATTTGTGAAATCCAAAAAAAGAATCTAACATTTGAATTTACGTAAGAAGTGTTGGAAAAACTGTTTTCCCAAATGAGCTAAGATGGAGCAATGGGACTTTTAGGAGTGGGCTTCACAAGTTACCTGCTAATCATTGATCTCAATGTAGGCTAATCCCGGGCAGTGAGAGATGGCCATTCGAGGACATCACTGCAGAAGACCTGGCATTCTGCCTCCTTGTGGAGTCAGACTTTGGTCCCCTGCAGTGTTTGCCATTGTGGGGGCATCAGATGCTGATGGGCAGAATGAATGTGGAGGAAGTTGGCTTCACTAGGGCAAGGAATGAATGGCCACCACTGCTTTTGTGCCAAAGGACTAAGCCTCCCTGGGAGAGAGGACAAGAACAGGCTGGAGGAGGGGTGCCCTTCATCATCTTGTGAGCATCTGGGCCAAGTTCAGGGCTGGTGCTCTCGTTCAGACAGATTTAGCTGGTGGTGCAGAGATCCGTGAGCTTGCTTTTACAGGACTTTAATGATATATAAAAGCAGCACGAGGTGCTCCTGACTGTGGATTAATTTGGAGATGACTTTCTCTGTTGAAGAGTAGCAAGACTCTCGCGAGTTCTTAAAAATGCACTTGTTTGGTATGAGAATGAAAAGCAGTGGCTGAAGAACCAATCTTCAATGGGCAAGCCTTCTCTGGTAAGTTAAACAAATTCAGGCTGGGATTTAGAGGAATTCGTGCTTGTGTAAGGATTAGGGCATGCCAAAGTGAAAACTCCAGTATGCAAAAGTATTACTGAGAGGTGATTTAGAAATACAGATACTTGCGTTTATTTGACAGATCTGGAGCAGTTACTGTCTGCTGCAAAGGTTGCCACTACAGGTGCAAGAGGAAAGGGCCCTCATGATTTCTGTTTGATTGTGGCCACCAAGACTAAATGGCGGAATGTAGGAATTACAAAAGCATGGAGGAAGGGAGGGAATTTTTGCAACTCATGAATAACCTTGTAAATGGAAAAGCCTGTTTTACCCCTGAAAAAGGAATAAAAGACTTGAGTTTACATGAGAAGTGTTAAAAAAAATTTCCCGTATACCCTTGCCTTCTGGTTAATTCCATTTTAAAATTGTAATTTAAAGCTAAATTAAAAGTAAGCCAATGTTGTGGAGGCGTGGAGTTGAATACAAGTACCTGGGCCCCACTTCCCAAGATCTGGATTTAGCTGGTCTGAGATAGATCCTAAACTCTGAATTTCTAACAAGCTCCCAGGTATGCTGATGCTGCTGTTCTGCACGTCATACCTGGGGTGGCACTGAGTGAGAGGTTGTTAGTTTTCCATTTTTGAAGGTATTAAGCAGAGAATGGTTCTCAAATTTGGTTGCATTAGAGTCAACTGGGGAGCTTTAAAAAAGCCCTAGTATCCTGACTGCATCCCAGATCAACAACAGCAGAAAGTCCCATAAAAGCAAGCTCATGGATCTCTGCACCACCAGCTACATCCATCTGAACAAGAGCACCAGCACTGAACTTGGCCCAGATGCTCACAAGATAATGAAGGCTGTGGGGTTCAGGCATCTGTATTTTTAATAGCTTCCCACATAGTTCAATGTGTAGCCGAGGTGAAGAACTGCTGCTCTAGGAGGAAATTATTTGAGGCAACGGCAACCAAAGGTCTTAGTCATCATGAGGTGGCAGAATCACTTTGGAGACCCCGAATATTTTGTAACGCTTCCTGTCCTATCTTGAAATGAAATTCACAGATTGTATAATCTACTTACATGCATCATTACAAAAAGTTCTTTCTGTAATATAAAGGAGAAACAAAAGAGAAGTTGAAAAAGGTAACTTTTGGTAAACACACACACACACACACACACATATATTCGATAGGTAAATGCTTGGGCACAAGCTCTCTAGAAGACGTAATAAAGTATCCAGGTGTTTGTCTTGTAAGAATGTGATCCCGACAACCCCAGAGCCAGGCCAAGCCTGGAGCACAGGACCAGTGACTCAGACACTACCGGCTTGGCGTCATGGTGCCGTGGTTTTCCACACTGGTGAAAAACGCTCAGTAAATTGCTGGGCACAGCAACACACGTTGACTGACTCTGGGTTCCTGCATATTCCGCTCATACTAAACCAGGCGATAATGCTCTATGATTACGTGTCAGAGAGTTAGGGTCCAGGGTAGGTAATTAGCAACGGGTTGTTCACCGACATGCATTTCAGGCTGAATTTTGAGCATTTCAGAAATTCTAGCTTCCCTCTTCCTCCCCCAAATGCGAAGATGTCTCCACTATAATTGAGCAATCACAAACGGCCCCCTCCAATGTCTCAGGGCTCCCCGTTGAACACCCATGTGGAATAAGGAGTGAAGGTGAACTCACTGAAATGCACTCGATGCCAGTTCCACCTTCCACACCGGAGCAGCGTCCCGCAGACCAGGGCTGGTGGGCGAAACTGGTGGGCAAAATGGGGTGGGCTGGATAAAGGACTCCCACCCGAAATGGCTGCAGGGGCCCATTCGAGGGAGTGGAGAGAGAAGGGCTGCGGGCTTCCAGCCAAGCTTTACCCTCACTGAAAGTTCAGGTTCAGGGCCCAGTCCCCCAGCGTGAAAAAGGGACCCTTATAAAGAGGTAAAGGGGCTTCCTTCAAATCCCCTGCACCCGCGCCCCCTCCCTCAAAGATAATCCTGGGAAATATTTAGCGATCTCCAGTGCCCTCTAGTGGCAGATACTTGTCATGCCAGGCACCAAAAGATGGTTAATAATTTTTATAGTTTAAAAACATCACACAAGCCCATGCAGGTTCATACAGTAACAATCTCAAGCTTTCCTGCATTTCCTTTTATCATCCCGATCTTACTACACCCCTAGAGAACATTTACATTCCTTTCCTATGCATTTACAAATGATATATATGTATATTATATATTCGTTTCTATATGTTACACAGAGATGTAGACATGTAGAAATATACATTACATGTGCACATATGAAGTGTATGACTTATACATAAGCATAAAATATATTTTGTATGGCATATATGTGTATATATTTTATATTTACAAATGTAAAAATATTTTAAAACTTTATATAAATATATAAAAATATAATACATTTAATTATATGCTTTATACAATATGTTTATATAAAGTTTATGCTTATATTGATAATATATTTTTATGTACTATATAAAGTCTGAAAATATATTGTATAAGGTTTATTTTTATTTTTATTTATTTATTTTTGCGACAGGGTCTTGCTCTGTTACCCAGGCTGGAGTGCAATGGCACAGTTCACTGCAGCCCCGAACTCCTGGGCTCAAGGGATCCCCCCACCTGAGCCTCCGAAGTAGCTAGGACTACAGGTGCAAGTTGCCATGCCTGGCTAATTTTTTGTAGAGACAGGATCTCCCTGCGATGCTCAGGCTAGTCTTGAACTACTGGGTTCAAGCAATCCTCCTGTCTTGGCCTCCCAAAGTGCTTGAATTACAGGTGTGAGCCACACACCCGGCCTGAGGTTTTTAAACACAAAGTGATCTGACTGTTTTACTGCTGCATGCTGTTGTGCAGTGTGGAAATAATCTGATTTGTTTGATTTTTCTCCCCTACAGATGGACATTTAGATGGCTTTCATTTTTCTTCCATTGCAAGAATACTTTGTACATATATGTGAGTTTTTCTATAAGAAACACTTCCAGCTTTTCATTTAAGTCAGAGACTCAAATCTGAAATGCAAAAGCTTGTAAAACTGTGAAGTGTTAAAAATCATCCCGCCAAAGGAGTGAGGTGAAGGGAAGTTTTATAAAATTGGAATGGAAGGAAAAGGCTGGACAGGAGTGGGATGGCATGGCTGAGAGGGAGATAGGAGGCTGGATATGGATGAGGAGTGGGAAGTGGGGGATGGCGTGGCTGAGAGGGAGATAGGAGGCTGGGTATGGGTGAGGGGTGGGAATTGGGAACACCGTTTTCACCTAAAGCTGTATTCAGGGCCTGGGGTTTTTGTTTTTGTATTTATTTAGAAAATAGATAAAACTTCTATCTGGTTCAAAATTCGACAACAACAGAAAGGTGTTAGATCTCATCTTCCTTATTCTTCTGTCTTCCAGCCGCTCCGTTCTCCCCAGCAGAGCCAACTAAAGTAATCAGCGTCTTCTGTATCCTTCCACAGATAGTTCATGCATAAGCAAAAAGAAAAAAAAAGTTTCTTTCTCTTTCTCATTTTCCCTTCAAAAACCACCAATAATTGTACCTGACATACAGAGCCTGCCCCTTTTCCTCATTAAATAATGGGAGATTATGTCATTAGGAAGAAACAGATTTCTTCATTCCCTTTGCCTGGCATTCCATTATGTGGATGAGGTGTTATTTATTTAGGCAGTCCCCACCTGAAGGACATCTTGGTTGGTTCCAATCTTTGCTATGACAACAGTGCCACAATGAGTAGCCTTGTACAACTGTCATTATGTGCATGTGTGGGGACACATGTAGGATACAGTCCTGGTAGTGGAATTCCTGTCTCAGAGGGTTTTTTAAAAAGAACTGCGAGTTGCCGTCTGTGGAAGCCTTGCCAGTTTGTACCCTTGTGTGATCCGCTTCACCTCTACCAGCACCGGAGTCACTGAGCGTTATGTTATTTGCCAACTAGATAAGTGAAAAATGGTATCTCAGGGCACGTTATGGGACATGTTAAAGTATAAGTGCAGCCAAATATCTTTTCAAACACTGACGAGGGGCCCTGGAGTTTTAGTGCCTTTCTTTAGAGGAATTTTAGGTGCTGGTCTTACTGACTCGGAGCCTCTTCCTCAATCTGCATCGCCTTAGCTGACCCCAGTGCACTTTAGGGCATTACGTGGATTTGGGGTTTTCTCATCCTGCTCTCCTTCCTTTGGGAGTGGCCTCCAAGGCAGCCTTCTTCCCATTCCCCTTGCTTCCTTCCTATCTCCGTCTCAGCCACGCCATCCCGCTCCTGTCCACAAGCCGGGTGCATGAGCCATTCCAGAGGGACTTTACCTTGCTGGAATGAGCGTGGTAAGGGGCCTGGGTGTTGTGCTCCTCCCTCCTTGGGCTCTGGTGCTCTGGCTCCCAGACTGTGACCCACGATCCTCTCGCGTCCCATGTGCGTGACCTCTCCGTCCGATAGCACAAGCAATTCTCAAACAGCCACTTGAGCTGGACGCCCCCGGACATGCCCTGCACTTTTCCAGCTTTACATCCTGGCCTGTGTTGCCCCCTCCATGTGTGATGCCCTCCTTGAGTCCGGCATGGGTGCACGGCTGCCCGCTCCAGCAGGTCAACCCTCGGGCCCATGAACTTCCCCTACACACGCTCTTGTGGCACCAACTGTCTTCCTAGGTGGTGGCCACACCAGGAAACATTTCCCAGCCTCTCATTGCTCTTGAAAATTGTATCATCAAATAGCAGCACATGTTAAACAGTTAAGAAGAAAATTAACATGCAAAATTAACAGAAGAAAGGGAACAAAGAGAAAATGCAATCTGCCCAAAGCTGTTCTTGACAATTTTTGGAGTGATTTAATGTTATTTTAAGTTTTATGAAGAAAGTACAATCTTATCAATATTTGTATCTTGCTATTTCATATTCACTGCAATTTAATATGTAAAAGTTACCACAGGGACACTAAGTGGTAAAGAGTTAATGGTCTTCCCATCCACTAAGTGCATGGAACCAGAACAGAACAGGGGCCTGATTCCCACTGCCTGAGGCCAAATTTCCATCCACGCCAAGCATGCTTTTCAGCATCTCCACCTTCAACTGCTGTTATCTGTCTGCCCTAGCTTCTTCCAGTGCCCCAGGGAAAAAGCTGCATCACATTTTGGAGGGAAATAAAGAAAGAGAACTAAAGACCTATTGGATTTCAGCCTTTGGTTGGTGGTTAATAACCTAGATAGCTCAGGTGTTTTCCAGGCTGGAGTGCGGTGGTGCCATCATAGCTTACTGCAGCCTCGAATGCCTGGGCTCAAGCAATCCTCCTGCCTCAGCCTCCTAAGTTGCCTAGTTAATTTAAAAAATATTTTGTAAAGACAGGGGCTTCACTATGTTGCCCAGGCTGGTCCCAAACTCTTAGCCTCAGGAGATCCTCCTGCCTTGGTATCCCAAAGTGTTAGGGTTACAGGCCTGAGCCACTACACTTGGCCCAAGAATTTAATTAAAGAGGTGGGATGAGCAAAGAGTTCCTGGAGGGAAGCTAGCTTTCACCTGCCTTCCTGCTACCTGGAAGGTGCTGTTTATGAATTCAGGATTCATCTGTCCACATTGATGGTTTTCTTAGCTTGTGAGGTTACTGAAACACAATTATTATAGATAGAAAACTTTCCCCAGTGGCCCCTTGAGACAGGTTGAATAATGTCACTTAATCTCTATAACCTTCCTCTGAAATAGGCATGGTCACTCTCTCTTTTAATGATGAGAAAAACAGAAGAGAAGTCCATAGGAGGATGGAAACTTGGCCTCGGGCGGTGGGGCTCAGGCCCCTGTTCTGTTCTGGTTCCATGCACTTAGTGGATGGGAAGACCACTAACTCTTTACCACTTAGTGTCACTGTGGCAGCTTTTACACATTGAATTGCAGTGAATATGAAATAGCAAGATACAAATATTAATACAATTGCACTTTCTGCATAAAGCTTAAAATAATGTGAAGTCACTCAAAAAAAGGTCAAGAACAGCTTTGGGGCAGATACCTACCTTCCTTCCTTCCTTCCTTCCTTCCTATGGAGATATTGTTACAGGGAGGCCTATGGGATCCTGCCTAACTAGTTTTGGAGGCAAATGCTATGTGGGGGCTCGTAGGAGGCAGCGCTGTGCTTGCTGGAGTTAAGCTCTAACCTGAGTTGGGTTTGCATCCAGCTGCTGGTTGGTCCAGGGAGGTCTCCAGCTGCTGCTTGGAAACCAACAAAAACAGTAGTGAGTTCCAGAAACGTTGGAGTAAGGTGATGACTTGGTGATAAAAAGTCTTTCTGGAGGAAAGGGAAAACACTCCCATTTTATTATCTGTGAAATCTGGTGGCCAATGAAACCACTTCCCACTGACTTGGGTGGGGAAGGCAGATACTTAGATTCACGTTCCCAAAGAAGAACATTATGCAATGGAAGATGTAGCTTCACAGTATATCCCACTCTGTCAGGACTCTGTGCTGCATATAAACTCTGATGTGAAAGGCATTCTTCCTCCCTGGGATTGTGCAGTTCCCAGGCTGGGCAGCTGTATACTCTAGCCCTGGATAGGTTGATTTGTTTAAGGAAGGCTGTTTGCTAGCAGGTATACAGAGATAATGCATTTTATATGCAGAGTTAGTGTCTTTTAAAAAGAGAAAGCTGAAAAAGCCTGAAGACATAAAAAACAATCTATTCACTCCTGCACCTCTCCCTTCTGCAGACACAGAACTTCCCTGGCAGCTCTGATCTGGGGGCTTCCTGTAGGTGCAAAGACCTGGTTCTTCAGACTCCATCCATGGAAGGAGGGAACACCAGTCACGGGGAGGTGGGCTCTGCACTGGGTTCCAGACACAGCAAAACAGGGCCTGGCATAGGTAGGAAGGGGAAAAGGAGGCCCTAGTCAAAGGGCAGGGCAGCCTCAAAGTTGACCCCAAGGCTGGGACCAGGGGGTACTTCTGCTCCTTTCTGTACCCAGAGTCAAAAGAAACAGTTCATTCCTCTTAACCCTTTCATTGAATCCTCCCTGCAACTTGGCACCCCTGAAACCACATAGAGAAATCACTTCTGTTGTAAACCCTTTCTTGGTGGCCCCCTGTGGCAGCAATGACTTAAAGCCTCATCACTCATGATAGTTGTGTTCTATAAAGCTGCCACGAACACTGAACTAGTAGACGCTGAATCGTTGCTCCTAGGAGAAGCATAGGGTTAGATTCCTGCTGGCCTCTGGTCATGTTTTGTCAGCTGATCGGTACATAACATCATTCTATGTATGTTTCTGTTGACAGATGCCTTGTTTGAGGTATAGTGTGAATCCATTAGCACTGAACTCAGGACCAGCAACGGTGTGACTCAGGCCTGAAGGAAGCTTTTCTAGCACATGGATTTCCTCTGTAAGGCACCTCACAGCCTCTCGTGCCTGGGAACTCTAGCCAGCACTGCAGCACGATGCCTAGGGCCATTATAAATGTGAAATCACCAAAGAAACCCCACAAAAATGTGAAAATCACGGCACTAAATAGACCACAAAAAGGATGCTTGTTTGCAGTATGAGAACTGGAACCAGAAGGTAGGATGTCATCTTGTTCTTCCTTAGCACTGGATGACTCAAATTTCTCTCCACTCTGCCAGTGTCTTTGAATGACCAGGAAATTGCTGGGAATATTGATTTTGGGATAACAAATAAATTTTATCGACTAGCTGAATTTGCAAATATGGAGTCCACAAATAATAAGGGTTGTTTGCATCTTGAGTTAATTGCCATTTAAAAACAATGTCCTTTTCCAGTTTGTTCATTCATCGTGGTCCAGGTCTCAAAAGTGATTCCTCCCAGGGGTCAGATGGGCAGTGCCAGGGTCTGGTGGTGACTCAGGTGGAACAGAGGTCACTGGCCTTGTCCAAAGGAGGCTGCAGCTCCTTTCCTCCTGCAAGCTTGGTAGGGGTTGGGGCCTCATCAATTTTTCTTGAGTGGGGCCCATAGTGGCATCTGTGTGAGTGTGGCCAGGGATGTCTCTGGAAGAGGGGGTTGCAGACTGAGATTTTCTGTTTATTTGGAGGGTGAATTTGGGGTGCTGAAGGGCACTGGGGTGTCTAGGGCTTCCTATGTCTTCCCTTAGTGCTACCTCTGGGACTCCATTTTGTCAGAGTTCCTGATATTTCATGAGAAAGCTGGAAATCCAGGTTTTTTTTTAATCAGAAATGTCAGGATTTAAAAATATAAGCATCTAACTAAAAATTCAAAAATCCCTAACCATTGTGCAAGCCAAATGAAACAGGCATAATAAACATGAGCTGCTATGTTCCTAGGTGCCTGGTCAGCTGGGATACAGGTGAGGGGCTGACGGCAGGTGCAGGTGACCCCCTTGCCCACTGCCTGTCCATTCCATGTGTTGTTGCTTGGACCCATTAACATTGTCTGCCTCATATTTCTGTTTGAAGAAAGTTCTGCTACGTGGGTGAGTCTTGTCTATATTGAGAGCAGGGTTGAGCTGCAGTCAGTTATAAAGTCTACCTTCAGTGGGATATTATAAGGGTTCACAAGAATTGAATTAACAACATTTTTATATCTGAGGCTACACAATCCTAAAGGAAATGTGACTTCTACAGAGAGAATGAAGATGTTCCTAGCACTTTCAAGTATATCGAGCATTCCTCCAATAAGTGTATTTTTTTCATCTTGTGCATCTTGTGTATGAAAGCTTTCTGTGAGGTTATGTCCATGAAAACAAACGCCTTTTTTTCTTTTCCTAATAAAAGCGGAATAATGAAAGATAAGGTTAAGGTTACACCATGGCTACAGTGGTTGTCAACAAGCCTTTTGAGATTGTCTTTTTCTGTTGAAATCAGTTAATGAATTGGAGTTTTCCACTGAGCTCACAGAAGGTAGCTTTTCAGATCTGGGAGCAGATAATCAGAGAGACACTTTTTCCATGCAGCATGTTGAAGGGCATCATTTGGTCTTGTGGCTACACCAACTGAGTCTGGTCCAGGACCAATCTCGCTAATTACCACAGGTGGACCTTTGGCCCAAGGAAGCAAACAAGGCTTTGGGGCACTTCTCCATGGCCGCCTTGGGACCCTTTAGAAGTGATAAGCCGCCAATCTGGAAGCTGCTTGGGTGATAATGATTCTCGAATGGGCTTTTATGTGGACGAGCAACATGACCTAAGGCACCAGGGATACCAGAAAGGACACTTTTTATGCAGCTTGAAATGTGAGTAGAGAGCAAAACAGATTTCAAAAGGTGAGCACCGCCGCTCTCTCGACATTATAAAGTGTCTTCTGAGTGACAACAGTGCATCCTTGTGCATGAATTGCACTTAAGCTTTGTATTTTTGGAAAATAACAATCTGTGTTTTCTGGTTACTGTAGACCCAGTGTGGGCCTAGAGGTTTTATGTGTGCAGGACCTCATTCGTGTAACCCTTTCAGTGATTGGGAGAGGCAGGAGTGATTCTTGCCCCCATTTTACAGGGGAGGAGACGGAGATCCCTAAGCTAGTGAAGGATCCAGCTGGGACTCTCGAGCTGAAGTCTGTGGATCCCAAAGCTTGTGCTTGTTGAGGATCAAGAGACGATAGAACTTGCAGTGGCTTGGATGTGGCAGGAACTCATTTCACTTATCTTTTCTCAAGACATGGGTGGTGGGAGTCGTCAGGCTGATAGAGCATCTGACGGGAAGTTAAAAGAACTTTAGCCTGGTTAGTAGTGTGTTTGGAATCACCTTGTAGGGTTTACCTTAAATCATGGGGATTGTTGCAAATTCATTATCTATGTAAAAAAAAAAAAAGCCTCTCAGTGATGCCATGGGAGGGCCATTGTGGATTACTGCTTGATTAATCATGGCTGAGTAGGGAGAGTTGCTGTCATTTTCCTTTTTCTCTTGTTTCTGTGAAGTTCCTCACCTTCCTATCTCAGCCAGATGTCTTCATCAACCCCATCTCCTCCCAGCTCCTTGGGAAACTTACCACATCTGTTTTCTTTTTACTTTTGAATAGTCTTTTTCTGTCAACTGGACTCTTCTTATTTTCTTTTTCACCAATGTTGCAAAAGTTGAAAGAATTGTACAGAGAAAATCACGCACTTACCACCCAGATGCCACAACTGGCATTTGCTGTATGTGCTGGATCACACATCTGGTCTTCTATCCATTCTTCTAACCGCCCACCAAGACTTTAAAAAAATGCATTTCAAAGCAGCTTGCAGACATTATATACTCGCTTCCTACACACTTCAGCCTGCATACCACTGACCAGATTTCAAGATTCATTTTTGTTGCTTTTTCTGTTAAGTAAAAATTTACAGTGAAATGCATAATTCTCACATGTAGCATTGGGCAAGTTTTCCCCATTAGCTTTTAATACATCTGCTAATCTCTTCTATTAAAAAATCAAGCCAAATCTGCCCTCACCTCAGGCCCATTCAGCTACTGCCCCGAATTGCTCCTCCTCATTTCCAATCAGACTTTTCGAAAGCACTGCACCCGTTTCTTCTCTCCAGCCTCTCCCTGCACCCATCTGGCCCCGTCCCTACCCATCCTGCCATCTTCACTGAGGTTACCAATTCCTTCTGTGTCACCAAATCAAGGGATATTTTCTAGTCATCACTCTCCTTAGCCCTCGGTGGCACCTCAAGCTCCTTTCCTCTGGACACACTCCCTTGCCTGACTTGCAGGGTGTCACGCTCCCTGGGCTTTCCCCCCAGCCCTCTGGCCACTTTCTTTCTCTCATTTGAAGTCTCCTTCACCATTTTATCCTCTGAAATTAGGTATTGGAATTGCTTAGGGCTCAGCAATTCCATACTTTTTTCCTGACTCCATATTTTCACCGACATGATCTCATCCTCTTCTGTGGTTTTAATTTCTGCCCCCACACACATGACCCTCACATTTGCGTGCTGCCTGGCATCTCTCCTGGAGCTCTAGGCCTGTATTCCAGCTCAGTGCCCCTTCTTAGATGGTCCAGAAGCACCTAACATGTTCATGTCCAAAACCTGAATCAGTCTTTCCTCTTCACACTTGTTCTCTGTCTTAGTCCATTTTGTGTTGCTAGAATGGAATATCTGAGGCTGGGTAATTTATAAAGAAGAAAAGGTTTGTTGGCTCATGATTCTGATGGTTGGACAGTTCATGATTGGGCCTCTGCATCTGGTGAGGGCCTCAGGCTGCTTCCACTCATGGTGAAAGGGGAACCCCGGCTCTCAGAGATCACTGGTGAGAGAGGAAGCAAGAGAGAGTCGGGAGGTGCCAGGCTCTTTTTAACAAGCAGCTCTTGCTGGAACTAATAGAGCGAGAACTCACTCACTCCCATGGGAGGGCATTATTCTGTTCATGGGAAATCTACCCCATGACCCAAACACCTCCCACTAGTCCCCACTTCCCAGCATTGACACACTGGAATCAGACTTCAGCAGGAGATTTGGTGGAAACAAACCATGTTCAAACCACAGCATCCTCCTCTAGGATTCCCCCAGCACAGGGAGTGGCATTACCATTAACTCAGGGGGCATTGCTTGTCCCTCCTCCATTGCCAAATTGTATTGATTTTGCTTCTTACAATTATGTCTTGATGCCACCTTCTGCTTCTCTCCACTGCCATAGTCAGGGTTCATATCCAGCTGGGCCTCCCACCCTCTTGACGCCCTCCCAGCATGCATTCTCCACCCAGTAGCCAGAGTTCTGTTCTCAAAACACTAGCCTGGTCCTGGTGCTCCCCTGCCTACACCCCCCAGTGGATTTCCAGTGTCTTCTGTCTTTGCAGGGATTGCAAGGATCTTCTGGGTCAGGCCCCTGCCCAACTCTTCAGGCCCCTCTCCCTACCCCCTGACCCCACCACTTTCTGCTCTCCAACCTCACCAGCCCATCATGCCTTGGTTCCTCCCACTGCTGGCCTCTGCCCATGCTTTTCCCTCTTCAGGAAGCCCTTGCCCCTCTCCTTGCCTGCCCAGGCCTCCCCATATACACAACTTGCCCTGCAAATGCCTCCTTCATGTTATGTGTCCCATGATGCCACATGCCTCTCCTTTCAGATACTTAGCATGGCCACACTTTTATATTTCACTGTGAGCATCTTTGATTAATGTCCTCTTCCTCATGGAAGCTTCATGACTATATTTTTTCCCTTCGCCTTTGTTTGATCTTCAACATCTAGTGAAATGCCTGACACATATTAGACACACAACTGTTTGCTGACTGAATACATGAAATTTCATTCTTTACATTTTCCTAATTTTTTAATGGAAGGCAATTAATGTTAGCCAAGGTACCAAAATTGGAGAATTAGTGTAATAGCTGTGGCTCAGATTTTAAAAAATATTTTGATAAATCTGGGACATCTAATTCCTTGGGCAGGAAACAAAGGCTCACTCATGTCACCTCAGTTTTTAAAAAAAATTTGGACAGTGGTCATATACTCTGTGGCTTACAGAACAGGGGCAGGAGACCTGGAGCCTGGAACCTGAAAATCATGTGGCTATTAAGGGTGAATGCCTCCTGGTCGTGCTGTTATTCTTGTTTGCAGAATGGGACAGTCACATGCCCCTGGGGTCTCCAGGACTTGTGAGAATGGGATAATATTTGGGTGTCTCTGCAAAACGATAAAATCACATTAGTCCACTGCGGAACGGGCAATCATGTTTAGGATCAGGATTCCACCAAATTTTCCTGTTCTGTCTTGCAAAGGGCAGGACGCCACCCCTTGGACCATAGTGGAAGGGGCTGCTTTATTGGGTCCTCCTGCTTTGGAGACTTGAGAACTGGGCTGAATCAGTGTCACTCTTATTATTATTAATGTTGTGATGATTGGTATTTCAGTAGGACTGGCTCTCTGTAAGCTCCGGCCATCCCATCAGGATTCAGTGGCCTGCAAGAGCTTGACCATGATGCTCCAGCTGAAGGGCGCTTTGGTCCCTGGTGCCAGGGTGATGGGCAGCTCAGTGGGAATGCACCTCCATCCGAAAGCACAGGGAGCCGGTAACCCAGGGGATGGGCTCTCGAGAAGCTGCCAACCCAATACTTCTGGGAATTGGCTTTCTCTTTTCCTTGTTGTGGAAACCTCACCAGCTGCTTCATGGGGGAGGTTAATTAATGCAATTAACAACAAATGCCTTAATTGCAGATGTTTAGAGAGACACTTTACTATTATTATTGTTATTATTGTTTTGTGTGCAACTCTCTGCACACTTGGATATCTCTTTATTAAAGCAAATAAAACCATAATTAGGTGCAGCCCAATTCAAACAGCAGCAGCAGCTTGGAGCAGGAAACCATAATTCAAGAACAAGAGGCGTTCTTGACAAATATTATGTTGTCTGCCTAGTAACTGGTTGTGTGCCAGGGTGCTGTGAGCCACTTCAGGAGAGCTCTTACCTGCTTTCTCTAAAGCCTGGACAGAGGGGAGAGGCCAGATTGAAGGAGACAGGCCGTGGGGAGCTAGGGCCATGCTGGCAGCCCCCTCAGAGAACAGGCCCTTGAACAAGCCCACGGGCCAGGGGAGCTTGTATTCCAGGAGGCTTTGATCAGAAATTGGGAATTACACAGGAGCTTGGAGTTAAGGGAAAAGAAAAGGAAGACAGTTTACTGCTCTTAAATTGTGGTTTTGGAGGATTAGAAGAAAGGAACCAGAGATCAGGTTAGCATTTCAAGGCGAAACAATCGATAAAACACACATTCCGGGCCTTGACCATGGATCAAGGCCTTGACCATGAAGTCTTTAGCTGTGTTTCCCGATTGCACGGACGGCTTATAGTGTGAAGTTGTGTGCATCGATATGCTAATGACGGCCTCTTTAAGTGAAATTAATGCCCGGATTGTGTGCTTAGAGCAGCCCTTCATTATTCCCTGTGATATGAAGATGTGTTGGAGATTCTTCCCGGCTTCTTAGTGACACTCTTCATACAAAATTTATCTCTTTTATGGGTTTGAAGCTCTTTCAGATACATATCAAAGACCTTTCCATGCCTCTACCCTGCATAATATATTCTGCAACAGCTTATAATAAATCATCCTCCTTCCCTGACTGGTTAGCCGTGAGCAAACATGGCTATTGCTGGCACCGAAAGGATGCGAGATCCTCATATTTAATGCTTTGCCTCTTATGTTACTACTGTCTGTCCTTCCATCTTCCCTGGGGAGCCCCACAAAATAGCAAGGGGCTGGAATCACCGGCAATGCTGTTCTGATTTTAAAGCCATTGTCTGGGTTGACAATATAGAAAATGTAACATGTTGTTCTTTCATGTTGAAAGAATCTTTTCCTCTCGTTTGCCTCATTTTCTGATTTCACAAGTAGACGTGGCACAGGTGCCCACTGTATTTCCAAAGGACTTAGGTTGACAAGGGTGACCATATTGGAGGTTGCTAATGAGCTGAGCATAGATGGGCTTTGTTGCATCTTGTTGAGGAGAGAAATCAAATAGAACAAAGGGAAAGATTGTCCAAAATGGTGGTCTCTGGGGTAGGAACTGCACCATGGCTGCTGGCTGCTAACACGGGAGGCGGATCCCACTCTAACATGGGTGACTTGGGAGAAAGCCTCCCTCAGAGAGGTTCCCTGTGTGGGCACAGAGGGATCAGGCTTTCCAACGCTCATGGGTCAATGGGGCTCTTGTGTTTGGTGTGAGTGGTGGGGTAGAAGGATAGGTATTTTTTTAAAAACAGAAACAGAATTTGCTTTTGGTGTGGTTATTCCCAAAGGCCAATGTGTGTTAAAGGAAATGCACCCTGTGATGAATATGGCTAGCTGCACCCCCTTTCCTCACCCAAATCTGCTGGCTTTATCTTCTGTAGAAATTTATAGCTGGAGAGATGGTTGCATAGAATAAATGGGACACTTTCCAGATTCCCTTGCAGCTAGCTGTGGCCACTGAGGTTGACCAAAGATTAAGTAAAATTCCTGAAGTCATACAGCTAGAAAAACAACAGAGGTAATATTTGAACCCATATCTGTTTGATTCCAAAACCATGATCTTTATTGTCTCCTTTCATTCTCTTAGAGGATGGAGAATTTCAATCAGGTAGTTTTTAAAATTTCCAGAGAATAAAGAATACACTTAACAAAAATGGCTTATCTTAAATTTATAGTATTATTATTAACTACAGATAATCTATTGAATAGGTAACATGTATTACCATACATCAACAGATAAAAACATATCATTGGGACAATTACCGAATGGTTTCTCATAAATTATAAAAGTATTTCAATTAGTTTTATTGAGGTATAATTTACATACAATAGAATCTGTAGACTTCTGTTGGATAGCTTGATTAATTTGGCAAATGTACACAGTCATGTAACCATCCTCGCAATCAAGATGTAGGACATTTCCATTACTCCAAAAGCTCTCCATGCTGCAGTGTATTCAACCCATCCTTGCAACTCCAGCACCTGGTAAACACTGACCCGTTTTCTGGGACTATTGTTTTGCCTTTTCTAGAATCTCACATATATGAATTAACTCTTGCTTTCCAATTATTATGTTGGGGGCAGTTTTTATTAGAAGGCTGTTTTGGAGTAGAAAGTTTGGAGTTTTCCTTTATAGCACTGCAGATTGAAGTCATGTAGACCAAGTGGCTATTGCTTTACAGACTCAGTCAAGTGTTCTTTTCCCTATTGCAGAGGGAATGGGATTTACATTGTAAGCAGCACTATAAAAATGGCTGTGCACTTCCTCAGAGCCACTCTGCCAGTTATCTAAACTGAGCCACCAGAATTTACTGATGACACTTGTGAGTAGGTGAACTCTTTATGCACTTAAAGAGGAATGTTTAATATTTGTGTAGAATATTGGAAATGTCCAAGTCAGAGCAGGTTAATTGGATGCATGCAGTAGTTGGGAGGTGGGCTGAGGACACTTCCAAGCTCTGAAGGCTCTTCCAAAAGTCCCATGACTTGCTCAAAGTCTGAGGCCCCCTGCTAAGTTAGCAAATGTTTTGTCCAAGTGTAGGTCTGAAAAAATGCAGCATTGTCTCTCTGCAGTTCTCACCAGAGCCAGACCTGCAAAATCAGGCACCTCTGCGGTCAGCTGTGTTGGGTATTATTCTTGGAGTCTTATGGACAGCACCAGAGTCTTGACTACAAAAGCCAGTCACGGCTGGACTCCCTCAGTTGCTTCCCTACATCTGCCTCACATTGACTTATAACCCTTGAGTAGGTAGGACTAAGAAAACAACTTTTGTTTTAGGATATTTTAGTTTGGATTTCCCCAGAAGCAGACCCTGAGACAAAGATTCGGTGACCATCTGGATAAACATCCTCAGGGGATGGGGCAGTGCGACAGGGAAGGGAAGCCAGTTACACTGGCAACCGGAGGACGGTTCCTCTAGGAAACTCTGGGAGATGGTGGCGAGCTCGCAAAGAAGAGGCCAGGAAGCTGAGGTCCTGGTGCTGCCAATCCCTGTCTGTGGCTGGGTGAGGGCTGCGTCCAGAAGCATGGGATCGCCAGGACTCCTGGCTCACCCTGCGAGCTTGTGGTCAGTGCATTCCAGAGTACACAGGAAGCAGCCTTTGGTGTGCAAAGGTAGCACTGAGGGGCTTGGGCAGGGCACCTGCAGGGACTGCTACACAGGCCATACCAGGTTCCCTTCCTCATGCACCGTCTAAACCGTGCCTACTCTCCCTGCACCTGCCATAAACACTGTGTTCCTCATCAGTTTGCACTGGGCCATGTCTCTTTAGTATCTTACCATTATTGCCTTTTCTAGAAGACTTCTAGGATCTGCCTAGATAACTTCTCCTCAGCCATCAGATCTCATCTAAGCACGCTTTTCTCAGAAAGCCTTGCCCTGGCATCCTGGTGAGCGCAAGTCCCCCTGCCACATGCGGAGGGGGCGTTGGTGGACAGGACTGCCCAGTGCTCCTCAAGAGGTTTTTCAGCAGAAAATCACATTTTCCAGACTCCCGTGGGGCTGGGCTTCTGGACATCATTGGGAAGTGTCTTTGTAGCACAGGTGGAGTGGAGCATGCCTTCTGATTTTTCCACTTTGTGCTTTCTGCATTCCTGTGCATTTCTGGCAAGCAGACCTGGAGATGTGGGGTTGTTCTGTGGTTCCTTTCCAGCAGTCAAGTTTTGTAGTGTCAAGAGATCAACGGAGGGAAGGTCACTCATTATTTTGTCCTTGTGTATCTATCTGGTGTGCTGTGGTTTAGACCAATAGTTGAGATGATAATGGTTTCCTTACTGATCTTTGGATCAAAGAGAAGGTGGTGTGTTCCCAGAGCCTCTCGATTCTGTCTCTCTGATGGTCCCATGGTTGGTGGTTGTCCTTGAGGAACAGGCCCATGGTATTGTTGAGAGTAAATGGAAGTCTATCCTAGAGTCTGCTGCTTCCGCTCTTCCAGAGATTTTGTAAGCACTCAGCCCACCAATTAAATACTCTCTGCTACAAAATAAGATGTGATGGCTTATGTCTCCTAAAATTGAACTTCAGTGGATATGTCTAATTGCACCAATACTTTTTATTTTCTTTTATTTTTAAAATTAACACATAATAATTGTACATATTTATGGGTATAATATGATGTTTTAATACGTGCATACCTTGTGTAATGATAAAATCAGGGTAATTAACATACCTGTCACTTCATGCATTTATAATTTCTTTGTGGTGAGAACAATTGGAAACCTCTCTTCTAGCTATTTTGAAATATTCATTATATTATTGTTAACTATAGTTGCCCTACTGTATTTTTTAAATTTTATTTTTATTTTCCACATACTTCTACTTGGAAGCAGTTTTATATTTATTTGTGGGAGTATATAAAATAGGGGTCTTCTATTCAGAAGGTGCCGTGACGATGGGCTTATATCAGCTTTGGCTAGTATAATAACTTAGGGCAATGGTTCTCAAACAGGGGTGACTTTGTCCCCCAGGAGACATTTGGGAATGTCTGGAGACTTGGGTCATCAAAACTGAGAAAGGTGCTTTTGGCATTCAGTGGGTAGAGGATGGGGACACTGCTCAGCATCCTACGGTGCACAGGACAGCACCGACAGCAACGAGTTACCCGGCCCAAACTGTCAATGGTGCTGAGGTTAAGAAACTCGGATTTATGGACTTCTGTCTTTTTTTTGAGACAGGATTTCACTCCCATAGCTCAGTCTGGAATGCAGTGGCGCGATCTTGGCTCACTGTGCTTGGGTGATCCTCCCGACTCAGCCTCCCAAGTAGCTGAGACTACAGGTGCACACCATCACACCCAGCTAATTTTTTGTATTTTTAGTAGAGATGAGGTCTAGCCCTGTTGCCCAAGCTGGTCTTGAACTCCCGTGCTCAAGTGATCTGCCTGCCTTGGACTCTCAAAGTGCTAGGATTGGGCCGGGCGAGGTGGCTCATGCCTGTAATCCCAGCACTTTGGGAGGCCGAGGCAGGTGGATCACCTGAGATCAGGGGTTTAATACCAGCCTGGCTAACTTGGTGAAACCCTGTCTCTACTAAAAATACAAAAAATTAGCCAGGTGTGGTGGCAGGTGCCTGTAAGCCAGCTACTGGGGAGGCTGAGGCAGGAGAATCGCTTGAACCCAGGAGGTGGAGGTTGCAGTGGGCCGAGATCACGCCATTGCACTCCATCACTCTTGGGCAACAAGAGTGAAACTCCATCTCAAAGTAAAAAAAAAAAAAAAAAAAAAAAGTGCTAGGATTACAGGCATGAGCCACTATACCTGGCTGGTTTTCTGAAACTATATCAGATAGTGTACAGGATCTTTGGGAGAGCAGAGAGCTTGGTGAAATGCACAAGCACAACCCAGACTGCTCCAGGAATCATCCTGATGCTGCCATCCCATGCCTTTAAGGACTAGATGCCAGAAGCCCTCCTCGGCAGGGGCGTGATTATTGATCCTTACTGTGCAGAGAAGGACGTGGAGGTATGCTTGTCTTGACACAAGCTTGGGTCTGTTCTAGTCCATGCTTTCCTGGACTCCCACACCCTTCCTTTTGTGGGACGTCTGTTTGGAAAAAAAATCACTAATAACCTGACTGAATGACTTGTAAGTTCTAGCAAGTAATAGAATGGCATTTGTCTCTTTTATCCAAATTGGTAATGTTTTAAAAGATTTTATGACTTTAAGGTAGTCATTTTGTCTAGTCATATTTCTGTGTGGGGAGGTGCTACATATTTATGCACACATAGGCTATTTATTTAATTTTTAAATAATTCAAGAATATATTATCATCATAGAAAACATCAGACAATAAAGAAGTGCACAGAGAAAAAAGTGAAAATACCATTTGAACCCCTCTCCTTCTTCACTTTCAAACCCACCGCCCTTCCCAAATGTACCTGCAGTTCCGTTCTGGTGTATATTCTAGATATTTGGTGTACATATATTTTCTATGTGTTTACATGCACAAACATGCATGTAAAAAAGGCATCGTCTTGTTTTCAGGATTTGTCTAATCCTTGTGATCATATGTATTATTCTGCAACTTCCTTTCTCCATCTCCCCTCCCACACTTTCTTTTTCTTTTAGCTTGATATGTCTTGAAGAACTTTATACCCAGGAATGTCTGGCTTCACCTCATTCTATTGGCTGCTGCGTAGTGTGGCTTGGGACAGATATGCTGCATTCAGGCAACTATAGAGTGGTGATCACAAGCTCTCATCCTGCTGTCAGCCTGCTGGGGTTGAAATTGTGGCTTCACTACTTTGTACATATGTGACCTTGGACACTTTACTTAGCTTCCCTGTTGCTTGTTTTTCTCATTTGTGGCCTGGTTCTTCATCTGTTAAAAAAATGTGAGCTTGTTGAAGTCATCCAACAGATTAACAAGATGTGCTTATACTGTAGACACCATCTACCACATTTTCCCCAGGTCTTGACATGAGAATGGATGCAGTTTGAATTGCATTGAAACCTTATTTCTTCTTTTCTAAAATTTTCTTTTCCCTAGCAGAACAATTCTAAGCAGATGTAGTTGAAACCCAGGTTTTGAAAATTCTGAGCTTAAGAAATTATATTTTTTATAGTTTCCTAGAAACTTTTCCTTCATGACCTGCTGGCTACAGGCAGGATATCAGTTGATTCCAATGATTCTTTATTTCACCTTGGCATGTCTTTTATCAGAAATCATATGGAAACTTTTTAATTTATGGGCTTTTATTGCAATCCTCAATTCACCCTGAGTAGTCTATTATGAAGTGTTCTAGAGGTTCTTATTGTCCCTTATCAGAGAATTGTATCTCAGTGCAATTCATCTGTAGTCATTCTTCACAGAGAAAATCTTTCATATTACCTTTCTTTCATCATATAACGACAACTCTTGAATACATCATTATTCCACAATGAGCTTATAAATTATTATCATTAGGCAATTTTTCATATAATCTGATTTTATAAACTGTTTCTTTTTATTATCGTTAGAGGGGAACCAGTAAATGCATCTGTCTGTTTTGATCCACCATGATAACAGTAATAGAAAAACTAAGTAAGGACATCTTACTGAGTCGCAAACATACTGGATTTGTAATGACTTCAGACCAGGATATTCATGTGCAAATGGCCCAGCACCATGGCCCTCTCTTATGAGTCACAGTGCCACCCATAGTGGCATCTTAATTGGTAATGCTGAGCTATCCAGATGTCTTAAATGGAATTTTTTCCCCACAGAAATGAGTTTTTATTTTTATTTTTTCTTTTTTGTTTTGATACAGGGTCTTGCTCCGTCACCGAGTCTGGAGTGCAGTGGTATGATTATGGCTTACTTGAACTTCTGGGCTCAAGCAATCCTCCCACCTCAGCCTCCAGAATAGCTGGGACTATAAGTGTGGATCATCAACCCTGGCTAATTTTTTGATTTTTTATAGAGAGACGAGGTCTCACCATGTTGCCCAGACAAGTCTTTAACTCCTGGGCTCAAGCAATCCTCCCACCTCAGCCTCCTAAAGTGCCGGGATTACAGGCGTGAGCCACTGTGCCTGACTTCCAGATTTGCATCTTAAAGGGCTGTTCCATTGAAGTAAGTTTTAAAAATGTAAAATAAAATATTTTTAAATGAAGAAAAAGCCAAAGTAGATTACAAAGTAGAATATGTGATTTGCTGTGTGTAATGGTAACCCAAGAAAGACCCCTCACCTGTGACCTACCTACCTCCCCGAAACCTACTTACCTGTTCTTAGAGAATGCATATTTTTTTCATATAGAAGTAGAGAGGTACATTTTTCACATATGGCTTTTAGATCAGCATTGTCTAACAGAGCTTACTGTTCTGATGATGCACATATTTATCCTCTGTTCTGTTCAGTATGGTGGTGGTGGCTGCATGTAACATTGGGTTGTGAAATGTGGCTACTGCTACTGAGGAACTGAATTTTAAATTTTATTTAACTTTAACACTGAAACAGGTTCATGTCGCTGGTGGCTATTATCTTGGATAGTGCAGTTTTAGGTTGCCCTTAGTTGTGGGATGTATATTCTGTGTTACTGCTTGTTTCCAATAGTATGGATAATTGAGAATTGACTACCTTTTTTCCCCCAGTCCAATTAACCCTTTAGGTGAGTAGGACAAGTAACATTCATTAGGAAGACAACTTTTTTTTTGAGACGGGATCTCACTTTGTCTTCCAGGATGGAGTGCAGTGATGTGATCTCAGCTCATTGCAACCTCTGCCTCCCAGGCTTGAGCAATCCTCCCACCTCAGCCGCCTGAGTAGCTGGGACCACAGGGGCGCGCCACTGTACCTGGCTAATTTTTTTGTATTTTTTGTAGAGATAGGGTCTCATTATGTTGCCCAGGGTGGTCTTGAACTCCTGAGCTAAAGCGATCCACCCGCCTTGGCTTCCCAAAGTGCTGGGATTACAAGTGTGAGCCATGATGCCCAGCCAGGAAGGCAACAATATCAACAATAGCCAGCCTTCTCAGGTTCTGGTTGTGTTCTCACACATTGCCTGGGTTAACTATCAAATTTTCCCACTAGTTATGAGGGAGGTAGTACTTTTATCTTCATTTTGCACTTAGGGAATGAAGGAAGCACAGAGAGGTTAAGTGCCTTGCCTAAGGCCACACAGCTGGTGGCTGTCCAGCTGCCCTCTTTCATATCCCATCTATGTGTGGGTTTGGCTTTTGATTCTGCTGCATTTACAAATGTGTCTACCCCTGTACTGCTTCCACATAGTTTTATTAATATTTACTAACATTTTATATTAAGTTCTGATAACTGCAGGCAAGTCTCCCCCTGTGTTCTTTTTCAAATTAGTCTTTATCCATTCCAGAGCCTTTGCTTGTTTATATTAGGGCCTCACAACTTTGGTACCATTGGTACTTGGGTCTAGATTATTCTTTGTGGTAGGGTCTGTCCTGTGTGCTCTAGATGATGAATAGCATCTCTGGTCTCTACACCTGGACTTCAGACATTGCCAAATGTCCACTGGGGCCAAAAATCACCCTTTGTTATAAACTATAATTCTGTATAAATTGTAGAGTCGGTGTATCAAATTTCAAAAACAGTTTGGTTTGAGTGTTGATTGAAACCCTGTCAAATTTATAAATTAGTTTTGGGAAGAATCACTATCATTATAATATTGAGTCTTCTCAAACATGGACCTGTTTCACCTCAACATCTTCTCAATCTCATTTCATGTCTTTTAATAACATTTTATAATTTTCCTCATGAAAGTTGTGTGCATCCTTTGTTAAATTTATTCCTGGGCGTCTTGTAGTGTTTTGCTATGATAAAGAGATTTTTTCTTTTCTGATTCCAAGAATTGGTCATTACTGGTGTAAAAGAACATTACTAATTTTTAGTGTGTCTTGCATATGAAAATCTTCTTGAACTCTTTTATTAATTCTAATAGTCTGTCTGCACATCTTCTAGAATTTTTTATGTAGATAATTATATTGTCTGCAAAATAATCACAATGTTGACCCATTGTTTAACATTCTTACACCTTTAACTTCTTTTCCTCATCTCATTGCATTGACTAAGACCTCCAAGAAAATGCTGAATTCTCGCAAGGACAGAGGGACACTTTCATTTTGCAAGCAAAGAGACAAAGACTTGGGCCTGTCCAAGGTCATTCAGCGAATTAGAACAGAGTCAAGGCTAGATTCTAAGGTTTACAAACTTCTTTTTCCTTTATTCCTTCTTGCTGCTTTTGTTTTTGGTTAATTTAGTTAACATAAAAACAATTTGCTGTCAGACCCTTTTCATTTTAAACGTATTAAAGTCTGAAAAGAAAGTTACTTACAGTCTTTTATTGCCTGCGGAGTATAATGCATCAGCACACTAATATTGACACGAAACCTCTGTTATTCTTTCATTACAAAAGCATGTCAACTCTTTAATATCTACTAGTCTGCAAGTATGTTTCCCCTTGGGAAATGCCTGCAGTAGTGTCTTCCTGTTAGTGAGAGATATTAAGAGGATCTGAGTCTTATAATAACAATAGCTATGTTTGATGGATCACTTAAAATGAAGCAGGTACTGTGATAGATACCTTACAAGTATGCCCTCACTATGTCTTTATAACAATACTCTAAGGTGTATATTATTATCCGTGTTTTACAGATGAGGAAACTGAGCTTCAGGGTATTAGGTAATTTGCCCAAGGCCTCTTGTTTCTAAGTTTGCTGAGCCTGGACTCAGACCTGGGTTGGACACCAAAGTAAATGGCCTACTTGCTATAGATTTTGGTTGCCGTTAGGTGTACAGATGTAAAATTAATATGGGATGAATTCAAATTCAGTTTGATGGGTCTAGGAATTAATTCTTTTCACTGCTTTAGCTTAAGCAAATGAAGTTATCTCCTAGCATTACTTCCACATAAATACATACAAAGTAGTAATAGATTTGATTTAGTAAATGCCTCCAATATGCTGGGCACATCATACATATTATCTCTTATCTGCGTAACAAATTTGAATGGAAAGCCTTGTTAGTACCACTTTAGGGATCAAGAGACTGGGGTTCATAGAGATTTAGTAACAGGTAAGAAGGAGCACAGCTAGGTTGCACACTGCTTTTTGCACCACGTCAGGCCCACCAGTTGGCTTGTGAGCCCAAAGCTGTGTTTTGGTCACACTAGATTCACAGTTGAAAGAATATAGTCCAGCAGCTGCATTTTAAAGAATCATTTCCATCATTATGCAGTATTGGGAACCCAAGAGAGGCTTCTATAAACATGAGTACATGTTCCCAGACAAAGGAGATAATATCGATGACAAACAGCCATTATCTAGAACATCTGTTAGGCTGTTTCTCCTGGTTTTAAATAATGCATGGCATGCTCTAATTCAGGTGTACTCTGAAAACCCAGCAGCTTCTCCCGTGATTTCTGTGATCTCTGGGTATGATGAATGAGAATATCTGTTGATCATGGAGTACACCACTTAATCAAGCACTTTGGCTGCAGATCAAATTTTCTATATTTTTAACTATAATTATAGCTATAACCAACACTACTTATCTTGCTTTATAATTTACACAGTGATTCCACATTCAGTGTCTCATAAGCATTTAATCCCCAAAATGGCTCTGCTCGGCAGTCATTAATATTGTCCTCACAATAGTGTTTTTGAGATTGCCCACATGTATCAACAAAGAGAGACATCCAAGAGATATTGTTCTTTGAGAAGAATGGATTTTTACAATATGGTTTAATGTGGTACCATTTTAGTTTAATTGCATTCAGAAGAGAACATATATTAAGCAGTTAGTTGATATCTCTGGGGGTAAGAGTTTCAGAAAAGCTTCTTCATTCTATTTTACATATGCCTGAATTCCTTTTATTAGTTTTTAAATTTAAATTTTATAAATGCAGATGGTTTCTTTAAATATATATTTTACACAAATACAAAGTCATACAGGGATATTGTTTAAAAAATCATACAGTCCCATAAGGCTGGTAATAAGAGAGATATTCTACCTTGTCACCTCCCTCACCCCCACCAGTATTAGAAGGTAACAACTCTGAACTCTTATAGAGCACCGTTTTAGGGATTAGGAGACTGGGGTTCATAGAGATTTAGTAACAGCTAATGAAGAGCAGAGCCAGGTTTGATATTTATTACTCCATCTTAAATTGAGTGGTTTTACTGTTATTTGTTATTGATTGGTTTTAGATATTATATATTGACTTCCTGCTGTGGAAGATGAGGATTCAGACCCCTTCCGTACCTTCCTTCCATCCCTCATCATTCCACTGTGGTCATATCATTAGTCAATGTGAGATATGCACATTATTATGACTCTAGGTCAATACCACTTGCAGCCAAGCCACACCATGTGCTGTGTAGACTTATATTTCTATTCATGTACAACTTCTCCTCCAAAGTTGGTAATAGTCTCTTTTTAAAAAACTTTTGCTTGTTATTAAAAGAAAATCACTCATTCATTTTCAAGCTTTCTGCTGGGATCCTGTTTCTTCTCAAGATGATGCAGGGCAGGGAAGATTCAAAATTGAGACTTAGCATGAGAGGGTTCTTTGCTTCACCCAGGGAAGAATTCAAGGTCAGTGGTGAGAGAAAGCAACTTTTAACAAGCAGTGCCTGGCTCATAGGCAGTGTGCCCAGCATCAGCAGTGTACGCTGGCAACTGTATTTATACCACTTTGAATCACATGCTAATTAAGAGGTGGGTTATTGAGAAGTTTCTGGAAAAGAGGCGGGAAGTTTCAGGAACCATTTAAGTTAACTTCCAGGCTGTTGCCATGGCTTGTTGCCATGGCGTTTACAAGCTGCCATGGCACTAGTGGAAGTGTCTTCATGGTAATGAGCAGTTAGGCCAACTGGAGGTTGCTTTCGTTGCTGTCTGCTGGTTTTGGGTGGCTTCTTCCCTGCATCCTGTTCTGACTAGATCCTGCTTCCATCAGCGGGGTTGTGACTCAAAAATAAGTCCTGCCAGTCTCCTGCCTCAAGGACATTCAAGTATTTTGGGAGCAGTTTCATCATCTTGATGACACCCCTCCTAGATGTCCCCGTCCTTTTGTCCCAAGATTGCAGGCCTCTCTCCTGACCTGCTCGGCCACCCTAGAAGCTCCCTGAACCGTCATCTGGTTCTTTCTGCTTTTCTTTTGGGATGGATCTCACCTCAAAAGAATGTGCTCTGGATCCCACATCTTTCTTTCTTGATTTACTGCCTCCACCCCTGCAATTTCCTTGCCTCTTTTCAATTTCCGCTCCTTTAAATCATTTTAGAAGTGTTTGAGGAAGAAATAGTGATCAATACTTGCATTCGGTCTCCAGGTTTAACCTGAAGTTCCCCATATTTTATGACCAGAAAAAAAAAATAAAGATTTTTTTCCATTTGGGTAGAGAAACCTATATTTTCAAATTCCACTACTTGAATTATTCTGTGCCTTGTCTTCATTGTGTGGGTGTACCATTCACCAGCAACTTGTAAAATCCATGTAGGGAAGCACCTCTCAAGTTGCTTTCTGCAAAAGGGTACCCAAAAGAGACACAAAAGTTTGGCCTCAAAAGTTTGAAAATGTCTTTATTTTATCCTTGTGCTTGTCGACATCTTGCTGAATACAGAATTTCAGGTTGGAAACACTTTTTTCTAGCTTTGGTGGTGTTGTTGAGAAGTCCAACAACAAAGGATTCTTAATCCTTTGTATACACAATTTTATTTTCTTTATGGAAATGTTTAGAGCCTTCTCTTTGTTTCCAATACTCTAAAATTCCCAAATAATAAGCCTTGGTATAAATCTATTTTCACCTATTTTGAAGAATATTTGATATGGGATTGCAACCTGGAGACTCATGTCTTTCAGTTCTGGTAAACCTTATTGAGTTAATTTATTTACTTTAAAAAAGAATATTCTCCTCTCTGTGTTTACATTCTTGAACTTTCATTGCTGGTTATGGACCCTCCTGGACTGATCTTCTAATTTTAAAGGTATTTTAAAATTTAAATTCTAACTCTTTTATTTTTTTTTAGAAGAGCTATACTTCCCAAACTTCTTCTGAGTTTTTTTCTACTATCATATTTTTAATTATTTTTTTTAAGAGACAGAGGCTTGCTATGCTACCCAGGCTGGAGTGCAGTGGCTATTCACAGGTGGGATCACATAGGGCACTGCAGCCTTGAAATCCTGGACTCAAGTGGTCCTCCTGGCTCAGTCTCCTCAGTAGCTGGGACTACAGGCAAGTACCACCATGCCCAGCATATTTTTAAATTCTTAAGAGCTCATTTTTTTGTTCTCTGATTGTTCCCTTTCTACATAATGTTGTTTTAGATTCATTGATATAATAGCTTCATTTGATTTCTCTGAAAATATTAAAGATACTTTTTTGGTATAATTTTTGTCTTTCTACATGGGCTCTGTTTCCTCTAATTTACTTTTATCTGTTTTTTTCTTAGGGGGGATCTACTTCATGCTAGAGCTTTTCTTACATGTCTGGGGATCCTTAGCTGTCTGCTGAAATTTAAAAGTGGAGCATTGAAAAGTAGATTGGAAATGTTGAGCATATAGTTAAGGCTTATCACTTATGGGTTCCACTGTGTGGTAATCTTTTCGGGTCATCATAGGAGAACTCTTGATGTCAGGATCTAGGTCCTTTCTTTTGTGTTGGTCAAATTTCCCAGAGAATAAGCTTCTCATTTCCTTTTGGGCAGTATATTTATTGGCCAGTGAGTCTGGGGGTAAATAGGTTTGAGGGTTCCAATATTCAGTATGGAAATTCCATAAAATGAACTATTTGTAGTAGGGACACCTGTCCTCCCATGTGCCTGGTATCCCCCAGGCCAGAAACGTTCTACTTTATTTCCAAGAGAGTCAAGCTCAGTCTTCTAACACAGTGAGGGACATGCAGCTCTCTGGAAGTGTATCTTCCTCCATAGGTTTGCATCCAATTCCCCTATGTTCAATTCAGGCCCAGCTGGGCTCCCATTCTGTAGAGTAGGTACCTCCAGAATTGTAGACTTCATGGGTTCTGAGGTTTTGCTTCTGGGCACTCCCATGACCAGGTTAGAATTATCTTTCTCAGGTGTGCATAAGTCAGGAAGTCTATTATTTGTTGCAACTCCTTCATCAGCTCTCTACCACCTCCCCAAATTTTGTTGCTGCAATCTACTTTCCCATTCTCCTTGTCTCTTTTTAATCCCTCCTGCCCCACCCCACCCCACTTTAAATCATTTTAGAAGGGTTTGAGGAAGGAGCACTGATAAGTGCTTTTGTTCAACCTTCCAGGATTAACTGGAAGTTCCCTATGTTTTATGACCAGAAAAAAGAAAAAAATATATATTTTGCATTTGGGTAGAGCAAACTATTGTCAAAATTCTACTACTTTAATCATTGTGTGACTTGTCTTTATTGTATAGGTGCACCATTCACTAAGTATTGCTGAAATCCAAGTGGGGAGTGAGTTTTAGTTTGCTGTAATAAGAAACAAAACCACTCAGTTTTTCTCTTTCTTTCTTTCTTTCTTTCTTTTTCTTTTTCTTTCCTTTCTTTCTTTTTCTTTCTTTCTTTTTCTTTTCTTTTTTTTCTTTCTTTCTTTCTTTCTTTTTTTTTTTTTTTTTTTTTTAAAGAAACAGGGTTTTTCTTTGTTGCCCAGGCTTGTCTTTCACTCCTGGGCTCAGGTGATCCTCCTGCTGTTACCAAAACACTAGTTTATTCTAGTGCTTGCTGCACAGAAAGCCAATTACTGAGACAACAAGTATTGCCAAGGAAGAAGGCTTTAATCGGGTGCTGCAGCCAAGGAAATCTCAGTCTCAAATCTGTCTCGCTGACCAACTACAATTGGGGCATTTATATCATAGGGTAGGAATGTAACTAAGTGTAGGAAAACAGGAATTATGGAGGGGTAAGGAAGAGGAGTTGGTCTACAGGAAGCAGGTGGTCAGTTAGGCAATCATGATGAGTGAGGGGTCTGGTGTCTCATTGTCTAGATGCAGTGATCTGGTGAGTTTCAGTTCCTTGATACCATCTGGGAGGTCTGACAGTTGGTATTCTGAGGAAGGAACTCAGATAAGACAAATGCATTTCAAGCTTTAAGACCAAGACAGTATATTTCTATGTTTATCAAAAAAAAAAAAAAAAAAAACCCAGTGAACATCAATTCTATGGGACAATTGGGCTAGTTTCCCCACCTCAGCCTCCTGAGTAGCTGGGACTACAGGTGTGAGCCACCATGCCTAGCTTAGCTCAGTATTTTTCAAATGATTTCCTTAATTCATTAGTAGGCTGTGAAATCAGTTCATTGGATTATGGGCAGTTTTGATTTTTTAACTAATGAAATTGAACAGACTAGAACAAAATGGAGTAAAATAGAAAATATGAGGGTTTTTATATATGGTAAGTGTAGGAATTATTTTATAAAATTGTTTTATATTGATATTAAAAGCATATGTGTATTACATTGTGATATAATTCTCATTTCTTATTCAGAGTATGTCCAACAACATTTGAAGGTCATGCTTTTGCTAAAAGTTATTGAGCTTAGCTAGAGAATTTTTGATGTTTGCCTTTCCAACCAGTTGAATCAAATTCAATTTAGTGGTTGTAGGACATGCCCTAATCTGAGGGCTTTTGGAAAATTTTCTCAGTGGGTTGATGAAGAAGGTAAATGGTTCTTGGTCACTAGGCATTTTTGTTTGTCCACATAAACCTTTCACTTTTCTATCCTAGCTCAATCCAAAACTTTAATGTGAGTGATAACAAACAGCTCATCTCTTCGGACCACTATTATTTTGTGTCTCTGACTAGAAGTCCAATGTCAACCTAACTGATACAGATGGGTACTAGCTGAAATTATCAGAATGGTGGTCACTCTAAGAGTTCTACTGAATGTTAAGTAATACTAAGTACATGAGATTTAATATTTCCAAATATTTAAGATCACCTATTAGGCAATGCATCACTCTTCACTTTTGTTATCTCATCTAATCATGAAACAGACTTAGAGAGTTATTAACAAGGAGCTATTCTTAGCTCCCATTTTATATAAAAGGCAACTGAGAACCAAAGACATGTGGAGAATTGACTCAAAATCACAAAGCTAAGTGACAGAGTTGGCTCTAATTCCATTGCTCCAAGTCAGAAGTTGTAGCTGTTTTGTGGAAGATGGCATAAAATAGCATTTAAGGAGGAAGGATTGGGGGCCACAGAGAATTTAGGTTAGGTCTGTCACATGATAGTGCTTTGATCAGAGGCAAGTAACAAAAGTTCTTTGTCTCTTCATTGGTAAAGGGAAGGCTAACACTATCTGCCTTACAGGGATGCCATGAGAATTAAATGGAATAATGCCTCTGTGGAAGATTGTGTTTTCTAAAAATGGCCACAACAATATTTTCAATCCCCATGGTTGCCTTACAATGTGATTTTGATACTCTTCTCATCAAGAGATGAGCTCTGTGTTCCACTATCTTAAATCCGAACTCATGTGTATGGTGGAAATGGCACTATGTGACATCTACGGCTAGGTCATAAAAGGTGATGCAGTTCTTACCTGGTCCTCTTGTCCTGTTTGTTTTTGAAACCAGCCACCATATTGTGAGGAAGCCCAAGCAGCTCATGGAGAGGCCCACATAGAAAGAAACTGAGAGGCCAGGCATGGTGGCTTATGCCTGTAATCCCAGCACTTTGGGAGGCTGAGGCGGGCGGATCATACGGTCAGGAGTTCGAGACCAGCCTGGCCAACATGGCAAAACCCTGTCTCTACTAAAAATACAAAAATGTGGTGAGCACCTGTAATCCTAGCTACTCAGGAGGCTGAGGCAGGAGAATCATTTGAATTCAGGAGGCGGAGGTTGCAGTGAGCTGAGATTGTGCCATTGCACTCCAGCCTGGTTGACAAGAGCAAGACTCTGTCTCAAAAAAAAAAAAAAAAAAAAAAGAAAGAAAGAAACTGAGAATCCTGGCCTCCCACCCTGCTTGAGCTCTCATCCAGCACCAACTCACCAGCCACATATCTGAAGAATCCTGGAAATGAACTCCTAGACTCCATTTGAGCTTCCCCAGTTGACACCAGATGAAGCAAAGATGATGTTCCCCACTGGTCCAGGCTGACATGCCAGATTCATAAACTAAATAAATGATGTTTTTAAAAAGCCACCAAATTTTTGAGTGGTTTATTTATGCAACAGTAGATATATGGGAACAGATGTGCAGCACAGCATCTGCTGTTTAGTAGTACTTGATGAAAGCTCACAGTGATTATTATTACTAATATTATTCTTATTGTTTAAACTGCATTCTTTCCTCCTGACCACTGATGAAGATATTTGGAAACTGGACCAAAAAAGTCAGGAGACAGAAATCTTTTTGGAGATTTCTCTACAGAGCCTTAATGAAAAATGTAGGATTCTGACTAATGACTACAGTTTAGTGCCCATGGAATTATAAAAACAGAAAGGGTTCCATGTCCCTGTCTTATCAATTCCTCATCTTTAGATTGGCAAACATCCAAACTACTCAAACGTGGTATTTTCTCCTGCTATCAGAGCTTTTAGAGGGGAGGGGCTGCAACTTATTCTTCTAGGGGCAGGGAAGCCCGTAAAAATCTCCCATGACTCCATGGGGAAGCTGAAGGAAGTTTGAACTGAATTGTTGGTCCAGTGAAGTACCCTGGACCAATGCAGGGGAACCATGAACACCACCGAGATGATGATGAAGGTGGCATGGACTGCATCATGGGGATTCTGAGGACAGAGATAATCAGACTTCAGGGTTCTATTCACCGTTTCTCCTGTGAATGAAGCAACCTCTGGCTGGGGTTCCTTTCACAATAAACATCAATAAGCTCGTAGACAGCTATTTTGTCTTTCTTTTTCTGGGCTGGTTATGCAAACTCAACTTTCTTCATTGCTCTTCGCCAAATCTCCTCTACTGTTTTTTCCACACACACTTGAAAGTGAGAAGACTAAATCTAGACACAATTAGAGTTCAACCAAGCCTGCTTAAAACAAAAGGGCTGATCCCTGACCCCCACATTTCATACATGTGCAAGTGCTCCTAAGGGCACCATTCTCACATGCTACCTTTATAACTTTTATTGAGCTTAGGGTTCACTATAACTCCCAGATTTTCTCTATCTCCTGATATCTGTGCTCTTTTTTTCTTCCTCCCAATCGTTACTGCTTGGCATAATGTAGCCAATCCCAATTAATACACTTGGCTGACAGGGCCCTCCGTGATTCTTACCACTTTTCTGGCTTAATCTTACCATTCTCCCGCTTGTTCATTATATTCTTGATGTATTGGCCTTCATTCAGTTTTTTAGTCCAGCTAGCTCTTTTTCTTTTTATTGTTCAATGTGCCTGGTGTTCAGTAATCTGTAGCAAATGCAGTCAGTGCCCCATTCATATCCCCTCAGCATTCACTATCAATGGCTTCCTCCTAAGCATATATGACGTCTCCACCTGAGGCTTCCTGGGGCTTGGGAAGAAAGCTCTACTGTGGGTAGGGAGGGCTGGAGGTGGGGATTGGGTGGAGTGGGGTGGGGGGAGAAGGAAAGGGTTGATCCACTGGAAGCAGCTCTCAACCATGGTGGATGGGAATTTGTGAATCAACAATCCACCTTCATGTTCTACACCATCTCCCCAAATTCCCAAGCTGGAAGGGCTGCGCCTCCATTGCTCATAGCACTAACTTGCTCATTGGCGCTCTTCCCTGCCTTATTTCCTCACTCCCCTACCCATGTTTATTGAAGTCATCTCTCAAATAACTACATACACTCCAATCCTTTTCTCAGATCGAAGACATAGGGGTTTATTGTATGTTTGTGGTTATTATTAACAGCAGAATGGCTATGGTAAAACAAAATGTCTCAACCAGGCACCTCACAAGGTGCAACCAGCTTCAGTTCATAGAGGGTGTTTTGCAGTTGAAATACCTGGTTATACTCCGATAGGGTTCACATTCATTCATTCAGCCATTCAGCAAATATTGATTGAGTGCTTACTCTTAGCCAGAGGTAGGGATTTCAGCATCAGAAGTGGCTGCAAGTGGTTGCAAATCTGAGTTAGAATTACTGTTGGGAAAACAGAAAGGTAGCCCTAATTCCAGGGAAATAGAAGGGCAGCCCCAATCCCTTCCCACTCCACTCTCTGACTCCATTTCCCTTTTCCTCCCCTCAGCATTCTGGCTGCTCCTTAAACAGAACTCAGTCAGCTCCCCTCTGAAGTATTCCACCTTCTTCATGAGATCTTTAGACCTCAACCCCCTTTCTTTAACAGCTGCTCCTCCAACCCCTTAGCCTGAACTGGTTCCTCAGGGTGAATCAGCCTATTTCCTCTATCCCCTCTTCTAAGCATTTAGTTTCACCTCCCTCTGCTTTGGCATCACCTATTACCTAGATATGTCCTAGACTATGGCACGGCACATGCCTACTTGGAACTGTGTCTCCCTTTCTAATTTGTAATAGACATACATGGCGGCTATTGTTGCCATAACCATATCCCACTGCCCTTACCACTTCAGGGGCACACTGGCCCGATTTCCAGCTGGCTGCACCTGCATTTATTGATCTGAGCTTGACTTCCCACCTGTGCAGCGATCACCCACAGGGATGGCAGGCTTGATAATGGGCCCTTTCAAGGCTGCTTCCTTTCCCTATCCCACCTCCCTATTCCTCTACCGATGTTTTATTCACCTTCCAAATAAACCACCCGTGGCTGAATCCTTAATTTAGGATCTGCTTCTGGGTTAGCCCAAACAAAGATTTAGTTTTAAATTTATAGTTAATTTTAAGCAAAATATATGGATTTCTATTTTTTGTTCCGTCAAGTACAGACACTATATCTTAATTCTTTTTTATTTTATTTTACTTTAAGTTCTGGGATACATGTGCAGAACATGCAGGTTTGTTACATAGGTATACATGTGGCATGGTGGTTTGCTGCACCTATAAACCCATCATCTGGGTTTTAAGCCCTACATGGATTAGGTATTTGTCCTAATGCTCTCCCTTCCCTTGCCCCCCACCCCCCGACAGGCCCCAGTGTGTGTTGTTCCCCTCCCTGTGTCCATGTGTTCTCATTGTTCAACTCCCACTTATGAGTGAGAACATGCGGTATTTGGTTTTTTGTTCTTGTGTTAGTTTGCTGAGGATGACGGCTTCCAGCTTCATCCATGTCACTGCAAAGGACATGATCTCATTCTTTTTATGGCTGCATAGTATTCCATGGTGTATATGTACCACATTTTCTTTATCCAGTCTATCACTGATTGTCATTTGGGTTGTTCCATGTCTTTGCTATTGTAAATAGCGCTGCAATAAACATATGTGTGCATGTGTCTTTAGTAGAATGGTTTATATTTCTTTGGGTATATACCCAGTAATGCGATTGCTGGGTCAGATGGTATTTCTGGTTCTAGATCCTTGAGGAATCGCCACAATGTCTTCCACAATGGTTGAACTATTCAGAACTTGTTATCGGTCTATTCAGGGATTTGACTTCTACCTGGTTTAGTCTTGGGAGGGTGTATGTTTCCAGGAATTTATCCATTTCTTTTAGATGTTCTAGTTTATTTGAGTAGAGGTGTTTACAGTATTCTCTGATGGTAGTTTGTATTTCTGATTCTTTTCAGTCTAAGATCAGATATTTCCCCTCCTTTCTCTTCCACCTTTTCTCTACTTTTCTATATGTATTTTTAGTTCTGTCTTCATTTTTACAGTGTTTACGTTGCTAACATTTACTTTCTGTAATAACATTTGAATAATCTTGAGATATTTTTTCCCTATAAGTTGTTTCTAACAGTTGAAAACCAATAAACTAAGTATACATTATTATGCCTTTATATCTATCTAAAATTGCAGGGCCAAGTGGTTTTGCCTTTCCTTCTTCATGAGTTCCACACCAAGAATCCTACATCACTCAAAGGAGGATGTTTCTAGCACCAAGGGCAAATAGAGTCCCCCTTTTACCCACCATTGATTTCTCACAATCATGTCACAGTGTAGTCTGTTTTGCAGTGCGAGCTTGATTCTCTTGTGCAGTTTTATTTCCCTAGTACTCCTCCTCTTATCCCAGGTTTTGCTTTCTGCAGTTTCAGTTACCTGCAGTCAACTGTTTTTATATTTTGAGAAAGAAAGAGAACACACTTACCTAATTTTTATTACAATATATAGTTATACTTTTTCTATTTTATTATTAGTTTTTGTTGTTAATCTCTTACTGTCCCTAATTTATAAGTTAAGCTTTATTGTAAGTCTGTACAGAAGAAACAGTATACATAAGGTTTAGTACCATCTGTGGATTCAGGTATCCACTGGGGTTCTTGGAACATATTCATTGAGAATTAGGGAAAACTACTATATATTTTTTTCTTGTAGAGATATGTCACCACGTCACAGCTATTTTTAAACTTCTTACTGATTCTATCAGTCGGTTTCATCCCAGTCTTTCATGAATATATTCTTTGTGGAGCCTACTTATTTTCTGTTCTGATTTGGAGTTTTGCTTTATAGACCTACTTTACAACTCTCACCCTTGCATTTCTTTTAGTTGCACTTTAGGGCTCATTCTACTGTTTTTTTTGTATATGACTCTTTCAGTCTATTAATTTTTATTCTTCTTTTGTTGTGGCACAGCCTTAAGTAATTTCTATGAAAAAGATATTGGGAAATTTACTTTCTGAGTCCTTGAATTATTAAAAATATGCTTATTTTATCTCAGATTTAATAATAGTTTGGTTGGGTATAAAATTCTCACATACATTAATTTGAATATAAAATTATTGTAAATTAATTTTCTGATAGAAGCTTCAATACTTTTCTGCATTGGCTAATAACACCCAGTATTGTTGATGTTAGTATGATCCTCAATCCTTTGTATATGATCTAAGTTTTCTGTCTTCAAGCATTTTATATTTTCGTTATATCCTTGGGATTCTGATATTTCATAAGTATGTACACAGTTCTGAATCCTTTTTCACTCATTTTGCTGGCATGCTGTGGGCCATTTAAAGATGAAGATTCGGATTAAATTCTCTGGCAGCCTTTTTTCTGTCATTGCATGTCTTTGATAATCCCCTCTCCACTACCCCCGTGCCCCAGCATTTCATCTGAAACTGCTAATGCTCAGATCATTTTCCTGAATTGATTCTCTATGCATTGTATCTTCTCTATTATGATTTTGGCCATTGTGTATTTACTCTGGATTCCAGAAAATTACCTTGACATTATTTCTCAACATTTCCATCTGATTTTCAAAACCAGAAAACATATTTTTAATTTCCAAGAGCTCTTTCTTATTTTTTGTTCATTTTTTTAGAGCATTTCATTCTTGTTTTGTAGATGTGATATAATCTCTAATCCTTCTGAGGTCATTAATTAGAGTTTTTTTTTTTCTTAATTTCTTCTTTGGTTGCCTGAATTGTGTTTGTTTCCTCTGGCGTTGTTTAGTTCTGTTTGTTTGGTGCTTCTGCTTTGTGTAGTAGTTAGTATTCTCCATATTCTTGGTGATCTGTTTCGGTGTTCATTTTTAAGAAGGAAGACATGGATCCATTTTTCTAGGTAACTTGGTGTGCACTTTTGCTGCTGTAAGCTGTGTGGCTTGGGTGAGGCGCCTGCATGAGGGCAGGGCTAACTGACTGATAGGCTTCACATTAGAGAGAAGAGGCAGGCAAGGAGGTTTTGGGCCTGGGGACCCCCAAATGCCAGAATGAGGAGGGCATGGCCATGGGTGCTTTTACACACTCTAGGAGTCCTGGATCCTAACTCCTAGAAAGCGTGTTCAATTTAGAAAAGAAAGCTTTGTCGTCGCTGTTGTCTTTCTCTTCCCCAGGAGCCAGAGGTACAAGCTGGGTGGGCAGCCTGCCCTCTTTGTGCTCAGAGTTGGAGGAAAAGTAGGGCAGGGTGTAAGAAATGAATGGTGCAGTGGGTTGGGAGTACGTTTTTAATTCCTCTCCTCTTTTGCAGTCCTTTTTCCTCAATTGCTCAGCCCTGGTCTGCTGGCTGAGGAGCCTGTGTCCTGCTGGCAGGGTGGCCCTTTCCCTGCTGTCCCCTCCTGTGCCTTCTGAGCCACCGTTTCCCTCACACAGCCTTGTTCATCAATACACTCCGGCCACGCAGGCCCTAGCATTGTTTTTTAGAAACCTCTCATCTTTTGCTTGTTGGTTTCCTTACTGTTATCCTTTGCTCTTAAGAGATTTTTATTCCTTGATTCCTCCATGTTCAAGGTGTCTTAGGTGAAGAGGAAGACAAATAGTATGCCCTGTCTCTATCTACAATTTGTCCCTTTTTTAAGATTTCTACTTTGGGTTAATTTTCCTGGTATTAGAACAAGTCCTGCTTTTGGCCAAGCCCAGGTATGGGGAATAATTTGGTGTTCCTTTCAACAGATGTTTCAATATTTGTTCATTTGAGGAGAGGTGTCTGGGAGGGGTGCTGGACAGCAGCAGCTGGTGGTGGCTTGACAGGTTCTTGGCCATCCCAGGTGACTGTGCCTAGTCCCTAACTCACAGGCCCCAGCCCACAAAACAAAAGCCAGTTCTTAGCCAGCACCATCCGCTCTAGGTAGAAGTTCACTGACCACCTGTAGTTACCTAAGCTTGACTCCTGGGAACTCTGATTCCCTACCCCTAGAAGCTTATTATAAAAATTCTCCTTTGGCCACACTAGATGAGACATGCTCCGGTGAATGCAGTTTTCTTCATGTGATTCTATTTCCAGTGGCGTTTGGGCATCTCTCATGGAGAGCTCTCCCATTCACGGGCACCTCTGTGCAGGTGGGTTTCCAGGAGAGCCCAGCTGGGAGCACAATTCGGGAGAGTTTGAGAGCCCTCCTTCTGTGCCCAGCAGAGCCACTCTAAGATCCACTGGCGCTGGGACTGCGCCCACTCTTGGCTGCCTTTCCAGGCCATTCAGCAGCCCATTGTTTGCCACAGCCACACTCGAGTCTCTCGGGCTGTGCCCATTTCCAGCAACTCTGAGCGGGGTCACCAATTAAAGGAGGAAACAAAACGTTTCCTGAGCCGGCGGCCTCCGGCTGGCTCTGCTTCCTGTTGCTGTGTGAGTGCGGGGTTCTCGCGTTGCCCACGGCTCCCACCGTTCTCCGTGTGTGTCCCTCTCCACGTCTTCATTATTCCTCATTAGCTTTGGTTTCCTCTCTCCCCCTCCCCTTTTTACACGTCTGTTATTTCCAACCCTTTAGCCACACAAAATGAGGGGTGCCCTTTTCCTGTCGCCTCGGGAGTCACTCCTCCCTCTGCCGTCACCTGCGGATGCCGGGCCATGGCACTCGGCCACTTCTCGGCCACAATGGGAGCTCTCAGAGCCGGGCGGCGCGGCCTGGGCCGGGTGCCAACATGCCACAGCGAGGCAGCTCGGCCTGCAGAGGGGCGTGAGCCTGGCAATCAGACCCTCGCAGAGCCGCCACCGACTTGCTGTGGGGTCTGGGGCAAGTCACTTGACCTCTGCTTAGCTCCTCGTCCCGGAGAGGAAGTGAAGATGGCTTTCCTGGGACGCTGGAGGAATTACCAATGAAGGCAGGATGCCTCCTGGCCCAGGCCTAGAGACCCACTGCCAGCCTCTTGGATGGGTGATTTTGTGCATGCTCTCAGACACACACACACACACACACACACACACAAATACACATGCACATGTGTAGACACACATGCAAGCGTACATATATTCATGCATTCATATATGTACTCATAGACAAAAACATAAATACATATGCACACAGACATACAGACATACATTTACACACAAACACACATGAACAACCAATGCAGACACACACAAACACATGCACACTCAGGCACAAAAATATTTCCACACCCACACAAACACATTTATATACAGACTTACACACTTTTTGTACACTTATACACACAGTCACAGACTTATTCTTACCCAAAATATGCACATATACATACACACATTTACACACAGACATACACACTCACATACAAATGCATGTTCACCACATCAAGGATACATATAAGTGTGTGTATATGAGTGGGTTTCCCAATGAAACAAATATAAACCAAATAAAATTTCAACTTCTCTTTATGAAAACAAAACAAACAGCTTGAAATCTCTGGGATTTTGCCTGTTCTTTTCCTGTTATACAGCAGTCAAAAGTCCTTGGCCTGTGTGTGCTAGTCACTGCGCCAGGCACAGTGAGGCATATGACAAACAGCTGATGTGGCCTCAGGCCTTGAGGGACTTATGGGCTATTCGGGGAACACAAGCCAATGACTTAGGGCACTGACATGCTAACACACTCGGGTAGAGAGCTTATGGGAGGGTCCAGCTGTGGCACAAAAGATGGAATGTTGCATCCTGCCAGAGGAGAAGGATCAAGGAGGGCTGCATGGAGGCAGGGGCTCTTGATTTGGATGGCCCCGCCAGATCAGGGCAGACCACTCATTTAGCTGGGCTTGGTGTCAGAGCCACAGACAATGACTCTGACTCCAGACATGCATGTGGAATGTGTGGGAAAGAGCAAAGGGTCCCATCAATTCATTCTTCTTTGAAGAGGTGGCTTCAAGTGCCTGCCATGACCACAGTGGGTTGGGGGATTCTCAGCTACATCTGGGCCACCGCAGGCATCAAAGCTGGAGAAGCAGAGCTGACCGCCCCTCGAGCACCTTCACACCTAGCCTTGCTCGACACTGTCAGTGAACTCCTTGCATGTTTTTCTTCTGTAGCTGTGTATCTGTGGTGATAGACTGTATTTTTCAAAGGCAGTTGCGTCAGTATTTTTGTTCCACATGCTCTTCCAGAACCTTGCCTCATCTGCACCAAGAGGTAGTGTCTGTTTCCCTCCCCTTGCACTTTGTTGCAAGGGTATGGCTTTGTTGACTACCTTGGTGAATAGAATGTGTGACCTTGAGGCTATGTCATGGAAGGTGGTAGGGTTTCCTCATGGCTCTCTCTTTGGGTCAAGTGCCTTGGGAGCCTGGCACACATGGGAAGTCCAACTGCCCTGAAGCTGCTGGGCTGGAGAGACCATGTGGAGAGACCACACAAGGACAGAGAGAGATGCTGGGGTCAGGGAGGACCCCCTGCTTGTCCAGCCCCAGCTGTTTGCATCTCCCCAGGGCCGGCACCAGCCATGAGTGAGGGGCTTTCTGATGACTCCATTCCAGCCTTTGGGCTGCCCAGCTGATGCCTAGTAGAGCAGAGATGCACTCTTCCTACAGAGCCTTATGCAAATGGCATCTTCAGGAACCAAACACACTTGCTGTGGGCTTAAGCCACCAAGTTTTGTGGAGGTTTGGTACCCAGCAACAGACAACTGGAGCATCAGTTCAAGCAAATGTTTGGTCACGTTTGCCCTTAAGGGCTGAGACAAACCTTGCAAAATCTTGTTTACTCTTGGAGGTCTTATTCAAAAGGCAAAGTCTTCACATGTGGACTTAAAAAAAATTGCACTCCTCCTGGAACACTGGAGAGGAAAAGCCCAAAAGATCCAAGGTGCCTCTTTACAAGCAGGTGGCTTTATCTAAACACACGATCATACAAACCACCTGCTGTCCTGCCTTTTCATGAACTTGGCTTCTTTTCTACCAGGTGTAGGGAACACGACCATTCAGCATAAACAACACTTACACTGGGCTTAGAAAGTCTAATGAAATGAAAGTGACAATCCTGGCATATTTGGGATTAGTCTTTGAATCCGTATGGTTCATTCTGCAAGGCAGGCTGACCTCCCACACTAGCAAAGGGACAGACCCTTATAGCCAGGGATCTCTAGAATGGAGAGCCGCCTGTTCCATCTGCTTCATGATGCATGAAGTACCTTGAATGTGCCTGCTAGTCAAGTCATGGAAAGTTAAGAGACAGAGAGAGGACATCTTGACTTAAAAATAGATGTTTAAGTGCATTTTCAATCCACCATAGGTGAGCATTTTCATAAAATACCATAACAGGCTGGGTGTGGTGGCTTACTCCTGTAATCCCAGTGCTTTGGAGGCCAAGGAGGGAGGATCACTTGAGCCCAGGAGTTTGAGGCTGCAGTGAGCTGTGATGGCAACCCTGCACTTCAGCATGGGCTACAGAGTGACTCTGTCTCTAAAACAACAAAAATAAACATACAATGCAATGACAATGAATTACTAAGAAAATGAAATAAAAATATACACTAAAATTCAAGCCTAAAATTATTATTAGATTTAACAGACCTAAAGTTACCCTGCTTAATTGGTATCAAAGTCTCTAAGTGGTTGCCCTCCAAATCTCCACCCATCTCACTGCAGATCAGCACAAATCTTCAGTGCACAAGCTCAGGTGCCCAGGACCACTCATTGACTAGCACAGGTCTAGAGAGCAAACAAGCTATTTTCAGGAAGGCAGAGTTGGAATGGGAAAGGTGCAAAGGAAAAAGCCATAAAATATGTGGGACCCAGGTGTAAGAAGTAAGAGAAGTGGGCTGTCTTCAGCAGGGGAAGCGCCAAGACAGAGAATGTTAGGGTTCCATACAGACTGACTTTGTTCACTCTTTGTTTTTTAGCCTGAGGTTGATCTTAAGATCAGATTAAGAAAATGTGGCACATATACACCATGGAATACTATGCAGCCATAAAAAACGATGAGTTCATGTCCTTTGTAGGGACATGGATGAAGCTGGAAACCATCATTCTCAGCAAACTATCGCAAGGACAAAAAACCGGACACCGCATGTTCTCACTCATAGGTGGGAATTGAACAGTGAGAACACATGGACACAGGAAGGGGAATATCACACACTGGGGCCTGTTGTGGGGTAGGGGGAGGGGGGAGGGATAGCATTAGGAGATATACCTAATGTTAAATGACGAGTTAATGGGTGCAGCACACCAACATGGCACATGTATACATATGTAACTAACCTGCACGTTGTGCACACATACCCTAAAACTTAAAGGATAATAAAAAAAAGAAAAAGAAAAAACACTGAACAGGAAAACACACACACACACACACACACAAAGAGTCTCCACTGGAGAGAGGGTGGACAGGGCATGAGGATTTGTAACTTCTGGCATTCTGGCAGAGACTGGTATTAGGGCTCCTTTAACTAAAAGCAAATTCTATTTCCAGTCCTTCAGAGACACCAAGTAGGCTCCAAAGAGCCTGGCCAAGCACACAGTCCTCACCCCACGGTATTCTTCTTGGACGTTTGAACCTGGGAGTTGCAGGAATTCTGAGGATGCTTCAGCATGTGTGTGTATGTGTGTGTGTGTGTGTGTGTGTGTGTGGTGTATGCCAGCCCAGTATCTAGCAATCAACTTCCATGGTGGCATGACACTTGTAGCATGGCTGACAGATATGTCCTTTCCTTCTTGGATAGTGTCTGTTCTAACACGTGCCATTTGGGATCCCTTGGAATCTTCATGTACAGAACTGGTTGCTGCCTCGTTGAGTCGGTGGGGACAGAATAGCTCCTGGTTGACAGCATGGGTTGTGCAGAAGGACGGATCCTGCAGGTAAATCACAGCAGATCTCAGCCATGTTTGCAAGTATGTTACTTAAAAAATTCCAATTCTAATGCATTTAAGAGTTTTCATGATTCACGTCATTTTCACCCCTCTTTCATTCTGCTGTGCTTTCTTGAGTGGAAGGGAAAAGCATAGCCTTACAATTCACAGGCATCACCCACTCCTCTCTCACCATTATTGCATCTCATGGCCCTCAAATCTTACTGATGTTTTGTTACCACTTATAGCAATTTGAGGTTATTATAGAGTTTCAAATCCCAACATTTTTGGGGGGAGCCTTTATAAAAATCTCATATGATATTTATGTCAGTTTAATAAAATATGATGATACCCAGCAATTTCACTTTCATCATTTAGACCAAAGGAATATTTGTACACATGCATGAGGCAGTATGTGAAAGGAAATACATTATGGCAATTTCTGGAAAAATACGAATTTAGAAATGCCCTAAATGGCCATCAAAACGGGGATGGACAGATAAACTCAGATTCATTCATACAATGGGATGCTCACAAGACATATCTGTAAGTGGGAACATGGAAGGGTCTCAAGATGCACTGTTGACCGAGGAAAGCGATTTCCAAATAATACACGCAGCACGATAGCATTGCTGAAGGAAACAGAACCTCATAAACTATAAAGCGTGACCACAGGTTTTCTAAGGGTACATACCTCATAGAAAATAATTTGTAGTGCAACATCCAAAACGATGACAATATCTCCTGTAGTAGGAGAGGAGGAAACCGAGAGCGGTGGTGCTCAAAGGGGATTTTTAGTCTTACTTGTAATTCTTGGAGTTTTTTTTTTTTAATGAGGAAACATTACTCATGTCTTATTTATGTAGTAATAAAATCATGTCAGAAATCTGGGTATACTGATGAGCATGACCATCACCCCGGCAACGTCTATCTGAGTAAAGGCCAAATAAAGATGAGAGAAAGAGACAAGAGCACTCACAGAGCAGTGCTCAAGGCCAGGGCCCATGACTCCAACTGCCAGAGCCTCTAGCTCCAGCTCCACCCCACAACCCACCCTGGCTGCGGCAGCCCTCAGAGGTTTCCTGGGCTTGCTGCCAGCTGTGGGGTTAGGAAGTTAAGAGAATGAACCCTGGAGCCAAGCCACCTGGCTTCCCATTTTTCCGATCTTTCCAAGCGATGCGATCCCTGGGGAAGTCAGGCACCCCTCAGTGCTTCAGCTCCCTTGAGTGTCAAGTGGGTACAAAAATATGGGGGTGTTATGGGAGTTAAATTAAATGATATGACCAAACCTTTAGAATGGTACCTAGGACAGAGACATCTCCAAGTAAATATTATCTGCTACTATTAATCTTCAAAAGCTTATTTTTCTTCCCTAGAAGTTTCTTTAGGGACTCAGATGTTTAATTTCCACTAAGATCAAGCCAGCTCCAAAGCCTCCTCCTTTATTTCAGATCCTTGATAAGTAGCAACATGGGAAGGTTTAAAAGAAAGTCAGGTCCAACATTTCCTTGTATGAATGGAGAAACTGAGGCCCAGAGACGCAAGTCTCATTGCTGATCCTCCCAGGAAGTTAGCAGAAGAGCTAGCCCAGATGTCCTCCCTCCTGACCCCTCTGGCCAGCTCTGTGACCATTGGCACTACACACTCCTCTGACAGAGGAAAGAGCGGGAGCTGAGCTGGGCGCCCTGGCTCATGCTTGGAATCCCAGCACTTCGAGAGGTTGAGGCAGGAGGATTGCTTGAGCCCGGGAGTTCAAGACCAGCCTGGGCAACATGGTGAAACTCCATCTCTACAAAAAATATAAAAAATTAGCTGGGTGTGGAGATGTGCACATGTAATCCCAAGCTACCTAAGAGGCTGAGGTGGGAAGATCACATGGGACTATAGTGAGACATGATCACGCAACTGCACTCCAGTCTGGGCGATGGAGTGAGACCTTGTCTAAAAAAAAAAAGGAAGCTGGAATTGGCTTGTGGAACAACAGAATTGTAATTTTTCTCAAAAGACTGACTTATTCCACTTTGGAAAATGGGCAAAATACTCCTGCAGCTCCGGCAACATTCTATGGGGTCCTCAGTTATGACCATGACAATGGTACAGACAGGCTCGACCCTGCTGGTGCCACAGAGCAGGGACTGTGGGAGCCTGAAGATGAGCTTTCATGGCTCCAGGACAGGACAGAGAGGAGGCACCTCTGCAGGAGGCTCGGATATTGAGATGTGCTCATTGCAGGCAGGCAGCTGCCCTTCCCATGGATGAGAGCAGCCCCTCTCTTCTGCAATATTGACCAGCAAAGAAAAAAAAATCCATCTTAATACTTTTTCAGTAGAAAATGAAGCAGTTTATTTAATATTATTTGGATAACAAGCCTTCACATGAACAGGATTCGAATGTCAGTTGTCTTAGGGGAAAAAAGATTTATTGGTTGGTAAATATTGAGAAAGAAAAGCTGATAAAGAACAGTTTCAGCTGCGGCTTCTGCCCGGAGCAGGAGAACAGGCCTGTGTTGTATTTTGGGGCCCTGGGAAGGCAAAAAATTGTGAATGTCTTTCTTTGTTGGTGGGTGTAAAAGTGGAGCCCGCTACAAATAATTTCTTATTTCTTGTCGCATAGATTTTAAATTATGTAGCTTCCCTACCTTGTTAAGTATTAAAGCGGTCTTGTTTAAGGAAGAGACACTTAAATAATGAAGCTTATGTATCTTGTTTTCAGACATCAATATCTGGCTTTGAGTGGCACAAAGAAATAAAGGAATGTGGATTCAGACCTCACTGGGATGCTTGGCAATTCTAATTCTACCCCAGACTGCAAATGGACACACAACTGTTGTGACTTTTGTTGAAGAGGAGAAGGATGGGTGAGCATGTGACGTTGGGAAATTGTATTTTCTTCTTCGAGTTCTTCTGTTTCTGAATATTTAATCCTACTGTTCTCTTCTTTAGTGAAGGTCTCTTTAGTCAATAATCTCTTTGCTGAAATTGCTTCGGGCAGCACAGAAGCTGGATTCAGAAGCACACAGGTCTGGGGATGCAGGCTTCGGCCAGCCTGATGCAAGGAAAGACTGCCATCTCGTGGTCAGCTCAATCCTGGCACCTTGGTGAGGGTCCAGGCTACAGAAAACCAGGCTTGGGGAGGAAATGGTGCTGCAAACTGGATTTCTGCCGGACAGTGTGGATGCCCTTAGAAAACACCCAGAAAAGAGCTGAGTGCCCCCCAAGGTAGGCTTCAGTGAATCCTCTGCAGGTGTGTTGTCATCCCTTGAGCCAAACACATGCTTCACACACACACTGCAGGCTGTGTGAAAATGAGGTAGAAATGTGGGGAAAACATAATCCCATGGAGAGAACAAAGAGCTGAACACGTAAATGTCTCCGGCGTGCCTGGCAGAGAGAACACTCAGGCTGAGAGAAGGGACAGTTACTTGTACCAAAGGTAGGCAAGTAGCCTTTGGGGGGGGTCTCAATCAGCAGGGCATCTGGTCAACCCCTCAGACAAAGTCAGGTCTGAGCAGGCAAGATCCATGGATCTGATTTATTAATATTTTTACAATTAAATAGAATCTGATTGTAAAACTGTTACATGTGTTGTAAGAAAAAAAGAAAAAACGAACGATATAGAAATGTACAAAGAAGGAAATAAAAGACTGGAAGCGTCCTCACCTTAGGGACCCATGATTAACGCTTAGGTGGCCAATCTTCCAGACATCTTGCTACGAATATATTCAAACGGAAATAAAAATGTACTTTTACACAAGTGCAATCAGACCTTGTACTCCTCTATCCCATAACCTGCTTTTTCATTCAACACTATGACAGAAGCGTCTTTCCAGGTCCATAAATAAAGGTTGGCCTCATCGTTTTTTATCAATTACATAAAGCTAATGGTATATAATACTGATTTCATACCTGCTATATGCCAGGCACATACATGATCTTGCATAATCTCATAACGACTCTATTAAACGGGAGTTTGTATTATGCCCATTAAGCAGATGAACAGGCTGTGGCACAAGAAAATTGATCAGCACTGCCAGGGTATCTGACCTCAGAGCCCAGGATCTTGACTAGTAGGCTAGAAATGAACATAATTTACTTACTAGTTTTCCAGTGATGGACATTAAGCTATTTCCTACTTTTCTGGTATAAAAAATAAGATTGCAGTGAAACTTCAGGGCATATACATCTTTGCACGTTAGTGAGTTCTCTCTAAGTTAACCTGAAAGTGGTGGGCTGTGGAGTTTGTGGGTCAAAGTGTATGCTCGATTTATGCTTTACTATGTGCCCGACTTCCCTCCAGGCAGCATGTGCCAGCTCACACTCCCAACAGCTGCGCAGGAGAATTTCCAGTGCCCCACGACCTTGTCAATACTAGGCTTCCTCATCAGTTTTTTCTCTCCTTTATTTTTCCTTAGGAAAAAAAAAAAAAACAGCCTTTGAAAAAAATTGTACGAACAAGTGCAATGTGCGCTTGTAAGTGCTTCACCAAATGTAGATCCACCCGGTGTTAACCTTTTGCCACATCTGCTCTCTATTAGTTTTTATCAAACTTTGGAATTATCTATAGACATCATAACACTTGATGCCTAAATACTTCAGTGTGTGTCTCTTAAGAACAAAGACACAACCTTACCTAAGCATAATATAATTGGTACACTTGGGAATTGCTAAAATACATTGCTAAAATACAGTTTTCTAATACAGAATCTATATCAAGTCATTGAATAAAGACACTTCTTGACTTAAAATGAGATTACATCCCATAAACCCATCATAAGTTGAAAAAATGTAAGTAAAAATGCATTTAATACACTAAATCTGCTGAATATTATAACAACTTTGCCTACATTAAATGTGCTCAGAACACTTACATTAGCCTACGGTTGGAAAAAATTATCCAACACAAAGGCTGTTTTATAATAAAGTGTTAGATATCACATGTAATGTATGGAATACTGTACTGAAAGTGAAAAACAGAATGGTTGTATGGGTTCTCACAATACGGTTTCCACTGAATGCCTATCACTTTTGCACCATTGTAAAACTGAAGAATTGTAAGTTGAACAATTGTAAGTTGGGGACTGTCTGTACTTAACAGATTTTTGTCTTGATCCCGAATGGAATCAAGGGTCACATATTGAGTTTTGCAGTCGTGTCTCTTGAATCCAGAACAGATCTCCAGTCTTTTTGTGGTCTCTCATGACATTGGCATTTTGAAGAGTTTTACAGAGTGTACTTAGACCTGGATTTATCTGATTGAGCCTCAGGATTAGATTTAGCATAAATATTGTTGGCAGGTATATTATATAGATGCTGTTGCTTCCTTCTCAGGGCGTCATATCAGGAGGAACAACAAGATGCCAATTTGTCCACAATTTGTGACATTAACTTTGATCACTCAGTTAAGTGAGTGTCTGCTATATTTCTCCATTGGAAATGTACCCTGATCTTTTGTGATTATTAAGTGACCTACTGGGTGATACTTTGAGACAGAATATCGTGCTTCCCAACAATCTCTTACCCAGTGATTTTAGGATCTATTGATTATTCTTGCCTGGATCAGTTGCTGCTTTGCTGGCTATAAAGTGCTCTTTCATTTCCCATTCTTTCTACTTTTAAAAAAAGTTATCACTCTTCTATAAAGAAAAGCTTCTTATCCTATCCCTCAACTTTTTTAGTATCAGATTGTACTCATGGCTTCTTTCTCTATCCAGTGTATTTCTGTAACTATCCATTTTGACAGCCAGATCATCCCAAATTTGGCAAGTGGCAGCCCCTTCAAGCTGGACCTGTGTCCTCTGAGCCCCTCTCTGCTCTCTGGCACGAGATGCTCCAGGCTCATCTTGCATTTTCCTTGCCTCAGGCCTGGCATCAGCCATTTCTCCAGAAGCCCTCCCATCTTTGTTTATATATTTATTAATATTTAATATCTCTTATTATTATTAGTTTTAAAATTTATATAAAATAAAGTTGGCGTTTTTTGTGTAGTTGTAGGAATTTTAATATAGGTATAGGTTTGTGAAGCCACCACTGTAATTGAGATACAGAACAACTCCAAATCATCAAGTTACACACCTTAAATGTATACAATTTTTAATTGTCAGCTATACCTCAGTAAAACTGGGGACAAAAGATACAGTTTCATGCCCAGAAGCTACTTTGTGCTTCCTGTTTGTGGTCAAACACATCCTTCATCCCTGACAGCTGCTGGCCTTATCTCTGTCTTTATAGTTTTACCTCTTCTAGAATGTTACAAGAATGAGATCGCACAATATGCAGCCTTTTGAGTCTGGCTTCTACTTTCATTTAGCATAATGCCTTTGAGATTCAGCTGTTGCATGCATCAATAATTCGTTCCTTTTTATTGCTGAGTGGTAGATATTCCATCATGTGGATGAACCACAGTTTGCTTATCCATTTACCCATTAAGACAAATGGGTTGTGTCCAGTTTTTGTTGATTAAGAATAGAGCTGCATAAACATTTATGTATAGGGTTTTCTTGCATGAACGTAAGTTTTCATTTCTCTTGGGTAGGTGCCTCGGAGTGGGATTGCTGAGTCACACAGTAAGTGTATGTTTCACTTTTTAAAAGCCGTCAAGCCTCTTCCAGAGCAGCCAAGCCAGTCTGCGTTTCCACCAGCAATTTCTGAGAGTTCCAGTTGCTCTGCGTCCTTGCCAGTGCTTGGTATTGCCAGGTTTTTAATTTTTTAACCCATTCTAAAATATGTTTAGTGCCCCCCATTTTTTTATCTTTGTAAATGTTATAGGTGAATTTTAAAAGTCAATCTCAATATATATTGGCTGTTAATAATACTATTAATACCTATTACTGTTAATAATGCTAATAAGTAACTATCAAATCTCATAGATGAAAAAGATGATTTTTGATCTTTAAAATTTTGCATTTTTATTATTAGGAAAGTCAGAAGGGCTCAATTTTAAACAGAGAGAGAAGCGGATAGAGAAGTGTGTTCTTGCCTGAAGGTGTCTTTCATCTTGGGCTGCCTCTATCTATTTCTGGAATCACTGGCAGCCCTTGTACTCCTATCCTCAGCTCTTTCTGTAGGCTTTTTCATTTCATCGAGGACATGGATGGGAAAGAATGTCCAGCCCATTCTCTCTCCCTCTTTTGGTTAAAAGGAGGGAAGGCAGAAGTGGAAAGGGCAAAACCAATTACAGGTTGTAGCCTACACTATCCAAAGCAATGTATACATTCAGTGAAATCCCTATCAAAACACCAATGACATTCTTTAGAGAAGCAGAAAAAAATAATCCTAAAATATATGTGGAACCACAAAAGACCAAAATAGCCAAAGTTGTCCTGAGCAAAAAAACAATCCTGGAGGAATCACATTACCTGACTTGAAATTGTACTACAGGGCTATAGTAACCAAAACAGCATGGTACTGGTATAAAAACAGACACATAGACTAATGGAACAGAATAGAGAACCCAGAAATAAATCCAGACATGGTCAGTGAACTCATTTTCGACAAAGGTGCCAAGAACATACACTGGGTAAAGAAGTCTCTTCAATAAATGGTGCTGGGAAAACTGGCTATCCATGTGCAGAAGAATGAGACTAGACCCCTGTCACTTTCTACCCACAAAAATCAAACCAAAATGGATTAAAGACAAATGTAAAACCTCAATCTACAAAACTACTAAAAACAAAAACAAAAACAAAAAAACATTGGGGAAGTTCCCCAGGACATTGGTCTGGGCAAAAATTTCCTGAGTAATATTCTAAAAGTACATGCAACTAAAGCAAAAATGGAAAAATGGGGTTATATCAAGTTAAAAAGCTTCTGGCCTAGCGTGGTGGCTCACGCTTGTAATTCCAGCACTTTGGGAGGCCAAGGCAGGTGGATCGCCTGAGGTCAGGAGTTCGAGACCAGCCTGATCAACATGGCGAAACTCCATCTCTACTAAAAATACAAAAATAAGCTGGGTGTGGTGGTGCATGCCTATAATCCCAGCTACTCAGGAGGCTGAGGCAGGAGAATCATTTGAACCTGGGGACACAGAGGTTTCAGTGAGCCAAGATTGCTCCACTGCACACCAGCCTGGGCAACAGAGTGGGATTCTCTCTAAAGAAAAAAAAAAACAGTTTCTGCACAGCAAAGGAAACAGTCAACAAAGTAAAGAGACAACCCACAGAATGGGAGAAAATATTTGCAAAATATCCATCTGACAAGGGATTAATAACCAGAATATATAAGGAGTTCAAACAACTCAAAAGGAAAAAAATCCAGTGATTCAATTAAAAATGGGCAAAAGATCTGAATAGATGTTTCTCAAAAGAAAATATACAAATGGCAAACAGGTATACGAAAACGTGCTCAGCATCATTGATCATCAGAGAAATGCAAATCAAAACTACAATGAGATATCCTCTCACCTCAGTTAAAATGGCTTATATCCAAATGACAGGCAGTAACGAATGCTGGCAAAGATGTGGAGAAAAGGGAACCCTTGTACACTGTTGGTGGGAATGTAAATTAGTACAGCCACTAGGGAGAACAGTTTGGAGGTTCCTCAAAAAACTGAAAATAGAACTACCATATGATCCAGCAATCCCACTGCTAGGTATATACCTGAAAAAAAGGAAATCAGTGTATTGAAGAGATATCTGCATTCCCATGTTTATTGCAGCACTATTCACAAGAGCCAAGATTTGGAAACAACCCAAGTGTCCATAAACAGATGAATGGATAAAGAAGATGTGGTACATATACACAATAGAATACTATGCAGCCATAAAAATATGAGATTCTATCATTTGCAACAACATGGATTGAACTGGAGGTGGTTGCATTAAGTGAAACAAGCCAGGCACAGAAAGACAAACTTCACATGTTCTCACTTATTTGTAGGAGCTAAAAATTAAATCAATTGAACTCATGGAGATAGAGAGTAGAAGGATGGTTGCCAGAGGCTGGGAAGAGTAGTGATAGTGGGGGTAGGGTAGTGGGGAAGGGAAGTGGGGATGGTTAATGGGTACCAAAATATAATTGAATGAAGGATGTTCTGTCAATTGAATAATTGATAGAATGAATAAGATCTCATATTTGGTAGCACAACAAGGTAACTAGTCAATAATAATTTGATTATACATTTAAAAATAACTAAAAGATTATAACTGGAATGTTTATAACATGAAGAAAAGATAAATGCTTGAGGTGATGGGTACCCCATTCACCCTGATGTGATTATTACACATTGTATACCTATGTAAAAATATCTCATGTACCCCATAAATACATACACCTACTATGTATGTACCCATAAAAATTTATAGAGTGTGGTTATCAGATCATGGAGTCATGTTCCTACATAGTGCTTAAAACTTCCACTAGGAATTATCATGCTCAATTCAGCTTGTTCCAGCTCTAGAAAAACAAGAGTATCAGCTTGGCTGTAGGTACCAGGCTGCACTTCCGATACATAAACAAGACCCTAGCCTTGTTTTCAAGAAGCTCATTCTAGTGGAGACAGGGTGGGAAGGAGACACAGACAAAACCAGCCATGGGGGTTAATGTGTCTTAACAAAATGACACATATGTCTGACCCAGGAAGAAAAGGAGATAGCTTTCAGAGGCCAGAGCTGAGCTCTGAGTAACTGTGGCTGCCGGAAACTACCTCTTCCTTTCCAGCACCGGCTTTCCCAACCTGAAAAACTGGTTCAGTCTCACATGTGGATCCTGAGGACATTTAAAGAAGACATTTTACAGTCGTCCAGGGAACTCTGATGAGATCTGAAACGTTCTGTTGGTTCTGCAGCTATAAAATAACCTGCCTAGCACAGAAACATATACCGACCATGCCTGAAAGAATGAATCTGGCTTTTGAAAGTGCTCAAATAGAAATCTGTTTACTGAGCAAAGCCATCATCCTGGCTGACTTACAGAAAATTGATAGCACCATTGTCCAAGATTCATGCTGTCTCCTGGCACATCAGAGACAGCCCTGGGGGACTTGATATCTGAAGTCATTTTCTTGGAGTTAAGGGACACTGTCCATGGGAACCACAAACTGCACTGGTCCAAACATTTGGTCAATGCAGCATACATACAAAGCCTGATTCATCTAGGAAAGCCACCTTCTCATCCTTTGGCAATGTGTCAGCATTTATGTAGGGGGGACTCTTTCCTCCCAGATTTGTACCTAATATAGAGCTTTAGTGGTGGTTCATAGTGAGTGCTTTCATCAGTCAGGAGATAAAACCATACCTTTTAACAGGCATAATTTTATATAAAAATTGTTAACTGGGTTCTTTCGCAGAAAGGCAAAAAGAGAACTCTAAGAAATCATGGTGGTGGCAACTGCAGGAAATAGCTACTTCCCCTAGGGGTGAGGGAATAGAAGGAAGAACAGAAAACTATTAAAATATAGAAGCTCAGAGGAGGGGCCCCATGGAGCTGGGACTAAGATGTCTGAGTGAGGACGCATTGAAACTGGGTCTGTGTATACTGTAAAAACTGCAAACTGGATGGAGTCACTGCTACAGGAAAGAACTTCCAGTGCCTGGGTTATCATTGAGGAAGTGATGCAGACAATAAGAGGAAGTATTCAGGAATAGGAGCTAATCAGAAACAGGAAGTGCTCAGGAACAGGAAATATTCAGGAGCAGGAAGTACTCAGGAACAGGAAGAAGAGGGCCACTTTCCCTTCCCCAGCCTCACGGTCTCCTTTTACTACCCACTCTTGGTGGATCCCAAGGAGCAGCTGGCTGGGCAGAATGGTGGATGCAGAGTTCTAGCCCTGGCATTACAAAGCTGGGTAGAAAAGGATAAGTTTGGAGCTTAGAGATAATAGCTCAATAACTGGCAAATTGTTCAATAGATATTTTTGAGTGACTGGATAATTTTACATGCAATAAAAGTCCAAGCTTTGACTTTCATTCAAAAATTTATTAACATTCCTAGGATTGCTTTCTCATGGGGAATTCTCATTTGTGCCAGACTCTCTCTCTCTCTTTCCTTCCTTCCTTCCTTCTTTGCTTGCTTCCTTCTTTTCTTTTCTTCCTTCCTTTTCCCCCCTTTCTTCCCTTTTCCCTCCCTCCCTCCCTCCTTCTCTCCCTTCCTTCCCTCCCTTCTCTTCCTTCCCTCCCTTCTCTTCCTTCCCTCCCTTCTCTTCCTTCCCTCCCTTCCCTTCCTTTCCCTTCCCTTCCCTTCTTCTTCCTTTTTTCCTTCCTTTCTTCCTTCCTTCCTTCTTTCCTTTCTCTTTCTTATTTTTTCCTTTCTTCCTTCCTCCCTCCCTCCCTATCCCCGTGTCTTGTTTCTTTTCTTTCTTTGTTTCTTTCTGAAATTTGGCCTCAATGAATCTTCTGAGACAATTTAGCATCCTCAACTGTTTTCACTGCCTCCGTCTCTATGTTCTGACCTTCCCCATATCTGTTCTGGGGTATTGCAGGTTTCTGTGACAGTGACAGAATGTGACTGATAGCACCTCTTGGCCCATGGAATCCCAGACCAGGACTCAGAGCCCAACATTTCTTATCATTGGATAAAGCATATGACTTCTTTGAGGCTCACTTTTCATGAAATGGGAATGAGAATATGGTTTTCACCCATCTTACATAGATGTTATTAAGATAGAAATGAGACATAAGGCTGGGGGTGGTGGGTGACACCTGTAATCCTAGCACTTTGAGAGGCCAAGGTGGGGTGATAGCTGGAGGCCATGAGTTCAAAACCAGCCTGAGCAAGAAAGCAAGACCCCATCTCTACAAAAAATTAAAAACTTAGCTGGGTGTGGTGGCGTGCACCTGTAGTCTCAGCTACTTAGGAAACTGAGGTGGGAGGATCTCTTGAGCCTGGGAATTTGAGATTGCAATGGGCTGTGATCACACCACTGTATTTGCCCAGGTGACAGGTGAGACTCTGTCTCTAAATTAAAAAAAAAACAAAAAACAAAAAACAAATGAGATATAAGATGGATAAGTGAATTAAAAACTTTTCTAGGTGAAGTTTGCTGATTGAACATATGTGTCTGCATTTTTCTCCTCCTGAAGTCCCACTGGAATAATAACAAGCAATGGATTGTTTTGAAAAAGGCAAAACCCACTACAATGGAAAAAATGGGAGAAGAAATGACAACAACATGGTTTTGGAGTTGGAATACAGATAGATGAGTGGTAACTGATGAAAGAAAAAAAAGCTCAGAAGGCCATAGTGGGGGAAAATTATAAAACAGCAGATGTGTGCTGCAAATTCCACAAACCTTGGGAACTAGGGGCAGCAGGTACCTCTGAAGTTGGGGGTAAGGCAGAAAGACTCAAATAAGGAGGATTTGTTTAGCAAGCCCTCAGATCTCTATGTCTTCACCCCACTGTGGGCAGCCAGGCCACTGCCCACCTCTCTTAGCAAAGACTGGCTGGAGAGGGTAAGGCATGGTCTCTGGACACCTGGGCTGTGCACTGCAGCAGTGCGATGAGGGACAGCTGGATGCTGACGAGCCTCAGCCCGCTTTCCTGACCTGGGTCCCAGGATGCTGCAGTCAGTCTTCACCTTCCAGTCAGGAGACCTGGAGAGTGTTCTCTCGGGAGTCTGTCCAGCCAAAGAAGAAAGAGTTAAAGGTACTGAAATCAGCAGTTTCCCAGAAACATGGCCCATCCGGAGTCTCCTACAGTGGAGCTGCAGATGCTGAGTGTGGTTCTTGCACTCTGATCTTCCAATTAGCATTTAGTTCCTTACTCTGAAATGCTAGCAGAAAACTAAGAGTTACTAATGGGATTCATTTCCTATGACTACTATAACGAATTACCATCAACTTGGGGCTTGAAACAATACACATTTATTTTCTTGCAGGTCTGGAGGCTAGAAGTCTGAAATCAATTTCACTGTCAAGGCAAGGTATTGGCCAGGCTGGTTCCTGCTAGAGACTCCAAGGAATATGTTCCTTTGCCTTTTCCAGCTTCTGGAGGTGCTTAGATTTCTTGGCTTATGGCCCTTTCACTCCAATTTTTGCTTCTGTTGTCACATGTCCTTCTGTCTCTGTTGATCTTGCCTCCTTCTTTTAAGGACTCTGGTAATTACGTTTAGGTCTCACTGAGATAATGCAGGATAATCTCCTCATCTGAAGATTCTTAATTTGATCTGAGAAGTTCCTTTTGTTATATACAAGTCCTGGAGATTAAGGCATGGGAAGCCCATTATTCAGCATATCACAACTGTCCCATGAATAATCAGGATTTCCTTGAAAGAAGTAAGCCTAAGGCCTCCAGATGGACATAGAATCATCCTATTATGTACCATTTTGAGGGGGCAGAATTAAGAAAATAATCACAAATAATTTTCTATGATCTGTGGTTCAAAAGAAGAACCTAGTTGAGAAAGACTGACTTAGAATAAAATAAAGGTGAAAGTAATCAGACAGAAGAGGCATAGAATAGTTAGGAAGAAGACACTCTAGAAACAGACTATTAATACTTTATGGCAGTGGCCTGCAACCTTTCTGACACCAGGCACTGGTTTCATGGAAGACAATGTTTCCACTATGGGGGTTGAGGGGGTTGGGGGTCGGGATGGTTTCGGGATGAAACTGTTCCACCTCAGATCATCAGGCATTAGATTCTCATAAGGAGCACACAACCTAGATCCCTTGCATGTGCAGCTCACAATAGGGTTCACACTCCTATGAAAATCTAATGCTGCCAGCAATCTGATGGGAGGCGGAGCTCAGGCAGTAATGCTCATTCACCAGCCACTCACCTTCTGCTGTGTAGCCTGGTTCGTAACACACCATGGACCTGGCTTATGGCCCCTGGTTTGCATCCCAGGGATTGGGGACCCCTGCTTTGGGGAGATAAGAAAATAGACTGCAATAATCAAAAGAGAACAAGATGTTATAAAAAACGTTCAGAGAATACAAATAAACTCTTGGAAATGAAAATAACATAGCAGCAAAGAAAACCTCAAAATAAGTTTCCAGATAAAATTGAGGTATTCTTACAAAAAACAGAGCAAAAAGAAATAGATGGAAACCAGAAGAGAAAAGAAAATTAGAGAACGAGTCCAACAGACCCAACATCTGATTAATAGAAGTTGCAGAAATAGGATTAAAGAAAACTTATGGAATAAAATAATAAATGGAAAAAATTCAAAAAACTTTCCAAGTTTTTTAGAACATAAGTTTTCAGATTGGAGGGGTCCCCCAAGTTTCTATCATAATGGGTGAAAATAGGCCTATGACAAGGCACATCATCACTGTGGTAAAAAAAAAATGTATATCTATCGATATCTGTAGATATACGTATATCTATCTATATCTGTAGGTATACGTCTATCTATCTATATCTGTAGGTATATGTCTATCTATCTATATCTGTAGGTATACGTCTATCTATATCTGTAGGTATACGTATATCTATCTATATCTGTAGGTATACATATATCTATCTATATCTATAGATATACGTATATCTATCTATATCTATAGATATACGTATATCTATATCTATATCTATATCTATACCTACATCTATAGAGAGGCTTATAAAGAACCTAGGATTAGGAAGGCTTTGAAGTTCTCAATGCCAACTAGAAGGCAGTGAAGCATGCTTTCAAACTAGTGAAGAAAAATGATCTCCAACTAGAATTCTACTCCCACCTGAACCACCACCAAAAGCTATTCAAGGTGTGTGTTCCATCAAAATTACAGAGTAAATCCAAAAAAGGAAGACAAGAGGTATAGGAATGAGAAGATCCAACACAGGAGGTTACCGAGTGGCAGCAGACTCTGGAAAAGACCTGTTGCATTTGGCTGTGCAGGATGTACACTGCTCAACTTCTGGTAATGCCATTCTTTTCATTTTCTCTGTGGATGACATAGAAATAGAGAGAAATCAAGACAATTTAGAGCCCCTCTGAAGGCTCCTGGGGAGACCTCCTTAGGAAATTAAAATCAATAGAAAGCCTCATGCAGTAAGAAGAAATTTAGACAATTGATAGCATTTGTGATTGAATGAATGATAAATACACAGAAATCTAAGCAAATCAAAAGAAAACAATGATTAACTTTGGAGTATTAATAACTACAAAAATTAAATCATAATAAGATCTGAAGAGTATTTACATATTCATAATAATTCAAGCACTGATGATTTATCTCTAACTACAAATTTTGAAATAATTATGTTGGGAGAGCCAGGGTTATGGGAAAGTGGCGTGTGTGCAGAGGGGTGACGTAAAAGTCAAGATGTAGCAATAAAAACATATTCTTCAAGAAAGGTCAGCATATGCCAAAACAGTCAGCTAAGATCCGTGAAGGGGGCTGATGAGTAGGGGCAATGATATTTTATAACAAAACTTGAATTGTTAGGCTCTTTAAACTGTATGTATTTGTAACTTTGCTAAAAATAGAAACTAGTAAACGTTTTAAAAGTTCTTTCAACTCTGGGAAAGTCATTTAATCTCTCTTAGCCTCGATTTTATCTGGGTGAGTGTGCACAGGGGCATATGTGTATCACTCCTGGCACAGCTGAAGTGCAGAGTGAAGGCTAGTGTTACACATGTCATCAGCATCATTGTGAGCTGATGTTACTGCCGTAGAGCTTGCTATGCACAGAGTTGGTGTTTGAGTCAGAGCAGCAAAACTGAGTCCCTGATACACATCATTTAATTACCTGCACCTGTGCTCCCCTCTTACTTCTGGCTTGCCAGGAATTGCTCACATTGACACTGGCCCAATTGTCCCATATAACTAATGTTTATGGTTTCTTTTGAATAAGCATAGAAATTGACTCTCCCAGTCTTAAAACTTGAGAAAGTTACATTTGTCTTACCTGAGTTTCTTCCTCAGGAAACTTATAATCAGGCCTCCCAGATTGTATCAAGGACCTGAAACTCATCAGATCACTGCATCTGGACAATGAGATGCCAGACCCCCCACCCCCACCTGTCATGACTGCCTGACCGGCCACCTGCTTCCTGTGGACCAATTCTTCTCCCCTACCCTCCCTAATACCTATTTTCCCACACATGGTTACATTTCTTCCCTGCTATATAAACCCCTAATTTAAGTCAGTTGAGGAGATGGATTTGAGATTGATTTCCCATTTCCTCAGCTGCAGCACTGAAATAAAGCCTTCTTTCCTGGCAATACTCATCTCAGTGATTGGCTTTCTGTGCTGCAAGCAATGGGACCTAGACCGAAACTCTGGTAACATCAGCAGGAGAAGTTATGCCCAGGTGTGCGTGATGGTTGAGGCCAGAGTTGGGGATCCTGTCCATTCCCATGGCTGGGAAAAGAAGAAGCTTTCTGGTCTTGGAGATGAGGCAAATCTTCAGCTCTTAGAGAAAGATTAGAGATAACCCGTGTGGAAGCAACGGTGCCGATAGACCAAGGCAACACAGCTTTGTTCAGTGAACAATGACAATGAGGAAATCAGTCATTTCTAACCTGGGAACAGCTGGCAGCAACCTGGTCTCCTGGTGGGTAGGGAAACTTTACCTGTCTGAGCTCATCACTGGTGCTGAGGTGTGGAGATGCGGAGATTGTTCTGGATGCTCTTTTAGAAATGTGGGCTCGTAATGACGTGTCGGGGATCTTCTCCCCGGTCCAGACCAGCAAGGGCTCTAGATAAAAGGGTTCTAGGACAAAAGTCCATTCTCCTAATCAGACTCCAGGGGCCACAACAGCTGAGAAAGGAAGGTCTGGCTGTAAGAAGAGCAAGCTCTACAAACATGTGCGAAGGAGGGCCACACAACCCTGTCTCTCTCTCCCACCATCTGGAAAGCTGGTGAATATTTCCCATCATCATCATGTCTCATTTCTATCTTTGTGTGTCCTTAAGTAACCACATTGTATTGTGAGGGAGTGTAAGGAACATGGGTTCAAAATTTTGAAAAAGGAAGACTGGATTCAAGAATAGCCCATGTTATCCCTGACTGTGTGATTCTGTGTAATTTTATCTCTCTGAGTTTTCATTTCCTTGTCTATGGAATAGGGGTAACAATCGCTTCCCTAGCTACTGCAAAAGGTTTAACACAGCTTAACTAAAAGGTTTGACAAAGGGCAAATGGTACAGCATAGGTCAAAACTGCTTTGTAAGGAGCTGAGAGACAGGAAGGAAACCAGCATTTATAAAGCGCCAACCCAGTAGCAGGTGCACGGTAGCTACGGTGATACCTGCCCTTGATGTATATTCTCTTCTTCACATTGATATGGTGCTGTAAGTGTTAGGACTTTTTCTATGGAGCAAGAAACTGAAGGTGGCAGGGAGAATAACTGCCTAAGTCACATGTGAGTGGATGTGTGAATGAGGTCCTCAGGATGTCACTGGCTGGGTGCTGGGGCTTCAGTAATGAACAAGCCATTATATCCCACTGGTGGGAAATGAAAAATAAAGAAGTTAATAAATAAACCAGACAAGTATAGAAAAAATACTGTGCAAAAAATAAATGAGTACATGTAAGATGGGGCTGTCTCACACTAAGGGGTCAGGAAGGGGCTTTCTGAGGAGGTGATATTGGCACTGAGACCTGAACAACCAGAAGAATCAGCCATGTGAGGATTGTGGGGAAAAGCATCCCAGGAGATGAGAAGAGCAAATGCAAAATCCCCAAGGGGTATTGAGGTGTGTGCATATGAGGGGCAGAGAAAACCAGCACAGCCGCCACACTGTGAGCACAAGGTAGGGAGAGGATGTTGTAGAAGATGAGGATACAGAGGCTTATAACAGCCCTTCTGGGCCTTAAAGGTCACAGCAAGGAGACTGATGTTCATTTGAGGTGTGTTGGGAAGACACTGGACAGGTCTAGGCAGGGGCTGCTCCGTCTGGTTTGTACTCTTGGTGTGGTCATTGTTACATGGTTTTGTGTTTGGCGGCTCCCCAGGCTTTGTTTCCATTAACATCGACTTGTTGGGAGAAATCGCACAGCTGGGGGATCCTCCTCTCCACCCATGGTTTCAGCACTTGCCTGCCACCCCTAACCAACTTTAGGCATTGGGGTGGTGTTGGGGTGGGGGTGGCTGTAGGGAAAGAAAGAGTCAGGGAAAAACCCCTAAGGCAAAAAGAAGTGCTCTTCTTCCCTGCCAGTAGTGAACCAACCATCAAAGCAGGGAGCTGGTGATCACTACAGAAGGCAGTCCTGAAGTCTTTGGCAACAAGCACCAACAAGCACCAACAAGCCATCAACAGCCAAGCAGTTCTGTTGTTGTAAATAAAGACCTTCTATCCTTCTACCAGCTGGGGTGGGCTTTTTTGGCCAATAACAGACACATGGAATTTCAGGACCTCCTCAAAAAATACTTTCATTGATCTACCTCTGAAGACAAATAAATAAAAAATATAAAGAAATATTGACTGAGTGTGGTGGATCATGCCTGTAATCTCAACATTTTGGGAGGCCAAGGTGGGAGGATGGCTTGAGCCCAGGAGTTTGAGACCAGCTTGGACAATGTAGTGAGACCCCAATCTCTACAGAAAAATTAAAAATTAGCTGAGTATGATGGCATGCACCTATGGTCCCGGCTACTTGGGAGGCAGAGGTGGGAGGATTCCTTGATCCCGGAGGTCAAGGCTGCAGTGAGCTGTGATTATGCCACTGCATGATCATGGCTCACTGCCCTCCAGTCTGGGTGACAGTGTGAGACCCTGTTTCCAAAAAAAAAAAAAAGAAAAGAAAGAAAAAAGAAAAATATTAATAAAAACATTTTTGCAAGGTAATTATTTGGTAAAATATGTATTTCTACGTAATAATTGATACATATGAAAGACTCTAATATATTTCATTTTGAATTGATGAAGCATTGTATTAAAATAAACATTGAACCCACCATCCACCTTGAGAAAGTGTACATTACTAAAACTGTTGAAATTAACTGTATGTATCTCCCTGATTCCATTCACTTACCTTCCCTGGAAGGTACCCTCTACATTACATTATATGGAAGTACAAAATTTATTTTTCCTTCTTCCTTTTCTAAAGAGTTTCCTTCCACATTTTTGTTTTGAAAATTTTTAAACCTATAGAAAGTTGCAAAATAGTACAACAGATACAAATTTACTCCTCATCTAGATTCACCAATTATTAACGTTTTGCTCAATTTGTGCTTAGTTATCTATCATCTATCTATCTATCTATCTATCTATCTATCTATCTATCTATCTATCATCTATCTATCTATTTATCTATCTATATCTTTCTTCCTTTCTTTCTCTCTCTCTCTCTTTCTCTAATCTTTTCTGAACCCATTTGAGATGCAGTTATGCACACATAACCTTTGATCTGCAGATGCTCTAAGACCAAGGATCTTTGCCTACACCAAAATCAGGAAATTTTGCATTGGAACAACACTGTTATCTAATATGGTGTATATTCAAATTTCCCCAGTTGTCCCAGTATGTGTCCTTAATAACTGTTTTCCTGTGTGTTTGCTCCAGGATCCAGCCCAGGTTCACACATTGCATTTGCTGACTTATCTCTTTATCCTCCTCTATTCTAGAACAGTTCCTCAGCCCTTTCTTCCCCCATGGCATTGACAATTTTGAAAACCCCAGGCTGTTATTTTTGGAATGTCCCTCATTTTGGATTTGTCTGATTGTTTCCTCATGAGGAGATTCAGATTAATAAAAAATCAAAGCCCCTTTAAAGGCTTCAAACTGAATGAAATCTGCTCTCAATTTGCTTCAACACCGGGGACGCTATTGCACAGGGGAATTGAGTCTGGATGGCATAGTCCACCTCTGGAACAGATTTCAGCTAAGCTGGGTAAGGCTGGTAGCTGAGTTGTCAGCCTAACACTCCAACAGAGCTGACAGGAACTGTAGATATCCCTGTTACACCCTGAGTTAAGTCTTTATTTCCAGTTCATCTCTGCAGTGGGCCTTCCCAACCCAGAGGTCTGCTCTGTTCCATGCAGACTGAGATTATCGTCCATGAGGAATCGCTGAGATATGAGAGGAGGCCCTGGGTGCCAGTGAGGTGGACTCGATGGCTGGCAGATGTTCACTGCACTGGCTGCTGGGACAGAGGCCAGCAAAGTGAAAATGCATGTGGAGTCCCAGTAGGCAAAAAGCAATTTCCTGAGCTGGGCCTTGGCCAGGAGGCTGCAGTTTTACCCTTCCCTGCATTCAATGGCTATGGGGAGGCTGACGGCAGGACTTGAGCCTGATGCTTCATTTCCAAAGGCCCAGCCTTCAGGAGCCCTCATGTCCTGCACAGGCAAGAGGCAGTTCTTCACCTCCTAAGTGTGCAGGGCCTCAGCAGTGCTCCCTGGACACTGCTCATGCTGATATTAACCAGCCCCAAATGCGTGAACTCCCAGGAGGCTTGGGTTTCCTCATGAGGTGGCACAGTTTAACTGCAGGCCTAGTCGAGTGGAATTTTTCACACATTTATTTCCCCTCTAAAGGGCTTACATGTATAGCCACATTTCTCTCCATCACTGAGAACGGCTCGTGGGGAAGTGGGAAGCAGAAATGGCTGCAGGGTTGCTTGTTTTGTTCCTGGCGTTGGGGGTGTGGACTTTCCACTTCATCTCCCCTCTTCCTAGAGACAAGGCATGAGACACTGGCTTCACCACGATGAGGCTGCTGAGACAGAAGCAGGAAAACAGGAAGGCCATGGGCTCCAGAGCCGGGTCCACTCACTGCTGTGCCTTCCCATGGTTTAGCCTTTTCCAGCCTTAGTTTCCTGAACTGAAGAATGGGGATGACAACACTCACAGGGCTGCCAAGAGGATGGCTGTAGACACCCATACATGGATGTTGTAATGTCAGACACTCTAGAATGTCACTTGGTTCTTAGCCTGGGATCTGCTGAGAGTCCCTCAAAATTCTGGGAGTAGAATTCAAGAGAATAATATAATTGCACCTTTATTAACATGGAAAGTGATGCACAGCTTAGCATTTCCTTCAATTCTGTGGACAACAACTTGTGGCAGTGTTAGTAGCACCTGTGACTGTCATCAATAGAAACCATAGATATTTTCATATTACATTACATTTTTATAGGCATTTCAAAACATTATTTACACTCATCATGACTTCAAAATCATGTTAACGTTTAGACATACAGCTAGATCCTGCTATTTAGTGTGCCAATTAATAGTCACAGATATTAGCATATCATAAATTTGTTGTAAGATATTTTGATAACTGTAGTTCAGTATAAGTGGTTTCCTTTGTACTCCTGTGTATTTTACTTAATGTGCTTACAAGCATTTTGAGAAGGGATTCAAGGGCTTTACCAGAAGTGTCCTGTGTTCAAAAAGTGGTTCAGAAGCGCTGCTCTAGCTACTCGGGCTTTGGATAGTAACTTTCCCTTCTCAGGGGCTCTTGCTGGGTCCTGGCTGAAGACGTGAGGTGGCTTTCTTACTCGTAATTTCTTCCTTTGCTGCCCTTCTGAAAATGGAGATAGTTAGCGGGAAGGCAAGGGCCTTGAGGGGATCTGAACTGTTCCCCAGTGTCTTCAGATTGGTGGATGACAGACAGGCCTGCCAAGGGCATTCATATGTGCAACAGAACAGACATGCATGAAGTATCAGAGTTGTTGCCCAGATTATACCAGAAAAGTAAAAAACAAACTGAGCTGCAGGTCAAATTGAGGAAGCAATGACTCTCTTCTCTTCTGCAATGAGGCTGAGAATTAGAAATCCCTGCTGGGTGCAGTGGCTTACGCCTATAGTCTCAGCGCTTTGGGAGGCCGAGGTGGGCAGATCACCTGAGGTCAGGAGTTTGAGACCAGCCTGGCCAACATGGTGAAACGCTGTCTCTGCTAAAAATACAAAAGTTGGCTGGATGTGGTGGCGCATCCTCTAATCCCAGCTACTTGGGAGGCTGAGGCAGGAGAATCACTGGAACTAAGGAGGCGGAGGTTGCAGTGAGCTGAGATTGTGCTACTGCACTCCAGCCTGGGTGACAGAGTGAGACTCTGTCCCCCCCCCCCCCCAAAAAAAAAAAAGAATTGGAAGTCCTCACAGTCACGAGCTAGGAGATCCAGGAATCTGCCTCTTGAATTCTGGGAAATAGGGATGTGAAGCTGGAGGCTCTAGTGAAGCCTCTCAGGCTACTTTCTCTTGGATGCCAGCTTTGACCAACAGACAGAGAAGTGCATGATCGCCAAACTACAAAGCTAGACTTGTGGGCCAGCTTGTCATACCCAAATCCAACAGAATGTAGAGACAGGAGCTCCAGGGAGAAAAGCAAATAACTTCTAATCTGGACACGGGTCGAATCATGCCTTCTAATGGTGCAGCACTGGGCAAGTGGCTTCACCTCCTTGACCTCTATATTCTCCTCTATAAAATGGGGGCACTGGGGATCATGTCTACCTTTGAGGATTTAATGACAGCATATAAATAGAGCCTGGCAAGTGGCAGAACCATGATATATGTTCAGCATTGTTAGTTCTTGAGGTGGGTAACTGTTGTTTTTTCCCAACCAAACTCCATCTTCCTCTTGTTCTGGTGACAGTACCTGGACTTTCCTTTAGAAAATCACCTTCCTCAGTTCTGGCCAGGGCAATCAGCAAGAGAAAGAAATAAAGGGTATTCAATTAGGAAAAGAGGAAGTCAAATTGTCCCTGTTTGCAGATGACATGACTGTATATTTAGAAAATCTCATCGTCTCAGCCCAAAATCTCCTTAAGCTGATAAGCAATTTCAGCAAACTCCCAGGATACAAAATAAATGTGCAAATATCACAAGCATTTCTATACACAAATAACACACAGAGAGCCAAATCATGAGTGAACTCCCATTCACAATTACTACAAAGAGAATAAAATACTTAGGAATCCAACTTACAAGTGATGTGAAGGACATCTTCAAGGAGAACAACAAACCACTGCTCAATGAAATAAAAGAAGGCACAAACAAATGGAAGAACGTTCCATGCTCATGGATAGGAAGAATCAATATCGTGAAAATGGCCATATGGCCCAAAGTAATTTATAGATTCAATGGTATCCCTATCAAGCTACCACTGACTTTCTTCACAGAATTGGAAAAAACTACTTTAAATTTCATATGGAACCAAAAAAGAGCCTGCATAATCGAGACAATCCTAAGCTGCCTCAGAACAAAGCTGGAGGCATCACGATACCTGACTTCAAACAGTATTACAAGGCTACCATACATTACATTGATATTGTAATATTACAATATTACAAGGCTACCATAACCAAAACAACACGGTACTGGTACCAAAACAGATATATAGACCAATGGAACAGAACAGAGGCCTCAGAAATAACACCACACATCTACAACCGTCTGATCTTTGACAAACCTGACAAAAACAAGCAATGAGGAAAGGATTCCCTATTTAATAAATGGTGTTGGAAAAATTGGCTAGCCATATGTAGAAAGCTGAAACTGGATCCCTTCCTTACACCTTATACAAAAATGAACTCAAGATGGACTAAAGACTTAAATGTAAGACCTAAAACCATAAAAACTCTAGAAGAAAACCTAGGCAATACCATTCAGGACATAGGCATAGGCAAAGACTTCATGACTAAAACACCAAAAACAATGGAAACAAAAGCCAAAATAGACAAATGGGATCTAATTAAACTAAAGAGCTTCTGCACAGCAAAAGAAACTATTATCAGAGTGAATAGGCAACCTACAGAATGGGAGAAAATTTTTGCAATCTATCTATCTGACAAAGGGCTAACATCCAGAATCTACAAGAACTTAAACAAATTTACAAGAAAGAAACAACCCCATCAACACGTGGACAAAGGATATGAACAGACACTTCTCAAAAGAAGACATTTATGCAGCCAACAGGCATATGAAAAGATGCTCATCATCACTGGTCATCAGAGAAATGCAAATCAAAACCACAATGAAATACCATCTCACACCAGTTAGAATGGCGATCATTAAAAAGTTAGGAAACAACAAATGCTAGAAGGGATGTAGAGAAATAGGAACACTTTTACAGTGTTAGTGGGAGAGTAAATTAGTTCAACCATTGTGGAAGACAATGTGGTGATTCCTCAAGGATCTAGAACTAGAAATACCATTTGACCGAGTAATCCCATTACTAAGTATATACCCAAAGGAATATAAATCATGCTACTATAAAGACACATGCACAGGTATGTTTATTGTGGCACTATTCATAATAGCAAAGACTTGGAACTAACCCAAATGTCCATCAGTAATAGACTGGATAAAGAAAAGGTGGCACATATACACCATGGAATACTATGCCACTATAAAAAAGGATCAGTTCATGTCCTTTGCAGGGACATGGATGAAGGTGGAAACCATCATTCTCAGCAAAATATCACAAGGACAGAAAACCAAACACCGCATGTTCTCACTCATAAGTGGGAGTTGAACAATGAGAACACATGGACACAGGGAGTGGAACATCACACACAGGTGTGGGGGGAGGGGGGAGGGATAGCATTACGAGATGTATCTAATGTAAATAATGAGCTGATGAGTGCAGCAAACCAACATGGCACATGTATACCTGTGTAGCAAACCTGCACATTGTGCACATGTACCCTAGAACTTAAAGTATAATAATAATAATAAAAAGAAAATCACCTTCCTCTATGTGTTTTACGTGGAACCAATGCTGCCTAAATCCTGCAGTGCATACGCAAGTTGGTGTTGGCCAACCAGAGCATCCTTACTGCTCTACACCATGATAGATTTAGGGTTGGCCCATCATCAGGCCAGATTCGTGAGAACTCCATCCTAGACTTATACTAGAACTGTCAAGGAAAAATAGTTCTCCTTGCACTGAGGCCACTAATCCTGGCGCTGCAGGCATCAATCTCAGCCCTCTAAGGATACAACCCCCCTAAGAAAGCAGAACTGAGAGATGGAGGTGGCATCATTTGAGCTCCGGACTCCCATGGTGCCTGAAGCTAGAAGACTGCTGGAATTTTTAGTTAAGTGAGCAATAAATCTCCTATTTCTCTGAGCTAATATAAGTTTGGTTTCTGCCCTTTACAGTTACGAGGGCATTGCATAATTCCATTCATTTTTGTCTCCCTCTCTATGGAAAGAGTGGCTAGGATGGGTTAAAACCGGTAGTCAAGAGGACAAGTAGCAGAGGTGAGGACCAAGGGGACAAACTAGGGGATTCTTCCTCCACCCCCAGAGATAAGAAGGCGGGCTCGGAAAGCTGCGGTATTCACCGCCACTCCTGCCTGTCTGTGGCTGAGTGTCTCACTAGGGGTAACTCCCCAGCACTTCCAGGGAGAATGCCCTGATGCAGTGATTCCGGAAGCCAAGAATAAGCACAGGGACAGTTCCCGGTGGGAGATGTGGCAGGCCTGGCAGAGACTGGCTCAGAGGTCACAGCACTCTCCAACTCTGCTTCATCTCTCTCTTAAAAAACCCAAACAAACAACACTTTATTGAGGGATGATTAACATACAATAATCTATATATATATGTTATTAAAAGTTTTTATTTTTAATTTTCATGGGTACAAGGTTGTACATATTTAATGCATGCAACTTGGTATGTGTGGAGATAAGTATGCAAGGTGAAACCATCACCACAATCAAGGCCATAACCATATCTATCACCTCCCAAATTGTCCTTGTCCCCTTTTTATTTATTTGTTTTTGTGATAAGAACACATAACACAAGATCTATCCTCTTAACGAATTTTTAAGTGCACAATACAGTATTGCTGGTTATGGACACTCTGATGTACAGTAACCCTTTAGGACGTACTCACCTTTATAACCAAAACCTTGTGCCCTTTGACTAATACCTTTCTCTTTTCCCCTCCCCTCAGCTCCTGGCAACCATCACTCTACTCTTTGCTTCTGAGTTTAATTATTTTAGATTCCTCATGAAAGTGGTATCTTGCAGTAATTTTCCTTCTGTATCTGGCTTATTTCACTTAGCATGGTGTCCTCCAGGTTCCTTCATGTTGCTGCGAAGGCAGGATTTGCTCCTTTGTTAAGGCTCTTTTGTACGCATCCGTTACATACTCATACTCTGCTTCCTCTCTTGAATGCTGCCTCCCAAGATGCTCATTTTATGCATGCCCTCTTCCCTCAATCATGCATCTTCTCTTTGCCCACTTATCTTAAAGTATAAATCTCTCTCGTCCCCATCAAAACTTGGCTATCTGGTGTTCCAGTCTGCTAACATTCTGCTAGCCAAGGTGGCACTTTGTAATAAACCAGGGATTCCAACCACACACCAGATTTTATATTGAATGACCCTAATGCTTAAAATGGATAAAAGTGGAGCTGCTTGTCAGAGGGCCAGCAGGCTCCACGTCCAGCGTGCATGGCCTCACTGGCCTCTGTGTGCTGGTCTGGGGGTGCCCTTCGGTATGGTAGCATCCTTATTGCAAGTGAGAAACTAGTCTCCTCTGAATCTTTGATTTCAAAAGAAATAAATTTGGAGCCTTTTTAGATGGGTCGGAGAAGAAAACGAAGGTGAGAAAAGTCAACCAAAGCATGAACATTCCCTGGCAAACTCACAGCAGGGTGTGGTTTGGAGCCAGCCTTGAACCCTGCATGCTTCCAAAATGGCACCTCCTCTCAGGTTTTGTCTTCACAGGCTCCTGGTGGAGCCCAACGTTTCATGGGAATTGGCTACACTTGGAGAGCCACAAGCATGTGCCATGTACCTAGCATTAACTGTCATTATCTCCTTGAATCTGAACAATGCTCCAAGTAGTCATTGTTAATGCCATTGTACAGATAAAGACTTTGATCCTCCATATGGACAGTGGAATAATGAGGCCTATCTTGTTCTCTCTTCTGTTAAGGTCTGTGTTAGCTTGTCTTAGAGATGGTGCCTACAGTCCTCCCCTCCACATAGGCTTTTATCATTTTATTCTTCCTGTTGATAGGTGGAATCTGTTTCCTGCTCCCTGAATCTGGGCGAGCCTGTGACTTGCTTTGATCAGTAGAATGAAGCAGAAGTGACACTGTGTCAATTTCAGGCCTAATGGTTGAGAGATCTGGGAGTTTCTGTGTTGGCCCTCCCGGAAGTGGGCTGCTGTACTGTAAGAACATCCATGCTATCCTGGTAGAGTGATGCCATGGGAAGAGGCCCTGGGGGATGAGTCAATATGTGGAGGAAGAGGCCACCCAGCAGCACATGCAGGTGCAGATACCTGACAGAGGCTGTCTGGGAAGCTCTAGCCCCACCCAGATGAACACAGGTGTGGCCACAGCTGACATGGTGTAGCTTTAATAACTTGTTTTAGTTTAATAATAAATTGTTTCAAGCTGCTACATTTTGAGGTGGTTTTTTATGCAGCAATACATAACTGAAAGAGTTTGCCTCTCTTTTCACTGAAAATTAACTTCTTGTGGCAAATGGTCAGCTCTGATGTTTTTCAAAATTAGGAACAATTGAGCTATATTCTTCCTGGAGCAATGGCAGACAATGAATTGGAACCAGGAAAAGCCTAACTTTAAACCCTGGCTTCCTGAGAAAATCAGCATCAACTTCACTCCCTGCAGTCCATTCTAGCCAGATTTTGTTTGGTAGTGGCGGTGGTCTGAGCTCATAGCCAGGAAATCTGAATGCAAAAATTTCCACTTTTGGTGGGTTGTGACACAGTCTACATTCCACTTTGGGAAATACTTGTGTTTTCCAAGGATAGCTTAGTTTATCATGTGAGATGCTGCTTCAGTGGCCATCCTTATGCTGATACTATGTGAAGAGACAGGATTGTCTTTCATCTTAGAAAGATCTAGATGACGTTTTTGCTTTGCTAAGGGGCGGGATTTTAGGCCCTGGCAAAGGCAGGTAACCTAACAGATGCCTCATGGATAAAAATTCTGCAGAAGCAAGGTGCTTGGGAAGGTGGGCCTGGAATAGTAGTTTTTCTCTGAATGTGGGGTAGTTCATCTCTCTATGTTAATTTTTATTGGGTAGGGCTTGCCTGCCTTTATGTTTTTAAAACAAATGTTGGTTCTATATTTGAACTCCCTGAGCCAACTTTGATGAGGGTCAGGAAGACAGAGCCAAGATGGCAAAAGCATTCTGCAGGCATCGATTCCCTACATGGTGGCTTCTCATGTGATCATTTTCCAGCCCCTGAAAGCCTTTTGGGAACTCGGAAGCACTTATCCTCAGACATGTGGCTCATTCTTGTTTCCTCCAGGAGCCAATAGGTGGTAGCAACGGGCCAGCAAAGAAGCACCTGCTAAGGTGGGTGGTTCAGCCTAGCTGTCAAGGCAATAGAAGCAGCTATGTGGTTTAACTCAAAGAATACCTCTAGAGAAGAACTTTAAGTCTGAATGTATGTGATGCAGACACTAGCTTCTCAAAACAGCCTGGCTTAGCACAGACTCCATCTTCCAAGGATTTTTCATCTCTCTGAATATCTCTCTAGAATATCTACCTTCTTGGCAGATGGGAGTAGCCAGGCACATTAGGAGTAGCCAGGCTGCATCTGAGCACCTGCCAAATGGTGTGCAGCCTTTAGGGGTTGTGAACACATGCCAGTTGTGCTCCTTTCCCTGGTAGGGCCTGACCGTACCCTGGGCATGTGGTCCAAGCCCAGAAAGGTGCGGGGAGGCACAAAGATGCAAACAGCTGGATGGGCAAACACAGGCACAAACATCCCATGAGCACTGACTGTGGGGATATGTGGAGGCTGTGAGGATGAGAAAGACATGATGGAAGGATGATGAGGCAGGGATTGGCATGAGGCTGGGCTGCTCAAGGAAGGTTTGGTGAAGATGTGGAGTTTGGGAAGAATTTGGAAGAAGGAACCCAACTTGGTGGGGAAAAAATACTGTGGAGGTGGAGGAAGCATCGGAGGAGCTGCTGTGATGGACTTTGATTGGTTCAGCAGATGAGAAGTCTTGGGCCAAAGCAGCTGTTGGCTAGGGGGGTACCTGGGAGCTGATGGTGAGAAACATTAGTGTGCGGATCCCTGTGCACCAGGTTATGGCCCATCGGGGGGGCAGCCGCATCAGTGTTGATAATATGAATGCCATCAGCAAACCAGATTCAGAGGCACTCACAAGGCTTGACTTGCCTGACACCTTTTATCCCACATTCATGTTCTTGAATAAATATCTTTCAGGACTTCAGAACTTTCTAGACTCAAGTCTTTATTAGAAAAGGTGGCATCATAAAGAGTCTATCACAGTCTCTAGGGGGCCTCCTGTAGCTCCGCTGACCCCTATTACTGCAGGTGTTCCGTACATTTTCTATTTGGTGTGATTTACACAGACTCACAAGGTGAAGAACCCCACTGGGATAAAAAGACCAGAGATGTCCCAACTTGGGGGCAATGATTTGCTTTTTAAGAACAATGTCTTTCAAATGTTATTGACCACAAGTTATACAAAAGAATACATTTTTACAATATAACCCGGTATACACATTTTAATGTGCAATTCGTAATGGAAATTAAAAGTTCATGAAACAATTTTCACTTTGTATCATATCTTTTTTATTTTTTAAAAAGCTGACAGTGACACACTAAATGGATCTGATAACCCCAGCAGTTTTCTTTTTACAGTTTGTATCTTTCTTTCCAACCAAGATACCTCTGGGTTGACTTCTAAAAACAGATGCTCTCACTTCTTCAGAGACCGCCATTAATCTGCTTCTTGTGATCACTTGACTGGGTACTGGGCAGAAGTTTGTCTTCTCGATAAGAAAGAGCAGTGCTCAGCAGAATGAGAGAACAAATTGTAGAACTTAAGACAAAAACAGTGACAGAAAGCCTAGAAGCAAGGATTTGATTTATTCACATAGAGTTGATGTGATTATGTGTTTAGCATGTAATTGCCTTGGTTGCTTTCTTTGGGAGCGTTTCTCCCCCATCCCCCACCTGTATTTTAAAAACCTTAGGGTCAAGGAGCAGGCAGTATAGCCTAAAATAGGCTTGTGGTACCAATGTCATGAACCCTTCCCAAGGGACGTGCAGTTTACAGCTTCTGGTGTCTTTCTGGGCATTGTGCAGCAAAATAGTTAAAAAGCCAGAACTCCAGCTTTCCAACACTGAGCATGGATCCCTGCTCCTCCATGTCTTTGCTGTGTGAACTTGTGTAACTTCAACTGTCTGTGCCTCAGTTTCTTTACCTGTATGGAGCAATAATCACAGTACCTACACCACAGGGTTACTGAAAAGACCAGAGGAGAGAATGCTGTAACATGAACTCAGTGCTGGGGACATGTGAGTGTCACCTGTTGGTATCTGATAGGGCTCCCTGAGGCTTCCTGTTAGACAATATCTTTTTACCAGCCTACTTCCAGCAATAGGCTGGAAGTGATAATAAAAGCATATTCCTTTCTTTAAAAAACCCTATAAACCTAAACTTTTAATAAATTCTGATAGGCCTTTCCATCAATAGACTGGTTTTTCGAGTCTCATAAGATAAGCTAATTTTTGGAAAAATTTTGCTTGTTAATATCTTACAGCCAACCCAGAGTCAGTAAAATCAGCAGAGAAATGAAATACAGGCAGGTTAACAAGTTTCAGCAATGTGTCACAGTGGAACCCTTTAAAAAATACTGACCAGGCTATAGTGTCAGTAAGATTCCAAATTATTGTCTAATAGTCATCACTTTCTTGAACTACATAGGAATGGACTAGATAAAAAAAAATACATTTAGAAAATCAACATAGTTTTACTCATAAGAGATTGCATGAAAGAAGTTACCTTGAGACGTTCATGGCAAGCAACACGATTCCATATACTGATGAATTTTATTTTTCCATTTGTGGCATTTCCTCCCCTAATAACTGCTCTGTTGTGACCACGGGAATGTCAGGTATATAAAAATACCCAAATAATGAGCCCTCTCCTAAAATGATAAAGAAAACCAATTTTTTTCTTTCTCCTTGTCCTCTCCAGCCCAGCTTCATACTGACCTTAAAACTTTGGGCAATAAACCTGTCATATAGTGTTGCGTGCTTGGTTCCATCAGCATTTTTTGGTGTGTGTGTGTGTGTGTGTGTGTGTGTTAGCCAAAACAAACAGCGTCTTGTCTACTACGAACATGCAAGGACAAGTTTTTTGGAGGAGCTTGGGTAAGCGTTGTGCAGGGGCTTAAATTTCGGCTTCATGTGCATGACGGTTGAAGGCTCCCTTGTCAGTCAGCCTGGGGCAGCACAGGAAGGGGGAAGAAGGTGAGAGAAGGAAAGCAGTTGTCTCCTAGGAATACAATGAAAGGTGGGGCTGAGGGGAAAGAAAGGAGAAGGAAAGACATACAGGAGGCCTCTCTGACCTAACAGGACACCAGTAATCCATGTTGCTTTCCAAGATCCCTGGGATTAGCACAAACACAATTGATGCGTATTCCGCAGGTGCCTAGTATGGAGGCTTCCTCAGGCTACCTGAGAGGAATAATTTTCCTCTTGTGGGATGCTCTGCCTAAATCCACTTTGATTATTTTTCTGGGGTTCACTGTGGTTGCATTAAGATTTCTAAGGTAGGAGGCATTATTGTTTCTTCTCTCTGTCTTGCACCTGCTAAGGGTGATCAGTCACTTCCTATCTGGAAAACCTAACCTTCCACCCCATCGTCACCCTTAGCCCAGGCCCACATCCTTCCTTAGCTGGATAATGGCAGTGGTCTTCTCTCCTATACCTGTTTCCTGTGTCACCTTTTCAACTTGTTCTCCCTCTTGGAATCATAATCATCCTTCTAAAATGAAACGCTGACCATGTTATTGTTGTAAGCTCATGGACATCCACTGCCTTCACAGTGATATTCTAACTCCTTAGCATGGCGTGCGAGACCTTTCACCATCTGACTAGCCCTGCTCACTTATCTCAGGAGCACTTACCTTGCTACAACATAGACACCTATTCTCTATGAGTCCATACTTCAGTTCCTTTGTAGGTGTTATCTTCTCTTCTGAGAAGGTAACCTGCTCCCCATCCCTGACTCATTCCATGTTGTTCTGTGACAAACTCCTACTTATAAACATTAATCACAAATATTACTTAGTTAACCCTACAATGATAATTGGAGACTCCAAAACCCAAGCTCAACAATTGACATAAAAGCCAGAAAGAAGATAAGTAAAGAAACAGAGGACTTGACCAACAAAGTAAAACAACTAGATCTAATAGATATATACAGAACACTCCACTCAGCAACAACAGAACAACTTCCTCTCAAGTGAACATGGGACATTTTCCAGGACAGACCTTATGTCAGGCCACAAATCAAATTTCAGTGGATTTCAAGAAACAGATATATTCAAACTATCATCTGTGACCATGATGGGGTCAATCTACACATCAATAACAGAAGAAAAACTGTAAATTTCACAAATTTGTGGAAATTAAATAAGCCACTCTTACACAATTAAAGGATCAAAGAAGAAATCACAAAAGAAATTAGAAAATACTTAAAGATGAATGAAAATAAAAACACAACATACCAAAACCTATCGGATTCAGTAAAAGTAGTGATTTAAAGCTGTGAACACATTAGGCCAGAGGTGGTGGCTCACACCTATAATCCTAGTACTTTCAGAGGCCAAGGCAGGTGGATTACCTGAAGTGAGGAGTTTGAGACCAGCCTGGACAACGTGGTGAAACCCCGTCTCTACTAAAAAAAAAATACAAAAAATTAGCTGGGCATGGTGGCTCATGCCTGTAGTCCCAGCCACTTGGGAGACTGAGGCAGGAGAATTGCTTGAACCTGAGAGGCAGAGGTTGCAGTGAGCTGAGTCACGCCACTGTACTCCAGCCTGGGTGACAGAGCGAGACTCCGTCTCAAAAATAAATGAATAAATAAATAAATAAATAAATAAATAAAGCTTTGAACGAATTAAACAAGAAGAAAGATCTCAAGTGAACAAATGAACTTTACAACTAAGGAACTAAAAAACCCAAATTAAACCCAAAGTTAGCAGATGAAACAAATTGTAAAGATTAAAGCAGAGATGATAAGATAGAGAAGAGAAAAATAATAGAGATCAACAAAACCAAAAGTTCACTCTTCAAAAAGTTTAACAAAATTGATAAACATTTAGCTAGATTGGCTAAGAAAAAAGATAGAAGACTCAAATAACTAAAATCAGGAATGGAAGTGGGGGACATTACTAACTGGTTCGCAGAAATAAAGTAGATTATAAGACAGCACTATGAAAAACTGTATGCCCACAAATTAAATAAACTAGATGAAGTGATAAATCAGAGACACAAGTCCTATCAAATCTGAATCATGAAGAAATAGAAAATCTGAATAGACCTGTAGTTAGTAAACAGACTGAATTAGTAATCAAAAACCTCCTGAGATAGAAAAGCCCTGGACCTGATGCCTTCTCTGGTGAATTCTCTTAAGCATTTAAAGAACTAACATTAATCCTTCTCAAACTCTGCCAAAAAATTGAAGAGGTGGGAACACTTCCTACCTAATTCTGTGAGGCTGGGTGTTGACTGATACCAGGCCAGACAAAGACATTACAATAAAAGAAAACTACAGATCAATATATATGATAAACTTTAATGTAAAAATCATCAACAAAATACTGGCAAAATAAATTCAGCGGCATACTAAAAGGTTTATACACCATGACAAAATGTGGTTTATTCCTGGAATGCAGGGATGGTTCAATATGCAAAAATGGGTCAATGTGGATCTGTCTTTATTTTGCTTTGTTTCACCAATGAGCTTAAGCCATTTTTAAAAAGCAAGAAAATATATGTGAATATAAAGGTATTCTCAAGTTAGAGTGACAAAGAATGCAAATGATTTCAACACTTTTTATATTGATTGCATGTTAAAATGATAATATTTGGATATGATTGGGCTAAATACAATATATTATTAGAATTAAAAATTTGGTCAGTGTAATATACCACATTAACAGAATGAAGAAAAAAAATCCACAGGATCATTTCAATTGATTTAGAAAAAGCATTTGACAAAAGTCAACATCCTTTCATGATTAAAAAAAAAAAAACACACACTCAAGGTAACTACCTCAACAATATAAAGGTATATATAAAAAATCCACAGCTAGAATCATACTCAATAGTAGGAGGCTGATAAATTCCTTTAAGATCCTGAACAAGGAAAGGATGCCCACTTTCACCCCTTCTGTTCAGCGTAGTATTGGCAGCTCTATCCAGAGCAATTAGGCAAGGAAAACAAATAAAAGGCTCCAAATAGGAAAGGAAGAAATAAAAATATCTCTGTTTGTAGATGACATGATCTTATATGTAGAAAACACTGAAGGTTCCACAAAAAAGTCTTAAAACTAATAAACAAATTCAACAAAGTTGCAGAATACAAAATCAATATGCAAGAATGAATTGCATTTTCATACACTAACAATGAACAATTCAAAAATAAAATTAAATGAACCAATTCCATTTACAATAGCATCAAATATAATAAAATACTTAGGAATTAGTTTAACCAAAGAGTGAAAGACTTCTACACCGAAAATGATAAAAAGTTGGCTGGGCACAGTGGCTCACACCTGTAATCCCAGCACTTTGGGAGGCTGAGGTGGGCGGATCACCTGAGGTCAGGAGTTTGAGACCAGCCTGGCAAACATGGTGAAACCCCATCTCTACTAAAAATACAAAAATTAGCCAGGTGTGGTGGCATGTGCCTGTAATCACAGCTACTCAGGAGGCTGAGGCAGGAGAGTTGCTTGAACCCAGGAGGTCAAGGTTTCAGTGAGCCATGATGGCACCACTGCACTCCAGCCTGGGTGACAGAATGAGATCAATCTCAAAAAACAAACAAACAAATGAAAGAAAATGATAAAAAGTTGCTGAAAGAAATTAAAGAAGACATAAATAAAAAGAAAGATATTTATGTTCATGAACTGGAAGACTTAATATTGTTAAAATGACAACACTACACAAAACAATCTGCAGCCTTAATGCAATCCTTATCAAAATCACAATGGCATCTTTTGCAGAAATAGAAAAATTTGTCCTAAAATTCGCGTGGAATCTCTAGGGGTTCCAAATAGCCAAAAACAATTTTGAAAAAGACACAAGTTGAAAGTCTCACACTTCTTTATTTCAAAATATATTACAAAGCTACAGGAATCAAAACAGTGTGGTACTGGCATAAACACAGACATATAGCTCAACAGAACAGGAAAGAGAGCCCAGGAATACATAACCCCACATATAAGTTTAAATGATTTTTGACAAGATTGCCAAAACTATTCAATGCAGAAGTATTATCATTTGTTGAAGGCACTTAACAAATGATACTAGAAAAACTGGATATCCATGTGCAAAAGAACGAAGTTGGACCTTTGACTAATGTTATATATAAAAACTAGAGATCATGGCGGATGGGAAGCAGGACTAGATTGCAGCTCCAACTTGGACGGACAGAGAAGCAGGGGGAAGATAACATCGTGAATTTTTGCTCCAGAGTGATTAGAGGAATAAATCAGAAAACCTGAGAGGACCCACAGACCCCCTGAAGGAAGTGGATTGCTCCTGCAGGACCCAGGAGACACCCCAAATACTGTGCTGTTATCCATAGCTGAGAGACCCAAAGATGGTTCACATCACAGGACTCTGCAGACAACCCCTAGTACCAGCCTGGAGCCTGGGTAGACTTTCTGGGTGGCTAGATCCAGAAGAGAGATAACAATCACTACAGCTGGGCTCTCAGGAAGCCACAAAGAGTACTACAACAAGGGAACCCCTGTGGGAAGAAAGAAACTGAACAACAGCCTTCAGCCCTAGATTTTCCCTCTGACAGAGCCTACCCAAATGAGAAGGAACCAGAAAACCAGCTCTGGTAATATGATAAAACAAGGTTCTTTAACACCTCCAAAAAATCACACTAGCTCACCAGCAATGGACCCAAACCAAGAAGAAATCCCTGATTTACCTGAAAAATAATTCAGGAGGTTGGTTATTAAGCTAATCGGGGAGGCACCAGAGAATGGTGAAGCCCAATGTAAGGACATCCAAAAAATGATACAAGAAGTGAAGGGAGAAATATTCAAGAAAATAGGTGGCATAAATAAAAAACAATCAAAACTTCAGGAAACAATAAACACACTTATAGAAATGCAAAATGCTCTGGAAAGTCTCAGCAATAGAATTGAACAAATAGAAGAAAGAAATTCAGAGCTCAAAGACAAGGTCATTGAATTATCCCCATCCAACAAAGACAGAGAAAAAGAATAAGAAAATACAAACAAAGCCTCCAAGAAGTCTGGGATTATATTAAACAATTAAACCTAAGAATAATTGGTTTTCCTGAGGAAGAAGAGGGATCTAAAAGTTTGGAAAACGTTTTGGGGGAATAATTGAAGAAAACTTCCCCGGCCTTGCTAGAGACCTGGACATTCAAATACAAGAAGCACAAAGAACATCTGGGAAATTCATCACAAAAAGATCATCACCTAGGCACATTGTCATCAGGTTATCTAAAGTTAAGACAAAGGAAAGAATCTTAAGAGCTGTGAGACAAAAGCACCAGGTAAACTATAAAGGAAAACCTATCAGATTAACAGCAGATGTCTTAGCAGATACCCTACAAGCTAGAAGGGATTGGGGTCTTATCTTCAGTCACCTCAAACAAAACAATTAACAGCCAAGAATTTTGCATCAAGTGAAACTAAGCTTCATATATGAAGGATAGATACAGTCTTTTTCAGACAAATGCTGAGAGAATTTGCCACTACCAAGCCACCACTACAAGAAATGCTAAAAGGAGCTCTAAATCTTGAAACAAATCCTGGAAACACATCAAAACAGAAACTCTTTAAAGCATAAATCTCACAGGACCTATAAAACAAAAATACAAATTAAAAAAACAAAAACAAAAAACAAAAAAACCAATGTATACAGGCAACAAATAGCACAACGAATGGAATGGTACCTTACATGTCAATACTAACATTGAATGTAAATGGCCTAAATGCTCCCCTTAAAAGATACAGAATTGTGGAATGGATAATAATTCACCAACCAACTATCTGCTGCCTTCAAGAGACTCACCCAACACATAAGGACTTGCACAAACTTAAGGTAAAGGGGTGGAAAAAGACATTTCAGGCAAATGGACACCAAAACTGAGCAGGAGTAGCTATTCTTATATCAGTCAAATCAGACTTTAAAGCAACAGCAGCTAAAAAAGACAAAGAGGGACATTACATATTGATAAAAGGCCTTGTCCAACAGGAAAACATCACAATCCCAAGCATATATGCACCTAACACTGGAGTTCCCAAATTTATATAACAATTACTAATAGACCTGAGAAATGAGATAGACAGCAACACAATAATAGTGGGGGACTTCAATATTCCACTGACAGCACTAGACAGATCATCAGGACAGAAAGTCAATAGAGAAATAATGGATTTAAACTATACTCTGGAACCAATGGACTTAATAGATATATCTATCCACCAACCACTGATTATACATTCCATTCAACATTGCATGGAACTTTCTCCAAGACAGACCATATGATAGGCCACAAAATGAGCCTCAATAAACTTAAGAAAATTGAAATTATATCAAGCACTCTTTCAGACCACAGTGGAATAAAACTGGAAATCAACTCCAAAAGGAACCTTCAAAACCATGCAATTAATATATGCAATATTAAATATTTTATACAATATTTAATACATGGAAATTAAATAACCTGATCCTGAATGATCATTCAGTCAAAAATGAAAGAAAAATGGAATTAAACAACTCTTCAAACTTAATGACAATAGTGACACAACCTATCAAAAACCTCTGGGACACAGCAAAGGCAGTGCTAAGAGGAAAGTTCATAGCCTTAAATGCCTACATCAAAAAGTCTGAAAGAACACAAACAGACAATCTAAGGTCACACCTCAAGGAACTAGAGAAACAAGAAAAAGGCAAACCCAAACCCAGCAGAAGAAAGGAAATAACCAAGATCAGAACAGAGCTAAATGAAATTGAAACAAAAAAAAAATACAAAAGATAAATGAAACAAAAAGTTGGTTCTTTGAAAAGATGAATAAAATTGATAGACCATTAGCAAGATTAACCAAGAAAATAAGAGAGAAAATCCAAATAAGCTCAATAAGAAATGAAACAAGAGATGTTACAAGTGACACCACAGAAATGCAAAAGATCATTCAAGTCTACTGTGAACACCTTTATACACACAAACTAGAAAATCTAGAAGAGATGGATAAATTCCTGGAAAGATACAACCCTCTTAGCTTAAATCAGGAATAATTAGATATCCTGAACAACCAGTAACAAGCAGAGAGATTGAAATGGTAATTAAAAAATTACCACCAACAAAAAAAGTTCAGGACCAGACAAATTCACAGCAGAATTCTACCAGACATTCAAAGAATTGGTACCAATCTTATTGACACTATTCCACAAGATAGAGAAAGAGGGAACCCTCCCTAAATCATTCTATGAAGCCAGTATCACCCTAATACTGTCAGAGGCATCTGAACCAAAGCGACACCATCTTGAGTGAGGGCTAGGAAAATGAGGCTGGGCCTTGCTGGGCTGCATTCTCAGAAAGTCAGGCATTCCTAGCCTCCAGATGTTTATAGTTAAGGGAACAAATTAATAATGTTTACTAAACAGACCCAGACTTGGGGGTGTCCAGCTATCCTAATATCTGGAGAATGAAGGCATTCCTAATTTTGCTTTGAAGACAATATTGATTCTTGCAAAATATAGTAATTAAGAAAATTAATCCTTTATCACAAACCCTTGTAGCAGAACACATCTCCCCATATATACAAGCATTGTACCTAAGGTGCACGCGTTCCTTCTCTTACTTTCAGGAATGTCCTACACTGTCTATGGAGTAGCTGTACTTTCACCACTTTATTTTCTTAATAAACTTGTTTTTACTTTGCGTTGCAGACTTGCCCTGACTTCTTTCTTGTGCAATATCCGAAAACCCTCTCTTGGGGCCTGGATCAGGACCCCTTTCCTATAACATCTTTCTGGCGACAACAGAGGGACAATGGTGTGGAATCCCCCTTCCCAAATGCTACTTTTAGGTAAGTATTGGGGTCCTGTAACACATTTCTGGCAAACCATGGAAAGGACAAGACTGAAGAAACTCGCCAACCCAAAGGATATAGACTGTAGCACTGATTGGACGACTCTGAGCAAGTGGTGGGGTACCTGGGTAAAGAATCGGATGGGATTAGAGGCCCAACTGGGTGAGTTAGAGTCTCTCCCAAGCCAGAGTGGGTTAGAGGCCCCTCTTAGTGAAAGGCAAGGACGCTTGACCCACCTTGGGTGGGTTAAAGTCCCTTCCAAGATTTAGGGGGCTGGAGGCCCCTCTCAGTAAAGTCCCTCTCAGCTAAGAATGAGTTTGGCACTGCAGGCTATGCTCTTTGTATTAATCTTCCTTGTTCTTCTTGCTGCATCAATCAATTTCTCGGTTGCTGTCTGTTTCGCTGTCATTTTCAGAAGACTTTATTTAACGGGTCTTAGGGATTTTAACTTACTCTTTTCCTATGTGCCTCCTGATTTTTGTCTGTTTACTTGTGAAACATTGGGAGCAAAAACCATTGAAGGCTCTGTCTCTAAAATTGCTCATTGAGATTTGGTATTTAACAGTTATAAGCAATAAAATTAAACAGATGTGGTTATGTTTGGTTGCCGCTATGCTGACTAGGTGTGATCGAGAAGCACTAGGATGGAAATCAGGGGACTTTTCTCCTTGCTGTTTTGTTTTATTTTACACACTAAAAAAACTTCTTTCCTTTCTTGGATTCAGGCAAACTGGCTTTGCTTGTTCAATCCACACTGTCGCTATTTCCCAGAACCTGCTTGCTCTGGTCATTCCCATCTAAATCCTCTTCATTTCCTTTGCCTTATTTGACATTTTTGTCAAAGTCCATGTTGTGGTTTATCTGAGATTCATGGCTTGGCTCACTTATGTTATTTGGATAATGTGAATCATGTTTGATGAGAGGAAAGGAAGGAAAATAAGAAAAAGAGCTAGATATACTAGATGATTCTTTAATACACCCCTCCCCTCCCCGCCATTCAGTGGGCAGTTTTGGGTGGAGCAGACCCTCCTTCTCTCAGTTCTGATGGTTCAGAGCTGGTCCTTTCTCCCTCCAGTCCACCTGAAAGTTCAGTTGAGAACCTTTTGTCCCCTCTTCCTTACCTGTCTAGCCTACTCTATACCCACCACTCCCTGAGGAACTTAGCCCAGTGAGTACTACTCATAGTGAAGCCTACTATCAGCCTCCAAAGGGAAATCTTTGTCTATTTAGGGAGGTGGCAGATGGGGAAGAAGGCACTGTGAGAGTACATCTTCCCTTTTCTATGTCTGATTTGGCTCTATGTAAAGAGAAGTTTGGTCATTTCTCTGAAGATCCAGGAAAATTCATAGACGAGTTTGAGAAATTAACTCTGACCTATACTTTAACTTGGCAAGATCCGCATGTTTTGTGTTCTCTGTGTTGTACAGTGGAAGAGAAACAATGCATTTTGGGGACAGCTAGGACTCATGCAGATGAAGTATTGGCTCATAATCTGAACCATAATATATATCAGGCAGGAGGTATAGCAGTTCCAGATCAAGATCCAGAGTGGAATTATCAAAGGGGCAGTGAGGACTTGGGGAGGAGAATTATAAGGTCACTTGTTTGTAAGAAGGGATGAAGCAATGTATGAAAACTCCCATTAACTATGAAAAGGTTAAGGATGTTTCTCAGGGCAAAGATGAGAATACAGCTTTATTTCAAGGGCATTTAGTTGAGGCAATGAGGAAATATACTAACACTGATCTTGCTTCAAAGAAGGACAAACCCTCTGGGAGTGCATTTTATAACCCAGTCTGCCCCTGATATCCATAGGAAACTACAAAAACCAGCTATGGGTCCCCAAACTCCTATGGACAGCTTTTGGAGATGACATTTTTAGTTTTTAACAACAGGGACAAAGCAGAGGAAGCAGAAAGAGCAAGAAGGACCTCCCACAAGGTGCAGCTCTTGGCTGCAGCCTCAAACTTACCTCCCACGTGGGGCTGCCCTCCTGGCTGTTGGCCTGGACAAGGGAAGCTGAAAGGTGGGAAGCCCAAAGCTGGTAGTCTGAGTCACCATGCCTTGGGCATAAATCAGTGTGCACACTGTAAGAAAACTGGCCGTAGGAAGAAGGATTCCCCAGGGCTCGGAAGGGAGTCACTGGGACCTGAACCAATGATGGCCGAAATAGCTGGGCAAGCCCAAGAGTGATGGGGCCCGAGACCTTCCACTGAAGCTCCCATTGGACAACTAGCCATATCTCCAGAGAAGCCTTGGGTAACCCTTAATGTGGCAGGTAAGAATATTAACTCCTTTATGGACTGCTTACTCTGTTTTGACCCATTATAATGGGACTTTGTCACCCCAAAATGGTATAGTCATGGGGATAGATGGACAATCCCATAGACACCATTTTAAGAATCCTTTAAGCTGCTCATCAGGGACTTTGGTTTTTCTCCTGAATGCCCCATACCTTGTTGGGAAGGGATTTGTTAACTCAGCTGCAAACAGTAGTATCTTTCATAAATCACAAGGCAGACAGAAATTGCTCCTTCTCCTTTCCTATGAATAAATATCAGGCTTTGTTGCTAAACATCCTTATATAATTCTTAAATTATGCCAGACTGAACCCAGCTACCTATTTACCTGAACTGGCACCCTAGATCATTCTTGTATACAAATTATGGAGCTAGTTTACTCCAGCCATCTGGATTTAAACGATCAGCCTCTAGATAATCCTGAGGTAGAATGGTTTACAGATGGAAGTGGCTTCGTGCACCAGGAAAACTGGCAAGCTGGGGCTGTTGTCAGTCAACATGAGGTAATTGGATCTCAAGGCTTACAAGCTTCTACCTTAGCTCAAAAGGCAGAATTAATAGCTCTTATTAGAGCCCTGCAATTGGGAAAGGACCTAAGAATTAACATTTACACTGATTCTAAGTATGCCTTTCTGGTACTTCTGCTCATGCTGCTATCTGGAAGGAATGGGGACTCCTAACTGTTAAGGGTTCCCCTGCAAAACATTACTTAGAAATTCGGAGAATATTGGGTGCTGTTTTGCTGCCCAAGGAAGTAGCTATAACCCATTGTAGAGGTTATCAAAGAGGAGACTCTGGTGCGGCTAAGGGAAACTCCTTTGTAGATGCAACTGCTAACGCAGCAGCACTAAAGGAGCCAATAGGACTTATTGGCATGTTGGTGCCCTCAGCCACTGCATTGACAGACCCTAGATATACTAAAGAGGAACAAGAATGGGCTAAAGGTCAGGGTTTAATTAAAGATCCTCTGGCTGGCTTATCAATGACAACAAACTGTTATTACCAGGTGCTAATCAGTGGAAAACAAGCATTTGTGTGACTCTAGTCATTTGGGAAGATATTCCATTTCAATTAACTTTTTATAGGAAAAGACTTAAAACAGTAAAGCAGCTAACTCAGGCCTGTGAACTATGTGCCTGGAATAACCCAAATAACCAATCTTCACCTCCTCCTCTAGTAAGGCCTGTTCAGCACAGGGGAACGTACCCTGTTGAAGACTGGCAAATAGATTATACTCAAATGCCCCTATGTAAAGGGTTTAGGTATTTATTAGTATTTGTTGGCACCTTTTCTGGTTGGATCGAAGCTTTTCCTACCTGGTCTGAAAAGGCAATTGAGGTTTCTAAACTCCTGCTAAAGGAAATAATTCCTAGATTTGGTCTGCCTTAAGAGCTTGCAGAGTGATAATGGCCCATCTTTCACAGCGACAATTACCCAAAACATATCTTTAGCCCTAGGAATTCAGTACCACCTTCACTAAGCATGGAGACCACAGTCTTCAGGGAAAGTAGAAAGAGCTAATCAAACTCTAAAAATGACTCTTGCAAAACTATGCCAAGAAACATCAGAAACCTGGTTGTCTTTATTACCTGTAGTCTTATTACTGGTTTAAATAGCCTCTAAGGGAAATCTGCAGCTCAGTCCTTTTGAAATAATGTACGGCAGACCTTTCTTAACTACAGACTGCCTAATAGACATAGATACTTTCAAGTTACAGAATTATGTGATCAGCGTAGGACAAGTGCAAAACGCACTCCTTGAATATGGAAATCAAAGACTCCCTTCCCCCACTAAGGAAGAGAATCTTGTTACAACCCAGCCGGGAGACTGGGTCCTATTAAAAACTTGGAAGAAATGATCCCCAGCAGATCAACTGTCCCCCCAAATGGAAGGGATCCTATCAAGTTCTCCTTAGTACCCCAACTAAAGTTAAACTTCTGTGAATAAACAGCTGGGTCCGCTTATCTTAAATTAAATCTGTCTCTTATGAAGTCCCACAGGCCAGTGGAACACAAGAGACTAATCCTGTTTATTCCTGTGAGCCAATAAGTGACCTCTGACTCCTGTTCAGAAGAAATGAGAGGGATGAGTAACATAAAGATATGAATTGGCATTCTACTTTTGGGTGTAAGTTGGAATCATGCAGAGAGTAACTTATTTACTGAGTGGGCATAGACTTTAGCCTCTTTACATAATCAGACAAACTGTTGGATATGTGGACATTTTAACATACCAGCGGCCCAAGGGGGAACTTGCGTATGATCGAAACTGAATGTTTTGTGTATGTTCCAGACTATTCACATGACATTACTCAGGCTATGAAAGCTTTAGACACTCAGATCTCTGCCACCGACGTGCTATCAGTCAACCCTATATTGGCTTGGTTCCAACAACTGCCCAGTTCTTGGAAAGCTTTCCTGTTTAGTTTACTTGGAACGACTTTACTTATTTTGCTTTGCTGTTGTGGAATATATTGTGGCTGTACTCTTTGTGTAGAAATGCAAGACAAGCTCACTCAATGTTTTTTAAATTGAATACTTATTAATCTTCCAGATATCACCTTTTGTCGGAACTCGGAGTTGGTAATGACCTTCACCATACCACCACTCTGGGACTGAGCTTCTCTCTACCCTGATGCAAGAGACCCTAATAGGCAGGAATATGACCACCCCTATTCAGCCTGAAGAAGTTACAGAAGTTCTGCAACCCTTAGAAATGAGGGTTTTCTTGTAAAGGGAGGGGGGAGATATATCAGAGGCATTTGAACCAGAGCAACTCCATCTTGAGTGAGGGCTAGGAAAATGAGGCTGGGACTTGCTGGGCTGCATTCTCAGAAAGTCAGTCATTCCTAGCCTCTAGATGTTTACGGTTAAGGGAACAAATTAATAACGTTTACTAAACACACCCAGACTTGGGAGTGTCCAGATATCCCAATATCTGGAGAACAAAGGCATTCCTAATTTTGCTTTAAAGACAATAATATTGATTCTTGCAAAATATAGTAATTAAGAAAATTAATCCTTTATCACAAACCCTTGTAGTAAAACACATCTCCCCATATATACAAGCATTGTACCTAAGGTGGATGCGTTCCATCTCTTACTTTCAGGAATGTCCTACACTGTCTAAGGAGTAGCTGTACTTTCACCACTTTACTTTCTTAATAAACTTGTTTTTACTTTGCACCAAGGACTTGCACTGAATTCTTTCTTGCGTGAGATCCAAAAACCCTCTGTTCGGGTCTGGATTGGGATCCCTTTCCTATAACATCCTTCTGGCAACCATAGAAGGGACTATAGTGTGGAAACTCCCTTCCTAAATGCTGCTTTTGGGTAAGTGTTGGAGTCCTGTAACATATTTCTGGCTGTCACAGAACAGATTATAGTGCAGAAACCCTGACCCAAAGGCTACCTTTGAGTAAGTGCTGGGGTCCTTTAATAATATCAAAACCAGGAAAGGACATAACCAAAAAAGAAAACTACATTCCAATATTCCTGATGAACATAGATGCAAAAATCCTTAACAAAATGCTAGCTAACCGAATCCAACAACATATCAAAAAGATAATCCACCATGATCAAGTGGGTTTCATACCAGGGATGCAGGGATGGTTTAACATACATAAATCAATAAATGTGATACACCACATAAACAGAATTAAAAACAAAAATCACACGATCATCTCAATAGATGCAGAAAATGCATTCAACAAAACCCAGTTAATATTTATTATTAAAACTCTCAGCAAAATCAGCATACAAGGGACATATATCAGTAAAATAAAAGCCATCTATGACAAACCCACACCCAACATAATACTGAATAGGGAAAAGTTGAAAGCATTCCCTCTGAGAACTGGAACAAAATAAGAATGCCCACTCTCACCCCTCTTCTTCAACATATTACTGGAAGTCCTAGCCAGAGCAATCAGGCAAGAGGAAGAAATAAGGGGCATCCAAATCAGTAAAAAGGAAGTCAAACTGTCACTGTTTGCCGATGATATGATTGCTTACCTAGAAAACCCTAAAGACTCCTCTAGAAAGCTCCTAGAACTGATGAAAGAATTCAGCAAATTTCTGGATACAAAATTAATGCACACAAACCAGTAGCTCTTCTATATACCAATAGCGACCAAGCTGAAAATCAAATCAAGAACTCAACCCCTTTTACAATAGCTGCAAAACAAAAGTAGGAATATACCTAACCAAGGAGATGAAGACCTCTACAAGGAAAACTACAAAACACTGCTGAAAGAACTTATAGATGACACAAACAAATGGAAACACATCCCACGCTCATGGATGGGGAGAATCAATTTTGTGAAAATGACCATATTGCCAAAGCAGTCTACAAATTCAACACAATTCCCATCAAAATACCACCATCATTCTTCACAGAATTAGAAAAAACAATTCTAAAATTCATGTGGAACCAAAAAAGAGCCCATATAGCAAAAGCAAGACTAAGAAAAAAAAATCTGGAGGCATCACACTACCTGATTTCAAACTATACTATATAAGACCATAGTCACCAAAACAGCATGGTGCCTATACAAATAGGCACATAGACCAATGGAACAGAACAGAGAATCCAGAAATAAACCCAAATGCTTACAGCCAACTGATCTTCGACAAAGCAAACAAAAACATAAAGCGGGGAAAGGACACTGTTTTCAACAAAGAGTGCTGGGGTAATTGGCTAGCCACATGTAGGAGAATAAAACTGGATCCTCATTTCTCACCTTATACAAAACTCAACTCAAGATGGATTAAGGACTTCAATCTAAGACCTGAAACTATAAAAATTCTAGAAGATAACATTGGAAAAACTCTTCTAAACATTGGTTTAGGTAAGGATTTCATGACCAAGAACCCAAAAGCAAATGCAATAAAAACAAAGAAAAATTGCAGGGACTAAAACTAAAGAGCTTTTGCATGGCAAAAGGAATAGTCAGTTGAGTAATTACAGATAACCTACAGAGTGGGAAAGAATCTTCACAATCTATCCATCTGACAATGGACTAATATCTAGAATCTACAATGAACTCAAACAAATCAACAAGGAAAAAAACAAAAAATCCCATCAAAACGTGGGCTAAGGGCAAGAATAGACAGTTCTCAAAGGAATACATACCAATAGCCAACAAACATATAAGAAAACACTCAACATCATTAATGATCAGGGGAATGCAAATCAAAACCACAATGAGATACCACTTCACACTCATTAGGATGGCTATTATCAAAAAACAAAACAAAACAAAACAAAACAAGTGTTGGCCTGGATGTGGATAAATTGGAGCACTGTGCATTGCTGATGGAAATGTAAAATGGGGCAGCCACTGTGGAAAACAGCATGCAGTTACTAAAAAAAAAAATTAAACATAGAATTACTACTTAATCCAGCAAGTCTACTTCTGGATATATCTACATATCAATTGAAAGCAGGGAGTAAGACAGATATTTGTACTCCCGTGTTCACAGTAGCATTATTTACAATAGCCAAAAGGTGGAAACAACCCAGGTGTTCATCAATGGATAAACGGATAAACAAATATGGTATACACATAATTAATGGCACTGAAATACCTTCAGCCATAAAAGAAAGGAAATTCTGACATGCTCTATATAATATGGAGAAGCCTTGAAAATGTTATGCAAAGTAAAATAAGCTAGACACAGAAGGAAAAATATTGCATGACTCCACTTATATGAAGTATATAGAATAGGCACCTCATAGAGACGAACATAGGTTAGAGGTCACAGGGGCTGGGGGCTGGGGAGTTATTTTTTACTGGGTACAGAGTTTCTGTTTGGGTGATTTTAAAAGTTTTGGAAATAGTGGTAACGGTTGTACAACATTGTAGTGTAATTAATAGCACGGAATTATACACTTAAATATGGTAAAATGGCAATAATCACTGATCATACTTATATCATATTGATCATATATATTTCACCACAATTAAAAAATAGTAAAAGGAAACCCTACCCACAAAAAACATAAATGATTAAAGCATTTTAAAATATGATAGTAAGTATTTATCTGATCTTTAAATGGGAAAGGTAATTCAAAGGATAAATCCAATAAGAAACTCATAAATGAAAATATTAATAGAAATTTTCCAAACAGGAATTAAAATCCCTTTAATTTCCAAAAGGGTGTATAAACAAAATAAAGATGCATCCAGAAAGACATTTAATAATTATAACATTTGACAAAAGGTTAACCCTTAAAATATAGTATCATATAATTTAATAAAAATCACACCATGCCCCACAAAAATTCATGGGCAAAAGCAAAATATGATAATTCACCAAAGAGAAATACTTTTATTTAATAAATATTTTATGCTTTTCAGCCTCATTGGTAAAAAAAATAATAATTTTTAAAATGAAATATTTCTTCCCAATTATCATGAGAATATACAGGACTGGTGAAAGATTATAAATTTCTCCAACAATTTTTGAATGCCTTTTTAATAGTATGTACCAAAGAATGTTTGTATTTTTAAAAATAATAATTTCACTTCTAGGAACTTAGCCTAAGAAATGTTTCCCTGACTGCAGTATATAATTAAGAACTATATTCATTTTGCATTATTTAAAATTGTGAACAATTGGTAACAGAATGAACAATAGGGGAATATTTTGGAAAACCACATTTCATCATGTTAAGGAGAAAAGCCAGAAGATAAAGTTGGATATAATGTAGGATCACAATTAACTAAGTGTGCATGAAAATACGCCAACAATTTTACAGCTATTGGTGATACTTTGGCCCCTTTTTTCTTTTTTGTACTTCTCAATTTTTCTATAATTAACTGTCACTTTTGTAATGAAGAAGAGAACTTAACCAATGGTATTGTATAAGATAATGACTTAGAAAATCTGAAAGAGTACTATTTATTTTGATTCTTTGGAGGCAAATAAAGTAAAAAAAATCTTCTTTCTAATTAAGTCAAAATGATTTGGGAACAAAATGAAATCCTGATAGAATAAGAGGGCATGAAAATGTCTATTTCAAGAGACCTGGCTTCTGGCTTTTCTAGAATCATGTGTAGGCAACAATTATTACTGTTATTCCTGCAGACTCAGTAGTTTAGTCTCAAAATATGTGATCTGATCTTATTTGTTTGGGTTCCATATTTATGCAACAAATATTAACTGAGCCCCTACTCTGTATCTTAGACTGTTACAGAGGGAAAAAAAAGAAAGTTTGTTAATAACAGCTGCTGCTTATTGAGTACCTACATGAATGTTGGAGGTGTTACAACTCTACAAGGTGGAACTATGATTCCCTCTTTACCAAGGAGGTAACTAAAGACCAGAGAGGAACCTGCTCCAGTTCCTTTATTGCTTCCATAGCAATAAAGTAATGGATGTGGTTTTTAACCCATCCCACAATCTTTCAGTTGCTCCATGCCATCATGCTTCCAAAATAGTGAGTGATGGCATTCCATTACAGAACATAGATACATCTTGCCATGAGCAGTCTTACGGCCCCAGGCTTGGCTGTGCTCTCTCCCCTGGCATACTCTCCTGTGCTATGTGCCCCTCCCACCTCTGAAGTGCAAATGTGCCAGCTGGACAAAACACCTAGATCCCCAAGAAAGGTGCGGAGCAGGCAGCTCTCCCAATGCATGCTGGTCTGACAGGTTTGCTTTGGTGCCCAGATCCTATCGAGGTCTTGAACCTGTCCTGAGGGAGAGTTGTTGACAGAAAGGTGTAGAGGGATAACATATTTGTCAGCAAAATCACTAAGGGGTAAGCAGAGCTCTGCTGGCAGCCGAGTTTCTGTGGGATAAAGAGACACATGCCCTTAGTTGGTTATGCACACAAAGCAACCAATAGGTCCAGGCTTTCTGGCTCTCCTTCAGCTTAATCAGACAGAAAATCACTGAGGTATTAAAACATTTTGGAGAAACTCAAACAACTCAGCCCTCAGATGCCTCATCTTGTAAAGTTTGCACGCTGAGCCAGAACTAAATAATTTCCAAGGTTTCCTACAGTTCAAGGAGCTTGTGATTTGGTTTGCACAAGGCTTGGAAAATCATTTGTCATTTGATATTAAATTAAAATCTAAGATAATACTATATTCCTAGAATGGTCCCAAATAGATTTAAAATAATTACATTTTCATAGGAAAAAGGATGGGAGAGATTTCTAAAAATATTTATAACGTGTGATCATAGGTGATGTAAATTTTTTGCTTATTTCTCTTATGGGTCTTGTTAAATATTAAATGTCTATATTATTTAATTATTAAATGTGTATATTGTTTAATTATTAAATGTTTATATTGTTTAAGCAGTTACTTGCAGCTGAATGTAACCTAACTAATAGAAGAGATTATTTTAGAGTGTTTGGGGAAGGGTCTCTGAGCAGGTGACATTTAACTGATGTGAAGAAGTGAGCCATGTGAAAGAATAGGGAAGGACATTCTTGGCGAATGGAACAAGAACAAATTGGTTTGTTCCAGGACAGCAAGAAGGAAGACTAATGTGTCTGGGGCACAGGGAGGTGGGGGATGAGGTCACCAAAGGGGGCAAGGCAGATAGCGAGAGTGAGTATGGGTTAAGAACCAGGGCTGGAGAGGGAGGCATGGACTAGACCACAAAAGCCTTGGAGTTGTACCATGTTCTGTGATTCCAGGTACAATGGTAAGTAAGCCATGGTTGGGCTTCGAGTATAGTGACATGTTCTGATTTTTGGTTTAGAAAGCAAACTGCTGAAGGCAGAGAGATCAGTTAGGAGCTATGGCTGTAGTCCCTGTGTAAGATGATGGTGGCTTGGAGAGGGTGTCAGCCATGGGGGTGACAAGAAGCAGTCAGGCTTTGTTGATGGATTGGATATGGGGTGTGAGAAGTACAGAGGAGTGAAAAATGACTCCCAGGTTTTTTGTCTGAGCCACTGGGTGGATGGTTGTGCCATATTCCAAGATGGTAAGACTGCAGGAAGAAGGAGCTTAGGATGGGTTAAAAAGAAAGTTTTGCTTGGACATATTGAGTTTTAAATGCTTATTTGGCAACCACATTGAGATGCTAAGGAGATAACTGATGGCTGCATCTGGAACTTAGGGAAGACGTATGAGGCAGAAATATACATATGGGTGTCATCAGCATAGAAATGGTGTTTGGAATCAAGGGACAGAGATCGCCAAGAGAAGGAGGTAGAGAGGGAAGAGAAGAGCCCAAGGCTGAGCCTCAGGTACCTTAACACTTAGAAGTGCAGAAGGAGGAGCCTGGAGAAGGGGCTGTGAAGAAGTGGTCAGTAGGGTAGGGAGAACGAGGAGGGTGTGGGGTCTTAGAAACATGTGAAGAAAGTGTTTTCAGGAGGTGGAAGTAACCAACTATTCCAAATGTTGCTCAAAGTTTGAGTAAGACAAAGATATGGCATTGTCCATTGGATTTGGAAAAATGGAGATCCATTATGACCTCAAAGAGTGTGCTCAGCGGCATTGATTAAAGAGAAGAAGAGAAGTGAATCAATGGAGTTGTCAAAACATGTGCCTTTGTTATGAGTGCACATGGGGGAATGGTACAGTATGTAGAGAAGAACGTAGAGTCCTGGGAGGAGCTTTTGAAGACAGAGAAACCGGAACATGTTTGCATGCTGCTGAGGATAGTCCAAGAAGAAATCCATGATGTAGGAGAGAGAATTACAGGGAAGAATCCCTGGGAAGAGGTAGAGGAGATGGTGTCTGGGCAAGAGTGGTGAGCTAAATTTGGATAGAAGATGGGTCAATTTATGTATGGAGCTGGAGGGAAGGAGGCTGCATGGAGACAGATGCAGCTGGGCTGGGAAGTTAGTGGTGGGAATATGAGGCTGTTGTCCTCCCTCCTTTTTTCGAGACAGGGTCTCACTCTGTCTCCTAGGTTGGAGTGCAGTGGTATGATCATAACTCACTGTAGCCTTGAACTCCTGGGCTCAAGCAATCCTCTGACCTCAGCCTCCTGAATAGGTGGGACTACAGGTGTACACCACCATGCCCAGCTAATTTATTTTTATTTTTTAGTAGAGACAAGGTCTCTCTATGTTGTCCAGGCTGGTCTTGAACTCCTGGGCTCTCGCCTTGGCCTCTCAAAGTGCTGAGATTACAAACGTGAGCCACCTTGCACAGCCAGTTCTCCATTCTTCTGATTGATTTTGCTCTCTCTGTGAAATAAGAAACAAAGCCATTGTATTGGAGTGGGAAAGTGAATGAACTAGGTTGGGCAGTTTTCAAACTTTTTGGTCTCAGGACCCCATTACTCTCTTAAAAATTGAGGACCTCAAGGAGTTTTTATTTGTATGGGTTATCTCTATCCAAATATACTGTTTTTTTAACTGAAAAAAATTAAATTTAATTATACATTTTTAAAGTAAGAGTACTAACCCCATTACATATTAGCATGACTCATTGTATTAAAAAATAACCATTATCCAAAACAAAAAAATAGTGAGTGTGGTAAGAACCAGGGCTGGGAAGTGAGTGAAGTGGCAGTTTTACCTTTCTTTCCCAAATTATTTTAATGTCTGGCTTAATAGAAGATAGCTGGATTCTCATAACTGCTTCTGCATTCGATCTGCTAAGATGACGTACTTCCTGTAGCCTCTGGGAAACTGCACTGTACAGTTGTGAGAAAAGGAGAATGGAAAAAATAACTTCTTGATATTACTATGAATATTTTTAGACCACACAGGCCCCTGAAAGGGTCTCAGGCACCCCATTCACACTTGGAGAAATGCTGGGCAAAGGAAAGATGGTAAGATTGCTTGGCAGAGCCTGGGCTCAAATTCAGGTTTGTCTGATTCCAAGTTCATGGAAGATTATCAGAACAGTGAGCCTGGGTTGACCAGCAGCCTCAAATAAGGAAACACGGTTTTCAACTCAGCCAGTAAGTTAATGCTGAAATGCTGTGGTTCAAACACCTCTTGTGGTACAAAAACCAAGAGGTATCAGTTTAACCAGGAATATTTCAAAGGCTAAAATTTTCCTGAAGTTTCTATAATCTCAGGAAAGGAGAACCCTGAAGGGTGGGCATAGTACTGGCTCAGCTAGCACTGTCTGGGGCTTAGAGCTGTACTTTGTGTTTCCAGCTGCAGTTTCTGATTTCTTTTGGTTCTATTCTATTTAACCATTCTCGGAAGGTCCACTGGATAGCAAGCCCTGTGGGAGAAGCTTGTATGTGGCTGCTCACTCCTTACACGCTGTAGGCAATGGGGAAACATTTTTTGAGCAGATTGACCCTAAGGAGACAAACATGCATGGGTAGCCCCATTCCATCTCTTCAAAGGGCTCCCTTGCACTCAGCAGACCCCTGCTGCAACCAGGGGTGTAGAGGAGTGTCTGAGGACGTGAGAGCAATGCTTCTGCTGACCTTCTCTTGGAAGCTCCTACCTACCCAATACGATGTCCTGGGGTATCTAAGCCACCTTGAGTTTCCTTTAAGTGTTATCAACAGTCACCTTCATGTTCACGTCTGGGGTCAGGATTGCAGCTGCAGGCGCAGCTTAACTTGGGAGCTCACTTTGCATTACAGCAGGAAAGATGTTGATAAACCCTCAATCTTCATTTCCCACACGCACTTCACTACCGTTGGTGTATTGCTTCTATCAATTCTACTGGAAGGTAGGGAGCAGAATATCCACCCCAAAGGGAGAAAACACTACAAATGCGGATTTGGGATGATGAAAAAAAGCTCCAGCGAGGGTAGAATTAGGGTCTAGCTCCACCCTTTGTGCAACAGTGTCATGTGACCTCCACAAATACTGGGACTCATTTTAAAATGATGTGCTCACCCCCGACCCTTTCTGCTGTGTATTTACTGACTTCCTTTGTCGTCAGTGATTCAGATCTGGGTGTTTACTTCATGAGCTCAGCCAGTAACCTTGAAGAACTTGAGTTTCCTCTACTAACCTTTTAACCAAAATTCCTTTTTCCTTCTCCAGGCTGTTTCCCATATAAGGTTCATGACCCCCAGTGAGGATGAAACTGCCTGCAAGGTTTGTCTTCTCTCCTGTTCACTGGTTACTCAACCGGGCTGATTCACGGGCTTCTCAAAGGAGCTTGTTTATCAGAAGCTTGTCTAAGACACCATGTCTTCCAGAAAATCTCACCTGAGTCACCAACAGATTCCTCTAAGAATCTGTAAGCCACTCCTGACCAGCAGGAAATCCCAACAGAGGCAAAGAATAGCAAATTAAATATTTCGTCAAGAAAAAATGAGAGGCTGGGTGCGGTGGCTCATGCCTATATCCCAGCACTTTAGGAGGCCTAAGCGGGCGGATCATTTGAGGTCAGGAGTTTGAAACCAGCCCGGCCAACATGGTGAAACCCTGTCTCTACTAAAAATACAAAAACAATTAGCTGGGCATGGTGGTGGGTGCTTGTAATCCCAGCTACTGGGGGAGGCTGAGGCAGGAGAATCACTGAAACCCAGGAGACAGAAGTTGCTGTGAGCCGAGACCACACCACTGCACTCCAGCCTGGGTGAGAGTGAGACTGTCTCAAAAAAAAAAAAAAAAAAAAAGCAAGAAAGCTCCCATTTAGATCACTCGGACAAAAGATTTCTTTTTGTGCCAAAATGTTCCACTAGGCTTCCAGTTTTCACCACATAACTTGACAGTCATGCAAGACTTAAGTGTATTTTCATCTATCCTTTCTCTTTCATTTATTTCTGTTTAATAAGCTCTGTCCATTGATTCTAGTTATTACATTATATATCTTTTTAATCACTTACCTGCAGTGAGCATCTTTCCATGTTGGTAAATACCGGTGCTACTACTGTTACTACTGAGTACTTACTCCATGTCAAATCCTCTGCCAAGCATTTTCAAGCATTGTCTCATTGCCTTCTTGCCACAACCCTATGAAGAGGCCATGACTGTCCTCATCCAATGGAGGAGGAAGCTAAGGCTGAGAGCAATTAACACAGCTGTGAGTGAACAGGTAGGATTTAAAGCCAGGCAGTATGATTCCGGAGCCTACGCTTTTAATCACTGTTATTTTACTCTCCTCCACTCCCCAAATATACTGCATTTTTTGTGTGTGATTGTATTGTATTATTCTGTTCTAGATGTACTATGATTGATTTCACCCATGCTGTAATTACACTTCGGTTGGTTTTAGTTTTCACTACTACAAATGGTGTTGCAACGAACGTCTTTGTGGGCAAATCTTTACAGGTCATGAATGACCCTTTCCTTAGGACACATATTGCCAAGCTGATCTCCACAAAGGTAGTACATGCCCATCATATTGTACAAAAGTACCCTTTGCCCTCCACCCTTGACACTGGGTTGCATCTATTTTTTAATTATTGCTGTTAGGATAGAAGAACAAGGCTGACACATCGTTGTTTCAGTTTGTAAGCTAGAACACTTCATTGCACATTAGCTGTATTCCTTAGGTGTATTTCTTGTTCATGTCCTTTGCCCTCTGAGGTTTGTCTCTTTATCACAGATTTGAGAACTTTTTGTATATGTCTTATATTTTTAGAATTAATAAATTTAGGGCATAAATCCAATAGAAAGAAAAACAGACTCATTCTGTGTTTTGCATAGCATCTTACCTCCTATCCTTCCTCCATATTGACAGTAAAGCATAAGAAATTATTCCTGTGCCCAGAGGTTGAAAGCAGGTCCATTTTAACAAAGTCACTTGGAAGCATCCCCTTTCTCCAAAAGAAGCTCCCAGCTTCTCCTCCTGCTCTTCGGTCTCAGAGGAAGGGAAGATGTTGGAGAGGAGCATAAAAACTTACTTTGGGCCAGGCGCGGTGGCTCACGCCTGTAATCCCAGCACTTTGGGAGGCCGAGAAGGGCAGATCATGAGGTCAGGAGATCGAGACTATCCTGGCTAACACAGTGAAACCTTGTCTCTACTAAAAATACAAAAAATTAGCCAGGTGTGGTGGCGGGTGCCTGTAGTCCCAGCTACTTGGGAGGCTGAGGCAGGAGAATGGCATGAACTCGGGAGGCGGAACTTACAGTGAGCCGAGATGGCACCACTGCACTCCAGCCTGGGCGACAGAGTGAGACTTTGTCTCAAAAACAAAAACAAAAACAACAAAATAAAACAAAACAAAAACTTACTCTGTAGGGGCCACATAATCAGACAACTGGCTTGAGCAGGCCCTATGCCATCTTTTATTGATAATGATGAATCGGAGTGGCCAGGCCTGGTATGTGAGTTTTGGATGTGATCCTAAGTGGAGTTGTCTTGTTTATACTTGTTTTCCCTTTGTTATTATTTTGGCATTATCATGGATAATTCCATACTTCTAGGGTGTAATTCCAGTGTAATTAAATTTGAACAGCCCAATATCACACAATTGATTACATACAGCATTTATTTCTAAGTATTTCAGGGCTACGAGTGTGACCAATGCCTGGGGGTGTTGAGAGCTAATTCAGGTGCCACCCTGCTGGTCTGATGGCTCAAGAGGGCTGGTCACACACAAACCATGGGGTTCATGGGATGTAGATCTTCAGAGCTGGTGGGTTGGGTGGGACCAATGGTTTGGTGCCTGAATCTCAGGCCTCTCTTGGAAGGCTGGCCTCTCCACCCATGCCCCAGAGATCCCATAGGTCCCTATTGTTCTGTCCACAGTCTCACAGACCCTTGATCCCACCCGCCACAAGAAGGGTCCTCAGGAATCAGGCTCGACATGGAGTGTAGTGTGCAGGCTGTATATGAAGCAGCACCCTTGTAGAAGGGGAGGGAAGGAGGCAGGAGAGGGCAGAGAGAGAAGTGGAGCTGTGATTCCCATCCAAGGACACCCTTGGCCAGCTCCATAGGGAGATCTGCAGCAGGACGGCCCTTTCGAGTTGGCCTGAGTTGGTCAAGATAGCCAGCTCTCCACTCCCATAACAATCAGCTGTGGGACCTGGGACCACCTGGGAAGGGGTTTCATTGTGGGTGGGGCACTCTCTGACCCAGACCCTGAGGCTCTGATAGTTGGAGGCCCCTGGAGGCAGTGCTTTCCCCAGCAGGGCTGCAAGCGTGGAAGGAGATGGGGTCAGCATGCCTTGCTGTCCACCACACCCCTCCTTTCTCTGCTTCTCCTGCGCTACTAGGTCTTCTTCCTCCAGGCTGTCTGCATCTCAGAGTCTTTTCTTGACACTTGCTCTCATTCCTTCCTTCTGCTTCTAGGTATGCCTCTGTTTTGATATCATCACAGCCCCTTCCAGTGTGATGTGTCCTTCCACTCTACTGAAAATATTCCCCTAAGTCGCCAAAAGTCCAGGTACCCAGCTTGTCTCCCCTGACCCACCTCTGACTTCAGCTGCAGCTGGGAGACCATCCCTGGCATCTTAAGGCATCTGGATTGGTGATGGGCAAAATGCCTTTTGCCAAGTCACTGGCTGAATGTGTAGGTGCTGCCAGCCTTGCAGGGGGTTGAGGATGGCTTTGTCCTGCCCTGATATTCCACAGGTGAACACTTGATCCTAACCTCTCCTGGCCTCACTCAGGTGTTCACTAGGGACAGAGAGCAATGCCAGGACACAGTTTTGTCCTACTGATGTAACCAGGTCACTGCCCCAAGCAGAGGGTGGCCATGGTCATGAGGAAAGAGCAAAGGGAAGCCTGGGGTGCCGGGGAGTTGGGGTCAGGGAGCGGGTGGCCTAGAACTCATCCAAGGTTTTGGACTGCAAGACCATGTGTGAGACGCGGCTCCAACTACCTGGCCTGTGCCCCACTGTCCCATGGGATTCAGCTGCAAAACACAAATCCAAAAATAATACAAGAATTTCAAGATGGCAAATGCAGAACGATAAGCCCCAAGCACGAGTTCCTCTTGCAGCTTCCAGCTCTGCCAACTCGTTTCAGTCCCAGTCTCAGGTTTCTGGGTGCCAGGAGGGCAGTTCTGCCTGCATCTCCGTCATCTCGCAGATTCGACAGGCCCAAAGTCAAATTTCATATGCATCTCTGAACTAGTGTTACCCCCCAAAACCTGGGGTTTGTTTGCCTGGTGAGTAACAAACAACTCTCCACGAGAATTCAGGTTTTGATCAGGACTTTTATTCCTAACGTAAGGAGAGCACAGGAATACTTTCCAAAGGCGTGCTTCCCCAAGGGAAAGCGACAGGAGGGCTTTATGGGGCGATGGTGAGGGGAGAGGATGCGTCATGGCACGTGGAGGAGGGGTCCCAGTGGCACAGAGGCAGCGAGTCATCACGCCAGCATGTAGGTCGCATGTTACGGTAATGAAGCTGTGGCTCCTCCCAGGGTGGAGACGCTAGCATGGTCATGTGGAAAGTTCACTTGGGCCTGTCTGTAAGTTGCTGAGGTCTGTCAGGAGCTGGTTCCAATGACTAGGTGACCTCATTCCACTCAAGGTTTGGGAGAAAACCAGCTGCAGGCCAGGCGCGGTGGCTCACGCCTGTAATCCCAGCACTTTGCGGGGCCGAGGCGGGCGGATCACGAGGTCAGGAGATCAAGACCATCTTGACTAACACGGTGAAAACCTGTTTCTACTAAAAATACAAAAAATTAGCCGGGCGCGGTGGTGGGCGCCTGTAATCCCAGCTACTCAGGAGGCTGAGGCAGGAGAATGGCGTGAACCCAGGAGGCGGAGCTTGCAGTGAGGCGAGAGAGCGCCACTGCAGTCCGGCCTGGGCGAAAGAGCGAGACTCCGTCTCAAAAAAAAAAAAAAAAAAAAAAAGAAAAAAAAGAAAAGAAAACCAGCTGCAAGGCAGGAGGCTGTAAAACAGGCCGATTGCTTAAGTCAATTAAATTTCTATGGTCCCTGGAGACCCTCCCCATCTGCTTACATTAGCACCCTACTGTCAAAGGTACCCCCATTCACCCAGGACAGGTTTTAAACTGGGGAATCATCTGTGTTTTATTTTTCAGAAGAGAGTTATTGATAAGCACAAGGTCAGTCTATCGGGTTTCCAACCTCCTTCCTACATTCACACACACACACACTACAGCCCCCCCCCCCACATATACATACACAAATTCACACCAACACACACATTTACACACTCCCACATGCATACACACTCCCACACATACATGCACTCACACACATTTACACACACACACATGCACACACATCTACACACACACATGCACATATACAGCCCCCCCACACTTGCACATTCACACATTCTCTCACACACACACTCACACTCACACCTCCCTTTGATTCTGTGGGTCCTGGCATAAGCCAGAACTTGACTCCTATCTTTGTGAATGTGGCCTGAAGCAGGATGGACTCAGAACACACTTTTTTTTTTTTTTTTAAAGACAGAGTCTCTCTCTTTCTCTGTTGTACAATGGCACAATCATGGCTCACTGCGGCCTTTACTTTTTGGGCTCAAGTGATCCTCCCACCTCAGCCTCCTGAGTTGCTGTGACTACAGGCATGTGCTGCCATACTTGCCTATTTTTTTTTTTTTTTGTAGGGCTGAGATCTCACTATGTTTCCCAGCCTGGTCTCAAATTCCTGGGCTCAAATGATCCTCCAGCCTCAGCCTCCCACAGTGCTGGGGATTACGGGCATGAGCCACCGTGCCCATCATGAGGACAATTTTGATGATGAGTGGCTTTTGCTCATGGTCACAAGGATAAATTCCACGTGCCTGGGAGTTATTTTTTATTTAACCTTTTTTAGGCTTTTAAAATATATTATCACTTGAACAGCATTAGGAATTATTGTAAAGTTATATTTGTATTGATGTAAATTACATTGTAAAGACTTTTTGAAGTGTGAGTTTTTGTTGGTGTGCACCCTTTTCTTTCTTTACTTTCTTCTCTTTTTTTCTTATAATAATTTTGTATCAGATTTGACTTCATTTTTTTGGTTCTTATTTTTCCATGAAATTACACTTTTGGAGCTTTTAAAAAGGAAGTATACTTTGAGAAGTTTTCTAATGTCATGGCTCCCAAGGGCTCTTCCCTTGTCGGTGTGAGTGTGAACAAGCCTGGCAGCTGGCATTGAGATCTTCTGGGTCTGTGCCTCTTCCACATTTCTCTGGACTTTTCCTTTCTGTTGTCTCTTCTGCACCTGCACTGTTCAGGTTGGATTCTGATCTCGGCAGTTTATTCTGAGAGAGTTTAAGGGGTCAGTTTTGACAGCATATTGTTTGCTCCGGCCACTCAGACCTTAACTAAGCACTGCGGCAAATGCCTCCTGGCTCTGAGGAGAAAACTGGGTTCAGGGCTTTCAGACACCCCCTCACCTCCCTCTCCTTCCCCTTGCACAGCCCATGCTGACCCTGTAGCTACTGGGCGGTTCATCTCTATAGGCTGGTATTTTTCGGCTTCTGGGGTTTTGGTTTCTCTGTTTTAATATTTCTGTGTGTTGTGAAGGGGGCGATGGGAAGTCTTCAAAAATCATGCCACCCTTGCCACTGCCTTCCAGTATCCCCTCTTTATACTCTGGGATCCTCTGCTGCCCTGAAGAAGAAAGGCCACTCAATACCGTAACATTTCAGAGACACCTTTATCATCTATTTTTATTTATTTATTTTGAGACAGGGTCTCACTCTGTCAGCCAGGCTGGAGGGCAGTGGCCCAATCATGACTGACTGTAGCTTCAACCTCCAGGACTCAGGTGATCCTCCCACCTCAGCCTCTCAAATAGTTAGGACTACAGGCAAGCACCACCATGGACGGCTAATTTGTTTGTAGAGACAGGTTTTCGTCATGTTGTCCAGACGGGTCTCAAACTCCTGGGCTCAAGTAATCCATGTGCTCCTTTGCTCACATTATTTGCTGCCTGTCCCAAGGAGAGCCTTTGAACCTCTCTGAGCCTTGGTTTCTTCATCAGTAGTGAGGCTCGCCCCTGCTACGTCACAGGATGGCTGTGAAAATGCGGTAAGTTATTGTCGAAGAAATCACATTCCAAAATGTACAACTCACAATGTAAGATCTTGCTATTATTGTCATTAGAGCTCATGATCAGTCTGAGTATCCATCTATGTTTAAGGCATAACTGAAGTACTAGGGACAATGTTTATGAATATATCACTGTCTTTGCTCTTTGTGGCTTCCCCCCAGTTGCCTCCAGGAAGAACAGGATCATTAGAAAAAGAATGCCGAGACAAGAATCTATGTCCAGCTTTTGAGATAGAAAGGAAGTCTTCTTTTTCTTTTTTGGTTCTCAACTTTAATATTGGAAGCTAGGCTTCGGGGAGAGACCAAATTGTTTTCTAATATCAAAAGCCCAACACTGTGGGCAATGTCAAGACATTTACTATGAGTCAGGAATAGAGGGAATCTCAAGACATGATGTAAGAGAAGCCCTTGACACATAGAAAAAAGATAAATGGATGAAGTACCTGCTGGACTTGGTACAATAGGAAAGGCACGTGGTCAGATGTGCACATGCTCTGGTTTTCTGGTTCTGAACCAAAATCCTGCAAAGGATATGTTGGATATTTTGAAGGGTTAAATGTAAAATCAGGGGGACTTACTGCCTTTGCTTGCTCTGAGACTTGGAAGGAGGAGCTCACTCACAGGGTGATGTGTGGACTCCATGAATGCAGGAAGGAATGGTGCCATGATAGAAGAAAGAGGTGGCCAGACAGATGAACCAGAGTTAGTATTCTCATCTCATGGTTCACATGTGGCACAGAAGGAGCCACATGACCAAGTGGGATGACAATGGCTTCAGTTATCTTTATTTAGCTGCCCTACAAACCATCTCAAAACTTAGTAGTATAAAAACAACAACCATATTTTTATGCTCAAGGATTCTGTGGGTCAGGAATCCAGAAAGGCCACTGTGGGAATGACTTGTCTTTGCTCCATAATGAGGTCTCGGTTAGGAAGATTCAAATTTCTGGGGGCTGGAATCATCTCAAACCACCTTTCCGTCATGGCTGGTGCTTGGACTGGAATGCCTGAAGAACGGGTCAGCTGAGCCTGTTGACTGGAGCACCCACATATGACCTTTCCATGTGGCTTGGGCTTCCTCTCAACAAGGCCGCTACAGGGCAGCTGACTTCTAACATGGCAGCTCACAGTTTTAACAGAGAGCATTCCAGTGAAACAAGGCAGAAACTTTCATGGTCTTTTATACCTTAGCTTCAGAGGTCATAAACCTTTACCTCAGCCATAATCTATTGGTCAAAGTATCCACAAGTCTTCCAGATTCAAAGAGAAAGTACAGAAACACCACTTCTCAATGGAAACCATGTTAAAAAATGTGCAGCTATGTTGTAACAATGTATCTAAGAGTGTGGTTTGAGAACCACATGGACAGGGGAAAATGCTAGCGCCTGAAAGCTCCAGGGAAGGTAACCAGGCTGAAGACCAATTAGGAGCCAGGAGGGCTCTGCAGTCATGGTGTCATGTAAGAGCCTTGGTGTTGTGACTCAATAAGAGAAACCATCTGACCCTTAGAGAGCTGAGAGAAGACCATGAGTTCTCCAGGTGCAGAGACTAGAAGAAATCACCAGCAAGGTTCCCTGGGATAGACTCACATGAGCCACACCTCAGCTAAATCAGCCTGCACACACTCAAAGACCAGACCCACTGCCCCTCAGCCACATCTCCACAAGGATAGACAGGAGTCCAGGGAGACCTGCCGCAACCTCCAGGGGGACTCTCAGCTGCCCCAGGCGACATCTTGGGAAGGAGGCAGGGTGCTGCAGTTTGAACATATTGAATGTTTCATGGATGGAGCCTCTTTTAAGTAGAAGGTAATTAATTAAACCAAAGAAGGCAAAAATACTGTGAATTAGCAACCTATGTCTCCCCACTGGGGATGGCGGGGCCCCAGAGAATGATGGAAGCAGTGATGGAAAGTAAGGAAGCTGCATTTTTCGGCTGGGCACGGTGGCTCACACCTGTAATCTCAGCACTCTGGGAGGCCGAGGCGGCAGATCATGAGGTCAGGAATTCAAGACCAGCCTGGCCAACATAATGCAACCCCATCTCTACTAAAAATACGAAAAATTAGCCGGGCGTGGTGGCAGGCACCTGTAATCCCAGCTACTAAGGAGGTTGAGGCAGGAGAATTGCTTGAACCCGGCAGGCAGAGGTTGCAGTGAGCTGAGATCACACTATTGCACTCCAGCCCCGGGGTCCGTGTGAGATTCTGTCTCAAAAAAAAAAAAAAAGAAGTTGCATTTTCTTGTACATCTGAGTGGAGTGAATATGAAACACACCAGCAAAGGACACTTGCACATATACTATTTTTGGAAGTGATGTCACAGAACTTCTGCAGCAAATTCATGACAGACCATGCAGCTTCCAACGTGGACACTGGAACATCTCAGTCTTAAGCCACATGTAGGAAGTCCAGTATCCTGAGGCCACCATGTTGTTAGGAAGCCCAAGTCATGTGCAGGGCCTTGTGTTGGTGCTCCAGTCAGCAGGCTCGTTCTTCTGGTCACCCCAGCCTGGGAACCACACATGTGAGTGAAGATGTCTCCAGATGATTCCAGCAGCTGCAGTCACTCCCAGTCAGGTATCCCCAGCTGAGGCCTCAGACATGGAGGGGCAGAGACAACCACCCTCCCTTTTTCCCACTTTGACATACAGAATACTTGGGTGAAATCAAATGGGTATTCTTTGGCACCGTTAAGTTTTGGGGTGGTTTGTTATGCAGCGGGGATCACAGAAGAGCAGGGATGGCATTGTTCTTGCCAGTGTGTCCTCAACCTTATGACATACCCGGTGCCTTCAACCTCCTTCAACCCTCAATGCTCAATGTGTAGCTGCAAATTTAGGCCAATCTACTTTTAGCAGAACACTCAGAAAAACTTGGCTGCTCTATCTCACTGGGGGCCATTCTTGCTTAGACTGTTGTGATCAATTTGAATATATATATTTAAATTTAAGTAAAAATGTCACAGTTTCACATTGTGGACAGTTCCTGATTACCTTATGGAGAGGTCAATTTTCTTCCTTATTTTTTTAGAAAAAGAATTTGGCAAACAGAAATCCAAAGCAAGCAAGCACACACACACACACACACACACACGCATCAAGGTCATAAATTCAATGCCTAGTGCTCTGGAGAATTGATTGTGTCTGACATGACTAGAATTAGGTGAGACAATGGCCAACATTCCTCAGTAGAAGTTCTTTGAATACCCGAATTTAGGAGAAAGAAACAAAGTATTGGACCCATATGAAGCAGCCCTTCTGCCTTGCCGCGTCCAGAATCCGTCCCCCGCTCCCCATTGGTAGCCTCTAGTTCCTGGCCCTCAGCTGGACTCTTCACTGTGCTTTTCCCTAAGTTGTTCTTCAGTTTTCAGAGGGATTCAATGGGCACAGTGTCTGGAGAGACTTGAGTTGTCAGTTCAACCATGTAATTGGATTGTAGAATGGAAGAGACATATAGGATGTCAGGGTGGGAGAGGAGGGGAGCTTTTTCAGAAAGAAAACCCAGTTCAGAAGGCAGGGCTGGAGTCCTGGGGCACAAGTTGAGTGGAGTGATGGTGACGGGAGAGTGGGACTGGAGCAGCCATCGAGGTTAGGGAGCAGTGGGAAGCAAGGCTGGTGAGCAGGAGGGATGGTACCAGGCTTCAGAGCATGACAGGAGGAGATGGGAACCAGGACAGGCTCAAGCCAGCCCAATCAGCGACTCCACAAACACAGGTGGTGAGATCCTTCTTCTCCCCAAGAGCCATTTCCTGGAACTGTTTTTGAATCCCCAGTGAGATTTGAGATTTCAACGTCTACAGAAATATGATAAGCATGGACTACAGCATCCCCCTCATCTCCTCAGCATGGGCATGCTGGTGAGCAGGACTGCAGGCCTAAGCAGGGGTGTAATGTGTCTGTTGATGGCGGGCCTGCCTGACAAACTGCAGACAGCTCTTGTTCAAAGCCAGTGTTTTTAGGCAACACAGAGGGGCCCTGCCTAAGAGGCATCCTCCACAGTCTTCCCATTCCAGTCTGATGCAGTGGGGAAAGGCATCCCAATGTGTGACGTTCTTGAGCCCATGTCCTGCACACTGTGGGCAGGTGTAGTAGGCAAGTGTGGCTTGTCAATTACTTTAAAGAGAATGTCTTCCCAATTGGCTTCCCATCTTCCCTGGAACAAAAGCTTTTGGGATTTTCTTCACCAGCCTTCTCTCTTGGTAGAATTTTCCATTAAAAAGCTGCCTGAAGTCTGAGGCACATTCCCCTCTCCTAACATTTTCAGTTTTGTATTCCATGTGACTGGGTCCAGCATATACATTTGAAATAGAATTATATGCATAGAAATAGGATTTCCTGATTGTGTGATAAAAGTTTATCAATTGCCTACCATGTACCTAAATCCTCATTTAATGTTTACAGTGCCCTTATGCGATTAATGTTATTATGACCCATTTTACAGATGAGAAAACTGAGGCACAGAGCAAGGAAGCATTTTGTCCAAGGTCACACAGCTAGCCAGTGGCAGAGCAAGGTCTGAGCCCAGGGAGTTTGGCATCAGCATCCATGCCCTAATTAAATATCACCGTTGGCTCCTGCACCATCCAGCTATGCTCCACATTTTGATTTTGAACTTATATTGCAAAAAATATCACCTTATTTACTCATACAGAGTTCCCCCCACTCCACACCTTACTCAACTTTTCCTACAATCTGATTTATTTCAAGAAGAGGATAATGTTCAAAAGTCAAAACTTTAAATACCATTTTTCAGCAAAGAGGTTCCACAATCTTTATGTAGCCTCTATTTCTCCAGGCATAAAATAAACTGAGCCAGCCGTGGTGGTTCACACCTGTAATCCCAGCTACTTTGGAGGGTGTGGCAGGAGGATTGCTTGAGCCCTGGAGTTTGAGACCAGCCTGGACTACGTAGTGAGACTCAATCTCTAAAACAATAAAGAACTGAAACAACATTCCAAAGCATTGCCACAGCCAGAGGTTCAAATATTTATATGTGTGCTTCTTGGGAGAAAAGATTACGTCTTGATTAGGGTTGTGGTTACATGACTATGCATTTGTCAAAACTCATAGAACTGTATACCAAGAAAATGGAATTTCACTGTATGTAAATTGGAAAATTTTAAAAGTTAGAATGAAAGGGCATAAGTATTTGTGTCAATAATTCAACAGAAGAAAATAAATCTTTCATGTCTACTTAAAAGTGCCAGGGCAGAAAATAATACAAATGTTCCCTTCAGTAGTTCATCAAAAATGACGTGTTCGTAAATTATTCTATGAGATCTACTTCTCACCACATAGTGAGGGTACAAGACTCACTTAGCACATTTGCCACAATAGCTGTAGGATTCACCCCCCACTTCACATTGAATATGCCTTATCATTCCCGTAGGAAACACTGGGGAAAAAACAGAACTGGGATTTAATTTACAACTTCATGGAGCTGTTTGGAAATCAAGTGTATTATCACATCACCTCTGATGATTATCTTCAAGCCATCTGTAGTTTGGTCTCAAAGAAAGAAAGTTTGGCCTCAATTTATAATTGAGCAACACACCTCTGAGGCTTTAGAAACTGCATGACAAACACACATTTATTTGTGGTCGTGATCACAAAATCTATTGGACCTCACGTGGGAGAGGTCCTCAGTGGCCCTTATAGGGTGGGCTGGAGATGCAGAACCTGTCTACTCTACCTGGCAACACTGGCCTCAATTTCCACTTCGAGCAGTGAGAGAAGCAAGGTTATAAAAAGCAACTTCTAATTCAAACTGACACATTTTCTCAGAATGTGAACATAAGCAAGCCATTTCTAATTCCAATACTTAGAAATAACCCCTTTTGACATTTTCACAAAAAATGGAATGAAATATATTTAAATATCAGGAGAAATGTCATTAAATATTCTCTGTCATCCTGTTCCTTATATTTTTAATAACAATTTCAAATACAGAAAGGTGACAGAAATTATAGGCAGAGAACACCTGCATATCCACCACCTATTTCTGTTACTAATCTTTTGCTATATTTGTTTTATTAACCATCTATTCATTTCTCCATCACTGTATCCATCGATCATTCCATCTTCTGTTTAACAGATTTCAAAGGTTTTAGTCTGTTCGGGCTGCTGTAACAAATTACCACAGACTGGGTCACTTTCAAACCAGAGAAATTTATTTCTTACAGTTCTAGAGGCTGGGAAGTCCAAGATCAAAATGCCAACAGATTCAGGGTCTGGTAAGGACCCACTTTCTGGTCCATAAATGATACCTTCTTGCTGTGTCCTCACATGGTAGAAGGGTTAGCTGTCTTTCTGGGGTCTCCTGTACAAGCGCACCAATCTTGTTCATGAGAGCAGAGAGCAGAGACCCCATGATGACCTAATTACCTCCCAAAGGCCCCACTCTCCAACATCATAATATTGGGGATCACGTTGCAGTGCATGAACGTTCGGGGCACACATACATTCAGACTAGCCTCAAGTAAGTTGCAAAAACCAGTACACTTCAGCATGCACACAAGTAACTAGAGCTCAATATTTCTTTATGGCTGTTTGCTTAGGGAGATTTACATACACGGAAATGCACAAATCTTGAGTGAACAATTCAAAGAATTTTGACACATGCATACACCTGGGTAATACACACCCCTGTCAAGGTATAAAGCATTATCGTCAACCTACAAGTTCTCCAGTGTCTCTTCCTGGTCAAACCCCCACTCCACTCTCAAGAAAGTACTGCTCTGATTTTTTCACCACATGTTAGTTTTTTGATATCATGTTCATTTTGGTTGCATATTACTCTATTGTACCATAGTTTAAGCAATTTTCGATACAGTCATGTGCTATGTAACAATGTTTCCGTCAATGTCAGACCGCATGTATGACGTGGTCTCTGGCTGCATAGAGAGCACATAAGTTAAGTGTTTCGCTGAGACTTAGGATGCCTCGAGGATGGAGTGGTTAATTCATTCCTATGGATTAAAAATGTTTCCAGAATGCACCACTTAACAGGGCAGAGACAAGTGATGTGGTATGCTCTCTAGGACCTGTATAGAATAATGTCTCCTCGGCAGAGCTTGCAGTGAGCTGAGATCGTGCCACTGCACTCCAGCCTGGGTGACAGAGAGAGACTCTGTCTCAAAAAAAAAAAATAAAAAAAAATAAATAAAAGTATAATGTCTCCTCAACCTTTTTATGGCATAATAGAATAGGCTGGTTTATGGTGTAGGCTTATGGGAGGAGAGAGGAAATAGATAAATAGATTTATTTATTGAAAATAAAAGAAAGGGCTGGGAGCAGTGGCTCATGCCTGTAATTCCAGCACTTTGGGAGGCCAAGGCGGGTGGATCACCTGAGGTCAGGAGTTTGAGACAAGCCTGGTCAACATAGTGAAACCCCATCTCTACTAAACATCCAAAATATTAGCTGGGAATGGTGGTGTGTGCCTGTAATCCCAGCTACTCAGGAGGCTGAGGCAGGAGAATCATTTGAACCCAGGAGGCAGAGGTTGCAGTGAGCCCAGATCGTGCCACTATGTTCCAGCCTGGGCAGCAGAGTGAGACTCCATCTCAAAAACAAAACAAAACAAAACAAAACAAAACAAACAAAAAACAGAAACAAAAACAAAAAGCCAAAAAAAAAAAAAGAAAAGAAAAGAAAAGAAAGACTGAATTCTTAAGAGCTTTGGGTCACCAAAATGAAATAAATATATGTCCATGTCACCATCATGCAAAGGCACTCAGGCCTTTGAAATATACTCCATTTATTTACTTTTCAAGAGTTTGAGCTGAATTCACTTAGAAAACCCCATGTTCTGTCAATAGACTAGGTTTATGATGATGATTTTTAAACCCAGTAACCCATACATTCCTCACTGCCACTGCCTTATGCATGGGTGGTCACTGTATTACTCCCATTTTGCAGATGAGGGAGTGGAGGTGCCAGGTTGTTAATGAGCTGGTCAGGGACTGCTGGAAGTAAGTGTCAGGAGTGAGACTGGAACACTGTATATCCCCACCTGGCTGCCTCTCTCCCACAGAACGTGTAGATTGAAATAAAATGAGCCTGACAGGGGTTTCACCCAGTTCCGGACCATTGCTTCTCCCTGCAGAGCTGGCTTTGATGAGGGCCACCTCCATAGGAAAGAAATCAGCAGAGGAATCAGCTCTGGATTCTCAAGAAGCCAAGGTGTATTATAATAATTCTGCTTTCAAAACCCCCGGGACAGGCTAAGTAGCCCACCCACCAAATGCACACAGAATGACCGTCATCTGTCCAGCAGATGAGACGCCTGGGAGGTCAAGAGAGGAGACTGAAGCCCATGTGGAGGCTTGTGGCTCACAGTAGCCTCAGCCACCAGGCCTCCCTCCCTTCCTTGAAAGCTGCAGAGATATGCATGCCTGCAGCCTGTTGAGAAATCCGGTCTCGGGCCAGACAATCTGAACTCCACTCACACACACTTTTCTAAGGTCTGAGCTGAGAAGGGGCCCCCAGATGTAGATGTCTAGGAACAAATCCCAGGCAGCTGGTGGGATTTGCTCTCTGGTTACTGCTCATGCCTCTTCCGTCTTCCCCACTCTTGCATCTACTCTCTGTTTCAGACACTTGGTTTTGTGCAGCTTTTCCCATGCCAGACAGGAGGCAACACCCATTGGAAGCTGTTGGTGCCGCAGCGTGCTGGCCTGGGCTGAGATGGTGTGAAAACCCTGCCTGTCCCGCTGTTTCCTAACTCTCCCAGGCAGTGACAGCCTCTTGGCCTGCTCCACTGGCAACGCCTGCCGTGGGGTCCCACCAATTCATCATATCTCCAATGTGCAGTTGCTGCAGGCAGTGCGATCTCTTGGCGCTTCGCTGGGCTGCCACATTTGGAAGTGATTTGGGACTCAAAAAGGCTGTGGATCGAGGAAACTCTGAAGCATTGTTCCCTTCTATTTCTGGCCACCTATTTCTGAGCTGAGGGAGTGGGATCTGGCCAAGTTGAGCCAAAGTGAAACTGCTGAAATCAAGAAAGATAGTAGCCAACGTGACGGCAGTGGGTGGTGAGAATCCCCTCCTCCCTCTCAGTTTGGTGGACTGTCAGTCCGGACGCCTGAGTGGGGCCTCGCTAACCCTGCCTGCTGCTCTTGCTGCCAGGCCTGGCATCCGTTTTCCATCTCTATATGATTGTTTGCCCTGAGCCCAGTGAGTGCTGTCTGCATCTCTGGCTGCCGCAGACAGCAGCCTGATTTCTCAAGCTGGACATTGCTTTGATTTCCCCTTGGTCTACAGACCACACCACAGTTCCCCCTCTTCTCATAAGCGCAAGCATCCCTTTGCAGTATCTAAAGGCTCCTGACGCAGTGGAGGTCCTCAAGACTTTCCTCCCCTTAAGCTGGTGCACCGTCCCCTCCCCATTCCGCTCTTACGCCTCAAATCCAATTGCATGGACATCACCAACTGCATGTCAAGTGGTGATGTTAGAAACGACTTTCCCTAATGATCCAGAAAAAGTCCCATTTTTCACAAAGGTTTTTTTTTCTTTCTCCTTGACTTAGTTTTACATATGACTATTGTTTGCAATAAAGATCAAGTTTTGCAATCCATCATGCTCCCTTCCGACTCCCCTGTCCCCATGGTACTGTCTCCCACTCCATGTCCGAGTGCCCTCCCTCCTCCCTCAGCCCCCACCCTTTGGTGGGCTGTGCCAACAGTGTAGCAAGAGGAATTTCTGGAAGGAGGCCAAATTTGGCTTCAGATCATTTCTCTTCAACACACACTGGCCTCTGAAAACCAGATTCTGTTTGTCATTTGGTTTGCTCTCCCAGCGTTGTGTCATTCCGATGGTAATGCTGATGGATTTCAAGCTTGCCTTGTAGAGTAACGCACAAGGTTTTCATAAGCACATTAATCTTAAAAGAAAAACTGTCAGATGCAAACAATACCCATATGACTGATGTTGTAAAGACACAAACTAACTCTTAACATCCATTCCCAAGGAATATTATCTTACAGGGGCCTGATGCTGCCTTTAACTCTCTTCCAACATAGGTACTTGTGTTGCAGGATTTTGTGGCACCTAAAAAGCTTGCTTTCTACACCAAAAGGCTGAGGATTAATGGCCTATCTGCTCATTTGCCAAGTCCAAATAATAGGCTTGGTCACATGGTGGTGTAAATAAGACCATGATTACAAGAAATATGTAATTTCATTAGTTTTCAGAAAATATAATATAAGCAGTCCTTATGAAAACCAAATTGGAAAATCATTATTCCTCAAGAAAAGGGATTCTGATCTCCGCAAAACCCTAAAATCTCATTAGCAGATGAGACATGCTGCCCCAAACTCTTTCCATGGTGGAAGAGTTCTTAGCTCACAAGCTGATTTGAAGGCATTTTCCAATTTTGTTCCGAGGTTTGCAAAATGTGTGGTATGAATTAAATATATGATATTGCTATAAATGTGTGCCAGGCCATGATCAAGAACAAGCTAGTAGCTTGCATTAATTTAATGGTGTTGAAGTGTTCCACTGTAATTAAGCATCTGAAATTCAAATAGAGACAGTCATTAGGCTCAGCGATACAAAGCCACCAGACCAAAGACTATAAATTATTTCAAATAGAGGCCTCAAAAAAGTGTTACAGGGTCTGAGATGAGGTTCTTCAACAGGGTTGAGTAGTCACTGGCACTTAGGGCCATCAGTATTAATGAATACGGTTATTAATGAATACATTGAGACTGTCAACGGAGGAGCCTGCAATTTGTTAGCAATTGCCATATTTGGCTAAAAATTTCTGGACAAGGTTAGGCCCAGGTACTGTGATTCCACCTTCCTCCTACAAGGTCAGTGTGGTTCATCACCTGAAACAGAGGTGGGGCCAAGCAAGACAACTCCATAAAAAGATAAAGGAGACTCAAGCCTTTAATGTTCACTGCCAGGCCCTGAATTCTCAGCGAGGGTCTCCTCTGGCTGTAGACGGACCTCATGGCACTTGGGCCGCTCAAGAGTCCAGAGTCCTTGCAGCCTGAGAAGGCAGCAATATTTCCCAACGTTCAACATAAGGACAAGTACCTGCTTTTCCTTTCATTTTAATGCCCACCTTTCATGGAAGTGAAAGATTGTTGTGAATTTGGCCAGGCAAGAGGATTGCTTGTCCTTCAGATCATTCCCTGAAGGACAAATATTGTCCTTAGGAAATATTATCCAAAGCTTAGGAAAACATTGTATCTAAACTCCATGGACATTTTCAAGGGCTAATGTTCTTTCACAAGACAATGTAATATTTTTTAAACCCATAACTGAACCATTGGATTTAGCAGGCAGGGCAAAATCTTGCTATCCTCCTTCTACGAAACAAGCCAGCTGAGAAATACAGGCCTTTCCTTGGGACACACAGCTGGTGAATGGCTGAGCCGGCCTAAGAACCGAGGTCTTCTGATTTCAAGATCAATGTCTTTTCTAAAAAGCAAAATTGACTCCTGGTAGGAAACAGAATAAAACTTGTGCTACCTTAAATGACTGCATTTGCCACTGTGTTGCCTATTTCACAATACACTTTTACTTATTCACAAGTTTGAATAACAAAGATAGCAATGATTTTAGAAATTTTTTAGTAAGACTTTTGACAATATAATGAAAACAAAGGATTATTTAAGGTACACAAATTTGCAATCCGTGTTAGTGGATTTGTGGATCCAGAAGCCATCCATGGCACCTGGGATCTCCATTAAAATGTAATGGATAGATAATTAAAATCTGTAAATTCTATTAGGTCTTCACCTTACAAATCATCTACTAAATATTTTTGAAAAGAGGCTTAGTCAAATTCCCCAATTGCCTTCTTTGCCTCTCCTCCCATCAGCCGCCTCCTGGTGGAGGCAGTGGTGAGCACTCAGAGCATCCCAGTGGGGCTCTAGAGGGGGCTACAGGAGTCGTTCAGGGACTGGGTAGCCCGCTGGTCAGAAATCCCTCTGGGAAATTCTGAGTGGGCTGCATATTAAACCTTAGAGGAGGGTTGGATGTTCCTGAATTGAGAACAAAGTGTTTGTGCCCCAACGTTCTCATCCCTTGAATAGCACAGGGAAGTAATGTGCACTCTGGAGTCAAATGCCAGGTTCAAATCTTGGTTCAGGCACTTCCTGGTTTGCATGGCTGGAGGTGAGTTGTCATTTATAGCCCTCAATTTCCTCATCTGTACAATGGAGATAACTTGGTTAGTTTAGCCTCCCAGGGCTGTTGTGAAGCTCAAGCAAGATAGTAAGTGGAAATGCCTGGAACGATGCCTGGCACAGAAAAGTTGCTCAGCAAGCCTCAGCTCTTCCTAGCAAGGCCAAGAAGGAGCACATCAGTTTACGACCATATGGACCCAGTGGAGTGGGATAGTTGACAGTGAGGCAGCTGCTGTAATTTCTTCGGTAACCAAGCAAGACCCGACCTTGAGGTTTGCTCATCAGCTGCATTTGTAGTCCTTGTGGGGCTAAACATCCAAGTTGGCATTTTTCTTCACTTAAATTGGTAAGGTAAAGAATGTTTTATCAAAAAGGGGCCTGTTTCCTTTGGAAGTGACTGCGTTGTCTCCTTTGTCCCCTTTAATTGTTCATTTGCTCTATGTGTGCGGCTACTGTGATTTTCCAGTATTTCAGATGCAGGTCCTCTCATGCAGGGGCTTAGCACTAGGTCATAAAACTATCCTCACCTCACAAGTTTCACCTTGGAAACAGCTTCTATTCCTAGGCATAAAAGGAATGTTCCCTGGAAATAGTCTTTTTTTTTTTTAAACTTATAAACACCTTATCTTCTTTTTTTAAAATTTATTATCTTTTTAACACAGGAAGCCTCTTCACCTCTTTTGAAATTCAGAGTTCCAATTCTGCTTTCATGACCTGAATGGTGAGTATAATGCAATTCAGGTGATTCGCAGCTGGAAATACTAAACAACACTTTTTTTTTTTTTCTGTGCTCCAGTGACTGCTGCAGAAAGGGACACTTAGAGGAGCCTTCATTATTAATGAGATACAGTTGACTCCCTGGCTTGGGCAGCCATTTCTCAGTGTGTGCTCCCATCTGGGGCAGCTCTGGCTTGGGAGTACAAATGACTCAAGTCAATCCACCAGTGGTGGGAGAACTCAGACTTCCTTGCACTGCCAAGAGCCAGATGCAGATGCCTCTGTGGCGGAATGTGCAGTTGAAGCAAAGGATCAAGAAGTCCTAGGAATGATGACACACTGAAGGTCATGGTCAGAGCATTGCTGCATCTGAGCTCCAAGCCACTCTGTGGTTTCTGAACAGAATCTGCTTGTGGTTATCAGGAATAATGTGATAATCTCTTTGCTGTCCAAAGTTACCCACACAAAATTTCTGAGACTAGAGATGAGAAAAACAAATGGAACGGGATGGCCAATGTCCCATTCCAGAGAAAACAAAATGTATCCATTGGTAGAGTGTTTTATGCAAGATCATTATGAATGGTGAGAGGACTTCCCCTCAGATCACCAGGCCATCACCCATCTTTGCCTCCCATTACATCAAAACCTGACATTTTTCAAAATCATATCCAATAGCATCTGACAGCTTCTACACATGTTAGGCTTCCATAAAAGTTCTAAATATCTGCTTTATTTTATATTGGTGTGTCAGTAGGGTTGTATGTCAATAAAGCTAATAAAATAAAAAATTAAACAGCAAGGCCAAAAATGGATGATGAATATTCCAGCAGTGATAGCCAATATAGTAGTTGAAGTTGAACATTAAAATGTTGGGGAAACATGATGGAGTATAGAGTAGCGCATCTGAAGAGGAAGCAGGCCAGCTCTTTAAGAAAGACAATTTGGGTCTAAAAAATGTTCTCCTTGATGGACATGTTTTACTGGTGTTCTTCATGCTGATTTGCTGATAAAGTTAAAGCTGGAAAACTGTGCTTCATATGACATGAATAAACTCAGCCTCAAACTTTACATTTTTTTTTTTTTTGAGATGGAGTCACTCTTTTGCCCAGGCTGGAGTGCAATGGCATGATCTTGGCTCACTGCAACCTCTGCCTCCCAGGCTCAGGTGATTCTCTTGCCTCAGCCTCCTGAGCAGCTGGGATTACAGACACGTGCCACCATGCTCGGCTAATTTTTGTATTTTTAGTAGAAACGGGGTTTCACTATGTTGGCCAGGCTGGTCTCAAACTCCTGACCTCAAGTGATCCACCTGGCTCGGCCTCTTAAAGTGCTGGGATTACAGGTGTGAGCCACCACGGCTGGCCTCATCTGTGTATTTTAAGTGAGCAGGAATTGTAGCTCTCTAAATTGCAGGTGAACAGGAGGTTAGCATTTAGGAAAAGAAACAGAGCAATGGACTCTGGCCTGTCTTTAGAGAGCTCTTTGAGTTCAACTATGTTTGGGAACAAAACACTAAAAGCCTTAAAGACCATTTTAAGTGGACTACATAGTGTTTTATTTTCCTGTGCTCCACACAAGGGGGGTTGGATGTTACAATAATGAAGCTCTTGTTACTGCCATTTCCCAGGCTTCTGTTGGTGGAAGGAGACTAGGTGCTGAGCATAAGTTTGGCAATGTTTTCCATGAAAAACTAAGAAGGCCAACTCTCACCAGACTCCTATCATCTTGTCATATTCATGTGATGACCCAAGTTACCCAACCCTCAAAATGAGGGACACTTGGCAACCAAGCTCTGCTCCTCTGCTGATGTGAATGTGTTCAGAAAATTCAACATATGCCTCCTGGAAAATCTACACTCAAGGACCAGTGGAAGAATGTCTGCTCCCTGACCTTGAGTGGCTTCTGATATAATAAGCATGGGCAAGAAATGCATTGGAATATAGCTTGTACATTTGCTGGATTGTGCTGAAGCCAATCTCAGATGCCAATTCATCAGAAAATGTTTCAGTATGTCTCGCTAAGAGATTAGGACGTAAAAAAAAAAACAAACACACAACACTACTATGCACCTAAACAATTAACAATAATTTAAAAATATTTTCTAACATTTTGTCAGTGTTCACATTTCTGTGGTGGATCAATAAATGAATTTTCGCAGTTGATTTGTTTGAATCAGAATTCAAACAAGGTCAACCCTCTCCACTGGTTGATCTATCTCTTAGGTGTCTTTTATTCTAATTTTACTTTTATGTGTTACATACCCTTCTGTTTTCCACTGCCATTTATTTACAGAACGTGTTAGGCCATTGTTCTGTAAAATTTCCCACATTTCAGATTTGGCTAATTGCATCCTCATGAGGTCATTTAATAAGAACCTTTATCTTATAATTCCTGTAAGCTGGTGATTAGATTCAAAGTTTTTATCAGATTCAGTTTTACTCCATGGGCCTGGGGCTTCCTACTGCACCATACAGAGACACATAAGGTCCGGTTGTTTCTCTCTTTGTGATATTAAGATTAATAATTGGAGACCAGGAATGGTGTCTCACACCTGTAATATCAGTGCTTCAGGAGGTTGAGGCAGGAGGATCACTTAAGTCCAGGAGTTCAAAGGTGCAGTGAGCTATGGTCGTGCCACTGAACACTGCACTCCTCTAGCCTGGGTAACAGAGAGACACCCTGTCTCCAAAAAGAAAAAAAAAGAAAAAGAAAAAGAAAAAGATTGATCATTTGGTTCAGATGTTGACAGCCTTATTGATGAATAGGATTTCATTAGGGCCGTGAAAGACCTGAAGACAATTTTTTAACTCTAAAGTGTTCTGGGTATAGCTAATAAACTAATATCAAAAATGGAAACCTCATAGAGGGAAGCAAAGCAAGATGAAGCTAGAAATATGGATAATAATACTTTAAAAACACATATAACAGGCCATGTGCTAAGTGCTTTGTATATATATACTTAGAACAGAGTCTGGTGCATTGCAAGACTAAATAATGATATTATTGCCATTGTTAGCTTGAACCACTTTATTCTACTACCTCCCTAAGTCAGCCTGGTAATACAGAGGAGGTGAAGATTCCTCCCTAGGCAGAATGACCTGGTTGCTCAAAAGTGAGAAATGGGAACTCCTCTCCTTTCTGTTTTTGGTAACATTGAGCCTGGACCATTTGTGGAATGTTTGGCCATAGGTGCTGCAGAGTAGGGAGGAGGAGTATTGAAAGTTGTAGGTTGGAGAATAGCATTGTCAAAGGCATTTGAGAATGAAGAACTGGTCAATTACTGTACACAGAAGGAACGGCATAGAATGGCAGGATAAGATGCCAAGAGAGTGGGTTCAGAGCTTTGGTAATGGTCAAGCTCAGACCTCCAATTCTATGGGTTGTTCCTCTACTAGGTGACTTGAAGAAAGACAGATTCATAGCTCACACCACGCACTTAGGTTTACCCTAGCGGGTTAAATATGGAAAATGATGCCATGAAAGTACTAGACAGAAGCATGGAATAATTTTTTATATCATGGAGGAAGGAAAGCTTTTCTATTTGTAACACAAAAATCCAGACTCCATTAAAAAGAAAAGACTACTCTGACTCCTAAGAGTCAAGAACTTGTACATCAAAAAAAAAAAAAAAAATCACCATAAGCAAAATCAAAAGACAACTGAGAAACTAGGAAAAAATATTTGCATCTTATATGACAGAGAAGTACAAATCTTTCCAGTATGTGAAGATTTCCGAGAATCTGAGAAAAGGGCCAACAACCCAACATAAAAATAAACAAAAACATTTAACAAAACCACTACAAAAGGGCTTAAACATGTGAAAAGATGTTTAATCTTATTCTGAAGAAGAGAAATGCAGATGTAATTGTAATAACTGTCATGATATGTAATAATAACTTACCATCCAGCCCTATTAGATTGGCTGAAAAAAGTGACTGTTGGGGGCAGAAGATGGTACAACCCTTGGAAAGGACCATTTAGGAATATTTATCAAAATTACAAATGCATATATTATCTGCACAGAAATCCTACTTCTGGAACTTATCCCACAGATGCATACCTGTGTGCCCACAAAATGTCAAAGAACTAGACACAATTCAAAGGCTAAAAACACTTTGGTACCTCAGTCAGTGGAACACCACGCAGCTATTAACAGAGACTGTGAGGTTTTCCATGTGCTGTTACGGAAAAATCACTGGAGTCAGTGAATACAGTCAAGTGCAGAAAGAGTACCTGGCATGCCGCCTTTTGGGTAAGAAAGGGAGAGAAAAGACCATGTACTCTTATTTGCATGTATTTGCATAAAAGGAAACAAAAGAAACAGATTAAAAACTGACCTCAGGGAGGACAGGGCAGGGTGTGAGTAAGAAGAAGGCTTCTCAAGGTGGACCTTTATGTATCATGTGGACCCTCAAGTCACGTGAATATCTTACATATTTACAAAAAATAAAATTTAAAAACGGCTGAGTGCAGTGGCTGTAATCCCAGCACTTTGGGAAGCTGAGGTGGGTGGATCACCTGAGGTCTGGAGTTCAAGACCAGCCTGGCCAAAATGGCGAAACCCCGTTTCTACTAAAAATACAACAATTAGACGAGAGTGGTGGTGGGTACCTGTAATCCCAGCTACTCAGGAGGCTGAGGCAGGAGAATCGCTTGAACCTGGGAGGCAGAGTTTGCAGTGAACTGAGATCATGCCACTACACTCCAGCCTGGGCAACAGAGCAAGACTACGTCTCAAAAGAAAAAAAAAATTTAAACATGAATGGTACTGGGTCTGAAAGATATACAGCTTGTTCAGGAAGGAGAAGGCTTGTGTACCAGTATGTGTAACAGGAAGCCCCAGCAACAAGGTGCACCCTGCAAAAAGCACTCACTGGGGAACAGTGGCCCATGATTTTGAGGGGGCAATTTTAAAAATGTGTCATGGAAGGGGAAGCACTTGAGCTGGATCTTGGTTTCAACAGGTGCTGATTGAGGAGAAGCTGACAGGCAGTGGATAGCAGGAGGAAAAGCTCAGAGGAGCAATGTCTGGGTGAGTGTGGGCAGCAGCTGAGAGCACCATGGGCCTGCTGGGAGCAGAGGGCACTGGAGGACAAAAATGGCCCTTGGGGTCAGCACTGGGGGGCCCCACCTGTCCAGATGGGAGCCTGAACTTTATTCTGCAGGTGGTGGGGTGCCATTAAAGGGTTTTGAGTCTCTTTGAATCCACTGGAGCTGCAGTTCTATTTATCTGTTCATGCATTTCCTGTGTGCCTAGGACAGTGGGCACTGCTCCAGGTGCTGGGGCACGGAGATGAACACCACTCAGCACCCAGCCAGTAGCTGGTGATCTCCTGGGGACACAGGTTTATCAAAAATGACTAGGGGCCATGTGCTGAGGGAGGCACTAGAAGTCTGAACCAAGTAACAGGAAACAGGTTCAATTCATTCATTTTAGGGGAAGATGGAGGCCTAGGGGAGCCTCCAGAGAAGTTGGGATGCTTAAATAAAAAGTGGAAAGGCTCATCTGGTGGATGGTTACTGTTGTAGGGATTCGGGAGGAGAGAATGGTTAGTGTTGTGGAGATTTGGGAGGAGAGAAGATGCTGGAGTCAGGAATCCAATCAGCAAAGCAGGTGAATCAAGGCATCTAGGAGAAGTTGCCTGGAGATGGAATGAAGGGGGTTCCAACTGTACGAAAAGTACCAGTGAAGCAGGACAAACAGGATTAGGGGTGATGGTTGAGGTGAGGTCATGGGGAGGTGGTGAAGTGGAAAACAGGGTGCCGGAGTCACAGCCAGGAGAGGGGCAGAGCTGGGAGAAAGAGCCTGTCAGCCTCCCAGGGTCCCGAAGGCCTGTGTCATGGGGCGGGAGTGCAGCTGGTGGCTGGAAGTGAGAATCAGGGCTCTGGGAAGAGGTGGCAGCTGGGGAGGGGGCTGTGATGTTGGAATTCCTGTGAGCATGGCTTGAAGCAGTGGATACAGCAGAGGTCCTCCAGAGAGGAAAAAGTAAGACTAAAGAGATTGAGAATAGTTACATTTTAGGGTGCAGGGGCTGAAAGGAGGAATGAGTGAAGGAAGAGAAAAAAATCACAAGATTTGGGCGATCTTGGGGAGATTAGAGCCTTGAGAGCAGAAAGGCAGAAGGGACGGAGGGCAAGGCATGGTGCAAAGACCACTCCGGAGAAGCCTGGAGCACGTTCTGACACAGGCAGCAGCAACGGAGGACCACAGCAAGAGAGGCTGGCTGAGCCAGAGGTGAGGAGAGTGAGGAGGGAAACAGCACTGTCCTTTCCATGGAGCTCGAAAGTGAGAGAAGACAGGAGGGTAGGCCAGGGGTCCATGCGAAGCAGCGGCACGGTCCCACAGCAGGCTGAAGATGGGGCTCCCTGAACTGCAGGGCTGACCCCACCATCACATAAGAAGCCTGAAGGCTGGACCCAGCCCTTGGCTTTGGGGAACCCCCAGTTACTAGCAGCTGGGCAGAGACCCAGAAGACAGACAATGGCGGAGAAGTTGGTGTCTGAAAGTCAAAGTTAAAGGAAGCAAACAGGTGATTCTGCCCAGAGTCCTCCCCCACTGAAGCCCACGGGGGCCCTTGACTGGGCTCCTTGACTCCTGCCTTTGCTTCCCTCTGCGGTCCGGCCCCTCAAGGCCATCCTCCAAGGGCTGCTTTGATTTCCAGGGGTTGCTCCCAAGACTGAGTGTTTTAGGGTGGGAGCACAGAGAGGAAGAACATTGTGAAAGTGCAACTCAACTCAGAAGAGATTTTAAAAATGAGGCTTTGTTGCTTTCCAGGGAGGAATATCTAGGATGCCAGCAGGCTAAGGCTTGCAGAAATTCTGCCTTAGTGAATAGCTAAGATCGTCTTATAGTTAGCCAAGCAAGGAAATCTGTCTGAGCATCTTTCCTCTCTTGGCATTCTGAGCTCACAGCTCATCTGGCTTCCTCTTGATTTCTCAGTACTCTCATGGTTAGTCTTGAAAACCATGATAACAATTATGTATTATATGAAAATTGTCATCTATTATAGCTATATAATATTATTATAATAACAATCATTTATTGAGCACTTGTTATGCAGCTGACATTGTACCAAACTCCTTATCTTTTTCATCTCATTTAATTGTTGGCCATCCTCACAAAATGGGTTCTGTTGTAACTTCATTTTCCAGATGGAAAAACTGATGTCGGGAGGTTAGATGACTTGCCTGGGTCACAGGATGCAAGTGGGTGAGTCAGGAGGCCTCTTCAGGCTGAAGTCAATGTTCTACCTCCCAGGACTTGGGCCTCTCCCCTCGCTGGATGCCCCCCTCAAATCAGTAACCGCACTTTAACCTGCCTTTTGGGCTCATGAGTGATCAACTTCAACCCTCTTTCCTGCTCTCCGCGCCACCACACCCCACACTGCCCAGCTCCTTTCTTGAGCCAAACTGTCTCAAGCCTGCTTTCCTGTGACTTTACCTCTGCGACCACCTTTGCTTTCCCAGGGAGACGTTTCCTGTCCTTCCTTTGGCCTCTGGACTTCCGCCTGTCAAACTCCACCCATTGGTCAAGGTCCGTCTGAGATGCCAATTCCTTCCTGAAATGCCCCGTATTCTTTGGCGGCCCGTGGCCTCCTCAGTCTCAGAAATGTGTGTTTACCTTGTTCCCTCTGCTTACAGTGGGGCTCAAAGTATTCTGCTACAGCACCCCCTCCTGGTTCCCAGAGGTAAATGTCCTGCCACTCCGGAAAGGGACCTCAACCTGTTCTAGACAACCGGGGCGGCATTTTTAAATGTTTTCTATTCTGTCCTACAAATGGACAAAAATTTCAATCCTGCGCCAGGAAGAGTTTACACTTGTTTTGATATCAAAATAATGTTATTTTCCAAAATCATTAGGTGAGGTTGAGATTTCAGGAAGACGTGCTTTCCTGTGGTGGGCCCTTCCTCCATCCCACTGCCAAGTACTAAAAGGAGAGGCACATCCAAGTTTAAGAAGCAGGTGAGCAGAACACAAAGTCCTCAAAGGCAAAAACTGCCTCTCGCCCTGCCTCACCAGCGGGTGTCGACTGTAGAAAGAATGAACTTTATATTTGCTCAAATGGATTACACGTTAACATCACCTCTTAAAGGGTCTGAAAATCATTTATTTCTCAGCAGATGTGGGTTTTCCTTGTGATCAAAATGACTTGATTAATTTGCTCAATGAAGCTATTTTTTAGAGCTGGTATGAGCCCACCAACATAGTTTATGTTCCCAAGTTCTAATTTGTGGGGTCCCTAGGAAGTTCTGTCGCTTTTCCATTTCAGAAGTCTACATGTGCTGGAAACAGAGCCAGACCACATTCTTAAATCGCTGCATTTGTCCCAGAGCCCTCCCACCTCCATATTCGTTGCCTTTCTCTTGCCGCTGAGATTCTAAGAGACCCGATGTTAACCTAACTCTGACGTGGCCCTGCTGTAGCTCAGCCTGTCCCCTCCTTGCTCTTGGGGCACCACAGGCTAAATAATTTCCTTTGGGCAAGAACTCCCACTTTCTCAGAATAATTCCTCCTGACAGGGCAGGGGGTCTGTGGCTGGAGCCACAGAGATAGAAATCTCTGTGTGATTGGGTAGCAATGATTTTATCTCCATGCCTTCATCTTTGCAGCAACAAAACTGTTATAACAAACCCACATGGTTGGCATGGCATGGGCTGGATTTCCCGGCAGGCAGCTGGTGTACTGGGAAGAGTTATCGAGATTGATGCCTGTGAGGGATGAGGAGCAGGGCTGACCAGGAGAGAAGTCTGACTGTGATGCAGTAGCAAAACAGATCCAAGCTGATCTTCCGTGGAGCTCTGGTGCTGGGATGGTCCTCAGAGTTGTCCTCCATTGAAGCTTTTGTACCCCACAGTGAGTGGTCCCCAGGAAGGGGGTGTTTGCTTGGGTTTTATGGTTCTCTTTAGCCTAAGGCAATGGAAAGGAGGCTCTGCTGTGAGCCACCAGCCTTGAGGGAATGAGCGTCTCAGTGCTGGTGGGGGGATCTAGGCATGCTGGGCAATGTTAGCTACAATATACAGCTGCCCAGCCTCATGGTGAACAGAGGCCATGAGCTCCCTACAGCACTCCACCGCATTAATAAGGACGAATAACTAGGAGCCTGCTTGTCCCAAGAGTACAACATTTTCATAACAGAAGATGTCACTTCACTAAAATCTTAGACATCAGGCACCTCAGGGAATGGGGAGAAGTTATAGATGGGGGCAACCCAAGAGAGGCGTGAATTTTTTGAAAAATGGTAATTTGGGATAAATGGAAGAGTCAAGTCTCACTGTTCCTTAGTCAGGAACCCTTGTCACAAGCAGGGGCCTGCTCAGAGAGCCAGTCCCTGAACCCCAAGCCCAGGCTTGATTTGTAAGGGACTGGGCCCATTCCCTGAGGGAGCTCCTGGTGAAAGAACATGTTCAGAAGGCAAACAAGGAAGGGGAAATACCACACTCAGGACAAAAAAGCATAACAGTAAACACAGAAGTAAAATATCTTCTTTCTGGCAAAGGAAGAGCTTGATGTTACAGTGGGTTTAGCCAGAACAAGCCGGTGATTCCTGTTTAGCGCAGGGCCCAGCATTTCAAGAGGACTGGACCTCAGGAAGAACCATAGTTCTCCCATGATACAGGAAAATACCTGGCCAGCTGTGGATTGCCGTCTTCCTCAGCTTTCTGAAACTGGAGAGCGTATAGCTGTCACTCACCACCTCCATCACTCATCTTCTATTGGCAACAGACGCTGCTGACCCTGTTTCCCTAGTGAGTGTCACTTCAGGGTCTTGAATGCAGCCCTGTGAAGTGCTTCTGAACCGAGGAAGAACGTGACAAGCTAATGGAAACTCAGAAAAATAGGGCTGTTTTCTTCTCAAGACTCAATTTAAGATGGCTTGATTTATACATATTTCTATTGGCAAATCATTCACTGCATGTTTAACAGATGTCCTATAAAAGAGACACAAAGGCCGGGAGCAGTGGCTCACGCCTGTAATCCCAGCACTTTGGGAGGCCGAGGTGGGCAGATCATCTGAGGTCAGGAGTTCGAGACCAGCCTGACCAACATGGAGAAACCCCATCTCTACTAAAAACACAAAATTAGCCGGGCGTGGTCGTGCATGTCTGTAATCCCAGCTACTCGGGAGGATGAGGCAGGAGAATCACTTGAACCTGGGAGGCGGAGGTTGCGATGAGCTGAGATCATGCCATTGCACTCTAGCCTGGGCAACAAGAGAGAAACTTCGTCAGAAAAAAAAAAGACACAAATTAAAATGTATTAGTTTTTTAAAAGTATAGAAAAATAAGCAGGGCATAGTGGCTTATGCCTGTAATCCCAGCACTTTAAGAGGCTGAGACAGGAGGATTTCTTGAGGCCAGGAGTTCAAGACCAGCCTGGGCAGCATGGCGAGACAAAAAATTAAAAAATTAGCCAGATGTGGTGGCGTGCACCTGTAGTCCCAGTTACTCAGGAGGCTGAGGTGGGAGGATGGCTTGAGCCCGGGAAGTCGAGGCTGTAGTGAGCTGTGTTTGTGCCACTGCACTTCATCCTGCTTGACGGAGCAAGACCTTGTCTCAAAAAAAAAGTATAGAAAAATAGTGTAATGAGAATAATGGCCAGTGATTCAGCATCTCCTGTCATCAAGTGTTTTCTGTGGTTAGGTCATTTGGCCCTGGCCATGACCCTATCATATAGATGAAAACACTGAGGTCCATGAGATCCATGAGATTAAGCCTCAGGAGGTGGAATCCAGAACATGGATTTCAGCCTGAGGACTTTTGAGCTAAAAAAAATGGCTGGACTTGTCCATATTGTGCTTTTCTGTAGCCAGGTGGTTTTCTGAGTTCGAGGTGCATATGCATTTTTTGACCTATAAACACTGAGCCTTAAAGAGCATGTGTAGATCCTCTGTGTGCTTACTCGACAATGAAATACACACACACACACACACACACACACACGCAGGCACTAGCCATGGGTAGTAGCTCTAATAGTGTCTGGTCACAAATTTCTTCAACCTTCCTAGCAGCCTAAATACTAGAGCTGCAAAGAGAAGCTCTGAAGGCACAATGAGAACAGAGGGTCATTAATTAAGTCCCCACTCCCTCTGTAATGAAGGGCAGGTGAGTACAGCCTAAAATGGCAGAAAAACCTCAAGCCTGAGTCGTAACAAAATGCCATCAAACCCTGCCTAAAGCTATTCGTCCAAATTAAAATTCTGCTGAATGTCAAGCCCCAGCCAATTCCACAGCTCCTCTTCCACAGTTACCTACACCCCAGTTTAAAGAGAAAGTAAGATGAAAGTGCCTGATTCACTCTGCCCAAATCAGCTGGCTGACATCGCAAACATGAACACATATCCCGCACATGAAATGACCAGCCCCTTGCAAAACGAACTGGGTTATATTTTGGATAACAAAATTGCATAACAGAGATTAAACCACACAGAATTTGGGCTCAGCCAGAGGTGTTATTATGCAAAACGAAATGGACAGTACCGTTACAGGGTACCCATTACAGGGGAGCAAACCTCTCGCCTTGTTGGCCTGCCAAAAACAGATATTCCAAGTATAGAGCATTTCCCAGTCTGACGGATGTTGATTCAATTAGCCACTTTGCCAATGTTGAAATGCCTAGAAACCTTGTCAAAACTCATTTTCTCAGCATACCCGTTCATAAAATCTACAGTCCTGCACCCTCGTTCAGCATCTGTTACTGCATTTCCTGTAACCCTATAACCCTTAAGCTTCTGGGTGTTGCCGAGAAATACCATATATTAAATGTCATTTTAAGGACATTTTAGTTTCTGTTGTTGCTATTATTAATTTTCATGTACCTATAAATTATTTTAACATCATCATGTAACACACAGTTAATTTTACTAAAGTAGATGAATGTAAAGAATATTTTACAAGATACTTTAAAAAAACCGATGAGGTTTCTAAAATATGCATTTCAAGATCTTCTCAAGAGGTGTCCATGCAAGATTTTAAAAGATAAACGAGACCCAAAGCCCCTCAAGAATTTGTGTATTTGCTCTTTTAGTCTTAATAGTGACTTAGTAACAACATTTTACAGCTAAAAAGAATCTGAAAAACCATTGCTTACAATGCTGCACATTTATGTACCTTTTGAGGACACAAAGGTCCTACAGTGATGCGGTTACTTCCAGATTTTTTGCAACTTGTTTAAAAAATGAAATGAGGTTTGTATTTTAGAATAAGCTTACAAAACAATAAAAATCAAATCAAATCAAGCAGTTGAGATTTTAACATGTATTACCAAGGTGAGGCTAGCGAAAATGAAAAGGAGCTTTCTTTTATTTGATTTCTGAGACTTGGAAGAGCATAAGTGAAGTGTTCTATGAGGACCACAAGTCTGGGTCTGGATGAAAGCAACACTCAGATCTGCAATGCAGTAGTCCCTAGCCAGTGTGCAAAAGTCACTTAGAACACCCGTTCTAAGCTGCATGGCAATGAAATAATGTTAACAACCCCACTAGTCATAAAGATACAAACTACACTGAGCCCTTCAGAAGATTCTGTATTTCTCAGATGGCATCAGAAGCTTGAGGGTTATGATTGCTCTGTGACCTTACATATCTAGAGAACTGTGCTATTTAACAGTGCTAACAGTCGAGTTCAACTCCCACCACCTTGGACAATGAAATCATTCTGACTCCCTCACTGGGTAGCATTTATGATTCATTGCCACCTCTCCCAAATTTGATCTGTCAGCCCGAGAGGCTAAGTCAGCCGCTGACTCTCTGCTGCTCCCCAACCCCTCCAGCTTACTGTACAGTGAAGCTGTACAGACGGTTACACCTAAGCAGGAGGCTGGGGTCACCTGTGTGAGGGCAGGAAGACAAAGGGATCTTTAAAGACGACAAACGTCAGGCAGCCAACCCAGCCTGGGAAGGCAGTGTTCTCCCTGTTTCCAGGAGGGGTCAAAGTGACATAGTGTGAAAATGCACAGGAAGGCTGTTTTAGACATGGATTTAAATATATTTTCGTGAGCCACTGTAAGGTGTTCACAGAGGTGAGACCAGTGAGCCACCAGCCTTTCCTCTGGCATCCAGGAAAACACTTGTGAAGCAAGAAGTATCATGTTACACCAGCCCTTCTCTTCCCAGTTTCTCCTAAAGCAGATTCTCCAACTTTAATACGCATTAGAATCACCTGGGCAGCTCTTAAAAATCCCAGTGTCCAGGCCACAGCCCAGAAAAATTCAATCGGAATCTCTGGGGATGGGGCCCAGGCATCAGGGCCTTCTAAGTCTCCCTTTGGTGAATTCAACATGCAGCACCAGTTGAGATTCGGTATTTCTTAAAGAACCCTTTACAAAAGCAGGACTGGTTGAAGTGGTGTCTATTCAACGGCACAGAACTGAACATCGACTCTAAATGACTGTTCAGTCGGCTTATTGCTGGACTGGGGAGAAGCACTCACCCGCGGTGGTGATGCGGGTCTTTTCCTGCATAAAATCTACAGACCCTGTCTAATATTTTCCATGCCAGGCAATGAGATCACAAACTCCAAAACATTAAATCAAAACCGGAGGCATTACAGGTCTTCAATAAAACTTCATAGTCCGTACACAAGGGGGAGGGAGAAGAAAATTAAAACCATCACCAAGCTGCGGACATATTATATGTGTGTGTGTGTGTGCATTTTTTTGTGTGTGTATGTATGCATGTACGTATGTATGTATATGTAGCAAGCATTGGGATGTCATAGCAATTAGAGACAAAAATATGTAGAACAATAATTAGTTAAAAGTGATTGGCTAGGCAGACAGTAAAAAGTTACTCACAAGTAAAAAGAATCCATTTGTGCCTTAAAGAAAGCTCATCATAAAAGATCCTTGATTTCTAACAAGGAAAATGATTTATGCCAAGGTGGGTGGAAATAACAGTGATATACATATGATAAATTAAATGAACATGAAGGAGATCCTACTTTCATGAGAATATTCAATTATAAAGGACTTCAAGACTTCTGAGTTTACAAAACCCTGTAACAAAGTCTTTATTCCAAAATAGCGGTGTTTCTAAATAGTATGCTGGATATAAAAAATAAAAGCCTTAACATCTAATTCTAATCATAATTTTAATAATGGAAGAAATGGATAACTGAAGATGAGAGCAGTACTTTGGTTTTAACACCTGCAGTAGCTGCAGGTGTTAGCGTTCCTTTGGCAAACCTTCTACCTATCTCATTTTCAGGGCTTGAATTATGTTTTTGTGTGGGTGTGTGCTGAAGATTGGAGAGGACTGATCTTTAATAAGAAACTAGACAAATCCAGGCAAACAAGGACTGGCTTGACATTGTCTTTAATCAAGACAAAGGGCTCCACATGGGTCCTTCAGCTTCCTTGTCCATTATTCAGGTTCTATTACCATGTAGGAACAGAATTTCCAAAGCACTACCCTTGCATTCAAGGGCAACACACTTCAAGCTGGTTCCAATTAGGCTGGGCCAGTGTGGATGTCTCACACGCGTCAATATTTGCAGCTGAGCTAGTCAGATCTGCAGGGGTATCCTCTAGACAGCAGGAGACTCTCCTTACTGCTGCCTTTGTGAACAATCCTGCAGGCATTTACACCACCTCCCTCTCGCCTCCCTTCACAAATACCATTTCTATCCTTTGTACCCCTGTGGCTACTCTTAGATCTCCCCTTTTCCAAATACCTGGGAGATATGCCACATGGACATTTCAAGTTTCCCAAATAATTTCCATTTTATTAGTGACATTTAGACTTAATACTGTCACTTAAACATTTTTTGAGTGCTCACTGCAAAGGTGGAATTTTGACCCATGTCTGGAAATTTCTGCAGGCATTAATGTTGATGAAATGAAATTAAATAAGATCTAATTGCACGGTAGAGGTCATTTTATATAAGAGGAAATTGAGGCTTATTTGACATGCTCATTGCCAGGGAAAGAGAGAGACATAATAGCAATCTGCAGAACTCGATTTGGGGCTAGTGAGAATATACACACAAGAATGGCAAGAATGCCAGATCCTCCTGAAGGCTCTAGAAACCGTTTCTTCCTACGAAGGGCACCAACCCTCTGTAGTTTACTTTTATCAGCCAAATTCCACGTTTAAAATATTTCTACTCCAAAATAAATGTTATTAATGTAGTAGTCAGATCCCTGCATTGCAGGGTAGAAAGTATCTCAGATCTTCGTTGCCAATACTCAATTTCCCCCTATTTATTTCTAGTGCAGGTTTCACAGCAAATCTGTTTTCTAATTTGCTTTTTTCTTACATCTCTGAACAGAATTGAGGAGCACTGGTCTTCCACCGTTTTGTTAATCACATTGAAAATGTTCACCTATTCTTTTTTATTCATTTCACTTTAGGAAAACGAAAAAAGTTTTCCTGGCTTCTCTCGCCATGCATTGCCAAGGACGTTGTTCGCTGGTAGTGGCCGGTGTCAGCGGAAACGGTGCTCCATCCACCACTGCTGACCCGACTCATTTTCGATAATAAACATTTCCAGGGTAGCGAACATCATGGAGGCCTAGGCAAAGAACCAACTTTACGACCGCCTTGGTCAGCAGCAGGCCAAATGAAAATAAGCCGCGGGAATGGGTCCGCGAAGCCAAGGACGTTATTTCTCGCTCTTGGGGGCTCTGTTTTAATGCCAGTTGGCAGGGTCCTCAACACCTTCCATTTGGGGTCTGGAGAGTGTGTGTGTCCTAGTCAGGAGAGGCAGGTTCTGTGCAAAACGCACTCCCCACCTCGTCCTTGAGGATCCACACTGTTGGGAGGACGCTCTGACCTTGCGCTCCGAGGCGGCGCTCACAGGCGCCAATTCAGAATCTAGTCTTCCTCTCCCCTTCCTCGCTCCCTCCTTCCACCGCCGCAGTCACTCCCCGCGGAGTTTCGTTGCTTTGTTACACAAGCCAGCTTTTGGTTTGTTAGTTGTTCGCATTCCCCCAGGGTTTGCAGCTCCCCGATCTGGCTCAGCTCTTCTTCCCATAGTTTCTTTGCAGCTAGCAGCTCCTCATTTCTCTTTTCGTCAATTTTCTTCTTATTTTTAAGTATGATGTGGCGGATCTTTTTTGCAAAACTATGGGCATGTGTACGTGTGGAGCTTGGTACTATAACCTGATGCATAAAGTGCGTTTTTAGCCCGAGCTGCTTTTTTCCCCCCTTCAAACGTAAATTTAAGAAGAAAATTAAGAGACTCAATTTGACTTTGATTTTGAACCACAGGACTCACGGCTCAGTGCTCTTAAAACTCTGAAAAACACAGTAAAAGCGCAGGTCCTGAGCAGAGCCAGGACTCATGCAGGAGCGAAAGCGGGCCTATTAAGGCCTGAGGCTAGGACGTCGTGAGGAAGACCCGGGATCCCGGCCCTGCGGCCCCTGCGGGCTGCTGCTGGTGGGTACCAGCTTTCGTTGTTAGGCCCAAGTCTGGTCAGGGCTCTCGGGGAGTGCCACCTGTGTTTTCTGCCCTCTGTTACTTCCCGCAAGAACCGAAATGCGCACCTGTATGCCCAAGTTGGACTTAAATCAGCTTTTTCTTAAGGTTTCTCCTGGAGTCCTTGAAATGCATGGGCCCGGGGAACATCCCGGCCTATTGCTTGTTTTAACTCCCGGAAACAAACCCACCAAAAATCAAAGCCAAGTATGAGACATGAAGTGGGGGCGACTGTAGCTCCAAGAGCGGCCCTGTCACCGAACCCCTGGGTGTTTAGCAGTGTGAAGTTTCGGGTGCTGAGTTCACGGCTCAGGTGGCGTGCAGCAAGGGAGTACTCATCAGTAACCCCCCTTGCCGCCAACCCCCAGTCCCCAGAAGGGCAGGCACCCCTTCGCGCCTCCTTTTTGACTCCCGCTTTTGGCAAAGAGTTTTCCTCTCTTTCTTTTCCTGCCTTGGGAAAACTGGGCGAGGGCCCGAGGCCTCTCGGGTGCCCTCAAATCCATCCTCTGCCCTGCTAGGAGTCCAGCCCCAGGCGGAGGAGTTTTGCCCCAGGTTTCTGAGTGCGCCCTCAGCTAACAGGCTCCCGCGACCCTGGAAGCGGAACTTTGTTGCACTCCGCGTCCAGAGGACGCTGAAATACGGTGCCAAACCCAGCCAAGCAAAAACGCAGAATCCGCGAGCTCTTTACCTCTGTGCGCTCAGCGCTGACTAGTAGCTGTCCCCGGGCCATGGAGAGGGCTAAGCTGCCTCCTTGGGAGGTGGGAGAGACGTTTCTTTTCCTTCTGCAATCTCATCTTAGGGCCATCTCTCACCAAGCCTTGCCTGCAGCTCGGGAACCCGCGATACCCGGCCGGGGAACGACAGGGGGCGACAAACTGTAAGGTTTTCCCTATGCCCGACCGTACAGAAGGCTGCAGCGAGGGCTGTGTGCTCCCGATCGCGCACAGCTGGCTGCGGGAAAGGGGCCAGGATTGAGACGAGGGCTCGCGGACTCTGCTACCGGGGAGAACCACCCCCTCTCATCGTGCGCAGTCCCCAGACTCACCCCTCTACAGTAGCCCCCAGCCACGGGCGGCCTTCACGGGGACGGGGGCGGAGTTTTGTCCTGGACTGCGACTCCTTGCCACTTTTCCAAGCTCGGCAGCAGAGGTCGGGTGGACGTTCCCCTGAAAGGGTAGTTGGGCGAACCAGCTCTCACGGTGTCACGACCGGCTTTATTTCCTCGTCTTTAGAGTGTGCCTGTTGGCTCCTCACCTACTGGGGGGAAGAAGCGGCTTTAGCTGCTTTTCTGGATCACGAGTATCCACTGGACTGGGGCAGGGATGTGGCGTTCCTTTATCTCAGAGACTCCAAGGTCTGGAAATCAACCTTTCTTGGTATCTCGCGCCCGACGAAGCTAGCAGATTCCGCAATGGAGAGCACTGGGCAGGGTGCGTCCCCACTCCCCGCACCCCCGGAGCCCCGGGCATACTGTGCGTGCTTAGTCCTCTCTTCGCTGCCTTCGCGGAACTCCTGGCTTAGGCGTGCCCACTTTAATCCAAACCATTCCCTTTCCCTGTTCCTTACTCCAAACCTACGCTGTCATGGACAGGCCTAATCTTCTACATAGGTTCCCCTGCTCCCACTCTCGCACCCTCCTGCCAGTGCACTGACCCTCAAACCTCCTCCAGGTCTCCAGGACCTCCCAGAGCCAGAGACTGTACTGTGTTCATGCCGCCGGAGAGGAAGAGTTCACTTCTTTTAAACCTGATTTTTCTTTTTCCAGGGGTAATTCTTGTCTGTGGCCCCACCGCGTGCTCTCTCTAGAGAGCCCAGGAATTATGAGCCAGTCACTCCTGACAGATACATTTAGACAGGTGGATTAGGAGCCAGGGATGCTCTCTGGCCCTACAGCGGAGGCAAAGGTGTCGGGGCCTCCGCAGCCATGGCACCCCAGGGTGGGCTGATAGGGTCCATGTGCTCCTCAGCCACTGTCACCGCGCTGGCGCCATACTCAACTCTGGGTGGCTAAGGAGAGCTAGACCCTTGGGGTGGGCAGGAGGGAGGGGAAGGGGGTTCTCTCCTCTAGGGGAGCGCTGGGAGTCTCAGAAACCTCGGCTGTTCCTACTCTCTCCCCTATGCCCTCTTCCTGGTCTAGCACATTCAGCCCAATGCCTTTCGTGCTTACTGGGCTCAACCTCAGAACTCTCAGATCCTGACCCCCTCAAATCAGTTCATGTTCAAAACCACGAGTTTCCTCCTCTTGGCCCTCACCGCATGGCTCCCGGACACAGTTAGCTGCACAGATTGGGGAGTTCAGAACTGCTTTGGTGCAGGGTAGAAACAGAGAAATTGTTGATGTTCAATCTCAGGGGTAAATAATTCAGGGCTGCGCAAAACCTCATTTAAATGAAGGAGAAATGACCATTCTGTGGTTTAACAGAGACTTCCTGAAGCTGCAGGTGCTGGGAGAAAGACGAGGCCAGGCCACCTGGGATAGAGTGGTGCGAGATTCCACCGCCAGGGAGAAAGGAACTTGTCCTTCAGACCTAGAGCTGGAGCTATGCATTTGGCCTCCCGCTGGTCGCGCTTGGGGACAGGAGGGCGCCGGATCTATGCGCCCCTTAGCAGCAGATCGGGATCCTTTTGCCTCCTGCCCCTTCTGTCACTTCTTGGAGAGGGATGAGTTCTGGTGGCTGGGCCTGGCTGTAGGAGACAGGATTTGGATCGTGCCCCTCTCGCGTCACCGAAATCACCCCCACTATTCCAAGAGTGGTTGGCTATTAAACGTGAAGATTTCCTGAGAGAAGGATTGAGGACCTGGCCAGGAATGGGACACAAGTTCCGCCTTGTGTCTTCCTGACAGGAGCCCTGCACCGCGCTGGACGCTCCCCTTGACACTCCCAGCCAGCTGGGGTACTGATCCCACCCTTCCCCGGCCGCTGCCCCGGGAGTGGGGAGGTAGAGAGAGCCACACCCGAAACACCTTTCCACGATAAACTTTTATTCTCTATCTTATTATTAATGGTGGCGGAATTAAAACTAAAACCCAAACGAAAACGAGTACTAGTACTAACACACTAATCAATTTGAGATGACTTCCCCATCATTCCCAAAGCTAGAGGAGGAAGGGGGCTGCAAGGGGCTTAGAGCAGTGGAAGGTCCCAGGCCCAGCTGGGGTTGGGACGAGTGTGTGTGTGTGTGTGTGTGTGTGTGTAGAGGGGTGGGTTCCGGGGGAGGGGGTGGAAGAGGGCCGAGGGGGGAGGATAGAAGGAGGCGGTAGAGTTTCAGGGCGGGGAGGGGGGCGCTGGGGCGCAGTGACGGGAACCAATGAGCTGCCAACTCGCGCGTCTCCGGCGTGACTGCCGAGATTGACGTGGAGGACACGTCAAATTGATTCCCGCACGCTGCAGCCTCCCGGTCAGACGAATTTCTCCCAATCGGATGAAGTTCACCCTGGGCCTGGGGTCGCGGGCGTGGAGAGTGTCCTGGGAGGGGGCAGCAGCGGCGGGGGCAGGCCCTGGAGCGGGCGGCAGCGCGCTCCGCTGCCGCGCACAGCGCGTCTCCAGCCCGCGGCTGGGCCGCCGCGGCTCTCGGCTCTCGCGCGCCCTCCCTCTATGCCTCTCCCGCGGCGGCGGCGGCGCCCAAGCTCTCCCGGACTGCGCCGGGCCCAGCCCCGGCCACCCCGGCCACCCCGGCGCCAGGCAGCTGGCCGGCCCGCTCGCTATGGGTAAGGGGCGGGCGACAGGCAGGGCTCGGGCGGGCTGATGAGGTGGGTCGGGTCCGCCTGCCTCCCTTCCCTCTCGTCCGCTTTCCCTGGGCGACCCAGTCCTGGGTCCTGGAGAAGCTGCATTCTCCTCTGATCCCCAGCCTTCAGGGGGCAGTTGAGCAAGTCTGGGAAGGGAGTGTTCCAAGTAGACGCGCTAAAAGTCGCGAAAGGGCACGGAGGGCTACAATGCGCCGCGCTCCACTCCGCGGCTCCTCTGCGCCCTTGCCCACTCCAAGCCAGACCCAGGCGGTTTGCCCTTGGACTCCGAGCTGTCTGGGGACCCACAGGTCACCTTTGGAAGTGCGCCTGGGTGCAGTCCCTCGCTCCGCGTGGGGACCCTTGGCTAACCCGCCGGGTGTTTTCTCCCCCTCCGGCTCACTCTTGTCTGGCGCATCCGCAGAGCAGACGTATGGCGAGGTGAACCAGCTGGGCGGTGTGTTCGTCAACGGCCGCCCCCTGCCCAACGCCATCCGCTTGCGCATTGTGGAGCTGGCGCAGCTGGGCATCCGACCCTGTGACATCAGTCGGCAGCTCCGCGTATCCCACGGCTGCGTGAGCAAGATCCTGGCGCGCTACAACGAGACCGGCTCCATTCTGCCCGGGGCCATCGGGGGCAGCAAGCCCCGCGTCACCACTCCCAACGTGGTCAAGCATATCCGGGACTACAAGCAAGGAGACCCTGGCATCTTTGCCTGGGAGATCCGCGACCGGCTGCTGGCCGACGGCGTCTGTGACAAGTACAATGTGCCTTCGGTGAGCTCCATCAGCCGCATCCTGCGCAACAAGATCGGCAGCCTGGCGCAGCCCGGACCGTACGAGGCAAGTAAGCAGCCGCCGTCGCAGCCTACGCTGCCCTACAACCACATCTACCAGTACCCCTACCCCAGTCCCGTGTCGCCCACGGGCGCCAAGATGGGCAGCCACCCCGGGGTCCCGGGCACGGCGGGCCACGTCAGCATCCCGCGCTCATGGCCCTCGGCACACTCGGTCAGCAACATCCTGGGCATCCGGACGTTTATGGAGCAAACAGGTCAGTTGTGGCGGCCTCCGTAGCCTTCTATTAAGGGGCAGAACCTGGGGCGGGCAGGCTTGCAGGAGAGGACTCACACTCGCTCTCCTCCCGGGACCGGTTCTGGCTCAGGGGAGGGCTCCACACTGGCCAGGGAGGCTGGGGGTCCTGGGCCTTTTGTAAGAGACCTCGGACATCTTGAACTTTTTATGACAAATATGGAAAATATTTCCCAAATAGAAGAGCAATCGCCGACCACAAATTTGGAGGCCTGAAATTGTGCTTTTTCATTCTTGCAAAAAGTATGCAAGCCCCTGTTGCCAAATCTAAGGGGGAAAAAAAACCCGCTCAATTTTGAGACCCTTTCTTTAGCTCTCAGAATCCTTCACGATTTCCCAAGGGTTCTGTCCCCCACTCCCAGGCCCAGTGGCTCTTCTGAGTTAAAGGAAAAGGGATCTTGTGGTCGATTGAGTGGCCTACATCTCTAAGGTCCTGTGGCCTTGCAGGTCCTGGAGTTTGCGGTGATGGCTGGTGGGGCTGCAGCCACCTTCACAAGGATTTGTCATTTATCTGCAATTAAAGCTTAACACACTATAGGTCAAGTGGGTGACGAGGAAGATGGGGAAGGCGGGAGGTTTGGAACAACTTTGATGCCTGGCTGGGAAAGAAACCAGCCAGAATCGGGTCTGGATTTCTTTGCGCTCTCCCCAGCTGCCAGCAGCTGGCCAGGGGATGGCACACTCTTAGGTGATCAGACTCAGGAGGAGGGCAAGAAGCAAAATTCACCATAGCCTAGGAGGAAAGAGTGGTGGCTGGAAAGAAACTGTGAGTGCTCAGCTCCAGCAGCAGCAGCGCCTCTGTGGCCCTGCTCTGGCTTTGTGTCTCCTGGTGGCTCTAACCCAGCCTAAGGCTAAAGCTTCCCATGGAATGGCAGTGGGCAGCTGGTCCGGAGGTGACCCCACCAAGCCTGCACGCAGATCTGGAGGTTTCCCTTGGTTCCTGGCACACACAAGGGCCCGGGGAGCAGCTGTGTGCTTCTATCTGACCGGTGGGGACAACAATGTTGACGCTTCTTTTGGGAAACCCTGGGCGTTTCCAGAGGCAGTTCTCGTAGAATCGTCTCCCTGCCCTCCAGATGCTTGTGCAGATGTTGAGAAATCAATACAATTTTCATGAGGTTGCTGTAGCTTTGAACTCGGAAGTTTCTGGGAGCCGTGTCTGGACAATGGAGCGGCCGCTTTGGCCGAATCTGCCCAGGCTTTGACTCAGCAGCAGCCTCCCGTTCGTGGGAAACGGGTTGAAGGCTAGGAGGACCGGGCAGCAGGCCTGGCTGCCTTTCCTCCGCCCCACCCGGAGTGGTGAACATCCCAGTCCCTGCCGCCTCCTGGTGGAGTGTCAGGCCACCTACAAATTTTGTGGGACCCCTGGCCGTGTCTTCAGATACAAATTGGGTGGTTGGCCACACGTGTGCCCAGGGCAGATTCGGAGGCACCTTTTAATCCGTCCTCTCTCTCCTGCAGGGGCCCTGGCTGGGAGCGAAGGCACCGCTTACTCTCCCAAGATGGAAGACTGGGCCGGCGTGAACCTCACGGCCTTCCCCGCCACCCCCGCAGTGAATGGGCTAGAGAAACCTGCCTTAGAGGCAGACATTAAATACACTCAGGTAACCAGGAGGCACGTGAGGCCGTGACCTTAAGTAGGGAAGCAGAAGGTTTGGGGAAGTGGAGAAAAAGAGAGAGAAAGAAAAGAAAAAATTTCCAGGCAGAGAGATGGTTGTATCTGGCAGCCGGCCAGCAAGCGTCCTTTCTGTCCTTTCCTCAAGCGTACTAGTTTGGGAGAGTCTGACTTTAGAGGGGGTGACTTGCCTTTGCCAAGATAGCTTAGCTAAAAAAAGCTGGAACTCCAGATGACGAATCCACAGTCAAGGGCCTTCTTTCTCTAAATCCCGATATGAATACCATGACCCCTTCAAATCGTTATTTGTAACAGTTTGAGTGAATTCTTAGAAATCACTTTGCCAAAGAGTCCTGACTAGGAAATTTAGAGGCCAGGCCTCGCATGGGGATAATGGATGGGCACAGGACGTGGGGGAGCGATAATGGACGAAAACCCCCGTCTCAGTGATGGCGTGGGCTAGAGAAGGCAGGATTTTCTGCTGCTGACGGTCCCTCTCTATCCCCACAGTCGGCCTCCACCCTCTCTGCCGTGGGCGGCTTTCTCCCCGCCTGCGCCTACCCGGCCTCCAACCAGCACGGCGTGTACAGCGCCCCGGGTGGCGGCTACCTCGCCCCGGGCCCGCCGTGGCCGCCTGCGCAAGGTCCTCCTCTGGCGCCCCCCGGGGCCGGCGTAGCTGTGCATGGCGGGGAACTCGCGGCAGCAATGACCTTCAAGCATCCCAGCCGAGAAGGTGAGGAGCGCAGGGAGTGGGGCGGGTGGATGCTGGAAGGGTTAGGAAGGGTACTGGGGAGCGGGTGTGAGCCTGGGAAAAGGGAGAGCGGGTGGGGAAGAGGTGGGTCCTGGGCATGAACCCTTCTTCTGGGTTAACCTTTAAGCATGTAGCTTCTTGGAGCAGATTAGTTCTGACAGGTGTCCCTATAAAGGTACCCGAGGTTGAGAGAGACTGGCCCCAAGACTGTCCCCTCCACTTATGATGGGAGAGGAGAAAGGAGGTCCTTCTGGCACACGGGACGCGTGGGTTTGGATCCGGTTCTGGCACCTTCGACCAAGTTCCTGCTTCTTTCTGGGTTTCTGTTTCTCCATCCAGAGACACGTCTAGCAGGCACCCTCCAGGCTCACCTTTCTGTAGACCTGTTCTGGCACCTAAGCCCTTTAGGTGGGGTTGGACTTGCTAGTGGCACCTAACCTCCATCCCAGGACCCTTCCCGTCTCTGCCCCACTGCCCATCTGTTTTTTCCAGGTTCCTTAGAGAGAAAAAAAGGCGTTTGGATTCTTTTTCTTAAATACACACTGTGGGAAAGTAGAGGCCATGTGAATCAGTGTCCTTTACTCCAGGCTCAGGAGCTTTCTGTGGTTGTGGGTGGTGGTGGTGGTGGGTGTGGGGGGGGGGGTTCTCTCTTTCTGTGGAAAATGTGCCTGGGAGTCTTGCCTCCTTTTCCGCTTCCTCCTCCTCTTCCTTTTCCATAAGTCCACTTCCTGAAAAGTCAAGGAACAGATTTTAGGTATTTCACTGACAGTCAGCAGTGTGAGGGGGATCTTCTCACACAACCAGGAGGGTTCCAGTTTTTCCTTTAACTTGGGAAAAGCTCACCAGCCCTTGAGTCCTCATTTTCTTTGTTGTTAAAAGGAATGGCTTGATTTGCTAAGTTCAAACTTGCCAGTGCTTAGGTTCTGAGCACCAGAAATTTGCAACTTCAACCAACCTGGGAAAGGAAAGGGTCACCCCAGGGCGTCCCAGCCCCAGCAGAGAAAGAGACAAGGCACAAACCTGGGGGACAGCGTGGAGTTCCCAGATTATAAAAGGATTTTTACTAGCTGCTTTGCCTCCACCTGTCCAGGGCTGGAAGCGAGGTGGATGTAGTGGCAGGTGGCAGTGGGCAGGCAGGGGACAGGAGGGCCATCCTCCTTGGTGCTGCCCAGGCAAAAAGTGCTATTTCCAAGTAGTCTTGATAAGATAGGAGGGCATGCCCTGGGGAGTGGGGGTGGGGTTGGGGGCAGGAAGGAAATAAAGATGCCATCCACAACAGTGAAATGAAGGGAGAAAAATACTTTTTCTATTTCTACCTTTCCTAGAGCACAGACATCCTGGGATATTAGGATAATGTTCACTTGCATAGTTACAGACAAATCCAAATAAGGAAAATTTATAAAAATTGGGATTTAGAGCTCTTTTAAACTTTAAGTTTAATTTAAATAGGATACTATCATTTACTCATTTATAGAAAAATCCAAGTGAAGGAAATGTTAAAAGTTGAGAGTAAGAACTCCTTTAAGCTTTATGTTTAAGGATAGTTAAGGGGTCGCAGATGAGCTCTTCACTCATCCTCAGCCTCCAATCAACCTGTTTTCTCAACAACTGAGGTTATCTGTCGAAATCGAAATCAAAATAAAATTTACCACATTACACAAATCACTTAAATAAGCAGGTTCTTTTGAATTAAAAATGTATAACCACAGATTTGAAATATTTCCCTGGGTTCATCTTAAGGAGAAGGAAGACTTAGAAAAAAGACCCACAGTCTTCAGAGGAATGCATTTGTTTTCAATAGAGCCACTTTGCTCTGGAGGCATTTTAAGCTCTACATTAGACACAAATTATAAAGTGCAGATAATAAGCCAAAGGTAACACACACAGTTCCTAATTCTAAACTACCTGTCTTAATTTGTGGTGAAGTTGCGGGGAAGCTGATTTTAACATTAAGCCTCACTGGTGATTGCTTTTCTTTAGAAGACACTTTCCTTTTCAGAAATACAGGGTCATTGAATGGTGCTGGCATAAGTCCCTTTTACCATTATATCGGTTTCCTATTATGTAATATCCCACCTGTTTTTAAAAACTACAGCAATAATTTGTTACTCTAGTTATTAAATTAATAATTTAATTTTGTGGTCCTCCAAGTTCTTTAAAGGTTCTAATAAAAGATAATCAGATAACTTGGGGACACCATTAGCAATGATTTCTCAAGCTGGCATGCAACTGTTTGTGTTCGAACAGGAATATAGAAATAATCATTCATTATCTATCTATTTTCACAGCCTGAAAATTACATACATGCTTGGGTTATGGATTTTTACTCCTTACTGGTAGAACAGCTGACTTCAAAGATCTATTCCCTCAACACAACTGGTCTTTGGAAAGACAGAAAAATAATAAGAATCACTGCCTTTTATTTTCTGATCAGTTCTTAAGAAATTAATATCTTCAAAGAAACCTGTCCCAGAGGACAATTTACTATCAGCAATTGTTCAATTCATAAGAATAGTGAGAATAGTATTTAGTGAATTCCTTTTCAGTAAGAAAAAAATTTTCTGTGTAATGAAAAGCAATTTAATACAATAAATGCTCAGTAAAAGCAAATACCTTTGATCACCTAACACATACACACCACACACGCACAGTGCAATATATATCAATATGTCCTCCAAATTAGTGCAAATGAACAGCTTAACAGTTACTCTAAGTGAAACTTAATCAAATGTCAAATCGAAAATTTAGCATTTAGTTAGATATTAATTGATTAATTGTGTTATTTAATACTATAATTAATTTTTTTCTTATTTTTTAAAAAGGTAGTGAGTCTGGGTTTCCTATTATGTAGGTAAAAAGTATGATTTACATTTCCCATCCCCTGAAAGGAAACTTTAATTTTTGGGAATTGAGAAGAATAGAAAAAGTTTCGCTTAATCTTCACTTGGAGAGGCTGACATTCTAGCAATCTCCACCCACATCCAAATGTCTTTTCACAGCCAGGGCACGACCATCTCCCCTTCCCCACCCTTAGGTGACAGACACCACCAGATGTTCCCTCAAGACAGCTGGTATTTACAGGATGTTTTCAGAGACCCTCGAAACCTCAGGGTTTTAAGTCCCTCCTCGTGGGGCACTGGAATGACTAAAGATTTGGAAATCAAATCTATAAGATATTGCATACGCACAAAGAAAATGTATTGCTTATATTTGTTAAAGATAACTTGCAGCTTCGCTCCAGTTACCTTTGCCTCGGGATTGGTTCTTGGAAGATCCTAAAAGTAAACTTTGTCAAAGAGCACTAGGGCGCTGGCATTGTCGCACCCGGACGCTGGCAACCCCGGCCTCCGTTTGACCCAGCCCCGGGGATCCCTTCCCAGACCCGTGCCTCCCCTCAGCGGTGGTCTCAGAGTGCCCTGCAATTGCAGTTGAATATTTAAAAAATGCCTCTCCCCATTCTTAGCCCCTGAATTAAATGAGCCTGACCTAGGCCCCGGCCTCCGAGGGCCCAGAAGTACCCACCCATGTTGTCCTATGGAGGGAATGGAGGGCAGGAGGGGCCCTATGAGGAAGGATGGCTCGGACAGGGCTAAAAACACAGCAGGATTCGCCCCTGTAGGGTGGGATGCAGTCTTCCTGGGTGTTTATTTTTCATGAGTTCAGTTTCTTGCTTGTCTCTAAGGTAACCGTCCCTTGGCTGAGAAACCTCCACCTCCTCAGATGTTTTCTAAACAGGTCCTCACTTTGAAGTGTGTGTCCACGGTAGAAAGAAAAGGTCTGAATACTTGTTGGCTGGGCGGCCACAACTTTGTTTAGGAAAAAGAGCTGAGAGCCAGGGAAAAGCAGAGGGGCCACTCTGTCCTGGGAAGGTCTTTAGACCTCTTTAAAACCTCAATGAAACCGTGTGTTTTCGTGTGTGTGTGTGTGTGTCTTGCACAGAGGTGGTTGGCCCAGCTCTGCGCAGCCACAGCAAGTTGCGCCTGAGGCTGAGGCGAGGGAAGCTGCAGGAGAAAAAAAAATCCAGAGTTCCCCTTACTTCAAATCGAGGCGCTCCAAGCTCCCCCTTTAAAGGAGGACTTGGGGAAAAAAGAAAATTGAAAATAGGCCCCTGTAGGTATAAACAAACTGTGGATCCTAGTGTAGGAGAAGCAGAGTGGCCCAAGGTTGGGAAAGGAAAAACAGGCTTGCGCAATCGTGGCGTCACTTTCTGGCTTCCGGTGGCAAAACTTGGGCCCCTTCCCAAGCCCCTAAATAATAGAGTAAGGCGCAGAATACTGCCCGATCTGGCAATCCCACTGTCACTTAATCCGGAGGCCCACAGGTCCCAGGACGTGCTTTGCCCACAGTGGTGAGCGCATCTGGATCCCCGGACCTCGTGGGCACAACGTAGTTTGCCGCTCACTTAAAGCGCAACTGCCTCCTACGTCGGAGGAATCCAGGCCGCTCCAGGGAAATCTCTGGTGGCTCATTTCCCGCAAGATTTCCCCCTGCCCACAGCGAGCTCCGAGCCGCGGGTGTCAGCGGACTCGACGCATTGGCTGCTCTTCGCACTTGTGCGCGCGCCTGGGGTTTGGAAAGGGTGAGGGTCCGCGCAACGTTAGAGTCCCGTTCCCTTCTGCGGAAGTCGCCATCAGACCTGAAACCTTCCCAGCCCTCAGCGCCCTTCACTTCCTTTACTGAGCAGGTGGTGAGGGGGTTGGACGGCAACGGGAATTGCACCTGGCCAGCGGTCAGTGTTTGCAAATGGCCTTGCGAGGAGTCCCGCTTGCCAAGGCTCTCCTTGCAAGTGGCTCTCCTAGCGGGAGAGGAAGGGCTGGTCGCCCACGGAAGCTTGGGGTCTCTGGAGAGCGCGAGTCTCTGCTTCACTCTTCCAGAGCCTTCAAGGGTTGAGCGCTCACGACCTCGCTCTGCAGGCGTCCTGAGTCCCAGTGCCTCTCGCACTGCGCGGCGCTAGGTAGTGATCCGACGCCTCTGTGCTTCCTCCCGCAGTGGCTGACAGGAAGCCTCCCAGCCCCGGCAGCAAGGCCCCGGACGCCCTCAGTAGCTTACACGGACTGCCCATCCCGGCCTCGACCTCCTAGGGGCAGCTCTCCCCGGACCCGAGCCCGGAGGGAACGGCAGGCGGACCCGGGCGCACAGGTCTGCGCGGCGGCCCCGGCAATCGGCGCCGGCAGGATCGGAGGACTCGCGGAGGAGGAAGCCAGTGCCGGCCCGCGGGGTGCACGCCCAGCCAGCCCCCAGGCCCAGCCCTGCCTCTGGCCCGACCCACCACACTTCCTTTATTGGTCTGGGTTTTTAGGCTTCTCTGAACTTTGGTTTTAGACTGTCGTACCCTCCTCACAATCCTTGCTCTGACGTGGCCTCCTTCGCTCTGCCAGCTTCAAATTTCTTTTTTGTCACTCTCTTGTCCGTCTCCGTCTCGCCTCTCTCCCTCTTTCCTTCCCCCCTCTTTCTTTCTCACTCTCCCTCCCTTCCCTTTCTCTTTCCCTTCCGCCCTACCTTCCACCCCGGCTTTCCCCGACCTTCCAGGGCTCCCTCTGCCCTTCCACTCTCTTTTCCTTGCTCCGACCTCTGCTCCAGCCCCGCTCCTTCCCCCGTCTCCTCTTTCTAGTCCTCTATATGCTATCAGCCCTTTTTCCTGGTCCATCCCTGTCGTTCCTTCTCTCTCTCTCTCTCTGGTTCTACTGCCAAGGGCCCTAGTTCCCTTTGTTTTACTGCTTCCCCAACCCTCCCTCAGTCCCTGAGAGCCCTAGAGCCATCTCGGTGACAGTCCCTTCTCTGGCACCTGGGACTTTGTAGCCTTCACTCCTCTGAGCCCACCAGCCCTAATGGAGGGGGGCTCAAACCTAGGAAGTGGACAGAAAAGCCACAGCCTTTATTTTGTATATTTTTTTGTAATAACAAACCCTAAATAACCCTCCATGAACTGTCCTCTCCCGTCGATCCCCGCAGCATATTGTCTGGAAATCTGTTTTCTTTCTCAGAGCCCAGTGGCCGCCGGGCTTCTCTTCCCTTCTGAGATGATGTCACCCCAAAGAAGACTGGGGTAGGAGTAGGGAGCACAGGGGTTGTTGGTGTTTTCAGTGCTTAGAAAACTGGGTTGTCCTGCAGGTGTCTCCTCCCACCCCTCCACTCGCAACACTTGCTAGGGAATCCGACCAGTGGTAAACACATCAGCACCTTTTGGTGTTCAGGGGTCAGCACATTTGTTAATTTAAACCACAGACTGCTTCCAGGTACAAAGGTTCATTTGGACTTCTGGTTTGCAAGGGATGAGGGTTAAAACAAAACAAAACAAAACAAACAACAAAAACAACAACAAAAACAACCCAGAAAGTATCTTCTAGAGCCAGCCGCAAGAGCTGTGAGCTGCTTCCAAGTTAGGCGAGCTGGTGGTGGTACCCTGGACATAATGCAATTCTGTAGTCATAGCAATATCCCTGGCGAGAGCCTAACATTGCCTGTTAAAGGTGGCTGCCTCTGAATAAAGGAAAGCGTCTGAAAGGTGTGTGGTGAGGTGAGCAAGTCTGTTTCTGAGCGCAGAGTGTTGAGTTCTTACTCCGCAGCTACCCTCTCCCCTGAGTTCCTAGGATGAACACTATCAAGGGAAATTATGCAGAAACCACCTTAAAATGCAGTTAATTCTGAAAAGAGTAAAATGGGCAAAAGGCAATGAGGCAGAATGGAGGATTTCTTCAGAACATTTCTAGGATTCTAAAAGCTAAAGAAGACAATCCCAGGCTACCAAGTAATCTAGGGGGTTTGCACTACAAAGGGGCTTCCGGCTAATTGTTTTTTTTTTCCTCCCTCTGTTTGACTTTCTAAAACTGATGGAAGAGATTTTTGAATTGAAGTTGCTGTTTGTGAGTGGAGCTGCCTGCTTGGTGTGTGCACTGGTCCCACCTAGGGGACTAGTGGTAAACAGTTTTTGTCTCAACTCTTTGTGATAGTATCTGTTGAAGGTATCAATTATAAAACAGTACTTACTTTTTTCCTAGAGAGACTCTTCTTCTCAGATTCAAAGTCTCTTGTATTTTTTTTTTTTTTAAAGTTTCACTTTGTAGACAGTGTTAGTGATGGCTAGGGATTTGATTTATTTTCTTTAGACTACATAGCAAGGTATGAATTAGAGGGCTTGTGCTTGGAAACTGGGTGACACTATCTCATCAGAGAGGCAGGATTGAGACTTGGACTTTGAGACTGAAGTCCTCAGCCTTCCATGGCAGCATATCCTGTAGAAGAGCTTGTCATACTGATAATAGGATAAAAGTATGACAGAGAAGCATGTTCGCAAGTCCCCCATCCTCTCAGCCTGTCTCCTTGTGCTTAGATGAGCATTGCATGCTCCATCGTGACGTCCTGGACAGAATTTTCATGCACCCATTTGTGCTGCCTGGAGAAGGACTGGCTTGCTCAGGCCAGGAGGAAGACATCACATCCCTTTCTGAAGGAATGAGAAGAATCTATATGACAACTTCTACCTTTGAGTTGTCACCATCCCCATTTCCCTGCTACGGCCCACTTCTGTGTTTGAGCTGATCAGGGTTATGGGGGAGAAGAGCTGGGAAATGTGCCCCAGGGTGGATGCAAAGCACCTGTGTTTTAAGTGCCACCTGCAAAGGGAGGCATTTTTCAAATCTGCCTCTTGTTCCCTGTATCCTGTGGCTGGAGGCGGGTCTTTGAGTTCCCTGGCTCTGGGGCGAGCATTCACTGAGGATAGGCAGCCTTCGTCCCAGAGACAGCAGGCTCTGACATTTCATGTGGGGTGTGGAGGGACATACCCCCTCTCTCGCGGCTGGGGGTCACGGAACATCTTAGTGAACTTGGCTTAAATCTCTGCTCCACTGTATGTGTCAGGGGACTGGGACCTCTTGGAACCTGTCTGTGAAATGTAGCCTTCAATGCAGTAACGCGCAAGGTGACCTGGCCTGTAGGAAGACTGCCACTGGTGTGGCTTCACCTCTCTGGAGACAATTTTGCTTATCTGTTAACAAAAGTTAGAGGAATCACTTGTAAGGTTGGTGGGAGACCCAGAATTTAAATATTTTCCAAAAGATCCCATTGGAATATTGCACTTTTGCTCTTTGTTCGTATGGATCTGTGGAGGAACTGAGAGCTCATAATAAAATTATGCAGCATCACGTCAGGTAGAATAATTTGAGAAACAATCACTCCCTAAACGCAGTTTGTCTTTGCCTTTTATTTTTTTAATTTAAGAATAAGTTTTTTAAGAAAAATATAGAGATGTAACCCAAAGAAAATAAAGACATAATCAGATAGCCCTCTGATTTTTTGAAAGAATAGAAATAATATATGCATATCACTAAAAAACTCAAGCAGTACAGAAACATTAAAATGAAAAGTGGAAGTTCTTCCTGCTCTCATTTTTGTTCTTAAAGGTGAATGCTGTTATAGTATTTTGTGAATCTTTCCAGGAAAAACATGCATGCGGGAAAATATCTGTTTCTGTCTATGTGTTATTTGAAAGTGCACACTAATGAGTTGTGCTGTGCACACACAGACATGAGCTGAAGATCTGCTCTTTGTGTACCACCAGCTTCAGCTCCAACGTACCCACTTTATTCTCGTGAATGGATGTCTATTACCGAGGATTTATTAAAAACAGGGTATTTGTAAAGAGGGCCAGCTTTGTGCTTTAAATGAATAAAGACAGGATTTTGTTGTGTTCATTATTGGAGGAAGTACTTGCAATGGATTGTAATAACTTCCCTGCCAAAGGTAGCTGTTTTTTGGCAAGAAGTAAGGAAAACAAACCAAAGGAAAGGAGGATTGAGGGGCAAGAGGCATGAAGTTTTGCCCTTCTTGAATATGCCCCGAGTTGTTCTACAGATCACTGAAGGGCATTTGAAAGTGTGAGGGGAAGGCTTCCTCTCCTTTGGAGGGAGTCAGTCTCTCTGGGCCAGGAAAGAGACATGGAGGCAGAGGGGTGCGGGAAAACCTTGTGTGAAGAAATACTGGCTACAAATAAAGTTTAGATTTTCAATACTGGCACAAGCATTTTTTTAAACCTATCCCAAATTCAATTTACTAAAATCCACGTGGAATTAACCTCCTGACGAGTGAACTCCACTCACTGACAACTGTATTTCTGCCATTTGTGTGTTTCTGGTAAGAAGGACGGAATTTATTTAATTGAACTGTGGTTTCGGTAAAGCACACTGTAGATTTCCTGGCATCAGCTTCCCTAGCTAGGATTACGTTGGCCTGGGTTTCTTTTCAAAAGAAACTCTACCTGCCCCATGTAATGCTGGATGATATGAATTTAGAATCTTGCTAGAATGTGCCTGAGGAACTCAGTTGAAAGGACTGTGCATCCAGACAGGCTATATAATAAGAAACATTTGAATCCCTTCTTTTAATGGGCAAGATTTATGCACAAAGTGGTATTTGGTTTTCACCTTGACCTTGCTGTCTGAACCATAGCCTTACTCACTGAAGAAATGTCCTATGGTTGAGATATTTCTAGCCAAACATTTGTATCTCAACCTTAAATTTTTTTTTCGGTTTTTTTTTTTTTTTTAAACAGAACAAGGAAGAATCACACTGTCTTCTTTTTCAAGGCCATAAAATGAGAACCACACATTTAGCCCCAGTCCAACTTGGGAATTCTAAACACTTGGAACAATTATACTCAGTTTAGTCTGGTCCTTTCTTTGGAGTTGAAACCAGTTGAAACTCCTGCTGCACTCTAAAGAGCTCTTGTCCAGGAGATGCAGCCTGTGATTCTTGTTGGAACACACATCTGTTTCTGGCTGGCCAAATCCAAAAGTGGAATCCCAATTGCAGTTTTCATGGGTGGCAGAATTTCAACTGCATTATAATGTAACCACCTGGGTTGGCTTCACTTTCCTTTTTCTTCTTAAGGATGAAATAGGCAGATAAGTATTCATTCAGCTATTAAATTACATTTCCATCCTGTAACGTCTTATTTCCTTTTTCTCTGGTGAAATATATTGACTTGATGGATTATCTGCAGTGTCATTTCTTATATAGACCTCACAATTTTAACTTTCAGAGTTTCTTCCAGTCATTTGCGGATGTGGTTTTAGCTTTGTAAGATTTTATTTTACCCCAAACAACAAACAAACAACAAAACAAAAATTACTAGATGGTTTTGATTTAACAACAATCTCTTGGATGAAAAGTAAGCAAGATATTTAAATGAATGGAAAGAAATTGACTTCTTAAAAAGTTGAATTGGAGCCTGAAACTTGTGAAACATAAAAAATGCTTCTCTGGCAAACAAGTTGTAATATGATTAGCTTGAACCGGGAAGCTGAAAGTATTATTCTGGCCACCAGGGGGAGCACATATTGTTCCAGGAGATGAAGACAAGCATGAAGATAAATAATACAATGTAAAAGATTTGTCGTTTTGTTAAAGTGGCGACTTTCCTGTTGTGAAGGTCTACTTACAAGAGAAGGGCTCTTGTTGTTGTTGTTGTTATTATTATTATTGTTAGCCAGATGCTCGCACATGTGGTAAAAAATGGACTTTCTAGGCTCATCAACACATGACTTAGCAAACAAGTTAGCTTAGACATCAATAGCACCTCGAAAATAAGTTTCACTTCCAACTTTGACTGTAATATATACATAGATTGAAGTCTTTGAGTTTAAAATAAACATATGTGAATTTTAAAAGCAACTAGCCAGGCACAGTGGCTCACACCTGTAATCCCAGCACTTTGGGAGGTTGAGGAGGAAGGATTGCTTGAGCCCAGGAGTTTGAGACCATCCTGGGTGACCTAGCGAGACCCCATCGCTACCAAAAAAAAAAAAAAAAAAAAAAAAATTAGCTGGATGTGGTGTGCATGCCCATAGTTCCAGCTACTTGGGAGGTTGAGGCAAGAGGATTCCTTGAGCCCAGGAGAGGGAGGCTGCAGTGAGCTGTGATTGCACCACTGCACTCCAGCCTGGGTGACAGAGTACGACTCTGTCTCAAAAACAAAAAACAAAAAACAAAAAACCAACCTAATCTAAACTGATATTTTTGGGAAATAAAATCAATTTCATTTATATTTGTGAAATTTTAATTTTTTTTGGTTCATTTGAGTTTGTCTCTCATTTTAAGCAACTTATCTATATTTAGTGATCTTTTTGAAAGTTTTAATCATTTAAAGTGACAATACAATATTCTCTGTAAGGACCAACATATTACAGAGGCAACAAACAGCAAGGAAAATGATTATCTTGTCACTCTCTATTTATTTTAGGATAAAATCCAGAAAGATTACCATGGGCGAGGCAACGATAATTTATTTCTTAGATTTAAAAAAAGGAGCCTCTCTTACCATCTGTAATGTGGTCGTTTGCACATATTTAACTCAGAATACCAGCTGTGGAACATCTTTATGCAGGAGGCAGTTTAGGAAAAGATAGGGGATGTGTAGCTAAAAGTTGGCAGAGCTATCTGGTTCAAAGTCTCAGTTTTACCACTTACCAGTTGTGTTGCTTTGGGTAAATTTAGGCAAAACCTTTCAGCCTTAGTTTCCTCATCCGTTTAATGGAAATTATACCTCTCTCCCTGGGCTGCTGTGAGAACTAAATGTAATAATATACATAAAGAGTAGGGACTTGCTTTGGGTCACAGTCAGCTTTTATTAGTGTTATTATTGTTGCTGTTTTCTTCTTTTTCTTTGTACATCAACATTTTATGGTGAATTAAATCGTGTTTTAACCTTGTAGACCACATTGGCTATTACATATATATTTAATATATATGTAATATATATATAATATATGTAATGTATATAATATATGTAATGTATATATGTAATGTATATAATATATATGTAACGTATATAATATATGTAATACATATATAATATATGTAATGTATATTATATATGTAATGTATAATATATGTATTACATATATGTACATATATGTACATTACATGTACACATATATGTAATACATATATAATATATATGTTATACATATATATATATATAATTTTTTTTAAAATTGTTTCTTGAGATAGGATCTCACTCTGTCACCCAGGCTGGAGTATAATGGTTTGATCATAGTTCACTGCAGCCTTGAACTCCTAGACTCAGGTGATCCTCCCACCTCAACCTCCTGAGTAGCTACAACTACAGCCATGCACCACCACACCTGGCTAATTTTTTAATTTTTAATTTTTTGTAGAGATGCAGTCTTGCTGTGTTGCCCAGGCTGGTTTTGAACTCCTGGGCTCAAGCCATCCTCCCACCTTGACCTCAGCCTCCCAAAGTGTTGGGATTACAGGCATGAGCCACCGCACCTGGCCTTGGCTATATATTAGATTCGTTGATGATCCAGAGCCCATCAAGACTGCTAACGCAAGTCTCTGAATTTACTGGAGCACTCGACAGCATCAGAGGGAAGAGCCACCATCACCTACTAATCATATCTGATGGCCCTGGGACATTCACCAAGACCTTAAGACTACTTGATGATTTCATGGCTAGACCTGTGAGGATTAACAGCCAGCAGGTCACTGCCATTACTGCATTGAAGCAGAGTTTGTGTAGCAAGTCCACTTAGATCAATTTTATGTGATCATGCTTTGTGTCATGTCTACAGATCCAGAATTGGTGTGCAGAGACCTCGTCCTGCTTGGAAAACGCATTCACCTCCAGGGGGCTGAAAAGCCTGTTGCATCTGCTGCTGACTTTAGTGCAATGATTACGGGCAGCCATGTTGGGCTTCAGTTTGTGTCTCTTTGATGAGTAAATGACTTTCGTTAAGGCAAAGCTACGTATTCTAGCTGCTACTGGAGACACCGCAAGATAGCACAAAAGCCTTTAACTCATCATCTTCGGGAAGAGTTACATTTCAAATCTTCCCTCTTTGAAAGATCCTATCAGATTTTTATGGCCATTGAGAGAGGAAACGTCCTGTCCATCTCAGATGTCATTTGAAATTCAAAATGTAGGTAAGAGCTTCATATATTGCTGAACTTTAACTAGAGGAAATCCTCAAATTCTCAAAGCCTTCCAAGGCACACACACCAAATTAGTGACAAAAGATGACTTAAAAGGTAGCAGTAGAATTTACTGTTACAGTAACATTCACAAGCATTCATCAGGCCTTCTTACTTAACAGTGCGTCTTAGTTTTAGAGTGTCCACGAGTTTGTTCCAGATGTCTACAGCCCTATTAGTCATCTGTGAAGGGTGCATGCTAATTGAATATGGCAGCTGGGTTCTGATTCCAAATTTTTGGAGTTTGTCCTCACAAACCGGATGCTTGCAAAAGTAAACAAAGACATTAAAAGATTTATGAAGAGACTCTGTCACACATTTTGAAGTGCAAAGTGTAAATGAATTTTTACAAGCATATGGATTTCATTTCTCTGATAATATGCATGAATTTAAAAATTAAAAGAAAATATGCTGGCTACAATATGTTTTTCGTTCTTGTTGAAACTTTGAAAATAATCAAAGGTGCCTAACATATTCAAAACCGCGCAGACTCCTCTATCCTATGATGTCATTTGAACCATCAGATAGTGATTAATATTACCCCAAAAGGATGCTTTTCTGAAAGAAGCTCCAGAGAGGCACTTGCAATTTGAATTTCTGTTTTTAAGCACATTCCACAGCTTATGGCCAGTCTCATTTCTTCCTGTATAAACTTCCAGGTTTCTATGCTCAGCGCACTATCACTCTCTTAAATTTGGATAACACCGTAGTCAAGTCTAACAGTTGAGGCTTCATGATAATATTTACATTGAGGCATAAGAGGACTGAGAGAGGAAAAAAGTGCAGGGAAAGCATGTTCAGTTCCTTGTGGTCACATGGAATGGATTCTGTCAAGAATGTAAAATAACATTTGTATCTGAGTGGTGCTTGGAATCAATTAAGATCTACCAGTTCAGTCAAGAATGCAGCCAACATTTTATTTTTAATTGTCTTGATAACATAGCCTTAGAGAATTATTCAGGTTACACTAGGCTCAGCATCAGAAGGAATTTTGGCTGCAAGAATTTCATTTTGTTTAGTTAAATAAAAACAAATTAGCACAGATTTTTTTTTTCTTGCAATTTCCATTTTTAGCTGTGATGTTACAATCGGTAATGGTGGTAAGTATTGGTCCGGTAAAAGGTTTATTTTGAGAGTTTAATACAAATGAAAATAATAAATGGTCTAGTTCACTTCCATCTGTTTTTATCCATGTAGAGCTTTTAAACCTGTGATTCCCTTGGATAAAAATAAATTTCTCATACCCTCACATGTGTAAAGTATTCAAAAGAAGTATTATGGCTTACAAAAGAGAGAATAGTAGGAGAAAAAAGTTAAAGGCTTGAAAGAGCCATATTTTTTATGAAACTCTCTTGTATAGGTATAAATGTGGAGTCCCTTGTTTTCCCCAAACTTTTCTGGAAAGAAAGACGTGACACTGACGGCATCCAGTGCGAAGGCTACAGTTTTAAAAGTCAGAGGACAGGAAAGCCAGCTGCACAAATGGAGGCTGTCATCTTCTGATATTAAATTTGCTTTTATGAAGTATGTAGGCTTTCTCTACCTCCAATGATAAAGGCTAATATTTATTACACTCTTACTAGGTACCATGTATGTTTCAAAATATGAACACTTTCTAATTCAGTCCTTGCAGACTTCAGGGGAAGTACTTGTTTCTATCCCTGCATCCCAGATGAAGAAATTGAGGTAACATAACCTGACTGAGGTTACCCACCTAATAATGGCAGGGCCAAAACTTGAATTTATACAGTTTGGCCTCAGAGCCCTGCTTAATCCCTGCAAAACCAGGAGATACTTGTAAGTCCTTCAGTGGCTCTTCTCTCCCTGCCCACAGGTGAAGAGTCTACCCTTGAGATCTCACTTGTTTCTGGTGTCTGTATAATGTCACAGTTGGAGAGTCCCTACATTTGCAATAGCCTCCAATGCAATGCAGAGTTATTTGTATATGACATTTGCAACATTACTGTATATATATCAGCCATCTATTGCTGTGTAACAAACCACACCAACATGTGGTAGCTTAAAGCAACAACAATTTATTATTTATCATGATTCTGTGTGTTGGCTGGGTGGTTCCTTAGCAGGTTTCCCCTGGGCTCACTTATGCAGCTTCCTTTAGCTGGAGGTTGGCTGGGCTGGAAGGCCCAAAGTGACCTCACTTACGTGGCTGGCCGTGGCTGCTGACTGTTGACTGGGGCTCTCAGCTCTGCTCTGCATGGCTTCTTTTCATCCAGGAAGCTAGACCAACTTTCTTACCTAGCAGTCCCAGGGCAGCAGTCTAAGAGGGTGACAGTGGAAGCCGCAAGGTCTCTTAAGAGCCAGCCTTGAAAGTTGGATAATATCACTTCTACAGCATTCTAATGGTCAAAGCAAATCACCAGGCCAACCCAGATTCAAGAGATGATAAAGTAGACTCTACCTCTTTATGGAAGAACAGCAAAGTCACATTACAAAGGGGCATGCATACCTGGATGGAAGAAACTTATGGCCAAGTTAGGCGATCTACCAGAGTAGACACCACTAAAAAGATAAATAATTGATATTAAAAGGGTTTTTCAATTTCTAAAATATTATAAAATATAGTTTTTGCAGCATCATATTTACAATATTATTTTTAATGGTTGGAAGTCACTTCTGCATCTTATTTCAGGGTTCTCATTAAAAGCACTGGCTATCACTGTGCTAAACAAACATTAGGTATGAAATTGGGGGGCCCTCTGAATTCTTATCAAATGAGATATGAGTGAGAAAAACAAATAAATGTCTTTTGAAAACTTCAGTCCAGTTGTCTGCATCCTGAAGGGACTGTGGGAAGTATGAAAAGGTAAATATGTTTGATATTTTATTTTGATGTTTATATGCAGAAAGTAAACTGGAAAACTGAAGAAGTTACATATATACATGGAATATATTTAAAATATATATATTTTTTCCCTGATTTTGGCTTAAATCATGCAGATGGTTCAATTCTTGTTTTTAGCTTTGTTTTGGGTCTGTAGGCAGCCACAAAAGCAGATAAGTAACACAGTGTTATGAACAGGTCATTTTGATTCTACTGTTTTTGGCAGGATCAAAGGCAGAAGGTTAATCTAATGCAAATGCTTGTAACTGTCGGCTTTTAAACTCTGCTGGGTGAGGGCAAGGTTTAAGTAAGCACCTGAAATGCTGGCCACTTACATGGAACCTGAACACTTGGGATTTTGAGATGCAATTGCCCAATCCTTAATGTTCTATGCAAAAAAAAATTTTTTTTTTTAACTGAAGCTTGGCATTCAGTTTAGAACTAGGAAAACAACCTGCTGTTTATACAGAAGAGAAAAAAATTCCTTGCCTTTATACGAAAACAGAGTAGCTCCACCTCCTTCAGCCCTGAAATGCAGGCATACAAGTTCAGTGGCATTCAGGAGCTTTGGCTCTTTTACAAGTACGAGGATCATCTTAAGAATGCATGACATGCAATACGACCAGGTGAGCCTCCCTACTGCCTTCCTGTCTTGGTCCATTTTCTGTTGCTTACAGTAGAATACTTGAAACTGGGTAATTTATGAAGAACAACATTTATTTCTTACAGTTCATGGAGGCTGAGAAGTCCAAGACTGAGGGGTTGCATCTGTTAAGTGCCTTCCTGCTGGTGGTGGACTCTGTGGAGTCCGAGGTGGTGCAGGCCATCACGTGGCAAAGGGCTGTCTGTGCTGGCTCTTGTCTCTCTTCCTCTTATAGAGCCTTTAGTCCTAATCTCCTGATAACTCATTAATCAATAACCCATTAATTCATTAACTCATTAATCTTTTAATCCATGAATGGCTTAATCCATTCATGAAGTCAGAACCCTCATGACTCAATCACCTCTCAAAGGTCTGACCTCTCAATATTGCCACATTGAGAATTAAGTTTCAACATGAGTTTTAGAGGGGGCAAATATTCAAACCATAGCACTTTCCAGATTTTCACTTGTGTTTGTAGAAGGTGGGACCAGTCATCATGATGTCAGAACAACATGGAGGCCAAGAGTGAGGCTCTGAATTCAGACCCGAATCTGAGCCCTTGTTCTGCTGCTGACTGTCAGTGTTAACTGGGGAAGTTACTTGCTCTCCTTCAAGCCTCAAGTTCTGCATCTGTAAAATCGGTGAGCCATCCATGGGTGAACCATCGGTAAAATGGGTGACTCCTTGACCCATGAGATTGCCATGAAGGTTTTCCTGTAAACACTCTTAGCCCAGGATCTTGGCCAGAGATCACTATTGGCAGTTATTATCTAATTATGGAATTATACTTTGGGATCTTCAAAGATAATAGATCTCAGATTTTAACTTCAAATATTGCCCCCAAATTGTTTGCAGAACTTTCAGCCTAATGACATCCTCACATTTCCCCCCATCCTAATAGATCCACCTAATTCAGTTAAAAAGAATTCAATCACATCTTTTTAAGAACTAATCAAGTGAAAAACTCATGAAATATATTTTTGACTGACTTGACTAATCTAATTGGTAAAAGGAATTGATCTAGAAGGTTTGCTCTTTGTGTTCTGAGCAGGATAGTTTCATGGGTGTGAGACCCCTGTGCAACCTCATACTTAGTTTAATGCTTTGTTGTTACCCTCTTGACATTCTTAATACTTTTTGAGCAAGGGGCCCCACATTTTCTTTTCACACTGGGCCCTGCAAATTATGTCGCTGGTCCTGGTCCCAGGAAATACAGTTTACAAGGCAATAAAGGCCAAGATAGTCCTGGAGAAGACTGCACCAGGACACCTGGTTGGCTTGTGAAAATGAATGAGTTCAGAGTCTGCAAGAGGGAGGGCACAGGCCTTTCTGAATGTCATAGTCGTTGATTTTTATCTTCTCCCTTGATAAATTAAGAGTTTTTTTAAACATTGACAAAACAAATAACAGTTTTTCCCATTTATAGACAGCTTCATAATGTTCACTGAAATAATTATAGACATCTTTTCCCTCTGGTGAATATTCATATAATCATGGAGGGACTGAGAATTGTGTATATATGATATTAGAAACGCTAAGTCACAAAGGAAAAGACTGAGACATTTGGCCTAATACAAACAAAAACCAGCTTATTTCAAAACATTATAAATAGCATTAGACAATAAAGAATACATCTAGGAATAGAATTGTAATGTATAGCAAAGCTTTAACAATTCATCTAAGAAGCTCTTACCAATCAGTAGGAGAAAGTGGTTGAGTGAAAATAGTATGATTTATATAACAGTCACAAACTGCAAGTGAAAATGCCCAGTAAGCAAGAGAAACAAATGTCCACTTCAGTAGTGATCAAAGAAAGGCAAAATAAAATCAGCTACCATTTTTTTTTTTTTTTTTTTTTTTTGAGACGGAGTCTCGCTCTGTCTCCCAGGCTGGAATGCAGTGGCGCAATCTCGACTCACTGCAAGCTCTGCCTCCCGGGTTCACGCCATTCTCCTGCCTCAGCCTCCGCAGGAGCTGGGACTACAGGCTCCTGCCACCACACCCAGCTAATTATTTTTGTATTTTTAGTAGAGACGGGGTTTCACCGTGTTAGCCAGGATGGTCTCGATCTCCTAACCTCGTGATCCGCCCACCTCGGCCTCCCAAAGTGCTGCGATTACAGGCGTGAGCCACTGCGCCTGGCCCCATTTTTTTTTTAAATGAATATACAAAGATCTGTTAAAATGTTGAGGGGCCAGGGGAGCCTGGGTCCGCAGAGGGAGGAAAAATCGGTGCTGCTGTTTCTGGGATCCCATCTATCAGTGCAAGGCTGGGGTCCCCAGTGAGCTGACTCAGATGGAGATGAGCCTGAGGGATGCCTGTTGGTGAGAGGTGAGGCCAGCTGAACTTCCTGGATGGAGTGGGGACTTGGGGAACTTTTCTGTCTTACAAGAGGATTGTAAAATGCATCAATCAGGAACTTTCTCACTCCACAAGAGGATTGTAAAACACACCAATCAGCACTCTGTAAAATGCACCAATCAGCAGGATACTAAAAGTAGCCAATCGCAGGGAGGATTTAAAAAAGGGCACTCTGATAGGACAGAAATGGAAAATGAGAGGGGACAGTAAGGGAATAAAAACTAGCCACCCCAGCCAGCAGCAGCAACCCGTGCGGGTCCTCTTTCAGGCTGTGCAAGGTTTGTCCTTTCACTCTTCACAATAAACCTTGCTACGGCTCACTATTTGGGTCCGTGCTATCTTTAAGAGCTGTAACCCTCACCCCTAAGGTCTGCGGCTTCATTCTTGAAATTAGCGAGACCATGAACCCACCAGCAGGAGCAAACTCTGGACACATTGGGAGCTGTTCCTGGGATCTGCACCTGGAGGGCAAGGGGCAAGAACGAAGCAGGAGTGGGCGGCAGAAAACTGTCTGCCAGGCTGTAGGGGGCAGCTCTGAAGATGAGTGGCCCTCCAGAGCGGTCCCAACTTCCGGCGAGAGAGTCGGAACTTTAAATCCCGGAAGTGGGCCAAGTTGAGCATAGTTTGGGGGTGACTCTGCAGCTAAGGCCACCCCTCAGGGTTGGCTGCTGTGGCCTGGGCGCTGTGGCACTCTCAGCAGCTGCTCGATGGGTCCTGCGTTCCAGCACATTCCACACCATCAGAGGCGGAGCACGGAGGACCTAGGATGTGAGGACTGGGGTGCTGGGGAGGAGCGGGGAGGAGGTGGATGGATATGATTCCCTTAGCTTTTTGAGGGCCAGTATGGGATTCCACGGATGCAGCTGACAGCACGTCTGGGCCCAGAAGTGGGGCACGCGGACGCTTCCACGGGTGTGCTGGGACATAGCTGCTTCCTCTCCACGCTGCGCCCCAGGGCCAACCACAGGCCCGCTCGCTGCTGCCAGTTGTAGATTTCCCTGTGAATTACCTGCAATTTCACTAGGCCTATCCACAAATATCAGTTTACAGTATGCTTACATTTTAATAAAAACTATTTACATAGCAAAGGTCTGGAAGTATATACAGTACATCGAAGTATTGAAAATGCTGTCCAAGCGGTCGTTCAGGAGTTAAAAAAATTTTAAATCTATCTGTATTTCGAAAATTTTTCAATAAAGATGTTTAATGTGACAGTATATTTTAAATTTCTACTAAAAGTGGTGTAAGAGTAATAAAAACTGCCCAATAGAATCATTCGAATTTATTAAAATATGTGACTATAAAATTAGAAATAAAGAAGGTTTAGAAAAAATAAAGAAATGAAAAACTGTGGAAGTGTAAGCATAGTAGAAAAGAACAGTAAAGGAATAATGTAGGGAGGATGTAAAGACAGTGAGGTAAGAAAAAAGAAGGTATGGCAAGAAGAAGGTAGAAAACTAACTTTATTCATACAATTTTTCTTCTGTGAGTCAAGAAGTTAGAAGGTGAAAGTGTATTGAGAAAAGATTAAAAGTGCAAAGAAAAAAGATCTGAAATTTTCATACATCAGTGGTAATAACATTTAAATCAATACTGGAATTTGAATTTTAAAAGAGAACTCATTTTTTTTTAAGGAAAGAATCTTTGAATTATTGTCAGAAAAATTGAGGAACAATATTTTAGTTTTCCACTATTTAAACATTTTTACTATTAGCAGGGACCTACGATGACAGCATTTTATTAGTACAGGAGCAGAGAAACAATGGTTTGGGAAACATAATTGAAACTGGAAAATAAATTGACCAGCCTTATTTTATGAAGAAGACAAGGGAAAGGAAAATATCACCATAGGAATTAAATGTGGCTGTGTTTAACTTATAAGTGAGAGCTAAATAATGAGTACACAAGGTCATAAAGACAGAATTAAGAGACTCTGGGGACTCCAGAAGCTGGGAGGATGAGAAGGGGTTGGAAAATTACCTACTGGGTACTGTGTCCTCTATTTGGGTGATGGGCTCATTAGAAGCTCAAACCCCAGCATTACACAATATACCGACATAATAAATCTGCATGTGTACCCCCTCAATCTATGTATGAAAAAAATTCCCAGAAATCTAAGCCATTGATTTTCAAATGTTTTAAGTTGGGAACCCCTGTTTTGCTTTGTTTGTTTTCTAGAGGGGATCTTTGTGCAGGAGCCCAGTGTATACAGCAGGTAAGGTGGTAATGATGGCTGTTCTGGCTGGGGGTGGGATCCAGCCGCTTCTACCCTGACAGTTACGCACTTTCCCTTCCCCTCTCCCCCGTGCATCCCCCGTTCCCAGCTCAAAGTACAGGTTTTTAATATTTATGTAATAATGGATAATACAGGTTTAATATTTGTGTAATAATGGATCAGAGCAGCCTTGAGACCTCATACTTAGCGTTACACTTGAACAGATCCTTTCACCCACATATCTAACTAAGCAAGTATTACGTTTAAACTTTCTCCTGAGGCCCAGAAAGATGCCCTTCACATCATGGAGAGTCATTTATAGTATTTTGGAAAACAAGTCTAAAACACAAATTTGTGTTCTCATTAGGAAGATTTAAGTTCCCCGAGGAGAAGACCAAATTCATTTATTGAAATGTGCGTGTAGGAGTTGAATTGTTGAATTGTCGAAAGATGTGTTGAAGCCTCAATCCCCATTACCTGGGAATGTGATCTTATTTGGAGACAGGATCTTCGCAGATGCAACTAAGTTAACATGAAGTCATTAATGTGGGCCCTAATCCAGTATAACTGGTGTCCTTATAAGAAGAGGAAAATGCCATGTGGAGACAGACATACTGGGAGGATACTGTGTCACAACAGGGCAGAGGTTGGAGTTGATGCAGCTACAAGCCGCAGAATGCCAAGGACTGACAGCTACCCTCAGATGCAGGGAAGAGGCAAGGAAAGGTTCTGTCCAGAGTCTCAGAGGGAGCCTGGCCCTCCTCACACCTTGGTTTTGGGCTTTTGTTGTTGTTGTTATGAATGGCAACCCTAGGAAACTAAGGCAGTATGCCTTAGTTTTTAATGCCAAATAATTCCTATTTTTAATAATTTTAAGAATAAAGGGAAAACATTTATTCTCAACATCTTAGGTAAAGGCAAGTCCCTCAAAGACAGTTTCTATGTCTGATTTATTTTTCCACTCATGTAGTTTACAGAACTGTGCCTGGCATACTTTGGACACTCAATGATTGCTGGCTGAACAAATAAGGAGATAACCACGTGGAAGATTTGAGTCAAATCCTGATAGAGGGAGGTTAGAACCTGAACCTACGCAATGCTGAAATAATCATCTTTGGAGGTGAAATGTCTGTCATCTTAATTTTGGGGATTGTGTGACAGTCATATAATGTTTTCAGAGGTAAAACACGGGAGAACGGAGTCACATGAAATTTTATACTCTGACTTTGGTTTTAAATATAAATCCAGGCAGCACCAGCAACATTTTAATTAGGGTTCACGCTCTTGAAATTTTACTTTTAACCAGAATTTGAGCCAAAGCTGTGGGAACAGTTGAGGAACCCAAGATGAAGGTCTTTGAGCAAATTACCCACTCACCCCTATTTTAAAGGGCCACTCTGCCAATTAATTTGATTCCTAGATGGTATAAGTTTAGGCACATTTTGCCTTTGGTTTCAACTTACTGTATCAATAATTCCTCGTTACATAAATATGCAAGAATGAGCAAATGGATATCCTCAATTTTATCAGGTACTGTGGGTGCTAGATGTGTTCAGGCACACACAAACACAGACACACCCACACGCACACACTTTTTTTCAATTGCAGAGTTTTAAAAGTATTACTTTTCTGTAACTGTTTTTTTTTAATTTTGAAATAATTCTAGACTTACAGAAAAGTTGCAAAAATGATACAAGGACTCTTCACCAAGATCCCCCAAATTTATATTTATGTCTAAATCCTTAAGTGAAAATTTCCAAAAGACAAGAACATTTCCTATAAACCACAGCACAATTACTAAAATCAGAAATTAACATTCATATGATGCTATTATCCAACTGATAGACTTTCTTCAAATTTCATCAATTGTTTCCTTCGTCTGGGCCAGAAGCCAGTCTAGGATCACACATTGCATTTAATTTGTGTCTATTTAGCCTCCTTTCACCTGGAACAGTTCCTTAACCATTGTTTTCATAACCTTGAGACTTTTGAGTACAGGTTAGTTATTTTGTAGAATATCCCTCGATTTAGGTTTTCTTTTTTTTTTAATGATGAGATGCAGGTTTGAGATTTCCGGCAAGAAAGTTGCAAAAATGATGCTGTGAGACTTTCAATTTCTTCTATCATGAGGCCCACGGTGCCCTGTTGTTTCATGACTGGTACACATTGTCATGGGCTGAGTCATGTCCCCTAAAATTCAGATGTTGAAGCCCTAACCTCTAGTTTCTCAGAATGTGGTAGGATTTGGGGACAAGTTCTTTAAAAAGGTGATTAAGTTAAAACGAAGTCATTAGGGCGGGCCCTAATCCAACATGATTGGTGTTTTCATATGAAGAGGAAATCTGCTGGGTGCGGTGGCTCGTGCCTGTAACCCCTGCACTTTGGGAGGCCTAGGTAGGTGGATCATTTGAGGTCAGGAGTTTGAGACCAGCCTGGCCAACATGGTGAAACCCCTGTCTCTACTAAAAATACAAAAATTACCTGGGTGTGGGGGCACACCTCTATAGTTTCAGCTACTTGGGAGGCCAAGGCATGAGAATTGCTTGAACCTGGGAGGCAGAGAAGGCAGTGAGCTGAGATTGCACCACTGCGCTCCAGCATGGGTGACAGAGTGAAACTGTCTCAAAAAAAAAAAAAAAGATAAAATTTGGACAGACATGTACAAATGGAGGATGCTATGAAGACTCAGGGAGAGAGTGGCTGTCTGCAAGCCAAGAAGAGAGGCCTGGAAGAACAGTCCCTTCCCTCATGGCCCCCAGAAGGAAACAGCCCTCCTGATGCCTCGATCTTGAACTTCCAGCCTCCACAGGTATGGGAAAATATATTTCTGTGATTTAAGCCACCCAGTCTGTGGTACTATGGTAGCCCTTGCAAACTAACACATATGTTAATGTTGATAAGTTGATCACTTGGTTAGATGGTGTCCTCAATTCTCTTTATTGTAAAATTACTATTTTTTTCTTTGCGAGTGATAAGTGTGTTGTGGGTAGAGAGTGAGACTCCAGATCTCCTGTTCTCCATCATGCCTTCAGGCCACACAGTTCAGCATCCACTGATGATTCTGTCTTTTTCCCCTCTGTGGGGCTTTGCTTTACTTTTATTTATTTATTTTTATTTCAATAGGTTTTTGGAAAACAGGTGGTGTTTGATTACATGAATAAGTTCTTTAGTGGTGATTTCTGAGATTTTGGTGCACCCATCATCCAAGTAGTGTACACTATACCCAATGTATAGTCTTTTATCCCTCATCCCACTCCCACCCTTTCTTCCGAGTCCCCAAAGTCCATCATATCATTCTTATGCCTTTGAATCTTCACAGCTTATCTCCTACTTGTAAGTGAGAACATATGATGTTTGGTTTTCCATTCCTGAGTTACTTCACTTAGAATAATGGTCTCCAATTCCATCCAGGTTGCTGCAAATGCCATTATTTCATTCCTTTTTATGGTTGAGTAGTATTCCATGTTATATATATAACATTTTCTTTATTCACTTGTTGATTGATGGGCCTTTGGTCTCGTTCCATATTTTTGCAGTTGCAAATTGTGCTGCTATAAACATGCATGTGCAAATATCTTTTTCATATAATAACTCATTTTCCTCTGGGTAGATACCCAGGAGTGGGATCGCTGGATCAAATGGTAGATCTACTTTTAGTTCTTTAAGGAATCTCCACACTGTTTTCCATAGTGGTTGTACTAGTTTACATTCCTACCAACAGTGTAAAAGTGTTCCCTTTTCACCACATCCATGCCATCATCTATTATTTTTTGATTTGCAGGAGTAACATGTTATCTCACCGTGGTTTTGATTTGCATTTCCCTGATAATTAGTGATGTTGAGCATTTTTTCATATGTTTGTCGGCCATTTGTATATCTTCTTTTGAGAATTGTCTATTCATGTCCTTAGCCTGCTCTTTGACGGGATTGTTTGTTTTTTTCTTGCTGATTTGTTTCTTTGTAGATTCTGGATATTTGTCCTTTGTCAGATCTATAGATTGCAAAGATTTTCTCCCATTCTGTGGGTTGTATGTTTACTCTGCTGATTATTTCTTTTGCTGTGCAAAAGCTTTTTAGCTTAATTAAGTCCCATCTATTAATCTTTGTGTTGCATTTGCTTTTGGGTTCTTGGGCATGAAGTCTTTGCCTAAGCCAATGTCTAGAAGGGGTTTTCCAATGTTATCTTCTAGATTTTTTTTATGGTTTCAGGTCTCAGATATGTCTTTGATCCATCTTGAGTTGATTTTTATATAAGGTGAGAGATGAAGATTCAGTTTCATTCTTCTACATGTGGCTTGCCAATTATCCCAGCACCATTTGTTGAATAGGGTGTCCTTTCCCCACTTTATGTTTTTGTTTGCTTTGTTTAAGATCAATTGACTGTAAGTATTTGGGCTTATTTCTTGGTTCTCTATTCTGTTCCATTGGTCGATATGCCTGTTTTTATACAAGTACCATGCTATTTTGGTGACTATGGCCTTATAGTGTAGTTTGAAAACAGGTAATGTAATGCTTCCTGATTTGTTCTTTTTGCTTAGTCTTGTTTTGGCTGTGCAGGCTCTTTTTTGGTTCCATATGAATTTTAGGATTGTTTTTTCTCTATTCTGTGAAGAATGATGGTGGTATAATATTTTGATGGGAATTACACTGAATTTGTAGATTGCTTTTGGCAGTATGGTCATTTTCACAATATTGATTTTACCCATCCATGAGAATGGGATGTGTTTCCATTTGTTTGTGTCATTGATGATTTCTTTCAGTAGTGTTTTGTAGTTTTCCTTGTAGGGGTCTTTCACCTCATTGGTTAAGTATATTCCTAAGTATTTTATTTTATTTGCAGCTATTTTAAAATGGGTTGAGTTCTGGATTTGATTCTCAGCTTTGTTGCTGTTGTTGTATGGCAGGGCTACTGATTTGTGTACATTAAGTTTGTATCCTGAAACTTTGCTGAGTTTATTTACTAGTTCCAGGAGCTTTTTGGATGGGTCTTCAGGGTTTTCTAGGTATGCAATCATGCCATCAGCAAACAGTGACTGTTTGGCACCCTCTTTACTGATTTGGATGCCCTTTATTTCTTTCTCTTGTCTGATTGCTCTGGCTAGGACTTCCAGTACTATGCTGAGTAGAAGTGGTGAAAGTGGGTATCTTTGTCTTGTTCCAGTTGTTAGTGGGAATGCTTTCAAATTTTCCCGTTTAGTATAATGTTGGCTGTGGGTTTGTCATAGATGGCTTTTATTACCTTAAGGTATGTCCCTTCTATGCCAAGTTTGCTGAGTGTTTTAATCATAAAGGGATGCTGGAGTTTATCAAATGATTTTTCTGTGTCTATTGAGATGATCATGTGATTTTTTGTTTTAAATTCTGTTCATGTGATGTATCACATTAATTGACTTGCAGATGTTAAACCATCCCTGCATCGCCTAGTATGATACCCACTTGATCATGGTGGATTATCTTTTTGACATGCTGTTGGATTTGGTTAGCTAATATTTTGTTGAGGATTTTGCATCTATGTTCATCAGGGATATTGTTCTGTAGTTTTCTTTTTTGTTACGTCCTTTCCTGGTTTTGGTATTAGGGTGATGCTGGTTTCACAGAAGGATTTAGAAACGATTCCCTCTTTCTCTATCTTTTGGAATAGTGTCAATAGGATTAGTATCAATTCTTTGAATGTCTGCTAGAATTCAGCTGTTAATCCATCTAGCTTGGACTTTTTTTTGTTGGTAACTTTTATATTACCCTTTCACTGCTTGTTATTGGTCTGTTCAGAGTTTCTGTTTCTTCCTGGTTTAACATAGGTAGGTTGTATATTTCTGGGAATTTATCCATCTCCTTTAGGTTTTCTAGTTTATGTGTGTAAAGGCATTCGTAGTAGCCTTGGATGATCTTTTGTATTTCTGTGGTGTTGGTTGTAATATCTCCCATTTCATTTCTAATTGAGCTTATTTGGCTCTTCTCTCTTCTTTTCTTGGTGAATCTCACTAATGGTCTATCAATTTTATTTATCTTTTCAAAGAATCAGCTTTATGTTTCACTTATCTCTTGTATTTTTTTGGTTTCGATTTCATTTAGTTCTGCTCTGATCTTTGTTATTCCTTTTCTTCTTCTGAGTCTGGGTTTGGTTTGTTCTAGTTTCTCTAGCTGCTTGAGGAGTGACCTTAAATTATCTATTGGTGCTCTTTCAGACTTTTTAATGTAGGCATTTAATTCTGTGAACTTTCCTCTTAGCACACCTTTGCTGTATCCCAGAGGATTTGATAGGTCATGTCACTATTATCATTCAGTTCAAAGAGCTTTTAAATTTCCATCTTGATTTCATTGTTGACCCAAAGATCATTCAGGAGCAGGTTATTTAATTTCCATGTATTTGCATGGTTTTGAGTGTTCCTTTTGGAGTTGATTTCCAATTTTATTCCAAGTCTGAAAGAGTACTTGCTATTATTTCAATTTTCTTAAACTTGTTGAGACTTGTTTTTTGGCCTATCATATGGTCTATCTTGGGGAATGTTCCATGTGCCGATGAATAGAATGTATATTCTGCAGTTGTTGGGTAGAATGTTCTGTAAATACATGTTAAGACCATTTGTTCTAGGGTATAGTTTAAGTCCATTGTTTCTTTGTTGACTTTTTGTCTTGATGACCTGTCTAGTGCTATCAGTGGAGTACTGAAGTCCCCCACTATTAATGTGTTGCTGTCTATCTCATTTCTTAGGTCTAGTAGTAACTGTTTTATAAATGTGGAAGCTTCAGTTTTAGGTGCATATATATTTAGGATTGTGATATTTTCCCCTTGGACTAGTCCTTTTATCATTATATAATGTTCCTCTTTGTCTCTTTTAACTGCTGTTGCTTTAAAGTTTGTTTTATCTGATATAAGAATAGCTACTCCTGCTCACTTTTGGTGTCCATTTGCATGGAGTATCTTTTTCCATTCATTTACCTTAAGTTTATGTGAGTCCTTATGTGTCAGATAAGCCTCTTGAAGACAGCAGATACTTGGTTGGTGAATTCTTACCCATTCTGCCATTCTGTGTCTTTTAAGTGGAGCATAAGTGGAGCATTTAGTCCATTTACATTCATCATTAGTTTTGAGATGTGAGGTGTTATTCTATTCATCATTGCTATTTGTTGCCTGCCTGAAAACCTTCATTTATTTTTTAATTTTTTAATGTTTTTTTAATTGTGTCGTTGTTTTACAGGTCCAGTGGGATTTACGCTTTAGGACATTCTATTTTGGTGTATTTTGAAGATTTGTTTCAAGATTTAGAGGTCCTTTAAGCAGTTCTTGTAGTGCTCGCTTGGTAGTGGCAAATTTTCTCAGCATTTGTTTGTCTGAAAAAGACTATATCTTTCCTTCATTTATGCAGCTTAGTTTCACTGGATACAAAGTTCTTGGCAGATAATTTTTTTAAGGAGGGTAAAGATAGGACCCTAATCTCATCTAGCTTGTAGGGTTTCTGCTGAGAAAATCTGCTGTTAATCTGATAGGTTTTCCTTTATAGGTTACCTGATGCTTTTGCCTCACAGCTCTTATTTTTTTCCTTTGTCTTGACTTTAGATAACCTGACGACTATGTGCCTAGGTGATGATTTATTTTTATGATGAATTTCTGAGGTGTTCTTTGAGCTTTTTGTGTTTGGATGTTTAGACCTCTAACAAGGCCAGGGAAGTTTTCCTCAATTATTTCCTCAGATATTTTTCCAAACTTTTTGATTTCTTTTTTGCCTTGAAACACCAATTATTCTTAGGTTTGTTTGTTTAACATAATCCCAATTTCTTGGAGGCTTTGTTCATTTTTTTATTCTTTTTTTTGTCACCATTGGGTTTATTTGAAAGCCTTGTGTTTGAGCTCTGAAATTCTTTCTTCTACTTGTTTGATTCTGTTGCTGAGACTTTACAGTGCATTTTGCAATTCTCTAAGTGTGTCCTTCCTTTCCAGAAGTTGTGATTGATTTTTATTTATGCTATCACTGAAGATTTTCCTATTCATATCCTGTATAATTTTTTTTTGATTTGTTTAAGTTGGGCTTCACCTTTCTCTTGTGCCTTCTTGATTGGCTTAATAGTAAACCTTCTGAATTCTTTTTCTGGCAGTTCAGAGATTTCATCTTGTTTTGGATCCATTGCTGGTGAGCTAGTGTGATTTTTTGGGGGATGTTAAAGAACCTTGTTTTTTTCATATTACCAGAATTGTTTTTTTGTTTCCCTCTCATTTAGGTAGACTACGTCAGAGAGAAGATCTGGGACTCAAGAGCTGCTATTCAGATTCTTCTGTACCACAGGGTGCTCCCTTGATGTAGTGCTCTCCCCCTTCCCCTGGAGATGTGGCTTCCTGAGAGCTGGACTGCAGTGATTGTTATTTCACTTCCGGATCTAGCCACCCAGCAGAGCTACCAGGCTCTGGGCTTGTCATGGGGAGTGTCTGCAAAGAGTCCTATGATACGATCTGTCTTCAGTTCTCTCAGCTGTGGATACCAGCACCTGCTCTGGTGGAGGCAGCGGGGAGTGAAGTGGACTCAGTGAGGGTTCTTGGTTGTATTTTTGTTTAGTGCGCTGGTTGGCCTCCAGCCAGGAGGTGGCCCTTGCAAGAGTGCATCAGCTGCAGAAATATAGGGAGGATCAGGTGGTGGGTGGTAGAGCTCCCAAGATAATATGTCCTTTGTCTTTGGCTACCAGGGTGGGTGAGGAGGACCATCAGGTGGGGCAAAGTTAGGTGTGTCTGAGCTCAGCCTCTCCTTGGGCAGGGCTTACTGCAGCTGCTGAGGGGGATGGAGGTGTGGAGGCCAATGGAGTTATGTTTCCAGGAGGATTATGGCTGTCTCTGCTGTGTCATACAGTTTTCCAGGGAAGTGGGAGAAAGCCAGTAGCCACAGGCTTCCCCCAGTTCCCATGCAGCCCAAAAAGCTAGTCTCTCTCCCAGCATGCCCCGCTCCCCCTGCCACACCCCAACAGCACTGAGTTTATTTCCAGGCAGCCAATGAGCAGGGCTGAGAACTTGCCCCAGGCTATAAGCCTCCCAGCGGGGAAAGCAAGCCGACTCACAGTTCCTCAGCTGTCTCACAGAGCCTGCAGGGGCAATTCACCTCCTTCAAAGGGCCTGTGGATTCTCTCAGCTTTCCTGGTATGTTCCTGTGGTAGTTCCTGGAGCAAAATTTCACAATGTGGTCTCTGCATGCTGCTCTGTCTGAGTGGGGCTGCAAGTTACACCTGCCTCCAATCAGCTATTTCCCCCAACTGATGATTCTTGCTTGAAAGAATGATTATTGTGGTGGCAGCCAAATATATTTTTAAAGTAAACTATTTTATCAAAGTAAAGCATATACAGAAAAGTGTACAAATTAAAGGTTCATATCTTGATGAATTTTCAGATGGTGAACACATCCATGTGGCCTCTGACTTGCTCAAGAAGAGAATAATATCTGCACCCAGAAACTTCCTTTTGTCCCTCTCAGTCTCCATATCCCACTTTCCCTCAATGCTAACTGCTCTCATGATTTCTTATCCCAAATGAATATTAATTTTTCCCAATTTGTCCTAATTTCCATTTATATTGTGGAATAATTCATTGTGGATTATTTTTGTGTATGTTTTCTTTCAGTTAGCATTCCTTTTATGACTGTATACTATTCCATTGTGTAGAATATACCACTATTTATCTATTCCAATGGGGATATATATTTGGATAGTTTCCAGATTGGGGCTGGTATGCATAAAGCTACTGTGAATATTTTAAAAGTATTTTTGTTGGCATGTTTTTGTTTCTCTTCAATATCTAGGAGTGAGATTTCTGGGTCATAGAGTGTGTATATGCTTCTAGAAACTATGAAACACTTTTCCAAAATTGTTGGCTTCAACATACTCTTCCCACCAGCAATGGGTTACTCCAGTTACTCCACATCCTCACCCACACTAAGAAAGTTTTGCCTTTTTCATTATGTCTATTCTAGTGGGTGTACAGTGATATCACATTTTGGTGTAAATTGTATTTTTGGATGACTAATTATGCAAATGCTTTTTATTGACTTGCTGGACATTTGTATAATTTCTTTTGTAAATCTTTTGCATATATGTATGCAAAAAATCTTTTGGGAGATAGAGATAGAGAGAGAGAAAGAGAAAGAGACAGGTCTTGCTCTGTTGCCCAGGCTGGAGTGCAGTGGCATGATCACAACTCACAACTCACTGCAACCTGGACCTCCTGGGCTCAAGCAATCCTCCAGTCTCAGCCTCTCAAGTAGCTGGGACTACAGGTGTGTGCCACCATGCCTGACTAACTTTTGTACTTTTTGTAGATGCAGAGTTTCACCATGTTGCCAGGCTGGTCTCAAACTCCTGGGCTCAAGTGATCTGCCTGCCTTGGCCTCCCAAACTACTGGGATTACAGACATGAACCACCCTGCATGGCCCTTTTGCTTATATTTTAATTGGGTTGTTTGCCATCTGCTTATTGGGTTATAAGACTATATTTCCTGTATTGGTTTCCTAGGAATATCTCTTTTAATTTAATTTTTAAGTGGTTGCTCTATGGCTAACAATATGCATCCTTCAATTATCAAAGCTTACTTAAAGTCAACCTTGTACCATTTCTCAGTTTGTACTTCACACCTGGTCTGAAATGTTTCACTTCCTACTTTACAAATGTAATAACCTTACAAGAGTAAACTCCCCTGAACCTGTTCCCCTGACATGAACTTCAATATACTTTGTAAACCTCACCTTACAGTGTTATATTTTTCTCTGTATAGTCAGTTGTGTTTTAAGACAATTATGAGAAGAAAAGAAACTCCATGTTATTTTATGTTTTCCTACTCACTTATCATTTCTCATGCTTTTCCTTCTTTCCTGTAGATAGACATTCCTATCTAGAATCAATTGCCTTTGGCCTGAGGAACATTCTTTACTATTTCTTATAGTACAGATCTGCTGGTGATGATTTTTTTTCAGTTTTTATTTTCTGTGAAAATGTCTTTGCCCTCATTTTTTGAGGTTCTCGGTGTTCTCTTTCTATTGTTTTGCAGCAGAATGCCCACATAGAACATAACTGCAAATATTTGGCGGTGCAAATGAGGAGCCAGTGCTTAAGTACAAATCGGTCACATGTTTCTTTTGTTTTACATAAATATTTACACACATCTCAGGCCCTACAAACAACTAGACTCTAGGTCTGAGCAGCAGAGAAAATGCCCCTGGGCCTGCTTCCCCCCAGCGATCAGTTCATGGAATTGATCATGGTCATTGACTGTGATGCTGATGGTCGAACGTGATCACAATGCACCCATTTTCTAGAGCCTTCCCCCACCCTCCACAGACATATCTGGCCAGGACAGACAATTGGAGTTTCTTGAAGGTCAATGGTCTGCAGCTGTTGAGTACTCACCATGATTCTGTTGTTTCCTGTTTCTGTGGAGGAGACAAACGCACTTCATGACTTTCTTCAGCTCCTCTTACAGGACCAGCACCAAAGCCCCTGACACCTCCAAGGACATTGGACCTCGCCCTTGAAGAAGCCTTTGCCCTTTTCATCTTTAAAGATCTTCCTCCAACAATCTAGGGTCCCTGTATACATGATGTGGGCTCCTTTGAGCTCCATGTGGGAGGATAGGAGATCATGTTGGCCATGGCCCTCATAGTCTTTGCAGTAACTCAGCTTGCCAGGATGTGCATGTTCTTGGGGCTGGGGAGTATGCCCTCAGCTGTATCCTACTAGTGGAAGGAGGCTGCTGGGTAGATGATGATGTCTTGCATGAGATGCTGAAGCCCTGGTACAGGCCCTGGGTCCATTGGATTTGGTGATCCTCACCGGCCAGGCTCCCAGGTCTTTGAACTCATGCACTGTGCCCAATTTCCCAATGTCTGCTGCCAGGAGGTTCTGGGAAATCCAGGGAGTACATGAAGCAGAGTGAGGTGGTGCCAGCCAGGCCACCCAAGGCCGGGTGGCCAGCGAAGCACCTCCAGAACTGCATGCGCTTGTCTGCACCCCCAGGAAGAACTGCTTGTACTTATCCTTGAAGGCAAAGTTAAGGGCTTGCATGGGAAGTAATGGATGGCACTGGCAAGGTTGCCCTTCCAGGAGGACAGCCCCATGCTCCTTGGAGATGCAGAGGACGCAGTCCATCCACCATGCTTCGTGCTGCTTGTGGGCTGCAATCTGCTACTGGCATGTTGCCCCTGCAGCAGCAGCAACTTGACCTGCTGGATCTGAGCCATGGCCATTTGGGAGTCCTTGGTGAAGGAGTTGGACTGTTCCATCATGGTGGCAGGCAGGACAATGGAGTGTGGAGAGCTAGGGAGCAGAGGGAGGTGCTGGTGGCTCAGCCCTGCCACCTTGGACCAAAGGCTACCCTCAATGTTGAAGGGTATTGTCACCGGATATTAATCTCTGGGTTGACAATCTGTCTCTGCCTTTCAGCTGGCACTACAAATGTAGTGTTCTATTGTCCTTTAGTTTCTATTGTTTAGGACATGAAGTCAGCTGTTGTATTTGTCTATTATTTTCATACTGCTATGAAGAAATGCCTGAGACTGGGTAATTTATAAAGTAAAAGGTTTAATGGACTCACAGTTCCACATGGCTGGGGAGGCAAAGGAGACAAAGGCACATCTTATATGGCAGCAGGCAAGAGAGCATATGTAGGGCAACTGCCCTTTATAAAACCATCAGATCTCATGAGACTTACTCACTATCACGAGAACAGCAAGGGAAAAGCTGACCCTCATGATTCCATTACCTCCCACTGGGGGGGTTTACGGGATTATGGGAGCTACAATTCAAGATGAGATTTGGGTGGGGACATAGCCTAACCATATCAGCTGTCATTTGTAATTATTTTTTTCTTTTATGTAATACATCTTTTCTCTCCACTTTCTGTTTTTGAGATTTTTCTTTTTACTTTTAGCAGCTTTACTCTGATATAGCTAGATGTGCTTTCTTTGTATTGTTTGGGGTTTGCTGAATGTCTGGAATCTCAAATTGATGTTTTCCATTGTATTTAGTTATATTTTGGAAATTATTTCTTCAAATATATATATATTTGGCATCATTCTCACTCTTTTCTCCTGTTGGGCTCCAGTTACACATATGTTACATTGTTTGATATCATCCCATAGTCTCTGAAACCATCTTTTTTCTTTCTACCCTGTAGATTGGATAATTTAAGTATCTTTAGAAAAAAGAAGTCCGGGTCCAGGTGCAATGGCTCATGCCTGTAATCCCAGCACTTTGGGAGGCCGAGGTGGGCGGATCACGAGGTCAGGAGATCGAGACCATCCTGGCTAACACAGTGAAACCCCGTCTCTACTAAAAATACCAAAAAATTAGCTGGGTGTGGTGGCGGGCGCCTGTAGTCCCAGCTACTTGGGAGGCTGAGGCAAGAGAATGGCGTGAACCCGGGAGGTGGAGCTTGCAGTAAGCCAAGATTAGGCCACTGCACTCCAGCCTGGGCGACAGAGCGAGACTCTGTCTCAAAAAAAAAAAAAAGAAAGAAAAAAGATGTCCGGATACTATTGGGATACTATTGATATGTGATCATGTAAATTTTCCATCTTTTTCTTTAAGATTGTTTTGACCACATTGGCCCTTTGCATTTACATATAAATTCACAACTTTCTACATAGAAAAAGTCTGTCAGCGTGTTGATTTGGATTGCTTCAGATCTAGAGAGTAAATTGGAGATAATTGATATAAATACAAATTTGAGTCTTCTAATTCCTGAAGATGGTGTACCCCTCTATTTATAGTCAGATGTCACTTAAAGATGGGGATACATTCTGAGAACTGTGTCAGGTGATTTTGTCATTGTGTGAACATCACCAAGCGTACTTACACGAAGTTAGATGGCCTAGCCTACTACACACCGAGGCTATGTGGTATAGCCTATTGCTCTGAGGCTACAAATCTGTACAACATGTTACTTTGCTGAATACTGTAGGCAACTGTAACATAATGGTAAGTGTTTGTGAGTGTAAGCATATCTAACATAGAAAAGGTACAGTAAAAATATGATATAAGAGATAAAAAATGATGTACTTTGTATTAGCTTGTTCTTGCATTGCTATGAAGAAATATCTGAGGCTGGGAGAATAGAGGTTTAATTGGCTCATGGTTCTGTAGGCTTTACAGGATGCATGGTGCTGGCATCTGCTTCTGGTGACACCTAGGATGATTACACTCATGGTAGAAGGCAATGGGGAGCCAACATGTAACATGGTGAAAGCAGGAACAAGAGAGAGCCAAGGGGGAGGTGCCAACTTTAAACAACCACATGCTCATGTGAACTCAGAGCAATACTCACTGGTTATTTTGAGGACAGCACCGAGAGAATGGTGTCAAGCCATTCATGAGGGATCGACACCCCAATCGAATCACCTCCCACCAGGCTCCACCTCCAACATTGGGAATCATATTTCAACATGAGATTTGGTTGGGGGCAAATATCCAAACCTTATCACACCTGTATAGGGCACCTACCATGAATGGAGACTGCAGGAATGGAAGTGGATCTGGGTGAGTCGGTGAGTAAGTGGTGAGTGAATGTAAAGGCCTAGGACATTACTGTACACTACTGTAGACTTTACAAACACTTTGTACACTTTATACAGAGTGTATCATTTTATAAACTGTACACTTAGGGAACACTACATTTATAAAAGTATTTTTTTCTTTAATAATAAATTAACCTTGGATTACTATAACATTTTTACTTTTTAAAACTTCAAATTTTTAAAAAAGTCTTGACTTCTGTAATAATATTTAGCTTAAAACATGAACACACTATATAACTGTATAATTATTTTCTTTCTGTATATCCTTATTCTATAAGCTTTTTTCTACTTTGTTTATACTTTAAGTTCTAGGTTACATGTGCACAAAGTGCAGGTTTGTTACATAGGTATACATGTGCCATGTTGGTTTGCTGCACCCATCAACTCGTCATTTACATTAGGTATTTTTCCTAATGCTATCCCTCCCCCCTCCCCCCACCCCACAACAGGCCCTGATGTGTGATGTTCCCCACCCCCGTGTCCAAGTGTTCTCATTGTTCAATTACCACCTATGAGTGAGAACATGTGTTTGGTTTTCTGTCTTTGTGATAGTTTGCTGAGAATCATGGTTTCCAGCTTCATACATGTCCCTGAAAAGGACATGAACTCATTCTTTTTTATTCCATGGTGTATATGTGCCACATTTTCTTTATCCAGTCTGTCATTGATGGACATTTGGGTTGGTTCCAAGTCTTTGCTATTGTGAATAGTGCCACAATAAACATACGTGTGCATGTGTAGTTATAGTAGCATGATTTATATTCCTTTGGGTATATACCCAGTAATGGGATGGCTGGGTCAAGTGGTATTTCTAGTACTAGATCCTTGAGGAATTGCCACACTGTCTTCCACAATGGTTGAACTAATTGACACTCCCACCAACAGTGTAAAAGCATTCCTATTTCTCCACATCCTCTCCAGCATCAGTTTTTTCCTGACTTTTTAATGATCGCCATTCTAACTGGTGTGAGATGGTATCTCACTGTGGTTTTGATTTGCCTTTCTCAGATGAGCAGTGATGATGAGCATTTTTTCATGTGTCTGTTGGCTGCATAAATGCCTTCTTTTGAGAAGTGTCTGTTCATATCCTTTGCCCACTTTTTGATGGGATTGTCTTTTTCTTGTAAATTTGTTTAAGTTCTTTGTAGATTCTGGGATATTAGCCCTTTATCAGATGGATAGATTGCAAACATTTTCTCCCATTCTGTAGTTTGCCTGTTCACTCTGATGGTAGTTTCTTTTGCTGTGCAGAAACTCTTTAGTTTAATTAGATCCCATTTGTCTATTTTGACTTTTGTTGCCATTACTTTTGGTGTTTTAGTCGTGAAGTCCTTGCCCATGCCTATGTCCTGAATGGTATTGCCTAGGTTTTCTTCTAGAGTTTTTACGGTTTTAGGTCTAACATTTAAGTCTGCAATCCATCTTGAATTAATTTTTATATAAGGGGTAAGGAAGGAAGCCAGTTTCAGTTTTCTACATATGGCTAGCCAGTTTTCCCAGCACCATTTATTAAATAGGGAATCCTTTCCCCATTTCTTGTTTTTGTCAGGTTTGTCAAAGATCAGATGGTTGTAGATGTGTGGTGTTATTTCTGAGGCCTCTGTTCTGTTCCATTGGTCTATGTATCTGTTTTGGTACCAGTACCATGCTGTTTTGGTACCAGTACCATGCTGTTTTGGTTACTGTAGCCTTGTAGTATAGTTTGAAATCAGGTAGCGTGGTGCCTCCAGATTTGTTCTTTTGGCTTAGGATTGTCTTAGCAATGTGGGCTCTTTTTTGGTTCCATATTAACTTTAAAGTGTTTTTTTCCAATTCTGTGAAGAAAGTCAGTGGTAACTTGATGGGGATGGCATTGAATCTATAAATTACCTTGGTCATTTTCACAATATTGATTCTTCCTATCCATGAGCATGGAATGTTTTTCCATTTGTCTGTGTTCTCTTTTATTTCATTGAGCAGTGGTTTGCAGTTCTCCTTGAAGAGGTCCTTCACATCCCTTGTATGTTGGATTCCTAGGTATTTTATTCTCTTTGAAGCAATTGTGAATGGGAGTTCACTCATGATTTGGCTCTCTGTCTGTTATTGGTGTATAGAAATGCTTGTGATTTTTGCACATTGATTTTATATCCTGAGACTTTGCTGAAGTTGCTTATTAGCTCAAGGAGATTTTGGGCTGAGACGATGAGGTTTTCTAAATATACAATCATGTCATCTGCAAACAGGGACAATTTGACTTCCTCTTTTCCTAATTGAATACCCTTTACTTCTTTCTTTGCCTGATTGCCCTGGCCAGAACTTCCAACACTATGTTGAATAGGAGTGGCGAGAGAGGGCATCCCTGTCTTGTGCCAGTTTTCAAAGGGAATGCTTCCAGTTTTTGCTGATTCAGTATGATATTGGCTGTGGGTTTATCATAAATAGCTCTTATGATTTTGAGGTATGTTCCATCAATACTAGTTTATTGAGAGTTTTTAGCATGAAGGGCTGTTGAGTTTTGTCGGCGGCCTTTTCTGCATGTGTTGAGATAATTGTGTGGTTTTTGTTGTTGGTTCTGCTTATGTGATGGATTACATTTATTGATTTGCGTATGTTGAACCAGCCTTGCATCCCAGGGATGAAACTGACTTGATTGTCGTGGATAAGCTTTTTGATGTACTGCTGGATTTGGTTTGCCAGTATTTTATTGAGGATTTTCACATCAATGTTCAAAAGGAATATTGGTCTAAAATTCTCTTTTTGTGTTGTGTCTCTGCCAGGCTTTGGTATCAGGATGATGCTGGCCTCATAAAATGAGTTAGGGAGGATTCCCTCTTTTTCTATTGATTGGAATAATTTCAGAAGGAATGGTACCAGCTCCTTTTTGTACCTCTGGTGGAATTTGGCTGTGAATCTTTCTGGTCCTGGACTTTTTTTGGTTGGTAGGCTATTAATTATTGCCTCAGTTTCAGAACCTGTTACTGGTCTATTCAGAGATTCAACTTCTTCCTGGTTTAGTCTTGGGAGGGTGTATGTGTCTAGGAATTTATCCGTTTCTTCTAGTTTTTCTAGTTTACTTGCGTAGAGGTGTTTAGAGTATTCTCTGATGTTAGTTTGCATTTCTGTGGGATCGGTGGTGACATCCCCTTTATCTTTTTTATTGCATCTATTTGATTCTTCTCTCTTTTATTCTTTATTAGTCTTGCTAGCGGTCTATCAACTTTGTTTTCAATCTTTCCAAAAAATCAGTTCCTGGATTCACTGATTTTTTGAAGAATTTTTTTGTGTCTCTATCTCCTTCAGTTCTGCTCTGATCTTAGTTATTTCTTGCCTTCTGCTAGCCTTTGAATTTGTTTGCTCTTGCTTCTCTGGTTCTTTTAATTGTGATGTTAGGGTGTGGATTTTAGATCTTTCCTGCTTTCTCTTGTAGGCATTTACTGCTATAAATTTCCCTCTACACACTGCTTTAAATGTGTCCCAGAGATTCTGGTACATTGTGTCTTTGTTCTCATTGGTTTCAAAGAACATCTTTATTTCTGCCTTCATTTTGCTATTTACCCAGTAGTCATTCAGGAGCAGGTTGTTCAGTTTCCATGTAGTTGTGCAGTTTTGAGTGAGTTTCTTGACCCTGAGTTCTAATTTGATTGCACTATTGTCTGAGAGACAGTGTGTTGTGATTTCTGTTCTTTTACATTTGCTGAGGAGTGCTTTACTTCCAACTATGTGGTCAATTTTGTAATAAGTGTGATGTGGTGCTGAGAAGAATGTATATTCTGTTGATTTGGGGTGGGGAGTTCTGTAGATGTCTTTTATGTCCGCTTGGTGCAGAGCTGAGTTTAAATCCTGGATATCCTTGTTAACCTTCTGTCTCATTGATCTGTCTAACTTTGACAGTGGGGTGTTAAAGTCTCCCTTTATTATTGTGTGGGAGTCTAAGTCTCTTTGTAGGTCTCTAAGGACTTGCTTTATGAATCAGGGTGCTCCTGTATTGGGTGCATGTATATTTAGGATAGTTAGCTCTTCTTGTTGAATTGATCCCTTTACCATTATGTAATGGCCTTCTTTGTCTCTTTTGATCTTTGTTGGTTTAAAGTCTGTTTTATCAGAAACTAGGATCGCAACCCCTGCCTTTTTTTTTTTTTGCATTTGCTTGGTAGATCTTCCTCCATCCTGTTATTTTGAGCCTATGTGTGTTTCTGCACGTGAGATGAGTCTCCTGAATACAGCACACTGATGGGTCTTGACTCTTTATCCAATTTGCCAGTCTGTGTCTTTTAATTGGGGCATTTTAGCCCATTTACATTTAAGGTTAATATTGTTATTTGTGAATTTGATCCTGTCATTATGATGTTAGCTGGTTATTTTGCCTGTTAATTGATGCAGTTTCTTCCTAGCCTCGATAGTCTTTACTATTTGGCATGTTTTTGCAGTGGCTGGTACCAGTTGTTCCTTTCCGTGTTTAGTGCTTCCTTCAGGAGCTCTTGTAAGGCAGGCCTGGTGGTGACAAAATCTCTCAGCATTTGCTTGTCTGTAAAGGATTTTATTTCTCCTTCATTTATGAAGCTTAGTTTGGCTGGATATGAAATTCTGGGTTGACAATTCTTTCCTTTAAGAATGTTGAATATTGGCCCTCCCTTTCTTCTAGCTCATTGGGTTTCTGCTGAGAGATCCACTGTTATTCTGATGGGCTTCCCCTTGTGGGTAACCTGACCTTTCTCTCTGGCTGCCCTTAACATTTTTTCCTTCACTTCAACCTTGGTGAATCTGACAATTATGTGTCTTGGGGTTGCTCTTCTCGAAGAGTATCTTTGTGGTGTTCTCTGTATTTCCTGAATTTGAATGTTGGCCTGCCTTGCTATGTTGGGGAAGTTCTCCCGAATAATATCTTGAAAACCATTTTCCAACTTTGTTCCATTCTCCCCATCACTTTCAGGTACACCAATCAAATGTAGATTTGGTCTTTTCACATGGTCCCATATTTCTTGGAGGCTTTTTCATTTCTTTTTACTCTTTTTTCTCTAAACTTGTCTTCTCACTTCATTTCATTAATTTGATCTTCAATCACTGATACCCTTTCTTCCACTTGATTAAATTGGCTATTGAAGCTTCTGCATGTGTCATGAAGTTCTTGTGCCATGGTTTTCAGCTCCATCAGGTCATTTAATGTCTTCTCTACACTCTTTATTCTAGTTAGCCATTTGTCTAACCTTTTTTCTAGGTGTTTAGCTTCCTTGAGATTGGTTTCAACATGCTCCTTTAGCTCAGAGAAGTTTGTTATTACTGATCTTCTGAAGCCTACTTCTGTCAACTCATCAAAGTCATTCTCTGTCCAGCTTTGTTCCATTGCTGGCGATGAGCTGCAATACTTTGGAGGAGAAGAGGCACTCTGGTTTTTAGAATTTTCAGCTTTTCTGCTCTGGTTTCTCCCCATCTTTGTGGTTTTATTTACCTTTGGTCTTTGATGTTGGTAACCCACAGATGAGGTTTTGGCGTAGATGTCCTTTTCATTGATGTTGATGCTATTCCTTTTTGTTTGTTAGTTTTCCTTCTAACAGTCAGGTCCCTCAGCTGCAGGTCTGTTGGAGTTTGCTAGAGGTCCACTCCAGACCCTGTTTGCCTGGGTGTCACCAGCAGAGGCTGCAGAAGATCAACTATTGCAGAACAGCAAATATTGCTGCCTCTGGAAGCTTTGTCCCAGAGAGGCACCCGTTTGTATGAGGTGTGTATTAGTGTCTTCCACCTCCACATCTCGTCCCAAGAGAAGATCTTCTGGGGCAATAACACACATGGAGCTGTCATCTCCTATGATAACAATGCTTTCTTCTGGAATACCTGGTGAAGGACCTGCCTGAGCCTGTTTTACATTAAAATGTTTTTTATGAGTAGAAAGAGTGCACTCTAAGGTAATAAAACAGTATAGTATAGTAAAGATGTAAACAAATAGCATAGTTATTTATGATCATTATCAAGTATTATGTATTATACATAATTGTTGTGCTATACTTTTATATGACTGACAACACAGTAGGCTTGTTTTCACCAGTATGAGTAATGTTACAGTGACTAAGACATCACTAGAAGATAGAGATTCTCAGCTCCATTATAATAATCTTATGAGACCACCGTTGTACGTTGTATATACAGTCTGTTGTTGTCCAAAACATTGTTATGTGTTTCATTACTCTATTTAGGTTTTCTTTAATTTCTCTCAATAATGTTCTCTAGTTTTATGTGTAGAGATCTTGCACTTTTTTTTAGGTTTATTTCTAGAAATTGGATGCTATTATTAGCATTTGTAGAATCAGTAGGATCTGTTTAAAATTTCATTTCCTAGATGTTTACTGCAGTGTATCGACCTCTGTTGCCCCAGCTAAAATTCACTTACTGATTTAAATAATTTATAAGTAGATTATTGTGTATTTTAAATACATGCTTTTATGTATTCTGTAATTAATCACTTTATCTTTTTCCTTTTCAACCTGTATTTTTTACATTTCCTTTTCTGCTTTATAATGTTCTAGACTAATATTTAACAGTGGACATCTTGTGTCAATCCTCATTGCAGGTAAAAACTTTAAATAGCTCACCATTATGTATCATATTTGTTTTAGATTTTCACATATCATTTTTATTATATTAGGAAAGTTTCCTTATATTTTTAATTTGTTAACAATTTTTGTTTTCTATTATGAGGGTATTGAATTTTTTCAAAAGCTTTTCTGCATTTCTTATATAGTCATATGATATAACTTTCTTTTTATTCTAACAATGTGGTGAATTATGTTGTCATCTTTGAATTTTAATCACCTTTGCATTTCTGAAATAAACTCAAGCTGGTCATGATATATTATTCTCTTACGTATAACAACTTGGTTTTCTAATCTTTTGTTAAAAATTTTACATCTGTATTTACAAGTGACATTAGTCTGCCAATTTCCTTTTTTGTAATGACTTTTTCAGATTTTGGCATCAAGATTATGCTGGCCTAATAAAACGATTCAGAAACTTTTTCTGTTTTTCTGTATATAGGTCATAGAAAATTTTCAGCTGTATTATAATAATCTTATGAGACCACCATTGTATATACAGTCTGTTGTTGACCAAAACATTGTTATGTGGTGCGTTACTGTATTCAGATTTTCTTTAATTTCTCTTAATAATGTTCTCTAGTTTTATGTGTAGAGATCTTGCACAGTTTTTCATTTATTATCATGATAATAATAATAAATGACTATGTTATTGATTAATGTCTTTTCTATACTATATTATAGTATCTACTATCTACTATACTATACTGTTTATTATTTTAGTGTACTCTTTTCTGTTATAAAAAAAATTAATGTAAGTCAGCCTTAGGCAGGTCCTTCAGGTCCTTCACTATATTGCCCAGGTTTTTGGTACATGGTTTTAAATTAGTTGTTTATCATGTTCTCTCATTATGTAGAGATGTTCTCTCTTTCATTCCTGATATTAGTAGTTTGTGTTCTCCTCCCTTCATTTCTAGAATCCACTTCTGACTTTCTAGATTTTTCTCTATTGTATGTTAGTTTTGTTTCACCAATTTCTGTTATCACTTTTATTATTTTTCATCTTTGTCATTTCTTTGGGTCTAATTTGCTGTTGTTTTCCTAGTTCTTTGGTTGCTCATTAATTCTACCTTTATTACTTTCTAAAATATTCACAGATGACCATACATTTTCCTCTGCGTATGGTTTTATCTGTATCCCAAAGGTTTTCATGTCACATTTTTATTACTATTCAGTTTCATATAATTTATAATTTCTATTGTGATTTCTTCTTTACCCCATAGGGAATTTAGGGTGTATTACTTACTTTGCAAACACTGGGATTTTATTAGTTATCTTTTTTCTATTAATTTCTAGTTTAATTCTGCTGTGACCAAAAACATGACATCTCTGATGTCAAACTTCTGATATTCATTAAGATTGCTTTATTACCCCTTACTTACATTTACTTTTATCTTTATGTTTACTTTTCTTATTTTTTACATGGGTTTGAAAACAATGTCTATTCTGCTATATCCTACATATGTCAAACAATTCAAGCTTATTCATTGCCTTATTTAAATCTTCTATATTCTTCCTGATTTTTTCTTCTGTTTGCTCTATTTAACAAAACCCTGATAGGCCTTTGTGGCTTTCTTTGTATGTTTTTCTTTTCGGGTTCATAGCACTTCCTAAATGTAAGACATTCTGTCTTCCATTGCTTTTGGAAAGTTTTGGGTCATTATTTCTTTAAATATTTCATCTGTCACATTCTCTCTCTCCTCTACTTTGAGATTCCAGTTATACTATGTATTATGCTTTTTCATGTGTCCTGTATTTCTTTTATGTTCTTTTCTGTACTTTCCATCTGTTTTTCTTCTGTGCCTCAGTTTGTTTAATTTCTGCTGATCTTTCTTCCCCCAAGTCTAGTCTGCTTTTGGACCCATCTAGTTTAGCTTTTATTTCCAGTTTCTTTATTTTTCAGCACGGAACCTGGATTTAATTCTTTTCTCAAATTGGATTTATATGCTGAAATTTTTTGTCTTCTATTTTCTAGAACATGTTTATCACAGCTGTTTTAAAGTTCTTTTCTGACAACTCTGTTAACTGGATTACATTTACATTTACATTACATTCTATAAGACTGTTCTTTAAACTTCTATATTGTCATTTTGTCTTATCTCCTGGTATGCCTGGTATTTTTTATTAAATACCAGATATTATATATAATACATTTTAGTGATAATTGGAGGTTCTGGACAGTCGTATCTTCCTGTAGATAGGGTTTACTTGTGCTTCAGGCAGGCTGTGATGGAAGGAGAGATCATCAGTCTAGCCCCAGGAGGTGAGCCAGTGTTTGTCATGGCTTGTTTAATTCTAGTTTGCCTTACTCCTAGGGTTCATCCCTGTGACAGTCCCAACCCAAAGCCTGTGGTGTTTTCCAGAGCTTCTCTTCTTTGTCAGGCTCTGAGTTCTAATTTTTGTTCCTCCCACCCAGCTTTGTGAGACTGCTTAAAGCTATGCCTAGTATATCTCAGACTTTTGGAGCTGTCACTTCCTTCTCTGTTCTCCTCCCCTTCAGTTTCTAGGTCCCTAGGCTGCTGCTTTGGAATCCGTCAGTCTCTCAAGGAGAAAGGCTGGACTTTTTTCTTCTGTCTTGGATCATGGCTCTTCAGATTCAAGCAGCCTTCACAGTACTCTGATATCTCCAAACAGGTATTTTTCATGATTTGTTTTCCAAGTTTTCTAGTTGTTCTGGATAGAGGGTTTGGTTTATTCTAAGCTAGCCCACCATAGCTGGATTCACACATACAACTTTTAGAAGGCTGGGCACAGTGGCTCACACCTGTAATCCTAGCACTTTGGGAGGCCGAGGTGGGAGGATCACTTGAGGCCAGTAGTTCAAGACCAGCCTGGGCAACATGGTGAAACCCACATCTCTAAAAGGAAATAAAAATAAAGAAATTAGCCTGCTATAGGGGCAAATGCCTGTGGTCCCAGCTACTAAGTAGGCTGAGGTAGGAGGGCTGCTTGAGCCCAGGAGTTGGAGGCTGCAGTGAGCTTTGATTGTGCCACTGCACTCCAGCCTGGGTGACAGAGCAAGACTCTGTCTCTACCCCCACCCCCTGTTTTTAAAGAATAAATTCTCGTCTTGTAGGTTATAAATCTGAGACTAAGAATGATTTACTCAAGGTGACATGCCTATTAAGTGCAGAACCAGAATTTGAACCAGGTCTTTTGAAATTAAGTCCTATTTAAGACTCCCCAGCTCCATGTATCAACCACATCTAAGGATTGGCACCTCAGTGAAGGCAACAGTGAAAGTGTTTGGACATGTCAAAAAGGGAGGGAAGGGCTCTCGACCTTAGCGCCATTTTTTTGGAAACCTCTGCGCCATGAGAGCCAAGTGGAGGAAGAAGCGAATGCGCAGGCTGAAGCGCAAAAGAAGAAAGATGAGGCAGAGGTCCAAGTAAACCGCTAGCTTGTTGCACCGTGGAGGCCACAGGAGCAGAAACATGGAATGCCAGACGCTGGGGATGCTGGTACAAGTTGTGGGACTGCATGCTACTGTCTAGAGCTTGTCTCAATGGATCTAGAACTTCATCGCCCTCTGATCGCCGATCACCTCTGAGACCCACCTTGCTCATAAACAAAATGCCCATGTTGGTCCTCTGCCCTGGACCTGTGACATTCTGGACTATTTCTGTGTTTATTTGTGGCCGAGTGTAACAACCATATAATAAATCACCTCTTCCGCTGTTTTAGCTGAAAAAAAAAAAAAAAAAAAGGGAGGGAAGGAGTGAGCTGAGTGGTGGCTGTTTTGCCAACAGGGGTCAGCTTAGCTTGTTTGTTCATCTAGCTGGTGTTCTTACCCTGAGCTTGGTTGTAGCCACACTTCCAATGGAGACAGTCACATTCATCACCCATACACAAACACAACCTACGACTTGCAGCCACACATATGACTGTGTCTGCGACAGATCCAAAGAAGTATATACAGTAGGAAAGCTGTTCAGGCAGTATTGGTCCCAGTAGTCAGTTGACTCAGAAAACTGGGCAAGGATTTTTATTGCTTTTGGGACATATAGGCAGTGATACAAATTGTACCTTAGGCCGGAAAGACAATTGGCTAGGCCTAAAAGGGATTAGGCATGTAAGTGCTTTATTCATAACATAAATAGTGCAAGCCACAAAACTACTGTTACCATGTTCCCTCCTCCAGGGACCAAGCCAACAGAAATCACCAGTGTGGGATGAAGTTTGACCTGAATTGGAGCCACATGGAGAATGCTGCCTCAGGGTTGGGTGTGGATGGGGAGGCACTGAGTACGATGAGGGAGAAGCCAATTTGATACTTTGTGGAAGAGGAAAAATCATAAGATTACTGCTTGGTGGCCCCAGAGGACTGGGATGACATGGTCTTGATTGTTTCTGTCATTTCTCCCTGCAAAGTCATGGTAGCTGGGTAACTGTGATTGTCAAAATGGAGGCTGGGATTAAATTCTTGCCCCAATTCCTTTGCCCTCCACCCTCAAGAATGAAGAATATTAGTTATGTTTACAAATAAAAAAGTTTTTTCACTGACCCCCCTCTTCTGACAAATGCATGTGAAATGGGCAGACTTACAGTTGACTTTTGAATAACACGGAGGTTTGGGGGTACCAGTACCACCCCCAACATCATCTGCCGCCAAAATCTGCTTATAACTTTTGACTTCCCCAAAACTTAACTACTAATAGGCTAGGTTGACCAGAAGCCTTCTTGATAACATAAACAATTTACCCATATGTCTATGTTATATGTATTATATACTGTATTCTTACAATAAAATAAGCTAGAGAAAAGAATATTACTAAGAAAATCATAAGGAAGATAAAATATATTTACTCTTCATTAAGTGGAAGTGGATCATCATAAAGGCCTTCATCCTTGTTGTTTTCACGTTGAATAGGCTGAGGAGGAGGAGGAAGGGGAGGAGTTGGTCTTGCTTCTCAGGGGTGGCACAAGTAGAAAATCCATGTATAAGTGGACCCACAGAGTTCAGACCCAGATTATTCAAGGGTCAGTTGTATTTCCCTTCTCATGTTCTTTCTCCGCTTTTCAGGGGGAAGCAACATTGGAATGGGGACTTTTAGTGTTTCTTCTGCTTCCTCTTCCCCCAAGGAAGGAGCTAATATAATTGGTAAGGACCTACTGTTTTTAAGGTCTGTGCTGCCCAAGGGTGGGGTTATGGGGCTTCAAACACAAACCCCAGGGCCCAGTTTCTCCTCTTTTGTGCTGTCTCTCTCATGAGTGAGTAAAACATCCCTGGATCCCCTGGCTCCCGTACCACAGGCAACCCAGGGCAAGTCTTTCTCCTCCTTTCACTCTTCTGAAGCCCTCTGCAGGGAGATCCAGTGAATCTACCTGGAACTGGACAGGGAGCCAAAGAGGTGTAGGTTTCCCTCTTTCAGAGTCAGGCTTAGAGAGCCCCACTGCAGCCTCAAATCTAGTATCTACATCTTTCCATCTAAATACTGCCAAATCTCCTATTAAAGCTGTCACTTTGACCCCCACAGGGTTATGTGCCATTCTCTGGGGAGAATCACCTTGAACCTAATCCTACAGGAAGAAGAACATCTGTCTCTGTTTCTTCAGACATTTTTGCTCCCAGCGGCTGGATGTGCATTCACTGGCACTTTGACAAAAGCAGGACATGCTGTAAACATTTCTCAGTGTGCTGATGCATTTATTGAACTTGTAATATATAAAAGGGTGAATCACCATGTTGCAATCATAAAAAATTCCATTTTTAAGCATGTCTTCTTGGTCTTCTAGATTCCTAAAACATAAGTCTCAAGTGCTTTAGGTAAATGGATATAACAGAACACCATTACAACCATGAGCAGCAATAAGCAAAAGAAAGGGAACAAAGAACCCACAGCGGAAGCAGAATTGAGCAACCAAGCAAACAGGCATGAACAGAAGAACCATATATAATGTTGACTTGTGTTCAAACAGCCCCCTGATCTTCTCGGAGAAAGGTGCTACCTGAAATAGAAATAAGATAGATATTTTTCACACATTCCTCATACCCTTTTTCCGGTCTTGGTTACAAAATGTATAGGGCTTCAGGTTACTCCTCAACCAAAATTATATTACAGGAGACCTCAAAACAGTTGCTCTTGGGAGCTCGGGTGCTGACCTGCTGGTATGTCATAAGATTACCTTGTTTTTCCATCAGTTCTGATGCCTGAGCTCTGGGAAAGTGAGATCTCTGGGTTTTTGGAAGAAGAACTTGAGGAAGGTAAAGTCCACCTTTGTCAATCCTGGTCCTCATTCAGGGTGGTGACTTGGAACATCACTCATCTTATCCCAGGGCACATGTCTGCACTCATAGTGATGGAAATTACTTACTGTCAGAAAACTGGACTGCAATCCTCTAACTTGAATTGCAGGTGGTTCTGTGAATTCTACACTGGTGAGGCTAAGAGATTTGGAATGCTGTCCACATTGTCACTTGCTGCCTGTTCTCCTGAGTACGCTCAGCATTTGAGTCCCCAGTAACTGTCAGGGAGGCTTAGTAGGTAACAAGCATTCTGTTCTATTTTCTGAATGAAAGTATGAACACTTTTCCTAGAAAATGTACCCATGTGGAGTGGGAAAGGTGTATGTGGAAAAGGCGAGGAATTGACAGCCTAAGGAGGAAAAGGGGCGGTGGACTGAAGAACTGCTTCTTTGTAGGGGTTGGCTTCATCTGAGGAGATGACCAGCTTGCCATTGTGCCTGCAGGCCTGACACATGCACATACATGCCTGTTAGGTAATCAACCCTGCCAAGTCCTCAACATCACCAAGCAAGGAGAGAATGTGTTCCTTAGTCCCTCAAGAAATGACTCCTAGAATAGCTTGGAGAGATGCAGCAACCAAAAATCTGGCAGAAGTATTCAGTAACAGCCTCTATGGTTTGGTCTTTGATTCCCCAGCGAAACCCAAGGAAACTCTTGGGGGCAGCTTGTCCTTCCTGAATACCCCTTTTGGGGCCACCCTCCAAGTGGGACCCGCTGACCCTCCCTTCCTGCTGCTCACGCTCTTTGGTAGTCCTTTCCCACACTGATTAGAGCTGATCCATGTTAGCAACAGGACACTGTGGACATGAGAGTGTGTGACTTCTGAGATGAGGTCATAAAAGACACCGTGGCTCCCACTGTGCTTCAGAAGGACAACTTGCTTGGGGGAGGGGGAAGCCAGCTGCCATGTTGTGAGGAGGCTCAAGCACCTCATGTGGAGGTTCATGTGTTTAGGGACTGAGGCCTCCTGAAAACAGCCATGCTGAGCCTGTTTCCTTCTCGGTAAAGTGTGAATGATAATAAGATACACCTCATATAATTTTATGAGAATCAGATGACATAATCCCTGTCAAGTGCTCCATACATTCTTCAAATAAATAACTTTTACTGGTTGCATGATGTTCCATGATATGGACATATTACAGTTTAATTAGTTCCTTTTAGGTGGACATGTAGGTTGTTTCCAAATCTTACTATTTTTATAAATCACTTTGCAATACATATTATTGAATGTGTGGATTTGTCTAGGTCTTAGATTATTTCTTTAGGGTATGTTGTTTACTAAATTGCATCAGAGGCTGTGAGAATGAAGGTTATGAAGTCTAATATATGAGCAGGTCCTCCTACTTCTACTCATCTTTATCTCACCAGGGTACCATTATCAAAAGCTAAAAACTGGGCACACAAGAGACCATGCTTTAATGCATGGTTATGGAGGACCCCCAGGGGACATCATCTGTACGAAATGGGACTGATAAGTGGATGATTTTGCCACAAAATAGAAAATGGACAGTAACAGGCATATGTCTCTTGGGTAGCCTCTGAACCCCTGAGAGAGGAAGACCTGTGGATATTTCTGTGAGCTTCTGACCACACTACAAATGTAAACATTTGTACTTCTTCGAATATGTTCTTGGTTAACTCAGTGTTCATAATCAATATTTATTTCAGCTTTTCTGCAAATGCTTATCTTTCCTAGTAATCAGATCTCCTAAGACCTCCGGGCTTTTTGGCCTGTCAGGGGAATGGATCTGATTCCACACTAGGCTGGATATGCAGGATTTAATCAGTTGTATTAACCTAGCTTATTGAACATTTTCTCCATCGTTGCTCATGTTGGACAGTTCTTTTATAATAAATTAAGTGGTGTTTTTTTCAGGGTTGTCTAGTTTATTCACTTAGTTTGTCTGTGTACTCTTGCACCTTTGCACATTGAGTTTTCTTACTTCTTTAGTATATTTTGATATGTAATTATAGGCCACTTTCCTCTACCTCACTTTTTTCTTTCAAAGTTCTAGTTGTTATTAAATTTACTCTTCCTGATGAGAAAATAGGAGACTAGAAGATAGGTGTGAAGAAACTGTAGATCATGTAAGATTCTACACAGATTAAGTATATAGTTAATTCATTTCTTTTCTTTCATTCAAAATTAATGCTTTTCTTTCTTGCTTCTCCTCCTCCTTCTTTCCTCTCTGTTTTCATTCTGTATTCCTCTGTTATCCACTTATATTCTGAAACTTTTACTTCCCATTTTTGATTTGCTGGTTTCCTGTTGGATCTTTTCTATGATCACCATTTCTTGTTTTAGAGTTATTTACAGTCTCTTAAATTTTCATTTTAGGGCTTTTTAAAATTAAAGGTTAGCATAGATACAGGAAAGTGCACATAGTACAATAGTCTTAAGTACAGCTTGCTGAATTTTTATGAAGGTATAGATCCGTGTAACTACCATTGGGATCAAGAATCTAATAAGGCTTTCTCATGCCCCTTCCCAGTCTACACCTCATCTCTACCCAGAATGAACCACTGTTTTGACTTTTATCAGTATATATTGGTTTGCTTGTTCTTCACCTTCATATAAATGGACTCATACTGTGAGCACTCGCCTGTGTCTGGCTTCTTTTGCTTATCATTATGTCTGTGAGATCCACTCATGTTTTATGGGTACTAGTAGTTTGTTCTTTTTTATTGTGGGGTAGTATTATATTATAAAAATAAAGCATAATTTGGGCCAGGTGTGGTGGCTTATGCCTGTAATTCCAGCACGTTGGGAGGCCGAGGCAGGAAGATCACAAGGTCAGGAGATTGAGACCATCCTGGCCAACACGGTGAAACCCCATCTCTGCTAAAATACAAAAAAAAAAAAAAAAAAAAAAAAAAATTAGCCGGTCATGGTGGTGCGTGCCTGTAGTCCCAGCTACTCAGGAGGCTGAGTCAGGGGAATTGCTTGAGCTCGGGAGGTGGAGGTTGCAGTGAGCCAAGATCGCGCCACTGCACTCCAGCCTGGTGACAGTGAGACTCCATCTCAAAACTAACAAACAAAAAAACAAAACAGCCCCCCATCCCATAATTTATTCATTCTCTTCTTGATAAGACAATCATATTCTTATACAGCATTTTAGTAAGCTTCACTAGAAAGAATATCCCATAATTAAAATAGGAATCTTTGTATTGTGTTAAAAAAACTCTATTTAGATTCTTCCATTAATTTCCAGCTCTAACTCACTCAGCAAAATAATAAGACAACCACCAAATTGGGACCCTTTGCAGTTCATTATCACAGAATTGACTGAAGTATGTATCTTCTCACTTATGATATAAGCATCTTTTTCTTTATTTTATTGTAACATTGAGATACTGAAGCTTAAATATGCTTTCCTCAAAGTTCCACTGGTAATCAGGAAAGAATTGTGGTCAGAAAAGACAGAGAAGACAGTCAAAACTGGTTTGAATGCCTTGAACATTTATTCATTAGTTACATTTCAGGTAACATTCTTCTCCCCTTGTATAGAGAGTTTCAGGTGATATGAAATAGTTGAAATGAAGAGGTCTATGTAAATTTTAAGACAATAAGTAATTCATGATCATTTCCCATGATCACTTGAGACAGAAAGGGGGCTGAAGGACTGACAGCTGGCAAAACAGGTTCCCCAAAGGCAGGACCGGACAGACACTGCCCTGTTTTCTTTGGAAGCCATTTGTCACTGTCAAAAACACATAGTGGCCTCTCTTTTAGCTCTATTCAAACAAGAATATAATTTGTTTCCTGACGTTTCCCTGAAAATAGCAAGTTTCATTTGTCACCCGGGTGGTTTTCAAGCTTCATATCCACTGTTGTAAAGGTGAGTTGAGCTTTTTAAGAGTGGCTTTGTTCAGCAATGTTATTTCCTCATGAAAACCCATAACTTGACTTTTCAAGCTTATATCCTTTCACATCCTCTTGCTGTCTCCATGAAACTTGACAATTATTTATTTTTGTATTATATGCTTATTAAGCTCAACTTCATTCTTTAAATAATCATATTAGTATTCATGTTTATGATTGTGGGTCACTGATTCTTCAGCTATTACTTTTCATTCATATCTCTTCTTATAAAAGAAGGTAATAATTTAAATATATGAGTCAAAGATGATATTAAGACTGTCTTTTAGAACAATCTAAAGCTCAGCTTTGAATGGAAATTACAGTGTAGCCATGATAGAACTGTAGTTTCATTGTAACTGGGAATAAAATGAATTGCTTTTCACGTGAGGTAGGAAAATATGGAAGAATTAAGAGACTTTCATATTAGAAGAATGCTAAGAAAGTGACTACTATATTATTACATGTATGTATCTCATCCAGCCCATTTTTCCTTAAAATAATTCCTAAAACTATGAAAGAGAAAGACTTGTGAAGTTGTATTACTTTTTTTCCTCTTATAAAGGAAGAGCGCCTAGATTGTAGAAATAGTAGAAAATAAACACACTTTAAAACAGAGAAAAAATTCATGTTAGAATACAGCAACTCCTATATTGAAAGCCTGGAATTCTGGAGCTTGATGATACCTAGGAGATGTTTTAGTTCAGCAGTTGGCAAACCATGGCCCCTGTGCCAAATCCAGCCTGCTGCTTGTTTTGGCGAATAAGATTTGATTGGAGCCCAGCCACATGCATGTGTTTATAGTTTGTCTATGGCGGCTTTCATACTACATGACATAGTTGAGTAGCTGTGACAGAGACCAAATGGCCTGCAAAGCCTAAAATATTTGCTATCTGGCCCTTTACAGAAAACATTTTCTGATGCTTGATCCAGTTCCCAGTAAAGAGTTGATTATGCAGGAGAGTGCTCTTGAACATACTGTGATATGCCTGGGCCTTCCGCACAAAGCTTACAGTCTAATTGGGAAAGTTAAGTCATGGGCATTAGTACAATTTGGAGGAAGAAAATGACTAGTGCCCTGGAAAATACAAAGGGTTTCAGGATTTCAGTGGAGCCTTGGGGAAGGCACCATGGAAAAGTTTAGGCTCAGTTTGATGAATGGATAGGGTTCAACTATGCCCAAATGTCTGTAGAATATTCCTGTTCAAAGGAACATTGATAAGAAAGGCTGAAATATGGGAAAGCACTGTGCATGCATGAGGACCACCAAGCAGATCAACTGGGCATGTGCAAGAGTGGGCTAGGGGATCCAACCATAATGACGGGGCTGGGGGATCTAAATGTAGGCTGAGAATGATGTCTTTTATGTCATAGGCTTAGAGGGGGTTGGAGGAAAACATGGTCATTATAGTGGCTTAAAATATATCCACAAACCCTTTGATACTCTCTTCAAAAGATGGGACTGGATTCCTCTCCCTTAGGTGTAGACTGGATTAGATTTGGTGAGCTGCTTCTAAAGAACAAAGTCATGTGAGGATGATGGTGGGTGATTTTCAAGACTAAGTGACGAAAAGCACTGTGGCTTCCTTCTTGCTCTCTCTTGGGTCACTTGCTCTGTAGGACGCCAGGTGCCCTGTCTTGTGGATACAATGATAGCCCTATGGAGAGGCCCATGGATTGAAAACCTGAGTCTTTCTGCTAACAGTCATCAAGGAATGGAGGTCTTCTGACAACGGCCATGTGAGTCAGCCCTCCTGGAGGCAGATCCTCCAGCCCAGGTTGCGCTGTCAGATGGCTGTGGCTGTGGCTGAGAGCTTGGCTGCAGCCTCATGACATATCTTGGTCCAGAATAACCCAATTAAGCCACTCCTGGATTCTTGACCCTCAGAAACTTTGTAAGACGTTTGTTGTTTTAAGCCACTAAGTTGGGGGAAATTTGTAATATAGCAATAGATAATGAATAGAATTATTGCCTTTATGGTGTCACTTTGGGCAAAATAAGCCTAGTAATTTTCATTAATTCATTAATTAATTCACTGACTGCATTCAATGGCATGTGCTCTGTGCAGTGCCCTGAGGGAGCCTTGGTCTTCAGGCTTCATGGAATGTTGCAGCACATGGGATAGGCCTTGCTAATGAGTGACTACCGTGGGCATTCAGTCCCATTGCAGTCCAGGAGAAGGGGAATTGTGGCACTCACTTGTTGCTCTTCCCATAGAGTTCCCGACACACCAATAACCTCCTACCTCTCTACCCATGGGATTTCGGACTGTTTCCAGTACTCCCCATCATTGTAGAGTTTATTTCTAAAAAGCCCACCCACGCTATAGATGAAAGCTCAAACACAGAGGCTGAGAAGTCCAGGGACCTACAGCTCATAAATGACAGGGTCAGGACCTCAACCTGGTCAGTTGACTCCTGGCCAAAGTTGTCGTTGGCCCTTTTTTGAGAAGCTACATATAACTTTGCTTACAAGTTCAAAGGAAAGTGATTCAAAACTTCCTCCGTCAAATGTCTTGATTTTAGGATTCACAGGTAGAAATAAAATGAGTGAAAAAGCACTGAATTCATGTGAGAATGGGTTCCAAAAAATATAGCAGATTTATTCACTCATTCATTTATTTATTAAATATGATGATCAGGCCATTACGCTAGTGATCCAGATAAGAAATGATTCTGATCTCTCCCAAGCTCAAAACAAGAGACTTCTTATGTGAGAAATGCTAAAATAGAGGTATCAACACAGTGCTACCTCTAGTCAGGAAATAGTGCAAAGAACACACACACACAATACACACACATACACACTACTTTTTCTACCTCAACAAACTTAGGCTGTGGATTACCCACTGCATGTTTTATGGTCTCTAAAATAGGGGACATTCTCTTGTATTTTTCCTGTAATAGCCAGGAAGAGAATTTTTTTATTACATTTTTTAATTTCCATAAGTTATTGGGGAACAGATGGTGTTTGGTTACATGAGAAAGTTCTTTGGTGGTGATTTGTGAGATTTTGGTGCACCCGTCACCTGAGCATTATACACTGCACCCAGTTTGTAGTCTTTTATCCCTTACCCACTTCCCACCATTTCCCCCTGAGTCCTCAAAGTCCATCGTGTTATTCTTATGCCTTTGCATCCTCATAGCTTAGCTCCCACATATGAGTGGGAGCATACGATGTTTGGTTTTCCATTCCTGAGTTACTGCACTTAGATTAATAGTCTCCAATCTCATCCACCTTGCTGCAAATGCCATTAATTCATCAGGAAGAGAATTTCTTTGTGGTTAATTCAGCTTGGCTTTTAAAGCTTTTAAGGAAAAGATAATACGTGGTTATATGTAAGGTGTAAAGTTCATGTCATTAAAAGGTGCTTGTCTATATGGCATGATCTGAGGCCCCATTGGTTTAAATATCTCATTTCTTACTTGTCAAAGTGCATGAATGTCCAGCATTAGAAATGCAGTTCCTTGGGGTCTGGAGGGCATTGAGAGCTCCCAGCCCTGCTTCTTAAGTGCATCTGCTGCTGCATAGTATCAGGCTTAAGTCTTAGCATCCACACCTTGTCAGCAATTAGGTGACAGCTAACTGTGGTCAAGGCTTTCTGGGGACTGAATGAAGAACTGGGGTGGCACAGGTAGTGAAGGAGGGTGAGAGGCTGGTGGGGCCATGACAGGGGATGTTGGGGGTTGGCAGAGCCCAAACTTCCCTGCTTTCCCTGGAACTGGCTGCACCAAGAAGTTGAGGCTCCTGGTTTGTTTGGAATCAGGTATGGTACAATCCATTGTCCCGTGGACCAGTGTTGTCATAGAGGCCCAGGTCTCCTAAGACCAAGTAGAGGTGTACTGTTTTTGTTGGTGTGTGCACTAGTTATCTGTTCAAATGATCATTCTCTTGGGCAACAGGTAAAAAAGTTCCTTGCCTTAATTGGTTCCTCAGGTAAAGCACAAATAAGTCACTAGCTTGACAGTAGAATCAGCAGCAGTTTTTTTTTTTTTTTCAGTAAGACAACAGAGAGCTCACAGTCCCCAAAAGAAAAAGTTAATTTCTTGCCAACATTGGTCAAAAGTATGATTCTTTTAGATAAATTCAATGAAGATTTCCTCTCCCAACCCCATCAAGGCAGGAAATGGAATTGTATTTCCTAAATGAATGAATGTTTTCATAATATTTATGGTTTTGGATATATGTGATCATTAAAATGTGACTTCTATTTGCTATGCGAAGTGGAGACAAATTAGAATTGATTGCATATGGAGATTTTGTTTGTTTTTTATCCTTTTGTATATGCTACGAAATCTCAAAACCATTAGACCCGGAGGAACCTGGAGAGGCCATTGGATCCATCTTATGTCTCTCTACTTTAAAGTGTGGCCCTTGGACTAGCAGCATCAGCATCTTCCAAGACCCTGTTAGAAATGCAGTGGACCCCATCTCAGACCTAATAAACTAGAATCTGCTTTACTACAAAAAAAAAATTCCTTGCCTTAAGCTTCCTTCCTACCACATTAAGGGGGTTTTCTATTGGTCGGTGAGGTATTATTTCTGTAGTATTAATTTTCTGTGCATCCTTGTAGAATTATTTTATTTATGTGTTTATTTTTAACAGATAAGGTCTCATTTTGCTGCCCAAGCTGGAGTGCAATGGCACAATCATAGCTTACTGCAGCCTTGAATTCTGTGCTCGAGTGGTCCTCCCACCCCAGCCTCCCAAATAGCTGGGACCATAGGTGTGTACCACCATGCCTGGCTCTTATAGAATGTATAGAATGACTTTAGCTGGAGCATTGGTAGATATTTTTATATCACCTTTCAAAGTTATGTATCAGCTATGAAAGTCACCTTCTATTTATGGTAATATTGGTTTTCTACTTATGGTAGTGATGTCGAGTTTCCATTTAAAATATATTTATTTAAGTAAGAAAGCAACTAGATTTAATGGCATGTTTTAATTAAATACTAGCTGAACAGTCAAGGTGGTAAGCAAATAACTGATATTTGATGGAATGGGAAAAATTAATTTCGAAACTTGTTCTGGCAGAAAAGGAACAAAATTAACTTTGAAACAGCATTTTGTCCAAGCTGAACTGGATGCTGTGAGATTTTTGTTTTTAACTCTGAACGCCCTTACCTTATTCAGGTTTTGCTTTGTGAGGAGGAAGTTATAGGGAGTGAGTTATACTGAACCCTGGACAGTCTAGCATATCTCTGAAAGAGATATAAGTTTTGGAGTTAAGCCAAGCTGGGTTTGAAATCTGGTTTCTCCACTCACTGATTTGAAATCTTGTCTTCACTCAGACCTCAGTGTCATCATCTGTAAAATGGGTTAGCAGTTCTGGGAAGGTTTGTGGTAAGAAATAAACGAGGAAACGTTTGCAAATACTGAGCACGCAATCAATACTCGATAATCGGTGGCTGCCAGTATTACCTCCTTGTTTGATGTTCACGAGGAGCCTGGAGTTGGCGGTCATTCGGCTGCACGCCTCCTGGCTTTGTGGACAGTTATCTTGGAAGAAGAGCTGGGGGCTTGTGGCTGTTTCAGGTGTGTGTCCAGGCCGTGCTCAGCTAGCATGACTGCTGCATGTTGCACACTTTTTGTGCTTTTTACTTTTAATGCCTATAAGAAAGCAACTCATTTTCTTCATTTGATGTGATTAATGGGTGTCCCTCGGAGAGGCCGCACCCGGGAGAAAGCGCTGACGCCTCCGACCCAGCTCCGCGCACAGCAGCGCCCCCTTCTGGCCCTCGTCCCGCCGGAGCTGCGCTTGCGTGAACAGCCCTCAAATGCGTGTTTGCCCTGCTGCACCTTTGTCCCAGACATTTGTAAAGAGTGCAGGATTAGAGTCACACTAGCACACAGAGCATTTTTCCGCTTTCCTGTCGTGCCTGTAGATATACTTGCTCTGGATTTCCTTTGTCACAGAGAGCGCTAGTCATGGAGGCAGAACCACGTAGGAGATGTGCTCCTGGAAGGGCTGAACTGGCTGCTGCTGACTGCCTTATCTACTGATCAAGGCTCCCTGGCCACTGGAATGTGACCTTCCGACCACTGGCTGAACAGGGTCAGTGCAATCACGCCTCAAATGAGCTTTTGATGAGCCTAAATGGAAGGAATCTGCACAATACAGGTGTGCTGTGATATTCTAGGTTGGCCTTTGATGCTTGAGCTAAAGGACTTCATTTTAAAGTCCCTTGGTGGAGACAGTGAAAGGCTGGCAGAGGGATAGGATCTGGAAAAGAAGCTTAATAGGCATTGCATTTTGTTAGTAATGATAATAATTTACATTTTAAAAAGTATTCAGATACAATATTATTAAATCTGTTTGTTTAAAACTAAGCTGATCATTAAAAAATCAGCTTTAACCCAATTAAATTTTTTTCCAAGGGAGAGACTAAAACTCGAATATTATCACTGTAAGCAATCAAGAATTTTATTATGAAAACTGTCAAACACATAGCAAAGATGAAAGATTTCTACAGGAAACTGTTATACCCACTCTTTAAGTCCTGCTACCAACATGGTACTGTCCTTGCCCCATCGTATGTGTATCCATCTATCCAGAGAATGTGGGGATTTTATTTTGATTCACAAATCTCAGAAATTAATTTTGACTTCTTAGAGTTCTTTTGCACCATTACTATAAAACTATCCAGAATAACTTAAGATCATCTGATTAAATGTGTACTAGATAATAAAAATAAGAACAGTATAAATATTTCCAAAGAACAAAATTTAACCATTCGCACAATTTCAGCCTCATCAGAATTCTGGATCTCAAATAGAATGCAGTTAACTCTTTGAAAATGGAATTGGAAGGGTCTGTCCCTTGATCTAGGGGCTGGTTCCATGGGTGTGTTCAGTTTGTGCAAATTTGTTAAGCTGTAGATTCAATAAGTAGTTTTATAAATAAACAATAAAAATGAAACTGTGCAGCAGTTTTATATTTTGGGAGCAAAATGTTTGTCTCCTCAGTTTCCCATTTGTCCAGCTGGCCCTGGAATCCTGGCATCTTTCTTCCTTGGACAAGGCATAGCCACCTCTGAGCCTCTGTTGTCTAACATTGGGCAGGGGGTGTAAAAGCACATGCTTGATTTGGGGTCTCGTATTTCTGTTTGTCCAGGTTTCACTGTAACGGTACCAATGATTTGAATTCCTTTGCAGGTAAATTGGCCTTTATTCTGTAAATGGTGCTGAGAAGTCCTATTAGTGAGGTGCAAGGAGAAGTGGGTTTGAGATCAGGGAGTCCTGGTTTAGCACTAGGAACACAATACAACCTTTTTTGTCTTTGTTTTTGAGACAGGATCTCCCTCTGTTTCCCAGGTTGTAGTGGCGTAATCACAGCCACTAGAACCTCTATCTCCTGGGCTCAAGCTATTCTCCCACCTCAGCCTCCCAAGTCCAAGTAGTCGGGACTACAAGTGTGGGCCATCACGCCCGGCTGAGTATTTTATTTTACTTTTGTAGAGATGGGGTTCTTGCTTTGTTGCCCAGGCTGGTCTTGGAACTCCTGGCCTCAAGTGATCCTCCTTCCTTGGCCTCACAAAGTGATGGGATTACATGTGTGAGCCACTGGGCCTAGCCGTGATACAACTTTTTAAAAATTTATTTATTTATTGTTTTTAGTATTTTATTTTTTTCCAACTTTTATTTTAAGTTCATGAGTACATGTGCAGGATCCACAGGCTTGTTACATAAGTAAATGTGTGCCATGGTGGTTTGCCGCACGGATCATCCCATCACCTAGGTATTAAGCCCAGTGGCCATTAGCTATTCTTCCTGATGCTCTTCCTTCCCCCACCTCCACTCCTTTCAAAAGTTCCCAGTTTGTGGTTCTCCCCCACGTGCCAACGTATTCTCATCATTCAGCTTCCACTTGTAAGTAAGAACAGGCGGTGTTTGACTTTCTCTTCCTGTGTTAGTTTGCTGAGGATAATGGCTTCCAAATCCGTCCATGTCCCTGCAAAGGACATGATCTTATTCCTTTTTATGGCTGCATAGTATTTTCTCTATCCAGTCTTTCACTGATGGGCATTTAGGTTGATTCCATGTCCTTGCTATTGTGAATAGTGCTGCAATGAACATAGTGTGCATGTATCTTTATAATAGAATGATTTATATTTCTTTGGGTATATACCCAGTAATGGGATTGCTGGGTCAAATGGTATTTCTGCCTCTGGGTCTTTGAGGAATCACCACACTGTCTTCCACAATGGTTGAACTAATTCACACTCCCACCAACAGTGTAAAAGCATTCTATTTTCTCCACACCTCGCCAGTATCTGTTGTTTTGTGACCTTTTAATAATAGTCATTTTGACTGACATGAGATGGTATCTCATTATGGTTTTGATTTGCATTTCTCTAATGATCAGTGATGTTGAGCTTTTGTTCATATGTTTGTTGGCTGCATGAACGTTTTCTTTTGAGAAGTGTTTATTCATGTCCTTGGCCCACTTTTAAATGGGGTTGTGTGTTTTTTTCTTGTAAATTTGTTTGATTTCCTTGTAGATTCTGGATATTAGACCTTTGTCAGATGGATAGACTGCAAAAATTTTCTCCCATCCCGTATGTCATCTGTTCACTCTGATGATAGTTTCTTTTGTTGTGCAGAGGCTCTGTTTAATTAGATCCCATTTGTCATTTTGTTGCTTTTGTTGCACGATATAACTTTTAAATGTCATCTCCCCTTTCCCATTACCTCCTGCCTTCCCCTGCAGGGGCCTGGGCCCTGGGCCCTGGGCCCTGAGTCATAAAGGTATGCTTAGGTTTTGTCCAACTATTCTGAGAGCTGTGAGGGCATGGAGATGAGGTGGGGACCAGGAGGCAACGTTTGGAAGTAAAAAAGCCACATAGAGGCATAAAAAATAAAAGAGGGGCGCTATAGGAATGTATTGATTGAATTGCTAGAATATCTCTTATTTAGACTTTGGACAGATAGAAATATCCTTTGCATATCGTTCTTGCTGTGGCTGGTAAAAGAAATCTATGCAACATGAGATTTATGAAAACACAAAGTGTGACCTCAGGCTCTGAGTTGGAAAGAGAAGCTGGTAAGTTTCATCCTTCCTGTGCGCCTTCAGAGTTTGCCTTGGTTGCTTTCTCTGCCTATTTCCTGACTTGAAGTCCACAATCAGCTATCACCTACTTTCCTGCTCCTGTTTGTGACAAATGTCCAGAGATCTTCATGGGTGCTGTCTCCCTTCTTTGATTTATTCCATACTTTGTGTTTTCCAGTAGGGCTGTCATCCCCATCACTGCATTGTCTCTCATCAAGACCACCGGTGGCCTGGTCTTGGCAAAGCCGATCTCCAAATCTTACCTGACATCTCAGCAGTATTTGACTTTGGCGACCACTTTCTCCTTTTTGAAATGCCATCACAATGTGCTTACCTGGTTTTTTTCTGTTGCCCTCACCTCTCCTCCGCCCCCTTTCCTGCTAGATGTTGGCATGTCTCAGTCCTTGGCCTTCACATGTACTTTCTCGTATGTTGATGATGTCAACAGATCCATAATGTTAAACATCGTGTATACTTTATGATTCCTAATTAATTTTTCCAGTCTGAGCTTCTCCCCTGAGCACCAGACTCATGCATGAAACTCCCCCTTAACATGTCTTTTAGGAAACTCCAGCTTAACATAGACTAAGCATTTTATCCATCCATGGTATTCCTTTCATCCCAAGCCTTCTTCATTTCAGTAACCAACATTACTATCTCTTCAGTTGCCCAGACACATTTTCTATTAACCTTTGTAAGCCTCAGTTTCTGATCTGTCTAGCGGAGCTATGCTAATAGTATCAGCCTTAGAGCCTCAGTTCCTTCATCTGTAAAAGGATCATTGTAATAACTGCTTTTCCTACTTTATTGGGTTGCCATAGGATAAGATAAAAATGCTTTGCCAATTGTAAAGTGCTGTGCAAATGCAAACTACTGTTATATCATTGGAGGATTGGAGGTACCTTATTTAAATATTTATATAATAAATTTATCTTAGATTCTTTTTGTAAACAGACTGTGTTTTTTGATGAACTGGCACATTTCCTTCTGGTAGTTGACAAGGGTCCTGTCACACAATATGTTTGTTTCTTTGCTTTGACTTACAGGAGGCTCAGAGCAAAACGAAATGTTTAGCTGTACTCGTTCTTCTTCTTTTTTCTTATTTTTATTTTTGAGACAGGTTCTCACTCAATCGCCCAGGCTGAAGTGCGATAGCACAGTCATAGCTCACTGCAGCCTCCACTTCCTGTGCTTGGGTGATCCTCCTGCCTTAGCCTCCCAAGTAGTTGGGACTACGGGCACACACCATCATGCCTGGCTAATCTTTATATTTTTTGTAGAGACAGGCTTTCACCATGTTGTGCAGGATGGCCCTGAACTCCTGGACTCAAGCCATCTGCCTTCCTAGGCCTCCCAAAGTGCTGGGATTACAGGTGTGAGACACCATGCTTGGCTACTCAGTATTCTTAAGTTAGCTTTTAATTATGATTATGTTTTCTTTCTAAAAACATGTTTTATTAATTTTTTCTCCCTATTTTAATCGCGGTGGTACATTCATCTTTCATTAAAAACATTTTTAATGAAATGTGTGTGTGAAGATTCTAGGTATAAACAAATAATAGATCAATAAATGAAAAAGTAGATCCCATGGCCATGACCCATTCTATTCAGAGATACATTATCATTATTTTATCATCATTGACCTGAAATACAATTTTTTAGTAGGCTAAATTTAGTGGGCAATGAAAATGAAATAATTGTTAATTTAAATCTTTCTTATTTTGTGCATATTTCTTAAAATATATATTTTTTGATAAATCTAGTTACTGTTTTATGTTATCACAGAGCCAGTTTACTTTTTTAAAACAGTAAGCCCTGTTTGTAACGTATGGAACGTTGGAAATATAAGCTGTAAACTGAAATAATATATTTTCTATAATAATTATGAATTCAGCTGGATGGAACAGAAAACTTAAATGACAGCAGCTATTCTTTCCCATCCAGCAAGAAGGCAAGTGGTGGATGGCTGAGGGCCAGTGCAGGGCTCCTGATGTTATAAATGTCCAGGTTGCCTCCCTCTTCAGGCTCGGCACCCTAAGTTGGAGACTTTTGCTCTCAGTATCACAGGATGGGTTTCCAGGCGTTGAGACTGCATTCCAGGTGGGGAAAGGAGGAAAGAGCAAAGGTAAAAATTCAGCTGAATCTACACTGCTTATCTGGAGAACAATACTTCCCCAGAAGCTCCATTTGGTACATTTCTGCTTATGTCTAATTGGACAGAACTGAGTCACATGGCCACTCTTAGCTGCAGGGAAGTCTGGAAGGCTCAATATTTTTAACCAGGCACATTGTTGTCCCAAACGAAATTGGCTTTCTCTTAGTAAGGAAAGGAGAAGAATGAATATTGGATAGGCAGTTAGCACGGTTTGTCATGTTCCCCAATTTCTTTTGCTTTGGGAGTGAAATTTCTGAACACAGAAGATATTTCTAGCAATGTTAATAGCGTTTCAGGAACTTATCATACTTCATTTTTTAAAATGAAAATCTCACTTTGACAGTGGTTTTGAGAATTGGATGAGGCACATAGGTGAAGGACCTATAAGACTTCCCTGACGTAGTGACTCAAATGATGTCAAACATTCATCATCATGACTTCTGAAAAACTGTACCACTTTTCAGCTTTTGTTTCCACTTTTCCCCTTTAAAAAATTTGTAGAAGTTTAAGAGGTACAAGTACAGTATTGTTCCATGGCTGTACTGCATAGTGGTGAAGTCTGCACTGTTAGTGTACCCACCACTCAAGTAGTGTACATTGTACCTATTAAGTAATTTCTCACCACTCACACCCCCACCCTCCCACCTTCTGAGTCTGCAGTGTGCATTATTCCACTGCCTATGTCTATGTGTACACATTATTTAGCTCCGCCTTGTAAGTGAGAACATGTGGTATTTGACTTTCTGTTTCTGAGTTATTTCATTTAAGATAATGGCATCCAGTTCCCTCCATAATGCTGCAAAAAACACGGTTTCATTCTTTTTACAGCTGAATAGTGTAATATATATATATATATATGTGTATACAACATAATTTATAACATTTTCTTTATATATCTAAAACGTGATATATATATATTTCTTTAATCAGTCATCCACTGATGGACACTTAGGTTGATTCCATATCATTGCTATTGTGAATAGTGCTGCAATAAACATACGAGTGCAGGTATCATTTTGATATAATTATTTCTTTTTCTTTGTGTAGATACCCAGTAGTGGGATTACTGAATTGAATGGTAGTTCTTTTGAGAAATATCCATACTGTTTCCCACAGAGGTTGCACTAACTTATGTTCCCACTAACAGTGTGTATGCATTACCTTTTCTTTGCATCCTTGCTGACATTTGCTATTTTTGACTTTTTTTTTTTTTTTTTTGAGCTGGAGTTTCACTCTTGTTGCCCAGGCTGGAGTGCAGTGGTGCAATTTTGGCTCACTGCAACCTCCGCATCCCAGGTTCAAGTGATTTTCCTGACTCAGCCTCCCAAATAGCTGGGTCTACAGGTGCCTGTCACCACACCCAACTAATTTTTTGTATTTTTAGTAGAGACGGGCTTTAACCATGTTGGCTAGGCTGGTCTTGAACTCCTGACCTCAGGTGATCCACCTGCCTCAGCCTCCCAAAGTGCTGGGATTACAGGCGTGAGCCACTGCGCCCGTCCTATTTTTGACTTTATAATGACCATTCTGACTGGTGTAAGATGATATGTCATTGTGGTTTTAATTTGCATTTCCCTGATGATTGGTGATGTTGAGCATTTTTTCATATGCTTCTTGGCCATTTGTATATTTTCTTTCAAAAAATGTCTCTGCATGTCTTTTGCTCACTTTTTAATGGGGTTATTTGCTTTCTTTTTTTTTTTTGAGTGTTTGAGTTCTTTGTAAATTCTGCATATTAGTCCCCTGTCAGATGGATAGTTTGCAAATATTTTCTCCCACTCTGCAAGCTGTTTGTTCACTCTGTTGATTGTTTCTTTTGCTGTGAAGCTTCTTCGTTTAATTAAGTCTCATTTGTCTACTTTTGTTTTGTTGCATTTGTTTCTGAGATATTAGTCATGAATCCTTTGCCTAGACCAATGTCCAGAAATGTTTTCCCTAGGTTTCTTTCTAGTATTTTTATAGTTTCAGGTCTTACATTTAAGTCTTTAATTCATCTTGAGTTAGTTTTTGCATATGGTGAGAGACAGAGGTCTGGTTTCATTCTTCTGCATATGACAATCCAATTTTCTCAGCACCAGTCATTGAAAAGGATGTCCCTTCCCAAGTGTGTGCTGTTGTCGACTTTGTCAAAGATCAGTTGGCTGTAGATATGTGAATTTATTTCTGTGTTCTCTATTCTGTTCCACTAATCTATGTGTCTATTTTTATACCAGTACCATGCGTTTTGGTCACTATAGCCTTGCAGTATAATTTGAGGTCAGGTAATTTGATGCCTTCAGCTTTGTTCTTTTTGCATAGGATTGCTTTGGCTGTTTGGGTTCTTTCTGGGTTCCATATAAATTTCATCACCTTATTTTTGTATAATAAGCTTCTTATTCCAAAATACATTAAATAAATATAATATAAGAATTAATTTTTTGATATTACAGTTTCAGGGAAAGACACACTCATCAATTTACTCAACGCCAAGGTCACTAGTCAAAGAATATCTCATGGGACACATTTGAACTGTGTGCCCTATTTGGGTGAACCCACAAAATTTTCCTTCATGTGTTTACACCAAGTGAGGTGTGAAGTGGCAGCATCTTCTACACATGTTGAGTCTCTTCTACATGTGTGCCATTCATATACGTGTTAAAGCACTTTCATGTTCAGCCTTTATTTTGCCCTATGTTTTTCTGCATCACATTTATTAAGTGCAATTTGTGTGCAACATAACCATTAATTCCCCCAAAGTTGAAGAATTGGTGAATAAAATGTGCAGAAAAAAGAAAAGAGGGAGTAATTTTTACTACTTTACATTTTATGTATAAACTTAATTTTAATTTTCATATTGCTGTTCATTGCTTATGTCAATTTATTTTTGTTGTTCAAGAGATACATTTTTCTATCTGTAAATGTTTTAAAACTTAGGTTGAAATGAAGTACATTCTATTCCCTGCCCATTAGTATTTGTGAAAAAATTGAAGGTTAATGACTTTTAAGTTATGGACAGGTTTTCATGAATAAATTAAAGTTTTTCAGCAAGGGATAGCTGTGTGTGTTTTAAGTCTCTGGGTAGATTTATATAGTAACAGAGAATGGGGAACTCAAGTTTGTGTGTTGAGGCAAAATATATAGGATATTGTTGTATGCATTATCTTGCTTCCCAGCAGCTTTCTGGGAGCAGGCACAGTAATCCGTTATTCAGGAAAGTTTTAATGGCTTTCTGCTCTGTCAACTTAGCTTTGGTGGAACTACATTTCCCAGAGCTCCCTCCCCTGCGTAGCTCTAGTCTTTTGCTGTGTGGGTCTGGAAGGCAGAAGGGAAGCCTCAACACTTGTGAACACTCACTCATCCGGAGGATGTGGGCAGCGCTGCGCTGGACCCTCAGGTCCCCCAGCTCCCATCCACCTCTTCCTTCAGCTTTTCCAAGTCTTGGGCTGCATGGGTGCAGCTCTATGGCATATGCACCCGTTATCTTCTCAGTGTTAACTGCGTCATCAAGTTTGATGGTGGTGAGAACAGAAATGGGCTCCAGTCTGTCCCTGTGAGTTCCTTCTTCACACCTAGCTTTTCTTCCAGCTAGCCCTTCCTGCTGACCTCAGTGACTTCAGGCCCCTGTCAGATGCAGAAGCGATGGCCTTTCTAGGCTTTTCCACCAGCTCCCACATTGCTTGCCCAAGATCTAGTCCATGTAGTGAGTCCCTAATTCTATGCCACCCATGAGGTTCAAACTCCCTGAGTAAGACCTGATTGTTTACTGATCTAGAAATTATCAGACTCAGAGAAATGATATCCCTCAGACTTGGCAGTGAAGCTCCTTCGTGGACCTGGGGGAGGTGAGCACAATTTATTCAACTCCTGTGCCAGGCCCTGGCTCAGCACTGTTATTGCATTTAATCTTCACAACAGGTATTATTATCATTTTATAGGTAAGGCAGCTCGATTTTTCTTAGGGCTAGCTCTACAAATAATTTTTTTGTCTTAGAACAAGCTGATGTCCAAAATTTGCTTTTTATGGAAAATCTGTCGTTGTAAAAATATGACTCTGGAGACAAATTTTCTGAGAGCAGTAAATACCAGAAGCCCAGCCAAAAAACTTCAGCACCCTGTTGAGATTGGGAAAAGGCAACATTGACTTATTTTCACTTAAGTTTGTGACTTAGAAAAAAACTAACAGTGATGGTTTTCTTCTTCTCTGTTAGGCCTGTGGCTGCAAATTCTTTGCATGGCCGTTTATTTCACTGGAGCAAATGATAGCCCAAAAGTCCTTGAGATATGTGAGCTGCAAAATTCTACAGCTGTATGTTCATTTTCCAGAATTCAGAAAAGTGCAGTGCTCAATTTGGTAAACATCACCTCCATGGAAATTATGTTTGCCCAGGTTGTGTATTTGAATATTAAACATACCCCGCCATGAATCATGATTGCTGATTGACCAGCTGCCTAACCATTTCTTTGTGTTCATTCCTCCTCGTGTCTTTGACTACTTCAGGCTGGCATTCAAATGCCAGGTCCTGACCATGTTTCTAAAGAATACATTTGAATGCAATTACTAAGCCTCCTTTAGAAGTCCACCAGCCCTGTCCATTATAATAATTGATAGTCTAGAAACTGGTTAGAGAGAAAGGAATTTAATCAAAGGTAGAAGTAATTTATAGGGTAAGTCCGACATATACATACTTTCTCTAAGCCTTGGTTTGATTGGTTTTCATTTTTGGGATGTGTATTTGACATTTGAAACAATTTTGGTCAATAATGCTTTCATGCGAGGCTGAGAGTTCTTTGACCTATACATATAAAATGAGGGGGAGATCCAAGAGAAATTTGGTGCTGGCAGTGACTGCTGAACTTTCAGGATCATTAAAATATACTGCTAACTGCATGAAATAAGCACATTTGACTCAGGTTTCTCCTTGGGGATGGTATTGGCCAGTTTCTCAGGAGAGAAGCCCTCTTCTTCTCCCTTACCAAAGACTCTGTCTCCAGTTAAACAGGGAGCTGCTTCTTTGGTTATTAGTGGCTGCCCCACCTTGGTGCATCCTTGGTGTTTAGCACTGACCACCTTATGTACCAACATCTTCCTACTAGAACCCTGAGATTCTTCCTGAGCTTTTCCTGGACTTGGGAGCATGTTGGCCTGGGCACATGCAAGTTGTAAATTCTTGGGAGTTAATGTAGAAGCAATGGCCTGTAGCCATTGGTAGATGATAGATAGGAACTGATGGGTAAATACACAGCCACACCCTGCCACCATGAGGGAGAACCATCAGGTGTATTCCACATAGTTCCTTATAGTTCCCCAGTGGGATTGGGGCCCAGTTGACCATAGAAGGAACTTCCTCCTTTGCCCAACCTTTTACTGGATTCCTTCCCTTCCCTTACTTCCTCACTCTTCTAGCAGTGCTTTCTGGGAATATCTCCCAACTAGACTCTGCACATGAATCCTTGTCTCATAGTCTGCACTGGGGGAGCCCAAATCAAGATGATGGTCTTCATCTTTGTACTTGCTAGGTCTTCCTTTGAGAGCTAAGCCTGAAGAGTAAAGCCTCTTGTGCTGATCAGATGAGTAGATTATTACTGGTTGGCCCATTTGCAGAAGGAACCACCCAAGAACAGATGAGAGAACTGAGTTCCAAGGCATGTTTCTGCAGAGACAAGGTAGAGAGGAGCAGAGAATTGGGCACTGATCAGCAGCGGAGTGGACGAAGGGTGAAACTTTACTAACCTGGAGCAGAGGTCTAAGCCCACAGGACACTGGCCAGGAAAGTCTTGTTTCTCTGCATACTTGGCAAGGCACTTCATCTTCTTCTGTCTTCTCTTTACCCTCCATGTATGAGCTGATGACTCTAACATGTCTAGTTCTATCTCTACACAAACACCTAAGAGATGCTGACAGCACTCCTCACAATAAGTGACAATTCCTGCACCTGACGCCCTTGGTGGACCTCAAACTCAGCATGTCCTGAACCAAGTTCATTATTTTCCCTCCATAATCCTCCTTTTCACCCCACCACAAAGCACTGAATATTTTCCATCTTCAGCATTACTTCCTTTAGCTAAAAGCAAGCTCTGCACTTCTAAGCGATTTGCTGTTCCTATCTTCCACATCTGACTCCTCACCAAAACTGCTCCATTCTGTCCTGTGAATACTTCCCGAATGAGGCTTCTCCTCCCCATCACTGGTTTCATGTTCCCATCATCCCTCATCGAACCTGTTCAGTCATCTCATGACTCCTTGCACTCTCCCCCTTCATTTATCCCTCCATTTTGCAACCAGAGCAGTCTTCCTAAATGGTGAATCTGACCATGTCATCCCTACCACCAAAACCTCCATTACTTACAAATAAAGGTTTAAATCATTTTTTCTGGCATTCAAGGCTGTCCTGTCGTCGTTCCATTTTTTCCCCTCTTCCCTCTTTTCCTATCTTGCATGTTCCTCTATCTCCATGCTCCATGTGCTCGAGACCAGCACTTTTCCAAAGTGTGTTCCACAGAATGCGGATACTTTGAGATGCTCCTCTGCAGAAGGGTTTCAGGGTAAGAAACTGGAGAGCACTGCTCCCTTTGCCTCACTCTTGGATATTCAAGTGGTACATTAGGACATTCTAGACTCTTGAGAAGTCCTGAAATGAAGAAATCTGTTTAATTTTGTTTAACTTAATGTTTCCCAACTTATGTGACCATGGAATCTGTTTCTCCCCTTTACAGAATAGCAGCTATTATAATCTTGTAAAGGACTAGTATTCGTTGGATACATGCCACTTTTTCTAACCACACCAGACTTCACATCTGAAACATGTCAAACCCCAGGACTGGAGTTGTTTTTTATTTATTTATTATTCCTTAAGCTCTTTATTTAGTCTTAAATGATTTTACCCCAATGTGTCTCTTAAATGCCTGACTTATCCTTTGGGGTCTAGCTCAGATGCCACGCTCACCATGCAGCCTCCTCCGAGACCCCCCAGCATCCCTGCCCAGCACTTTTGGTGCCACTGTGAAAGGAGTGGTTTTGTTCTGTCTTGTAGTGTAATCAACTTACATACTTATTGAACTGCAAGATCTTTGAGGACAGTGTTTAATTTTCTTTTCTAAAAAATGATACCTACAGTGCTGCACAACTACATTGACTGCAAGTAATGACGGATCAAGCTTTTCTTTCTGAATTGATTTTACCTCAGATCATTATTCTCTGTGAACAACAAGCAACAGAGGAGCATGATTTCTTCTGGGTTGGATCAGGTTTGAATACCAGCTGGGCTGCCCGCAAGGTGGTGACTTTGGCAATCTATGGAGCTTCTCTGAGCCCCAGTTTTCTTACAGGGCTGTTGTGAGAATTAAATGAGTTAATCTATGGTGGTGGTGGTGGAAGGAGGCTTAGCATGGTACCAGCTAAGTACCATAAATTTCAAAACCACAGTGATAATAAAGATGGTGATGGAGATGACGCCCACAGTGATAATGGATGACAAGCACTTAGCGGTCTCCAGGTACCAGGCCCCATACTAAGTGCATTGCAAGCACAATTTTATTTAATCATCACAGCAGCCATATGAGGTACATGTTATTATTCTCATTTTACAGATGATGAACCCAAGGCTGGGGTCTGAGCTGTGTAGTCTCACTCCAGAGCCTGTGGTCTGCTTAACCATCACACAATACTGTAGACTGACCTAGTAAAAATATTTACTAGTTGTTATTTTTATTCACAAATATTGCAAAATATGTGGAATTCAACAGAAAAAAGGATACCAGAAACTGCTGGATTGGAGGAGACTTTGGTGTTGAAATCTATATTTGTCACTGTCACTAAATTGTGAGGTCTGGAGCCAAATAAGGCTGACCTAAACCTCACTTCTTTTATCTGTGAAGTGGGTATCCTTTTTTCTGTTGAATTCCACATATTTTGCAATCTTTGTGAATAAAAATAACAACTAGTAAATATTTTTACTAGGTCAGTCTACAGTATGTGTGATGTACCTCATATGGCTGCCAGCTTGTGGTTATGCAGATTAGAAGCATTGCACATAAGTTGTTAGTTCATCTTTTCACTAGAGGGAGGGAAAGAATAAATTCAACTCTGAAATTGCATCCCACTTTCCTCTGAAAAACAAGCAAGCAAGCAAGCAAACAAACAAAAAACACAAAACCCCAAAACCTCCCTCTTTAAAATCTGGGACTGATGACAAAAGGTATCTGGAAAACACGGAGCCCATGACAGTCTGGGAACAGGTGCAGCTGCAGATCTTTGCTTGTGCGGATGAGGAGCCGAGAGGGTCGCCATCGCCATGACCCCGAAGCCCACTGAGGCTGTGTCCTTGGAGGCTCGCATCCAGCCTCTCCTCTTTAACGCTTTGCTGCTGCCTAGCTGCAGTCTCCTTTCCATCTCCCTCCGCCGCCCGTTAGACCTCAGCTGCTCTCCCTCGGGCCAGCCTTAGGTCCCCTTGTGCCACCCTTACTACTGCTGCGGAAGTGATGTGGGAATCACAGGGCGGAGCGAGTGATATATGGACAAACCCCGTCCGTAAACTCCCAGACAGAGGCAGGGTATGGGGCTAGCACGGCGTTCAAGGCTCATCGTGCTTCACCCCAGCTCACCTACTCAACCGGACTTTCGCTACCCACCTGCAGCCCTTCTGTGTCAATCACCTGGGGCCTCTCACGGCTAGGGTTTCAGGTTTCAGTGTCCTTGTTCACCCTGGAAGCCTGAAAGTTCAAAACAACACCTGATTCGCTCTTGTTCTCTCATTCTGGAATCTATTTTCTCTCCTTTAGCTCTGATTTAAATCGATTTTCAGCACGCTCCATGATGCAGAGCAAGTGTCTTCTCTTCCATGAAGGCTTCTCTTACGGACCAAGACAAAAGGTATTTTACCTGGAAGGTCCCCTTCCCTCATCATCTCTGCCTGCAGAGTGGTTTCCTTATCTTCTACTATAGCCCTTAGTATTTTCTAATCTATCTTATGATTGGAAGTTGACATATTTATGTTTCAACTGTATTGTAAAATCCCTATCAGATTAACCAGCCACGTCTCTCTTTGGCAGCATCCAAGCAGATCTGGTCTTGAATATTGCTTCTGCAACTCTCTCTCACTTTGATGTTGCATGAGGTATCCAATTTCTCTCTTTTATTCATTGTTAGTGTTATAATTATTGAATTTATGTAACTGTTAGCTAATCTCCAAACCCACTTTTTCCAGCTAGACATAATTCTACAGCCACTTTTAGGATTAGGTATGGTCATGTGACAGAATTCCAACCAGAAGAGTGTGAGCAGGAGTGATGTTTTGCCATTTTGGGGCCTGACCCATGAAAACTTCCTGTGCCATCCTCCGTGCTTTTTTCCATTTCTGCAGCAAACTTGGGTGCCATGTTTTGAAGATGGGGGTGTGGTAGCAAAATTTCAAGATGTTCTCCAATGATCCTTGCCTCCTGGTATTCATGCCCCATGTAATTCTCTACTGTCCTGAATACGATGGATGTGTGCCACCAATAGGATATTGCAGAAAGGGCAGTGTGTGACTCCCAAGGCAAGGTCATAAAAGCTATGTGGCTTCTGCTGTAACCTCTCTTGCATCATTCTCTTTGGTGGAAGCCAGTCACTATGTCATAAGGACACTCAAGCAGTCTTGTGGAGAGGTCCATGTGGTGGGGAACTGAGACCTCCTGCCAGCTGCCAGCACAAATTCTCATTTATGTGAGTGACCATCTTAGAAGTGGATGCTCCAGTCCCAGTTCAATCTTCAGATGACTGCCACCTTGCAAGAGACTCTAAGCCAGAACCACCCAGATAAGCCACTCCCAAATTTCTTATGTATGGAAACTGATAATGCCTATTGTTTTAAGCTGCTAAGTTTTGGGGGTAATTTGTTATGCAGAAATAGCTAACTGATACAGGGGGCCACAAAGTGAAAGGGGCTTAGGTCTCTGTGACTCCCTAAATAGGAGCTGCCCACTGAGACTTGGGCTTTGTCTCTAAGTGGGAATCCCAAGGCTTAAGCTCCTTTAGCTTTATGGTAAATCTGCCTTTGTTAGACTCCAGTACATGTCTCTGCTTTTTCAAGTCTTTCTTTTATGGCTGTTAGTAAAGTTTTGTAATTTTTTTCCTGTAGGTTTTGAATATTTCCTTTTTTTCATTTTCTTTTTTCCTCCTGTTTATTTCTATTTCTAGCCATTTAATAGTTGGTTTTGTCTTTGTAGATTGAATGGAATTTAAATGATTTGTGTATGTTGATCTTTATATTCTGCAACTTTGCTCAATTCTCAGGTAAATAAAGAAATTTGCCAGTTAATCTTGAATTTTCTAGGTAATCATATCATGTGCAGAAAATAACAGTTTTCCTTTCCTTTGTCAGTGTCTTATTTCTTTTTCTTATTCTATTGTGTTGACAAGTACTTCTAATAGGATATTGAATGGTTATGGTGAGAGTAGTTTGGTCTTGTCATTTACATGTCTCTCCATTAAGCATGAGACTTGCTGGAGACTTCTAGTAGATTGAATTTAGCACATTCTTTTTGATGTCTAGTTTGCTAAACATGTTTTTTTTTAACCAGGTATTGTTTTGAACTTTATCAAATCATTTGTGACCTCTATCGAGATTATCATACAATTTTTCTAATTTAATATATTAACACAGTTAACATAAATAGATCTTTGTAATTTCAAATGGGTCTTGTATTCTTAATATAAACCTTATTTGGATATAACATATGATTCTTTTAATATATATTGTTGATTTTGACTTGATAGTATTATACTAAGGTTTTTGGGTGCATATTCACTAAAGAGTAGCACCTATTATTTTGTTTTCTGGAGTTGTCTTTCCCTGATTTGTATATTCTTGTTTTTTTTAACTAGTGAAATGAATTAGTAACTTTTCGTCTTTTTCTGTTCCCCTGAGCAATTCCTGTATTAGAGGGTCTGTTTCTTTAATGTTCAGTAGTACCTCATGCCTAAATCTGTGTGGGCCTAGTGTCCTTTTTTCCCTCTCTTTTTTATTGAAGGACTAAAGCTTTGAATGCTTTTGCAGTTTCTTCCAAAGTTTATCATCTACTCAGCCTTTCTGCTTTTTCTTAAAGTTAATTTTACCAATTAAAAAAGTCTTCTCTACAATTCTCTTTCTTATTCTTAAACTTGTTTATTCTCTACTAATTTCTTAGTCAGATTTTCTAAGGCTTTGCCTGTTTTATTGGTTTTTAATAAAATAGCTTTTGGCTTAATAGATTAATTATAATTCTTTGGTGTCATATCTTAGTAGCTTCTTTTACCTTCATTCATTCATTTCATAAATTTCCTGTATGCTTATTTTGATCTTTTTCTAGATTCTTGAGCTAAAAGTTTAGATAATTTATTTTTAGTCTTTCTCGTTTTTAGATAAATGCATGAGTGCTGTAAATTTTTCTTTGAGTACAGATTAATCTTTATCTGATACGCTTTGATATAAAATGTTACATGGCTTATTAATAGTGTATAATTTATAATTTGAGTTTTAGCTCTTTGGTTCAGTGTTTTAAATTTTTAGATAATTCTTATTTTCATCTTCTTTTCCCTATTTATCTTCTCTGTTTCTCTTCTTATTCTAATTTTACATAAATATGGTCACCTTATTGATGTATGACTTTAAATTCATTGATATTGTTAAATCCTTAATATTTTTTGGTCCATTGGCTATATCAATGAGAGCAGTAATTAGGAATTTCCTACCATGATAATAAGTTTGTCAATGTCTCATTTTGGTTTTGAATCAATTTTTGCTTTACTAATTTTGAGGTTACTTTATTAAGTGCATTCAAGTTTAGAACTGTTAACAGCTTTTTGAAGACAGGGCCGTTTTATCATGATGTACCACCCTCTCTATCCCTCTTAATGATTTTTGTCTTCAAATCTATTTTGTCTAATTATAACATAGTTTGCCCAGCTTGTTTTTGATTAATATTTACCTGGCATTTATTTTTGCATCTTTTGTTCAACCTTTCCATGTCCTTAGCTTAAGTTATGTGTCTTGTAAACAGTGTAGAGCTGGCTTATGTTTTTGTCTTATTTCAAGCTGATAAGCTCCCCCTTCCATTAGTGAGTTTCATTCATTCTGGTGTATTGTAATTATTTATACATTTGAGCTTGCCTATTCTCATCTTGCTTTTTAATTTCTATTTGACTCTTTGCTATGCTTCTATTTTCTCCTTCATTGAATTTAGATTGAGCCAAAGTTTCATGATTTATTGATTTTTATTTTTATTTTTTTTTCAGACAGAGTCTCATTTTGTCACCTAGGCTAGAGTGTAGTGGCGCAATCTCGGCTCACTGCAAGCTCCACCTCCCGGGTTCACGCCATTCTCCTGCCTCAGCCTCCCAAGTAGCTGGGACTACAGGCGCCTGCCACCACGCCTGGCTAATTTTTTTTGTATTTTTAGTAGAGATGGGGTTTCTCCGTGTTAGCCAGGATGGTCTCGATCTCCTGACCTCGTGATCTGCCTGCCTGGGCCTCCCAAAGTGTCATGATTTATTTTTATTAGATTTTCTCTCTGCAAGTTTAGATATTATGTACTTATATAATTTACATATGTTATTTCCATTTTATATCATATTTTATTTCTATTATTTCAGTGGGTCCCCAGTGATATTTAACCATATTTATAGAATGTAACAATGTCTAAAGCCTGAGCTCACATTTCTGGGGGATACAGGTGAGTAGGTGAACAGAGGAGAACCTAGGGAGTCTACGATTCATAGAAACTTCTGGCCAGAGTCCAGGCAGCATGGAATTGTGAGGAGGACAAATAGAAAGTCGACAAGACCGGCAAAAGGAGCAAGCCAGGAAGCCCAGAAGAGCACAGAGTCTCAGAGGCATGAATGTCGGTCTCTCATGGGACTGTTTACGGACCTGCCAGTGTGCATGTGTGTGTGCTCCTGAGTATGTGAATGTGTGTGAATCATGCTTGCACATGTGTATGCGAGTGTGTATGTGTGTGTCTGTGTGTGTATGTTACTTGAGAACTGAGGACAAGGAGAGGCAAAGGGTAAAAGGCAAAGGGTAAAACGGAAGCAGTAAATACGTCTGACAGTAAGCAAGAGTTCATTTTCACTGGACATAGTACCAAAGAGCAAAGTCTGAAAGGGAAGAAGGCAGTAAGGGGGCTCAGCCCTTCCTGTGACAGGGGAAGAACACGTTAAAGGTGGATTTGGAAGAGTGGGTTTCTTTCCTGAAGACAAATGGATCAAGAGAAATTCCATCTACTTATATCAGAGGATACAGGTTGACCTAGAATAGTGACCTAGGCAGACAGGACTGGCGTAGTTCAAAAAATCTCCTTTTTCACAGTGAAAGCCGAAACGATGTTATTTCTGAGACTTTTATCCTGTGATGTTGGTGTTCTGTTTTGTACACTAGCTATCAGCACAAGAATCATCTGTTGACAATGGTTACTAAAGAAGTTTCAGGTCTCATCTCAATGTAATCTGTACTCTGATTAAATTATAAACAGATTTCTAGAATTGAACAGTGATAGTCCATATGGTGTAGGAAGGGAGAATTCAAATAGAATATTCTCTCAATCGGTGATGACAGCACTAGTGACATGTCAGTTTATGAGAAACAGATATAGTACATAAAATATTCCCTTGTCTGGTTTACTTCTTTCCATAGTCAGGGCTATGAAATCTTTTCTGAACTAACTGACACACAAAATGAAGTTAATTAATATGATTTTAAAAAATATTATGTTTTTCATTCTACACGGTGTTTTTTGTTGCTAATGGAACTAAAATCTCAGCACATTCACTTCCAACCCAAAATGAAATGCAACCTTTCAGTGTGATGCAGGCTTTCTTCCTACTCTGTTTCCTGTCATAATCTATGTTTTGGTAAGTAAGAGGACGAATGAACTATGCCTTATGCTTATAAAACACCTTTTATTTTACCATCTGTAAGCCTTAGCTAAACACTGCTGATAGTCCAGAACAGATACAGAGACAACAATGCAATGAATTAGAGAATAAAAGCACTGATGGGAGGAAGCAAAAAATGGAAACCGAGGCTGTATGCTTTATTTAAATGGTACAGTTCCTGTTTAGAAAATGAAAATCAAACTATTTGAAGTCACTTTGGACTACTGAGTTCTCTTTATATATATATATATATATATATTATTTCAATAGCTTTTGGGGTACAGGTGGATTTTGTTTACATGAATAAATGCTGTAGCGGTGAAGTCTGAGGTTTTAGTGCACCCTTTGACTTAGTAGTGTACATTGTACCCAATATGTAGTTTTTTTTTTAATCCCTCACCCTCCTCCTCTGAGTCTCCATTATACCACCTTGTATGCCTTTGTGAACCCATAGCTTAGCTCCCACTTATTAGTGAAAACATGTGGTATTTGGTTTTCCATTCCTGAGTTACTTCACTCTTTGAATAATGTCCTTCAGTTTCATCCAGGTGCTGCAAAAGGTATTATTTCATTTTTTTAATGACTGAGTAGTATTCCATGGTGTATGTAGACCGCATTTTCTTTGTCCACTCATCTGTTGATGGGCAAGTAGGTTGTTTCCATATCTTTGCAATTGTGAATTATGCTGCGATAAACATACGCATGCAGGTATTTTTGATATATGACTTATTTTCCTTTGGATACCGAGTTTTCTAATGCAGGTTTTGCTGTGACCACTAACTGGAGAGGCCTTGGTAGCCTGTCATCTCTTTCCACCCTGTGGGTCTCACTGCCTGGGAATTCACATTGTTCCTTTTAGCAGGCCTTCACCTCACATCTTTATCCTGGCCCCTTTCTTTGTTACCACACCTGGGCTTTACACCTCCCACTGGCTTCTATTTGCTGCCACATAAACTCCAAATGGCTGTGACCAAGGGCCAAGTTCACCCTCCCATCCCGCGTTGAGTTCTCACTCTGACACCCGGAATATCAGTACTGGAGTCAGCTGCATGCTCCCCGTGGGATACTGGCTGCCTCTTCTGGACGTGAGACAATTTGAGTGCAGTATTTCTCTAGTTGCTGACCCTTCCCAGCTCCTCCTTTCAGGGGATGCGGTGTCATCCTGGCATTGTCCTGTCCTAACCTAGCCCTGCTGGTCTCCATGGCTGCAGCTGGATATCCAAACACCCAACACACATAATCACGGCTCTGTGCCATGAGGAGGAGACAAGACCCCCCCAAACCATTCTGTCGAGCTTTCCTATGGTTGGGTTCTGGTTGTATTTCTCTTCTTTTCTTTTCTTTTCTTTTTTTTTTTGAGACGGAGTTTTGCTCTTTGTTGCCCAGGCTGGAGTGCAGTGGCGCGATCTCTGCTCATTGCTACAACCTCTGCCTCTCGGATTCAAGTGATTCTCTTGCCTCAGCCTCCCTAGTAGCTGGAACTACAGGCTCCCACCACCATGCCCAGCTAATCTTTGCATTTTTAGTAGAGATGGGGTTTCAGCATGTTGGCCAGGCTGGTCTCGAACTCCTGACCTCAGGTGATCCATCTGCCTTGGCCTCCCAAAGTGCTGGGATTACCGGCATGAGCCACCGCACCTGGCCCTGGTTGAATTTCTTGAGAGAGTTGCGTGATTCACCCTAGAACCCCCTCATTCTGCTCAAGCAGCAGGACAGGCTCCCTTCAAGCCAGGGCCACTGTTAATCAGGAAAAAGAGGTGATCAAGAATGTTCTCAATTCAAGAGGGTCAGAAACATAATCAACTTTTGGTTGATGATGGGAGGCCTGTTTTAAAGTTTGGTCCTGAAGCCCTAAGCATACGTTTTCTGGCCATGAGGCACCTGGGGAGGAGGCTGGTTGGGAGAGAGCTCCTTCAATCAGGAGGCTGCCTCCTTCCAGGGAGAGTCACGCAGGAGACAGCTGAAGATGCTGTCATGATTAGAGTCAGGTCAGTATTTCTTCTCTGTGGGAGCATCCCATTGGCCAGGTCATCATTCCAGAATCTCGGATGCATGTCTTTCAATTTCCCTTCCATCCCCGCTGCAGTCCGGGTCAGGATCTGGCCTCTCACCATCCTGGGCTGCCTATTTCTAGGATCTCTCCCTCTCACCAATCTCATGCAGCAACCAGCATTACATTCCTGAAATATGGGTTGTTGCAGGTCCCTCTTGTCTGCAGGATAGAGTGTCAACTTCTGGGTGTCCGACCAGCTTCCTCCACATGTCCTTATAACCTATTGTATTGATTTAATCTCATTTCCTAAGGGGTCTCTGCACTTGGATGCTCTGAACCTGTGTGTAGTTTGTTCCCTTAGCCTGGACAGCTCTTCTCTTCCTCTTTTCCACTGATCACGAGCCTTCACAATTGTGAAATCCTTTCTTTAATGCTTCCTTTTGTGGGAAGAACCCCTGAGGTAATCAGTGGGGTTCACTGAGGTCCCCTCCTCTTTTCCTCTACACCACTCTTTTATGCGTCCTGTCTAGCCTTGTGTTGAAAGTGCCTATTTCTGGGCTCCAATTGGGCTCATTCATTCTCCCTCTTTTCTTTGAATTATCATGAACTGAATTGATCTGTCTTTTAAAAAATTATCCTTGTAAATTGGGTCTATCTTTTAAGTATTAACTTTATTTCCCTCAATTCAACTTATTTCCAAATAACTATTAGGCCTGCCCATTAGGTGATAAGTTTTTTTATAAATAATTTGTCACTGTAGAAATATTCAAACATATACAAAAATAGAGAGTATAGTCTGTGAACTCCTACATCCCTAGCACCCAACTTTGTCACTCCTCCATATTATGTTGAAGTAAATCTCAGATATCTTTCTACTATAAATATTTCACCATATTCTTTTAACAGCTAAGGAAACTTAAAAAATAACCATCATACAATTTATTACTTAAATTTATTAATACATTTTTAATATCAGATGGTAAGTTACAGGATGGAGCTGTGACACCCTTGTCATGAACAAGCCTACAGTTGTAGACTCATGCTCACAAAGGGTGCTCAGCTCCCTATTAATGAATTGATTGATGAATCAATTAAATGATGTTGTGATTATTGGCTATCACTGACACTTGCAGAAGGTAGCTCTCTCTTGTGCTTATTTCATGTTAATCTCATCTAACTTTAAGGAGCTCATTTCACGACATGTGGAATTTAAAGGCCAGTACTCCACAATTCATGGACACTCTTCTAACTCAAAGTAGCTAGCTATTAAGGAAACCAACCTTAAAGTCAGGCTGACAGGGACCTTAACGTACCAATTCCATTTCCAGCCTTATAGACTCAACCAAGTTATTTAATGTTTCTAAATCCAGTTTTCTTATTGGAAAAAGAGTTTCTAATAGTACCTATCTCCTAGGATTTTTGTGTGGGTTAAATGAGATACGAAAACACAAGGCAGTGTTGGGTACTTAGTAAGTGCTCCATAAATATTATCTGTTCTCATTTTTTATGCCTGCAGAGTATAATATCCTTTTTTCTCCCACTTTTAAATGCTGGAAGAAGATTGAAAATGGCAACTAGCATCTCATAAAATGACATAGGATAATTTAGAAAAGTGGGGAAGTATTTATATCTTAAGTCAGCACTGTATAAACATCGATATGAGCCAACAATATTGTGTGCTCTCCAAGTGTTTTGCAGAAGCAGTGGGGCTCCTGCTGAGACGTGGTCTTGCCAAACCCCCTCAAGCTCCAAAGATGGTCTTTTCAAAATCTTTCTCCTCTATTGCCCCGGGCCATGTTCTTCCAGAAAACTGCCTGCAAGCAATTTCCTTAATCGGGTTGCTAAGGGCAACCCCAAAGAAACAACATACCAAGCTATCTGTCTGTCCATCCGAATCCCAAAAGCTTTCCTTGTGCTTCCTGCTCTGACCAAAGAGGCATTCGAGGCACATGTGAGAGAACAGCTTTCCAGAAACCACACTTGAGTCCACAGCAGAGCGGAAGGGGCAGGAGGCACCAGGACCATTTCCAGATTTCTCTCTGGCCCTGATTGTCTAGATTTGCATCCAATCACTGCAAGAGTTTATACAAAAGTTGTTAGAAAGATTTGGGTTTCACACAGAGTTATGAAAACAAGGTAGAAGTCTGATGTCTTCATTTCCCATGAAATCTTGTGGGTGTAAATGAAACATGTTTTAGTCTCAAATCCTGGAGCTGTGGGGTTCACAATGGAGAAATATCCAGGTCTCTTGAACAAGACTGGACGATAACCAGGGACAGTTCCCTTTTTCCCCCACATTCATTTATGAGTTGGTCAAACTGTTGTCTATTCACAGGAGATTCTTAGACATGAGAGCTATGGGACAATCTCTTTTCAGATCCTGACAGTGTCCCTGGGAAATCTTTCTGTTCTTAGTAAATATCAAGTCAGATAAATCAATAAGGCTGGCGATGGAGCTGAAGGTAAAACAGGAGGCACTAAATCACAGACCATGCAAATTCATGTAATTCTTAGCTTTGGGAGGTGTTTAATGCTGTGTAATAAATACCATCAAAAATCTCAGCAACATAAAACAACAATCACTGATTCTTTAAAAATCTTGGGCCTCTAGGTCAGAGAGCTGGTCTTGGCTTCAAGTTCCCAGTGGGTTCAGGCTTCCTCCATCTGTCTGTCTTTCTGGGACCCTTGATGACCCAGGATGTAGTCAGCTCACGGTTGTTGCTGAAGCCAAATAAGGGTGAGCAGAAATGTGATGTTTCTGAAGCCCTGGGCTCAGAATTGGCACACTGTCATTTTTGCCCATATCTTATTGGCCAAAGCACAATATATAGACAAGCCCAAAACCAACGGAGAAAATGAAGTCCATTCACAGTGACTCATGGCAAGGGTGGGAAGGAAGCAAGGGTTGCAAGCAGAGAATACAGTTTACCCCACAGGGTAACTCAAGCAAGTCAGCCTGGCAGGGCCAAGGTCAGTCTTACTTTCTTGGCAACTGGGGTGGCATTATATACCGGAGCTCAGTGGCCCATGGCTGAGATTTTATATTAGGAACTACAATCCAAGTAGCCTAAAGTACAGCCCAGGCTTGTGAATTTGGAAATTTCCATTTTTAGGAAATTTGATATTGCTCTGTGTGCCACCCCCATATCCCAAGGTATAAGCAGTGCAGTAGCTAAGTATTTTTAGGACATGCAAATTTACTATATTTTGTTGGCTACAAGATAATAGGGCACACAGGATTTTCTAAAGCTGCAATTCCAAATGGCATGGACTAGAAGCCAGGTTTTCTCACTCCATGTCAAGGGCTATTCTTCTTCTCTCTGTCTGTCTCTAACAATAATGCAATGATATTCTGAATTTAGTTGTAAATGACATTTGGAATTTGATATAAGCTATTTGATTTTCCTTCACAAATTTGTTTACAGCAATTTCCTCCCAGAACACACTGATAAAGAGAAGTAGATGACAGTTATTGATGAACCCTGCTGCTGGCAGTTATTAATCAGTCATTGACTTGATGAAGCAGCCATGGATGCCACACCTGATGGCGAGGCATGTGACCTGGGGTCCAGCTGCCACGGGTCATCCATGTGGCTTTGGGAGTGTTGGGAAGCTACTGTTTCCGCATCTCCAAGGAACAAGCGTCCTGTGAGAGTGGAAGTGAGAGGTCAGTAAAGACAGACCCGTTTTTTGAGCCCTTACCCTGCCAGGCATTGGGAAACAGAGAAACAGAGTTTCTGTCCTTGTGAAGCTTCAGCCTAGTGGATTATTTCTTTACAACTGTCGTGGAACATTAAGAAATAATTTCAAAAGAGTGAAGGGCACGGTAGGCACATTTTACATAAGTCATTTAATTGGCGCTTCCAAATGCCTCTTAAAGGTACGTGGCGATCCCATTTTACAGGTGAGAAGACTGAGGCTCAGTGAGTTCTAGTAACTTGACAAAGCCCCACAGCAAGCTGACAGATGAGTCAGGATTCCAGTGCAGATCAACTGGACCCCAACGTCTTTGCTTTTCCCACCACATGACTTAGGGAGAATGGAGCATCCCATTTCAGGAGAATGTGATGTCTCTGAAATTCTGTCTTCAGCAATGTCCTCTTTCAAATTTTATGTGTTCTTTGCTACCTCCATTTGGGCAGAAATTGTGTCTTATAAGAATTTAATCCCCTGAAGCAATTGGAATGGTACTGGAGAATAAACAAAACAAAACAAAACCAAAAAACAAAAAAAAACCCATTAATGTTTTAAAAGTAGAAATGCAAACACAGCAACAAAAAGTAGCCCTAATTGCAAAGCCCAGTAGAATTGTGCTTGAGATGATTTGCTGCTTTATTTTTGGAAGCCCTCCGTATTACCCACACTATTGTCAAACTCTTCTTGAGCAGTGAACATCAAGAGATCATGGATTAAATGGGAAAATTAGTGTCAAGATTACATCAGAAGAAAGGCAAGTATCGCATCATTTCACTGCCCACAAAAATACATTCTTTCCCTTTCCCTCCACTATTTTAAGACTTCATTGACCTTTTCTAAGGTCCCAATTTCCATTTAACCTCTGTGCCAGTCAAGACAGCAGTCCCAAGTCTCTAACTTTCTTCACCCAATGATCACTCTTTGAACTCACCAAGCATGCTACAAACAGAAGGAAGCCATTAGCAGGGGGAGTTCGAACCTATATAGCCAACCATAAATTAGAAGTCCAAGGAAGCATTTTCAACCACTACGAGGTCACTCAGGCTGACTGCTGGCAGTGGCTTCTCATCGATGACAGGTCACTAAAGAATTCTCTCTAGGCGGCTCATTTCTGGTGGCAGCAATATTACTGTTTGGACTTCTGAAATGATTTTTGTGATGCACATGGCTGCCAGAGGCAGGAATTCTGGAATCAGAGAGGAGAAACCACTTACCTCAGGGGCTGAAGGAGCCTTTGGGCTTCCTGGCTAGAGTGCTGAGGAACTTGGTGCTCTCAGGCTGCTGGTGGGAGGAGAGACCTGGGTTTGAGGAGGTGACCGGCCAGGCTTATGGACGGGGATCCACATGATGACTTTCTCCAGCCCCTGTGCACTCAAACTGCCGTAAAATCAGTTAGTGGGTTTGCGCTTTGAGCAGCTCTAGTAATTCATTTGGGGTGTCTTTATAGTTTACAAGGCACTCTTGCTTCTGAGTTTCCCTTGGAGGCTGAGGCCACTCCCAGAAGCCCAGTAAAGAGCAGTGGCCAAGTGCACAAACTGGGCCTGGGCTCAGATCCCAGCTCTGTGGCTTTCTAACTGTGTGACCTTTGGCAAACTACTTAACATTTCTGTGCCTCTGTTTATGCATCTGTGAAATGGTGGTAAGACTAGTACCTATCCCAAAGAGTTGCTGTGAAGTTGAACTGAGTTAATATTTGAAACACTTAGAACTGTGCTAATAAGGCATTAGCCTAAGCTTCTCCATTTTAATAGGTGAAGATATTTGGAAATCTATAGAGGATGATTTGCTATAGTTTACTCAAGTGACTTGAACCTAACTCCCCCTCCAAAGTCTGACCATTATTCCACATGGATGTTCCTTTATGCAATTTTCTATCCATCTATCCCAGCCGGATTCCATTTCTTGCTGTAATTCGAATATTTTCACACTGAATTTTCTAGGAAATGTGGCCGAGGGAGGGCTATCTTAGGTATACACTTACACTTTTTAAAACTGTTCCTGTTTTGTTGTGTGTACTTATGCTCAGGTTTTGAGTTTACCCCTAAATCTCAAAAGAAGTATATTGAAAAGTATGAAATTGCCATTTATTATAATGATGAAATCAACTTCCTTAAGAATTTCACATATGTCAATGCATATAAATTATTTCAAATAAAGTATGTTTCTGTGAACATAAAACATTTACTTGTTATGACACTGTAATCAGGGAGTCACAGATTCTAGGATATGAAATGCTAAGCACCCCATCTCTACCAAAATAAAAAAAAAATTAGCCCGGCGTGGTGGCACACACTGTAGTCTCAGCTTCTCAGGAAGCAGGGGTGGGAGGACAACTTGAGCCTGGGAGGCTGCAGTGAGCTGTGGTTGTGTCACCGCACTCCAGTCTGGGTGACAGAGGGAGACTGTGTCTCAACAAACAAACAAACAAACAAACAATAAATAAATAGAAAGAAAGAAATACTAAGTAGACATTTGATTATCTCATGCCCAGGTTGTATCTGGAGATAAGGTATGCTGGAAAGAATCCTGGACTAAGAATCTGGAAGTCTGGATTCTAATCTCAAATACTTATTGCATTCATGGTGAACCAATTATCTCTTGAGTTTTAGTTCCCCATTTGTAGAATGGCACTGGGTGACCTTTCCATTTCCTCCTCATTCCAATATTTCTATTACTCTGTCTTGGTTTGGGTTTCTTGAGAAGCAGAGAGGAAAAGTTAATTGGGAGGCAATCTCAGGAAGCACTGTTAGGGGTGCAGGGAAGTGAGACAAAAGAGAAGGCAGCCCATAATGGTGCAGCACCAATCCATTTACCTCTTGGGGCCATTGGAGCTTCATCCAGCTGGAAACCCTGGGAGATAGTGTGGGACATGCCTCAGACTGAGGGAGCTGGGGTATTTACACCCCAACTCCTGTCAGTCAGAGCTTGAGGGCTGTTCTCAAAAGGCTCTTCTGGTCTGCCACATGGAGGAAAATGGTGCAGGAAGTCCTTTTGGCTGAAGTGTACTGGTGCTGATGATGAGAAGGTGGGCACTATTCCCTGAAGTGGTGTAGGAGAGGAGCACCTGCTGTTTGCTACACATTGACCTCCCGGATCTGCCTGTGATTTGGGGCTTATAGAGATGTGTTGATTCTGTCTAGTCAAAGTGAGAGTCATTGCAGAACCAAAACCAGAATCTTAGTGGTGACTGTGCAAAGCCATTTGGTCTAGTGATTTTACCCAGAGCATCTCAGAACACTAGTATTGGTAGTATGTAGCCTTGTTAATAAATATATACAAGCATATGTTGAAATGACTTGTTATTATATGGCTAGAGCAAACCCACGTCATCCTCATGATGTCTTGCTGTCACAATCTCATTCTCTCTTGGGGTCTGACCTGACTCCTCAAGCAAGAGAACAAGGATTGGCAGAGCTCTCCAGGAATGCACAGCCCCAGGTGCCCAGCAGAGGGCATCAAGTGTGACAGATATTGGAATGACATCTGTTGTGTGTGCAGAGCAGACTGACTGAGTGGAACCATGACCAAAGAGAACTCAGGTAGACTCAAGTGCTTCTGGGAAATTTGAGAAACTTCCCTGACAGAGAATTTACTTCAAGTCAGATACCTCCCCAATAATTGAAAATCCTACCAATAATGAGGAAAGAGAAGTGGACCCAAATTCCTATTTCCTTGAATCTGCTCTTCAGTTTGTTCATGAAATTTGCTCACCTGATAAATCTTGCTCGAGAGCCTGCCATGCTCCAGCACTGGGGACCCAGCAGTGAAAAAACCAGTACAATCTGGCCCTCACGGAGCTTCCCTGATATGGTTTGGCTCTGTGTCCCCACCCAAATCTTATGTCGAATTATAATCCCCATGTGTCAGGGGAGGGACCTGACGAGAGGTGATTGGATCATGGGGGTGGATTTCCGCCATGCTGTTCGTGTGATAGTGAGTGAGTCTCACAAGATCTGATGGTTTAAAAGTGTGGCACTTCCCCTTTTGCATGGGCTGTCTCTCTCTCTTGCCACCATGTAAGACGCACCTTGCTTCCCCTTTGCCATGATTGTAAGTTTCCTGAGACCTCCCCAGCCATGCAGAACTGTGAGTCAATTAAACCTCTTTTCTTGACAAATTACCTAGTCTTAGGTAGGTTTTTATAGCAGTGTGAAGAAGGACTAATACATTCCCTTTTAGTGAGAAGACACAGGCAATAAACAAACTACTAACTAAATGCACAGTGTCAGGAAAGAGAAATTTTAGGAATAGGAACGAGGCAGGGTAGGGGAGTGTAGAGGTTCAGGAGTGGTGTTTTAGTTTGGTGTTGTGCCCAGGGCAGACCCTCAGATAAAATGCCTTTAAGACAAGATCCTGTGGAATGGAGGGAGGACCTAAGGAGGCAATGCAGATGTCTGGTAACGGAGGGTCCCAGTTAGAAAACACAAAAGATCAGAAAACCTAAGGCCTGAGTCAGGGTCAGTACCTGAAGTGGGGCTGAGCAGGGTGTTGGGGACGAGTCGAGGACAGAGAGGGCCTGAAGGTGAGATCAGTTATCAATCAGGTTAGGCCTTGTGAAGACTTTGGCTCTTACTCTGGATGGGAAGTAGAGGTCTGGCATTCTCTGCCTTTCATTTGGAGGGGAACCCTCAGGAGTGGAAGGGGAGCAAAGCTGGGAAAAGTAGCAATAAAGTACCTGCAAATGTTTAATATAGATTTTGTTCACATCTCCAAAAAAAGTGCAAAAACTCCCCTAGCTCTGCATTTTCCAGCCACTGTGGACTGAATTGTGCCCCTCCCCACCAAGTTAATATGCAGAAGCCCGAACTCCCAATGTGACATTGTTAGGGGTTAGGGCCTTTGCGGGGTGATTAGGTTTAGATGAGGGTATGAGTGTGGAACGCTGAGGGTGGGGTCCTGTGGGTGGGGCCCTCCCTCTCTCTCTCAGCCATGTGAAGACATAGGGAGAAGGCAGCCATCTGCAAACCAAGAAGAGGGTTCTCACCAGGACCTGGCCATGCTGGTACCCTGACCTTCGGCTTCCAGTCTCCAGAACTGGGAAAAAGCAAACAATAAATGTCCATTGTTTAAGCCCTCCAGTCTGTGGTATTTTGTTACGGCAGCCTGCGCTGACTAAGACACCAGCCAATTTTGTTTCTGTTTTCCCTCCCTGAAGTCAGTGAGGATGGGAGCTCTCTAGGTAGCAGTGTGAGGGTCTGAGGGAGACCACCGAGGGACATGGGTGGAGAGGGGCAGTCATGGGTCTGAGAGGCCAGCAGGGGCCAGATCATGCCTGCTTTGTAGGACACAGTGAGGGGCTGATACTTCAAGATCTGTGGGAATGGGAGCGGGAGCCCAGGGAGGGCTGCAGGGAAGGACTTGGCTCTGGCTGCTGTGGAGGGAGAGCAGGTGGTGGGAAGGCAGGGCAAAAAGTGAGGAGTCCACAAGAGACACTCAGGCAAAGTATGGGCTAAGATTGCAGTGGCTGAGACAGGGGCAACCGCCATGAGGATGAACATCAGGAACGCCACAGAGAGGGTTGTTCCAGATGACTCCAAAAGCCCCCTCCAACTCTAAAGTTCCAATCATTGGATGCTCAGCGCATTAGCAGTGTCAGATATATATTTCTTAACCTTACCAGAGGAGGGAGCTGGGGACTATTTGGGAGGTAGAAGTATCAAAACCTGTGGGCTGAATGAGGCAGTGTGTGTGCCTGTGTGTGTGTGTGTGTGTATGTGTCTGCGTGTGTGTGCCTGTGTGTGTGCATGTCTCCATGTGTGTGTGCCTGTGTGTGTGCCTATGTGTGTTTGTGTGTGTGTGCGTGGCTGCGTGTGTGTGTGTGTCTCTGTGTGTGTGTGTGCCTGTGTGTGTGTATGTGTGTGTGGTGTGGGTGGGAGTTGATGAATGGGGAGAACTCTAGGAAGAGTCCCAGATGCAGGCTTGAGCAAATGGCGCAGTGGAAGGGCAGACAGGTGGAGTGTGTCACTGGCCAGAGGTGGGGTGTTGCAAGAGAAATCATCAACCCTTGCTCCAGAGATCCCAGGACACCAGAACTTGCGCAGTGACCTTGGTGACAGGGACACTGCCAAGATCAGATGCTGTAGGGCCGTGTGGAGAAACACATGAACCTGGGGCCAGGTGGGCAGCAGAAAATGTGAGACAAAGCAGAGGAAATGGGGGCTCTGGGGATAGGAGGGAGGGGCTCTTGGGCCACTGTTGATTGGGTTTCCTTTGAGGGCTTGGGGCCTTGTCCTGGGTGAGCACCTTCTTATAGGATGGCACTGGAAGACCAGCAGGTGACAAGGACATTACAATGTGGTATCCAACACCTGGGTCACTGCTGTAGTAACCAGAGTTCTGTCTTTTTTCTGAATGTACAATTGTATGAGCCAAACATTAAATTCTTTATTTTTTAAACATGAAAATTTCAAATACAGACTGGTTCACCATCAGGAACACCACAGAGAGGGTTGTTTCAGGTGACTCCGAAAGCCCCCTCCAACTCTAAAGTTCCAATCATTGGATGTTCAGAGCATTAGCAGTGTCAGATATACATTTCTTAACCATACAATAGATTTCCTACTTAACTACCTAAATTTGTTTCAAAACCAACCACAATTAGGGGAGTTTTGTGAACTTACTTCATGTGCCGTTGAATTTCTAATAGGTGATATCTAATTTTAAATTGTAGTTTAGAGAAAAAATATTGCTATTCTATTGCTGAAACATAATTGATATATAAGGAGAGTTTGGCTTTGAATATATTTCTTTCTCTGTATATATTTATTTTAGATTTCATGAGTGAGTATTTGATTCTTAAAATATTGAGGACATTGCAAAACATGATTTTACTGGATTTTTCAGAATCGTAAAGAAGAATAATTCTTTTATAGTTTAGTAACTATCTAAAATAACTTAGACACTTTTGACCTTATTTTCTTGATGTTTCTTTGAGATGAGGAGGTAGTAATTGCAATTTCACTTTTTCTATTGAATAAAAAACTAAATGAAGTGTATGACACATTGCTTTTCTAACCCAAATTCCACAGTGCAACGTGACTTTGACTAGAAAAGTCTTTGAAACTAGAACAAAAGAGCAAGTGGAAAGGGAGACTCAACTAGAACCAAGTAGCTACCACATCTGACAGAAGAGTAGATTATTTGCAGTCCACTGAAGGATGTGCTGGATGAAGCAGTGTGTTTCCTCTCATCACATTGCCTGAACTCTATTTATATACTGTGAAATGTTCTGGGATATTTGTTGAGCTTTAAATTTAGTAAAGCAATATTTTATTGTTCTAGCAACAAAAAAATTAAGTTATTACATTAATTAGAAAGTGATCTGAGAACCTTATTTTGATATAGGAGGGGGGCAGGGAAGCACTGGGAAGGGAAGGGCATGGTCCCTGGCTAGGAATCCATCCCTGGGTTTGTGCCCATGGACCTAGGTGAGGACAGGGATTTCTGTTTTTGTGTCCAAATGTTGCATTTCCCAAGACCACTCTGGCCAACCATGCCCCCATCCTGTGCCTGTAAAAACCCTGAGACATTAGCAGGCAGAGACACAAGTAGCTGGACGTCGAGAGGAATGTACCGGCAGAGGAGGACATCAACAGACGCCCGCAGACACCAGGCCAGTAGGCCATCGACCAATGGAACTATGTGGTGATGGATTGGCAAGAACCTTGAATCCTGGACATGACCATTCTACAATGTTATTGTTAAATTTTTTTCTTGAGCAAGGTGTGTATAAGTAAGTAAATAAGGGCATAATGTCAGGTAAACTGAATGGCTGGAAAGTGGCAACCAGGATTTAGTTATTTGGCATTATCACAGGTTTTTCAGAAACATTCAATTTTTAGCAAAAAACAAGTCCCCTCCAAAATTCAATCTACTGCAATTGATTTGCATGTGGTTTAATGCTGTTAACAGTCTATAAATAATGGACTCAAATATTTGAAGTTGTAGATGCTTTCATACTGTTTTAAACAAACATAACTTATACGCAAATGGTTAAGAATACCAGAAACATTGCAAGAATGCTCTTTTTAAATCCTGAAGATATTGCTTTATTTTAAAGCATCAAGGATGATTTAGATTCTTGGAAAAACAGAGGTGGCATGAAGATTTCTGAACTCGCTCACACACAAACCCGTCACAGCCGCTGTGATCTATAAGCCAAATTTGTGTGAGAACTTTTCTTTTTTGAATAACAACAAAACAACAAAAACCCTCCTAACTGAAACTGGGAAAGGACTAGAAACTTTGTTTTCTTACTAATGTGAGGTTGGAAACATATTGGCTTTCAAGTGAATTGGCCGTGACCACAGCAGCACTTGGATCTGAGGGAGCTGAGATTGCAGGCAGATGTGAGTTTGGCACTTGCATGCCCACGTTAAAAAACTTTTCTCCTTTCTCCTACCCGCACATTGAGGCTGGCCTTGCTGGAGAGGTGCAAACTGATTACAGACTCACATTACCTGGAAACATGCCATTGACTTAACATGGGGCCTGTCTACTTAGGCTCTGATTTTTGAAAATGCAACCTTTATCCAGAATATTTGACAAATGCTCAGAATGCTCAGAAATGTATTAATATACAGCCAGACAGCTGTCAAAGCAGCAGGCTTCTCCCCTGGAGAGTTCATTAACCTCATTTCCACTTGCTGAGTAAGGAGCTCTGTCTTGCCTGAGAGGGACCATGGTACCAAAATGTATGGATTTCAAGTGAGGAGTGAGAAATATAACTGAAGTATGAGAAAATAAAGATTTCTTGATAAGGCCCAAAGACTAGCTCATTTCCTAGTATGTGTTTTAAATGCCCGTTTTCTGTTTATTTTACTTACCTATGCATTTATCTATTCATCTCTTTTCAAAATGCTTTGAAGGTGCAATGATGATATGCTATTTTATGAACTAATTTCCTTAATATACAAAGAGCTCTTTTAAGTCAATAAAAAGGTCAAAGCTTATGAACACAAAGAGAAGTGTAAATGATTTTAAAAGATTATCACTTATTAGTTGAACAGAGATGAAAACTTTGAAAATACACTGAGGTAACCAGTGAGAATGCATAGTGCTGGTGAGGTTGTGTTAATTGGAGTGTAAACTAGTACAAGGTTTTTGGAAAACAATTGGACAATATCTTTCCAAATTTGAAATGCATGGATTTCCTTGTCCCAGAAATTCCACCAGAATTCTAACAGATTAGAAAGACTCCCATTCTGTAGGTTGCCTGTTCACTCTAATGATAGTTTCTTTTGCTGTGCAGAAGCTCTTTAGTTTAATTAGATCTCATTTCTCAATTTTGGCTTTTCTTGCAATTGCTTTTGGTGTTTTAGCCATGACTTGGAACCAATCCAAATGCCCATCAATGATAGACTGGATAAAGAAAATGTGGCACATATATACCATGGAATACTATGCAGCCATAAAAAAGAATGAGTTCATGTCCCTTGAAGAGACATGGATGCAGCTGGAAACTATCATTTTCAGCAAACTAACACAGGAACAGAAAACCAAACACAGCATGTTCTCACTCATAAGTGGGAGTTGAACAGTGAGAACACATGAACACAGGGAGGGGAACACATGGACACAGGGAGGGGAACATCACACACCGGGGCCTGTCAGGGGGTTGGGGACAAGGGGAGGGAGAACATTAGGACAAATACCTAAAGCGTGCGGGGCTTAAAACCTAGATGATGGGTTGATGGGTGCAGCAAACCACCATGGCACAGGTATACCTATGTAACAAACCTGCATGTTCTGCACATGTATCCCAGAACTGAAAGTTTAATTTAAAAAAACCTGGGAGTTATAACTTTTGTTCTGGGGAAAAAAAAGGAAGACTCCCTCATGTGCACAGAATTTGAATATGGTACAGTGGCTAACTCTGGGGTTGGGAATTGGATACCAGGAGGCAGGGTGGGAGAGAAAGTCATTTGTTCTCTGTGCTATTTGTATTGTTTAGGTTTCCTAAGCATGTGCCTGTGTTACATAGTCACAGAAAGATAATTTAAAAATATATTTGTTGATGCATAAATGACTATAAATTCACTATATAAGAAGAAATGGCTTACAAAATTAATCCAAATCAAACTAAATGATAAGAAAGTGATAAATGAATGTAAAGGGAAAACGGAGGTAGGAGCACTAGGATGAAGCCAGGGTGAAATCCTGTGTTATGCGTGGATGCTGCAGGTGGGCTGAAGTTCCTAGCAGCAAATAAAATAGTGAAGGGAAGTGTCACAGGGTGAGACATGATGCAGGATGTCTACTGAAAGGAAACAATCTTTTGCCAGAAGTATAACTATCCTAGTCCTGAGATTAAGAGAAATTTCTCCTCTGGGTCCTCACAGAAAGGATTTAATAAATAATGTCCTCAAAATCAAGCCCAGGGTAAATGCAACAGTAAGTTTCAATATCAATCTATCCTTAAGGTAGATTAGATTACGGTTCAAATTCTCATTTCCTCCATGTAATGGCTATCCTTTCTACCTTTGCCTGGAGACTTAGCAGTGCCTCCCACCACAGCAGGCAGAAGGTACATCTCACTCTACCCTCTGACATCAGCTCCCTCATGGAACTTCCTTTGGCCAGTGAGCCGAGAGCAGAGGCATGAGTTGTGTCTAGCCAGAGGGTTCAAATGTGCTTGCGTGATTTGGCTTGGCCTTTTGAGCTTCAGCTTTCTCCATGGGAAAATCATGCCCTGTGTAGGCATTGCTCCTTCAACCTGTGTCCTGGAATGAAGACACATGGAACAGTCTGGAACCTAAAACAAAGCCTGGAGTTCAGCTGAGATCAGCTAAGGTGTGGCTGGGACCTGTGCATATGGAATAAATGTTTGCTCTTATAGGCAAATGCGATGTGGAAGTTGTTCATTACTCAACATTATTGCAGCAGAAGCCTGGTGAATATATCCTTAGAGATAGAGAGAAGGAAGTGAGAAGAAGTTCAGGAGGAGGCTTTTGAATTGCTGGGGATAATGGAATAAGCAAGCACTCTAATAAGAGGATATGAGCTTCCCCTAAGATCAAGACCCTATTTGAAGACTCCAAGACGTTACTGATGATGAACGGATTACTATATCAGGTAATACAGTGCTCTGTGAGTGAACTGCAAGAGTAATTACTTGTATCTCAAGAAAACCACTCCATGATTCTGAGGACAAATCCTGAGGTCATTCATTGAAAGAATGAATAGAAATTGGGATGGATAAATAAAATTGTGTGTGTGTATGTGCATGTGTGTGTATCTGAATGTGTGTGTGTATGTGTAAGTGCACGTGCACATGAATGACTATGTATGTTTATGCACTTGTGCATGCATGTACATGTACGTGTGCTTGTATGCATGGGTGTGCATTATGTGTGTGTATGCCTGTGTGTGCATGCATGCATGTGTGTGTGTGTGTGTGTGTGTTCTCTGTGGAGGGAGGAGACTGGAGATTCTCTTCCCCAACATTTGAGGCCAGTTTGCCAAAAATCTTGGTGCTAAATGTATGTCCAGGTTACAGATCCACACGCAAATGCAGACCCAGCAACACTGAGGCTCATCTTTTGGGTTTCTCCCCATCTTCTTCACCATGACTCAGTTCTCCAGGAAAAATGTTGTTGCTACTTTCAGGAACAGTCCAGGATGAGAGCTTAAGGTAGAGTCTGGACATGTGCATGGAAGCACAGCCATGATTCTATCTAATCGGCTCAAACAAAAGTCTTGGACAGTATTCTGGCTTTTTTTTTTTTTTTTTTTGAGACATGATCTTACTCTGTCACCTAGCCTGGAGTTCAGTGGTGCGATCATAGGTCTCTGCAGCCTTGATCTCCCAGGCTAAAGCAATCTTCCCACTTCAGCCCCATGAGTAGCTGGGACTACAGGTGCCCACCACCACACATGGCTAATTTTTTATTTTTTGTAGAGGTGGGGTTTCACTATGTTGCCCAGGCTGGTCTCGAACTCTTGGGCTCAAGTGATCCTTCCGCTTTGGCCTCCCAAAGTGCTAGGATTATAGGCATGAGCCACTGTGCCTAGTCTATATTTTTTGTGATTGGTTTTCTGAGTCTATAAAGAAAAAAGGATGTTCTTCAGCTATTTGGGGACTTTTGGCTCCACCCCAGGCCCATAAGTGAATGCAACAACAAGGTTTAATGACTGTTGGACACTGCGTTTATCGAGAGACATTCTGCAGGGAAGCAGAAACAACATAATTGCCTATAAAAACATCCTTTAAAAAGTTAGCAGTCTAATCCATAAAAATGAATTTTGGCGGGTGCAAATGTAGCCAGGGCCAAGGCAGGGCGTGTGGTGGATGGGGGCGGGAAATCCATTCAGGCGCGGAGGCTTGCCTGCTGTTGTCCCTGGAGTGCGCCGTCCCCTCTCTTGTTCCTGCTTCTTTTTTACTCTCCTTTCTCCTCAGCAGCCATCCTCACAGGTTTGATGTGTGTCCTTCTTTCCTGCCTTCCTGCTAGCTCTGAAGGGCATTTTTATTTGACATGGATGTGTATGGGGGATGTCCCCTTGCTCCTGACGCTTTTTCACTCAACACTGTAGCTTTGAGACCTACCCTTGTTGCGCCCGATGCACCTGGTTGGTTGCATTAACTTCTTCATGGTATTCTTGACTGTTCCTTACTGCATTAGTTCTCCGTCTCTCAATCACCTGCAGCTTCCCACAGGTACAAACAATGCTGGGTGAACATCCTGGTTCACATCTTCCGACGGACCGGGGTGGGGACTTCCCTGCGGTATGTACCTAGAAGCAGATTCCCTGGATCACAGGTTGCTTGTAGATTTAGAAGATGTAGAGTAGTCTGTATGTCTCAACTTGAAGTAATTCTTGCATTTTGTTCTTCCTTCACAGCCCTTCCACACCAATTCCTCCAGTTGGTCTCCCATTTCTGTTGTGATGCTGCCTTCCTGCAGGCTGGGTACCTCCCAGTCATCTTTGTCTTCTCTCTTCCCTTTCCCTTCATATCCAATCAGCTTCCTCATGCTCCTACCTCACCAGGTCTCCCATCCACACTTCATTTTTTCATTCCCACCGTCACAAGTCTGCATCAGATACTGATCATCCTTGAATAGATGAACAGTTTTCTCAATGTCCCCCACTTCAGGACTCTCCCTACATGAGCTGATTGTAGGTAAAAATGCACATTTGAATCTGGTTACTCCCTGGCCTCCAACATCCAGTGACTCCCCACTACCTTCTGGGCTGGAATCTCAGAGCCTGTGGAAAATGACTCTGGTCTTCTGTCCCCAGCCAAGTCCCTCCTTTAGTCTGTCTCTTACACCCTCCTTCCTCCAGCTCCTCCTCACTGCCCTTGAGCAGTACCAACCCTCTCCATTTCTTCCAGTCCAGGATTGTCAAACTTCAGAGAGCAGAGGGAATCTGAAAGAAAGGGTGGAGAAGGCTAATGATCTTATTGTGACAATTCCTGCTGAATGGATCCAATGAGAGAATCACTGTTCTGCTTGCTCATGTATTGTTTTAGTTTGTTGCAATAAAATAAATATTTGCATGGAGGGGACAAATGGCTTGATTTTCCCTGGTATTGTTTCCTTTAACAGGATCTCTTTCTCTCCCAGCCCGTTCCTGTTGATGTCTTGGTTGGGGTGGCCCCCTGACTTTCATTTTTCTGCATCTCAAGTTCCAAATTTGAAGCCTGATGATCTGTCAGTCAGGGTCTCCAGAGAAACAGAATCAATAGGGGGAGAGGGAGAAGAAAGAGAGAGAGAGAGAGAAAGAGAGAGAGAGAGAGATCTGTTTTAAATAAATGATGTATGCAACTGTGTGGCTGTTAAGTCTGAAGTTTGCAGGGTAGTCCTGCAGGCTTGAATCCAAAGGCAGTCCAGAGGGAGAATTTTCTCCTTTTCTGCAGGGACCTCAGTCTTTTCTCTTAAGGCCATCAACCGATGAGACAAGGTCCACCCACAGTGTGATGGGGAATCTGCTTTACTCAAAGCCCGTCGAGTCCAATGTTAATCTCATCCAAACACACCCTCACAGCCACATCTAGACTGGTGTTTGACCAAACAGCTGTTGGGTACCATAGCCTAGCCAAGTTGACACATAAACTTAACCATCATGGGATCAGTTCCACCATGCCCCATGCCCATCTTTGGACCAGTGTTCTAGCCTCCTGCCTGTTCAGGTGAGTTATGGGAGAAAAATTAGGACCCCATGCAAATGCAGACTTTATTTTACATTGTAAATACCACTGACATTCTTGCTTATCCAACTGGGACATTTTTGCCATTCAGTTTGTCAAGCAAATATAACGATGCATATTTTCAGCACACACTTCCACTGTTTGGCAGATGGCACATCTGAAACATGGTACATGGGTGTAGGCAATTATTTGACTCCCTAGTGCCATATGGTGACATATTCCTTCTTGTGATATTAGAATATAAATACGTTAAATGTTTTGTGTATGTGTGTGTAGGCATATGTGTCACATCTGGAATCTCAAAAATATCAAGGAGCCAGATGTATATCCATATGATCATATGTGTATATACACGTATACTATCCACTCCTTTAACATAGTAACAGCTTACATTTTTATCCTTTGGTTTTATTGAAGGATCCTGTAAATGAATAAAACCATATGAAAACATATGGAAGAACAGTCAAATAGGTTATAAATATAATCAACACTGTTTTAACAGCATCACAGAGCGAGCATGGAGGGAATGATATTTTATTGATTATTTAGAGCCTAAGCCAGGCCTTGTGCAAGGCATTTCTCATGTATAATCTTATCTGACCTCGTGAAGGAGGATTTTCCTTAAACTGGGGAGTCTGAGGCTTAGCAAATGAATCGCACAACCAGGATTTGAACTAAAGTTTACCTTCATCTAAATATGCGTTTTTCTTTCTTTCTCTCTCTCTTTTTTTTACCCCTATCGCAACATAGCCACATCTGTGGCCACACAAGAAATACTTTCCCAACACTCAGTAGCTAATTATTCATAAGGTTTTAGGGTGACGGTGGGCCATGTGCAGAGATGCTTTGAAAGTCTTCCAGGAAAATCATGCTTTATGGCTTAGAATTTGGGGACATGACTGTACCTGAATTGAGATGGACAGGAAATCATTTCTCCCTCCTTCCTGCTTCAGCACACCCCTCTTCCCACTCAAGAGATTCTGGAGATGCTTCAAGGCCATCTCCTTGCCAGATGCCTCTGTTTTAGAAAAGTCATTTCAAGTGCCCCAAGGAGAATGGATTGGAGGGGATCAAGTTGGGAGACTGAACGTGTAACACAGGTGGGATATGATGGAGATGGGAGTTGGTGGGAGGCCATGTGGGGAGTATAATCTACCAGACTTGGGGGTAGGTGGCCTGGCAAAGTTGGGGGAGTTAGGCTAAAGATGACTCCCAAGTTTCTGGTTTTGGCCGTGGGGTAGATGGAGACAAGTTTGGGAGGACAGATAGTTCGCTTTGAGTCTGTGGAGCTGGAGGTGCCTGTGGCCACCTGGGTGGTGATGTGGCCTCCAGGAGGGAGCTGGCATGGAGATGGAGCTCCAGGAGCCACAGTGACTGGCATAGTGCCAGGTTTCTAATAGGTGTGCAATAAATATTTGTGAAATGCATGGGATGTGGGGGGTGTTAAGCCAGGCACGTAGACTGGGTTGGAACAGGGAGCTGACAGGTCTGCCTCTGAAGGCTGTTACTGTCTGCTTAGTAGCAGGGGTTGTTATCTGTTGGTGGGGAGGAGTGGGTGGTGATGTCTTAGGATTGAGCCGAGAGGAGCACTATGAGCTGGCCAACTATTTGAAGGAAGTGGGTCAATGACAAAGGATCCACTTTGTCAAAGACAAATGGGAATGACAAAGGGAGCCCTGGGCTGTGTCAAGGGCCTGGTTGAGGTTGATGCTGGAAATCATCAACCATCAACCATCATCAAACATGGTGGTTCCAGCCCACTAGGTGTTATGACGTTGTCAGCAGGTGTGGGCTTGGGTCCACGTAGCAGCAGTTGGATTGATTAGTGATTGGGGTCTCACTGGGTACGTGCCATAAAAGTGAGGCAAGAAAGTTGATGTGATGGACAGGAATGGGGCTGATGGGATAGACTGGGAGGTCCCAGAACACAGGAGAAGAAGGGCCTGCTGCAGTTGAGGAAGTTGAGCTCTCAGTGAGCAGAAGGAAAAGCGAGGTGGGTACAACCAAGCGACTAAGGGGGCAGGAAAGGGGCTTCCGGTAAGAGTTGAAGTGTGAATTTTAATTTCGGTGGTTCTAGGGATGGCAAGATCCAAGGTGTAGCCAAGTGAAAGAGTTGCCAACGTGGGATGGAGAGGGAGGTCGCTGGAGGTGAGCAGCCCAGGACCTGCAGATGAGAAGTGGGATTAGCGGTCCCCAGAGATGCCGTGTTCCAAGGGGAAGCCGGCAGTGGGCAAAGGACTAGCAGAGGGTTCAGTACGAAGCCGCCACCAGGGGGCGCGAGAGAGCAGCAAGCCATAACAGCTCCCATAAAAGGCGGGAGCTGGGGCTTCCTGGGGGTTCCCTAGAAGCGGACCTCGAGACAAGGCCCTGGGTGCAAGCGGTTTATTTGGGGGATGGCTGCAGGAGGCACAGGGTAGGAGCAGGGCTGGCAGGGAAGGGAGAGAAGGGAGGAAGGGCAGTGAAGAGCACACGGATGGAGGGGCTACTCCCGGGCCTGTGTGCAGCGCCTCAGCCCTGGCTCCGTCAGGCAGAAGGAGCTCCCGACACCTCTGTCATCTGCTGGCTGCGGAGAACCTGGGGCTGACGCCGTCCTCCGGGACCTCCATCCAGAAAAGGGCCACAGAGGCTGAGGGCGTCGGGGCGGGCACTCCAGGGTCTTATTCTGTTTGGGCTGCTATGGACGAAATGCTGTAGACGGAGTGGCTTAGCAACGACAGAACATTATTTCTCACAGTTTTGGAGGCTGGAAAGTCCAAGATCGAGGTGCTAACAGGTTAGGTGTCTGGTGGAGCCTGCATCTTGGTTCCCGGTGGCGCCTTCTCTCTGCCCTCACGTGGGCGAGGGAGCAGGCTGGGGCCTCCTTTATACCGGTGCGAATCCCAGTCACGGGCTCTGACCTCAGAAGCTAACCTCCGTCCAAAGGCCCCACCTCCTAATACCAGCGCATGGGTGATTCGGTTTCCCGATGCGAATGCGGGAGACACACTCAGTCCGCAGCTGCCAGGTCTCCTGTTGGGCGAGATGGGTGTGGGAGGGGCAGGAGGAGTGTCAGGACCCGCTCGGGATGCTGTGGATGACAAGGGAGCTGCTCTCACCTCCCCGCCCCGAGACAGATGAGGCACTCGAGGACCTGCAGCAGGCCTCAGAGAGGGCTAGGACCAGGGAGGGGCTGCGGATGGAGAGCAGAGTGACGGCCTAGAAAGGAGGTTCCCAAGGGCTCTGGGGAGGCGGAAGAGGGGACGCGGTGTGTTGAGATGCGGGGAGAAGTTGAGAGCAGCATGGGCATGCAGGTGCCTGCAGAGGGGCCCATCTGGGCTGCACCCCAGCAGGACAGGGCCATGGCGTGGTGTGGGTTCGGCTGGCTGCACAGCTTCTTGCAGTTTGTCCCCAGAGTCCTTGGGAGTAGAGGTCTTTCGGAAGGCACCATCTCCAGAGCGTGTTTCTGAGTAACTCTGAGGATGGGTTCCGGGTTATCACTGCGTGTTGGAAACAGCAGCGCCCAGGCTGCCGGAGGAGGCTGGTCTCCCTGGCAGGTCCTGGCTGTGTCTAGAGTTTTGTGAGTCCTGGAGATAAGGCTCCGGTTTGAGGCCCCTGGGGCTGGCATGCCCCAGAGGAATGGCCAGAGCCAGTTCTCTGTGTTCTGAGGCTGTTTCTTTAGTTTCCTGCCAGAGAGTGTAGCCTCAAATGTGCTGCCTGACTTTCATCCAGCGCTAGACTAGGATGGATAAGAAGGACTTCTTTACTTTTTGTCATTTTCATGTTTTAAAAATTGACATAATCCTTTCTTCAAATGGGGCATTATATCCAACCTAATATACAAACAGATTTAGGTGGAGCTGCTGGGAGAAAGGGTTCTGAATGTCAGATTCACCGTCCATCCACCGCCACCTTCCCAAGTGGCCAAATGGAACCCAGTTTGAAAACCACCATTTCCGATAGGTTAAATCTACCCCAAATTGGAGCCATCATCAGACAGCCATGTACAGACACACTCTTGCTTTGGATGCTGGAGAACCATGCGTGCAGGGTTGCATTTTGGTCTGAATTTGCTGAGGACTGCCCATGGGTAGCATCATGTGGAGTGTGCGTTGTGTTCATTGGGCCTGTGTGTCATGAAGACACTGTGTACTGTTCATACAGAGACCCTTTGATGAGACACCACAAGAGAAACTCCTTGTAGGAGCCTCTGGGAGAAGAAAAATGGTTTTCTTTTGAGCTACCAGATTAAAAAAATTTGTGGTTCCCCGGAATCCTATAACAGCATTTGTCTGCCTGCAAAGCTCAGTTCCAGGTTCGTGGGCCACCCAACTTAAGCCTTTGTGAACACATTTTTGGGAACTGATGCTACCCTGGACTTCACTGAACTATCCTACTTCATTTTTCCTTTACTCGTCTTTCTTTATTTAATAGTTTTATTGAATTATTTATGTAAATCTCACCTCATCATGCTTAGAAAAATGAAAGAAAAATTGTCTTTGGAACTGTAGGGAACTTGGACAATTTGAGGTTGGTTAAACTTGGGTTCCCAAGGGGCAGCCTCCGAGACAAGGATTTGAATGAAGGTCCCAGGGGGTGTGAGCAGGGGAGTGGGGAAGTGGGGCAGGGAAGGGGAGGAACCTTGGCAGTGGTGAAGAGCTTACCACTCTGGGCAGCTAGGCTCAGTCCTGCGGGGACTTCTGGGAGAGTGGGCAGAACACTCCTCAGAGTGGTTCCATGGAAGAGCAGGGGGTTGGGGGCTATTTCTCCACCAGCTCCCATTATTCATGGTTTAAGCTTGGCTCCTGGGCATGTCAATTGCCTGGCACTTCTGTCCAGCCCTGCATGTGGGCCACACATGCTGCTGGGGCCAAAGAATGCCTTCTAGCCAAAAGTCACATGTGTTTGCCATAGGAAGTGGCAGCTGGTACAGGAAAGTGAGAGCCAAGGGTGTACAAATGGAGCACCAATAGTGTGGACTGCAAGGGTCTTCTGGAAGAGTTGACATACAAATGCCCTCATTTACTCAGTGCCTGTTGATGGTTCCTTCTGAGACCCCTAATGCAATGTTTATAATGCAGACTGAAAGAACTTGAGGAGCTCAAGTGAAAACTATCATCATCTTTCCTCTTTTGTTGTAACATCTACATGCGAATGTCATGTCAGAGGTGCTATTGTTTATACACAAATCCTGACCGATCTCCCAGTGGCTCTCGCAGTGCAAGGTTAGCAGGAAGCCGAGTTGTTTCCCTGAGTCGTCCTTCACGGATCTGGAGGGCTGATTTTGTGTTTATATAAATTGGTCCTGGATGTTCTCCCTCCCTCTGAGGGAGCAGGAGCTCGGGTACACTCAGGGGTCAGTCTGGGACGTCTGTTCTCAGAGCAAGGTGCACAGGACATTAAGGGCTGCTGTTGCTTGTGGCTTGCCCACCTTAGGTCTGTGAGCTTGTGGGTCTGGGTCTGCTGCTCCCCCATTTGCCCCTCACAGCCAGGCTTTACACAAACTTCTTACATCCTCACAGCTCAGCCAAGACCAGGCCATAACCCTTGATGAGTCTTTACTGAAGGTTCTGGAGTGACCAAGTTACAATATGAAAAGCCACTAATTCCTCCTACTGGAAGTGTCTGTGTACACAGCTCCTGACAGTTCCTGCCTGCCCGGCTCCTAGCCCAGTGCCGTTAGAAATCTTTCCCAAACAGCTCTACCTTTTTGAAAGTCCAGACCCTTGACATCCATCTCTCCCTACTGCTCAGAATTGTCTGTATCTATCTTTTACCAATGGGGGAAAGGAAAGAAAAGGCAGATAAAGAGTGCTGCTCCACAGAACCTTGGGGGATTAAAAAGAAGCAGGCTGTGCTGACAGCCTAGGATCAGAAAGAATCTCACTGCACCCTCACCTTCTTTAGCCCAGGCATAGACTTCCCTCCATCCATTCCAATACCTGGAGTGTCTCATTGGTGTAGATGAAAACACAGCAGTCAGGTATAAGCAGGTCCTGGAGCTCTGACTAGCTCATTTACTATTTCTGAACAAAACTAGCTTTGTGCACTTTACAGAGACAAGTGGGATGGAGGGTATAAATGGACAGGTTTTTTTTTTCACATTTATAATTTTAATTTCTAATTACTCATGTTAAGTTGCTAAGTGGACGAAATGACAATAGCTATATCAATTAGAGTTTTCCTTTATTGTTTTGAATATTTTTAGCTTTTGCATAGCAATAACGTAATAAACATTTGTTGTTTTAAAAATATTAACTTTTCATGAGGGTATAATTTACAATGCAGTGCACATATATTAAGTGTGCACCTCCATCAGCTTGACAAATGCAGGCAACTGTGTAGCCTACACTCCTATCCAGAAACAATCCCATATTTCTAGAAAGTTCCACATGAACCTTCTCATCCATCCATGCCCAAGACACAACCACTCTTCTGACATCTACACCACAGATTAGTTTTGCCTGTTCTAGAGCTACATAAACATGGAAGAATAAATGTGTGTTCTGTTTTGTCCTTTTTGTCAGCGTAATTGTTCTGAGATCATTCACGTTGCTAAGTGTACATTATTTCATCCTTTTTATTGTTGAGTAGCATTATATTATGTAAGTGTGCCATGGTTTGTTTATCCATTCTCCTATTGATGGGCATTTGAGCTGTTCCAAATCTTGGTGATGGAAGGCATGGACATCTGTAAAGCATGAAAACAAAACTTGATTCATTCCCCTCTTCACCTTTTTTCCTACCTCCAACTGATGGCCAAGTCCTGTCATTCTTCTGCTATTTTTTCTCAGATTTGTTTCCTGTATCATCACTTTATCCCAGCTCTCTAGGCAGGGCCCACCTCATCTCTAGACTACTCTACTGCATCAACACTGGTCACCCTGTAGGCTTCCTGCCCCTCCCTAATCTACTGTCCACCTGGCAACCAGAGTGAGCTTCTAAGAACACAAATTAGGTCAAGTCACTCTGTTGTAAACTGCTTCCCTTAAAGTAAAATCCCAACTCCTTGTCTCTGATGTCCCAGGTATCCAGTCCCCTGCCTTCCCCTCCAGCCTCATCTCATTCCCTTTGCTGCTTTTTTTCACTGCCTTTCAACTGCACTAGTCTTCTTTCGGCCGCTCAAGCACACTCAGCTCATTACCAGCTCATGTGCTGTTCCCTGGTCTGGAATGCTGTTCCTTTCATTCTTCCCTAAACTGGCTCCTCCTTGTTCTTCATGTTTTCATGTTGGGGTGGCATTATCTGAACACTCCTTCCAAAGGGAACTCCCATCTCATGTTTTCTCTCTCACTGTGCTCCGTTGAGGGGGACCCTTGCCCCTCAGCACTTAGCACAATTTGAAGCTCAATATTTATTTGTCTACTGGTCTGCAGTCTTCTTTCTGAAGAGCCCATTGGCTCCATTAGGGTAGAGAACAGGTCTGTCTCATCATTAGCATTACCCCATGGATGCAGCATGCAGTAGGTGCTCATAAGTATTTGTTGAATGAATCACTGGGTTTTATATAGAATGTTATCATATGAAATTCTATTTTACTAAAATCTCCTTTGCTAAACAGTCCTGGGAATGACAACGGTTGTGATCCAGTAGGTAAAATCCTGCCCAGCAAGAGGTGCTGACAAGGCCCTTTGGACTTGTGAGGGCAAATGGAAAAGGATGACTTTCTGAGATACTGATTTGTGTTTTTATTTTTCCTGATTCACAAAGGAAGCCAGACTTTTTCTCACCTGTTTCAGCACAAAGTGCATCTTTCTTGCACGCTTGAGTTTGTGGATGAAGATTCATACCCACTACCCATACTTCATCCTGATAGGTAGATAAGTTAAATCAAATGCAATTTCTGCTTACTAAACACCATCGTCAAATCTTGAAACAGCTCACTGGATTTATGAGTATTGTTTTAATTTATTCTGTGCTATTTTAACTACTTCAAAGATAACAGTTCTGTATTCATTTATGAAAGTAAGTTTGCCTCATCATATTCTTAAAGTTTTAATTTCTCTTAGCGACACTACAAAACCAGCCACTGATATTTAATTTATTCCATATTTGTTGTGGGGCATAAGTGATGCTTTTAGAGTCATTAGTGAACTCACAAATAGATGCCTGTGGGGTAGCAAATGATAAGTCATTAGCCACTGTCTGCAGGGGAAATTATTCCTAGGGCTGAAGATAAGCTATTTTGGGAGCAACATTAAATCTTCAATTAACAGGAAAGCATTTCATAATTTGTAATTCACATTGGCATAATTTACATGATTTGTAAATTACTAAATGGTTCCCTAGTGTACATGTATTTATGCATCCATTCATGGTATAATCTTACCTGATTCCTCAACATTTAAAAATCGTAGCTTCATGTTTGGGAAGGCCCGTCTTTATTTCCAACAGAATGCAAATTACTCACAGACAGGATGTCTGTACCTTAGCAAATGTTAGCAGTAGAAGAATGCATTTTAACACCCTCATTCTCTCTCTCTTTTTTTTATTATTATACTTTAAGTTCTGGGGCATATGTGCAGAATGTGCAGTTTTGTTACATAGGTATACATGTGCCATGGTGGTTTGCTGCATCCGTCAACCTGTCATCTAGGTTTTAAGCCCCACATGCGTTAGGTATTTGTCCTAATGCTCTCCCTCCCTGTGACCCCCACCCTCTGACAGCCCTCGGTGTGTGATGTTTGCCTCCCAGTGTCTGTGAACACCCTCATTCTCTAGTGGCCCAGAATTTGATAGTGACAAAACAAGGATTCAAACCCTGTCTTTGAATCCAGTCTGGCGGTTCTACAAACTTAAGTTGAGAACGAAAGAAGAAACACTAGAGGACAAAGAGGAAGATAGAGAAGGAAGGTGGAGAAATTGTGGAGTGAGTACAAATCTGTCAGAGAAGAAACTAAAGGGTCCCTTTCTTTCATACCTGGTGACTGCCCACTGCTCTCTGATGGAGAGCTGGGCGCATCTTGAAAACGTTAGGAAACTATTAATAAACAGTGGCTTTTGACTCTTACTGCATTTTTCCAGAGTGTTTTAGAAAATTAGAAATTAGAAAGCCATGGGTTTTCTCATTAAAGGGTAGAATGTTTTTGAAGAAAATGGAGGATTTAAATAACTTTTGTTTGCTTAGAATATTAACATAATTAATCTATTTTAGTCTGATGAGATATTTGCAAATACATTTGTTTTATGAGTGTCAAAGGCTCTAATATATTAATATTACTAATATATTAGTACAAAATACTAATATAATACTAATATACTACAATGTATTATGTCTATTATATATAATACATCAGTATATTAGTTATATTAATATATTACTAATGTATTAATAAAGAAAAAAGATGTTAAACTAGACAGGATCCATCGTGTCCTTGTGGCATTTTGATGGAGGCCTTCACCTCAACAGTGAGTTAAGCCTAGAGTATGAGGATGAGTTCTGTGCATTAGGCACTTTAAAGTTTGTTTGTCGTTACTCAATATACAACAGAGAAAACCTCAAAATCCCTCTTCACTTCTCTTCCAACTCTGCTTTTCCCAGTGTGAGTAGAATCAAACCATATGTACTGTTCAGGGATCTCCTTTCTTTTCAATTCAACCATGTGTTTTGGGTGCTCTTGTTCTGACTCATGAATCTGAGAACTCTTCCCACCTCAATCATTAGAGAGGCAGAGGATTGTAGTTGTGAAAAGTTTGTACATTGGAGTCTGGCTTTGAGTCCCAGTTTTCCCATGGACAGGTCATGTGACCTTGGCAAAATTACCACCTCCCATGCCTCAGGTGCCTCATCTGTGAAATGGGGATAATAATAACACCTACTTCAAATAAAACAATGCAAGGAATGCCCTAGAACAAACGCCTGGCACATAGTAAGTTCTACCCAAGTATTTATTATTATAATAATTGTATAAACATTTAACGACTTCCTTAAATTATTTCCTATTACTTGCTATTTTGAATAGTGCTTCAATTAATATCCTTGTGATATGGTTTTGCTGTGTCCCCAACCAAATCTTATCTTGAGCTGTAATTCTCACAGTTCCCATGTATCATGGGAGAAACCTAGTGGGAGGTGATAGAATTATGGGGGCGGGTCTTTCCTGTGCTGTTCTTGTGATAGTGAATGAGTCTCATGAGATCCGATGGCTTTAAAAATGGAAGTTTCTCCACACAAGCTGTCTCTTTGCCTGTTGCCATCCATGTAAGCTGTGACTTGTTCCTCTTGGCCTTCTGCCATGATTGTGAGGCCTCCCCAGCCATGTGGAACTGTAAGTCTAATAAAACTCTTTCTTTTGTCAAATGCCAGTCTTGGGTATGTCTTTATCAGCAGTGTGAAAATGGACTAATACACCTCATATGTATAGTTTTGTATATATGTGAATCGTTTTCTAGGACAACTTTCTAGAAGTAAAATTTCGGAAGCAAATCCTTAGCCTTTGGTAGCTACAACTGCATTGCCTTCTAAAGGTCTTTAACTATTTATAATTTTACCAGCAGTTTAAGGGAGAACATGTTATCTGGATCCTCTCTGATTTTTAAAATCTATTCTTTTTCTATCTGGTGGACAGGAAATGGCATCTCATCCTCACGTGATTTGATGGATTAACATTTTCATCATGAAGGTGGGTGAAAACACAGGTGGACTTTGATCAAGTTTGCCATTAGCAATCTGGGCAGCTGGATCAAAGGCTTAGCATGTTGGCTAATGCAGAATGTAATAAAACGGCATTTAGAAGGGATCAGCACAACGTCTCATAAGGTAGGTTCCAATGCTCAGCAGGCCAAGTTCGAGAAGGGGTGGTAGCCTAACAGCAGTGTGCATGGAACTAACTTGGGGGGTTCCAACTACAGCAAGAATGGGATCGGTTTCCTAAATTAGCTCATATAAGCGTGTGCTGCCCAAGACAAGGGAAGTCCTGGATCACATTGTGAGTTTTGAGGAAAGGTCAGCTCTCTCTTGCTGAGGGTCTGGAGCAAGGCTAGACATATTTTTGGGCATATTGTAGAGATATTTTAGACATATCTCCTTTTCTAATGAACATCTACGGTGGATTCTGGAATAGTGGGAGATTACTTGAATGACAAAACTTAGAAATTCTGTGATTGTCCAAATTCTCCAAGGTTAAGGAGGAGGAAAAAGCACCAAGGCAGATGAGTGCTTCCTGGAGCAAGCAACAATATTTTTCACTGTAGGAGAATAATAATTTTTTTAAAAAAGTAGTTATAATAAATAATTATATAATCATTACCACAATCAATATATAGAACAGTTCCATCCCCCTCTAAATTTCCTTGCTTCCCATTATAGACAATCTGTTCCCCCCGTTCCAATCCCTGGCAACCACTGATGTGTTTTCTGTCCCTTTAATCTTTTTCAAAGTGGAAAAATAAATGGAACAAGGCAATATCCTGTATGGTCTGTTACTTGTTTCACTCAGCATTGGATACCTGTTGACCATGTGGCTATGTATCAGTAGCTCATTTTCTTGTATTGCAGAATAATATCCTATGTCACGGAGTACCACACAGTTTATTTACCCATTTATCCCTTGAAGAACATGTGGGTTGTTTAGAATTTTGGTGTTTATGAATAAAGCTGCTATAAACATTTGCTTATAGTTTTTTTGTGTGTGAATATAAGTTTTCATTTTGCTAGGACAAATACTCAGGAGTGGGTTGCATAGTAAATGTATGTTTAAAAAGTAATCATGTTTTTAAAGCACCATATTTTTGTTTCTGCATACTCTGTGATTTTACTACAGAAGTGGGTTCTAGGTCTGATTTTTTCACATATAGGTGTTCACTTTTCTCTCCCACAGCAAGTGGTGAAAGTACTATGAATATCACAGAGTTCTTTGAGGTTTTAAAGACAAAATTTCTCTATAAGTACAGGTAGCAAGTGTGCAGGAATTTCCTTGGTAATATTTCTGCTGAGGAATAACAAGAGAGTAAGTAAATTTACCTTTTAAAAAATCACAACTAAAGTGTGAAGGTCGATTGCAAAACTTTCATGTAAGAAGGATTTTATTGTTCTTCTATGCTTAGCATTCCTTCTGCTATGTGGAATAGTCCTGGAGTAACTTGACACACAGAAAGTACCATATTTTAAACAGAAGCAATTCATTGTAGTGGCTTCTGCCAGCAATAGAAACTTGCAGAACGTACAAGGAATTCAAACATCTCAACAGAAAAAAACCCACCAAGTTTCCTCAAAAAACTACAAATAGAACTGCCATATGATCTGGCAATCCCATTTCTGGGCATTTATCCAAAGAAAAGGAAATCAGTATATCAAAAAGACACCTCCAAACCCCATGTTCCTTGCGGCATTATTCACAATAGCTAAGATATGAAATCAACCTACGTGTCCAACAACAAATGAATGGATAAAGAAAATGTGGTATATATACATACTATGGAATACTATTCAGTGGTTTAAAAAGAATCCTGTCATTTGAGGCATCATGGATGGAACTGAAGTTTATGTTGAGTGAAACAAGCCAGGAACAGTTAAACACTGCATGTTATCACCTACATGTGGAAGCTAATACAAGTTGATCTTACAGAAGTAAAACGCAGAACAGAGGACACTGGAGACTAGGAAGGGTAAAGGGAAGGGAAAGGTAAGAAGAGATACGTTAAAGAATACAAAGTTACAGCTAGATAGGAGGAATCATTTCTAGTGTTGGATAGCTGTAGGATGTCTAGAGTTAACACTAATATATTGGACAGTTTCAAATAGCTATAAGGAAGATATTGAATGTTCACAAGGCAAATAAATAACAGATGTTTGAGATTATGGATATGCTAATTACCCTTACCTGATCACTATGCATTATATGTATTGAAACATCACTATGTACCCCATGAATATGTCAATTAAAAAAATAGTTTCACCAAGAGCCACTAAATCAACAGAATTTTGTGGCAACATTATGCAGACCCCACTGTTGAGTGTAAACACTATTTGATATTATATCAAGTTCCATCAGTTTGCATCAGATCATCAGATGAGAGGGCCATAAGCTTCTTCTGTTCTCATAATTATGCAGATTTATTGTTTTGAAACAAAATCAACTTCTCTCTAAAATAAGCAAGGACATTGGGGCAACCAACTATTCTCAGAGAAGGAGTGTTTTTAATTTTTTTCAGGATTCTTAGGAAAATCAAATATCAAATAACATATAGGAATGTAGAGTTCAATGACAAAAAGGAAATATCTTGACTATATGAATAGTTTCATGAAGTCACAGCATTGGTTTAATAGCAAAAACTTTTATTTGGAAAGAAACTTACATTTGGATTTAAAGAACAGTGTTTCAAGTCAAATTCATCAAATTAGCAATACACTGTGATTTTTCCACCTTTTAAAATGAAGATTCAGCAATTTTTAGAAAGCATAGCTTTTGGTTAAGAATGACATCATTTTGTCCAAATTAAAAATAATTAATGTTTAGGGTATAAAAAGAGTGTGCCAAAATATCTCAAAGAGCAATATGAAGTGAAATAATAAAAGGTATCATAATTGCTAGACCAAGCCAGACTATTCAAAATAAAAGCATTATGGAGCACTCAGTTGTGGATTGGTCTTAAGCGGCCTTCAAACAAACCCATGAGAAAGTCTGAGGACTGAGTTGAAACATTTCTCTACCTTCTTCCGTAATTTTATTTCCACTATTAAATTTTTAATGACCAGTAATTTGTGACATTAAATTTTAATTTTTATTATATATTTTTTCAGTTGTGCATATTTCAAACATTTAATTTTTAGCAGTAACAGAGAAAAATAATACACACACACTAGAAACCTAATTGGTTTTGAATCTTGAGCAATTGCTTAGAAATGTTCATATGATGAAATAAAATGCTTTGTATTGCAAGCTTTTATTTAGGAATGAAAGCTTCTTAATTCCGGGTCGTTGGACAATATCCAAAGTCAAATGGTAGAGACATATGAAAGATGGTTAGTAATTAATCACGCCTCACCGGTGTGCCAGGAAAGTAAACTCACCAGGAGCCTCTCTCAGTGCCTTATCAAATTACTAAAACTTGACTTGCTTTCCTGGATTAGTAAAGTGATACACTGTTGATTCTGGAAATTCGTAACTTAAGATGATTCCTCTGCATAGTATTCAGCAAACCATAAGATGGTATTTTGATAATTTTGAGTTTCATCAAAATACAGATTATTATCCTGCGTGAGTCCACTGTAATCTTAGCACAGAGTCTGCAAAGTGGTGGCTCCAGGGGCTGGTTTCTCAGAAATGTGGGGCATTCGGGATCAGCTAACAGTGGAATGAGTTCTCGATGACTCCATGTGTGTCAACAAGCAGTTTACGACTTCTCCTTTAAAACAGAAAATGAACAAGAGTGTAGTTTTGAAAAGTAAATTTATTTATTTATTTATTTTTACTTAGGCTTATATAATTTTCTGTTCTGTAAGAGAGATCTTTTAGGGCCCAGGGAATTATTCCATACCTTGGGGACCCGGGAAAAGACTGCGTACCTGGCCAAGACTGATGATCAACCAAGTGGGATGCTTTATTTCCTCTTTAGTTAAAAGTTTCAGGATCAAAGTGAGCCTTTGAGCTATTTGTCATTTTCCCCCTAAATATTTTTGTCACACACACACAATTTGTGTAGTGGCTTCTTCAGAAGCCTGTGGCAATCCTTCCTGGCTGTGAAAACAGATGGCCTCACACAATGTGGTCCAAAACCAGCAGCATCAGCATTCTCTGGGTACTTGTTAGAAATGCAAAGTAGCAAAGTATCAGCCCCCAAGTAGACCTAATCAATCGGAAACTCTGGGAATGGGCCTAGCAATTTACATTTTGACATGCTGAGGATTCTGAGGCATGCTCATGGGTAAAAACGATTGATCTGTATAATGCTACCTTACAAATAAGTAACTTCAGCTTAAAACTTTTTTTTTTTTTTTAAATCCTGGAAGGATTCTGCTCTTGGGCAACATGGCAAGCCAGAAGTGGCCAGGAAATTAACACCTACAAAGGCAGCCCTTGTTCAAGATCTAACTATCCCAGCTCCCTCTCCATTGTGGGGGATAATTCTAGGAGTGACTTTTTCAGTTTCCCTTGCAGAATTAGCTCCAATCACCACCTTGATAGCTGGTGTAATAGCCCAGCGTTTGTAATCTGCTTTCCCTTTTCTGTGTTACTTTCCCTTCCCTGAAGGTGTTCCCTACACCCCCAAATAAGCTACACTCAAATCCTTGCATCAGTAATACTTCTTGGGGGCCCCAAATGAAGACACTCACCTACTGCAAGTGTTCAGTAGAAATCAATAAACTGAGTTTCCCCTTCATTCTAACCCAAGTAAGAGGCCATCATTCCATTTGTGATCCTACTGAAGAGAGGCAGAAATATACCCAAGACTTCAGGGCCATGGTTAAGAATGGGCTTTAGAGCTAAATTCCTGCGATGGAAACTGGCCTTCCCTCTCGGGGACTGTGTGAGTTTGGGTTCATCTTTTAAGGTCCCCACGCCTCAGTTTCCTCATAAAACAGGCAGAACTATAGTATATGTAGCAGGGTATCATTATGAGGATTTAATAAGTTAAACAAGCAAAGTGGCTAAAATAGCATCTGTTACATAGTAAGCATTTTATAAATGTTACCTATTATGATTAATATTGTTTTCTTCTTTGTTTTTTTTCTTGCAAATAGTTTTAAGTCTCCTTCAGTTCTATTCATTTTTTTTTTCTCTAAAGAGCTTCCCCAGCATTCCTCCATTTTCTTGAAACTGTTTATCATGCTTGTTTTGTGTCAAGCCGTGGGGCTCTGTAGAGCATGAAACAAGAATAAGATTCTATTACTTATCCTTCATTTAACAGTATACATTTGCCAATTAAGAGCTTTACACAAATTTTCCTATTAAATCTTTTCAACAACTTCTGGATACGGATAATGTTAATTCTTGTCCATGATACAATTGGAGAAATTGAGGCTTAAAGAAATGAAGTCACTTTTCAAGTGCTACATAGATGCTAAGTGATAAAGAAGAAATTCAAACCCAGGACTCTTGATTGCAGGCCCCCAGCTCTTATCACAGACACTATACAAACAGGAATACTTTGTGTTACTCTGTGTTAATGGTTCTCTTATTTTGCTGTGCATCAGAATACCCTGGAAGGATGACTAACATACAGGTTGCCAGGCTCAGCACCTGCTGTGTCTAAGCCAGGATATCTAGGGGCATTTCTAGCAAGTTCCAGGTAATGCTGATGCTGCTGGTTTAGGGACAACACTTTGAGAAATATGGCTGTGTATTATGGGTCTATTTGAACATTCGAGGAAAATAAGTAGGATAAAAGTGATTTGGGACAACAGTCTCATTCTTTTGATATGATTAATACATATGACACAAATATCTTCTTTGGTAATTTTTTTAAAAATTAAATATAATAGAAATTTATTTTTCTCTTACACAATGGACCTAGAGGTAGGCCATGCAGGGTTTGGCATGGTGCCTTCAATGTCAGAGATCAGATTCTGTTACATAACATCTTATTGCTCTTTACTCAGTATCTTGTTGCTCTACCATCTTCAGCATGCTGCTTCCACTGTATGGTTTTAGATGGCTGATGGAGTACCGGACATCACATCTGCATTCCAGACAACAGGAAGGAGAAAGAACTGAAGGGCATCCTTCTTCATTTTAAATTTATTTTATTTTTAGTTTTGATTAAAGGACCCACACATAAACATAAAATTTACTATCTTTACCATTTTTAAATGTACAGTTCAGTAGTGTTACATATAGTCACATCTTGCTGCAATGTCCCTCCAGAAGACTTCTGTCATCTTCTTTGGAAAATTTTAAGAAATTATTACCAAAAAGTGTACCGAGATATAGTTTTAAGGCTGATGTACCAATGACACCACGTGAATAAATTCTGTACATTCACCTGTAAAGCTCCTCAGCTTTTGGGCTTTTTTCTCCTTATTGGCTGGTTGGTTCTAAATAAATTTTATGAATTCCCAATAAATGGCTTTTGGGAAATGCCTGGTCATCATTGTAATAAAAAGTGGTATAAGGGGAAAACAACTCTCTTAAAGCTAGACCTACTTAGACAACTGTTGTGTTTTTTGGGAACATTCAATATTCCTCATTCAAATTTCTCCAAATTTTCTCCCAAATGAATTTTTAAAAATTACATAGCATTGGAATCTTGTGCCAAAAACAATAGCATTGAAATCTTTTGCTTTAGCAGTGAATCCTTATATCAATATATTTTAAGTAAAACCATCTAATATATAAAATGTTGCAGAAACAATACTGTTGAAGTCAAAGTGGGAACAGGGAGGGACGGAGATCTAGAATTCCATCATTTTGGCCTCTCCTTTAGGTGAAGACCCCTAGGCTGTAAAGCAGGTTCAACTACTGCCCTCTAATAACAGCAAAAATGTCCTAATCTCTTAGGTTCTTAAATACTTGTATGACATCACTGACAGGGACTAATTTAAAAGATTTAATTATTCCCCAATTCACACATGTCTTGACTTATTTTTGATAAAGAGTAGCAAATGGGTACCCTAGGATTCTATACAAATAAGCCAGTGTAATTTGATGGAATAAACACTGGTTTGGATGTTAAGAGATTTTCAGCTAACCCTGGCTCTTCTGATAACTGGCTTTGTTACTTGGGGAAGTCAGTTAATCTCTCGTTTGTAGAATGATGGGGCTAAACTAACTGGTCTCTTAGAAATTGTTTCTTCAAGACCTAACCTTCTGTGGTTCTCCTTAATGCCTGGATGCAATGACCTTACTACTGATGGAAAGATTATCTTGGGAAATGTTGGCCAAAACTAAACCTTCTCCCCACACATCTGTTCTAATTTCATTTTGATGGGCAGATAGACACGTTGGCTGAGTTTCAGTTAAGGTAATTACATTCTGCCACTGTGATTTTCCTTGCATTGTCAATTGGCTACAGTATTCTTCATGATTTCTCTTGACTAACATGCCTTCTGACAATGTTGTCTGAAGCTGTGACTTCATTTGGGAAATGTCTGTGTGTTTTAGAAAATGTAATGCTGTCATCACAATGGGCCATAGACATTTCAGTCTTTCTAGGTGTTCTGAAGGGGTTGGCTCAAAAATACAGGGCAGGCTTTCACATTGGTCTACTTTTAGTAGTGACATCTTTCAGATTTACCTAAAATAATGGCTAATATTTGTCTAAAAACTTTCTAGTGGAGAACTGTACTCATACTAATGGCTAGTAAAATTAATGGCTTACTGTGTGTATTGCATGCTCGCTGAAGTGTTTTCCATGTGTCCACTCAGTTACTATGTCACTCCCATTTTGCAGATGAGGAAACTGAGGAATGGATGGGCCACAGTTCATGCAGCTCTTCTAAGCTTCCCATGGGAGACTTGACAGGTTAGTTATGATGCATCCATAGAATGGGCCATTAAAAAGAGTGAGGTAGATCCATATTCAGTAGATGTGACAAACTCCCCAAGATGTGTGTGTGCATATATGTGTGTGTGTATATATATATATATATATATATATATATATATATATATATATATACATACATATACAGAAAGAGAGAGAGAGAGAGTCTCACTCTGTCTTCCAGGCTGAAGTGCAGTGGCATGATCTTGGCTCACTGCAACTTCTGCCTCCTGGGTTCAAGCGATTTTTGTGCCTCAGCCTCCTGAGTAGCTGGGACTACAGGTGCAAGTTACCACGCCCTGCTAATATTTTTGTATTTTTAATAGAGACAGGGTTTCACCATGTTGGCCAGGCTGGCCTCGAATTCCTGACCTCAAGTAATCCACCCACCTCAGCCTCCAAAAGTCCTGGGATTACAGGCGTGACCCACTGTGCCCAGCCCCCAAAATGTATAACTAAGTGAGAAGGGAAGGATGTAGAATAGGGTGGGTGTTTTGCTATTTTCTTGATGTTGCTTATAAAAGGCTGTGTATATTTTGCTGGTATATGAATGCACATGCATTTTTTTTTTTTGAGACAGAGTTGCCCAGGCTGGATTTCAGCTGGCATGATTTCAGCTCTCTGCAACCTCCGCCCCCCGGGTTCAAGCAATTCTCATGCCTCAGCCTCCCAAGTAGCTGGGACTACAGGCATGCGCCACCACACCTGACTAACTTTTTTTTCCTTTTTAGTAGAGATGGGGTTTCACCACGTTGGCTAGGCTGGTTTTGAGCTCCTGACTGCAGGTTATCTGCCTGCCTCAGCCTCCTAAAGTGCTGAAATTACAGGCGTGGGCCACTGTACATTTCTTTTTCTGGTCTGGAAGCAAACCCAACACAATGTTAATAGCAGTTACCTTTGAGGTAAAGGTTTATTTTATTTAAAATTATTTTTGCCTTCCTTATGTTTGAGTGTTTTTTACCACGTGTATATTATGTTACTTACATTTTTAAAGAAAAATTGTCAACAAGGTTACCTGGATAGTGAAATTATGAATGATCTTTGCTTTCTTCTATGTTTCTGTTTCAAAAACACAGTAAATGTTATTTATTTTGTGGAAGATTTCTATCAATAAAGGAAAACCAGAGAATGTCCAGGCTAATGGTAGGAGAGTTAGTTTTTGGGTTTTCTGGCTGGCTGGTGCTTGTTGGGGTGAGTCTGGGCTGGCTGCTGGTGGTGGGGCCGACCCCTGAGGCCCTCAGAGTCATACACAGAGGAAGAGCTTGGGTCAGACTTTGGCCTTTTCTGCTTGTTTCATCAAAACAGAAACCACAAGCTTTATCACAGCCTCAAAATGCCTTTTCTCTCTTCTTTGGGGTTAAAAAAAATTTTTCTTCAAAGAAAGCATATTGAGATTTTGAAGTCAAGTTCACAATTTAAAAAAAAATTTCTTGAAAGATGTGTGTATTGTCTTAACATGGGTTCCCTTTGTTAACACCTCCCAGTGGATTTATTTGGCATGAGGGATCTGGGGGCAGGACCCTGGACTTCTTCTTAGACAACCTAACCTCTTTGGTCCAGAACTATCTCAAGGTTCTGCTACCAACATGTTAGAAGCAAAAGGCCCAGGAAACAACCCAGTCACTTCATGGGAATTGGCAGCTTTAAATGTGAGTACACACACAGCAGTTAGTTATCTCTTTGGGGGTTAAGTTACCCCATTTAGTGCCGACTTGTGCAGACAATGGGGCAGAGGCCAGAGACACCAGAGTAATCCTTTTACCTGCCTGATCTGGAGTGACATTGGAATGAAGGGGCACTTTCAGAGGGTATCAGTTTCCTAGGTAAGTTCTGCAAACAAGCCCGCAGAGCCTCAGCTTCCTCATTGTGCGTCCACTGCAGGCTGAAAAAAGCCAGACCTGCTTGTCAGTCCCTCAAACAGATGAAAGACCTACTTGGGTTCGGTGGAATTCCATTGTCGTGGTATTTACTCACAGTCGCCTAGCGCCTCCCCTGAAATGTGGACTGCAAGGGGACTGGTTTTCATGCCAAGCACCACATCCTGAAAGCATAAACAGCGATTAAAACTTATTATAAAAAGAGTTGGAAGGGCAGCCAGGGTTTTCCGTCTCTCTTGGTGAATAAACTCAACTCCCACATGCCAACACCTTGTGGTTACCCAATACTCTCTCTGTCCTGTCATTTTTCTTTCAAAGAAGCCACACCTTCCATTTCTCACTGCAAAGAGCTGTGGTGACAGACATGTAAGAATTTTATTTTCTTTTTAAAGTAACTTAGATTACAGTAGGGCTGCCATGAGAAAGGTGACACAGAAGGTGACTCTTCTCGACACAGAAGAGCAGACGAGAGGGAGCAGAAAGGTGTATGCAGATTCTCTTGTGTCCATCAGCCTTAAGAACAGGGGCTGCTGAGCCGAGTCAGAGGCTGAAGCCACTCCTAGGGATAAGATCCCCCCATGTCTCTACTCTGGGGACATTAGCTCCACTGTTTAGACTAGCTTCTCACTTTCACCCACATTTTCAGGCCAGTGGAAACTTCCATAAATCCAGGTCATACATTCACATTCAACCGATGTGTGTTTACCCACTACTTCCAATCTGAAATTTTGGGAAGCTGGAGAACTGGACAGGGACACTTGCCCACAGCTCTGCAGGCCAGAGGTGGTCCCATTCTGGGACTTTCTGTCCTTCTCTCCAGCTGAACCAACCTGATGATGCTGGCCTCCTCTCATAGACCTTTTAAATGCTGCATGAAGTCCAAACCACTTAGCAGAATTCTGGTCCCCACCTTCACTTCCAACCTCCTGGATGCCCTCTTGCCCTCTACTCTTTGTTCTGGTCATGAAATAGAAAATATAATCCTGCACCCAGTCTTTACCTGGGCAGGGCCCCTGTCCTGGAATGCCTCCCTTTTCCTGCTTTATCTAACTCGCCTCTGTTCAGTGAAGACCCAACTTAAATGCCACCTTGTCTGGGAAATCTTACTTCAATCCTCTAGGAAATATTAATTGCTTCTCCCTTTAGAGCAGATTATCAGTGATATTATTTGTTTGTATGATCATCTCCCCAAAAAGCTTCTTAAGGGTTTCAGGAAAGCATTTTGCTCATTTCCATATCTTCAGTTCCTAGCAATATACTTGGTAATCAATATGTGTTTGTTGAAGTTTGTATGAGATCATCAATATTTCTCATGCAGAGAATAGAGAAAAGAGAACAACAATAAAATATCTTCAATGCTAGGCTATCCTGAAACAGAGATTTTTTTGTTTGCTACATTTTTTTTTTTTTTTTTTGAGACAGGGTCTTGCTTTGTCACCCAGGCTGGAGTGCAGTGTCATGATCACAGCTCACTGCAGGCTCTACCTCCTGGGCTCAGGTGATCCTCCCACCTCAGCCTCCTGGCTAGCTGGGACTATAGACATGTGCCACTATGCTCAGCTAATTTTTTGTATTTTTTTGTTGAGACAAGGTTTTGCCATGTTGCCCAGGCTGTTCCTGAGCTGGGCTCAAGTCATCCACCTGGCTTGGCCTCCGAAAGTGTGGGGATTACAGCATGAGTTACTGGGCCTGGCCTCTTTGCTACACCTTGTCTGGGTCTTTTGCAGGAATTCCTTGTGGTCGTTGGCAGGTGTCATGCCTTATCACTGGTAGGCAAGCCTTGGAAAGCTCCTGTGAAGATTGTCCTATTAGTATCAGTTTACTTTTTTGAAAAAATATTTTTATTGATTTTAGAGACAGAATCTTGCTTTGTCACCCAAACTGGAGTGCAGTGGCATGATCATAACTCACTGTAGTCTCAAACTCCTCGATTCAAGTGATCCTCCTGCCTCAGCCTCCCAAAGTGCTGGCATTACAGGCATGAGCCACCATGCCTGGCCTTAGTTTACTTAAAAAAAGTCTAAAAGTTTTAAAAAAACTTTACATAAAAATGGAAATAGCTGTATTATTTATTTTTGATTTATAATATATACATATTGGCTGTGAAAAATTCAAATGACCAAAAAACTAAAAGATAAAATGAAAACCTAAAAGCAAAATTTACCCTAAATGCTACCACACAGATAACACAGTTATCCTGTGGTAAATATCCTTCTAGATATATCTCATGCATATGCATGCACACATAAACACATAAACATGCTCAGTTTCATATATTCATCTATTCTGAAAACACTTTAAACATTGCCTAAGTGAATCACATTTTACCTGCTCTTATGTAGCCTCCTTTGTCTCTCAACGTATCGGACACCTTCATAACAATATACAATCCTTGGCGTCTTCTATTCTAATGGGTGTAGAGTATTCACCTGAATGAATGTTCCAAATGTTTTTCAAATGTCTGCTGCTGGATCTAGATGTTATTCCTGGATTTTCAGTACTATAAACCCTCGCCGTGATTGACATTCTTTTTCAGTGAAGTCACATTTCATGGGGGTTTCAGGAAAGGCGATATGTACAGTAAAGTTTTCAAGGAGTCAATATCACCATGCAAAATTAGTTTGGTGCCACTTTGGAGAAAGACGTGGCCTCTCCAATTAGTCCAGCATAGCCAGTCTTTTCTCCTGTATTGGATAAGACAGCTGTTTCCTGAAGCAAGCACTTGTTGAAATAGCTGGCTTGCATTTTGGCGGGGGTCATGTGCTGTGTGAAAAATGAACAATACATTTACCTTTAAATACAGGGCCAAGCCCAATATAGTGAGATACTCTTATTCATTTGAGGCCTTTCTAGACGACAAGAGACCAGAGAAGAGAGAAGCAGGCCTCTGTGCCCCTCCTGACATGTCCCTACTGTGTGAAAGGGCTGGGCTGGGGGACAGAATCACCAGGGAATTTCAGGTTCTCTCTCTCTTACTTACAGAAACCATAGCATCCCTTTTGGCAATGCTAAATGTGAATCTTGTTATACAGCTTTCCAGAAATGGGTCAGCTGGATAAAAGTGTACCAGGTCAAAAGTTTACCAATTTGTCATCCTCATAAAAATGCATAGAAGCGCCTATTTCTTCCAAATGGTATGCTTGATTGAATCTACCTTTGCCAGTCTGACAGGTCCATATGTATCACTTTTATTTTTCTTTGTATTTCCTTGGTAGCTTCATTATAGTGAAAATATAACTAAGCTCATTGGCTCTTTCTGGTTATTTGTGAAAGGTCTTGTTGGGTGTTCTTTTTCTCTTAGTAACTTAAGAGTTATTTGTGTATTAGGACGATTAAATCTTTGTTACATGCATTGTAAATATTTCTCTAGTTTTGTAGTTCATCTTAACTTTATTTATGGTGTTGTCATATAGTGTGAAAATTTTTGGCTGTTATGTAGAAAACCATACAGTTTCCTCCCTATATATCTTAACTCATTTTCTAAGAGTGTTAGATTTTAGTTTGAGTGTTTTCCAGCTTTTGGAATTAAGATATGAGAAAGTTTATGTCAAGCATTTTTGACTAATTTATCTAATATTTTAATGCCCTTAAACAGTATTGAGAGGTTCAACATTTAAGAGGTGATTAGGTCATGAGGGTTAGTTATCAGAGGAGGAAGTTCCCGATAAAAGGATGAGTTCAGCCCCCACCCTCTCTGTCTAACGCACATGTGCTTCCTCACCATGTGATGCTATTATCAATTAGTAATGATCATCCTGCTTTAAAACATTTAGAGGCCAGGTGTGGTGGCTCACGCCTGTAACCCCAGTACTTTGGGAGGCCGAGGCAGGCAGATCACGAGGTCAGGAGATTGAGACCATCCTGGCTAACATGGTGAAACCCCGTCTCTACTAAAAATACAAAAAATTAGCCAGGTGTGGTGGTGGCCACCTGTAGTCCCAGCTACTCGGGAGGCTGAGGCAGGAGAATGGCGTGAACCCCAGAGGCGGAGTTTGCAGTGAGCCGAGATAGCACCATGGCACTCCAGCCTGGGCAACAGAGTGAGACTCCATCTTAAAAAAAAAAAAAAAAAAGCATTTGGAATGAACAGAGATTCTATGATCAAATTCTGAGGACTAAATTAGTTTAGTTGTGCCTCATTTTAGTGAAACTCTCACATAAACATTTCTGTAGGTAGCAAACAGAAATTAGAAGCTAAGCATTGCTATTTAAAGAATTATAGGAACTTAGAAAGGAATCATAACAATTTTCTTTAAATATCAGGTTATTTTCCTTAAATAAATTATGTGCAAGCACTTCGTAAATTCTAAGGTCTTAATCAAAATTTTGATTTTATTACTATTATTATTGGGCTATGTGAAAAAGAGAAGTGAAATACTAAGCCCATGAAAAAATAAGATTTTATTTAACATAATTTAAGACACAGAGCACTCATTCAGACTCAAGTCTGTTACATTCTTACATAGAGTAACTCACATTATTGTTGGAACCAGAGCTACAGTTCGTATCTTACTTGAGCCTTCCTCAGGGTCCAGAGTTCTGAGAGAATTTCATTATCACCATCTCCCAAGAAAAACAAGCTTCAGGGGGGCACAATGTGGCCTTTCTGAAGGGCTTTCAGTCCATTCTTGAACTCCACCTTTCAGCATGTGTTGTCTCTTCTTTGTAGAATGAGAAGAAAAATCATACCATCACACAGTACATGAGACAGTGCAGGAGTGCATTCAAACTGCACAGATAACTCAACTTAAAAAAATCAAGGTCATGAGATCCCATCCTTGCATTTCTTTGCTGTTCATCATTTCTGTATGCGTATTAGCTGGAAGTGACACCGCACACACTGTGCGCCTGCACCACAGGGAAGGGATTCCCCACGTTCACACACAGCTGGCAGAGTTTCCTCACTGGCAGGTGCTGGGAGGGCCAAGGAACCCTCATTCCCTTTCTTCCTGCCCCTCCTCGTTGCTCTCTTCCTACCCCAAATACCATCATAGTACAACGCAGTAGACACAACACTGGCAACTGACCTCAAAAGTCACACAAGGCATTACTTCTCCGCCATGGTGTTTGAGACAAGTCGCTGATATTCTGTGGGCTTGGATATTTTATTTTCTCTCGGAGGTGACAAGTTCTGACAGTGGAGGAAGTGTGACTGGTTAATTTTTGTTAAGCTCCAGCAAGAGAGAGTAAAAGAGGGAATTTTCCAGAAGAAAGGAAATGGGTCTACATGCACTTAAAAAAATGTAGCTTTGGTCTGACCTAAAGGGCATGAGTGTTTTTTTTAGAGATTAAAATCTCTGCTTAATTTCTGTGCTCCTTTGAAATGTGATCCAAAATACATGCTGTACCAGGATGGGATGTATTTTAGCCCCATGGTTAACTCAGACACAACAGAACAAAACCTGCCACCCTGCCACCTGGTTCCCTCCTTCTGCTGATGGCATGGAGTTGTCTGGCTTCTAAGGGCTGTTGTGGCAACACCTCCGACTCCTTCCTGCTCTCTGGTGGTTGGCCTCTAAACCCTGTGGGATCTGAGTCCACTCTCTGCACAAGCTCTGCACTGGGGTGCCCCCCACAGGACCTCACTGTGGGCTACATTGCCCAACACCTTGGTACCTCTTGTCTGGACTGTTATAATAGCCTCCTGGTCTCTATGCTTTATTCCTAATATCCATCTGTCTTGGTCTCTTTTGTATTGCTAGAGCAGAATACCACAGGTGGGGTAATTTATAGAGAAAAGAGATTTATTTGGCTCATGGTTCTGGAGGCTGCATCTGGTGAGAGTTTCCTTGCTGCCTCATACTGTGGGGGAAGGCATCCCGTGGTGAGGAAGCACACGTGCATGAGCCAGAGCGGGTGGGGGCTGAGCTCATCCTTCTGTCAGGAACCTACTCCTCCGATACTAACCCTCATGACCGAACCGCCTCCTAAATGCCCCACCTCTCAATACTGTTACAATGGCAATGAAATTTTAACATGAATTTTGGAGGGGCCATTCAAACCATAGCACTATCGTTTCACACTCTTGCCAGACAAAAGTCCTGAAATCAGAGCTCTGATGACATCATTCCTGGGCTCAAAAATGCTCCATGGCTTTACAAATTCTACTTATAATGTTCCTGGCCTGGAAGTCAAGGCCTCACATATCTTACTTCAATCCACTATTTCTGGCAGGACACCTCACCACACTTCCCTTGCTCCTGTCCACATGAGCTCTTAGGCCAGGGGCATGCTTCTCTGTTTGACCACATGCACCTCCTCTCCTGTTATTTCGGCCATTTGAGATGCTCCCCTTCCTACCGCTGCATTAACTGAAAGCCACAATTCATGATCCAGAAGAGATGCCACCTCCTCTGCCAAGCTGGCCCTGACTTTCCAGGCAGAAATGATGTATTCCCATATGGCATTCATTGCTTTACAGTGAATTAAAGCTATTATTTTTAGTTGTAAAAATACATTTTTTAAAACTACAAGTGTAAAATACATTTGTGTTACAAAATTCCAGATAATACAGGAAAATAAAAGCTTCCCATTCCCTCAGCTCTCTTTTAATTTTAATTCTTGGAGCTATTACTAACAGTGTGGGCCGGGCGTGGTGGCTCATGCCTGTAATTCCAGCACTTTGGGAGGCCAAGGCGGGCGGATCATGAGGTCAGGGGATCAAGACCATCTTGGCTAACATGGTGAAACCCCATCTCTACTAAAAATACAAAAAATTAGCCAAGCATGGTGGTATGAGGGAGGCTGAGGCAGGAGAATCTTTTGGACCCAGGAGGCAGAGGTTGCAGTGAGCCGAGATTGCACCACTGCACTCCAGCCTGGGCGACAGAGTGAGACTCCGTCTCAAAAAACAAACAAACAAAAAAAATTGTGTGGTGTGTGTATTTTCATTTGTTAAAACATTGTAAATCCAGGTACAAGCACACAGATAGACATATCTAAAATAAATATTGGGGCTGGCATGGCGGCTTACATCTGTAATCCCAGCACTTTGGGAGGCCGAGGTGGGAGGATCACTTGAGCCCTGGAGTTCCAGACCAGCCTGGGCAATGTGGTGAGTCTCTGTCTCTAAAAATGAATTAATAACAATAAAAAATTGGGCCATCCTGTAAGATTTTTCTGCCTTTTTTGACTCAATATATCAAGAACATTTTTCCCTATCAGTATATAAAAATACACTCTACTACTTTTAATGACAGTGTAGTATTCTATAGAATATAGGTGTCATAATTTTCTATTTTTCTATAAATTAATATTTTATGTATTTCCCATTGTTCTGCTATTACAAATAGTTGTTCAGTAAGCATTCTTGTACATTTATCTTTGTGCAATTGAAGACCAATATTTCTGCCACTTATGCAGTGCTACCCTTGCTAGTAGGAATGTTCCGTTAAATGCAAAACCTGCAGAACTTGGACTCTTCAACATGTTCCTACTTTGCCAAAACTGTCTACGCCTCCCTGTGCTTGCTTGCTGCTCCTTGGCCCTTCTTTGTCTTTAATGTTGCCCTTAACTCTAATAAAATCCTCTGTCTTAGTTTAGGTTTCCCCAGAAACACATTTAAGACAAGGATTTGAATGCAAGTGGCTTATTCAAGAGGTGGCCTCAAGATGCACAGGTAGGGGAGTGGAGGGTGGGGCGGAACAGGGAAGGCAGACAGCACCCTGTGCTTTAATGAGCAGGTGATCACTGTGGGCACTTGGAGCACAGTCACACGGAGGCTGGGTACAACATACTGCAGAGTGGTCTCAATTGAAGGGCAAGGAAGATGGGGGTATTTATTATCCAGTTCCCATCCATCATCAATTGAGGGTGCTCTTGGAGGCGTAAGGCCCTGGAACACTCAATCTACCCTAGAGCTCCATGGCCAGAGAAAGCTCTCAGGCAGAAGGTCACTTGGGCTTTCAGCCAGAATCAGGCTGCATGTTCAGGATTGGTGGGTGCTTGGGGGACCAGGAGGGCCACCAAAGGCATAGCCTATTTCCCTCAACAGTCAAAATCAGAGACTCCTAGACAAAGAACAGATCACAGAGGTCAGTCATCAAATCAAGATCTCATAAAAGATGCTAGTCCATATCTAGAAAAATATCTTCCAGAGAGATTGCCTGGATGAAGAAATAATAATAATAATTAATAACAAATAATAATAATAACAACAAATAATAATAATAATTTATAATAATGTAATAATAACACCAGAATAAATAAGATAAATACCTTTCAGTCTATAAAGCTCTTTCATATATATATTATGTTATTCAAAAAACTGAATTTCACAAGAGCCCTGTAAGGTACACATCCTATATTATTCCCTTTTTCCAGATGAGAACATCGAGGTGCAGAGAATTAACTAATAAGTGTCAGAGTCAGAACTGGTCACCAGTTCTTGTGAATACAAGATCAGTGATCTAGAGTTAAAGGATGATTAGAATTTTTCTACCCACGATGGGGTCAGTTTGCAGTTCAAATGTTCTTTTCACCACTCATGGTAATAAAGCCAAACCAAGAACAGGACTTTCAATTCTAAGATTTATTTCTAGATGATTTTGAGAAGTGCTGCAAAACAAGAAAATGCAATATAGTGCATTTCAGGACAGCCAGATAAATTCCCTCTTATTGATTAGGTTTCAAATATTTCCAAAATCAGCCTCAGTGCTAAAACAAGCAAGAAGATGATGTCCTTTCGCCAAGAAATTGGCATAATTAGAAATATGGAGGTATAAAAATTAAGATTAATAACGTAAAAAACAAGAAGCATGCACTTCTAAAAGTTCTATCTTAAATATTTGACATCAAATTTTTACAATGAAATGTAGAGTCTTAAAAGAAAGAACAGACTGGATATTATCACACTGTGGTGGCTGATATCTATATCCTTGATATAAGGGTATACAAATCTTTATATCTATCCAAGATTTTTAGCAGAAAGGAAAGATCTCTGGGAGCACAGGTAGAGAGGCCCCACTGGAGTAAAAGGAGGGGTGCAGATGTTGTGGTAAGGAGGCTGATGGCCCTATTCAGGAGGAATTAAGGTTAGTTTGCATGCTGTTTAAAATCTCAGTCCTCCGAGATGTTTCCCCAAAATTCAGGGTTCTCTTCCTGCAAGTTTCTATATGCTTTTCAGAAGTTCTTTCCCCCTGTAATTTCTACTAAGAAGCCCAAGTATTCCAGTGACAATTTTAAGCTCCATGATTTTCATTATTCCTGATACTATTTTTGCCCTTTTATTCAATCCATGTTAGTCCAATTTGGGAATTTCAGCATGGAGCTATCTTAGCCCTTGTTGTCTGGGAAGCTTATGTCAGACTATAAATAGCCCACTCAGCCAAGGATTTGTGTCTTTGAAAGTGTATAAACATCTCCTAAATGCAAAGTACAATTTCAACTTTAGTAAACATCAGGGTCACTTGGAGGGCTGGCTAAGACACAGATAGCTGGATGTCACCCCAGGGATTCTGGTTAGCACTGGAGTGAAATCCAAGAATTTGCATATCTAACAACTTCCCAGGAGATAACCGATGCTGCTGGTCTGCAGAATACACTTTGGGTACCACTGATGTTGTTGGGGCACAGATTATATTGAGACTTCCCATTTGATAAAAGGGGGCTACTCTTTAGCACTAAAGAAATTTTCATAACTGGCCATAAAACAGATTAAGTTCAGGAGATGGTGGAGGAAGCAGAAGTCTGTCCAGCAGATGTGTGCCCTTATATGCATATTCTGTCTAGTGATTTAGATCCTTAGTACACATACTCCCCTGGACCAATATTCCTCAAGGCAAGAGGCTGGTAGTAATGGAGAGATCACCAAAATTCTCTGGTGATGCTCTGGATTCAAGGCTTGGTTATGTGCCTTCTCCCTTTTTTCTGCTGTGTGACCTTAAGCAAGTCACCTAACTCCTCTTAGCCTTAGTGTCCTCCCTGGTCAAGTGCTGACAACATAATCTGTCCTGATCCATGCCCATGTTGCAGCGATTGTCTAAATAGAAATGAGCTGACACTCACTTTGCATACTGTGAAGCCCTCTCTAGGTGTAAGGAATTAACTGGGAGCAGCTTGTTCCTGAAGAGGAGATGGGGGTGCTGCCGCCTGAATCCAGGCTCAGCCCCACACACTGCCTGCCTGGAGGATCACCATATGGAGCCTCACCTTGTTCCCTTTCAAGATGAACTTGCATTCCCTGGAAAAAATTTCTCAGCCTTAAAGTCACAACTTCAAAAATGTAGTGGGGACCACATTTAAGAGATCTGGTGAATTTTTGGTGGATTCAATTTTTTAAACTGCACTTTTAAAACAAACCCAACTATAGAGATGAAAGCCAGGAATTAAAATATCCATACAGAATAGAAAACATTAATATTTTCAAGTACAATGAATTGAATAACCATCATAAGGAAACAATAAAACATTAAGTGACTGAGACCAGATGATCACCACTGGGCACACGTGGTCTCTGTAGCAGGCTCAGGGAGCCCAGGGTTGGCTTTCAGTTTCCTGCAACACAGAGCAGTCCCTTCAGCACTCTGCCAATAAGGATCCCATCGGTTAATGAGACGAGCTTCAACTAACTGGCAGAGGCTTGGAGGGTGGGGCACCCACGTTACATTTTCTCCTTGCCCACAACTCTTTGAATTTTAGTCTGGTTGTCAATTGTTCTAGCATCTCTTTCCCCTAGTGTGGTGTTTCTCCCCTCATAAAAACAGCTACAGAGCTGAGGTCTGAAATATCTGGAGTATATAAAGATGGTGAGGATTGGAGGGGTTCATGGTGCTCTCTCAGCCCTTGCTTATGAACCCAGCCTCTCTCTTCTCAACCCCCACCTCTGTCCCCAGAAGTTATCAGTAGCTTCAATAACAAAGGCAGATTTTCCACCTGTTAACCTGGAAGAATCTGCAAAGAAGCATGAGTGTAAACGGACTTAGAAGAAGTGGAATTCAAAAGTAATGTTTCTGTCACGATGCCTCCCTCACACCCCATGTCACTGACCATAGGCACCCAGAGTGCTGCAGGGTTCAGGACAGAAGCTCAACTCTCAGAAGCCAACTAGACATCTGTGGATTTGAAGGCAGGGATAATGAGGACACCACTTGGTCAGTTCTTCCTACAAACAGTAGTTGGTGGAAACCTACCTTTTATAGGGATGTCTTCCCACCTACTTATCTAGATGAGAAAGCTCTTAGAATAAAAGTAAGATTTTCTTTTATAAAACAAATTTTAAAAACTCTTTGTTCACAACTTTCTTCTTCTCATAGTTAAATCATGGCCATTGGAAGCACTACGGTGTTTCTTACTTCTCTGATTTGCACTTTATTAATAGGGAAAGAGATTGCCTTGGTCTGGGTTCCCTCAGAAACTGACCCTGAGATGAGGGTTTGGGAGGAAAAAGTACATTTGGGAGGAGTGTGGCAGGCAGAGTGGGGAAGGCAGCCTGTACAGGGCACATGCTTGTGTCACCAAGTTGGGGGTGACTAGTGCTTGTTCCTCAGGGAGACCTTGGGAAATGGTATAAAATACATAACCACGGAATTATCCCCTAGCGGAGGATTGAGGATCCCCCTGGAGGAGGATTGAGCGGGAGTGTCTATCTGGGCAGCTGCAACTACCAGGGAAGTGAGTTGGAGCACACTAAGGTGAAAATGGATGGGGTGGAGAGGGCAGGGGAAGGGTCACTCATTGCATTAACTGCAGAAGCAAACCCTCTCGATGCTCGCTTTCTAGTGAAAATACATACGCAGGTTTATGCTTAAGGAAAGACAGAGCTCAGTTATTCATCCCCATTCAACTCATAAGTAAAAATCCTGTTCCCTCCATCTAACATATCAAAAAGCCCGCTTCTGCGCCTTCTTTGCTGTTGTTAACAAGCCCCTCCCCAGAGGATGGAGCCTCTGTTTCTCCTTCCTGCTTCAAAAACGTTGAGGCTGCCAGGCCAGATCCCAGACCCCAGCTTCATCCCATTGCAAGCTCTCACCTTGATGCAGTCTGTAGGATTTTGCTGTGTGAGGTGAGTACTGCTGTTTAACCAAAGCAAACCTGCTGAATTGGATTGAAGGGTAGGAGCTGGTGTTTCTGTAAGTGAGCTGCACCATTTGCTTGTGAAAGTACATGAGAATGATGATGTTGGACAGGGCAGCAGGGACCATAGAAAGCCTCAGCCCAATGCCTTTGTTTACAGATGAGGAGATTGAACACCAAAGACCTAACATGACTTGTGTAGCGGTTCCTGACTAGTTAGTGGTAGATCTGGGTTTAAAATTTAGCCCATCTTTCCCAGTGCTCAAACCACTTTGGACAGGTCATGTAAAACATGGTCTGATTCATGGCTGTGAGAAAGATAAAGCTGCCTATAGGCAGGAAGATGGTATAATTCCCCAAATACCAGGCCATTGGTGGGGGAAAATGATAATTTTTCATGGCAGAACTTCCAGGAGCTAGTGCTGTGCCCCATGGCATTACCAGAAGGCAGGGCTGGATGCAACACAGCAATTCACTCATTCATTGTTTTGACTGCAAAAGTGAATTGGCTGAACATAGCACAGTAATTAAAAAAAAAAAACCAAAACCAACCAGTACTCACAGCAGCATGGATGTATGGATTATGTTTAGGAAAAGAAATCAGACACGAATAAGGATGTACTGTATAAAGCCCTCCCTCCATAGAAAGTTCAGGAACCGGCAACACTAATCTATGGTGATAGACCTCAAAATGTGGTTATTTCTGGGTGGAAGTTGGCATTGACTAACAAAGGCCAGATGGGAACCTAAGCGGGTGATGAAAAAGTTTGCTATTTTGATCTGGGTGGGGATATGCAGGTGTTTGCATGGACGGAAGCCAGTGAGCTTGCATCTAAGACTGGGCACTTTATGTTCCTTATGAAATCTCTCAGTTAAGAAGATGAAGAAAAAATCAAAGCAATGCACATAACAGATCATAACCTGGAAAGGAAATTGGAGTAAAATCAGTGGCTTTTCTCATTCAGTCATTTATTCCCTTAACAAATGTCTGCCGAGGCTGTTGGTGCCAGCCCGCACTCCCCCAGCACTCATCCCTTCTGCACACGCGGACAGTGTCCCGGGGGAGAGCGCCCTCCACCCTCTGCTCTAGGGCTTCCTCTCCGGCTGTGCAAGGCAGGCTGCACGCTTGGGAGCCATGTACTGCAGGAGGAACCTTCTGGTAATGATAGGATAGGGTTGGAGGATAAGTACCCCGGCCTCCTCATTCCCCAGTGGGACGACTTTGCGGCATGTCTGCGCTGGCTCCCAGGGGGCAGCACCCCAGCTGCCAACACTAATAACCTGGTCTCTCACTCATCCTGACTGGGCTGCCTTCCCTTCCCTGTCTCTCTTCCCCTTTCTTCTCCCTCTCCTCCTGGGATCACCTCCCATACAAACTCCTCACCCTCATTTCCTTGTCCCAAGGTCTACTTTTCAGGGAACCCAGGATACTTTCCTCCTGGTCCTAAGAAAACCCAGGCAAACCAAGTTTCTTGCTCTCATACAATTTACAGCATGTTGGGTTGAACAGGCAACTTGACAAACATTAAAAACGAAGTGTAACGAGTGCTGAGGTCAGGGAGCATAGACTGGCGGAAGGCACAGAGCCACAGGGGACCCTAAGCTAGCCCAGGAGAGGTCCCAGAAGCTGAGCTGGGAGTGACTGGGGCTCCCTGCCTTTTCTTCCCCTTCTTGAACTTCCACTCCTCTCTGTTTCATTTCTTCTCTTCCTTTCAGAAATGAAAGAGACATTTATTTATTTAGGACATTTCCTTATGATCCCATAAATATCAGTAGGTATTATATTGAATTCGCCACCCATGTTGGTTTATTGTGATGCCTAATTTCATATCACAGAACTGAGACTCAGCTTTCAAAAGTGGCTCCGGATGTATGGGAACCATTTTCAATATTTTCAGTATTGCTGCCCATCTGCATGACATATATTTTCTAGGAAAACCCAGCACATATTTCTTAGATTGTGGGGGTTAAATGCCTTTCAGGGTAGCTGAAAACTACTTACCAATCAGCAGCTGGCAGAAATGTGTACCAAGAGCTCTCATCTGGAAGTGGGCAGCTGACTCATGTTGGAGTTGTCATCCCTACTCCAGCAGCCTTCTGGGTGAAAAGTTCTTCAAAGCACATGCATGTGAGGCCAGACCATTTCTCTTCTGTTTTCTATGCTCCTCACCAAAAAAGAATGAGTCATGGAGCTCTCTAATTCAGGATCCAGTAGAGCATCAGACAGAATGCAGGCTGTTGTTTGAACATCCGTCTCCAGATAGACTGCAGTGTCATTTAAACAAAGATGTATGCATTTGAATATGGTGCCATACAATTCTTGTGCTGAATTGGCATATCTTCTGAGGGAAGATTTTATAGAAATAGAACCACTCCTGTCAGCTGGCCATTTTAAATATTTTTTAGCCTACTCTAGTTGGTATCAGTTAGTTTTATACAGATGTTATCCTTCACTTTATATTATAAACTTAGAAATAATGTTAAAAATGGCACAATATCACCATATACATCCAAAGACCAAAGGACTCTGTTAAACAAAAAGGGAAACTTCATGGTGAGGTTTGTATATAAAGCTAAACTCAATAAACACTAGATTTTTTTTTTTTTTTTTTTTTGAGATAGGGTCTCACTATGTCATCCAGGCTGGAGTGGAGTGGTGTGATCCAGCAACCTCCGCCTCCTGGGCTCAAGCAATCCTCCCACCGCAGTTTCCCAAGTAGCTGGGATCACAGGCATGTGCCCCCATGCCTGGTTAATTTTTGTGTTTGGAGATGGGGTTTCACCATGTTGCTCAGGCTTGTCTCAAACTCCTGGACTCAAGTGATCCTCCTTCCTCGGCCTCCCAAAGTGCTGGGAATACAGGCATGAGCCATTGCGCCCAGCTAGACACTGGATTTTTAAAATCAGTGGCTTTTTCACTTGTTTAGGAAAAAAAGATGATGTAAGAGAGAAACATGAACACGTTTTTTATTTTAACCATTTATCCTTGATGAAAAATAAAAGACTTGTTTAGTCTTCTATTGCTGCATAACACACTACTATAAACATAGAGGCTCAAAACAACTTCCATATATTAGCTCACAGTTTTGTAGGTCAGACTTCCTGGTATGGGGTGGCTGGGTTCTCTGCTTAGGTTCTCACAAGTCTGAAGTCAAGAGGATGGCAGGTTTTGTTTCTCTCTGGGGACTCTGAGAAGAATCTTCTTCCAAGCTCATTCAGGTGTTGGCTGAAGTCAATTCCTTGCAGTTACAGGACAGAGGTCCTTAGCTCCTAGCTGGCTGTCAGCCAGGGGATCAGGCAGTTCTTAGATATCACCCACATTTCTCACCACATGGACGCCTCTGTTTTTAAGCTAACCACAATCTCCTTCACATGGTAGCCCTTTCAAACTTCAAATATCTTCTACCAAGAAAAGCCCAATCCCTTTAAAGGGCTCATTTGATTAGGTCAGGCTTTTAGAGGATAATCTCCCTATCTTAAAATCAATTGATTTGGGGCCTTAACTACATTTGCAAAATTCCTTCACAGCGGCACCTAGATTGGTGTTTGCTGAATAACAGGGAGGGCGTGTGTGAACACCAGAGGCTTTAATCTTGAGGGCCATCTTAGAATTCTGCCTGTGACAGGATTATTTAGTAAATATTGATTTACCCTCTTCATAGAAAATTTATAATCAATAAGGGAGGCAGATATGGTGCTTTCCTTATTGATTACTTACAAGGTCCAGCAGGCAATACAAAGTAGTTAAATGGGCCATGTGTAAGACAATATGGTGAAACAGAAGGCTCAGTGGCTTCTTGTAACTAGTCATACTCAACTAAGTTGATGGCTGCTCTGTGACAATATACTCTCTATATTGCCAAATCTTCTCATTTTTAAGAGAAGTAAAAATTCTTTTGGGTTTTTTTTTTTCTTTCTTGAAATAAGGTCTCACTATGTCACTCAGGCTGGAGTGCAGTGACCTCATCATAGCTGACTGCAGCCTCCAACTTCTGGGCTCAAGTGATCCTCCCACTTCAGTCTTCTTTGTTGCTGGGATGGCAGGCATGCACCACCATATACCTAGGTAAAATTTTAATTATTTTTTTGTAGAGATGGGATAGCTCTATGTTGCCCATGCTGGTCTTGAACTCCTGACCACAAGGGATCCTCCCACCTTGGCCTCCGAAAGCAATAGGATTACAGATGTATACCACTGTGCCCAGCCCTCTCTTGAGTTTTAAAAGTTGTCAGAAGAATTCTGAGAAGATGATAGAGTAGGAAATACCAGAAATCCCTCTCCCCATCTAGACAATAATAGCATTGGCAATATCTGTCTGACATGATTATTTTGGGATTCTGGAGTCTATTGAATATTTGCAACGTCTAGGGGAAGGCTTGGATGGTAAATTGTTTAATTTTGATCATTTTCAGCTCCTAGCACAGTAGCTGCTACCTATCTTTCACCTCTGGACCCTCCTCTCTTGAGCAGGCAGCATGCATGTGTTCCTGGAGAAGTTTGCACACAGCTTGTTGGAGGCAGGGTGGGCAAAAGGATCCTGCCCTCCAAATATCAGGGATTTGTACTCTGACTGCTGATGGCTGCTTCTGATCACAGGGGTGCTGGCAATGAAAAAGCCATTATTGTTGTTGCATCTTCCCACATTATTGCAAGCCCGTCTACCTCTGGATGAACTGAGTTCCACGGTATTTAAAAAGCTGGCACCTTTGTTACCCACTTCAGTTTTCTATTTCTTCTCCTTTGAGAGCCAGATATCAAAGACTAGGACTTTCAAAAGCAACCATATATATTGGGGAAATGAGAAAGTCATCGTACATGCTCAGGGACAGGCACAGACTCAGAAAGCCAATCTTCAAGATTCTTCTTCAACCAGGAATCCTGTACTTCTTCACCCAAGAATCCTGTATCTGGCAAAACTGTACTCCAAAAGTAAGGGAGAAATTAAGACTCTCATAGATAAACAAAAGCTGAGGGAATTATCCCCAGACCTGTCTTGCAAGAGATGTCCAGTGGAATCCTGCAGGTTAAAATGAAAGGGAGACAGTAACTTGAAGCCACAGGAAGAAATAAAAATCTCAGTAAAAGTAGATAAATAGACAATTATAAAAGCTAATATTGCTGTAACAATGATATGTAACTTCATTTTTTGTTTTCTATGTAATTTAAAAGATTAGTATATTAGAAATTATTAGACTAAAAGATAAGATTATTGCTACTTTGGTTCATAACTCTGCATTTTGTCTTCTGCATAATTTAAGAGACTAATGCATTAAAAATTGTTAGTTAATATATTTTGACACACAGCATATAAAGATGTAATTTTGTGATAACAGCTGAAGGGATAGGGGTTGGAGCTGGAGATGGAGCAGAGCTTTTGTATGTTATTGAAGTTAATCTGGTATAATTCAAATTACAGCCTTATATCTTAAGAATGTTAAATATTATCCTCAATGGCAATCACAAAGAAAATAGCTGAAGAATATCCACAAAAGAAACTAAGAAACAAATGTAAACATTTCACTACAAAAAACAACTAAACACAAAAGAAGACAGTAAAGCAGGAAATGAGGGACAAAAAGGCATATAGAAAACAAATAGCCAAATGACAGAAGTAATTGCCTCCTTATCAGTAATTATTTTAAATGTAAATGTTTAAATGTAAAGGGATTAAACCCTCTAATTAAAAGACAGAGATTGGGAAATTGGTAGAATGGTTAAAGAAAATCATGATTCAACTATACGTTGTCCTTAAGAGACTCACCTTAGATCCAAAGACACAAATAGGTTAAAAGTGGAAGAATTAAAAAGCAAATAGTAACCAAAAGATAGCAGAGGTAGCATACTGATATTAGACAAAATAGACTTTAAATCAAAAAAGATTACATGAGATAAAGAAGAACACTACATATTAACAAAAAGTTTAATACAGCAAGAAGGTATAAGAGTTATAAACATTTAGGCACCTAATAACAGTTCATCAAAATGTGTAAAGGAAAAATGGACATAATTGAAGGAATAGACAATTCAACAATAATACAGACTTCAATACCCCATTCTCCATAATAGATAGAACAGCCAGACAGAAGATCAATTAAAAAAAGACATGAACAACACAATCAACCAACTAGATTTAACATACACATGCAGAACACAATTCCAAAACTGCAGAATACACATTCTTCCCAAGTGAACATAGAAAATTTTCCAGGACAAACCACATGTTAGGCCACAAAGCAGGTCTCAATGGATTTAAAAAAGATAAATGTCAGACTAAGTATCTTTTTAGATCACAATGGGATAAAGTTGGACATCAGCAACAGAAGTTGGACATCAGTAACAAACACACAAATTTGTGGAAATTAAATAGCACCGTCTTAAACAACCATTGGATCAAAGAATAAATCACAAAGACATTAGAAAATACTTAGAGATGAATGAAAGTGAAAACCCAGCATATCAAGATATATGTGATAATACTGAATGCTATGCTATGGAGAAAATATATTGCTATAAATGTTTACATTATAAAACAAGAAATATACCAAACAACCTAACTTTACAACTAAAGGAACTGGAAAAAGCAGAGCAAACTAAATCCAAAGAGAGAAGATGAAAGTAAATAAGAGATTAGAGGAGAAATAAACAAAATAGAGAATGGAATAATATTAGAAAATACCAATAAAACAGAAATTTGGTTATTTGAGAAAATCAACATGGATGACAAATGTTTTGCTAGGTGGAAAAAAAGAAAGAAGACTCAAATTACTAAAATTAGAAATGAAAGTGGGAATATTACTACCAATTCTGTGGAAACAAAAAGGATTATAAGAAAGTAATATAAGCAATTGTACACCAACAAATTGGATAACTGAAATGAAATGGACAATTTCTAGAAATACACAGTGTATCAAAACTGAACAACAAAGAAAATAAAAAATTTGAATAGACCTATAACTAGTAAGAAAATCTCCTGATATAGAGAAGCCCTGGGCTCCATGGCTTTACTGGTTAATTCTACCAAACATTAAAATACAAATTAATGCCAATCATCCCAAAAATTTTCCAAAAAATTGAAGAGGAATGAATGCTTCTTAACTTATTCTATAAAGCCATTACCTTAATACTAAAGCCAGACAAAGACATTTCAAAAAAGACCAATATTCCTTATAAACATTGATGTGAAATCTCTCAAGAAAATACTAGCAAATTACATCCAACAGTATTTTAAAAAGATTATTTTCTATGACCAAATGGGACTTACTTCTGCAACGCAAGGATGGTTCAACATATGAAAATGGTTCAATGTAATATATCACATTAACAGTATAAAGGATAAAAATGACATGATCATTTCAATTGCTGAAGAAAAAGCATTTGACAAAATTCAATATGTTTTCATCATAAAAACACTCAACAAGTTAGAAATAAAATCACATTACCTCAACATAATAAAAGCTATATATGAAAAACTTACTGTGAACATCATCCTCAATTGTGAAAGGTTGAAAGCTTTTCCTCTAAAATTGGTAAAATAAGACCAGGATATCTGTTTTCACCACTTCTATTCAACATTGTACTGGAAGTCCAAGCCAGAGCAATTAGGCAAGAAACAGAACTAAAGGCATCAAAATTAAAAAGGAAGAAGTAAAGTTATTTCTGTTTTCAGATTTTGTATGTCAAAAACACTAAGATTCCACAAGCAACCTTTTAGAACTAATAAATGAATTCGGCAAAAATATCAAGATACAAAGTCAACATATAGAAGACATTTCTATACACTGACAACAATTAGGAAAGGAAATTAAGAAATCAATTCAATTTATAATAGTATCAAATAGAATAAAATACTTAAGAATTAACATAACCAATGAGGTGAGAGACTTACACAAAAGATTGTTGAAATAAATCAATGAACATATAAATAAATGGAAAAATACCCTGTGTTCATAGAATTGAAGACTTAATATTGTTAAGATGTTAATACCACCCAAATTGATGTACACATTTAATGCAATCTCTACCAAAATCTTAATGATTTTTTTTGTAGCTATAGAAAAATCTCTCCTAAAATTTGTGTAATCTCAAGGAACCCTGATAGCCAAAACAATCTTGAAAAGGAAGAACAAAGCCAGAGGACTCACAACATTTCCTGATTTCAAAATTTACTACAAAGCAACAGTAACCAGAACAGTCTGGTACTGTTATAAAGACAGATATATAGACAATGGAAAATAATAAAAAGCTCACACATAAACACTCACGTATGTGGTCAAGTGATTTTTGACAAGGGTGTCAAGACCATTTAGTGGGGAAAAGAAAGTCTTCAACAAACAGTCCTAGGAAAACTGGATATCCAGATGGAAAATAGTGAAGTTGGATCCTTACCCTACACTGCATACAAAAATTAACTCAAAATGAGTTCATGACCTAAATGTAAGACCTAAAACTATAAAGCTTTTAGAAGAAAACATAAAGGAAAAGCATCACAACACTGGATTTTGCAATGATTTCTTGGATATGACACTAAAGGCAGAGGCAACAAAGGAAAAAAATAGACAATTTGACCTTCACGGAAATGAAAAATTTTGTGCATCAGAAGACACTATGTATATGGTAAAAAAGGCAACCTAAAGAATAAGAGAAAATACTTGCAAATCATATGTCTGATAAGGGATTAATATCCAGACTACGTAAACAATGTCTACAATTTAACAAGAAAAACAAACAACCTGATTAAAAAATGGACAATGAACTTGAACGGACATTTCTCCAAAGAAGATATAAAAATGGGAATAAGCACATAAAAAAGACGCTCAACATTACTAATCATGAAGGAAATGAAAATCAAAAGTATGACGAGATATCACCTCACACCAATCAGAATGGGCACTCTAAAAAAAGACAGAAAATAACAAGTATTGATAAGGATGTAGAGAAATTGGAATTCTTGTGCATTGCTGGTGGGAATGTAAAATGGTACAGCCCTTGTGGAAAACAGTATAGCAGTTCCTCAAAAAATTAAAAATAATATTACCATATGAGCCAGCAATTCCAATTCTGAGTACATATTCAAAAAAATTGAAGTCAGGGTCTTGAAGAAATATTTTCATTCCCATATTCACAATAGCATTATTCACAATAGTCAAAATATGGAAGCAACCCAAGTGTCCATCAATGGATAAATGGATAAGCGAAATGTGGAATATGTGTACATACAGTGGAATATTACATGGCCTTAAAAAATAAGAAAATTCTGACATATGCTACAACATAGATGAACCTTGAGGACATTCTGCTAAGTGAAATATGCCCATCACAAAAAGACAGATACTATATGATTTTACTTTACTTATATGAGGTACTTAGGGTAGTTAAAATAATAGGAACAGAAAACATGGCGTTTACTAGGGGCTGGTGGAAAGAGGGAATGGTGAGTTATTGTTTAACAGGTACAGAGTTCTAGTTTCGCAAGATGAAAAGAGTTCTAGGGATGGATGTGGTGGTGGTTGCACCACAATATGAATGTACTTAATGCCACTGAATTACACACTTAAAAATAACTATGATAGTACATTTTACGTTATATGTATTTTACCACTATCCAAAAATTGCAGAAAAAGTTGTCAATGACTTCAAATTTTTAAAAATACTGGGTGAACCTAATAAAACCTAATAACCTAATAAAAAGACATTTCTGTCTTTTTATTTGCTTTTTGTTTGTTTGTTTTTCTTTGTTGAGACAATCTTGCTCTGTTGCCCAGGCTGGAGTGCAGTGTTGTGATCATAGCATATTGCAGCCTGAAACTCCTGGACTCAAGCTATCCTTCTGCATCTGCCTCTGAGTAGCCAGGACTACCGAAGTGCACCACCATGCCCAGCTATTTTTTTTTTTAACTTTTAGTAAAGATGGGGTCTCACTATGTTGCCCAGGCTGATCTTGAACTCCTGAGCTCAAGCAGTCCTACCACCTCAGCCTCCCAAAGTGCTGGAATTACAGCCATAAGCCACTGCACCTGGCCCACTTTTCTGGTTTTTCAGGAGACCAAGGTGTCACCAGTTTCCTTCTTTTTGTGGTCTTAGGTATTCATTCATTCTAGTCAGTCCTTAGAAAATAGTTATTGAACACCTATTGCATGCATATTGGTTGTAGGCACTGGGAATACAGGCTGGTCACTGAAGCTTCACCGAGAAGGGGACATTTGAGGGTAGATCTTAACAGATGAAGAAGGTAAACATGCATCCTTCTGGGCGGCAAGCATCCCAGGAAGAAGGCACATAAATGCAATGATCCTGAGGTGATCATTATCATGTGCTAGGCATATTCACAGAGTGACCCAGAGGCCTGTGTGGCTAGAGTGGATTGGGCAGGGGGAGCAGTATGAGAGGAGGTCAGAGGGGTCTATGGAGCTAGATCACCTTGGGCCTTATGGGGTAAGGATTTGAGATTCTTTTGAAGGGGAATGGAAAGCATTGAGATTTAAGCAGAGGAGTGACATGAAGTCACTTACCTTTTCAAATGACCACTCTGATTTCTCAGACAAAATTTTGGGAAATTTAGGGTAAAAACGAGGACATTTCTTAGGAATCTATAGTAGTAATCCAGGAAAAAAATAATGTGGTCTTAAATTGGAAAGTGATGGGGGTAAGATATCAGATTCATGTGATCATGACTAAGCAACTTCAGGATTTTCTGACAGAAAGCATGTGGCGTGAGGGAAAGAGCAGAGTCAAGGAGGGCTCTGGAACTTGGGCCAGAGAAACTAGAAGGATAAATAAATAATAAAAAGTTTAGCAGTCAAATTCATAACAGTAAATAAATAAATTAAAAATAATAAAAATTAATGGATAAAAAGTTATTATGTAAATTCAGTGCCCTATTCCATCTCCTAGGTTATTTTCACTAGAAGTTAATTAGAACTCTCCAGTTGTCCCATCCTAGACAGCCTGCTAGCCCCTTAACTAAGACTGCTTGCCACTTCCTGCACCTCCTAGTAGGCTCAGTGTAGATACTCTTTCAAAAAACACAGTTAAGCACTTAGAAACTGAGTATTTAAGAAGCTCCTGCCTTATCTTTCAGATTGCAGCTCAAGCCCAAGAATCTGATTCTAACTTTGTGCCCAGTCTTTTTGCCAATGGGACTCCTGCTCTGGGACACACAGCACCTACATGATGCCTCAAAGTCTGTCTTCTTTCTATGCCTGAGACCTGAGACTTGCCTGCCCCCCTAGTCACTTGTGGCACAAGCTCTGCCTTTCCCTGATTCTTGGACTTTTAGCCTGTCCTTGACTTTCATCATAGATATAGGGCTATACAGATTTTCTTTTTCATCTTTGTCAGTTTTGGTGAGTTGCATTTTTTGAGGAATTCATCCGTTTCAACTAGGTTGTCAAATTCGTTAGCATAAAGGTGTTCATATTTTTCATTCTTTTAATGAATATTGGGTCTGAAGTGATAATTCATTTATTATTTCAGATATTGATAATTTACGTTCTCATTTGTTTTTCATGATCAGCCTAGCTAATGGTATACGTATGTCAGTTGTGTTGAGCTTTTCAAAGACAACTTTCAGCTTTGTTAATTTTTCTCTGTTGCTTGTCTGTCCCTGACTCAGCCTTGGAAACACTCTCCTAATGATAGTTGCTTGCCTGCTTAGCTTTCTCAGTTGTCCTTCGGATTGACCTGAGGCAGAAGCGATTGCCATGTTACTGTGTTTATATTCTCTCAGTGCCATCTACCTTTCTGGTCTGGTGTCCTCTTGAGATGAAGTCTGGCCTTTTCCCACGACCTTTTATTTTATTTTATCTTCATTCAGCAAACATTTATTGAATACCTACTATGTGCAGGTCATGGGAACATAGCAGATGAATAAACTGACCTCATAGGACTTATATTCCAGTGGGAAACTGGACAATGAACAACAGCAGGCCCCACCCTTTGTGGTACCAGGGACTGGTTTCATGGAAGACAACTTTTCCACAGATGGATGGGTGGGGTATGGTTTTGGGATGATCCAAGTGCATTACATTTATTGTGCACTTTACTTCTATTATTATTACATTGTAATATATGATAAAATATTTATACAACTGACCATAATGTAGAATCAGTGGGAGCCCTAAACTTGTTTTCCTCTAACTAGATGGTCCCATCTGTGGGTGATGGGATACAGTGACAGATCTTCAGGCATTAGATTCTCATAAGGAGTATGCAACCTAGATCCCTTGCATGTGGAATTCACATTAGGGTTCATGCTCCTATGAGAATCTAATGCCAATGCTGATCTGATGGGAGGTGGAGCTCAGGCAGTAATATGAATAATGGGTAGTGGCTGTAAATGTAGATGAAGCTTTGCTTGCTTGCCCGCCACTCACCTCCTGCTCTGTGACCCAGTTCCTAACAGGTCACAGACTGTTACAGGTCTGTGGCCTGGGGGTTGGGGACCCCTGACAAACATCATAAGTAAATACAGCATTTGGCAAATACATATTTCTCTATATCCATATATTTCATATTTTCAGACCTTTCACTCGACCCTATGTTGGCTTGTTATGAACCAGTACCCAGACAGCATCTTGCTTTTGCTAGATTGTGGTCTTCTTGAAGATAAGGAGTCAGGGGTAAGTTTTCTTCCATGAAAGAGCTTCTCTACAAAGGGAGGAGCCCATGGAGGTTCATCATAGCCTTATCATTTACCCCTACTCCATTGTGTAGGCCTGGGACTGGGGGTGCTGTGTGAGTTATCCTGCCTCAGATGTGAACTTATGTGGCACTGCTAAGGCCTGGCTGGAACAATTTAACTAGAATTTTATGATAAAGGCCAGGGTAAAATTAAAATATTTGTAAATTCTATATTTCCTCAGATTTAGGGCACCATTATTGTATGATACAGCTCAATTTTTAAGAGCTTTAAATTTTGATAACTTTTTGTCTTAATAAGATTTTAAACTTCCCCATAACCCCTTGACATCATGTTCTGATGCTGAATCAGATGTCTTCCAGCCCTGTCTGGGTCTGCCTCACCAGTGCTGGACCCCCAGCCCCCTACTATGGATGGGTCTGCTTCCAAGACCTGTTCCTCCTCAGCTGCCTCAACCTTTTGTAGCTATCTGAAATGATGATTTCCCCAAATTTAAGAGCATCTTCACCTCTGTTGCTTGCCCGAAGTGGCAAATGTAATGAAATTCCTTGAGCTGGAAAAGGTAGATACCCAGTGTAACATAAGTTTCCAGCATTACAGCTCTTGCGTTACCTATGGACAAGCCAAGATTATGATTACTGTGACTATTAAACTTATCATTATTAGTGGTAAGTCATTCCAGCAAATCTGCTCTAAAAGCTTTGCTGAGCAACCTACAGTGTGAATTGAATTTTATCAAATGATGTTACTTGTAATTTTTGCATCATTTCTCTTTCAGTAGAACTTTTCAACAAACATTGTCTATTTTTCTATAAGAGAATGGTTCTGGTAGAGCCTGAGATGTACCCAAATTTGGCAGTAATTTACTTGCAAGTTAAATTTATAATACGTTTAAACATTTATATTCTTTAACATTAAATAGCAGGACTTAAAAGCATTTTTTAAAAAGTTTATTACTATACAGTATATCTAGTTTGACCTGAAGTGGAAATTATGCCTGGTTGTTTCACCAAGGAAAACATTTCAATTTGGTTCTTCCATTTCAGAAGAAAAGGTCTAAAATTAGTGTCAGTTTATATTTCTGCTTTATCAGAAAATATTTCAAGTGGAAATTTTCATCATGGATAAGAATGATGACATATAGATTAAAATGTTATGAATATATTTATAACTTTTATAGCAAATAAAATAATAATGCATTCAGATTTTGACATGGATGCTAAACAAACAATGAAAGGTTTGTGTCTGAGAGAATCAGTATTAATAATTATTTAGTATTAAGTAAGCATTGTTAAGTAATTAAGTACTAAGAATTGAGTACAATATTTTAAAATGTGACTTTACAGAGAGAGAGAGAGTACAAATTGTATAAAATTCAAGAACACATAAAACCAATGTATACTGATGGGCATCAGAATAGTGGCTATCTTTTGGGAGGTGTTGACTAGGCACACAAGATGCCTTCTTGGGGGTTGTACATGGCCTGCATCTTGACTTGGTGGTGATTGATTACAGGGCTGTGAACATATGTAAAAACTTCATCAAGGTGTACATTTCAGATGTGTGTGCCTGACTGCACATACATCGTAGCTCTATAAAATAAATACAAGTACACTCCCCTACCACCTCATGATTTATGAATGTCTTTCACAAAATCTACAGGCTTCCCTATTACAACTGACCCTCAGGTAGATCCTGCAAGATGGCTGAATAGGAACAGCTCTGGTCTGCAGTTCCGAGCATGATCGATGCAGGAGATGGGTGATTTCTGCATTTCCAACTGAGGTACCTGGTTCATCTCACTGGGACTGGTTGAACAGTGGCTGCAGCCCACAGAGGGTGAGCCAAAGCAGGGTGGGGCGTCACCTCACCCGGGAAAAGCAAAGGGTCAGAGGATTTCCCTTTCCTAGCCAAGGGAAGACGTGACAGAGTGTACTGGGAAAATCAGGACACTGCCACCCAAATACTGTGCTTTTCCAAAGGTCTTAGCAAATGGCACCCCAGGAGATTATATCCCGCACATGGCTCAGCAGGTCCCATGCCCTCAGAGCATTGGTTACTGCTAGCACAGTAGTCTGAGATTAAACTGCCAGGTGGCAGCCTGGCTGGGGGAAGGGGCGTCTGCCATTGCTGAGGCTTGAGTAGGTAAACAAAGCGGCCAGGAAGTTTGAACTGGGTGGAGCCCACCACAGCTCAACAAGGCTGGCCTGTCTCTGCAGAGTCCACCTCTGGGGGCAGGGCATAGCTGAATAAAAGGAAGCAGAAACTTCTGCAGACTTAAACATCCCTGTCTGACAGCTCTGAAGAGAGCAGTGGTTCTCGCAGCATGGTGTTTGAGCTCTGAGAATGGACAGACTGCCTCCTCAAGTGGGTGCCTGACTCCTGTGTAGCCTAACTGGGAGACACCTCCCAGTAGGGGCTGACTGACACCTCATAAGGCTGGCTGCCCCTGCAGAAATATTGTTGTTCTGCAATTTTTGCTGTTCTGCACCCTCTGCTGGTGATACTTAGGCAAACAGGGTCTGGAGTGGACCTCCAGCAAACTCCAACAGACCTGCAGCTGAAGGACCTGACTTTTAGAAGGAAAACTAACAAACAGAAAGGAATAGCATCAATATCAACAAAAAGGACAAATCCACACCAAAACCCCACGTGTAGGTCACCAGCATCAAAGAGCAAAGGTAGATAAAGCCACAAAGGTGGGGAGAAACCAGAGCAGAAACCTGAAAATTATAAAAACCAGAGTGCCCCTTCTCCTCCAAAGGATCACAGCTCCTCGCCAGCAATGGAACAAAGCTAGACGGAGAATGACTTTGATGAGTTGACAGAAATAGGCTTCAGAAGGTTGGTAATAACAAAATTCTCCGAGCTAAAGGAGGATGTTTGAACCCATCATAAGGAAGCAAAAAACCTTGAAGAAAGATGACACGGATAGCTAACCAGAATAGACAGTGTAGAGAAGACCTTAAATGACCTCATGGAGCTGAAAACCATGGCACAAGAACTACGTGATGCATGCACAAGCTTCAGTAGCCGATTTGATCAAGTGGAAGAAAGGGTATCAGTGATTGAAGATCAAATTAATGAAATGTAGCAAGAAGAGAAGTTTAGAGAAAAAAGAGTAAAAGAAAAAAAGCCTCCAAGAAATATGGGACTATATGAAAAGACCAAATCTACATTTGGTTGATGTACCTGAAAGTGACGAGGAAAATGGAACCAAGCTGGAAAACACTCTTCAGGATATTATCCAGGAGAATTTCCCCAACCTAGCAAGGCAGGCCAACATTCAAATTCAGGAAATACAGAGAACACCACAAAGATACTCCTCGAGAAGAGCAGCCTCAAGACACATAATCATCAGATTAACCAGGTTGGAATGAAGGAAAAAATGTTAAGGGCAGCCAGAGAGAAAGGTCGGGTTACCCACAAAGGGAAGCCCATCAGACTAACAGCGGATCTCTCGGCAGAAATTCTACAAGCCAAGGAGAGTGGGGGCCAATATTCAACATTCTTAAAGAAAAGAATTTTCAACCCAGAATTTCATATCCAGCCAAACTAAGCTTCATAAGTGAAGGAGAAATGAAAGCCTTTTACAGACAAGCAAATGCTGAGAGATTTTGTCACCACCAGGCCTGCCTTACAAGAGCTCCTGAAGGAAGCACTAAACATGGAAAGGAATAAGCAGTACCAGCCCCTGCAAAAACATGCCAAATTGTAAAGACTATCGATGCAAGGAAGAAACTGCATTGACAAATGGGCAAAATAATCAGCTAACATCATAATGACAGGATCAAATTCACACATAACAATATTAACCTTAAATGTAAATGGGCTAAAATGCCCCAATTAAAAGACACAGACTGGCAAATTGGATAAAGAGTCAAGACCCATCAGTGTGCTGTATTCAGGAGACCCATCTCTTGTGCAGAGACACACATAGGCTCAAAATAAAGGGATGCAGGAAGATCTTCCAAGCAAATGGAAAGCAAAAACAAAAACAAAAACAAAAGCAGGGGTTGCAATCCTAGTTTCTGATAAAACAGACTTTAAACCAACAAAGATCAAAAGAGACAAAGAAGGCCATTACATAATGGTAAAGGGATCAATTCAACAAGAAGAGCTAATTATCCTAAATATATGTGCACCCAATACAGGAGCATCCAGATTCATAAAGCAAGTCCTTAGAGACCTACAAACAGACTTAGACTCCCACACAATAATAATGGGAGACTTTAACACCTCACTGTCAATATTAGATGGATTAACAAGACAGAAGGTTAACAAGGATATCCAGGACTTGAACTCAGCTATGCACCAAGCAGACCTAATAGACATCTACAGAACTCTCCATGCCAAATCAACAGAATATACATTCTTCTCAGCACCACATCACACTTACTACAAAATTGACCACATAGTTGGAAGTAAAGCACTCCTCAGCAAATGTAAAAGATAAGAAATCACAACACACTGTCTCTCAGACAACAGTGCAATCAAATTAGAACTCAGGGTTAAGAAACTCACTCAAAACTGCACAACTACATGGAAACTGAACAACCTGCTCCCAAATGAATACTGGGTAAATAACGAAATGAGGGCAGAAATAAAGATGTTCTTTGAAACCAATAAGAACAAAGACACAATGTACCAGAATCTCTGGGACACATTCAAAGCAGTGTGTAGAGGGAAGTTTATAGCACTAAATGCCTACAAGAGAAAGCAGGAAAGATCTAAAATTGACACCTTAACATCACAATTAAAAGAACAAGAGAAGGCTGGGCACGGTGGTTCACACCTGTAATCCCAGCACTTTGGGAGGCTGAGGCGGGTGGATCATGAGGTCAGGAGATCGAGACCATCCTGGCCAACATGGTGAAACCCCGTCTCTACTAAAAATACAAAAAACTAGCGGGGCATGGTGGCGGGTGCCTGTAGTCCCAGCTACTTGGGAGGCTGAGGCAGGAGAATGGCGTGAACCCAGGAGGCGGAGCTTGCAGTAAGCTGAGATCGTGCCACTGTACTCCAGCCTGGGCGACAGAGCGAGACTCCGTCTCAAAAAAAAAAAAAAAAAAAAAAAAAAAAAAAAGAACTAGACAAGCAAGAGCAAACACATTCAAAAGCTAGCAGAAGGCAAAAAATAAAAATAACTAAGATCCGAGCAGAACTGAAGGAGATAAAGACACAAAAAACCCTTCAAAAAATCAATGAATCCAGGAGCTGGTTTTTTGAAAAGATTGAAAACAAAATTGATAGACCACTAGCAAGACTAATAAAGAAGAAAAGACAGAAGGATCAAAAAGACACAATAAAAAATGATAAAGGGGATATCACCACCAATCCCACAGAAATACAAACTATCATAAGAGAATACTATAAACACCTCTGTGCAAATAAACTAGGAAATCTAGAATAAATGGATAAATTCTTGGACACATACACCCTCCCAAGACTAAACCAGGAAGAAGTTGAATCCCTGAATAGACCAATAACAGGCTCTGAAATTGAGGCAATAATTAATAGCTTACCAACCAAAAAATGTCCAGGACCAGATGGATTCACAGCCAAATTCTACCAGAGGTACAAGGAGGAGCTGGTACCATTCCTTCTGAAACTATTCCAATCAATAGAAAAAGAAGGAATTCTCCCTAACTATTTAATGAGGCCAGCATCATCCTGATACTAAAGCCTGGCAGAGACACAACAAAAAGAGAGAATTTTAGACCAATATCCCTGATGAACATCGATGCAAAAATCCTCAATAAAATACTGGCAAACCGAATCCAGCAGCACATCAAAAAGCTTATCCACCAAGATCAAGTTGGCTTCATCAATGGGATGCAAGGCTGCATCCCTGGCATCACCATATGCAAATCAATAAACGTAATCCACCACATAAACAGAATCGAAGAAAAAAACCACATGATTATCTCAATAGATGCAGAAAAGGCCTTCAACAAAATTCAACAGCACTTCATGCTAAAAACTCTCAACAAACTAGGTATTAATGGAACGTATCTCAAACTAATAAGAGCTATTTATGACAAACCCATAAGCAACATCATACTGACTGGGCAAAAACTGGAAGCATTCCCTTTGAAAACTGGCACAAGACAGAGATGCCCTCTGTCACCACTCCTATTCAACATAGTGTTGGGAGTTCTGGCCAGGGCAATCAGGCAAGAGAAGGAAACAAAAGGTATTCAGTTAGGAAAAGAGGAAGTCAAATTATCCCTGTTTGCAGATGACATGATTGTATATTTAGAAAACCCCATTGTCTCAGCCCAAAATCTCCTTAAGCTGATAAGCAACTTCAGCAAAGTCTCAGGATACAAAATCAATATGCAAAAATCACAGGCATTCCCATACACCAATAACAGACAAACAGAGAGCCAAATCATGAATGAAATCCCATTCACAATTGCTACAAAGAGATTAAAATACCTAGGAATCCAACTTACAAGGGATGTGAAGGACCTCTTCTCGGAGAACTGCAAACCACTGCTCAACGAAATAATAGATGACACAAACAAATGGAAGAACATTCCATGCTCATGTATAGGAAGAATCAATATCATGAACATGGCCATACTGCCCAAGGTAATTTATAGATTCAATGCCATCCCCATCAAGCTACTAATGACTTTTTTCACAGAATTGGAGAAAGCTACTTTAAAGTTCATATGGAACCAAAAAAGAGCCCACATTGCCAAGACAATCCTAAGGAAAAAGAACAAATCTGGAGGCATCACGCTACCTGACTCAAACTATACCACAAGTCTACAGTAAACAAAACAGCATGGTACTGGTACCAAAACAGACATATAGACCAATGGAACAGAACAGAGGCCTCAGAAATAACACCACACATCTACAACCATCTGATTTTTGACAAACCTGACAAAAACAAGAAATGGGGAAAGGATTCTCTATTTAATAAGTGGTGCTGGGAAAACTGGCTAGCCATATGTAGAAAGCTGAAACTGGATCCCTTCTTTATACCTTATATAAAAATTAATTCAAGATGGATTAAAGACTTAAATGTTAGACCTAAAACCATAAAACCCTAGAAGAAAACCTAGGCAATACCACTCAGGACATAGGCATGGGCAAGGACTTCATGACTAAAACACCAAAAGCAATGGCAACAAAAGCTAAAATAGACAAATGGAATCTAATTAAACTAAAGAGCTTCTGTACAGCAAAGGAAACTATGATCAGAGTGAACAGGCAACCTACAGAATGGGAGAAAATTTTTGCAATCTATCCAACTGACAAAGGGCTAACATCCAGAATCTACAAAGAACTTAAACAAATTTACAAGAAAAAATCAAACAATCCCATTAAAAAGTGGGCAAAGGATATGAACAGACACTTCTCAAAAGAAGACATTTATGCAGCCAACAGACACATGAAAAAATGCTCATCATCACTGGTCATGAGAGAAATGCAAATCAAAACCACGATGAGACACCATCTCACACCAGTTAGAATGGCGATCATTAAAAAGTCAGGAAACAATAGGTCCTGGAGAGGATGTGGAGAAATAGGAATGCTTTTACACTGTTGGTGGGACTGTAAACTAGTTCAACCATTGTGGAAGACAGTGTGGCAATTCCTCAAGGATCTAGAACTAGAAATACCATTTAACCTAGTGATCCCATTACTGGGTATATGCCCAAAGGATTATAAATCATGCTACTATAAATACACATGCACACGTGTGTTTATTGCGGCACTATTCACAATAGCAAAGACTTGGAACCAACCCAAATGTCCAACAATGATAGACTGGATTAAGAAAATGTGGCACATATACACCATGGAATACTATGCAGCCATAAAAAGGATGCATTCATGTCCTTTGTAGGGACATGGATGAAGCTGGAATCCATCATTCTGAGCAAACTATCGCAAGGACAGAAAACCAAACACCGCATGTTCTCACTCATTGGTGGGAATTGAACAATGAGAACACTTGGACACAGGGTGGGGAATGTCACACACCAGGGCCTGTCGTGGGGTGGGGCGATGGGGGAGGGATAGCATTAGGAGAAATACCTAATGTAAACGACGAGTTAATGGGTTTCGCAAACCAACATGGCACATATATACATATGTAACAAACCTGCACGTTGTGCACATGTACCCTAGAACTTAAAGTATAATAATAAAACAAACAAACAAACAAACAAACAACTGACCCACAGCAGATTTTTAGCAATCCTTGACTTTCCTGAAGATTGAGTCCCTTTGGAACACTGTGGAGGGTCCTTTCTTCATGTCATCCTTTCAAAAAAAATATGCCAATTGAAAGACAGAATGAAATCTATTTCATCACTATTGGTCTGCACGACGTTATTTATTTAGCCTACATGTCCTTTCCTTATTTCCAGCTAGATAAGTAACAGATACAGAGTATACTTAGTTCCATGCTGCATTCCTGTAAAGATGCCCAGTTTGGCATTTTTAAGGATGAAGTACGTTTATTTTGTTTTTTGCAAGGATTTATTGTAAAAGCTATATGTGTACATCAATAAAACATTGTTAAATGCAGCATTGCTAAAGAGGTTGGATAATAATTTGAGATATGAGTTCACAATTATGTTTCCCCTTTTTTTTCCCTACCTTTGAAACTCGCAGAGGTTTGGGTTTCCTAGCCTCAGGTTAGGGGTGGAGCGGGGCTGGGCAGGGCAGAGAGCATAGGGACCTTCATGGCTTCCTGGCATTTATTTCCAAAAGCCTCAACCCACTGAAGAGGGCAGGCTTGGCTGGAGAAATGGTTTTCTGTCTGACTAAAAAGAGATTTTGAGTTAGGAGTGGGAACAGGAGGAGGCCTGTGAGTCTCTAAGAAGGTGGTTCTGCCATTTTCTTGGGAGACCTTTGGCAGGGAAGCAGAGTGAGCTGTCAACAAAGGCAGGGACCCAGACACTAATTTCATTGTTCCCAAAGTGGTGTCTGCGAGTCCTCATACCTTCAGGAACCATGAGCTCAGGGAAGATGTTCTTAGCCATACCCTGTGTGGGGAGATGACCAAAGATAGGACCTCCCATCTGGTCTCCAGCTCTTCCCAAAGCCTTGGTGTTGACCTGGGCCTGGGGGTTGACAGGGAAACCACAAGAACAGCTGAGATTAAATGCATCATCAGTTAGATGGGATGGGGAACTCATAGTCAGTAATAAGTTTGATTAGAAAGAAATAGAGATATTTCACATTGGAAAAACCCTTTTAGACATTGGCTTAGGCAAGAAATTCATGACCAACAACCCAAAAGCAAATGCAATAAAAACAAAGGTAAATAGCTGGGACTTAATTAAACCAAAGAGGTTTTGAATGGCAAAAGGACAGTCAGCAGAGTAAACAGAGAACCCACAGAGTGGGAGAAAATCTTCGCAGTGTATACGTCTAACAAATGACTAATATCCAGAATCTACAATAAACTCAAACAAATTAGCAAGGAAAAAACAAACAATCCCATCAAAAAGTGGGCTAAGGACATAGACAATTCTCAAAAGAAGATACACAAATGGCCAACAAACATTAAAAAATGCTCAACATCACTAATGATCAGGGAAATGCAAATAAAAACCACAACGTGATACCACGTTACTCCTGCAAGAATGGCCATAATCAAAAAATCAAAAAACAGTAGATGTTGGCGTTGATGCAGTGAACAGGGAAAACTTCTACACTGTTGGTGGGAATGTAAACTAGTACAACCGCTATGGAAAACAGTGTGGAGATTCCTTAAAGAACTAAAAGTAGAACTACCGTTTGATCCAGCAATCCCCTACTGGGGATCTACCCAGAGGAAAAAAGTCATTATACAAAAATGATACTTGCACACATGTTTATAGCAGCACAATTCACAATTGCAAAAATGTGGAACCAACCCAAATACCCATCAATCAATGAGTGGATAAAGAAACTGTGGTATATATATATGATGGAATACTACTCAGCCATCAAAAGGAATGAATTAATGGCATTTGCAGCAACCTGGATGAGATTAGAGACTATTATTCTAAGTGAAGTAACTCAGAAATGGAAAACCAAATATCGTATGTTCTCACTCATAAGTGGTAGCTAAGCTGTGAGGATGAAAAGGAATAAGAATGACACAATGGACTTTGGGGACTCGGGGGAAAGTATGAGAAGGGGGTGAGGGATAAAATATTACAAATTGGGTGCAGTGTATACTGCTCAGGTCATGGGAGCACCAAAATCTCGCAAATCACCACTAAAGAACTTACTCCTGTAACCAAACACCACCCATTCCCCAATAATCTATGGAAATAATTTTTTTTTAAAAGAAAGAAAGATATTTCTAGCACATATGAGTTTATGGATGGAGACTCATGCCTGCCACACTGTGAAAACATTCTTCCCTTCAAAATCCCTATCAGTGTAATCTGAAGTGAATATTCTAGTACCACATGCTTTTGGACTCTAAAGAAGAGATATAATGTACGAAAATGTGGTATCTGAATGCAGCAAATTGAAAAATACCAGTTCAGATACTTTGGGGCCATGCAGAGAGTTTCCCAGTCAGGTGTAAGTGTGGGTGGTGGTGGTTTGAATACTGAAGGGATGGACAGGTGGGGGTGACAACTAAGAGCTGCCACCTGGGGAGAATCCTAGGCAGAGTCTGGGCCTGGACAACCCAACCAGTAGTGACCGTGGGCCGGACGAGCCTCTGGGCTCTGCAGCTCCGTGTGACACAGGCTCCTAGCCAGGAGCTCATTCCGAGTCAGAATGTGCCTGCAATTAGGTCTCAGGAATCTTGACAAGCAGTTGTAAAAAATCTCAAAGAAAGGAAGATATAGAAACAAGCTGGAGAGACGAGAAAACAAAAACATTTGATCTAGATGGTTCTTTTCCACTTCCAGTTTGGGACTGGAACTGGTGACTGAGGTTGGGGGAGGGGAGCTCCTGTCTGCAGGTGCAGGCTGGGAAGGAACTGCATCTAGTTGAAAAGCGAGAGGCTTTCAGCTGGGCTCTCTTCCCACCTGGAACCAAGGCAGGGGAGCTGGGATTACAGGATGGCTGTCACAGGGAATGTAGAGACCTACACCTCAGCCTCAAGCCCAGAGGCAGAGGGGATTGAGCTAGGAACTCAAAACAGAGACTTCTAGGCACTGCCCTCGGTCGCAGGCCAAAGAAAGAAGTTCAAGAAAGCTGTTGGAATAGGATATGTAAGAATGAGAAACAATCCACACTGTAACAAGAACCCCACTCGTGTGTGTGCATGCACGCATGTGTGTATGTGCTTGTAGGTGCGTGTGTGGGTGTGTGCGCGTGTGTGCATGTGTATGTGTGCATGTGTTTGTGCATGTATTTGTACGTGTGTGGGTGTGCGCACGCATATTATGTGTGTGTGCTTGTGTGTGCGTGTGTACGTGTTCATGTGCATGTGTGTATGTGCTTGTGTGTGTGTGTGCATGTGTGTGTGTGTATGCGTGTGTGCCTGTGTGGTGGTAATGACCACAACTGGGAAGCCAGCCTGGAAAAAGCAGGCCTGGAAAGACTTGGCTTTATTTGTGTCCAGGGAATTTGGGAATGAGCATTCTGTCTTGGCCAGGAGGTGGAAGAAAAATGCAACTAGGAAGGGCTACTTACAAGGAACAGCTTTAAAGAGTTGCAGTTCTGGGGAAAAGGTGAGAGATAATTCTAAATGCTTTGTCAAGTCAAGCTGGCCCAGGGAATAATCTGGTTATCTCTAATTTACCCCTTCCTATGCTAGTATCCCCTCTTGCTATAATCAAATTGCTTTTTACCCTGAGTTGTTAGGACCAGGGGCCATGTAAGAAGTACATAAAAAATAAATTAAGAGAAAACTCTAAGTTTGTGGTCACTGAAAGTAAAGTTCTTCATAAGTTTTCTCCAGCTCCAAAATTCTGTGATTCACACATTTTACAATCTATAAAATAATGCAATATCAATAATAATATTGTTTGCTGTCTTCTGAGATCTCCATGGGAAAGATATGCTAGGATATTATAGAAGTTGGCCCAAACTGTGCACAAATGGATTAGAGTGAGCAGAATCAAGTAAAAGAATGGTTTGAATAATAACATATTGATAACAGATAATACAAACTTTTTTCATTAAGCTTCAGAAGAATCTTAGTAGAAATGCATTGTTTGGAATGCATATGCTTTGGTCTCAATAAAAATATCCGGTTGCAGAGATATTTCATGTGGTTTGAACTAACAGGCAAAAAATTAAAAATTCATTGGTATACGCTAATTCATGCAATTGTATATTTTGGAGGTAAGTGTAATGGCATAGGTTTGCTGTAATGGAACTGATTGGAAAATGATCTCTTGGAGAAAATTTATTGCTGGTCATAAGATTTCTTTGGTTTAGAAAAATGCTGGGTTTAGTAAAATCTGAAGCACTAAATGAAAGTCTGCTTTAATAAAAATGTGGATCTGAGAATTGTGGTTTTTAGTAAGTGGGCATTTGATCCATTAAAATTGTATTGGTTTTATTCTTTACGTTGGCTTTTCCTGAAATCCATCAGTTTGAAGCATGAAGTAAGCACTTGCCAGATATTGCTCCAATAATGAAAGATTGAAAGCAAGGCCCTGAATAACTGTTAAAACAAGTCCTATTAATCAGCTGTGACTTGTCCCTTTGTAAACTTCTCAAAATGGAAAAAGAAGCAGTTTATTTCACTTTTGTTGAAGATGGCAAAGCAGTAATTTTATTGTCACTGAATCCCCTCAGCATCCTAGAACTCAATGATGAAAAAATATCTACAGAATTAGATCATGCCGCCTGCTTGGGCTGTCTGCATCTCTTCTTCCATACAGAGTTCCCCAGTGCTTTGTCTAGGCGAAGCTGGGCTGGACCCCTGACGAGGACTCCGCCACTCTCCTTGGATGAGGATCCTGTGGTCTAACTGGCCTTATTGTTAGGAAATTATTCATAAAATTAGGAAACTCAGAGTAAACAGAGAACTCAGACAGGACTCTTCCTTGCAGAGGGTAACGCACATGTGGAATAAGTTACTGAGAAAAGTGATTGAGGCGAAGAGCACAAATGAATTCAAGAGAGTTCCAGGTTTATTTCTGGACATGGCAGAGGAGGGAGGGGACGAGGAGGAGGCCAGTAGGAGGTAGGGTTAAGATGCATTTTTGCAGGACAGGCATGTAAATAATTTTGCTTATTCTTCAAATTTCCTTTTACGATTGTGGAATATTCCCAATGAAAGGCTGCATGTTCTCATCCATTTGGCACTCATGGGTACAGCAGGGTCAGATTCTGGTCCTGCCGCTGTCTCTGAGGGAGATGGTTTCTACTGCAGAGGCTGGGGGGAGTGGGGGTATCCCGCCTGATCCAGAGTGAACAATTCAGCAGCAAAAGAGGAGTCAGAGCTGGGCACTCCCAGTGGGTTTCTGGCCTGAAAGTGCACAACCAAGAACTTGCCTCTGAAAGCCTCTGTTTTTAACTATGTTTTCAGCTGGGAAAGGGCACTGAAGACCAGTTACATGGAAGACCCTATTTTCTCCTCATTGCTTCAATGTTGGACTTATGAATGTGGTAGTCTGCTAGGGCTGCACAAAGTACTACAGAATGGGAGGCTTAAGCAACAGACATGTAAATTCTCACAGTTCTGGAGACCAGAAGTCTAAGACTAGGGTGTTGGCAGGGATGCTTTCCTGTGAGGCCTTGCTCCATGGCTTGTCTTCTCCTTGTGTCTTCACATGGTCTTTGTGTGTGTGAGCGTGTGTCCTAGTCTTCTTTTCTTACAAGGACAACAGTCATGTTGGATGATGGCCCATCCATATGACCTTGTTTTATCTTAATTACTTTTTAAAATAGCCTATCTCCAAATATAGTTATATATATATATATATATATATATATATATATATATATATATATATTTAGAGACGGAGTCTCGCTCTTTCACCCAGGCCAGACTGCAGAGGTGCTATCTAGGCTCACTGCAAGTTCTGCCTCCCAGGTTCATGCCATTCTCCTGCCTCAGCCTCCCAAGTAGCTGGGATTACAGGTGCCTGCCACTGCACCTGGCTAAAAATACAAAAAGTATAGTTATATTTTGAGGTACTGGGGGTGAGGAATTCAACATGAATTTGGTGAGGACACAATTCAGTCCATAGCACTGAGGTTGAGGAAGAAACTGGAAGCACTGGAAGAGTTTTGCTGCAGCTCCAAGGGAGAAGGACACACACCTGGCTGGGAGCCTTTGTGGCAGCCTCGAGGTCTAGCCTAGAAGGGGTTGTAAAAGGGCTGACAAAGGGAGGCCTGAGCTTCTGCTCACAGCACTGGGTGCTGAGATCTCCCAGCAACTGACTCATCAACCCTGAAGTCGGAGGCTCTTGGAAGCTGAGGTCCTCCTGCCCTGCACTCAGCCCCACTCATGATCCCCTTTGATGCTCTGCAGGTAGCACATGCAAGGGAGAAGGGGGAAATGTGGCAAAGGGGGATCACTAAATGGTCAAAAACTGCCTTGGCTGGGATGTAAGAAACCAACTGTTTTAGGCAGGGAAACGTTATAGGTGGAGGTGATGCCAACAGGAGAGGAACCTGTGGTGTGGTATAGTGTGTCAGGGTGGGAGAGAGAGAGCTCCATGTGTTAGTCCTCCAGGACACAGAATTTATTAGTGTAGAAAACAACTCCAGACATGGAGCCCTTTTAAACTTTCACAGCTTGGAGGTTCAGTGCCATCTGCCTTGCTCTGAACCCAGTACCCCAGGCTGGCAGCCAGGAGGAGGAACTTCAGTTCCAGTGCTGTCAATGGGGCTCTTGCTATATTTGAGGTTTCACATCATGGCCACTTGCCTCCACTTTTCCTATGTCTTCTGTTTTCCACCAGACCCCAGAGTTTTTCTTAGAAAGTTTATAAGGCCCAATGTGAGTAGGGGCTCAAAGACAAGGTCAAGGGCAGGCAAGATGGATGAGGCAAATAACTCAATGAGCAAGTGACGGCAGGCCCTTCAGGCCGCCTTCTCATGCAATTGATAGTTGCTCCTTCCTCACATTTGGTTTGGTTCCCTAAATGTTAAATCATCTCTAGGATAAGCAGGTGATAGCCCATGAATGGAGCCAGATGCTGAGATGTTGTTCAGCTTGAGTGGCCTCCAGTTCATTCCTGACCAAGCTGTGGTTTGTTCCTGCTGGCTGTTGGATCACCTCCTTCAAGGATTCATCACTGGATAGGCCACTGTTGGCCATTGGAGCTATTCCACCAAGACTGATCTGAACTCTCCCAATGAGACTTTTCCTTTTCCAGTAGGCTCCATATCTGATTCTATGAAAAGTTCAGCCCAAATGAGAGGACCTTGGGAACACATGTCGATAGAACAGAGTCCAGCTCCTCAAACTGCCTCTCTGACTTATCTGTGCACAGAGCAATGCTTTATATGGTAAATCCTCAACTGACATTGTCAAATTGAATGATCTGACATCAAAAAAAGGGGGAAACAAGGTAGCTAGCATCAGAAGTGTTATTGTCAGCTGCCAGTTATCTCCAGATATCTGTACCATTTATAAATTAAGCTGGGATATTTACACAAGTCCAGCCTTCTCTTTCTATTCCTAGAGTAAGAAGTTATCCTTTTATTGTTCCATAAAATAGGGAAGCTTCATATGTTTTTTAATACAGATTTTGTGATGATTACATGGAGGCAGTCAGTGTCTGGCATGCAGTAAGTACTGTATGTACCATTTCATCATTATTGCTATTGTCATCCTCACCACTGAAATTAGATAAAAAGGCTTTCAAGGTTGAGATTCCTTTTGAAATCAATGGTGAGCCAAGCAGCTAGTCCAGAAGGAGCTGAGCTCCTCCTCTTTATGACAGTTTTTAGCGTGAGAGAGGCAGCATTGTCCTGAAAAGAAGAGATCCCAAGGCTCAGCTGTGAGAATAGAGTCTTTACATCTGTTGAAATCAGGAAGTAACTGGAATTCACAAATTTCTGGTCACTTGAGATTTCCTGACTGTTTTATGAACCACAGTTGAACATAAATTAATCTTGGGAACATACTGGAGTTTACTTGTGTCTCTAGACCATTTTATAGCCCAGATCTTTTCCTGAAAGATGGCTTTGCTATTGATTTCCACTTTCCTTAGGATCTTTACAGAAACTTCTCCAGCTTCTGAAAGGGCCAGAAGAATTTACCTGTCTGAAAGCAGAGGTCACACATGAATGGATTTTCTTGTAGACGAGCAGTAGTTCCTTAGCTTTGAAGGTGTCGCCAATGGATTTTTATACATACTACTAGAGAGTCAAATATTTGGCAGGTTGATTCAAAAGAACATTTCACTGGGATGAGGGAGCACTAAATATAAATGGTGAGCAGATTTGTCTTTTACCAAATGCACTTGTTATGAATTACGATGAATGCTTCTTCCTTTAGCGTTATCACATTTTTTTCTATTGTTTCAGTACTCAAAAATGTGACTGTAGGAAAGACTGAAAATAGCCAAGGCATTACCCTTGTTTCTAGTAAGCCTGAAGAAGACAGCAGACTGGTCGATAAGTATGGACATCAAATGTGTTTACGTGATCCATCTAGTCCAGAAATATTTGCTCAGCTCCTACCATATGTCTGGCCCTGAGATAAACATTTGCTATTAGGCAGTGTTCTTGTCTCTGGTTTTAAGGAACAGAACACTACTCAAGCATGCTCATATATCAAATAGAATTTATTGAAGGCACCATTGTGACAGCTCAGGGAAAAAGATAATAGCAGAGTCAGATGTGAACTAGTTCTAGGTACTGGGAAATGATCACCATCTCCAACAGCTACCCTTGCTCTCTGTTTTGGCCTCTCTGTATCAGTCTCAGTTCTCTGCCTCCCAAAGTACTTTTTTTTTTTTGAATATAGTTTGTATCTTGTTATAATAAGGCAACTCTAAGAGTTTTCAACAAAATACATTTTGTAGGCTTGGGTAGTTAGAATACTCATACCATAAAAGGTAATTTTCCAGATAACTCCCTGCTCTAAAATTTCAGTTTCTCTTTACAGATTACTAGGAAGGTCTTTTTCATTGATGTGAAGGACTTTGTCACTTTAGGTAACTAATACTACTGAGCATATTAATACTCTTCAACACCATGCTAATCAATGCTGAACAACAGCATACAGGTATCACTAAAGAGAATACAATGCTACAATAACCAAAAGCTTTGCTCTAGGAGGCCAAAGGGGAAAACCGTCTTGTCACTTGGCTGCCACTTCAATGAAGTAATTGGGTAAGACTCATTTATTCCTAAACAACAGTTGCCAAATTTGAATGGAAATGAGTGTTTGGATTTAGTCATTAATGTTCAAGGAAATGCTGCAGCAATTCTCTGAATATTTCCAAAGAATGCATCACAATCCAGGAATATAGAATGTATAAGGCTACTTTCACAAAGCGCCATCAGAGATTAACATGTTGCATGGGCTTGCAACACTGGCGCTTTGATATTCATTACCATATGTAAATTAAAAACTGCCTTGAACATTAGGATTGTTAATTTGAGTGTGGGGAAAAACTAATCTAATACTCATTTCAGTGAGTGTCCAATGATAGAGGATGTGAGCCACTAGGAATATTCTGTAATCAAATATAGATATGTAAAATATTATTTCGTGTCATATAATTAGATACAGAGTTAGATGGAATATCTATAGACTGCAACAAATTAAACCAAAATAGACTCTTACATATTTGTTATGGGTTTTTTGTTTGTTTGTTTTCTTTTTTTAGAGACAGGGTCTCACTCTGTTGCCCAGGTTGGAGTGCAGTGGTGTGATCATGGCTCCCTACAGCCTCCACCTCCTGGGCTCTATGAGTGTGTGCCCCCAAGCCCAGCTAATTTCTGTGTTTTTTTCTAGAGATGAGGGTTGCACTATGTTAGCTGGCATCTTGGAAGGCTTTTTAAATTATTTGCTTTAAATCCTTTAAGTAAACAGATTAAATCCCTATTTGAAATAAAAGTAGCTGTTTACTCATGTAAATGCATTGTTTTTCCTTGACTACTTAAAGGCAAACAGATTAAAGGACATGGATTGTCTAAAGAGGCTTTGGTGAAGAGTATGTTGAAATTCCTTTTTTTTTCCCTACTGCAATCCTTTTCACCAATTCATTGAGGCTTTCTATGGCTTTTACAAGATGAGAGAGAAAAGTTTTTGTTTCTAATTAACAAGGTTTCACAAGCAGGCAGAGGCATTACTGTTTCCATTTAAAAAGAAAGAAAACCTAGAAAAATGGTGACATGTTCCTCCACCAGCAGGATGGGGGTAAGGGACAACTTTGGGCATGCCAAGATGCTTTTTTCACTGAGAGATTTATTTTAAAATATTACTTTATAAACAAAAGGGCAATCTATCATTGGATTTTCTAACACCATGTTGGTGTTTTAATTAAAATAGCAGGGTGCGTGATATTAATGAACAGGCATTGGTTCTCAAGTCCTTCTCAAGAGTTAAGAGGGCTGGCGATAGTCTTGTCTCAAACTCAAATAAAGGGCATTTTCATAATTCTCAGTGGAACAGTGAATATATTTCTCCCTTCCCACACCATACACATTTCTCAAATGCAAATGTGACTTTTAAGGAAGCCTGCCTGGCTCTCTCCGAATTCTGGAGCCAGTGATAAGAGAACAGGACACCCACCCTGATAGCCCACCAACCCAGCAGTTGCTTTGCAGTCGGGGGCAGGGGAGGCTGCTCCTCCTTGGAGGAGGGGGTTTTTCAGAGGTGTGCATCCCATGTTGTCATCAATTCCTTTCTGTTCACAATTTCCTACATAGGAGGGATTTGAATCTTTTTATAGACATTCTTGACTTTGTCTCCAGTTTAGACCATTTGCCATGTTAATGGTGAAAAGGATTCCCAGGGTCAGGGGACATCATTATCTTCTCAGCAGATGTGTGGCACAGCGGGGCAGCATTGGACTTAGGATTTGAAAACCTGGACATCGACCCCAGCTTTGTCCCTTGTTCATTTATTCCGACAACAAATAGTGAAAGTCAATTGCATGCCAGGCACTGTCCTTGCTGCTGAGACACCCAGGGATCAGGTGTGGCTCCTGACCTGGGGCTCACCTCTAGTACAGCATTTTCCAAATACTCCATGGTGGAGGACCAGCTTTTAAATTTTAAAAAATTCATCATGGCCTAAAAGTTTTGTGAAGTACAATATAGCCAAGTGACTATAAAAGTGAAAATAAAGACATGCAAAATATAAACACACATTTCATTGTTATTAGATTCCACAAGCATAAAATTATTCTGTCAGAGTGACTATTTGGTTCTTTCTCATCTCTATAGTTATCTCTTCGCAGACAGGTAACAGCCTGTGGAGGACCACACTGGGTATCATTTGTCCGGCAGGTGCTGCGATCCTAAGAGGGTAACATTCTCCCCGGCCCCTGGAAGTGGGTGGAATGGAGCCACTATAGTAAATGTTGTTGGATGCCTACTTAGCAGCCTGCCTCCTGCCTCCTGCCTCCTTCCCGAGAGACTCCAATTTACTCAGCTGTGCACTGGACACACCACCCTGATTCTGGCTGGCCTCACCTGTAGGTTGTGGCAAACTTGACTGGCCTAAGGGTAATCCCATATGCCTTACCCCTAAATGGGCCAGGAGGAGGCACTTGATGGGGTCTAGGTCCATGAACTTCAAAGTAAGCTTTGCTGTGAGTGTTGGGAAAGGTCTCTCTTTGCTCTTTCTAGACAGCTTTCAGAAGCAATCGTACTAGATTAAGAAAGTGTGTTAGTTGGGGTTCTCTAGAGAGACAGGAATAATAGGATAGAAGCATATATGAAAGGAAGTTTATTAAGGAGTATTGACTCACGATCACAAGGTGAAACTCCACAATAGGCTGTCTGCAAGCTGAGGGGCAAGGAAGCCAGCCTGAGTCCGAAAACCTCAAAAGTAGGGAAGCTGACAGTGCAGCCTTCAGTTAGTGGCTGAAGGCCTGAGAGCCCCTGGCAAACCACTGGTGTAGGTCTAAGTGTTCAAAAGCTGAAGAACTTGGAGTCTGATGTTTGAGGGCAGGAAGTATCCAACACGGGAGAAAGTTGGAGGCCAGAAGACTTAGCCAGTCTAGTCTTTCCATGTTCCTTTGCCTGCTTTTATTCTAGCCACACTGGCAGCCGATTACATGGTGCCCATGCAAATTGAGGGTGGGTTTGCCTCTCCTTGTACTGACTCAAATGTTAATCTCCTTTGGCAACACCCTCACAGACTCACACAGGAACAATACTTTGCATTCTTCAATCCAATCAACCATCACAGAAAGAAAGCATGAAGTCCAGATGACTGGACCAAAAGAATGCCCTAGGTTGGATGGATGCTGGATGGCCAACTGGATGGGAAAAAAGCGGGTCTTGATAACATTCTAATTAGCCCCAAACCCTCTATTCCCATGAGCCAGTCTCTTCTCTTTAAGTTGATGCTAGCTGCCGTTTTGTGTTATCTGTTACAGACTAATACAATTTGCAATAATTGAAGATGCAATATTTATTGATATATTATTATCAATTGAAGTCCATAGCTTACATTACGATTCACTCTTAGTTTTGTATGTTCTGTGGATTTTGACATATGTAAAATGACTTGTGCCCACCATTACAGTATCACATAGAATGGTTTCACTGCCCCAAAATACCCTCTGTTCCATCGGTTTATCCCTCTTCCTTTCCATGGACCCTTGACAACCACTGATCTTTTTATTGTTTCCACAGTTTTGCCTTTTCCAGAATGTCATGTAGTTAGAATAGTACGGTATGTAGCCTTCCTAAATTTGCTTCCTTCACTTAGCAATATACATTTAAGTTTATTTTTTGTTCCCAATAGCTCACTTCTTTTTGTGGCTGAATATTTCATTGCTTGTGTGTGCCACAGTTTGTCTATTCATTCACCTATTGAAAGCCATCTTGGTTAACTCCAAGTTCTGGCAATTATGAGTAAAGCTCCTGTAAACATTAATGTGCAGGTTTTTGTGTGGACTTAAGTTTTCAACTCCTCTGGGTAAATACCAGGAGCACCACTGCTAGATTGTATGGTAAGACTATGTTTACCTTTGTAAGAAACTGCCAAACTCTCTTGCAAAGTGATGGTATTATTTTACATTTCTATAGGCAATAGATGAGGGTTCTTGTTCCTCTTCATCTTGCCAGCATTTGGTGTAGCCAGTGTCTTGGATTTTTGTCCACAGAATGATATTTTTACATATCCCTGAACAAGGGATGATGTTTAAAATTCTTAGCAATGAGTATCACCAGGGCAGGAGCTCACAGAACAGATGTGGATATTCAGGTGAAGACTGGCTGATCACTGGCCCAGCCTGCAACAGAGCGCCATTTGAGATCATTGCCAAATGCTTTTATTTGTTCTTCTTTTTCCCTCACTAGAAAAGCAACAGCTCATGTGCATCTGGATTACTCCCTACAGCAGCCCTCCCTAACAAGATGCCAGGACTCTCTAAGCCGTATTTAATATCCCTCCTTTGTTAGGACCCCACATGTTCCTTGAGACATTAAGAATCCTGGCAAGAGTAGGGGTGATGAAATTCTTTGTTGTAGGGAGCAGCATCACATGGAAGTATGGCTTCTCACTGCCCTCAGCAAGTCCCAGGCCAAAATTGGAGGTGGACTACGTTTATTTTCAGCATTCTGCCTTCTTACCATTTCTTGTCCCTTACTTGTCTCAGACAGTCTACCTCCCTAGAGAAATATTTTATAGTAAAATTACAGAAACTACCATTAACCTAATGTAACCTTATTTAGAGGAGAGAGTTTCTGCCTTTTAAGAAGGTCTAAGGGGAAGGACATTGCTATACCCAAAGAATGGAGCTTGGATGTTAGGTAAACATCCATGCAGGAGCCTCACTAGATTCCTCAGAGGTGTCTGCTCACCTAAAATTTGATTCCCAGGATTCTTCTGGGAATCAGAGACAAGGGAAAGCAAAAGTAGGGAAGAAAGAATAAGAGAAGAGGAGGTAGAGCAAAGCAAGGAATGGACAGAAACACAAAGGAGAAATGGGAAGTGGATGGAGAGGGGAAACAGATCACTGTTGGCAATGGTTTCAGATGGTACTGAGCAGCCCCTGCCCAAGTCTCCAGCCATTCTCTCCATGATGCTCAGTGCCATGGTTTTTATTCAAAAGCTCAATGATAAATTTCATTTGTGCAAATTTATCTAGAAAGAGCTAAAAATCAGAGTCACATACTCTTTGTTTTCAGCGTGAGAGTGGGTTACAAATCCCGCCTCTGTTCCCCAGTGCTGTCTTGTACATTTGGATTTCCGATTAACCAACAGATGTTGGGGGAAAATGGTTGGCCCGGCCAGAGAGGTCCCCCATGACCACACATGTGCAAATACGGAGGCTCACAAATCATTCCTGTGAACTCAGCTGTAGCTCATGTGATTCCCCCTCTGCTGCCCGCATCAGATGTCTGGGAGAATCTGTGATGGGGATGGAGCTGGGTCAGGCAGGAGAGGAGAGAGCCAGCAGATTTGACTTTAAGGATGAGTTTAATCAACTCTTTGCCTCGAATTTCTTTTCCCAACAAATTCTGAGGAGTGGGAACTCTGTCAGGGAGAATATACTAGAAAATATTTCCCTACATGGACTAATAGCAGCTTAATGAATGACTAATTAAAAGATAGGGATCGTCAGACCCATTGGAAATATACTTGGGTACAAGGTAGTTTTTCTAGATACAAACAACATAATCCTTCCTTCACCGTGTTAGTTTTTTTTCCCTACGTTTCAAAAGAGCAAATAAAAGTTCACAAGTTTCTCAGACATCAAATAGTTCTCAAAAATGTCAACAACATCGGTGTAAGACTAATAAAAATATGGCACAAATTTAGCACTTGTACTTAAAGGAAATATAAAAATGGGAAAAAGAAGCAGATGGAAAAGCATGCTTGGGGCTTGAGCAGATCAACCTCACATATTAAAAAGCAAAACAAAATAGAACAGTTCTGGAGGGAATGTTTAGAAAGAATGGCTTATTTAATTAGAAAAATAATAATGCCTCCTTTCCTTTTTCTTCAACAACATTGAAGTTGAAAATGGACTTAAGCCATTACCTTTGGCTGTCCTAGCAGGGGAGGGTTTCAGACTTTAATTTCTTTCCCAGCCTATGGTGTGAGGGGAAAAGTTGTCTTGGCATGGAGATACACTGTCAGTGCAGACTCCTCAAAGATGAATGGATGTGCATTTAAGAACAGATAGCTGAGAACATCTCTGAACATCAGTTTCTGCATATATAAAATAGAGCCAATAAACTCTTCCTCACCAGTTTCTTGAGAAAATTAAGTGATATAACATGTGGGAAATGCCTTCCTTAGGAGACATCTAGACCAACACTGTTGCAATGATGGATGTCTTCTATGTTCTGTTCTGTCCAACAGAATAGCCACCAGCCACATGTGGCCACTGAACACTTGAAACATGATTAATGCTATGAAGGAAATTAATTTTTACTTTTGTATGACTTTAGTTAATTTAAGTTTGAGAGCCACATGTGCCTGGTGGCTACCATGTTGGATGGCTCAGGTCTAGACAATATGTGTAATGTTGATCATGATGATGATCATATTAGTTCTGCTTCCTCAAGTTGGAGTCAAAGTTTTGTGCTCAGGGAACTTGTGCCTCTAGGATGGGATCAGAAAACAAAACTTTTCCCCGGCAAGTTATATCACAGTTAGGTTTTGTAAATATGGTCACCTGTGGCCAGGTAAGCATTGAGCTTTGAGTCTGCCTGTTCTTTGATTCTGCCTTCTCTTAACCAGTTACCGGGAAATGTCAGGGAGAAATGGACAATTTATGTGCAAGAACTAAGCATGCCTTCTTTTTGGCATGATCAGATTCTGTGCTCTGTTAACTATTGTTTTCATTTTAAATGTTTTTATTATGACCAAAAATTGATAGTCATAAGATTGACTGAACATTCAGAATGGCCTTGTCCTTACAGTGGCCACAATGTCTCAGAATGACAGCGGAAATAATAATCAAATAAGTATAGTAGATGCTTCAATTGAGATTTAAGAAGAATCAGAATATCCTGCGGTTTTGAAGTTTCCTATGAAGGCAGTCACTAAAGAACATTCCACTTTGCATAAAAGACTTCATTTCAAGGCTTTCAGCCAAATGCATGGCTAGCTGATGGATCCCACTGGGCTTAACAAGCACAATTAAGGTCTTCATCAAACCTTAATAGATTGGTGTCATTGAGCACTGACCAGTGCTTGGAATGTTTTTCTTCTCTGCCTATCACCCATGTCTGAAATTTTCCTCAAATATTGGCAAAGAGAACATATAAGGGTGGATTAGTAGTTCTCCTTTATTCATATATTGTGATATTTTAAAGGCATCTTTCAGTAAATGCGTTATCATATTAGCATCTAACTGACTGATCCAATGGGTTATACCAAAATGCAAGGTGTGTACACATGAGACTCATATCTCAAATTCATTATAATATCCTTGTTTCATGCACTCTTAACTCTCCAGAGGGCTTCTAAATCCAATTCTTTCATTTCAAATAAATAGTAATGAGAGCATCTCTGAATATCAGCATAATATACCCAAGATCCTAGGAAACAATGCAATTGGCCATTTAAATAATTAGAAGACGAGATGCACTTTTGTTGGCCAATGTTGGTGCAACAATGAAACTACTTGGGACAGAAGTTATCAGTTTGGGAAAGGAAGCAGGAACACAGTTAGAAGAGATAAGAAGGAAGAAAAACAAGCTAAAGGCACAAGATGAGAGCAATAGATAGTAGAGGGAAGGTGTAAGATAATGAGAGTGGTAAGTGGCAAGTTGGAGTCTAGCTTTTGCCTAGAGGGGCTCTTCAGGGAGAAATTAAAAATTTTTGTAAAGTACCACTGTTCTTTCTTTTGGCATGATCATTTAAAAGAGGGCAAGAAGGAAAGTGAGGTGAGTTGAAGCCCTACAAAAGCCTTGTAGGATGTGATTAAGTGACCGAGGACAGGGGCACATCCCCCTTGGGTCCCATATATTGCATTGCAACCCTTTGATGACAGTGGACGCTTAATTAATGTTATAATAAGATTATTTTAGGCTTGTGTTCATTTTTATCCAGGTTACATTCTTGTGATATCCTTATTTTCCATTTATAAAGATTACCTCAACTATTTGTTTCATCCTTTGATATTGGATATGCTGATGCATTTTTCTTTCTCTTTCTTTTCTTTTCTTTTGTTATTCTTTGCTTTACAAGCACAATTAAAGACTTCATGGATCCTCATTATCTTATAAACTTCCCTCTACTACTTCGTGTCTACTTCAAGGACAGAATTTTGTTCTTTTTTTATGACTGCATAGTATTCCATGGTGTATGTACCATATTTTCTTTACCAAGACTACCACTGATGGGCATTTAGGGTGATTTCATGTCTTTGCTATTGTGAATAGTGCTGCGATGAACATACATGTGCATGTGTCTTTATGGTAGAATGATCTATATTCCTTTGAGTATATACCCAATAATGGGATTGCTGGGTTGAATGGTAGTTCTAAGTTCTTTAAGAAATTGTCAGCTGGGTGCAGTGGCTGATGCCTGTAATCCCAGCACTTTGGGAGGCTGAGATGGGCAGATCACGAGGTCAGGAGATCGAGACCGTCCTGGCTAACACGGTGAAACCCCATCTCTACTAAAAACACACAAAAAAATAGCCGGGCGTGGTGGCGGGTGCCTGTAGTCCCAGCTACTCAGGAGGCCGAGGCAGGAGAATAGCGTGAACCTGGGACATGGAGCTTGCAGTGAGCCAAGATCACGCCACTGCACTCCAGCCTGGGTGACAGAGCGAGACTCCGTCTCAAAAAAAAAAAAAAGAAAAGAAAAAGAAAAAGAAATTGTTAAACTGTTTTCCACATGGCTGAACTAATTGACACTTCCACCAACAGTGTATAAGTGTGTCTTTCTCTGCAACCTTGCCAATATTTGTTACTTTTTAATAATAGACATTCTGACTGGTATGAGGTGGTATCTCACTGTAGTTTCAATTTGCATTTCTCTAATAATCAGTGATGTTGAACTTTTTTTCATAAGATTGCTGCCTGCATGTATGCCTTCTTTTGAAAAACGTCTGTTCCTGTCCTTTGCCCACTTTTTAATGTTATTTTTTCTTGTAAATTTGTTTAAGTTCCTTGTAGAGGCTGGATATTAGATCTTTGTCAGATGAACAGTTTGCAAAAATTTTCTCCCATTCTGTAGGTTGTCTGTTCAGTCTGTAGTTTCTTTTGCTGTGCATAAGCTCTTTGGTTTAATGAGATTCTATTTGTTAATTTTTGTCTTTGTTGCAATTGCTTTTGGTATCTTCATCATGAAATCTTTGCCTGTTTCTAGGTCCAGAATGGTATTGCCTAGGTTGCCTTCTAGGGGTTTTATAGATTTGGGTTTTACATTTAACTCTGTAATCCATACTGAGTTAATTTTTATATATAGCATAAGGAAAGTGTCCTGTTTCAATCTTCTGCATATGGCTAGCCAGTTATCCTAGCACAATTTATTGAATAGGGAATCCATTCCTCATTGCTTGTTTTTTGTCAGGTTTTTCAAGGATCAGATAGTTGTATGTGTGCAGCCTTATTTCTGGGCTCTCTATTCTGTTCCATCAGTCTATCTGTCTGTTTCTGTATCAATACCATGCTGTTTTGGTTACTATAGCCCTATAGCATACTTCAACGTTGAGTAGTATGATGCCTCCAGCTTTGTTCTTTTTGCTTAGGATTGTCTTGACTATTCGGGCTCTTTTTTGGTTCCATATGAATTTTAAAATAGTTTTTTCTAGTTTTGTGGAGAAATATCAATAATGGTAGTTTGATAGGAATAGCATTGAATCTATAAATTGCTTTGGGCAGTATGGCCATTATAAAGATATTGCTTGTCATTATCCATGAGCATGGAATGTTTTTCCATTTGTTTGTGTCATCTTTGTTTCGTAGTTCTCCTTGTAGAGGTCTTTAACTTTCTCGGTTAGCTGTATTCCTAAGTATTTTTTTTTCTTGTGGCAATTGTGAATGGGATTGTGTTCCTGGCTTGGCTCTTGGCTTGACTGTTGTTGGTATATAGGGATGTTAGTGAATTTTGTACATTGATTTTGTATCCTAAGACTTTTCTGAAGTTTTGCTGACGTTGTTTATCAGCTTAAGGAAATTTTGGGCTTAGACTATGGGGTTTTCTAGATTTAGGATCATGTCATCTGCAAATAGGGATTGTTTGACTTCCTCTCTTTGTATTTGGATGCCATTTATTTCTTTCTCTTGCCTGATTGCCCTGGTCAGGACTTCCAATAGTATGTTGAATAGGAGTGGTGAGAGAGGACATCCTTGTCTCGTGCCAGTTTTCAAGGGGAATGCTTCTAGCTTTTGTCCACTTGGTATGATGTTGACTGTGGATTTGTCATAGATGGCTCTTATTATTTTGAGGAATGTTCCTTCAATACCTAGTTTATTGTGAGTTTTTAACATAAAGGGATTTTGAATTTTATGCATCTATTGAGATAATCATGTGGTTTTTGTCTTTAGTTCTGTTTAAATGATGAATCTCACTTACTGATTTGTGTATTTTGAACCAGTCTTGCATCTCAGGGATAAAGCCTGCTTTATTGTGGTGGATGAGCTTTTTGATGTGCTGCTGGATTTGGTTTGCCAGTATTTTGTTGAGGATTTTTGCATTGATGTTCATTGGCCTGAAGTTTTCTTTTTTTGTTGTGTCTCCACCAGGTTTTGGTATCTAGATGATACTGGCCTCATAGAATGAACTATGGAGGTGTCCCTCCCCCTCAATTTTTTGGAATAGTTTCAGCAAGAATAGTACCAGCTCCTCTTTGTACATCTGGTAGAATCCAGCTGTGAATCTTCCTGGTCCTGGACTTCTTTTTGGTTGATAGGCTATTTATTACTGACTCAATTTCAGAGTTCTTTATTAGTCTGTTCAGGGACTTGATTTCTTTTTGGTTCAGTCTTGGGTGTGGGTATATGTGTCCAGGAATTTATCTATTTCTTTTGGATTTTCTAGTTTGTGTGCATATCGGTGTTCATAATATTCTCTGATGGTTATTTGTATTTTGGTAGGTCAGTGGTAATAATCCCCTTGTCATTTCTGATTGTGTTTAGTTGCATCTTCTCTCTTTTCTTCTTTATTTGTCCAGCTAGCAGTTTATTTTATTATTTAAAAAAAAACAGCTCTTGCATTTGTTGATCTTTTGAAAGGTTTTTCATGAAGGGTACTGAAACCTTTTAGTTCAGCTTTGATTTTGGTTATTTCTTGCCTTCTCCAACTTTGGAATTGGTTTGCTCTTGGTTCTCTAGTTCTTTTAGTTGTGATATTAGGTTGTTAAATTGAGATGTTTATAACTTTTTGATGTGGGAATTTAGTGCTATAAATTTCCCCCTTAACACTTCCTTAGCTGTGTCCTGCAGATTCTTGTATGTTGTATCTTTGTTCTCATTAGTTTCAAATAACTCCTTGATTTCTGCCTTAATTTCATTATTTACCCAAAGGCATTAAAGAGCAGATTATTCAATTTCCATGTAATTTTATGTTTTTTTTCCAGTGAATTTCTTAATCTTGATTTCTAATTTGTTTGCACCACGGTCTGATATATTGTTTTTTATGATTTCAGTTCTTTTGTATTTGTTTAGGAGTGGTTTTTTTTTCTGATTATGTGATTGATTTTAGAGTATGTGCCATGTGGCAATGAGAAGAATATATACTTTCTTGTTTTTGGGTGGAGAGTTCTGTAGATATCTATTGGGTCCATTTGATCCAGTGCTGAGTTCAGGTCCTGAATATCTTTGTTAATTTTCTGTCTCGATAATCTATCTAATATTGTCAGTGGGGTGTTAACGTCTCCCACTATTATTATGTGAGAGTCTAAGTCTCTTTGAAGGTTTCTAAAAACTTGCTTTATGAATCTGGGTGCTCCTGTGTGGGGTGTATACATATTTAGGATAGTTAAATCTCCTTGAATTAAACCCTTTACTATTATGTAAAGTCCTTCTTTGTTGTTTTTTGTCTTTGTTGGTTTAAAGTATGTTTTGTCTGAAACTAGGATTGCAACCCCTGCTTTTTTCTGTTTTCTATTTGCTTGGTAGATTTTTTCTCCATCCCGTTATTTTGAGCCTATTGGTGTCATTGCCTGTGAGATGGGGCTCTTGAAGATAATTATACCAATGGATCTTGGTTGTTTATCCAGCTTGTCACTCTGTGCCTTTTATTTGGGGCATTTAGCCCATTTTCTTTCAGGGTTAGCATTGATATGTGTAGATTTGATCCTGTCATCATTATGCTAGCTGGTTATTTTGCAGACTTGTTTATCAGGTTGCTTTATAATGTCACTGCTCTGTGTACTTCAGTGCATTTTGAAGTGGCTGGTAATGTTTTTTTCTTTTCCATATTTAGTGCGTCCTTCAGGAGGCAGGTCTGGTGGTAATAAATTCCCTCAGCATTTGCTTGTCTGAAAAGCATCTTATTTCTCCTTCATCTATGAAGTTTAGTTTGGCTGGATATGAAATTCTGAGTTGGAATTTCTTTTCTTTAAGAATATTGAATATTGGCTCCCAATCTCTTCTGGCTTTTAGGGTTTCTGTTGAGAGGTCTGCTGTTAATCTGATGGGCTTCCCTTTGGAGGTGATCTGACCTTTCTCTCTAGCTGCCTTTAACATTTTTTCTTTTATTTTGACCTTGGAGAATCTCATGCTTATATGTCTTGGGGATGATCTTCTTGTGAAATATCTTACTGGGATTCTCTACATTTCCTGAATTTGAATGTTGGCCTCTCTAGCTAGGTTGGGGACGTTCTCATGAAAGATATCCTGAAATATGTTTTCCAAGTTGGTTCCATTCTCCTCATCTCTTTCAAGGACACCAATGTGTCATAGATTTGGTCTCTTTACATAACCCTCTCTTTCTCAGAGGCTTTGTTTGTTTCTTTTCATTTTTTTTTCTCTATTCTTGTCTGAGTATCTTATTTCAGGAAACCATCTTTGAGCTCTGAGATTCTTTCTTCCACTTGGTCTATTCTAATATTAGTACTTGTGATTGCATTATGAAATTCTTGTAGTGTGTTTTTCAGCTCTGTAAGGTCAGTTATATTAATTTCTATACTGGCTACTTTGTTGTCACCTCTTGCATTGTTTTTATCATGATTTTTAGCTTCGTTGGATTGGGTTTCAATGAACTCTTGTAGCTTAATGATCTTCATTCCTGTACATATTCTGAATTCTCTTTCTGTCATTTCAGCCATCTCAGCCTAGTTCAGAACCCTTGCTGGAGAGTTGATGTGGTCATTTGGAGGAAATAAGCACTCTGGCTTTTTGAGTTGTCAGGGTTCTTACACTAATTTCTCATCTTTGTGGGTTTATCTTCCTTCAATCTTTGAGTTGCTGGCCTTTGGATTTTTTTTTTTTAATCCTATTTGATGAACTTGAGGGTTTGGTTGTGGTATAAAGTGGATTCAATCAACTGGCTTCATTTCTAGAAGATTTAAGGAGGCCAACGCTGAGCTCCCAACTCCTGGACTGCATGCTCTAACTCTGGGGACTTGTATTAGGCCCTGACTTTGTTCTCTGTCTCCTTGAAGTTAGGAATCCACTGCACTGAGGGTGCCAAAGTGCTCCTCAATCACTGGTTCCTACAGTCCAATGGGCGATATCAGCAAAAGTGTTTTGTAGTGTAGTGACAGTGGGATTCATTCTCTTTCACATATGTCCACAGCAGTGGTGGCGGCAGCTGCAGCAAAGTGCTAGTGGCTGCCAGGGTGCTTGCCCCTCTGCAGGTGTTCAGCACCGTGGTGGAGGCAACACAGCTGTGGGGGGCAGGGGCCCTTGCTGATGACTGTGTGCATGGTCATACTGGAGGTGGTGTTGGCTCAGGGGTGGGGCACTGGCAGTTGTAGTTCTGGGTGCCTTCTCTGTGCCCCACAAGCATGTGTGGTAGCTCAGAGCAAGGGAGGATCTGCTGTCCTCTGGGCCTAGTTTCACTCCCATGGCAGTGTTAGCATGAGGGCTGGATGCTGGTAGGGGCAGGGATGGCTAGTTCTGTGTCTGTCCAGGCTCCATCTGTAATGGTGATAAGAAGGGAGAGGGTGGGTGGACTGCACTCCTTGGGCAATGGTGGGACCAGGAAAGCAAAACTCACCTGTGCAGACACATGCCAGCAAAGCAATGTGGGGAGTTGTTGTGGGCCTGGGGGAAGCAGTGCTTTGGGGAGGGAGTGGGAGGGCTGGTGCATGGCAACTGCCTCACTGGAGTTCTCTGCTGCTCAGGCATGGTCCACTGTTGCAGAAGCTATGGTGTGGTCCCACAGGGCAGCCAAGACAGCCCTGCAAGCAGGCATGGCCAGGCTGGGGTCCTGGGAGAGGCCAGCAGACCAAGGGGTGCTGAGGTCAGACCAGCCCTGTCTGATGGACAAGGCAATCCAGCAGAGTTTAAGACTGACAGATCCCCTAGCGCTAAAGTCTCCTATGGGATCAAGTCAAGCCTAGGGGGATGGGTGTCCCTGCCTGTGCTCTGCTACAGACACTCCCATATCAAAGCCTCTGGGCTCCATATCAGCTGGCTTGCTGCCCCTACCACTTCTCTAAGCAGCTCTCTCTGCCAACTCAAGTGTCCATGGTGGTTGAGGTTTCTCTTCGTCCTGGGGTTCCAGAGGTCCATGGTGAGAGCAGGTTGTTCCTTGCCAGTTCAACCCACCTATTCCCTCAGAGCCACTGGGGGCCAGGAATGAGTTTGGTGTGCTATAGCCCTCTGTAGGGTCCTCAGCTTTCTTCCCCTTCAGCTCAGCTTGCATATCTTCCATTTGTGTACTCTTGATGCCTTTTCCCTCTTAAGATTTGTTAGGAGCACGCCAGTCATCGCAGTCCTTTGGTGGGAGCTGTTCTACCTGGTTGTATCTAGTTGGCCATCTTGCCTTCCCCCGACGTATTTTTCTAAACTGCCTTCTATTTAAAGATGCAATATGTCTAACTATATAAACCTTGGATTTCACACTTTCAATTTATTAAGTACAGTTTTATAAATCTAGTATGAAGATGAAAGTTGAATTGCATTTAATATTCTCTGCTTCTAAAACCAGACAATTATGTAATATTTTAGAAGATGGCCATAAAATTGTTGATTTCCTTTAATGTCAGGGTTTAAAGAGTTAAACTTCAGTTATCTGGATAAGTAAGGTTTATAGGACATCTACTGCTAGTGGCCTATAAAACAGAGATGTACCTGAATATACAAGTAGCATGTCCTGCTATATTTCTCACTGTTCTGTAATGCAAAGTTTGAGAATACAAATGGGACCCATTTAAGTAGCAAGGCACGGTTTAGGGGTGATAACAGTTTATCTAAATTAGAATTAAAGCCCAGAAATATAATTGGTATATAGCAGACACCTCAAAGAGTGTTGATATATTTGATCTGATCAAATCTTATATTTAGTCTTCCTTTGTCTAATACCCTTAGCCTTGCCCCTTTATGCATACTCTCCCGTCTCTTGCCATTATAACTTGGTGATGTTCTCAGGCTTATCCACCCTTCAACCTCAGAAGACAAAGGGCTCCTTCAAAGCCATGAACATGTTGCAATTTTCATTCATGTTTTTATGTACATTCTATTGTGCGCTCTGGCTGCAAAAAGAGTACCACAGACTGCGTGTCTTAAACAACAGAAATGCATTTTCTCACAGTTCTGTAGGCTAGAAGTATGAGATCTAAATGTCAGCAGAGTTGGTTTCTTTTGAGCTATCTCTTTTTGGCTTGTAGATGTCCATCTTCTCCTTGTGTCTTCACATGAACATCTCTCTGTGTGTCTTTGTTATAATCTTCTCTTCTTATAAGAATACAAATCATATTGAATTAGGATTTACCTATATGACCTCATTTTACCTTAACCACCATTTTTAAAGACCCTAACTCCAAATGCAGTCACATTCTGAGGTACTGGGGGTTAGAACTTCAACATAATGAATTTGAGGGGGGACAAAATTCACCCCATAACATATTTTTTCAGCTTTTAAGGTCTCTTTTTCCTGTGTGCACACTCCATTGCCATCAGAAGTAGCATCTTACCCTTCATAAACACTATACCTTCCTTAGTGATTAATTGGCACAATTTCTCAACACCTCAATGCCTTTATGTCCACATGCATTTTATATCCAGACCATTAAGAGTGAATAATCTTGATGCTACTGGTGCCGTGGGTCATCTGTGTCCCATTATCATCTGGCAAGGAAGGTGTCTATACCTTTCTCTACTACGTGAGCAATGCAATATCAATATCCTACTTTGAAATTTTGTTTCCTGGAGGCACTCTGATACCAATTACTGTATCAACCAGGATCCAGGCAGAAAGTAGACATCATGCTTAAACTGGGTAACTTGAAGATAATATAGGAAAATAGCAAGCAATAGTCTAGAATCCTAAAAGTCTGAATCTATTATCAACCTTAGGTGTGAATGGGCAAGGGGAGGGAGTGGATTCTGTCATACAACACATGAGTGCAAAAGAGCTGTGTAGTGCTGCTTGATTCCTATTACCTTTGTGTAAAGACACGGCCAGCTCACGTGAGCTCTTAGGAAGGGGGATAGAGAAATAAATACCCTGACCTCATCTTCCTGCCCTCTGGGCTGCTGGCCTCCAAACCAGAAGCAGGGCACTGGAGCTTACCAACATGGTACACAAAGGCTGGCATCCTGGAGCTCAGAGCAGAAGAGAGGAGGTCAGACAGTGGATCTAGAGGGGCAGACAAAAATATCCAGAACAAGTTTCACTCTCCATGGGCCTGAACTAGTGGTTGCAATTGCTGGAAGGTAGAAAGTGTTAGGGGGTGTTCAGGTATGGGATCCAGATGAAGTGGGAGGGAATTTTAGTTTGCTTTGTGAAGATTTCCCATGATTTGAAATTGTGTAAGGACTGTCCCAAATTTTGCAAATGATGCTATATCATAAGATAAAGAAGACAGTCATACTCATTTGGTAGCTACATTTATATAATGTATTCATATAAATGTATAAATATGCATATTATGTAAGTGGCTGATGTTTACATTTGCTTAATCATATGAGAATATAGCAAAATTATAACTGGCTCAAAGTAATAGTTGTTGGAGCTAGGTTTTAACCCAGGCAGGATCATTCATATGCTTTCAATCTTAACCATCAGGCTGAATGTCTCCTCCAATTTCCTTGTTGATCTCTGTATTTGTCTGTTCTTGCTCTGCTATAAAGAAATATCTGAGACTGGGTAACTTATAAAGAAAAGAGGTTTAATTGGCTCATGTAAAGGTTTAATTGGCTTCCTGTACAGGTTGTACAAGAAGCATGGTGGCATCTACTTCTGGGGAGGCCTCAGGCAGCTTTTACTCATGGCAGAAGGCAAAGCAGGAGCAGGCCTCTTACATGTCGGGAGCAGGACCAAGAGAGAGGTGGGAGGTGCTACACACTTTTAAACAACCAGATCTCATGATAACTCACTCACTCACTATCATGAAAACAGCACTGAGAGGGTGGTGCTAAACCATCCATGAAGGATCCACCCCCATGATCCAATCACCTCCGACCAGGCTCCACTTCCAGTATTGGGGATTACATTTCAACATGAAATTTGGGTGAGGACACAGATCCAAACCACATCAATTGCTGTTAAGACATGCAGTTGAACAGTATGTTTGTTAAATAGCTGGTATCACCTGGGGCAATCTCTAGTGCTTGGAATTAGGAAAACTCCTAATTTTGTGGTCCAGGGAACCCATAAGCCTCCTTAAGACTCCTGCACGTTTTAGAAGAGCTAACTTACCCTGGCTCTTGTGCCTGGGTATATAAATTTGTGCCCTCAGATGTGAAGCAACACATTTTGTCATTACAGAAGCATCAGTCAGAAACGGAAAATTTCTAGAATGTATACATAATAGAAAATGTTGTAGGGGAAATAAGGGAGTGTTTTACATTACATATGTCATTGCAAATTACTTAAAACTCTATATTAGACATTTCTATTCTCCAGTATTTTTTCTTAGGTACAGTATTAGTTAACTGCCAGAAAAATGCAGTATAACAGCTACAGAATCTCTGTGGCATACAGCAGTAAGTGTTGATTTAGGTGCCAAGCCAAAATAAACTAAGTGGGTTGACTGAGGGTTGGCTGGGCTTGGCTTAGTGGCTCTGCTGATCTTGGCTGGCCTTGCTTTATGCATCCAGATGTTGGCTGGAGTCAGCTGGTCTTGACTGGGGTATTTCTGCTCCACATTCTACCCGTTTGACTGAGGCCAGAGGGCTGACCTTCTGCTTCTCCTCATGGTGATGGTAAAAGCTCATGTCCAAGTACTCAAGTGCATGACAATCATCTGCTGTGTCATGTCCATGCAAGTCACATGGCTGTACATTTCTCAGTGCTCTGTTATACCATTGGATGTGGATGTATTTATTTATTCATTACTTATTTATTTTTAAACTACTTTATTGAGATGATTGTCATGTAAAAAGACATACATATTTAATGCATACAACTTGGTGAATTTGGGGATATGTATACACCCATGAAGCTATCACCACCATTAAGGCCAGAAACTTATTCATCACCTCCAAAAGTTTCCTCCTGCTTCCTCCTTATTATTATTGATGATAAGAACACTTAACATAAGATCTACCCTCTTAGCAAATTTTAAGTATACAATATAATGCTGTTAGCTGTAGGCACTATGCTGTATAGTAATTCTCTAGAAATTATGTATCTTGCAAAACTAAAATTTTGTACCCTTTGACTATCACCTTCCACTTTCCTCTCCCCCACCCTGGTAAACACCATTTTACTCTTTCACTTTTGTGAGTTTGACTACTTTAGATTTCACCTATAAGTAAGTGCTTATAAGTCTGAATGTTTGTGTCCCTCCAAAATTCATTTGTTGAAATCAAATTCCCAATGTGATAGTATTAAGAAGTGGGATTAGTGCCCCTATAAAAAAGGCCATGAAAAGCTTGTTTGCCACTTTCACCATGGGAGGGTTCGTCAAGAAGGGGCCCTCTATAAAGCAGAGAGCAGCCTTCATTAGGCAGTGAATCTGCTGGCACCTTGATCTTGGACTTCCCAGCATCTAGAGCTATAAGAAACAAATTTCTATTGTTTTTAAGCCACTCAGTATATGGTATTTTGGTATAGCAACTCAAATGGACTAAGACAGTGAGATAATGCAGTATTTGTCTTTTTGTGTCTGGCTTATTTCACTTAGCATAGTGTCCTTCAGGTTCATCCATGTTGTTGCAAATGGCAGGATTTCTTTCATTTGAAGGCTAACATTCCATTGGATGTATATGCTACATTTTCTTTATCCATTCATCTGTTGATAGGCATTTAGATTATTTCCATATCTTGCCTTTTGTGAACAATGCTGCAATGACCGTGGAAGTTCTGGTATTCCTTTGAGATCTGATCCCAATTTCATTTCCACTGGATATATACCCAGAAGTGAGATTCCTGGATTGCAAGGTAGTTCTAGTTCTATAATGGCTACAACCAATTTACATTCCCACCAACACTGTGTGGTTCCCTTTTCTCCACATCATCACCAGAATGTTTTGTTTTATTTTATTTTTAAAATAATAGCCAAACCATTTGGATATGGTTTAAATATTCTCAATACTAGATCAACTATTTTCTTTGCTGCCAAGTGAAGAAAAGCAAGGGTTGGAACAGAGCCAAATTTCTGGTGATGAGCTGTTTGCTTTGGAGATAATTTTCTGAGAAGTGCACGGTAAACAGCATGGCATTTCAGCCTTGAAGTGAGAAGTGTAGACTATTTGTGATAATGAATATACAGCTGAGGTGTCCCACTGGAGCAAGTCACTTAGAATCACAGAAAGCGTATTATCAGGCCCATGATGTAAATTTAAAATGTCTTATTCCTCATTTTACAAACTTATGTGGGCATCTTTCCCTCTCACAGGAAGCCCATTTCAGTGTGGAAAATCAGTCTTGTATGAACCAGATTTAGAACAGTGCCATGATTCGTTCATATTCAAGAGTTAACTCTTTGCTTCTACACAGAGTTGGTGTCAGAAGGCATGTTGCTGAGTGCCAGCAACTCCTTGGGGGTTGAGCTTAGATGGCGTCCTCTGTTCTAGCATGTGAATGCTGTAAACGGGGTGTGTTAGGCCATTCTTGCATTGCTATAAAGAAATACCTGAGGCCGGGCAAGGTGGCTCAAGCCTGTAATCCCAGCACTTTGGGAGGCCGAGGTGGGTGGATCATGAGGTCAGGAGATAGAGACCATCCTGGCTAACATGGTGAAACCCCATCTCTACTAAAAATACAAAAAATTAGCTGGGCGTGGTGGCGGGCGCCTGTAGCCCCAGCTACGCAGGAGGCTGAGGCAGGAGAATGGCATGAACCCAGGAGGCGGAGCTTACAATGAGCCGAGATCGCGCCACTGCACTCCGGCCTGGGCAGTAGAGCGAGACTGCCTCCAAAAAAAAAAAAAAAAAAAAAAAAAAAGAAAAAAGAAAAAAAGAAATACCTGAGGCTGGGTAATTTATAAAAAAGGGCATCTGCTTCAGGTGGGGCTTCAGGAGCTTTTACTCATGGTGGAAGGTGATGGGGAGCCAGCACATCACATCGTGAGAGAGGGAGCAAGAGAGCAAGGAGGAGGAGTCAGACTGTCTTCAACAACCAGCGCTTCTTGTGTGAACTGATTAGGGAAGGGGGAGCATGCAGCCATTCATGAGGGATCCACCCCCATGACCCAAACACCTCCCACCAGGTCCCACCTCTAGAATTGGAGGTCACATTTCAACATGAAATTTGGAGGGAACAAACATCCAAGACATATCACTGAATGAGAAGTGCTGAGATTGTTATCCAAGCTCCATCCAGGTAAGCTAGTGAGAGGCCCCATCCTGGAGCCAAAGGTACACTTGACTTTATAAAGTGTGCAATATGATTATAATCAGATCATACCCTTTTTCTCCAGGTTTTCAGATATTGATTTACCTAACCTTAACATATTATCAAATAGCCGTTCAATGACATATACCTTTGCTCTGTGTCAATTAACTTAAAATTATCTGTGATGAAATACTCGGTTCTGAAATTATTCTATACATACTGAGAGCAGATGCTGCCAGAGTTCCCATGATTCTGCACAGAGGAAGCTTCTCATAGTAAGGATCTGATGCTGTGTCTGCAGGCTCGGCTTGGCCATGGGAGTATGCTCTGTCCATATGCAGAAGTCACTCCTGGAGCAGCTCTCAACCAGTGACTGAGAGATAAATAACCTGGCTTCCTCACCCCTCAGGTGAGCTGTGTTCCACACAGTCTACCAGATTCCTCCAGGGGGATCAAGCCTCAGCTGCTCAATTATTATCTCAGTAATAACTTACTAATTAATGCACCTGATGTTCACTCCTCTTCTCCATTTCACCTCTCCGTTTACCTGCCTGCTTCCTGGGATTGCATCTCAAAATGAACTAAGGAAGTGAAATCCTTACCTTAGAGCGGAATTCTGAGGGAAACCCAAACTAAGATAGAGCATCAATATGTTTACTTACATTAGAAAGAATTAAGGTTCAAAAGAAACATAACCTTGCCATTTAGGGTTTTCTTCTTCGTAAACTTCTCATTTTTTTGCCACTCTTAGTATACAGAGTATTTTTTTAAAATTAAAAATACCTATTTCTCATTACAAAAGTAATCTGTATTCCTTGTAAAAGAATTAGCTAGAAATGACTGCCCTGGAATATTTGTGTTTGTCTTTCCATCCTTTTTACTTGCATGGTGGATTTTTAAAACAATGTCTCCCATCCTATAGGCTCTTTTTCACTGTGACCTTAACACTCTTCTCATTGAGAGTTGGGACTTGGTTGTTTACCCTTCAACCTGGGCCTGCCTTGACCAACAGAATGTAGTGGAAGTGATGCTGGGTGACTTCTGAGATGGAATTATAATAATGTCACACACTTACATCTCGGTTTTTCTTTTGGACAGACACTTATTAGAAAAATTCAGCTGCCATGCTGTGGGGAATCTCAAGTTGGCTCACATGAATAGACCACATGGTTAGGGGATTTGGCTGGGAGCTCTAGCTGAGGTCCCAGTTGGTAGCTAACATCAACTGCCAGATATTGAGATGCTTCCATGTTGTTCTCACTCCCAGCTGTCAAGACGCTCCCAGCTTTTGAGTCTTTTCAGCTAATCTGCTAGATGTTGTGGGACACAAAAATGCTATCTATTGCTGTATCTGGACCCAGTAAATGTATGACACATGGAATCTATGAGCATAATAAAATGACTGTTTAATGCCCGTGCATTTTGGGTGTCTTGCTATGCAGCAATAATAACTTGAATATTCCTCCTTGCCAATTTCTTTGTATTCTCTAGCCTTTGTATTCTCATCTGATTGGCTGAGGTAATTGATGTCAATCCTGTTGGGCTGAGTCTTTTGAGCTACATCAACTCACAGGTCTTAGTCAGCTTATAATAGGTATCATTGGGGGCATGTGACCATCTCTGAGCCAATCACTAAATAGCCTTATATAAGTTAAAAATTTGTGCTGGGCATGGTGGCTCATGCCTGTAATCCCAGCACTTTGGGAGGCTGAGGCAGGTGGATCATGAGGTTAGGAGATGAAGACCATCCTGGCCAACATGGTGAAAACCTATCTCTACTAAAATACAAAAAGTTAGCTGGGTGTCGTGATGGGTGCCTGTAGTCCCAGCTACCGGGGAATCTTGAGGCAGGGGAATCGCTTGAACCTGGGAGGTGGAGGTTGCAGTGAGTTGAGATCCCACTACTGCACTTCAGCCTGGGTAACAGAGCGAGACTCTGTCTAAAAATAAATAAATAAATAAATAAATAAATAAATAAATAAATATATAAACTGAGTAAGGGGCCGTGGGTAAAAAAAAAAATTTAACCAGAAATAAACACTGTCAGACACACATGCATAGGTACTTATGAATTAAAAAAAAAACACAATTTAAAAATATACCAAAGCATAAAATAAATTACAACCGATGTATAGAACAATAGGTAATTGCAACACAAAGACCATACTCTTATCAACTAAAAATATATTTTGTCTAACATAAAAAGAAACCCAAAGCATTATGTCATGCATTTCTTTTGTGTACAGCTCCTATCACAGTATGGGAAACATACAGAGACTTTCCTCCATGGTGGATATTCTCCATCTTCAGCAAATCTGAGGAAGGTTTGAGTAACTAACCTAAAATCTGTGGATAGATTTTTATCCTTTGATAGTAGTTTATGAATTTATATGCTTGTGCTAATTTAAAACTTTTTAAATATAGCAGCAAGACTGTGTTGTATAATCAAAGAAAATGGGAAAACTAACCAAATCATTGAGGCATTTTTGCCTCCATCTTGGTAGCTTTCATAGTTTCCCATCTTGAGAAGATCTTAATACTTAAACTCCTTTAGAGAAATGTTATACTACAGAAGAGAGCGTCCATTTTTTTCTGCTTCTTCACTGATGTCTGTCCCTAGATCCAGCAACTCCCTGGCTTTGGAGTCCCAGCCCTCCTTAAGCCATCTTGTCTCTCTTTCCTGGGGTCCCTGTCCAGCTGGGTGAGCCCAATGCTCTGACTGCAGCTGGACCTCGGTACCTTCAGCTTCTGTCATGCTGGAGTCATAACAAGTGCCTGTGTCCAGACTTGGGAGTGCACTAGGTTTTCCAACCACAACCTGAAAAGATGCCGTGGAGACAAGGCAGTGGGAAAAGTGAGTTAATACACCTCCTGCCTCTGAAGAGGTAGGCTGTAAACTGAACCAGGAGTCAGAGCAAAATGAATCGGATGTCTTCATCCAAGTAAATACTGGACATTCATCCACGATGTGAAACCACCATACAATTCAAAAACATTGGCAGGCGCTGTTGAGGGAGTGACGCAGCAGGGGGCCTCCAAGCCAGAGATGAGGTGGCACGGGCAGAGCTGAGCAAGGACACTTCTGCCACATGATGCTTGGCACACGCTGTTGTTCCTTGTCTTGCTTTCAGGTGCCATATTTGCAAAAACAAATGGAATTGGAGGCCACGCTGTATCCCATCCGGCCAGCTCATGAATCACTGACTAGCTCCATTACTTAGCTAATGTGTCAGAGCTGGCTCCGCTCTAACTGACCTCCCTTGCCTCTAAAAAGTGACACATTGAATTTTATTACTGACTCTGTGTTTCAAAACATTTTGGGGACTGAAAAACCCACCAGGCAAATCTCAGGCCTTAGAAAGCAGTTAAACTGAATTGCAAATAAAAGGCTTAGAAAGTCCTTAAAATCATAAACTTGGCATCTCCAATAGGACAAATGAACTTTGTCTTCTCATCTGAGTTAACAGATTTGGGAGAATCAAAATCTTTTCTGCTGGATAGACTACATGCTACCATTTCCACAGGCAAGCTGCCCCTAAATTTGGAAAACTTTTCCTTCTGAAACCACCCAATCTCTTTAGCTTGATTTGGGCAACCGAATCTCTTAGGCTTTTGCCTCTTTGTGTCCAAAACTAGCACTGTTCCTGAGAGCAGGCTATCAATCATTTACACATTAGTGTGACATTCAGTCAGCATCCATTTAAATAAATTTACTCAGATAAATATTTATTAAGCACCTACTTTGTTCTAGATACAAAGATGGGTAAGCCACTGCCCCTGACTTTTATGTGCTGTTAAAAGAAAAACTTTAGACAAATTAAATTTAATGGAATTTAATTGATAAAAAATGACTTGCAAATCAAGCAGCCCCCTGAACCAGAATAGGTTCACGTGGCTCCAGGGCTGCCACATGGTTGGATAACATTTATGAACAGAACAAGTAAAGAGACACAGAAAACAGAAGTGAGGTACAGGATTGATTATAGCTCAGCGTTTGCCTTATTTGAACATAGCTTGAACTGTTGGCTGCCTGTGATTGGCTGAAACTTGGCTGCTGGGATTGGCTGAGACTCACTACTTGTTAAGAGAGTAGGTTGCAGTCATTTACACATCCAGTTAGGTGATAGTTTGCTATGTATGGAGAAACCTTAAGGGCAAATTTAAATATGTAAGGAAGCATCTTTAGGCTAAATCTATTTATTTCTTCTTTGAGACAGGTTCTCAGTCTGTCACCCAGGCTGGAGTGCAGTGGTGTGATCACAGCTCACTGCAGCCTTCAACTTTCTGGCTCAAGTGATCCTCTCACTTCAGCCTTGGAAGTAGCTGTGACCACTGGCATGTGCCACCATGCCAGGCTATTTATTTTATTTTATTTTTGTAGGGACTGGGTCCTGCTATGTTCCCCAGGCCAGTCTCTAACCCTGGGCTCAAGTGATCCTCCTGCCTTGGCCTCCCGAAGTGCTGGGATTACAGGGATGAGCCACCATGCCCTGTCTGGCTAAACTTAACAGCACAGTCAAAGAGGAGAAACAGACAGGTAGGCGCTAGTAAGCAATGTGTAAGCAGGAAGACAGTGGAACCAAAGTTCTGTGGAGTCAAAAGGAAGAAGCATGTAACAGGAGGCTTGAATTAAGGCGGCATTTGAGTTGAGCTTCTATAAAGGAGACTTTCAGCAGGCATGAGTGGGGTGGGCGAGGAAGCAGCCATTGCCAGCAGCGAACAGCACACACAGGTGAAAGTGGGAGACCTTATGGGGACCTGAGTGTGGGTGGTGACATGGTAGACAATGGTGAGACAATGGGACTGGAAGGGAATTTGGGCCAAGTCATTGAGGCCTTAGATGCCATAAGACATCTTATGTAATACAATACATCTTAATAATGCGGGCAAAATAATAAGACATCTTAATAATGCAGGCAGTAGAGAGCCAGGAGAGAGTTGGGGTGGCAGACTGACTGGGCGAGGTCTCTGCTTAAAAGACATACAGCTTTGATGGCATTGTGGCAGGTGAGTTGGTTGGAGACAGAGTGACAGCTAATGCCAGCAGTTGAGGTTATAAATCAGGTGAAGGCAGTGGAGATTAAAATGAGAGAATAAAATCGAGGAGTATGTTGCACTTAGGCTCAATTTAAACCTACAGAACAAAGTGGGCAGAGGAGTTGAAGGCAACTTAAAGGTTTTTCACCCAAATTAGTTTTAAATATATTTCTAAGCATAAGATTGTATTGTAGGATTATCCACAGTCAAAGAAATTCCAGGCATCATCTGCAGTTAGCAGTGAAAAGAGAATTTACAAATGATGAAAACTGAAAACAAATGAATCTTAATCTCCTTTCTTTCATCCTGATATTCTTATTCTATCCCTTATTACTTAAAGGTTAAATTGGAAATATTTAGGAATTTTTAATTTTATCTGATAAATGTTTAACACAAAGCATTTACCAATGGCTACTAATTCTTAGTTGTCCCTAGTTAATTACAAATTATGCAATCGAATAATTTTGTTTCATTATGCCCTAGCATCATATCCCTACACACTGAGAACAAGCAGTGAGTTATCACACTCAAAGCAAGACCAATCTGTAATTTCGGCCTGAAGAAGATTCTGCAATTTTCCTAAGAAAAGAAGGCCTGCCTTCCCTGTTTGTGTGTGAGCATCCTAGTGTTGACTCTGGAACTCTGGATATTGTGGCTGGGTGCCAGCCCTGCTGACTAGGCTGCCAGGAAAGGGAGTGGAGTGGACACAGGCAACCCAGGCCAGAAATAAGCAAGGAGTAAACCCAATATTTCAAAAGCTTTGGGCCATAAAAAAAATAAGTCAAAAGGTTTTAGTGATGAGAGGAAATTGGAACTCAGCCCCTCTCTATTATAAAATAAACAAAACAAATACAGCCATTTACAAGCAAAGTCACCTGATCGTTATTTAACTGTGGTTCTCTGTAACGCATTATCACACAATGGGAGACAGTGAGCTGTCAGGGAGGGAACAAGGCTTTGGACTTGGGCAGCCTGAATTGGCAACTGAATATCTCCACTTACTACTTGTGTGACCTTGGACAAGCTGGGCTTTTCTGAACCCAGGTCTCTTAATCAGGAAACTATGGTAAGTTTCACCTTCAAGGCTTGTCATGCAGATCAGCTGAGCAGACAAATGGAGTACTCAATCACCTAGCAGGTTGTCAACCATCAGTCCTTTAGTATGTGCCAAGTTGGTTCTCTGCTAGGCACTTGGAATGTAGTGAGAATAATCTTGCTCTCACAGTCCCAGTTTCTAAATAAAATTTTTAATATTATATTTATTTAAAATATATTCATTTTCTTTGTTACTTTTTTATTGATACATAATATTTGCACATATTTATGGAGTACATGTGATATTTTGTTACATGCATAGAATGTGTAATAATCAAGTCAGATTGTCCAACAGCTCCAGTGTTTATTTCTGTGTGCTGGGAACATTTCAAGTCCCCTCTTCTAGCTATCCTGAAATATACAATATGTTGTTGCAAACTATAGCCACCCTACTATGCTGTCAAGCATTAGAACGTATTCCTTCTATCTAACTGTATGTTTGTACCCAGTAACCAACCTCTCTCATCTCACTGAACCTCCCTCACCCCCGGCCTCTGGTAACCATCATTCTACTCTCCATGCCCATGAGATCAACTTTTATAGCTCCCATCTATGAGTAGGAACATGCAGTATTTGTCTTTCTGTTCCTAGCTTATTTCACTTAACATAATATCCTCCAATTCTATCCATGTTGCTGCAAATATCACAATCCCCTTAACAGTGAGACAGATATTTAAAAAGCAAGCAAAAAATGAATATTTTTTTTTTGCAGTGGCTCACACCTATAATCTCAGCACTTTGGGAGGCCGAGGTGGGTGGATCACTTGAAGTCAGGAGTTTGAGACCAGACTGGCCAAGATGGTGAAACCCCATCTCTACTAAGAATACAAAAATTAGCCAGGCGTGATGGTGTACGCCTGTAATCCCAGCTACTCAGGAGGCTGAGGCAGGAGATTCACTTGAACCCGGGAAGTGGAGGTTGCTGTGAGCCGAAATTGCGCCACTACACTCCAGCCTGGGCGACAGAGTGAGACTCCATCTCAAAAAAAAAAAAAAAAGAATATTATAGCAGGACAGTTATTGTCTTTAGACCAAGGCAAGATGGGCTCTGTGGTTTAAAAGCCCCGCCCTGGGCTTCTTCCCATTGAGCCCCTCTCTTTAGGATAAAGGGTCTGCAAGGCCAAAATCACATGCTGCACCTGCTCAGAGCCCATGCCCCTCTTCTGGGCTTGCTCAGGGAGTAGAATCCTGGAATTCCATGCTCCAACCAACCCAACCTTGTTTCTAGGGTGTACATGGGTCTTTCTTCTTGAGGTATTCCACTGGGGTGGGCACCTCGGACATGGGGTGTGGCTGCTGTGATATTTATAGTTTGTGGGATGGAGGTTGGCAAGTATGTATGAGTGTGAGGTCCCCTGTGGTGCAGGATGGAGTGGGGGTGAGAAGAGAAGTGGGAAGGGCAGCTGTGAACTGGCTCTTTCTGCTGGTGCTTCTCAGTGCAGAGCACTGAAGAGTTCAAGAACTCTACCTCCCATTCTGATCTCCCAGACCACTAGGAGGATACACTAGTGTAGAGGCAGATAGGAGGAGAGAACACCTTTTGTGTCACAGCTTTTTTTCTTGATAGCATCTGTGGCACACTTAGACATCTAGAAGATGGGCCTACATTTACACTCTTGTTTTGGGCAGTGCATGTAGTTGGCAGAATATTCTTCCAATGAGCATCTTTTGACTGGCCCATTCATGTATCTTATTTTCTTGAACCAACTCATAGTCATTTTTAAATCTCTCTGTTCCTTTATACAGGTGTGCCTCTTACTTGGAACCCACTTTCCCTCCATTTCCTTTGTAAGTCTTTTGCTCATTCATCACCGAGGTTAGAAGTCATTTCTCTGTGAACCCTTCCTTATCAGAGCAGGTCTGAGCATGTGGTGTCCATTCAGTGGGGGTAATTGTGGGCAGCTGAAGTCTGATTCGTACCTTCCCGACCAAAAGAAAGGCACTGGTTCCAGTGTAGTGTCCCATAGCAGAAACATGGCTTGGTGCTCAGTTTAAAGGTGTTCCTTGAATGAAGCCAATCCTTTTTGGGGGAGGGGAAGGGGAAGGAGGGTCTCCCAACCCCTGCCTTTTTTTTTGAGAAAGAATCTCATTCTGTCACCCAGGCTGGAGTGAAGTGGTGCGATCTCAACTCACTGCAACCTCCACCTCCTGGGTTCAAGAGATTCTCCTGCCTCAGCCTCCAGATTAGCTAGGACTACAGGCACCCACCACCACACCCCGCTAATTTGAGATCTCCCCTTTTTTATCCTTTCTCACTGTATTTATGTGTGTCTTGGTCAGAGTCTTCGTCTGGATTCAGTGGGATGGCATTACATGGTGGTGTAGGTGTCCTGAAACTGAAGGAGAAATTTAGGTCTGTGTGGCCACATTAGTTCCTCTCAGGAGAGAGCAGACATCCAACTTCAATGAGGAATGCAACAGAAAGAGAGAAAAAAAGAAAGATCAGGTGATTGAGTAGACATTGAGGTCTGAAAAAATGTAGAAGTCAAGTCGAACAAATAAGCATAAACATGTACTTTTAGGAAGAAGTCCATGTTGCTGGTGCCCTGCTTCACATTGCTTTGGCCCAGCCTTGAAGGACAGCTGCAGAGTGGATTCTCTCATCTCCCTTCCCAGAGGCATCCTCTGGCCAAATAAGGGGGCATTCTCGGCCGTCAAGCTGAGCAGGCCAGTGAGGGGTGGGCACTGAGGGGCACACACCAGCTTGTGTCCCGCTCAGAGGGGCGGTTCTGAGGCATGCTCCCTACAGTCTCCCAGAGTGGCCCCAGGAGGGCTAAGCCTCAGTTGCCCATGATGGCAATGCTCATTATTGCACCCTCGTGGCTTCCTTCTCTTTCCTGCCTCATTTCGTACTCCCACGCTGTGCTCCCCTGCATCACTTCCTAAACTAAATCCCTTCATCTAAGACCTTATCCCAGGGTCTGCTTTGGGGAAGAACAAAAGACAAAGCACTTATGATACACTCAAGACTAACAGAAGCATAAGATTCTGAGGATTTAAATGCAAATAGAAACAATGCAATAGAAATAGACCAAAAGGCCTGTGCTCTCCTTAACCCACCCAGCCTATTTCAGACTGATGGGCTTGGGGTCAGTTTCAGCCAGAGTGCTTATTGCTCTTTAAATTCTTGGTTTTCCGGACGTGGAATATTAACACCATCTAATAAGTTGAACTACTTGTTCTTTATTAGAGAACTAGAGGCACCAGGCCCATATGTTTGATGGCAACTTGACAAAGCTCTACTAAGAGCTCACACCTATGAATACGGTGTGGTTTGCCAGAAAAGGGGCATTCACTTTCCGAGCCAAATATAGTACACTGAAGCACTAAGATGTATGAACTGAATCTTGACCTGCTGGTATGTAAACTTTTCAAAGTTCCAAAATTTGAAGACAGGTTGGACATTTTTCTAGTGGAGTTCCTGGACCCAAAGTTATTTTTTATGAAGCAGTTTTGTAAAATTTATGATGTGAGGTTACAATATGCCTTTTTCTTGTGATTCATCCTTCTTGCAAGCTTCTATGTAGCAAGCTGGCAAAAGGCAGTGGAAGGGACTTCTGGGGACGGTCCTGTCATTTCCTACAGTATTTTCGTGAGTCATTCAGCATGGGTCTCTTCCCTACCCCCATTGTCTGGCTGGAGAGAAGCACCCTTTCATAGGTGAGCTTTTCCTACAAACATGAGATATTAAAAATAAGATCTTCAAATGAAGAAATAATTTGACATTTATTCATTGAAAATCACTCATCTTCAACTCATCTTCCATTTACAGCTCTACCCCTTTCTTTTATGGATGGAGAAAATGAGGCCCAGAAAAATAAATGGATTTGTCCAAGATAACCCTGATTGTTTAATCAGGGTGTTTCAGAGCTCGCATCCCCTGGTCATGTGTTTGCTGGAGGACTCAACTTTTGGAGTCTCTGATTTTTATTTGTAAAAAAGAGGTAGTAGTATAGTTCTTGAAGATTCATCTTACAGAAGTAAATTGATGGAAAAACTACTTTATTAAGGCATAATTGACAAAAAATAAACAGCATGCATTTAAAGTGTACAATTTGATAAGCATTGACTTACGTGTACATCCATGAAACTGTCACTACAATCAAGATGGCAAACAGCCCTCATCCCCAAGAGGTTCTCTGTGCCCCTTGTCATCCTTCCCTGCATTCCTCCCTCTCTTCCTCCCTAGACAATCACTGATCTGCTTAGTTTGCATTTTCTGGAGTTTTATATAGCGGAATCACACAGATTTTATTCTTTTTTGTATGACTTCTTTTACTCAACATAATTGTTTTGACATTCATTCTTTACATTTTTGAGTAGGATTTTAAGGTATGGATACATCTCAACTTGCTTATTCATTCACCTGTTGGTGGGCATGTGAGTTGTTTCAGTTTTGGGTTATTACAAATAAAGCTGCTTGAATGTTTATGTATATAACTTTGTGTGTATTCATGCTTTCATTTTTTCTTTGGTAAGAACAAGAAGGGAATAGCTGCATCATATGGTGATTGTGTGTTTTTTTTTAACTTTATAAGGAACTGACACATTGTTTTCCAAAGGGGCTGTATCATTTTACATTCTCACCAGCAGTGAATGAGATTCTAGTTCTTCCATATCCTCACCAATACTTGCTGTGGTCACTCTTTTTAGCTATTCTAACAGATATCTCATTATAGTTTTAGTTTGCTTTTTCTTAATGACTAATGATGTCAAGCATCTATTCATGTGCTTATTTGCCATACAAGTATTTTTTTCCCAAGAAAGTGTCTGTTCAAATCTTTTGCCCATTTTTAAATTGAGTGGTTTATTTTCTATTATGGATACAAGTCCTTTATCAGATATATAATTTGCAAATATTTTCTCCACGTCTCTGTCTTTTTCATTCTCTTAACACTGCACTTCGAAGAACAGAAAAATTTTAATGAAGTCCAATTTATTAACTTTTTCTTTTATGAATCATGTTTTCAGGGTCATATCTAATAACCTAATAAAATGTAACTATGTTTTCTTGTAAAATTTTACAGTGATAGGTTTAACATTTAAATCTATTATCTATTTGCATTACTCTTTTTAATATGGTATAAGGTGTGAAAATAAGTTAATTTTCCTTTACACATATATATCCATTTTTTAAAACAGTACATTTGTTGAAAAGGCTGTTTTTTCTTTACTGAATTACCTTTTTATCTTTGTTGAAAATCAGTTGTTCATATATGTGTGGTTCCATCCATTTCTGGATTCTTGATTCTGTTCCCAAGACTTAGAATCTATCATGTGGTATGAATCCTGTAACTGTAAGTTAATAATTTATGTCAATTATCTTTTAAGTGTTTGGCACATAGTGGACCCTTAGTGAATGCTATTTTACTGTCTTCTTTTATTGGACATTTTTGCTGTGACTGTGAAATAATTACTCCCAACTCCTTTAAGTTCTCTAAGTCAACAATTATTAAATGATTCTCATTGTGATATACCCACCTGAGTCCTTTTGCAGTGAATCATTACACAAACAATATTCTCTGCTCTTAAGAACCTTATGGCCTATAAGAGATGGAGATAAAAATATATTTTTTAAGTAAACATTTTCTTTCTTATGTTGTATTTCCAGTTCATATCAAATAAAGCAAGACATGCTTGATGGTAGAATTTGCTTTCTGTGACTCCTTCTAAATATACATGATTATTCACTCCATGCTAAAAACACAAAGACATCAGGACACAAAGAGAGTGACCTGTGAATGCTGTAGGAGACAGCAGGATTCTTTGAAGAACAGCCTAGTTGGATGTGCTGAGTAGATTTACTCAAGCTTGGTAACTGTTGGAACACATTATACACGATTATATATAAATTGTTTAGAATACAAAACTTTCTTCTTAGTACTGTATGGATATGAAGAAGGGATGGATGTGAGTCCCGTTGATCACAGACCTAAGGGTCTAAAAGGAAGAAGCATGCCTGGGTGTATTTCAGACACTGGGGAAAGTGATGTGTGGTGTAGGAGAGGAGGCGATGTGCTGCAGTGAGGTTCTAGGAGAGGAATGGGTCAATCTACTCAGCACTACTAATATTATTGTTACTATTTTTTAACATAGGTAGCTACCTGTGTTTGCCCCAGTGAGAGCATTACCAAGCTTAGTAATGCTGTCATTGGGGCCATCTGAGAACTATAATTTGGGTAGACTCTGGCCTGGAGGATAGAAACTCCCACTGACACCAGGAATCGGGCACTCCTCTATCCTTGGCTCTGCTTTCTTAAGTGCTACCTCCATTCTCCAGCTTTGGTAGGAAAGGTAGCCCCAGCGGTTACAGGTAAAGTGGCCTGTGATCTCAGAGAGCAAGGCTTCTGATGGGTGATGAACGCCCATCCCTGGAGTAATCACTGTGATCTGGGAGATGCGTTTGGACTGGACCGGCCAGTGAGGGGCCTACCTACCTGCCTAGATGAAAACTATCACTTGCACAGAAATACATGGAAAGAAGGAGAGGCATAAAGTTAATGGAGATTAATTGTACCAGCTTTGTAGGAGCACAGGAATAATAACCATTTATGGAACAAATATTTCTATGTATTTATTTTCAAACTGTAATTAAGGGTACCATTGTCCCCAATTCTTTAGCCCTCCCTTTATCTCTATCCTTTGCCAAGTGACTTGCAGTCCCCCACCTCTATGGGAGGAGTATATGTCCTTTTTCCTTGACTCTGGGCGTGACCTTGTGATTTGCTTTGCCCAATGACACCAAGGGGACAGTGACAGTGTTCCAGTTCTGATCCTAGGCCTTAAGAAACGTCACGTGTTTCTGTTGTTCTTGAACTTCTGCTGTCTTATGAAAAAAGCATGCCCTAGCTGGGTGGCTGTTCCTGGCATGGGCTGAGGGAATGGAGGGTGACCAGTGGAACGGGGCTGCCCCACACAACCCACAAATTCATGAGCAAAACACATTCTTCTGGTTTATGCTACTGAGATTTTGAGGTTGTTTATTATGCAACAGAAGCTAACTGATTCAAAGGCCAGCAGGGCTGAATACAGTATCTCAGCATCTGTGAATGCAATGCCACCTATATAAAGGCAGAGGTTATAATGTACACCACTTTATTTCCAATGCCTAGAAGATTGCCTGACACATGGTAGATCCCCAGTAAACATATTCCAAAAGTACTGCTTCACTACAAAGTGCTGGCCACTGTGACAGGAACAGAGGTAGAAATAGACACATGATGGGGTGTACTTTAAAGGAGTTTGGCTTGTGTTTGGAGAGACCAAATGGATACGTTAAGTTTGCAGGGCAGGGTGAAAAAAGTACCATATTGGAAATAGGTTATGTAAGTAGAAGTGATATGTGTGTCATCACAGTTGTATCAGAGGGGTGGTCTAGCCCCACTCATATCCTCTGTCCTGCACCCATCAAGGCACACTGGCCTGACTCCTGGCTCCCACCAGTCATCACCTACATTTCTTTACCCGATAATCTCTCTGGCCATCAGAGCCTACTTTTCTTTCTTGCACAGGCCAGAAGTACCAGAATATGAATCCCCCCGCTACTCCCTCTAGGAGCAGCCCTCAGCCAATGACTAAGGGGAGTTGGTGTATAAATAACCCACTGTCTTGCTTCTCATCCCAGATGGATGACACTGAGGTGTGTTTTACTGTGGCTCTCAGAATTCCCAATGAGATTAAGCTCCTGTTACCCTTAGATAACTTGCTTGAAAATGTATATCCTGTGATCACTCCAAAATAAATGACTTGTTGGTGAATTTTTGTCTTAGCATCTGCTTCCGGCGGAATCCAAACAAACACATGAGAATTAAATTTTTGGTTTCATTCTTGTTTTATTTTCTTGACGTACATGCTTATATGTAAACCAATTTTGAATTTTATGTATCAACAATTTAAGTTCTACTGCTTTAAGATTATATGGACATTAAATGTACAGAAAAATAGAAACTAACAAAAGATAAATTAAATACATTTTTAAAAAAGTCTCACAAGTTGTGGTGGCTTAATATTGCCATGAGCTAATGCCTTGAGGGCTACTCTCTCTGGAGTGGGAATGGAGCTCTCAGTAATTAGACAGTTTTGGCCAGTGGCTTGTCACACGGGTTGTGCATTCACCTGGCTTTAGGAGGAAGAGGAGGCATGGCAGCCCTGCCTTCATCTTGCTCTTTACTTTGCCCTCACTATCACTGTTAATTTCGATTCATGGATGCTTTTCAGGGATTTTTTTTTCTAAGCCACCTAGCCAATTTGAGGGGTTTAGTGTACTTAAAACCAGATAGTGTAATCCATAAACCCACTAAATTGGGCACATGTGAGCTGAAATATGTCACAAGATGTAGAAAACCAGCCCTGGAGTGAGGGCACTGCCTTCCGCAGCTGTCCTCTGGATCTTTCCTGTAATGTCGGTGACACATGACCACTGGCATGCAGCCTGCTAAGGGACGGTGTCCATCTGCATATCAACCAAGACAAAAGCCTGGCTCATCATTTATGTAGAGAAAGCAAACATAAATGGAAGAAATTATATTTCCCTCCTATTCCGTAGTTTATCATGTTTTGCCCCACCTGGGTAGTGTCACTTGTCCTGAAGATGGTAGGAGTGAGGGAGAAGAGGTGAGCCCTTTGAAGTATAGATGAGTTGAGAGCCAAGTATGGAGACAGGGCGTGAAGACTCCTTGTGGGAAGCATGAGTGGACAAGGCCAGTGTCCCTAGGGAGAAAGGGGAAGCTTTTTAAGCTTATTATTCTAAGGACTATTGAGGTCATTTCAGTGATCAAAGTGAGATCTATTGTTCACTAATCGGGCTCCTACGTGATCTTATATTGCATATTAGTGCAGATTTTATATAATTTCTATTCACAACAGCTATTGATGAAACAATGTTTCCCACATTTTTGTCCTTTTAGTGCTAAAAATTAAAACCAAAGTGAGGGGTATAGAATTTAGGATTATAGAACTAGGGATTTGTTGGTCCTTAAATAGCTGGGTGCTGTTTGTTGAAAGAGTGATTCTGCTATGAAATTGCATAGCATGTTGCAAGTTCCATCATAATATAAAGAAAGTTCAGGATGTTTAATATTTTTTATAGCATGATAATCATTGGTTTGTAGCCTGAGTGGTGACTTCTTTCAAAATTGAGAAACACGCATTGAGCGTTTACTTAGAAACAGTCACAGAAAAATGGAAACATGATTTTTATTAAACTTTAGATGAAAAAAATTAAGCCTTTTTTTTTTTAGTCTCAGATCAGTAAAGGTCAAACTCACCATCTGAAGTTAGTTTGTGTGTTTTTTTCTTTCTTTTTCATTTTTTTAAAAAAGAAAAAATGTGTGGGTCATCAGACCCCACTCAATAAAACTTGCTCCATTGATTCTAAAAAATGGCATATTAAGAACCAGGAGCTATATTATGTTATGCATATCTCTTGGCCTTCTATGGGTTATTTTTGCAATTAAAAGCTCATTGGAGGGACTGGACAATCTTGAGACAACCCTCAGAAGTGGTTTGCTTTCCTGGTACACCAATCGTGTTTTATAAAGTTGTCAACCATGAGACCTTATTACAGCAAAGATGAAATGGCGGTTACTACAATTCCTGTAAATCATACTTTTCCATGGACATTTCTGCGTTCATTAGGGGAGTGAAAGGCAGTGGTTGAAGTGTGCTTATGATTTTTTTTTTATAGGCTTCTTGATGAACTGAGGATGAAGGGTTAAAACTGCAAGCAAGCCAAGGCCGTTTCTAGGTTTTGAGCCCAGTGATTTCACTATGTGGTCTTAGAAACTCACAGTAAAATCAAAGAGTTAATATTAATTTATAGGCTCTGCCCTGCTTTCATATGCCAGCCCTAGTTAGCGACCTCAGGAAGTGCAGCAGGGTGAGGCACCATATTTCAAGGTTGGCCTTGCATTTATGGCCTCATTTACAAGCTGCTTAAAATCAAAACGCAACAGTGCATATTCCTTTTGTGCATTATAAAGAGACTCCTTAGCCTCCTAACTCACCTGGGAGATATTCAGATACACCCCATTCAGAGAGAATGTGGCTTCCATCAGATTAGAGACTCTGAAATCTATGTTTAAAGATGTTAAGTGCCCTGAGTTCTGGAACCAACTCTTTCTCATAATAAACACTGTGCTAAATGGATGTATGGAGATGTTTCTCTCCAGCAAAGATAAGGAAATGGCTGGAAGACTGTGAAAGAATAGATGTACCACTTTGGAAGTTGGCATAAAAATGAATGATATTTTTACTTTTTGGAAAGCCAAGCAGGTCCCAGAGTCGTGGGGCAGTACTTGGCCTCATCTCTGAGGCCACCCATTCTGCTGCTGGCAGCCACAATGATGTACCCTTGGCACTATGTCGCTCCCCCTACTTGGCATCCTCAGTTTTTCTAAACTCATGGGTGAGAGACGAATGACGTCAGAGGCCCAAACCTTTGGATGCTGATCTAAAAGCATCAACCAAAACCCAACACCCGAGCTTCGTAAGTTCCCATTTGAAGCAGGAGCAGTTTTTATAGCAACAGACAAAGGATTGCTCTGTCCTTGTTGGAAGTGCTTGAGGACCAAGCACAGAGGTGGGCAAAGATTATCATCAGGGCTTCTGCTACCTGTCTTAGCCCCAGAATTCTTCAAAAGAGATCCTCAGGGCAGTGATTCTCTGTGAGGCACCTGTCTTAAGCCCGGATGCTGAAAACAAGACAGGAACTAACCTCATTCTATGCCCACTTAACCTTTCTAATAGCTTTAGCACTGAAACTCATATGAACCCATTTTACAGGTGAGAAAATTGAGGCCTAGAGAAGTTTTGAGGCACATCTGCTTATAGCTAGTGAAAAGTGGATTAAAACTCTGAGCTAGTCTCACCTTATAGCCAGAGCTATCCATCATGGCAGCGCGCAGCATCTAGGTGAGTTTGTGCTCTGGAGAGTTTATGTTTTTCACTGCTCACAGCTCCTGTGTTCTAGGTGGTACGTAATGGTGAACAGACTGGGCCCGAGATTAAGATTACATGATTGGAAGTGCAAGTTCATCACTTTTGGAGCACCTTGGGCAAATCACTTGTCCTTCATAGTCGTTTGTTTCTGCATAAGTAAAATTGGGATAATAATAATAGTGGATAATAGTGCTGGCTCATAGAGTTATTGGGAGTTAATTACATGAGTTAAATCATGTAAAGTGTTGAGGGCAGTGCCTAGGCACGTAGTAAGAAATGTGAGTGATTACTGTTTTTATAACCTTATTGTTAATGCTAATTTGCTCCAGATGGCATGGTATACAGTGGTAACAGCTGATGACTTCTCTCCATTTGAATAAACTGTGCTAACTTAATACAGTGGCTCTCTGGAGCACTACAGGTCTAGCCAACCCTGCAGCACATTTAAGGTCTCAGTTTACATCACTTCCTCCAGTATCTCATTGGCCAAACCAAGTCATGTGGCCAATCTCATCATCCATGGAAGGGGGATCATATTTGTGCCATTAAGTTGCATGATAGAGAGAAAGAGGGATTGAAAACCATAACTGCACCCACCAAAGAAGCTGTTGTCTTCTTTAAGCCTCACAACAGCATCCTGAGAAAGGTGATATTGGAAAGACATTGTCTTCCCCAGTTAAGGATAATTATCCCTGTAGAAAACATGAGGCTCAGGGAAATTCTGTGGTTGCCAATACGGTTGGCATTGGGGCCAGCCCTTGAATTCAAGTTTTTCCCACTTTACCCAGATGTTATGGTGAGTTACATGTTATGGGGCAACAGTAGGTAAAGCTTTTGCATCTCCATAACACAACAATTGTGACTCACATTTACTACCCTGACCTATACTAGCACATGAGTTATCTCATTTACTCCCCTTGCAGTTGCATACAGTTGGCCTTTTTGTTACTTACAGGCTTATTTTACAGGTGTGGAACTGAGGCCTCCTGCTCTCAGGCAGCCATAAACTTGCATGAAAGCCATGCCCCACTGTGTTTCTTTTCTTTTTCTAGTAATAGGATGAGGAAAACATGTTTTCCCTCCATTTCCTTCACATGAGGATTTCCTTGAGTTTAAAATCCTGTGTTGATAGAGATGGTTTATTTAGAAGAGCGTTGGCCTCCTTCGAAGAAAGGTCCTGCATAAATTTGAAGTGTTATGGTGAGATGGTATCCTGGAGACATATGTGTGAATAATAAAAATGTCAGCACCTGCTGCAAAGAACCACTGAATGAAAGGAAAGGAAAATACCATACATCAAAGAAAGTTAGAGGTTTATTTAGATTCGAAGTCCCCTGGGTTAGGACCACACCTAGTACACTGTCACATCCAATAAATGTTGAGAAGCGACTGTCTAGCACATGAGACACAGTTGTGGAGGCGTCCTAGGCAGGCTCCACCACAGAAGCAAAACATGATCCGGTTGCAATGGAAATCCACTCTTTGCTCATGCGCTCTTTCCCAAGTACTTGCTTATTAACATGTAACTCTGCTAATGAACAAAACACAGGGAGTTGCTTTCTAGAGCCGAAAAAAAGGGACTGTGAGAAAAAGCTAGGGTGGTCTAAGGAGTGAATTAGTGACAATGTCAGTGGATCAACTCCCAACACATAGGTTTTCAGACAGGGAATTAGTCTAGGCAGAAATTCATCAGACCCAGTTCTTAGATGTCTTTGGTCTTTGTGGAAGATGTTGTTGGTACCCTGTTCGTGTACTCCATGGGCTCTTACTGGAAGCACCATGGCTCATTCATTACCAGGGGGCTTTCTTGAGCATACTTTCTTGCACAAGGTGGGGCACAGGCTGGCATTTGTAGAGGAGGTGAAAGGCCCCAGGAGTGACCCTCAATCAATCTCAGTTGGGAATTGGTGGATAAGAGCTCCTGCTTCCTGGCCTCCCATTGGGACAACTCAGAGGCATGTTCTGCACCCTCTCCCAGAGGCCTCTAATGGGACTGAGCCCCAGTTACTTACAGAGGAAACCTGCTTGTTTGCCATCCCTGTCTATTGGCTCCTATCCCTTCCTTGTCTCACTCCCCTAATCCTCTCTTCCATCCAGTACTGCATGGGATCATCTCCCCAGGAAAGTCTCTTGTTTCAGAATTTGCTTCTGGGGGGATGTAAACTAAGACAGTCTTTTACAATCTAGCAAAAACCTTTCTGCTGTAAGTTCTGTGGAAAGGGTCACAGATCATGTGCAGTCACACAACACTCTTTGGATTATCACTGTCATGAAGGAGCAATGGGGGAGACCAACTCCTCCACGCAGGGCTCAGGATGTGTGCACGGTAGGCCAAGAGGGCAAGTGGGTGGGGAGGTGGAAAGGGTCAGGAAGGAGGCACAGACACCGTCAAAGCTTAAGGAGAATGGACCGTTGACACATGGAAATGGATACTGTGACACTTAGATTTATCGTCAGGCAAACTGTTCACCACAAACCCAAAGTTCCTCTAAACAATGCCTAGGAAAATCTTCCAGAAGTTTTGAGGATCTGGTGACCATATTTTCAGAATCAAAAGTTGGGAACCGGTCTGCCAAAAAATGTTTCGTTTATGATTTGTGAATGTATCAGCACAGAAAAAGACATTAGAGAGATTATTGGGAATTGATCTCGCTCCAAAAATACTGAGATCTGTGGTCACAAACTCAGGGGTCATGTCATCTGATTTAGTGTTTCTCAGCAGACTGTATATGTTACCATGGGTCGGGGAGCGGTAAGAGCAAAAGCTGAAATCAGAATATTTAAAATCATTGAGATTTTACAACAAAGCTTACTTCAAAAATGATAATACTATAATTTCATTTTCTTAACTTTTACCATAAAAGAAATAATTAAGTGCATATAAATATATATGTTTATAATGTAAAAAACTAGATATTTTATTTCTTTGGTGGTGAGAATCAAAGTCTCTGAGTAACTGAAAGGGTGTAGGCTATGAAAGGTTTATTCACTGATTGAATTCACATTTATTTTTAATCTATGGATAGGCACTATGCAAGCCCTTGCAATATAATGATAAATAAAACAGACAAAAATTTTCACCATCATTAAGTTTATCATGAGGGAGACAGGCATCATAAACAAATAAGATGTAATTACAAATTGAAAGGAACTGAAGAAGGTGCCAAGAGAATCTGTGAGATTTTTTCTTCGATAGACAGAAATCTAGTGACATGTCCAGGACGAAACAGTAAATTAATGGCAAAGCTTCAACCAGTCGTTCCTGGCCCCCACAACAAGAGGGCAGAGACAAAGTACCTAGCACAGTGTCTGGCACATAGTAAGCCATCAAATTTTTTAAATTAATTGATTATTTTTTAATTAACTTTTATTTTAAGTTTGGGGGTACATGTGCAGGTTTGTTGCATAGGTAAACTTGTGTCACAGGAGTTTGTTGTACAGATTATTTCATCACCCAGGTATTAAATCTAGTACCCATTAATTATTATTCCTGATCCACTTCATCCTCTCAACCCCACCCTCTGATAGGCCCAGTTCCCCTTGATGTGTCCATGTGTTCTAATCATTTAGCTCCCACTTATAAGTGAGAACATGCGTATTTGGTTTTCTGTTCCTGTGTTAGTTTGCTAAGGATAATGGCCTCCAGCTCCATCATGTCCCTACAAAGGACACAATCTTGCTCTTTTTTATGGCTGCATAGTATTCCATGGTGTATATGTACCACAGTTTCTTTAATTAATCTGTCATTGATGGGCATTTGGGTTGATTCCATGTCTTTGGTATTGTGAATCATGCTGCATGAACATACGCATGCATATATCTTGAGAGTAGAATGATATATATTCCTTTGTGGATATACCCAGTAATGGAATTGCTGGGTCCAATGGTATTTCTGTTTTTGGGTCTTTGAGGAATTGCCACACTGTCTTCCACAATGGTTGAACTATTTACACTCCCACTAACAGTGTATAAGTGTTCCCTTTTCTCTGCAACCTCACCAGCATTTGTTATTTTTTGACTTTTTAATAGGCATTCTGACTGGTGTAAGATAGTATCTCATTATGGTTTCGATTTGCATTTGTGTAATGATCAGTGGTGTTGAACTTTTCTTCATATGATGTTAGCCATCAAAATTGTTAACTCCTTCCCTTCCATTCCCATTTTATGAGTCTTCAGTATGCAGAATACTGAGAAGAGCCCCTGGCATATGATAAGTGCTCAAAATACTAGTTACTATTATTGTTAATAGTATAACCAGCCAGGGATCAAAATTGCAGTATCAAAATTAGCAGATGCTTAAGTCCCTTATGTAAAATGCCGTAGTATTTGCATATAACCTAGGTACATCCTCCAGTATACTTTAAATCATCTCAAGATTACTTATACAATGTAAAGTTAGCTAGTACAATGTAAATGCTATGTAAATAGCTGCTATACTGCATTATTGCATGGTTTTAAAATTTGTATTATTTTTATTGCTGTATTGTTGTTTTTTTCCTGAATATTTTTGGTCTCTGGTTGGTTGAACCTGCGGATGCACAACCCATGGACAAGGAATGCAGATTGTACAGGATTCAGCTCCCATTGAGAGACAGAACGTATTTCCCAAAGTGGTGGAACTACAGATTCAACTTCTAAGTGTATGACTTCAAGCTTCTGGCATTCTCCTGGTTTTTCCTCTCTCTCCTGTTCTCTCTCCCCCTCTCCTATTTCCCTTTTCCTCTCCTCTGATATTTCTTTTCTCCTTGGAAGAGTTAAATCTATTATCTCAAAGAGTTCTTAGTATTCTGCAACTACTGAGCTCTTCCAGCGAATCTGCTATAGGGAGTGCAGTTGATGAACAGCCCCAGCTGCCAAACCTCCAGATCCATTGTCATGAACACTGAGGCCACCCTTTCCCCAGGCTGCTCCTAGCCAATGACAGAGCACAGCAGGGCTGTTAGAACCTGCACGTTCCTGTCAATATTCATGTATTGGCCAACCTTTGCTTGGGGACTCCTTGCTGCACTGGCTGAGACTTTCTCAGAACTACAGTCTAAAGCTCTTCAAATCCAACTCTTCCTCCTTCCCATTTGCTGTTCTTAGGCTCCCAACTGCCTTGTTGTTTGAAGGCTCTCTCTGCCCTCTCCTGTCCCCCATCTCCTTAATCTTGCACATAATATTTTCCCGTCAATCTCCTGCATGTCTAATCTAATATTGTTTCACAGAAGACCTAAACTATACAGAACAATAAAACACCTTAAGCAGAGGAAACAAAATTCAGTCTATCATAGATCCATCTGGAATACCACTAAGAGCAGCTTAGTTTCTCCAGATTTAAGAAGCACCTTATTATGCCGGATCCAGTCTCTTGTATGGACTTGAGAACTTAAAAGTAGATCAGCCAGTCCGGCACTGTGGCTCACGCCTGTAATCCCAGCACTTTGGGAGGCCAAGGCGGGAGGATCACGAGGTCAGGAGATCGAGACCATCCTGGTTGACATGGTGAAACCCTGGCTCTGCTAAGAATACAAAAATTAGCTGGACGTGGTGGCATATGCCTGTAATCCTAGCTACTTGGGAGGCTGAGGCAGGAGAGTCACTTGAACCAGGGAGTCAGAGGTTGCGGTGAGCTGGCATCGTGCCACTGCACTCCATCCTGGTGACAGAGAGAGACTGTGCCTCAAAAAAAAAAAAAAAAAAAACAAAACAATAACAACTGTAGATCAGCCAACAAGATGGTCTCTAAGTTGAAGGCACCTCTAATTGGGATCCTGAGGTCACCTCTCGTAGGTAAATATCTACACACTGAAGGTCAAACACAAATGTCTACTTTACAACTACTATACTGCATTCATAATTTCTCTCCTCATTTTATACTCTGATGAAATACCAACTTGGTCATTTCTGTGCATTGTCAAGAGGGTCGAAGTCGAAGCAAAAGCAAGCAGCTGGCTGGCTTAGCTTATGGTTCCTCTGGCACAGGAAAGTGGTGAGAGTCATTATTCTTATTATCCAGGAGTTAACGGATTTTTGCATGACTGGGCTGAGTGTATGTTTATTTTCTGGCCCTTGATAATTACTGTATTCCCATTTTCAATATGAATTTGTTTCTATCCAATGGATGGTCAACAGTAGCCACTGTAATTCTTTTTGAGGGGCTATATATGCACCATTATTTTTCAAACTTGGCTCTTTGTGGAGATCTTAACAGAATATAGATACTCCAGTTGTTCCACATGCTTGTCAACCCTTAGCATGGTCTATATTTTCCATTTTAGTCATTCACTTCATTTGGTCATTTTAGTAATTCCAGCTTCAGTCATTTGAGCCATGTCCAGTGTGTTCACATTGTGGTTCTAATTTGCATTTCCCTGTGGTATACTGAGGTTGACAATCTTTTCATGGGCTTATTGGCCATTTGGGTGTCCTCTTTTGTGATGTACCAGTTTGAATCTCTTGGCCATCTTCCTAATGGGTTGTCTGTCCTTATTGGTTTGTGGGTATTTTAATATATTCTGGCAAGTCATTTGTCATATAAATGCACTGCGATATCCACTCCCACTTTGTAGCTTGCCTTTTTATTCTCATAATGCTTTTCAATAAACAGAAATTCTTAATTTTAATGTAGTACAGTTTGTACAGTTTTTCCTTAACACTTACTGTTCTTTGTGTCCTGTTAAGAAAACTTTGTCTATCTCAAAATCATGAGGATATCAAACTCTACAATTAATTTGTTGTGTACTGTTCTCTTTCTCTCTGCATGTGTATACATACACATACACACCCTCTCTCTCTGTACATATATGTGTATACATAAAATATGGGGGCAAAAATTTTACATAAAGTCAGGCTGACATGGGATCAAATTCTGGCTCTTCACAATAACCCTATAAGGCAAATACTATTCCCGTTTTACAGCTGAAAAACCTGAGGTCAGGAGGTCAGGCTAAGTTAATATGTCCATGGTCTTATAGCTAGTGGGTGGGAGACGAGAATGAATCCAGTCTGGCTGAAGAGTCCATACTTCTGGCCTCCATCATAGCCTGGGCTTCCCAAAGCTTGTGCTTTTGTTCCTTATTGGCAACAGACCATCAACTGCATTCGTTACATAAGGTTATTATGAGGAGTAAGGGAGTTATTAAAAGTGTCTAGCATGGTTCCTAGGACATAGTAGGTACTCAAATATTTTTCCCTTTCTGTTACTATTAACACTTTCTTTATAAAATAAAAATTGGCCAGGCACAGTGGCTCGTGCCTGTAATCCTAGCACTTTGGAGGCCAAGGCAGGAGGGTTGCTTGAGCCAAGGAGTTAGAGGCCAGCCTGGGCACCATGGTGAGGCCCCACCTCTACAAAAAAAATCAGCCAGGCATGGTGGTATGTTCTTGTAGGCCCAGCAACTCGGGAGGCTGAGGTGTGAGGATTGCTTGAGCCTGGGAGGTTGAGGCTGCAGTGAGCAGTGATCACACCACTGCACTCCAGCCTTGGTGACAGAGCTAGATGTTCAAAACAAATACATAAAATATAATAAAATGAAAATTACAAGAGGCCAAAGGCTGATGTCTCTTCTTCTTTCTTTGCATTTGGAGCAGAGTAATTGAGTCTTTGTAATGACTTAACTAACACTGAGAAACTCCAGACAGATCCTGAAGTTAACAAAACATGAATCTATTATCTACTTAAAATGACTGCAATAAAGGCTTCTTGATCTATAACTCTAGTTTTGCATGAAGATCAACAAGCTTTCACATGGTAGGTGGAGTAGATGTGAAGGTGAACAGTGTCAGATGTGAAAGATACAGTGGGATTCTTGCCATACACTCTTCAGTCTTAAACCTTCTGCAGGTGATCCAACTACACCCCAGGAATTAAGAAGCAGATTATAAACCTCAGGCCTTTAAAGGGCAAAAAGGTCTGAATTAGTCCAAAAGTTCAGGGCAAAACTCTAAATGACTTTTAGTTACAACGGAAACCCACTTGGAAAGTTGCTTTTCTTCTCCAATAGCTTCCCAAGAAAGGGTACATGGAGGTAAACCCTGAGTCTTTGCTTGTCTAAAAATGTATTATTTTTACCTTCACCCTTGATTATTTGACTGAATATGGATTTATCGGTTGAAAATAACTTCCTTTCTAGAATTATGAAGGCATGGTTCCATTGTTTTCAGATTCTTTTTCGAGACAAGGTCTCTTCTGTCACCCAGGCTGGAGTGCAGTGGCACAGTCACGACTCACTGCAGCCTTGAACTCGCAGGCTCAATTGATCCTTCCATCTCACCCCCCTGAGTAGATGGGACTACAGGCATGTACCACAATGCCCAGCCAATTTCTGTATTCTTTGTAGAGATGGGGCCTCACCATGTTGCCCAAGCTGGTCTCAAGTGATCCGCCTGCCTTGGTCTCCCAAAGTGCTGAGACTACAGGTGTGAGCCACTGTGCCCGGCCAGTTTTTCTTTTATTCTCTCTCTGCTTCCTTCATTTCTCAAAGGCATCTCAAACTCAGTGGACCCAAAACCAAAGTCAAGCTCCATCAGAACATCCTGCTACTTCCAACTTTAAAATATATCTTAAATCACAATTTCTTGCTACATGCAACCCTTTGGTTCAAACTACCATCATCCCTCGCTTGAACTTAGAATTGATTTTCCTGCTTCAGTATTTTTTTAAATTATGAAATATTTCAAATAAACCATGTGTGGCTTTATACTTTTTATTACATAAAAAGGATGAAAATCTGCCGGGTGCAGTGGCTCGCACTTGTAATCCCAGCACCCATCCCAGGCAGAGGTGGGTGGATCACTTGAGGTAAGGAGTTTGAGACCAGCCTGACCAACGTGGTGAAATCCTGTCTTCACTAAAAACACAAAACTAGCCGGGTGTGATGGTGCGTGCCTGAAGTCCCAGCCACTTGGGAGCCTGAGGCAGGAAAATCTGCTAATACTAAGAAAAAACTGCAAAGTACTAAGAACTCTTTGAGATGATAGATTTAACTCTTCAAGGAGAAAGGAAGCAGCAAGGAGGGAGGAAAATAGAGGAGGATAAGAAGAGGGAGAGAGAGAGCAGGAGAGGGAGGACAAACCAGGAGAATGCCAGGAGTTTGAAGTCAGACACCAGGGAGTTGAATTTCTAGTTCCACCATGTTTGAGAGCTTACTGCTATTAGGAAGATAGTCAAATTTTCTAAGCTTGGATTTCTCCATTTGTAAAATGAGTGTAGCAATTTTGTTCACTTGGTCTTGGTGAAGAGTCAATTAGGTGGCATGCATAGAAGATCCAGCACATTCTGCATGGAGCACTCAGGAAGGAGTGCTTCCCTAGTTTTCCTCATGCACCACTTCTTTTTCTTTCTTCATGACAATAGCGCCTGTGAATTATAGCCACTGGCTAGAGACAGTAGGCACAGATTTAATATGGATAAATGTGCCATACAGATGTATGTCTGCAGTCTTTGCCTTATTTGCACTTAAGTTGAGGGACTGCTTTGTCATTTTCAGGTAGGGTGGTCTTTGGGAAGCCACTCAACAGCCCCGAGACAGACATCTGATTTGTAAAATGAGGGTGCTCTTTTCTGGTTTTCCCACTTCATGCACTGTTGCAGGAGTGAAATGCAATAGCACACAAAGGTGCTTTTCACAGCAGAATCAATTGAGCAATCAGGGCTCCATGTCTTCTTCTTACTAAGCATTTCTCAAGTATCTTATTGATTGAATGCTTCCTCATAAGAGCATATATACTGATAAGTTTTTCTTACAACAAAATCACAAAAAATTGCTATTTTACTACACATTTGACAAATCACCACACACTTACTATAATTGATACATCTTCTGAAATAGACAGTCAACTCAGCTAAGAGTATGTGGTATGTGTATATAGAAACAACTAAAAGCCAAATTGTAAAGACCATCGAGGCTAGGAAGAAACTGCATCAACTAACGAGCAAAATAACCAGCTAACATCATAATGACAGGATCAAATTCACACATAACAATATTAACTTTAAATGTAAATGGACTAAATACTCCAATTAAAAGACACAGACTGGCAAATTGGATAAAGAGTCAAGACCCATCAATGTGCTGTATTCAGGAAACCCATCTCACGTGCAGAGACACACATAGGCTCAAAATAAAAGGATGGAGGAAGATCTACCAAGCCAACGGAAAACAAAAAAAGGCAGGGGTTGCAATCCTAGTCTCTGATAAAACAGACTTTAAACCAACAAAGATCAAAAGAGACAAAGAAGGCCATTACATAATGGTAAAGGGATCAATTCAACAAGAATAGCTAACTATCTTAAATATATATGCACCCAATACAGGAACACCCAGATTCATAAAGCAAGTCCTCAGTGACCTACAAAGAGACTTAGACTCCCACACAATAATAATGGGAGACTTTAACACCCCACTGTCAACTTTAGACAGATCAACAAGACAGAAAGTTCACAAGGATACCCAGGAATTGAACTCAGCTCTTCACCAAGTGGACCTAATAGACATCTACAGAACTCTCCACCCCAAATCAACAGAATATACATTTTTTTCAGCACCACACCACACCTATTCCAAAATTGACCACATAGTTGGAAGTAAAGCTCTCCTCAGCAAATGTAAAAGATCAGAAATTATAACAAACTGTCTCTCAGACCACAGTGCAATCAAACTAGAACTCAGGATTAAGAAACTCACTCAAAACTGCTCAACTACATGGAAACTGAACAACCTGCTCCTGAATGACTACTGGGTACATAACGAAATGAAGGCAGAAATAAAGATGTTCTTTGAAACCAACGAGAACAAAGACACAACATACCAGAATCTCTGGGACGCATTCAAAGCAGTGTGTAGAGGGAAATTTATAGCACTAAATACCCACAAGAGAAAGCAGGAAAGATCCAAAATTGACACCCTAACATCACAATTAAAAGAATAGAAAAGCAAGGGCAAACACATTCAAAAGCTAGCAGAAGGCAAGAAATAACTAAAATCAGAGCAGAACTGAAGGAAATAGAGACACAAAAAAACCCGTCAAAAAATTAATGAATCCAGGAGCTGGTTTTTTGAAAGGATCAACAAAATTGATAGACTGCTAGCAAGACTAATAAAGAAGAAAAGAGAGAAGAATCAAACAGATGCAATAAAAAATGATAAAGGGGATATCACCATCGATCCCACAGAAATACAAACTACCATCAGAGAATACTACAAACACCTCCACAAAAATAAACTAGAAAATCTAGAAGAAATGGATAAATTCCTGGACACATACACCCTCCCAAGACTAAACCAGGAAGAAGTTGAATCTCTGAATAGACCAAAAACAGGCTCTGAAATTGAGGCAATAATCAATAGCTTACCAACCAAAAAGAGTCCATGACCAGACGGATTCACAGCCAAATTCTACCAGAGGTACAAGGAGGAACTGGTACCACTCCTTCTGAAACTATTCCAATCAATAGAAAAAGAGGGAATCCTCCCTAACTCATTTTATGAGGCCAGCATCATCCTGATGCCAAAGCCTGGCAGAGACACAAACAAAAAAGAGAATTTTAGACCAATATCCTTGATGAACATTGATGCAAAAATCCTCAATAAATGCTGGCAAACCGAATCCAGCAGCACACCAAAAAGCTTATCCACCATGATCAAGTGGGCTTCATCCCTGGGATGCAAGGCTAGTTTAATATACACAAATCAATAAATGTAATCCAGCATATAAACAGAACCAAAGACAAAAACCACATGATTATCTCAATAGATGCAGAAAAGGCCTTTGACAAAATTCAACAATGCTTCATGCTAAAAACTCTCAGTAAATTAGGTATTGATGGGACGTATCTCAAAATAATAAGAGCTATCTATGACAAACCCACAGCCAATATCTTACTGAATGGACAAAAACTGGAAGCATTCCCTTTGAAAACTGGCACAAGACAGGGATGCCCTCTCTCACCACTCCTGTTTAACATAGTGTTGGAAGTTCTGGCCAGGGCAATTAGGCAGGAGAAGGAAATAAACGGTATTCAATTAGGAAAAGAAGAAGTCAAACTGTCCCTGTTTGCAGAGGACATGATTGTATATCTGGAAAACCCCATTGTCTCAGCCCCAAATCTCCTTAAGCTGATAAGCAACTTCAGCAAAGTCTCAGGATACAAAATCAATGTACAAAAATCACAAGCATTCTTATACACCAATAACAGAAAAACAGAGAGCCAAATCATGAGTGAAATCCCATTCACAATTGCTTCAAAGAGAATAAAATACCTAGGAATCCAACTTACAAAGGATGTGAAGGACCTCTTCAAGGAGAACTACAAACCACTGCTCAAGGAAATAAAAGCGGATACAAAGAAATGCAAGAACATTCCATGCTCATGGGTAGGAAGAATCAATATCATGAAAATGGCCATACTGCCCAAGGTAATTTATAGATTCAATGCCATCCCCATCAAGCTACCAATGACTTTCTTCACAGAATTGGAAAAAACTACTTTAAAGTTCATATGGAACGAGAAAAGAGCTCGCATTGCCAAGTCAATCCTAAGCCAAAAGAACAAAGCTGGAGACATCACACTACCTGACTTCAAACTATACTACAAGGCTACAGTAACCAAAACAGCATGGTGCTGATACCAAAACAGAGATATAGATCAAGGGAACAGAACAGAGCCCTCAGAAATAACGCACATATCTACAACTATCTGATCTTTGACAAACCTGAGAAAAACAAGCAATGGGGAAATGATTCCCTATTTAATAAATGGTGCTGGGAAAACTGGCTAGCCATATGTGGAAAGCTGAAACTGGATCCCTTCCTTACATCTTATACAAAAATTAATTCAAGATGGATTAAAGAGTTAAACGTTAGACCTAAAACCATAAAAACCCTAGAAGAAAACCTAGGCAATACCATTCAGGACATAGGCATGGGCAAGGACTTCATGTCTAAAACACCAAAATCAATGGCAACAAAAGCCAAAATTGACAAATGGGATCTAATTAAACTAAAGAGCTTCTGCACAGCAAAAGAAGCTACCATCAGAGTGAACAGGCAACCTACAAAACGGGAGAAAATTTTCGCAACCTACTCATCTGACAAAAGGTTAATATCCAGAATCCACAATGAACTCAAACAAATTTACAAGAAAAAAACAAACAACCCCATCAAAAAGTGGGCAAAGGATATGAACAGACACGTCTCAAAAGAAGACATTTATGCAGCCAAAAAACACATGAAAAGATGCTCACCATCACTGGCCATCAGAGAAATGCAAATCAAAACCACAATGAGATACCATCTCACACCAGTTAGAATGGCAATCATTCAAAAGTCAGGAAACAACAGGTGCTGGAGAGGATGTGGAGAAATAGGAACACTTTTAAACTGTTGGTGGGAGTGTAAACTAGTTCAACCATTGTGGAAGTCAGTGTGGCGATTCCTCAGGGATCTAGAACTAGAAATACCATTTGACCCAGCCATCCCATTACTGGGTATATACCCAAAGGACTATAAATCATGCTGCTATAAAGACACATGCACACATATGTTTATTGCGGCATTATTCACAATAGCAAAGACTTGGAACCGTCCCAAATGTCCAATAATGATAGACTGGATTAAGAAAATGTGGCACATATACACCGTGGAATACTATGCAGCCATAAAAAATGATGAGTTCATGTCCTTTGTAGGGACATGGATGAAATTGGAAATCATCATTCTTAGTAAACTATCGCAAGAACAAAAAACCAAACAGCACATGTTCTCACTCATAGGTGGGAATTGAACAATGAGAACACATGGACACAGGAAGGGGAACATCACACTCTGGGGACTGTTGTGGGGTGGGGGGTGGGGGGAGGGATAGCTTTAAGAGATACACCTAATGCTAAATGATGAGTTAATGGGTGCAGCACACCAGCATGGCACATGTATACATATGAAACTAACCTGCACATTGTGCACACGTACCCTAAAACTTAAAGTATAATAATAACAAAATAAAAAAAACAGCTAAAGGAAAAGAACAATTAAAATAAAAGCATTCCAAAAATTGAGTCAAATTTCTTTAAAGAATTTCTGAAAGTGGAATGGAGAAAAGCAGTTAATGCAATATGCTATTTTGTGCATTCAATGATTTACAATTTGTCACATGAATGCAGCCAAAATACTTAAAAAAAAAACACATAAGGAAAAAACAAAAAAAAAGTGAAAAGCAGAAATAAGTAAACCTCCCAGCTTCAGACTGGACTGTCCTCTAGGGTGCTAACACAGTAAGACTCCATACCTCCTTGGACCAGTGCACAGCATGGTCAAATGCACTGAATCCCATCCACAAAGACAGCCCCATTAACTATTCAGAAAATTGCTATTTTGTGCTTCTAATCTCTGTTAAGACACTGGCAAGAAGTCATTCTAGTCATGTGTTACAGACATGGAGATACAAAGCCCAGATTCGCCTTCAAGGAAGGACTTGTGGCCCAGATGCTGGGGTGTGGCTATCAGGTGCCTCCAGGGTGTGTCTCAGCTGCAGAGATCATCCTTCCTAGGGTAGCGTGCATCTGGTGGCTGAGTGAAATGGAGGATAAAAGTCTTGCAGTTCCCCCTGATGCTTGATGACTTGCGCAGTACTCACTCTAGAGGTCCCTGTCATGATGGCTAAGCTTTATCACGCCTGTGTTACCATTCAACAGTTTCTTCTGCCAGTCCTGCTTTCTCTCCCTTCCTTTCACAAGTTTTGATCCCCAATAACATCTATTTAAAAAACATATATATATATTCAGTGCATATATATATATTCAGTGCATATATATATATATTCAGTGCATATATATATATACACACACACACATATATATATGTGCATGTGTGTGTGTGTTTTTAGAGACAGGGTCTCATTCCATCCTCCACGTTGGAATGCAGTGGTACCATCAGGGCTCACTGTGGCCTCAAACTCCTGGTTTATGTGATCCTTCTGCCTCAGGCTCCCAAGTAGTTGGGGCTACAGGTGTATGCCACCATGCCTGGCTAATTTGTAATTTTTTTTTTTTTTTGTAGAAACAGAGGTCTCGTTATGTTGCCCAGACTGGTCTTGATCTCCTGGACTTAAGTGATCCCCAAACCTTAGCCTTCCAAAGCACTGGGACTATTGGTATGAGCCACAGCATCCAGCCCCTAATAACATCTTGAACCCAAAACTGTGTCTTTTTGCCTGCTATTAGAAACCCAACATGTCTCACATGTTATTCTTCTAGGCAGGAGAAATAATTTCAACTATTATCGAACCGTGATACCCAATGCAGGGATTTTGCTTTAGGTGCTAATGATGAAAGCCAGTAGTTAGGCCCAGGGGTTTCCAAAAGGAGTGCTCATCCTCAATTAGCATCACTACTAGAAATGGTCACACGGGCTCCATGGAAGGGATGGGCTATCCCCATAGGCAAGAGAGGCAGATGAAACCAGCATCTGTTAAAGGGCCAGAGCCTCACACTTGTTTGGTTTGGGCTGAGACAAACAATGTTAAGTGATACCCTAATCCTCCAATACACAGTTATTTTTAGCTCTCCAATATCTCCTTGTATTCACCTTCTTACGTTGAGAATACTTGAGAGCAAATATATTAGGTATTTCACACTAGTCACTATTTAACAAGCTGCCCAATATTCAGTGGAAGTTGGGATTGGGATGGAAGAGCCAGCCCTTCACCACTGAAAGCTTTGACTTACCTGATAATTTTATTAAAATAAAAGTCGACAAATAAGATTTAAAAAGTAAATGAATGGTGAGTTAGGCAGACACAATTGGTTTTCTATCCAACAGCTATGCCTCCTCCCACATCTTTTTGCTAATACAACTCCAGTATGAGAGGAAAGTGGCTAGATGTAGGGGATTTTGATTTATCTAAACCTACGGTTCAATAGATAAACACATGTAGCCACTTACATTTGAATTAATGAAAAGTCAATAAAATTAAAATTAGAAATTTAGTGCTTAGTCACCTAGCCACTTCTTAAGTAATAGACACATGTGGCTGGTGGCTGCCATATGGAACATGTAGATATGAAGTAGTTCTCTCATCATACAAACTTCTATTGCATAAGACTGGTCTGAACTAATCATGGTGCCTTCCTCTACTTTGTCAGCAGAATTTCTCCTAGCATAACCATGGTGCATCAAATTCTGGCTAATCACATGTAAGAGAATGTAAGGAGACAGAATTGTAGGAAAGGAAAGCCCTTTATTTTCTGCTTGAGAAGCTGTCAGGTAAGAACATGATGCATAAGGATCATGCTGACAAAGGGAGGATGTCAGTCTGGAAGTAAAAGAGTCTGGGTCCTTGACTGAGTCATTGAGCGGAAAGATTTGCCTACCTTTATTCCTCATTAACTAAAAACTTAATGTCCTTAAGATTTAAGCCTCAGTTCTTTGCGCTTTCTCTTACTTGCAGCTTAAAACATTCCTAACTGATGTTTAAGAAGTTTGGAAAAGAAGACTAGAAGAGAAAAACTTACTCATTGTCCTCCTTCTTTTTTTTTGCCCTATACCCGAAATAAAAATTTTCCTTTCTATGTACAAATTTGCACATAGCTATGACCATATGGTGCATGTACAATTGTCTTTGTTGCTTTTAAATCTATCTTTTCTCTTAAAATTAAAGCATGTGTTCATTGAAGAAAAACTGAAGAATATAGAAAATGGTAAGGGAGAAAATAAAATCACTCAGATACCTACCAAGAGAGAACAAATGTTAACATATTAAGGTTTCTTTTTGTAATTTTTCATAAATTTGATGTCCTTTATACACTGACTTTTTAAAATGATCAGCACAGGGTTCTATTCCTATTTTAAATGGAAGAAGGTGACAGATAATACTACTATCATGTGAATTATTAGTCTTACTGCCAACTAAAAAACCAAGTAAGGATGGATTTTAGAGGTGCAAAAAATTATGACTCACTTCTTTTATAATGAAAATGAACACTAGATTACTTATGAAACTCTGAAAAACCCTAATGAAAACATACTGATTTAGACTCAGAACAATTTTAGGAAGCTTACAAATATTTTTTACCATTACCACAATTCTAAACAAGAGAGTATCCTGTTTTGCCTACAGCTGCTTTGTGATTAAGCTTTTCTTTTTCTTAAGGTTATTTTCTTATTGTAGTTTATATGCTTTATTGAAAACATCAGAACCAACCAACACTTTGCAAGAAGTTACATGGACATACTCTCCCAATTTAGATTTTTCTTTTAAAATAAACAGCAGAACTGTGTCTGCTTTGTTCATCACTGTAGTCCCAGGGCTTGCCTCGCACATGAACTGGAATACAGCAGGCCCTTAACAGTGACCCGTCTGGCAGTGGGAGCACTGAGGGAGAGCGGGCAAAGCTTCATTTCAGTGGGGAAAGAGTTTGAGGAGAATTTCATTTATTTATTTTCTTCAAAACATTAAAGGGAAGAACTAAAAACAAAAACCAGCAAACAAAATAATATTTGTGAAAAGTGATTTTCAAAAATTTCCAAACTGCTGTGGGGTGATGAGTGACACACATTTCCATAAAGTTTCTCATTCTATCTGTGTCTTTCAGTGTGAACAAAAAATTTCTTTCTAACATGTGAAGATTTTACTTGCTTCACTACTACCTCCTTTAGTGGTTGGAAGTCATTTGAATTTTTCTTTACTTTTCTAGCAAGAATTCTTTGTTTTGTGCTATGACTCACGTGAATAATAGCTCCTGGCTTGATCTGAAGCTCTGTGTTGGCTCTGCCAGCGTGAGACAGGAAGACCTTCTCCACTTTTGCCCAGTAATTTTCATTCTTCCCCCACAGGGCTCCACTTAAGCGAGAGTCCACTGGAGGATGACGTGCTGACATGGTCACAGCCAGTAGAATTCTAGAGGGAAAGCATTTGGAGCCTATGCCATTTGAAAAACAATAGTTCCATTTGAGAAACAAAAGAAACACAGTTTTTAGCATTTTGGAAGAATGAAAATGTTTGAAGTGGTTCCAAGGGCTCCTGAGCCCAGGGGAGTCTTACATGAAGACACATCTCTTAATATTGAGCCCTCCTGCAACTCTGGGACATAGCTCTCCAGTCTGGGATCAGTTTCTGCTCTGTCTGGCAACAGCCTACCAAGTCTCATCCACCAGTTTTTCCTGAGGACAAGGAGCCTCTTAAATCTGAACTATGGTGAAGTGTCTTAGTTTGAGATCCCGGGAAATAGACTCTGAGACAAAGAACTGTGAGTAGGAGGTTTCATGGAGAGTGCTCTCAGGATCCACACCTGCGAAATAATAATAATAATAATAATAATAATAATAATAATAATAATAATGAAGGCCTGGACTGGGTAGAGAGAGAAACTGATCCAAAACAAACGTGCAATGAGGCCTCAGCCAATTCCTGGGGGGCAGATCTGGCTGTGTACAGCAGTTCCTGAATAATGTCGGTTCATTCGATGTTCTTTCCTTATAACGTTGATGAGAAAACAATTGATTTGCACCTGGGGCCACCATCTGTGTGGATTTGCACAACCTTCCCATATCTACATGGGTTTTCTCTGAGTACTCTAGTTTGCTCTCTCATTCCAAAGTCATGCACATTAGGTTAATTGGCATGTCTACATGGACTCGGTGTGAGTGAATGTGAGCATGGGTGTGAGTGTGCTCTGCCATGAGAGATTGTCCTGTTCAGGGCTGGTTCCCACCTCACTCCGTGAGCTGCTGGGATGGGCTCTGGCCACCCATGACCATGAACTGGAAATAAGCAGGTAAAGAATTATCTTAGTTGGTTTTATTAATCTTTGTTAAATGTATGTATAGTTCACATTTATTTCAATGTTTAATATTAGAAATGTTTTGCCTTTATTTAGAAGTTTGGTATTTTGTGATCAGAAATCTGCCATAGGAACTTCATTATAGTTTATATCAATTAGCCTATGGAAAAATTGTTTTTGTTATATGTCATTTTGCTTAAAGCTGCAGTTTCCAGGACTCTATCAACAACATTAAGCGAGGACTTTGTGTGATTTGCGGGGCCAAGTGCAAAATGAAATTGTAGGGTACCTTGTTCAAAATGCAAGAAAAAAGTGTCATTAGAGGTACAGAAACACACTTTTTTCTTCTATCTGTGGTCTCTCAAATTGTCATGGTGGTGTTTAGTTTCTTCTAAATGTCTTTTTAAGGAAAGAAAAATAAAAATTTAAATTATTAGCAAGGATTTTTGCCATTCATCTTTATATTATGCATTGCTAATTTTAAACACAATTGTGTTTAATTAACTTGTATGGAGACTCACCAAAATATACATTTTGTATTTTATTACTCATGCATGTATAGGCTTTTGTTCTAACAAGAAGAGTAAAAACACTGCACAAAACTAACTCAAATGATTTTATTTCACTTATTGATATGTGCATATTCTGCCAATGTTCTCTACCTTTGGCATACTGGTGACTAACAGAGAACTGAAAGGAAATGTAACTATCTGACCATGGTTGGCTCATCCAGTGAACTAATATGAATAAGAGAGGACATGGTAGGGTTCCCTTGTTGTTCATGTTTTTTAGAATGCCGTTGCCTTCTTTCTGTGTTTGGCGTAAGTTCTGGTTTGGATGAAAAGTGTGGCTTCTACAGGCTGTCAGCATTCATGCTTACTCAGCTGTAGATGAGATACTGATTGGTAATTTGCTTTAAGTCTTGCTGAACTCCCACTCATCGTGGATCTACTGGAGTTCTGTGGCCATGGGGCATTGAGACAATAAAGGAGAGCACCTATGTTGTGCTATCTCTTCTGCTCACCTGCATGCTCCATTGTACCCGTGGACTTTACCTAAAAAATGCAAATTCAAAGATCAGATTGTTAAACATTTCAAGATGGTGACAGCAGAGCATGAAACCAAACCCAGGGTTCTTCTGAGTGTGGGATCTTGCGAGTTTCCTCAGATTGCATGCCCATGAAGTTGGTCTTGCTTGGGAAACTCTGGAGCTTGGATGGCCCTTCAGATTTGCGCTAACTAAAGTAAAGAGGAGCTGGGATTTGAATACCCACACTAACCGGTCAAAGCTGTAAGCCAGCCCCTGGGAGGAAGCATAACTCTGGGCAAGGCAGTTCTTTATGGTCTAGGGCAATTCTAGTGTGGAATGCATCCACTTGGAGCTGTCAGTAGCCCACATTTCTCGAAACTAGGAGATGGGTACGTGTGCTGCAAGGAGGAGATATGGGCACTGCACCACTACAGTCACTCCATCAAGGTCCAGGCTTGCCAACACAGGGAGTTTTGACGTGAGCAGAAACAGCTCTTTCTACTTTGAAAAGCTCTCATAAGAGAGCACTAAGGAATGAATTTTAACCCTGTGATTTTAATATTTTTGTTGCAATGGTCTTTTTGCTTCACATGCACCCATATACCAACATGTGACAGTGTGTCCAGTGGATTCATAATTCTATGCCAGGAACTCCTACAGTCTTTGACTTTGCTCCCCTTGGCCATTCAATCCCAGAGCTCCCGAAGTTCTGCAGGAAAACCGTAGGGTACCCACAAGTTATGGTTCCTTCTGTGCCCTGCGTACGCCTATCTCTATAAACCTGGACACACCACACACCAGTCTTACCCTTGGATCCAGTCTCAGCAGTTTCTCTGTATCACAGCAAGCCTGAATGTGATTCTTCTTTAAAATTCTTGCAACAAAAGCAGATGGTTCAGTTTCTTATTGAGCCAACTCTTAAAGATAACAAACATATATGTTTAACATTTTGTGTTTTTAATCTTTTTTTGTTTAGAACCTCTTTATGGAAACATGTCTAGCTTACTAAGGTAAAATTGACTCACTCATTGACTCATTTAGCAAATTATTTATTGATCTCCTATTTATCAGACAGGGTGGAATATAGAAAAGGTCTCTGCCCTTCTGGAGTTTCTAACCCAGTGTGGAAAACTGATAATACATAACTAAATAACTCATATACCAGTGTAATTACAGTGGATAAGTGCTAGGAAGAAAATGATTGTGATAGTAGGTAACCAGGAGGGGTGTACTTGGATAACTATCACCTCTTGGATCTTGACTCCTGGCTTGATCTCCCTCTTAGAGATAGGCAATGCAAGTGGTTTTTTGTATTAGCTTTATTTATTTATTTATCCCCCCAGGCTGGAGGGCAGTGCCGCAATCTTGGCTCACTGAAACCTTCGCCAACCAGGTTCAAGTGATTCTCCTGCCTCAGCCTCTTCAGTAGCTGGGATTACAGGCGCATGCCACCACACCCTGCTAATTTTTGCATTTTCAGTAGAGACAGGGTTTCACCATGTTGGCCAGGCTGGTCTTGAACTCCTTACCTCAGGTGATCCACCCCCCTCGGCCTCCCAAAGTGCTGGGATTACAGGCATGAGCCACCGCACCCAGCCTGTTTTAGCTTTTTAAAGCCTTAGTTTCCTCATTTGTAAAACTTCAGCTCATAGTATTCCTGTGAGGATTAAATAGCTTGTCTTAGTTTGGGTTCCCTCAGAAACAGACCTTGACATGACAATTCAGGTTTACGTAGTGAATTTGGGAGGTGGTCCCAGGAAACGCCAGAAGGAGAGTGGGGGAGTGAGGCAGCTGCTGTAAGGTGTGTTAATGACCACTGTGAACAGTGGGGCTAATCCCACTGGAGACCTCATGGGGGGCTGGGGGAAGGGAGGGCCTGTAAACTGCCCCTGGGTTGTCTAGAGCCTGGCTCAGAGTTGTCCTGCTAATGTGGAAAGAAGCTTGCATATTTATCCACCATCTCTTATTTATTGTTGGTTGAGGGTTTCTCCCAGAATTGTTAACTCCTTGCACATACAACCTGCCCAGTGAGGGCCTGAGCATGCTCCTGTAGCCAGGGAAAACCCTCAGTGGAGAACTACAGGTGCTGTCGGTAAGGTGGGTTGGCATGCATATGACAAGAGTGCCATGGGAGCATGGTGGTAGTATTGACAGTCAGCCAACACTACAAACAGCCAATGCACATAAAGTGGAATCTGCCCCTTAGAAGGTGCTCAATAAATGGTAGCTATCATTTTCTTGCATTTGGTACTTGTCAATCATGTTGTTACACAAATATGATTGTTGTGTAACAACACACACACACACACATCTTATTTTACAGCCTATATTTAAGCTCCTTGAAATTCTTTTCAATATCTAACATTGTTTCTTTCCACAGTGGGTACTTATTGGAGTGACTAAATCATTTTTCATTTTTTTTGTTCTTGTTATTTTTAAGTCAACTTTATTGAGACATTTCGACATTTTTATTGCTTTACTATCATCCAACAAGTTAACTGTTTTATCTTGACAGCATTCTGTTTAGAAAAGATAACTGGGGAAAAATAAGCCTAGAAAAATATGAAACATCAGCTTAGCATTTCAGGAAGCATAGCAAGACTATCTCATTGTGTGCTGGCAAACTTTCATGTTAATGCTACTTTTTTAAGGGAAATGTTCATGGGATTTTAAAAATCTTGAAAGTAAAGATAAGATGTGTTCATTACACCTAGCAATGGTGGAGAAAGAACTGAGATGGGCATTCACACCCCAACTTATATATCATGACATCTCTCTTGTTTTGTCTTCAACCTTTCCTTTAAGAAGTGACAGAAGATCAGTAAATGCCTTCAAAAATTTCAGGATTTGGGCCACATTTATTTTTTTAAAAATTCTTTTTGCATAAAATCAGGATGGCTTAATTCACTGTTAGGCCTTGGTTGGCTGCCCAAATATATTCTTCAAAATTAGACCCATTTCTTAAGTATGTCTGGAGCAGCATCAAAACGGCATCTGAAGCCAAGGCTAGTGTGTTTTTGAAGCTTTATACAGAAAAGATCTCTAAGGATTTCAGCTATGTTGAGGCAATATTTCTGTGGAGAAAATTTGTATCCAGGCTGACATTTTCCATCCTGGGTTTTCTACCTGCTGTGATGTGGAATGGCCAAGATATGAAATCTCTGAAGTCGGGGTTATAACGCAACTTTACTGGCCTCCAAGGGCTTGTTGCTCACAGCCATTGTTCACAGGTGCCAGATGATCTAAGAAGATCATGGAAACCTGGCACCTCACTGTTTTTTGGCTAACACCACCAAAGAAAATTAATTGTTATTGTTTTTGGAAACTGTCATCCAATGCACAAAATAGTAATATCAGCAATTATGTTTTTTCTGCTTTTTCTTTTTGGGGGAGGTTGGGGTGGGAAGATGATGAACACTGTGATTTTATTATAGCTGCCCCCAATGGCTGGTTTTGGGGCAAGAAAAGGGTGTTACATTCTTGTGGCTGAAAAATCTTATGAAGCTGTAAAGCAAAAGCGCTCCCCTAATTTGCCTGAGTTGATGAAATACAATGACCTTGAGCCTTCTGTCTGATTCAACAGGGTTTGAATTTCTGGTAACTCCTCGCTCAAGATTGGTTTGCTCATTAGCCTGTTGAGAGCACACAGCCTCTAGTCAACTAAAATCTTTCTTTTCTGTCAACCCACTCTTCTCGCAGCCATGACTCACTCCATTCTCCTACCTCTGATACTTTACCCCAAGCCACGATAGTTCTTCTTCTCACTCTGGCCAGTCATGACCTTGAATCTCTTTCTTCCTTAAAAACTGTAGCCCAAATTTCATATCCTTCAAGATGTTATTTTGGTTCACCCAACCATCCCTCATAGACAGCCTAATACTTCCCTCCTACTGTGCATTTCTTTTGCTTTCTGTTTGTCTGTTAGCCACTTCTGTTTGATGTTTAAGCACAGTCCCAGATCTAATCATCCAAGGTGCTATTGACACAACCAGTGCAGTGCTCAATGCCCAGCAGATAAAAAAGATACTCCTACTGACAGTGCTAGCCAGGGGAAGCAGGAGTTATTTTCTCCTAAGGCCACAGCAAGTGGATGCTAATGCTTCATAAGGTACAGTTAATCTTCCATGTAACTCTATGTACTGGGCATCTGGAAAGCCTAGTTTTTGGTTTTGTTGGACACATGTCACTTTAGGCTGTGCTACCCACCATCTGTTTCCCCTACCTAACAACCTTGACTGAATTCCTTTTGGGAAATTAGCCCTCTCCCGTGGTATTTCTTGGAATGAGGGATATCCAGGCAACTCCCTCCACCATGGATGCAGGTGGGGTCCCTGAAGTCCCTTCCTCCAGCTCCTCTTTCTCATTGCCTCAGAAAAATAAGGGAGCTAGCCAAGAGCCCTGCCTCGGCCAGAGTCTGACTTTTGGCATGCTGAATCTCTAACAGAGAGGAAAATGCTGGATGTTCTTCATTCCAAAAGCATACATGAGGTGATCAATTAATTCCTGCTGTCTAGATGTCTGGCATTTCCCTACATCCTATTCTCATCCTGTTTTGTTTCCACTTAATTCTCTAGTCTTCCATCCAGGCTGTGGACTCCAGAAAATCCCTCCAATAAATTCCTGCTGTATTCTCAAACATAAATTAGACAAGGTTGCTTCTTGATAGTTGCAAACCAAAGATTCTTAATACACACTTTTCTCTATTGTTGATTTGCTAAGTAACAGAAATTTCAAAATTAGCCAAGGCTCGAGTTTTTCTTCCTCAAAAGGAGTTTTCTATAGCAGGATCTGGCATTTAGAAGTATGAGTGAGACAAAGGATAACATTGTTTGAATTAATTCAAAGAGTCTACACAACATTTGAGGACTACATTGGGAGAAAACAATTCAGTTTTAGAAAATCAAACCCGAGAATAATTTTTTGGTTTGCTTTTCTTTTGGAGTGCAGGCTTAGAATTAAGGAGGGGTCCAAAAATTGCTTGTTCATTTGATTTGATGGTTGCACGGATGTGTGAATAGGGAAATGCTGTGCTTAAACCACAGGAGTCCACTATGGGGGCACTATGTCAGGGAGAGGGACAGCTGGCGGTGATCATGAGGGAATAGGAAGAAACTACAGCGTGTCTCTCGCACAACAAATAGACCCAAGAAGCCCTGTAAGAAGCCAAAGAGTTCTTTCCTCCCAGAGCTCTCAGTGATTAAAATCCACATAGGCTTCACAATTAGGTTAGTTGTCTTTTTAAGGCCGATTAGGGGTAGAGACCCCTGTTATTCCCCCCTGGTCCTCTTGACAGAGGGTGCAAAAATATGCCAAAGGACCTACAAGCTGCAAAGACCTCTGGAATCAAATAAGTACCTGCTCATGTAGTTTCTGAAAATCCCACATCTGAACGAGAACCAGGACTGCTGCCTCCAGGGAGGGTTTGCCAGGAAAAATACTGCAGGGCCTCAGTACAAACAGGACTGCTTGGCAGAGCCTGGTGGATGCGGTGCGGCAGCTGGCCATGGGCAGTGGAGGCGAGGTTGCTGGACAAACAGCCCAATGCTGAGACAAACATCAAACCTGCATCACTACCTCGTGTGTCACAAGTCAGCTGGGAAAGGCACTGGGAGCAATGGATTATTTAAGCTTATATTTATAGGGAGTGGAGGAAAGGAACAGACACTGAACTTGATGATTTGGCTAATTCAGTGAAAGAATTAAAATATCCAGCTAAAAATAAAACAACCACAGTGAAATTTTATCTGGTTATTCTCCTTCAAAAACCTATTTTCTACTGTTATCTCACAAATGAAAATTAGGGATAATTCTTATTTGGTGAGTGGGCTGTGTTCCTTTACAAATTTGAACTCTAAACGTTTTCCTCAACAACTGTTTCAAGCAGAGGAACATGTGTCACATATTTTGAACTGTGCAAATAATTGAACAAAACTGGATATAAACAAAAATGGATAGTAGACACATAGGGACAATGAAAGTGTCTTGATGATACTTGTGTGATGTTCAGAGAGTCCAAGCCACCATATTGCCAGTCGTCTCTGTAGACACCCCTGAGTTTCTTGTTAGGAAAGGAAGCAACAGGAGACACTGACTTTTCTAAACCCTTGGTTATTCAGGGGCATCACGGGGTGGGGGTGAGATGGGAAAAGTGAGATGATTCCAGGGTGGAGGGTTTTTGAGTTACTTGTCTAAGGGCAGAAAGGAGGCAGCGGCTTTCAAAGGTATATTCCATTATATTTCTCAGCTCTATTCTGGCTTCTTTCGGTAGGTTCTCTTGAAAACAGAGGTCTCTATCCAGAGATGGGGACCCAAGAAACAGAGCACACTATTGGAAAAAAAAATGACCCATATAAGAAAGTCAATCCCTTATTTGTGAGGATGAAGCCATTTTTGCATCAAGTTTTGGGTCCAGAGCCGATACTTGTTTACATCTCAGGGCTGGCTGAAGATTACTTTGGAACCCGTCCTCTAACCAGGCTTTCAGTATCTGCTATTGTGGAGTGCATGTCTTCCCTCTTCTCATGCCCTAGCCCCCGTTGGACTTGGCTGAAGGTGCATTGTTTTGCCTCTAGGCCTGAAGAGGCCCCACCTTACATCTTCCAGGGGACACACGGAAAAGCCTGGAAAATCAGTGTCAGAGAGATCTTCTAAAGCTCAGGAGCTGAGGTGGTGACAAGAGCTGGCAAAAAGAGAATGCCATTAGATGGAGAATGAGGTGGAGGGAGAGCATCAGGGTCAGTGGTGTGCAGGTAAACTGTCTCTCACAAAGCCCCCCAAAACAGCAACAAAACAAAGTCCTGATTTGTGGCATTTGCCAATTTCCACGGTGTAGATACTCCTGCCATGACCATGGCCCATTTCTAGCTACTGATGGTTTAACACCAGCTCACAACATTCCTAAATATTTAGCAGTTGGCTTTCTGAGCTAGTAGTAGCCATCTCCACTGGCTCAGTACCCATGTACACATGGACTCAACTTTGCTCAAATCACTGCATCAGTGATCTTGGAATTGGAAGGATGCCAAGTCCGAGATGAATGAAACAGAAAAAACACAACTCAAACAAATTCCTAAGTGCCATGGTAAAGTGAGAACAGTGTCCTCTTTCTGAGGTGACAGGAACACTCTGTGAAGCAGGGAAAGAGAAGGACCAGAAGGCAGGATATTTGGATCAAAGATACAGTGTAAAATTATCTGAAAAAGTTTAAGCATCTTGTATATGCCCTGCATAATCACTCTACCTTTACCGATTCATTTGATTTCAAAACAGTCTTATAAAATTGTCACTATTATTATCATCCCCAATTCGGGAGTAAAGGGTTGATGTTATGGAATGGGGGGAATAATTTTGGGAGCCTTGAATATGCACCACCACCTCCATTGTCTACCCACTCCCCTGGTATGGAAAAAAAGTCTACTCAGGTTTCAGAACTCAGCTCTGTTTCCCCTCTGGGAGCCTTTGCCGACTGCCTTAGAATATTTGTATTCCACAAATAGTCTAGTCATTCAATGAATAGAAATCATGAAGGAATAAGGTAAGAGTCAGGGTAAGGGCTGCTATAAAATTTGACTTCTGGTGCCATCTAAATGGTTTTGTCTAGGGAGAAAGACTGAGAACTTTGGCTCCCATTTTGTAAGGACTTTGGTCCTTACCTTGAGATATCTTAAGGTAAGTTTCAGACTAAGGTCACTGGTTGAGGGGTGAGTTTTAAGTCCCGCTAAGTTGTTCCTGACCACCAATTTTGCAAGATAATTCTGGGTATGGTAATGCCTTTAGAGTAGCCCAGAAAATGATAATCTTGAGGAAAGTAGATGTAAAAATGCAGCTCCAACAAAAAGCAAAAGCAAAACCAAAACCCTAAATTTTGAAACTCCAGCAACAGAACACACTATAACAATACAGAAGCATGGTAGTGATGTAGATACTAAACTATTATTTTTATAGGCAAACACATTCAAATGTTTATACACAAGCATGTTTTTTTTTTCTCTGGCTTATTTCCATTTGTATTTGTTTGAGGAGTGTGTTTTGGAGAGAAAAGGCCTTCAGGATAACCAGGTACATGAAATGCCTCTTTGGCGAACAGCTGTCAGGAGTGGACATTCACACACTTTCTCACTCATGGTAAAGGGCCGTTCAGCAGAGACAGCAAACTGTGTGCTCAGAGGCAGCACGATGGAGCTGCCATTTTGTCTTCGTCTTTGCAAAATGTGTATAAAACTAAACAAATACAGATGAGCAATTTAACCAAAAGATAAGGAAGAATGAGTGTGTGCTTGTGGGTTTGAATGTATGTTTAGGCATACACAATGGCTTTTTAATACTTTTTCTGCTTTTGTTTATGTGCAACTATAACTTTTCCATTTTCATTGTCTCTCAGCTATCTTTTACCCATCATGTTATAGTTGAACCCAACTTCACAAACAATGTTTGCCAGATATTAATATTCTTACCAATGAAAATGAGCTTAAAAAATTATGTGGGCAGAGGGCAGAGGAGGCCCCACTGGTTTGTAACCCTGAATTCAAACTCACCTGCTTTAAAGTCTCTTTGGCCTGACCACTTTCAAACAACTTTCTCTGCCTGCTTTGGCCTATATATCGTTTCCAAAATAGCATGAAAAACTTTTCTCATTGTATTTCAAAACGAAAAATGTTCCACCTACATCTGGAAATACTAAAAAATGTGCTTTCTTACAGTATTTTTTTTTTACTAGGTATGGACAAGGTTCTGACCCTTATTATTGGAACTCAAATCCAGATGGAGTTTGGTAAGGTTCTAATCATTTGAAGAGTATTCTTTTTTGAAGATTTGTACATCTTTAGGGGAATTTTTACTTTAAAGAAGTTATCATTTGTGGGAGGTCCATTATGAAGGTTTTAAATAGTTTGGGGGAATTTCTCTTTCTTTGAAGATTTCTATAATTCAGTGAAAACATTTGCCAACTGAGATGGTCACATTTCTCTACTATAAGCCTCTTCTTCGAATATGAATTAGATTCCTCTTTTAATGTATTGGCTGTAAGTAGGCTTAAGGATTTTTCTTTCTTTCCTTTTCTAACTCTGGAAACAATGAAAAGACAATTCTTGTGTTTGAGTGAAAGTGAGAGTTAAAGATTTAAAGTTGTACAGGGAGACAACCAAAATAGCAAAATAATGAATGCATATGTTAATATCATTGGGTGGAAGATTAAAATAGCAATGATCAAAGAAAAGCGTGGTTCAATGTGTGACATTTCTTTCTTGTAACTTATTGTGTCTTTATGGAAGCCTTATTGTGTGCAAATAAAAAAGTTTCAAAGGCAGTTTTTAAAATGCTTAGTTAAAGGCTAACATCAGTATAGTTTAAAAGGTAATTGATCTATAGATGAACTAACAACTACCAACAGCATCTCTTTTTTCAGTCTATAGCTGACAGATCCCTCCTTCTTATGCCTACAAGTCTGACAGCTACTGAAGTTTCATAGACTGGCTGAAAGCAGTAGTCAGGAAAACTTTAGTCCCAGTCCCAGAGATTTTCATTCTCTATACCATCAGCTCTTTGGCAACTGGTGCCTTTTAGGCTCTGAATTTACATGGGTTCAAGGGCATCTCACTCTGGTGACCTTGTACCTTGAATTTCCTCAACATTTTCTTTGTGATTTGATATCAATATTGGTTCTCTAGCTACCTGCATTACAATAGTCCTGGGGTCCATTCAACATCCAAAAATATTTAGTAAACAGCTACTGTGTGCCAGAAATTGTGCTAGGTGCTTGAGCTCCGACCCCAGAAGAATGAAAAATGTTGTGTGTCCTGGAGGACCTTACGCTGAATTGGGAGACCTCAGATCATGAACAATTTGGCAAATGTCTTGGGTTCCTCCCATTACTCCTGTTCCTCCCCTTGGCCAACCTCTGATTGCAGTTGCAGTTGAGGAGGACAGTCCAAGCAGGCGCAGACTCTTCCTCTACCAGGAAGTGCCTTCACCTCACAAGGGCCTGCAGGATGTCTTTTGCTTTCTTCCCCAGCAGTGCTACACCCGTGGGAGGCTGATTAGAAGAGAATAGATAGCCATGACTTCTGTGGCCTGAAAAACCAATAGGAGATGGGAAGCAGGTGAATACTACGGCTTCTCTTCCTTTAGGGGCACACCGCCAAGAGGCGTTCTGTACTCTGATCACAGAAATCCCTGCATCATCAAACCCAAGGTCTTCAGCAGTGACCTTGATCATGCCCTTTCATACTGTTTTCTCCTTCTCTGCCTCTCTCCTGACTCCTGGACTCACTTCTTAGACCTGTAAATGACCCCTATTCAAGACTTTGTCTTAGGCTCTGCTTTAAGAGAAACCTAAGACAAAGAACAACAATATATAATAATTATATAACATAAGAAGGAACATGTATAACTTATAGGAAACAATTGAGCAGGACAAGGAGACTGGGGTGCAGAGGGTGGAGTGGAAGATGGCTGATTGCAATTTTAAATAGAGTGGTTAGGAGAGACCCCATTGGTCCCACTTTTACCAATGGGTATAAGTGACATTTGGACAAAGCGTGGAAAAAGATGAGTGGTTAGCCCAAAATATGTAAAAAGACTCCTTGGGAGGTAGGGGAGATAGTACAAAGGCCCTAAGGCAGGATTCTTCCTGGCATATGGCTGCAGGAGTGAGACCTGGAGAGAGGAGATGAGAGCAGAGAGGTAGGGAGGCAAGACCGGATTGCATAGCACTGCCAGACCATTGTAAGGACTTTGAGGTGGAAGCCAGTGGAAAGTTGCAGACTCAGAAACTCCCCCGACAGAGGCTGGGCTGGTCAAGTGTGTCCAGTTCCCTTCCAACTTTCCATTACAGCAAAGAGATCGCATAATTGTATCTCCTTATTTGATGTCTGGCTTCATCCTTTCATCTGTTAAATAGAAATGGCAATTCTTGTTATTTAAATTTGTGAGAAAGGCTGATTTTTGAATCTCTATCTTCTTGGTAAGTAATTAATTCCAAACCTCTTGTTTCCATATCTAAGGAAAGTTACCAGATGGAAGAGCTAAGATTCTTTTTGTTCTCAAAAGCTGTTTGATTGCCAAGCTTCTAACAAACATTTTGTAGCATGACAATCTGTTAACAGAATGCTGGATGATAGCCCCAAATGGAGGGAGACAGCATCTTCAGGAATACTTTATCTTGTAGACTTCAGATATGCTTCCTCTTTCGCTACCTTAGTATCTAATGAAGTACAAGAGCATTAGTGTGTTCTAGCATTTACTCTTTCACATGCTTTGATTGTTCCTATTGAAATTTTAAACTTTAATTTATGTTAGTGTTAATGCATCACTAGCTTGTGGCTTGCTTGATGTGTTGTGGCATTCATGTTTGTTCTTTTCTGATGGATTCTTTTTTTTCAAGTGCAAAATATAACATTTACTTTTGTGTAACAATCTTTTGAGAAGTCAAAAGTACCCAGGATTGTACCCAGAAGTGTAACAGTAGAAGAGTTCTGTGATGCCAATTACATCTGTAACTTACCATGTCACTCTTCTACTTTTGTTAAAAGTTTTTTACTTTTTAATCTTTGTTAAAAACGCTTTTAAGTGAATGTATGTTTCAATACAATTTCATATTGGAAATGATCACAAATTATGCATTTAAATATGCAGATTTCATATGTAGAAAAGTGCTCTGTCTAGTCAGTGTGAATAAGTCACTGAGCTTTGGATTTTAAAAAGCTAGGAGGCTGAGGGTTCTCAGGTGACCTATTATTCTCAGGAATTAAGGAACTAGAACGAGGCTGGAATGAATTAAAAAAAATGATTTACTTTCTGGTTCTTTTTCATATGTTGTTAAAGCACAAAATGATGTTGGTGAACCTAGATAAGGAGATTTGTAATTTGCATTTTCCTGGGAAATAATCTATCCCTTCTACATTTTAAAATGCATTGATATAGGGTCCTCCATAGTATTTGCAAATAATTTTAAAATTTCCATATTTGTAATTTGCCATTTTAATTTTTCTAATGGTGTTTACTTATATCTTCTCTTTTTATTTTAAAATTTGTATTGATACATAATATTTATACATATTTATGGTATTCATGTGATATTTTGTTACATGCTTAAAATGTGTAATGATCAAGTCATGGTTTTTAGGGTATCCATTACCTCATGTATTTATCACTTTTATGTATTGTGGACATTTCAAGTCCTCTTTTCTGGTATTTTGAAGTATGAATACAGTGTTGTTAACTATAGTTACCCTACTCTGATATCAAACATTAGAACTTATTTCTTCTATCTAACTGTATGTTCGTGCCCATTAACCAACCTCCCACCACACACCCTTCCGAGACTGTGACATCTATCACTGTATGCTCTACCTCTATGAGATCAACATTTTTAGCTCTCACATATGAGTGAGAATATGTGATATTTGTCTCTTTGTGCCTGGCTTAATTCTATTCCATCCATTTTGCTGCAAATGACACTATTTTGTTCACATTTTTATGGCCAAATAGTACTCCATTGTGTATATATATACCACATTTTCTTTATACATTTATCTACTGGTGGACATTTAGGTTGATTCCATATCTTTGCTATTATGAATAGAGTTGCAACAAACATGAAGCACAGGCATCCCATTGATATACTGACTTCCTTTCCTTTAGATAAATACCCAGTAGTGGGATTGCCAGATTGGTAGTTCTATTTTGAGTTCTTTTTTTTTTTTTTTTTTTTTTTTTTATTATACTTTAAGTTTTAGGGTACATGTGCACAATGTGCAGGTTAGTTACATATGTATACATGTGCCATGTTGGTGCGCTGCACCCACTAACTCGTCATCTAGCATTATGTATATCTCCCAATGCTATCCCTCCCCCCTCCCCCCCCACCACAGTCCCCAGAGTATGATATTCCCCTTCCTGTGTCCATGTGATCTCATTGTTCAATTCCCACCTATGAGTGAGAATATGCGGTGTTTGGTTTTTTGTTCTTGCGATAGTTTACTGAGAATGATGGTTTCCAATTTCATCCATGTCCCTACAAAGGATATGAACTCATCATTTTTTATGGCTGCATAGTATTCCATGGTGTATATGTGCCACATTTTCTTAATCCAGTCTATCATTGTTGGACATTTGGGTTGGTTCCAAGTCTTTGCTATTGTGAATAATGCCGCAATAAACATACGTGTGCATGTGTCTTTATAGCAGCATGATTTATAGTCATTTGGGTATATACCCAGTAATGGGATGGCTGGGTCAAATGGTATTTCTAGTTCTAGATCCCTGAGGAATCGCCACACTGACTTCCACAATGGTTGAACTAGTTTACAGTCCCACCAACAGTGTAAAAGTGTTCCTATTTCTCCACATCCTCTCCAGCACCTGTTGTTTCCTGACTTTTGAATGATTGCCATTCTAACTGGTGTGAGATGATATCTCATAGTGGTTTTGATTTGCATTTCTCTGATGGCCAGTGATGATGAGCATTTTTTCATGTGTTTTTTGGCTGCATAAATGTCTTCTTTTGAGAAGTGCCTGTTCATGTCCTTCGCCCACTTTTTGATGGGGTTGTTTGTTTTTTTCTTGTAAATTTGTTTGAGTTCACTGTAGATTCTGGATATTAGCCCTTTGTCATTTTGAGTTCTTTGTGAAATATCTGCACTCTTTTCCATAGTGGCTGTACTAATTTACATTCCCACCAACAGTGTGTAAGAATTTTCCTTTCTTCACCTTCTTGACAGCATCTGATATTCTTTGTCTTTTTAATAATAGCCACTTTAACTGGGGTAAGATGATATCTCCATTGTGGTTTTGATTTGCATATCTCTGATGACTAGTGATGTTGAACATTTTTTGTTTGTCTGTTGGATATTTGTATAACTTCTTTTGAGACAGGTCTATTTATGTCCTTTGTCCACTTTTTAATGGATTATTTGTTTAATTTTTTTTTTTACTGTTTAGTTGAGTTCCTAGTATATTCTGGATATTAGTCCCTTGTAGGATAGCTTGCAAATATGTTTTACTATTTGACATGTTGCCTCTTTGTTAATCATTTCCTTTGCTGTGCAGAAGTTTTTGTTTAATATAGCACTATTTGCCTATTTTTGTTTTATGTGCTTTTGAGGTCCTATACATAAAATCTTTGCCTAGATCAATATCCTGAAGTATTTCCTCTATGTTTTCTTCTAGTAGATTTGTGATTTCAGGTCTTATGTTTAGGTCTTTAATCCATCTTGAATTGATTTTTGTAGGTGGTGAGAGGGAGGGTGAAATTTCATTCTTCTGCATCTAGATATCCAATTTTCCTAGGACCACTTATTAAAGAGTGTGTCCTTCCCCAATGCATGTTCTTGAGCCTTTGTTGAAAATCAGTTGGCTGTAAATATGTAGGCTTATTTCTGGCTTCTCTATTCTATTCCATTGGTCGATGTGTCATTTTTTATACCAATAGCATTCTGTTTTGATTGCTATAGCCTTTTATTTTGAAGTCAGGTGGTATAATACCTCCAGTGTTGTTCTTTTAGACAAGGATTGCTTTGGCTATTTGGGCTCTTTTTTGGTTTTACATGAATTTCAGGATTATTTTTAATAATTCTATAAGAAATTACATACGTATTTTGATAAAGATTGCATTGAATCTGGAGATTACTTGAGCATTATGATCATTTTAATGATATTAATTCTTTCCATCCATGGGCATGGGATGTCTTTCCATTTGTATCCTCTTCGATTTCTTTCTTCACTGTTTTGTGGTTTTCCTTGTAGAGGACTTTCACCTCCTTGGGCAAGTGTATTCTTAGCTATTTTTTTGGTAGCTATTATAAATGGGATTGCCTTTTTGATTTCTTTCTCAATTAGTTCATTATTGGTATATAGAAATGCTACTAATTTTTGTATGTTTATTTTATATCCTGCAACTGTACTCAAATCATTTATTAGATTTAAGAGTTTTTGTTGGAGCCTTTAGTTTTTTAGTTTTTTTTTCAGATATAAGATCATGTTATCTGCAAAGAGAGACAACTTGACTTCTTGTTTTCTAATTTGAATACCTTTTATGTCTTTATCTTGTCTTATTGCTCTGGCTAGGATTTCCAGTACTGTGTCAAAAGGAGTATTGAAAATATATATCCTTGTCTTGCTCCAGTTCTTAGAGTAAAGGCTTTCAGCTTTTCTCCATGCAGTATGATGCTAGCTAGCTGTGGGTTTGTCATATATAGCCTTTATTATGTTGAGATATGTTCCTTTTGTGCTTAGTTTGTTGAGAGTTTTAATCATGGAGGGATGTTGAATTTTATCAAATACTTTTTCTGCATCTATTGACACAGTTATACGGTTTTTGCTCATTTTGTTGATGTGATGTATCACAATTATTAGTTAGCATATGCTTAGTCATCCTGGCATCCCTGGGATAATTATCTGATCATTATGTAATATCTTTTTAATGTGCTGTTGAATTCAGTTTGCTAGTATTTTGTTGAGAATTTTTGCAGCTATGTTAATCAGGGATATTGGCCTGTAGTTTTCTTTTTTTGTTACATTTTTGCCTAGTTTTGGTATCAGGGTAATGCTGGCCTTGTAGAATGAGTTAGAAAGAATTTCCTCCTCTTCAACCTTTAGGAATAGTTTGAGGAGAATTGGTATTAATTCTTCTTTGTAAGTTTGATAGAATTAGGCAGTGAGGCTCTCTAGTTCTGGACTTTTCTTTTTTGGGGGGGAAAGCTTTTATTATTGATTCGATATTGTTACTCATTATTGGGCTATGTAGGTTTCCTATTTCTTCCTGATTCCACTTTGGTAGGTTTCCAGGAATTTGTCTATTGCCTCTAGGTTGTCTAGGTTTTTAATGTATTGTGGTTCATAAAAGTCTATGATGATCTTTTGTATTTCTGTGTTATGAGTTGTAATGTCTTCTTTTTCATTTCTGATTTTCTTTATTTGGGTCTTAAGTTTTTTCTTGGTTAGTTTAGATAGTGGTTTATTGATTTTGTTTATTTATTCAAAAAATCAACTTTTTGTTTCATTCATTTATATTTTCTTTTAGTCTCCATTTGCCTAGTTCTGCTCTAATCTTTATTATTTCTTTTCTTCTGCAATTTTGGATTTGGTTTGTTCTTGCTTTTCTAGTTCCTTGAGGTATATCATTAGACTATTTATGTAAAATATTTCTACTTTTTTGATGTAGGCATTTATTGCTATAAAATTTCCTCTTGGCAGTAGTTTTGTTGTATTTCATAGGTTTTGTATGTTGTGTTTCAATTTTTGTTTGTTTCAAGAATCTTTTATGTAATTCCTTAATTTTTTCTTGACCTAATGGTCATTCAGGAGCAAGTTGCTTAATTTCCATGTACTTGTATAGTTTCCAAAGTTCCTGTTATTGGTTTCTAGTTTTATTACTTTTATTAATAATTTTTTATTACTAGTTTTATTTATTATTTTGGTCTTAGAAGATACTTATGATTTCAATTTTTAAAAATTTGTTGAGGCTTTTCTTGGGTCCTAACATATGGCCTACCCTGGAGAATGTTCCATGTGCTAATGAGAAGAATGTGTATTCTATAGCTGTTGGATATAATGTTCTGTAAATATCTGTTAGGTTCATTCAGTCTAAAGTGAAGTTCAAATCCAATGTTTTTAATCTCTGTCCACATGATCTGTCTAATGACTAGAGGGGGTATTGAAGTCTCCCACAATTATCATATTATAGTTTTTCACTCCCTTAATAATATTTGCTTTATATACCTATATGCTCCAGATTTGAGTTCATATATGTTTAGAATTGTTAAGTCCTCTAAATTGATCCCTTTATCATTTTATAATGACCTTCTTTTTAAAAATGTGTCTCTTTTTACTGATTTTGACTTACAGTGTGTTTTATGTGATGTAAGTATATTTATTCCTCCTTGCTTTTCATTTCTGTTTGCATGGAATATCTTTCTCATCCCTTTACTTTCAGTCTCAGTGTGTCTTTATGGGGGAAGTGACTTTCTTGCAGGCAGCACATTGTTTGGTTATGTTTTGTTACCTGTTCAGCTAATCTGTTTCTTTTAAGTAGTATGTTTAATCCATATATGTTCAAAGTTATTATTAATATGTATGGGCTTATTATTTTAATTATATTAATTGTTTTCTGGTTGTTGTATATATCCTTTGTTCTTTTTTTCAGTTATTGTTTATAATTGTGGTTTTGTGGTTTTTTGTAGTTGTAACATTTGAGTTATTTATCTTTCTTACTTGTGTGTTTGTTTTTCCAGTGACTTTTATACTTCTGTGTGTTATTATGTAGATATTATTCTTTTGCTTCCAGGTATAGGACTCCCTTAAGCATTTCTTGTAGGGCCAGTATAGTGGTGATTAATTCTCTCAGCTTTTACTTGTTTGGGAAATATTTTATTTTTTCTTCATTTATGAATGGTAGTTTTTCTGAGTATTATATCCTTGCCTGGCAGTTTTTTTTCTTTTAATACTTTGAACATATCATCCTATTCTTTTCTAACCTGTAAGATTTCTGCTGTGCAATCTAGTGTTAATCTGATGCAGGTTCCTTTATAGGTTTTTATACACTTTTCTCTTGCTGTTTTTAGAATTCTCTCTTCGTCTTTGTCTTCTGACAGTTTGTCTATAATGTACCATTGAGAATACCTTTGTGGTTGTATCTATTTGGGTATCTCTGAGCTTCCTGTACCTGGATGTCTAAGTCTCTTGCTGGACCTGAGAAGTTTTCAGCTATTATTTTGTTAAGTAGATTTTCTATGCCTTTGACCTTCTCTTCATTTTCTGTAACATTCAAAAATCAAATATTGGTCACTTTATGCTATCCCATATGCTATCTAGGCATTATTCGTTCTTTTTTATTTAGTTTTTAATATATTTTTGTCTGATTTGATGATTTCAAAAGACCTATCTTCAAGTTGTATGATTTTTTCTTCTGTTCGATCTTATCTCTTGTTGAAGACTTTGTATTTTTAATTTGATTCAAGACATTCCTTAGTTTCAGTATTTTTCTCTGGTTCTTTTTTATAATACTTATCTCTTTGGTAAATTTTCATTAATATCTTGCTTTTTCTGACTTCTTTGTATTATTTATCTGTGTTCTCTTGTATCTCACTTAGCTTTTTAAATATCAATATTTTGAATTCTTTTTCTGGCATTCCATACATTTCTTCTTCATTGAAATCTATTGTTAGAGAATTATTTTATTCCTTTGGAGGTGTCATATTTTCTTGCCTTTTTGTATTAGTCATGTATATTGATATCAGCATCTCTGGTTTAATAATAACTTCTTCCAGTTTATTGAATTTGCTTTCATATAGGAAGGCTTTTTTTCTGGAGATATATCTATGGTGTTGGTTTGTTAGGGCACTGATTCTGGGTGTATGCAGTAGTGTCATCTCCATATAATGTTTTTGGAAGTAAACAGCATCAGTAGTGTCTGTGATTTCCTTGGTGGCTTGTTAGTGGAGGATGTTGTGAAATATTGCTGGGGATGAGAATGCCTGGTGCCTAGTCCTCAGGCCCCAGTAGTGGTAGTGGTGGGATGAGCATGCCTGTCCTTGTGCCCCAGGGCAGTGTACACTGACATTAGTGTTAGTGGGTTCAGGAGACTGATTCTTGGGCCTGTAGGCAGCTTTCTCAGAGTGGGCAGTTGGGCAGGTCCTTGGGCACTCGGACTGTAGGTGTGGTGTGGGTGATTGAAGTAGCATTAGCATGACAACCCTCTGCCTCCCATGCAGTCTATGCTGGTGTTCATGGTGGCTGCAAAGGCTGGGCATGCCAGTCACCAGTCCCGCAGGTGGCATGTGTGGATGGATGCCAGCTGTGGTGGTAGCAACAGGTTGGGTGAACCTGTCCTTAGGCCTGTTGGAGGAGTACTCATGCACCAATGGTGGTTGATGGGGAAGATGATTCCCAGGCCCCCACACAGCATGCTTGGGGATTTGGTGGGAGTGGAGCTGGGCTGGGTTGGTCTGTTTTCAGCACCCTCAGTAGTGCACGTGGGCACTGGCTATGGGGGACAAAGAATGGGTATTTCCTAGGCCCTTGGCAGTGTACTTCAGTGGAAGCAGCAGCAGCTACACTGTGGTCCTATTGCTGGGGAAGGTGGGGTTGTTTTCAGTGTCAGCAGCTGTAGGCAGGTGGCTGGGAAATACATGCTTCCATCCTAGATGGTGGCTGTGGAGGGAGAAGCTTGTCCTTTAGGTGCTTGTAAATGTGTAGTAGCATCTTTGCTGGGGGTTAGGGTCACTGCCAGTCAGGCATACTTTGATACCTGATGTCAGCAGCCTTCAGTGGTGGCAGCTGTGGGTCAGGGAGTCTGTTTTTAGGACATGTGAAAATCCATGGTAGCCCCACTGCTGGGAGCTACAGATTTGCAGCCAATGGCTCATTCTTCAGCCCTGGCCACTGCTGTAGTTAGGGGATATCACAGGGATCCAGGGATATGGAGATACAGGGGCTGAGTCATCAATATGGTGGTGTGCTGTAGCTGCTTAAAGCCCACAGCTTGTGTGGGACTCAGCAGGAACTTCTGTTCTGATGTAATGCTATCGTGTGATGCCCAGACAGTTCTGTTACTCTCAGGGCTTGAGAGGGTAGATGGGCTCTCTCTTGGCTAGGATTGCTAGAGTTGCAGTGGAAATGTGGACCACTGGGGCTCTCTCACTTATACTTTCTCCACTTGGGGAGCTCCTCTGGGATCCCAGCTTATCCCAGCTGAGCAGGCTACTTCACTTTCCTCCTCTACCTTGCCTTAGGTGTTCCCTGTCACTTCTCTGTTGAATTATAGTGTTCTTTCTTAGATGATCTATTCAAAGTGTGGTTATCTACTCACTATTTTTGTTTTTCTCTGTGCAGGAGGTACCAGATGCCTCTAGTCAGCCATCTTATACCCCTCCTATATCGTTTTGATTTTTGTCTTGGTCAAACTTGCAAAAGGTTGTCTACTTTGTTGGTGTTAAAATTTTTTGGTTTTATCGAATTTTGATTTTCTAATTCACACTTCAGGCTTTTATATTTATTCATTCTGTCCTTGTAGCTTAGTTGGATTTATTTTGTTGTTACTTCCTGTGCTTCTTTGTTTGACATATTAGTTTACTTATTTACATCCCTACCAGCAATGCACAAAATTTCTAATTCCCCCACATCCTGCCAACACTTGTTACTTTCTGTTTTCTGTTTTTTTAATTATAAACATCCTAGTGGGTATAAAGTAACATCTCACTGTGGTTTTTATTTTATTTTATTTGTATTTTCATAATGAATACTGATATTTAGCATCTTTTCATAGGCCATTGGCTATTTATGTATCTTCTTTGGAGAACCATCTTTTGAAATTTTTTGCCCATTTTTATTGTTTTATTTTAATTGGTGAGTTATAAGAATTCTGGATACTCTGGATACCAGATCCTTGTCAGATACATGACTTGCAAGTATTTTCTCCAATTTTGTGTTTGTGTTGGTTGTGTTTTCATACTTGTGATAGTGTTCCATGACACACAAGAATTTCAAATTTTTATAATTCAATTTATCTGTTTTTCATTGCTTGTACTTTTGGTGTTACATCTAAGAAACCATTGCCTAATCCAAGATCACAAAGATTTACATCTAAGTTTCTTCTGAGGCTTCTGTACATATTGCTCTTATATTTAGATCCTAGATCAACTTTGTATTCATTTTTGTATGTGGTATTAGGTAGGGTTCAAATTTATTTTTTTGCATGTGGATATCCAGTTATCCCAGCATTATTTGTTGAAAAGATGATTCTTTTCCAAATTGAATTGACTCTATTATTGATAATCAATTGGCTAATAATATGTGGGTTTATTTCTGGAATCTTAATTCTAATCCATTGACTTTTATGTCTATGCTTACGCCAGGAGCACACTGTTTTCATTTTTGTAGCTTTTTAGAGAGTTTTGAAATCAACAGGTGTCTTTCAATCTTGTTCACCTTTTTAAAGATAATTTTGGTTATTCTTGAGTTTGCACATAAAATTTGGAATTTCTGAAAAAACAAAAACTGAGATTTTTTATAGGGCTTGTATTGAATCTTTATATCAGTTTTGGGAATATTGTCATCTTAACAATATTGAGTCTTCCAATCCATGTATATGGATGTCTTTTCATTTATTTATGTCTTTAAAATTTTTTTTAAATAATGTCCTGTAGTTTTCATTAAATATCTTACACTTCTTTGGTCAAATTTATTCTTAAATATATTATAAATATTGATATTACTGTAAATGATATTATTTTATTTTACTTTCTGATTGCTTATTGCTATTGTATAGAAATTTAACTGATTTTTTTGTTGATCTTGAATCTTGCAAATTTGCTTGAATATTTATTAGCTTTAATAGTTGTGTTTTTTTGGTGAATTATTGAGGATTTCATATGTATAATATCTTGTCATCTGCCAATGCAGATTAGTTTAATTCTTCTTTTCCAGTTTAAATGACTTTTATTTCTTTTTATTGCCTAATTAGATAGAACTTCTGTTTAATGTTGAATACAAATGATGAGAGTGGTTATCCTTGTCTCATTCCTGATCTTAGGAGGAATGCTTTCAATATTAAGTATAATGTTGGCCGGTCACAGTGGCTCACACCTGTAATTGCAGCACTTTGGGAGGCCAAGTTGGGTGGATCACCTGAGGTCAGGAGTTTGAGACCAGCCTGGCCAACATGGTGAAACCCCGTTTCTACTAAAAATACAAAAAAAAGTTAGCCAGGTGTGATGGTGTGGGCCTGTAACCTCAGCTACTCGGGAGGCTGAGGCAGGACAATTGCTTGAACCCGGGAGGCGGAGGTTGCAGTGAGCCAAGATTACACCATTGCTCTCCAGCCTAGGAGACAGAGCGAGACTCTGATCCCCACCAATGACCAAAAAAAAAAAAAAAAAAAAAAGTATAATGGTAGCTGTATGAGGTATTTTAGATGCTCTTTATAAGGTTGCTATGGCAGTTTCCTTTTATTCCTAGTTTGCTGAGAGTTTTTATCATAAAAGATTGCTGGGTGATGTCAATTTTGTTTTACTATGTTTGTTGAAATGTTTATGTGGTTCTCTTTTTATTCTAGTAGAAAGGTATATTTCCCTGATTGATTTTTTTTTATGTTGAACAAACCTTGCACTCCTGGGATAAATCCCACATGGTAATGGTATGTAAGTTTTTCTTTTAATGCTTCTGGTATGTAAGTTATTCTTCCAATTTGTTAGCATTTTGTTGAGTATTTTTGCACGTATAAGAGCTATTGGTCTATAGTTTTATTTTCTGAGATTTCTTTTCTTGTTTTGGTATAAAGATATTAGCAACTTTATAGAATGAGTTATGAATTGTTCCTCTGTTTTTTTTTTTTTTTTTTTTGAGACAGAGTCTTGCTGTGTCGCCCAGGCTGGAGTGCAGTGGCGCGATCGTGACTCACTGTAAGCTCCGCCTTCTGGGTTCACGCCATTCTCCTGCCTCAGCCTCCCGAATAGCTGAGAATTCAGGCGCCTGTCACCATGCCCGGCTAATTTTTTGTATTTTTCGTAGAGACAGGGTTTCACCGTGTTAGCCAGGAGGGTCTCCATCTCCTCACCTCGTGATCCACCCACCTCGGCCTCTGAAAGTGCTGGGATTACAAGCATTAGCCACCGTGCCAGGCCTGTTCCTCTCTTTTATGTATTGAAAGAGTTTGTGGAGGATTGGTGTTCATTCTTTAAATATTCAGTTGAATTTACCATTGAAACCATGGAGTCCTGGCTAAACAAGCCTGGCGTTGTTTTTGTTGAAAACTTTTTGATTGTAACTCAACAGCTTTTCTTGTCATCTCCTCTTTCATTTGTGATGTTAGTAATCCTGTCACTTTTTTTCTTGGTTGATCTAGCTAAAGATTTATCAATTTTGTTGACCTTCTGAAAGAATCAATATTTATTTTTGTTGATTTTATCTATTGATTTTGTTTTCAGATTATTTATTTATTTCTGCCTTAATCTTTATTTTTTCCTTCCTTCTGTTTGCTTTGGGTTTAATTTTATCTTATTTTCTAGGTTTTTTTTTTTTTTTTTGGTGGCAGGCTGGTTATTGATTTGAGATCTTTTTTTTGTTTTGTTTTAATGTTGTTTATAGCTGTAAATTTCTCTTAGTATTGCCTTCATGGCATCCCATAAGTTTTTGTATATTATTTTTTATTCATATTATGGTATATCCTAATGACTTTGACTAAGAGGTTGCTTAGAAATAATGTTTAATTTCCACATATTGGTAAATATTTTAAATTTCTGCCTTTGATTGATATCTGATTTCATTCATTTGTGGCTGAAGACTATACATTATGTGATTTCAATTATTTTAAATGTTTTAGGATTTGTTTTATGACCTAAGATAACATACTCTGGAGAATATTCCATGGGCGCTTGAGAATAATGTATATTCTGGTGTTGCTGGGTGAGGTGTTCTATAGATGTCTGTTAGGTCTATATTCTGGTTTTGCTGGGTGGATTTTTCTACAAATGTCTGTTAGGCCTATTTGGTTCATAGTGTCATTTGAGTCTTCTATTTTCTTTCCTATTTTTTGTCTGGTTGTTCTATGCATATGCATTACTGACAATGAAGTACAGTTTGATCATCCCAAATCCAAAATCCAGAATCTGAACTACTTCAAATTTAGAAACTTCTTGAGTACCAACATGATGTTCAAAGGAGATCACTGGAGCATTGTGAATTTTGATACTTTTGGGTTTGTGATGCTTAACCAGTAAGAATAATGTGAATATTCCAAAATCTGAAAAAATCTGAAACTTGAAACACTTCTGGTCCAAAGCATTTTGAATAAGGGAAAATCAACCCATATTAAAATGACCAATTAATGTTGTTGAATTGTCTATTCCTCTGATTCTGTCAGGTTTTGCTTCACGTGTTTTGGGGCTCTTTAGTTAGGTGCATATATGTTATAATTGCTATGTCCTCTTGACAGGTTAACAATTTTATCATTATAAAATTTTCTTCTTTTTCTCTCATTACAACTTTTGTCATAAATTCTATTTTGTCTGGTATTAGTATAGCCACTTCAGCTTTCTTTTGGTTACTGTTTGCATAGAATATCTTTTTCTATTCTTTCTTTAGTAAAAATAAAATCTTTCCATATACTTGTCTTTGCATCTAAGATGAATCTCTCATAGATTCCAATCTCTTTATTAGAATGTTTTGTCCATTTACATTTAATATACTTATGGATGAAAGAGGATTTATTTTTTCCATTTTGCTGTTTGTTTTCTATACTTCTTACATCTTTTTTGTTCCTCCATTTCTCCATTCCTGCTTTTTCTTGTGTACTAGATAATTTCTAGTGTACCATTGTAATTCCCTTGTAATTTATTTTACTATTTTTTTCAGTTATTTTTATTATGGTTGTGCTCATGATTACAATTAACATATTAATTTATAGCAATCTATTTCATATTAATGCCAACTTTATTTCAATAAGTTTCTGCCAAGTTTTGTATATCCACTTATTTGTTGATGGACGTTTGAGTTGTTTCTACCTTTTGACTTTGGTTGATAACGCTGCTATGAACATTGTGGTACAAGTATCTGTTTGAGTCTTTGCTTTAAATTCTTTTGAGTATATACTTAAGAGTGAAATTTCTGTATCATAATTCTATGTTTAAAAACAACAAAAATGTTATTTTATACAGATCTATTCCCCCTTTTTATACTGTTATGATCAGAAATTACATCTTTATATCTTTGTGGCCATAAACATAAATTTTTAATTATTGCTTTATGCAGTTGTATTTTAAATCAGAGAGAAAAAAATAATTACAAAGAAAATTTATACTGTCTCTTATATTTACCTGGATAGGCAACTTTGTTGGTGTTCTTCATTTTTTCACGTGAATTTGAATTTCAGTCTTGTGACCTTTCCTTTCAATCTGAGGAATTTCCTTTAGTTTTTCTTGTTGGGCAGTTCTTCTAATTATAAATATCTTCAGTTTTTATTTATCTGGAAGTGCCTTTATTTCTTTCATTTTTGAAGGATAGGTAGGTATAAAATTATTGACTGACAGTATTATTATTTCAGCATTTTGAATAAGTTGTCTGATTGTCCTCTGGCCTTCATAGTCTTTCATGAAAAATCAGCTATTTATCTTATTAGGGGTCCTTCGTCATGATGAGTTGTTTTTCTCTTACTGCTTTTAAGATTCTCTCTTTGTGTTTGTCTTTTGCCAGTTTGATTTGGTTTGTCTAGGTGCTGATCTCTTTAGCTTTATTCTATGTGGAGTCCACTGAGCTTCTTGGATGTGTAGATTAATGATTTTTAAAATAAAATTTAGGCATTTCTAAATTAGAGATTTCTATTTAGCCATTATTTCTTCAGATACTCTTTCTGTTACTTTCTCTCTCTATTCTCCCTTTGTTATTCTTATTATGTGTATGTTGTTATGCTGGATGGTGTCTTATAGTTCTCTAAAGCTCTGCTCGCTCTTTTTTATTCTTTTTCCTATCACTCAGACTACATTATGTTATTTTTTAATTTTTAAAATCGAATTAGTTTTTAATTGACAAGTAATAATTGTACATATTTACAGGGGGTACATAGTGATGTTTTGATACATATAATATATAGTGATCAGATCAATGTAGTTCACATATACATCATCTCAAACATTTATCATTTCTTTGTGTTGGGAACATTCAATATCCTCCCTCTAGCTACTTAAAACTATGTATTATTGTTAACTATAGTATTTGTGACTATTACTTTGTGTTTGAAAATAATGCATGCTCTTTCTTTGCTACATTCAGGAATCTACATATGTCTTAATATAATGTTTAGTTCATATAGGCTCTAGCTTTGCACAGGTGTGATTCCTTTTAAATTGTTGCTATCTGAAAGGAATGTTTAAAAGTTTTCCTCAGCGATTGTGGATTTGTCAATTTTTCTTTTGATTTATATAATCTCTGTTTTGTATACTTTAGTGATATATGATTCGGTATATCATGATTGATGATTGTAGCATATTTTATAAATTTCATCTTTGATCAATATGTGCCATTCTAAATTATTTTATATAATGTTATTTTGTCTAAATAACATTTATATAGTTCCTCTTTGTTGATATACACAAATGAAGTTAAATATATATTGAATTATATATGCATATATACATATATAATTTTAAAATTTCACTTTTGTCATTTTGTACTAAATATATCTCTTGTAAATATTATTTAACTAAATTTTTTTGTCTATGTAAACAAAAGCAGAACATTTCTCCTTTTGAATAAGTGAGTTTACCTAATTCCCAATTGGTTTTGAAAAGCCTAAAACAAATTTTTGTTTGTACATTCACTCTCTCCATTTTTAAACCAAAATTTCTATTAGGTGGATACTGGAATTTCTGGCTCTATTGTAAATATATTCTATCTTTTATGTCATACTTTTAGTCTTTTGATATTTTGTCATCTGTTCCATGAGCATTCCTGGGCGTCATATTCCAGCTCACTAATTGTCTCTATTTTGTTAAGTTTCAAAAATTGTGGTAAAGTACACATAACATAAAATTTACAATCTTAACAATTTTTAAGTGTAAATTTCAGTGGCATTGAGTATATTCACAGTGTTGTAAAACTATCATCATTATCTATTTTCAGAACTTTAAAAATCATCCCAAACAGATCTGTGTACCTGTTGAGCAATAATTCCCCATTCTTTACACCCCTCAGCTCCTGGTAACCTCGATTCTACATTGTCTCTATAAATTTGCCTATTCTAGGGTACCTAATGTAAGTAGAATCATACAATATTTGTCCTCTTATGTCTATATATTTTACTTAGCATAATTTTATTAAAGTTCATTTATTTTTAATAATATATTAAAATTGTATTATTAAGACTGAATAATATTCCATTGTAAGTTTATACCACATTTTGTTATCCATTTATATGTTGATGGAGATTTGCCCTGGGCATTTCTCTGTTGGTAGTTTTTTGATTACTGATTCAATTTCCATATAAGTTATATGCCCATTAAGATTTTCTATTTCTTCATGCATCAGTCTTGGTAGGTTGGGTGTTTCTAGAAATCTGTTCATTTTGCCTAGTTTATGCCATCTGTTGCAGTACAATTTTTTGTAATGCTCCTTTATAACCTTTTTTGTTTCTGTAAAATCGGTAGTGATGTCCCCATTTTATTTTAGATTTTGGTAATTTGAGACATTTTTATTTCTTAGTCAATCTAGCTAAAGGTATGTTAATTTTGTTAATCTTTTTGAAGAACCGGACTAGTTCATTGATGTTAGCTATTGTTTTTCTATCTTCTAGTTTATTTACCTACACTCTTGCTTCAATAGAAACCACTTAAAATGTTCATTTTCTTTTTTTCACACTTTAGGAGAAGGGCCTGTAAATTACTATCTGTGGATCAAATCTTGCCTGCCACTTGTTTTGTAAATAAAGTTTTATTGGAATATATGCATGCTCATTTGTTTATGTACTGTTTTCACGTTGCAGTGGCAGAGTTGAGTAGTTCTAACATAGACTGTATGGCTTCCAAAGCCTAAAATATTTACTATTTTGCTCTTTACAAAAAAGTTTGCTGACTCCTGCTCTAAGAAGCTTTCAAATACATTTATATCTAAAATGCAGCAATGGCCAAATTTATAGTAATGATTTCTTTTGCCAGGAAGATGGAAGGTTTTCTTACTGTAAAACATTTGCAGATTTTAACTTCTCTCTGCCATGCTTGTTTAACAGACAGATAGGCACGGAGAAGGCACCATATGGCAGTAAGGGAGGTGGGTGCTAAGGGTGTATCACAACACTGGGAAGCATATTCCTTAACATTAGGAGTTTATGTGATTTAGCTGAAGAGAGAACACCTGTATTAGTTAAAAGGGAATATTTAGCAGCATTTAAACAAAAGCTATTTCACATGTCACTAAGTATGCTATAAGAATTTCCAGAAAGAAGAAGCATCCTTTGTCTAATAGTTCAGAGGATTTCTATTAGTACAATGAAAAATGACAGCCTCATTTTATCCTCAAAATATGTCAAAATTATCTTGAGTTGTTGGGTACCAGAACTGATAGGTGTCATGTATTTAAGCCCATTTGAAAAATACATTTCAATAATGGAGTGAGACTCTGTCTCAAAAAAATTTCAAATGTCTTTTCTCAATTGAAAAAACCTATTATTTCTAGATAGATAAGTAAATAACCTTTGCAAACTCGAGCCACACTTTTCCCCTTTCTTTTAAAATTCAGCTTAATATAATTGAAAACTGAAGTCTGACTCTCCAAGCCTATAAGGGATAAAAGAGAGACAGGATAGATAGAAATAACTGGCAACTAGGAGTTACTGGGCTTTGGCTCCATGGGAGACAATAGTGGTTTCATAGAAGGCAATGGTGGACTCTTAGTCAACTGAAGTTTGGGTGGAACTTAGCTGCATAATTAAGAAGCTGAATCTGTTTTATTTTATTTTTCTATAACATAAAGAGTGTGAAAAGGTCATTTTAATGTTCAGAGAGTGGCTTCTCTTGGAAAATATCCCTGAACATACCATGGAGCAGTGTCAACTGTAATATAAAATGTCCTAGAAATCTTGCAATTTATGAGTTTAATGGCACACCTGAGGATTATGAGGTTTTTTCCATCCACTCATAATAGCCCAGTGACTGATTTAGCAGAGAGGAAGCAAAATGAACAATCTTGATCACCTTTTAACATTTTTCCTGTCTTGCTGACTTCAGAGCTTTAGGGGTACAGCATTTGCAGGAATTGTATGTCTTTTTGGCAATACTTTAAAATCAAACTCAAAAGATGAAGAAGAAAAATGGTTATTAGATAGTTATAAATATGTCATTATTTGCAAATGGTATTGCTTTGTGGATATGAAGCTCTTCATTGCTCATTTGTTTTTAAGTTCAACAATCCACATATAAAGGTGTAAGGACTTATTGACATTGTGCTTCCTCTCTGTTGACACCATTAGCCCGAGAACTAAGGACAATGGATAGCTGTATATAAGTTCAAGTTCTGCATCTACTTCTTAGTTTCCCTTTCCATCCTTCAGTTGTGTTTGTTTTTTTTTGAAATCTGTAAAGTAGGAATAATAATAAAGTTACTATTCCTTGTAGGGTTTTGAAGGATTTTCTTGAGATAATGTAAAGTACCAGGCATATAATTAGCCTAAATGTAACTCAACCATGTTTTTTTATTTTAATATACATGTCACTACCCATCTCTAGTGCACAGAATCACCAGAATACAAATGATTTTGAAGATTCATGTAATATTCACACATTGCAAAATCTTGTTTGTGGAGCTCTCATTGTAGCCTGTATGATTCAAACGATGCCACGTAGTCCTTTAAACATTTCCAGATATTACGGAATTTTACACTGTTGTGTCACTTTTTAAGTGTCTGCATTTTTCTGTCTCTCTCTCTCTCAGTCTCTCTGAATTTGTTTATCCAGTGAATAAAATTAAGAAGAAGTGGATGCTGTAAGAATATTTATGTGTTTAAAGGTTGTGGTTGCCCCATTATAGTTACTCACCAGCAGCTTCAGCATGCAGTCAGAGACTGTAGAAAAAAGAATCATTCTTTTCTCTGATTTGAGGATGCATCTCCAGAGTGTTTCTGGGGTAATGGATCTAAAATCAAAATTTTAAATGCTAGTTTTTAAGTGTGAATTTTTCTTCAGCACTTTTATTATCTCCTTATAACCTTTTATTTCATTGAGTTCCAGAGAGCAGACAGCTTAGGTTTCTTGATTTGGCAGATCAATGAGGAAAGATAACTAAAGAAAGTTTAAAGGTATCTTTTATACCAAAATACCTCACTTCTCTTTCATTGCAGGTGTAGTTAAAAGCACTAATGCCATACCCTAGTTTTCTCACCTCTATTCTTATTATACTTGCTTTCTATGCTTAAGATGGCAATTAACTTAAATATCTGAGTTCATGTAGTTCATCTAGTAGATAAACAGTATCAGTGCTACCTGGATGTATTTTTGCATCACTTATTTGCATGATAGTGTTCAAAAATTTTTGTGAATTTCAACCACAGAAAAGACATAATAGGGCAATTCTCAAAGGAAAATATAGAAATTACCCAGTACAAGAACAGTAAAATATCTTTCCACCTGTTAATTTGGTAAAGGTCAGAATGTGTGTGTTATGGTTTGAATGTCTATGACCCTCCAAAATTCATATATTGGAACTTAAACCCCAAGGTGATGATATTAAATGGTATGGTCTTTGGGAAGTGATTAGGCTGTGAGGGCTTTGCCGTCATAAATGGGATTAATGTGGGTATAAAAGAGGAATCAGAGAGCTGCCTGGCTTTTCCGTCTCTTCTGCCATGTGAGGGCAGAGTGTCTGTCTCTCCCTTTCTGCCATGTGAGGACAACAAGAAGTCACCATCTTGAAAACAGAAAGCAGCCATCACCAGACACCAAATCTGCCAGTGCCTTGATCTTGGACTGCTCAACCTCTAAAACTGTGAGAAATAAATTTCATTATTTATAAATTACCCAGTCTGGGTATGTTTTTAATGGCAGCAGGAATGGACAAAGACAGTGTGTAACACTCAGTATCAACAAACTCCAAGGAAATGGGCACCCTGATACTCTGTTGTGTAGTGTAAATTCACACAAATTTTGGAGAGCAATTTGGCAATATATATCAAAATCTTAAAAAAGTTCTAGGCACAAGAACCCTGTTTTAGAAATTAAGTCTATTGGAGTAGTCTGCAGGAAGTTGTGTCTGTAAATTTGTTTATCACAGTTCTGTTTATACTGGAAGATAACCCTCAAGAAATGTTATATATCTAATAATAGAGGATTACAATTACATGATGAAATTTTGTATAGACATCAAAATTATATTATATATATTATATATTATAGAAAAATAAAAATGTTTATGAAATGTGAAGGAAAAAATATCATAGGTTATAAAACAGTTTTTCACTTCAAGCCCATTTCGGTTAAATTTATATATTTATGTCATATTCTGTAAATATTTATATTGAAATGTCCTCTGTAACTGTATATAATGGAAGTTGCAGTAATGCTAACGGGTTTTCCTGACTTATCTATATATTTTTCAATTTGCTACAATAAACATATATTTTTTCTAGATGGATAAACAAAGTTGCTTTTTTATTTTAAACAAAAGAGATCGGTAAGATTATTTTATTTTCCAATCAGATTCTAAGCTCTCTGGGGCAAGATTCAGCTTATGAAGTATCAGATAACAAACATAATAAATAAATCTTTGTTTTTCAGCTATGTGGATTATTTTTCTAAAGCAGTCTGGATGAATTTTTTAGGGAAAGATCAACTCTTTAAAAAATTTACATTTTTCTTTTGTTGAATAAGACCAATAGCATTGATGCTATTATAAAAGATAAATAAAAACCACAGAAAAATAAACTTGGATGAGCCTGTTGGGAAAACATTTATGGACAAACTATATTTTCAAAGAGCTTTGACTAACATCACTTTAAACCTTAAATCTTTCTTGTCCTTCTGGGTGTTCTTTCATGAGTGAAAAAAACAGAAAGGCTTAAAAAAGAAATTCCTGCTCACCATCTCCCTAAAGCACCATCTCCCTTGCTGCTTTCGGTTGACTCTCATCAGTTCCTGAGTTCTAGCTAAAAGGTGTTTCTTGAATATTTCTCAAATTTTTAATATTCCTGAAATAAGATTATAGGGATGCAAATGATTTTCTCAACAGGTATTACCTAGAAGTCTACTTTCTAAGTAAAATGTTTGGGTTAGTTGCCTGAGAACAGGATGGTGTTTTCTATGCCCTGGGCATAGAAATTTTATCAATGAGAGAATCTGGCTGATTAGCTTGAGCTTATTAATATTGGTGAGCATTTTTAGGTTTGGGGTAGCTTATTTTATGGTTCTTTTGCAAGGAAATTGCAGAATTACATAAATTTTTGTTTATTGTGTCTCTGGCTCTTCTTACAGTTGGGACTTCACATCATTGGAAGGTGAATAGAAAAGTATGTCTTAAGAATTTCACCATGTTTTGGAAGAATTGCAGCAAGAAAAAAGAACTCCTTTGTTTCCACCCCATTTCTTTTAAGGAAAACCTGGAATATCTGAGGGTGCAAGCTGAGAAAGGTCTGCTTATCTGTTCCCTACTCTGGCAATCAAAAAGGATCCAAGTCTACTGTTCTCTTCTCCTGGCACTCTTAACTTGCACACATTGCAACCTTTTATGGCAAAGTAATGGTCAAGCTATCCTAACAAGGACGAGCCCTTATTAAATAATTCACTGTGGTTGGGAAATGGTGAGGAAGCCATCTTCTTTTGTCTTCTTTTCTCTGAAAATAAAATTTTGTCTAATTTTGTATTAAGGACATTTGGGCTTCACTTAATTACATTCTCTACTTTCTTTAATAGCTCGAAGCTCATGACAGTACATGTCTGGTCTTGCAAAACAAGATGAATTTGTTAAATTAAACTTTTAAAAAAATCAGCATAACTGGCCATCTTTCATTATAAAATATTTTTTCTCTCAATTCAAGGCAATTGTGTGGGGTATGTGTGGTGTGTGTGTGTGTGTGTGTGTGTGTGTGTCTGCCTTTATGTGCTGCCTGAAAGCCATATGTCCTTCCTCAGGATAGAATTTTTAATTCTAGGTAATAAATCTCAAGCTTTTGAGAACTAAACTGGAAATGCCACCTCTGACTTATCAATTGTTTCTGGCCTGTGCTTCTACAAAACACACAGCACATATTTTCTAACCATAATTGAAACCATTTTAAAATAGTGTTTTTGGAGGAGTGAATCTGTGTGAAACTTCTGTAAGCTATTTGTAGGACAGCCATGAAAATCCTCCATGTTCTATGCATTGGATTTTTTTTTCCTCCTTACTCACAAGGATCATCTTCAGGTTAATGTCACAGAAATTGGGACAACTTAGTGTTCGAGAAATAGAGAAATAGCTCAAGGAGCTATTAGATACCAACCCATACCATGTTGTTTTCTGAGGGAGGGAGAAACTAGAAGAAAGTTCGACATTACTCTCATTCCATGAGACAACCCCAAGAACACAAACCCAAACTATCCAGGTAGGACTTTTAGTTTAGGGAGACCACCAAAAGAACTGGAGCCCATTTCCTCTGGTGATTCAACAAGATTAACAGCCCCTCCTGAAGTTTTTGTCCAGTGGCCTAGAATCTAAATATGTGCTCATACCAAGTTCTTTGTCTTCAATTCCCGAGTCTTCTGTGTGACTCATTCTGAAAGTCCAGGTGTGGAAGGGAGAGGCGCATGGAGGAAAAAGCCAGGCTCAGAATTTATATTTGTTTAATGCCACATGTTCCCAAACTATTTCTGGGCTGTTTCAAAAACTGGTCTGCACAGATATTAATCTCTGTGACCATATGTCTGAAACATTTCATCACTGGGAAACAGCTGAAAGTAGTTGGTGAGGCTCTGTGGGATCCATGTTAGGTATTGTAAGTATGGTCAGAAGAAGAGCCTGGATCTGGAGCTTACGGGAAAATAATGAGAAATGCCTGTACCTCCTCTTTCTTATTTTTGAGGTTGGCTGCATGACTACAGTTGTTAGGCCCAGGTAAGTTTATCCCCATAGAGTAAGTGTTGGGATGGATGGTATGTGTGGATTATCTCAGGCAGGAGATGAGGTCAAATGAAGTTTTCTTGGAATCATCTTGTTAACCAGGTGTATTTTTTTTTAACCCAAGTCATCACAACAACAACAACAACTTTTTTTCATATCATGTTTTCTCAAAAGTATATTATGCAAATAAAAATCTAAAACAAGAGAAATACACCATACCTAAGATCACCTCTTATTCCATATAAGTAGGACTAGTTTTTAATTGGCTCTTCCAAATGTTTGATTAATTTTGGGAGGGTGGTCATAAAAATGATACATACATACCTTTAACATTTTCATTTAACATAAGGCATGAAACTATGCAATTATTTTCCAATCTTTTGATGTAAGGCCAACCTTTACTTTGAATGGGTGGTAGCTGATTGAAGTTCTACTTTGTGTTTCTTGCAAAAACCACACCAATAATGTGTCTTCTGCAATTTCCAGTTTGGGTTTCTCTGAAGCAAAGCAAGAATTGAAAGCTGTGTGCAAAGGCATCAGAGTGCAGAATCTTCTTGTATTTTGTACAATATGTATACCACCCCAACTTTAATTGTTTCTGGCATAACTAATTCAAGTTATTTTGACAGTTCAACTTTATTTAGTCTCTACAAAACATTCAATTGTTCATAGATAAAATGCTCATTTTCTTTTCCTACTCAAATTTCATCAATGTGTGCCATATTTAATTAAACTTAATAATTACAATAGTATAAACTACTTGGAAATAAGCACAACCAATACTTGTGAGATGGATGTAGGGGGCCTCAGGTATTAGAGAGTAGTTGTCTAAATCTCTGCATTCTGAACCTATGGGCATCAGTCAGTGTGTTACAGAGGATGGGAGGAATTAGTTAACTTCATGAATCCCTAAAGCAAACGTCAATTAAGATGACGTATCCTGTAGGATGGACTAAATAATGCTGCAGCAAGGAGTACTTCCCAAATTGTCATGGCTTGTGATAAGTCTTATGTTTTTCTCATGTTTTATGTCCATTATGGATCTTGCCCTGGTACCCAGCCTGATGCAGCAGCTGCTCTCTGGATCATGCCTCATCGCTGTGGCAGAGCTTATTGCAAATGAGTGACTCTACCTGGAAGTGACACATAACTCCACTCACAATTCATTGTCCAAAATAAGTCAATGACCACACCTAACTTCAGTGGGACAAAGAAACACTATCCTACTCTGTGCTTAGAAGGAAGAAAGATGAAAATATTTGGTGATGGCTCTATGACTACCATGGATAGCTTTTATTTTAATATTGTACATTAATAGCACTCTCTTTCAGTATACTTACAATCAGTATGCTAAGTGATTGCTTTATAGTATAACCTCAGTGAATCACCTAAGACAACCTTGCCAAGTTGGTACTATCATGCCTATTCTACAGATGTGGAAATGAAACACACAGAAGATAAATACTTGCCAAAGATGGATCAGCACTAATCACAACTTGAGCTCAGTAGTTTGATGCCAGGGTGGACGTTCTGAGCACCTATGCTTCAGCTTCCTCTCATAAGGGAGGAGAATGACAGCTGGACCCCAGTAGACACGTATTTGAGGTGATGATAAAGTCAGCTGCAATGCTGGGCTCAGCTTTGTCACAAACCATCCCAGGATTTTCTCTGTAAGATGGGGCTAGCATTACTTTGCTCTACTATTTGCCCCACAGATAATTTAAGAGTCATTTTCTCTATGCCATACCAGCCTTAAATCCAAGACCTGCACTGTCCAGTACAGCAGACACAAGCCCCATGTGACCACTGAGCACTTGAAATATGGCTACTTTGAATTGAGGTATGTTATAAAATATACTCAGGATTTCAAAGAATTAATATGCAAAAGCAGTATATCTCACTAGTAATTTTTCATATTGCTTATATGAATGACAAGTGTACATATATTGGATTAAGTAAAATGTATTATTAATATTAACTTTAGCTGTTTTTAAAAAAAATTTTGAATGTGTACAAATATTTCAAAATTACATATGTAACACATCGTATTTCTTCTTTTTTTCTTGAGACAGAGTCTCGCTCTGTTGCCCAGGCTGGAGTGCAGTGGCACAGTCTCGGCTAACTGCAACCTCCCTGCCTCAGCCTCCCGAGTAGCTGGGATTACATCCACATGCCTCCACACCCAGCTAATTTTTTTATATTTTTAGTTTCACCATGTTGGCCAGACTGGCCTCGAACTCCTGATCTCAGGCAATCCGTCTGCCTCGGCCTCCCAAAGTGCTGGGATTACAGGCATGAGCCACCGTGCCCGGCCTTAATTTTTTACTTCAATAGTTTTTTGGGAAAAGGTGGTTTTTGGTTACATAAATAAGTTATTTAGTGGTAATTCTGAGATTCTGGTGCACCCATCATCTGAGCAGTGTATACTGTACCCAGTGTGTAGTCTTTTATCCCACGCCCTCCTCCCATCCTTCCCACTGAGTTGCCAAAATCCATTATATCATTCTTATGTCTTTTCATCCTCATAACTTAGCTTCCATTTAAAAGTGAGATCATATGGTATTTGGTTTTCCATTTCTGAGTTACTTCACTTAGAATAATGGTCTCTAATTCCATCCAGGTCACTGCAAATGTCATTATTTCAATCTTTTTTATGGCTGAGTAATATTCCACGGTGTATATATACCACATTTTCTTCATCTAGTTGTTGATTGATGGGCATTTAGGCTGGTTCTATTTTTTTTTTTTTTTGCAGTTAAGAATTGTGCTGCTATATACTGCATGCACAGGTGTCTTTTTCATATAATGACTTATTTTCCTCTGGGTAGATACCCAATAGTGGGATTACTGGATCAAATAGTAGTTCTACTTTTAGCTGTTTAAGGAATCTCCATACTGTTTTTCACAGTGGTTGTACTGGTTTACATTTCCACCAGCAGTTTAAAAGTGTTCCCTTTTCACCACATCCATGCCAACATCTATTTTTTTTAATTTTAAAATTATGTCCATTCTTGCAGGAGTAAGGTGGTGTCTCATTGTGGTTTCAGTTTGTGTTTTACTGATAATTAGTGATGTTGAGCATTTTTTTGTATGTTCCGTGGCCACTTGTATATCTGCTTTTGAGAACTGTCTATTCATGTGCTTTGCCCACTTTTTGATGGTATTGTTTGTTTTTTCTTGCTGATTTGTTTGACTTCTCTGTAGATTCCAGATATTAGTCTTCTGTCAGATTTATAGATTGTGAAGATTCTCTCCCACTCTGTGCATTGTCTGTTAACTCTGTTGATTATTTCTTTTGCTGTGCAAGAGCTTTTTAGTTTAATTAAGTCCATTCTATTCATCTTTGCTTTTGTGGCATTTGCTTTTGGGTTCTTGGACATGAAGTCTTTGCCTAAGCCAGTGTCTAGAAGGGTTTTTCCAATGTTATCTTCTAGAATTTTTATGGATTCAGGTATTAGATTTAAGTCTTTGATCCATCTTAAGTTGAGTTGATTTTTGTATAAGGTGAGAGATGAACATTAAGTTTCATTATTCCACATGTGGCTAGCCAACTATCCCAGCACCATTTGTTGAATAGGTTGTCCTTTCCCCACTTTATGTTTTTGTTTGCATTGCCAAAGATCAGTTCACTGTAAGTATTAATATTTGTCTTTATTTCTCAGTTCTTTATTCTGTTCCATTGTTCTATGTGCCTCTTTTTATACCAGTACCATGCTGTTTTGGTAACTATAGCCTTGTAGTATAGTTTGAAGTTGGGTAATGTGATGCCTCCAGATTTGTTCATTTGCTTAGTATTGCTTTGTCTATGTGGGCTCTTTTTTGTTGCATATGAATTTCAGGATTGTTTTTTCTAGGCCTGTGAAGAATGGTGATGGTAGATGGGAATTGCATTTAATTCATAGATTGCTTTTGGCAGTATAATTATTTTCACAATATTGATTCTACCTATTCATGAGCATGGGATGTGTTTCCATTTGCTTGTGTTGTCTATGATTACTTTCAGCAGTGTTTTGTAGTTTTCCTTGTATAGATTTTTTGCCTCCTTGGTTAGGTGTATTTCTACGTATTTGATATTTTTGCAGCTGTTATAAAAGGGATTGAGTTCTTGATTTGTTTCTCACCTTGGTGGTTGTTGGTGCACTGTAGTGCTACTGATTTGTGTACATTGATTTTGTATCCTGAAACTTTACTGAATTCATTTATCAGATCTAGGAGCTTTATAGATGAGTCTTTAGGGCTTTCTAGGTATATAACCATATTATTGATGAACAGTGATGGTTTGTCTTCCTCTTTACCAGATTGGATGCCCTTTATTTCTTTCTTTTGTCTGATTGATCTGGCTAGGACTTCCCATACTGCATAAGCGGTGAAAGTGGGTATCCTTGTCTTGTTCCATTTCTTAGGGAGAATGCTTTCAACTTTTCCCCATTTAGTATAATGTTGGCTGTGGGTTTGTCATAGATGGCTTTTGAGGTATGTCCTTTCTATGCCAATTTTTTGGAGGGTTTTATTCATAAAGAGATGTTGAATTTTGTCCAGTGTTTTTTCGGCATCTATTGAGATGATCACCTGATTTTTGTTTTTAATTCTGTTTATGTGATGTATCATATTTACTGACTTGCATATGTTAAATTATTCCTGCAGCCCTCATAAAACACCTACCTGATCGTGGTGTTTTATCTTTTTGGTATGCTCTTGGATTTGGCTAGCTAGTATTTTGTTGAGGATTTTTGCATCTATGTTCATCAGGGATATTGGTCTGTACCTTTCTTTTTTTGTTATGTCCTTTCCTGGTTTTGGTATTAGGTGACACTTACTTCATAGAATGATTCAGGGATGATTCTCTTTTTCTCTATCTTTTGGAATAATTTCAGTAAGATTGGTGCCAGTTCTTCTTTGAATGTCTGATAGAATTCAGCTGTGAATCCATCTGGTCCTGGACCTTTTTTTTTGTTGGCAATTTTATAATTATTATTTCAACCTCAATACTTGTTATTGGTCAGTTCACAGTTTTTATTTCTTCTTGATTTAAGCTAGGAGGGTTTTATATTTCCAGGAATTTATCCATCTTCTCTTGGTTTTCTAGTTTGTGTGCATAAAGGTATTCACAGTAGCCTTGAATGATCTTTTGTATTTCTATGGTATCGGTTCTAACATCTCCAGTTTCATTTTTAATTGAGCTTATTTGGATCTTCTCTCTTCTTTTATTGGTTAATCTCACTAATGGTCAATCAACTTTATTTATCTTTTCAAAGAACCAGCTTTTTGTTTCAATTTTATTTAGTTCTGCTCTGATCTTTGTTATTTCTTTTCTTCTGCTGGGTTTGGGTTTGGTTTGTTCTTGTTTCTCTGGTTCCTTTTCAGTAGTTAGGGGTTAAATTAAACTCAGAAATCAGAGTCTATGCATACCCTGACCTCAGAGATGATGCTGTTCCACCACACCTTTGCTGGGCTTGCATTCTACTTTGGAATTCCACATCTTGAGAATTATCTCTTTAATGGCAAAAGTGCCAATAATCCTTTCCCAATTTTCTCCATTGTGAAAGTAACATCTCTTATATCATAATGTATATAATATCCATGTCAATGTATTTTGGGTATAAAGGGTGAAAGTTAGGAAGTATCCAGTTGGAATTCTGTGTAAAGTGCACTGAATCTGGGGAGGCAGAGAATGCTCTACTTACAATAGCTTTCTCCTCCCCCAAATTATTTGCCTTCTGTTTAATTCCTCAGCACCTTCTCTCTTTATCCCAGGCTTTCGCTCAAATCTGCCATCTTTTCAATTAGGTAAAGAAATCTGGACAAATATTTCCAATCCGTCAGTTCCGGACCCTCTGGATGGTCAGTCAGGGAGTTGACTACAATGATCTAGTTGCCCAGGGGCCTGCTCTGCCCTTCTTGTCTTCACGGCTGCAAATGAAGTGCCCCTGTGGGCCCCTAGCATGTGACAAAAGGACCTCATCTTTACCTTGGTGACACATTGCCTTATAAGGATGTCTAGGGTCTCCATTTGCTGACAGCCTACACAATGGGGGAAAATTGCTTTTCAGAACATGACTGGCCCCTACAAAACCAAATGGCAACTCTGGCCCTTGTTTGGGTTTTGTGTTTTGAGCTGCATGTTGGATTAGCCAGCTGCTTCTTCAACTCTGCTCCCTCTGTCCATCTTTTGGATAAATCTGTTAGTCCTTCAGACCACACAAGTGAAAAGGGTACTTGCAAATAACTCCTCTGCCCTCTGACTTCACTTTAACAGCCCTCCAAGGAGATAAGGTCGCAAGTTCACTGATGGCAGGAAAGGCTCGCTGCAGGCCTGAGCGATCCCACACATTTACTGTGCCATTCCCAATTCATAAAGAAGCCACAGTGCCTTAAGAGCCCAACGACTTTTCCATGTGTTTGGTATTTTTAGTTCTAAGCACTGTCTTCAGTGCGTCTCCAACATGTGTTTGAGAATGACCCAGTGGTCCCATATTAAGATAATTATTTTAACTGCTGTTTTGAAACACCATAGCAGTGTACGAAGAAACTTCCTACCCAGCAACCTGCACAGTTGGTTAAGCAAAAATTGATCCCTAGTTAATCAAATGAATCTAATAAGTTGTAGATAAATACATGATTTCATCACCTACAGTATGAGCACCCAAAGGGAAATAAGTGACCTCACTAAAGGTGTTGATTCTTCCCATAATAAATGGTGCAGCCATATGCGTGTGCTCAGCAACCCATGATCTCACAAGGCATGCTGCTATAATAAACTGAAACAATATGAGTGTGCAGGAGGGAAAATGCTACCCATAGCGAGCATGACTACCTGGAATATGTCTTAACAGACTAAAACATAAATTAGCCTCTATAAATCTCATTGCTTGTTGCTTCACTGACATACATGTCCTGCCAAAATATTACATTCTTGAAAGAGCTGTATAAGTAGATTAAATGGTTTTTGTCCTTGGGAATGTGGAAACCTTTATTTGTTTTGTTAAGAGACTTTTAAATATCCTTAGGTTATGCGTCAAACAGATGTCCAGGGTAAATGCTCCTGACCCATTTAAACATTTCTTAGCTTGAATTAAGGTCCAGTTTCTGCAGCTTGTGTATAGTTCGACTCACTGGGCAGCACCTGACAAAACTGTGAGGCTGGTAATGCTAGGCTTGATGGCTCTATGGTGTGACTTTTAATGGCAGGACTGAGGAAACTAAGATAAATTAAAACCTAATTGGGTACGTTAACAGTTTTAGCAGTCTTCACATATGGATCCCATGAGGACACTTTAAAAGATGTTACAGTTTAGCTCCTGTTGCAAGGCTTAGCTGCTGAATGAGACCTGAACAGTTGTCTTTCCAATCCATTTCACAGGGTTGAGTTTCTTTTGATATTAGATGTTGTATTTACTGAGTAAAAAGTCACATTTGCTCTTCATCCCCAACTGGTTCAGTATATAATGAGGAGGCTTAGGATGTAAATGTCCCAATATGAAATCCATAGAACATTCATCAGAGGGGGGGATTCCTATGGTGATGGCTCCATGCTAGAAAGTGCTCTTCAGGCAGAGATTTCAAGGAGTCTCAGTTGCCTTAAAGTAAGGGCCTCCATTGCTCACTTGCAGTCAGAGTGGCTCTAATCTGCAGACTCTGTTCTGTAACTTGAGCTCACATCGCAAAGAAAAACACTCTCTGTGTGCCTCACAATGAAACCAAAATTAATGCTATTTGAGTATTCAACCAACTCTAGACCCTATGGTCTTTCTGTCATTGTTAGTGTCCATTCCACTGACTTGGAGTGAGCTGAAGAAGGCAAATGATTTAGCCAAAGCTTTTTTTCAGGGTCTTCAAAACAGATTCCTTCAAACTTCAAGTACGAGTTCAGTGTCAACAGAGCACTGATGCCTATGTAAAAGGACTGAGGAAGGATCTGAAGAGGCCCTTTGTTCTTGCAATTAAGAAAGAGACTGGGAAGTGACTTATTGGTGTGTTTGGTGACATTCCCTAAATGTAGGTTTTCCATGGCTGATAGAATTAACTCACAAATCTTGTTTCTTATAAAAGACTCCTTGAGGGTGGCTGATGCAGGGTTTCACTATTTTTTCTATCTATGAATTAAAAGCTCTCTGAGTTTCTCCTCTGATTTACCTGAAGAACGTGAGGACTATAGAAGTGAAATGATGTCTTAACCAGCTTGAATTCACTTAGGGCTCTGTAAGTAGCAGAGCAATAATAATGTCCACTAATAGAGATTCCAAAAGTTCTTTTAGAAAGTACCAACTAAGGACAAATTTATACAATTTACTTGAGTTAGCTGGAGATGTCCAATATTGTGAATAATATTCCTATAACCATTTTGCATTACCAAGTTTTTTGGCAAAATTGACATTCCCTAGTTGGGTAGTGGGTATAAGGTTTTTCAGAACTGTTATATATTTGATTTTTAGAGTCAACTTTCACATTTGTCTCAAGAGACGAGAAAATATTAGATTAAGCTAATGAAAGTGTTTTTATTTCAAATATGAATATTTTGCATAGATTTATTGCACATCATTGCATCAAATATTAACGTAGACATTGCTGAAAAATACCCCTTCCTTCCTCCTTCCTAATACATCCTTAAACAGTGTGCATTAAAACATGAAAGGAAATAGAGTATGCAAGTACATGCATATGTGTACTTCTCACACTGTTATCTATTTTAGGCTCAAATAGATGTATATATGGTTGAGAAATTCCCATTAAATATTGGGGTGAGGTTCAGATGCTGTAGACATTTGTTTACATTTTATCAAAGGCTTTCTTACATGTGAACCCCTCAATCTCTGAGAAATCACCTAAGGGAAACCATGGATCTGCCTCCTCCAGGTTTCATTATTGCATGGAATGTGAGGGGATTTCTGTCTTAATTAATGTATAAGCCAGCTCTTCTGAGTTTGGGTGGATATCCTTGAAGAGAAAGGTAGCTAAAATTAGCAGCCTCTACTCTCTTCTGTGCTCCTTATAAAAAAAAGAGAAACTGTCTCATCTTTAAGAATGGACCAGTTATGAACTTCCAACCTTTCCATTAATGCTTTGAAGCAATGATGGTGCTGGCTGATGTGCTTAAGTAGGACCATTAAATTTGGGAAATAATGAGAGGAAATAAGCAGAGAGAATAACTTGAAACTGGATGATCCTGGCTTAGAAGATATGACTTGTTCTTAGGTTTATTTACCTTTTCTAGGATTTCGGGAAAAGAGAAGGGCCTTGCAGAGCCCCTCTTATTAATAACCCCTGCCCACCCCCCCTACTTTTCTAGATCCTTTCCCTTTCTAAGGAGAGGTCCTGCAGGACGCCTACCAGAGCCATGCATCAGACAGTGGCTTCTGCCCAGTCACGGCTGGGTGGGTGTGGCCAGCTTATGAGAAAGTTCAGTTAAGAGGTTGATTTAATCTCTCCGGTTTTAAAATGTGGAATGGTATGGTCTGAATGGCTCTGAATTAGAATAAGGTCTAAACTGATTTGAGAGCAAGGCCTAGATTTGAAAGGGAGAGTGCTGAAATCAAAGAATGTCAGAGCCAAGTAATGTTAGAGATTTAACAAGAACTGCATGTATTCCCTGTTACGTGCATGTAGGTATGAGTGTATGTGTGTTATGAGTGTGTATGTGTGTATATGTATGTGTGTGTTTGTGTCTGTTGGGGAGAGAAATGGGATAAAAAGGATCAGAATCTCATGTAGACTTTTCCTAAGTCATTTTCCCCCCAAAGTCTCATTTGTCCACCTCTATGAACCTTACTTGGCTGAGATCTGCTGCCAAATGATCCATTTTCTAATGTGTTAGTAATCACTACATGAATCCTCTTGAGGAAGAGCTGGGCCCAGAGAACTTAATGACTTCCAAGGTCACACAGCAAATCCAGGGCCGAGCCTGGTTCCCCGCTCCTGTTCCAGGCTCTTCCCATGCCACCACATCGTCAGGCTTGACATATGTTGCCTTTTCTCCTTTGGATCTCAGCTCACAGGGACATCCACAGCCAGATACGAATTATCACCTGAAGGCATTAATTTTTTATTATTAACTTGATACCAAAGGAAACACATGTAAAAAAGTGAATGCTTTTTTCCTAAGTGCATTTCTCTCCATAATTTCAGTGAGTTCTGTGTGGGTGACAGTTTTTAATAAAATTCCTCTCCAGCTGCTCATATGAGAAAGTCTAGAAACACTGACCTTTAGTCACTGGCTGACTGAACTGTTTACTCTGGCTGTGGACGAGGTTTGGGTGTAGAGTCCTCTGTCTTCCTGCCTGTGCTGGAGTAGGATAATTTGGAGGCAGTGACTCAGGCTTCTGTGGGGACTTACTTAGTATAACAACTTTTCTGGGGCTAGGAAGACCACTTATAATATTTTCCAAAGAGGACAAGAAAACAAAAGTTTCATGGGAAATTTTAAGAATGAAAGTTTTGTGCATGTGAGCCTTGGAAAACTATGCACAAATAGTACCCATTAATTTCTGTCTTCTTTGTGTAATTGAGAATTCATGTAACAACTTACTAGCTGCACATTTGGTGACCCCTTATGTTAATTGCTGCTTTTCTGTTCTTTTGGAATGAAGATCACATTCCACCTGCTCTTGGACTGGGTCATTCCATGATGTCTCAATAGATGATTTGTTTCCCACTTCCCTGCACCACAGCACTGGCCTCCTCTTCACCTACCTACCTTTTATTTTGCCTTCTCCAATCCACTCTTACCCTGGAAGCTAGGATTGTCTTTCTGAAATAAGGATATGAGCAGCTCCCCATTGGTTTTAGAATCTAGCCCAAACTCATCATGACTCATGGGGCCTGCGGGATCCGGCCACCATCATCACCTCTGGCCTCATCTAGCCCTGCTGTCTCCTTACCCTGTGTGAGCTTCTGTCTTTCTGGACAACTCTCTGTTTCTTGGACTTGCCACCTTCTGTTAGAACGTTGCCTGTAGCTCTCTTTCCTCTCTGAGCCTAGCCACAGCAGATTGCTTTGCTGGTCCAGTTCTTCATCCCTCCCTTTATTTATATGTGGGCAATGGCATCAGCATGAGCAGAGTACATTTCTCTGACTCTTGGCTTTGGTCATGAACAGGCGAGTTGCTTTTGTCAACTGTATATGGGTGGAAGTGATAGTGTCCAAGCCAAAGCCTTCAGAGGTTTTGAAGGTTTCCACCTGCACTCCTGAGCCTCTGCCATCACTCCAAGCAGAATTTGTCCTGGGAAGCTGCTGCCCCCTCACTCTGCGACCCAGAATGAACCCATGTGCAGAAGAGGAGCCCCGACCTTAGTAGGGTGACAGCATCAGTTGGATCCATAGCTTAAAGCAGAGCTGCCAAGCAGAACCCAGCCTACGTCAGCCAACTAGCTGATCCCCAGCCAACCTGAGGACACATAAGCAATAATAAGTGTTATCTTAGGCCACTGAGTTTTGAGGTAGTTCATTACGTAGTCAAAGTCAATGAATATGTTGGCCAATGCTGACTTTGCAGATTGCAGTTTGACCACCTCATTTTTGCTAGGAAACCTTCTTGGATCTACCTCCATGCCTCTCTTAAGTCTGCGATGATTGCCACTTGTATGTGCCCCCATAGAGAACTTATCCAACTCTATTGTGTCTTTCCTCCAGACAAAGTCACAGATCTCACCTCTCTTACGCGACTGCATCTCTGAACAGTTTCTTCATTCACTCTGCAAATCTCTCCTGAGCATTTGCCAAATTCCAGGCATTGTCTTAGGAAGTGATGTACAAAGCTCCTGCTTGAAGGAAGCTCACATTCTTCTGGGAGGAACAGGGAAAACCACACACTGACACACACACGCACACCCCACAGTAGTGAAAAAGGAAAACAAAGTAAAGAGGAAAAGAGCTCTGGAGAAATGTTGCTTTGTTGTTTTGGACGGGGCAGGAAGGAAGACTGACTATGCGAACACTGATACAGACATGTTGCTAGTTTGATGGCTGCGGATACAAGCAATTTCTTTCCCCATTGCCTCTACTTTGTCACTGAAATAAGAAAGCACAATCAACAGTGCCCCGCCTGATGAGCAATGCATCGAATGAATGAGTAAATGGGTTCAAGCTCAATGCAAAGTGTATCCATGCAGGTTGAAAAAACATGAATGTGGACATAATGACAGAGAGGTGAGTGCACTGATTCTTGAGGGGGCATTAAAGATAGCCACACACTTGTAGCTAATGAAGAAATTCATTAAAAAGCTCCTTAGGTGGTGAAAGAAGAGATAAGGAGTGAATAAAGCTAAATGGTTGTGGGATTTGCTTTATAAATATTTTGGAACCAGCTTATTTGAATCTAAAATGTCTTGGTTGCAAGAAAGAGAAACGCTGTTGGATTAAGTCAGGAATATCAGGAGGGAGATGGTTAAAAGGCTACCCAGAAAACTCACGGAAACAGCCAGACCTGGAGAAAGCAGGGACAGAGGAGCCATCAGAAACCAAAGTTGATACTGTCTCCTCACTGTACTATTGCGATCAGTTTCCTTTGCTCACTTGTAAAGCCCAACAGAAGAACTAAACCCAAAGTCCACAGGGCTCTTGACCTCATGCACCCACCACTGACTAGCCTGTTGTCAAGGTCTCTTACTTCTTGAGGGACAGAGAAGTGCTCTTTGGCTCAACTCAGTCCTCGATGCTCTATTAACCATATAGGTCACTGCCGTGAGCTATTGCAAAGGACTAGGGTGGTGTCCTGCCATCTATAGAGTGCTCCTTCCTGAAGCTACAGGTAGGATGAGTACAGCTCAGATCCATATGTTGTGGAAGCCACAGGCTCCAGACATCCTTAGTTGGGTAGGATCTCACAGATCTCATGAAGTTGTAGAGAATATTAATTTTATAAGTTAAAACTAGATAGTGTCCATTTTATTTCTTCAATAGAAATACAACTTAGGCTGGGCGTGGTGGCTCACGTCTGTAATTGCAGCACTTCAGCAGGCTAAGGCGGGTGGATCACCTGAGGTCAGGAGTTTGAGACCAGCCTGACCAACATGGAGAAATGGTGTCTCTACTAAAAATACAAAATTAGCTGGGCGTGGTGGCTCATGCCTGTAATCCCAGCTACTCTGGAGGCTGAGGCAGGAGAATCTCTTGAAGCCGGGAGGCGGAGGTAGCAGTGGGCTGAGATTGTACCATTATATTCCAGCCTGGGCAATAAGAGCAAAACTCCATCTCAAAAAAAAAAAAAAAAGAAAAGAGAAGAAAAGAAATACATCTTATACACTTTTTTTTTTTTTTTTTTTGAGACGGAGTCTCGCTCTGTCGCCCAGGCTGGAGTGCAGTGGTGCGATCTCGGCTCACTGCAAGCTCCGCCTCCCGGGTTCACGTCGTTCTCCTGCCTCAGACTCCCGAGTAGCCGACCGCCACCAAGCCCGGCTAATTTTTTTGTAGTTTTAGTAGAGACGGGGTTTCACCATGTTAGCCAGGATGGTCTCGATCTCCTGACCTCGTGATCCGCCCACCTCGGCCTCCCAAAGTGTTGGGATTACAGGCGTAAGCCACCGTGCCCAGCCCTTATACACTTTTTAAAACAAGTGGCCCATATTTTTTCCACATGCCATTTATATGCATAAGCTGATTGAATGAAAAAATAAAATTTTTTATCCATTGCTGACCTGAAATAAGTACACACCAGGTGTCATGATCTGTCCAGGTACAGAATGAAGGCCAACTCTACCATCATTAGTTAAAAAAAAAATTTTCCAAGCTCTCAAGTGAAAATATAATGAAAATACAACGAAATTCTAATTCCAAAGACTTGTATTCAAATTTTGGCAATTACAAATATTGGTATAATGGCAAGACTTGTATCTTCTCCAAGCCTCAGTTTCTATATTAATAAAAAAGCAAACAATGTCAGGTAGAATAGCTCTAAGAATTAAATGAATGAATACACAACAAATGCTAATGTTTTGGTAAACTCTAAAGTACAATATAAATGTTATTCTATTGCAAATAAGAACATACCTCCACTAACCAGTGTGTTTTTGTTCAAAAGTCAACACGAATTGTACTGTATTTGGCTGGATAAAGCTTATCATGAGATGGATGTATTCTAGACATAGGAATATGCCTTTGCTTTCTCTTAACATTTTATTTTTGTGAATACATCAGAATCCACATAGAAATAATCAGCACTGTATTATGGTAAAATGTTGAACAACCAAGTGAAGATTCTACAATATTTGAAGAAATGTTTTCAGCAGCTTGAAAATGATGATGCTTATTAGGATTGCACAGATTTTTGACTCTAAGTTTTCTGTGCTCAATAGCAAAATTTTTTTTCTATATATGTTGGAGAATGTGGAGTGCCTGGGAAAAGAAAAAAATTATCCACATCTACATTTGGACATTCGGTTTTGAAGATGGAAAGGTTGAGAGCCAAGGAATGTGGGCAGCTATATTCACACGTCTGATCAATGAAAAAAGGAGGCCTTACACAAGCCAAATCTTATGATGGAATGGCAAGAGCTTTGAGAGGAAATTCCCAGTAGAGAGGAGCTTGACAAGTTCAGCCAGACTCAGCTATAGGATGTGGTTTCAAAGCACCATATCTGTTCCAAAACAGGCAAAATAAGGGCCCCTCAGAAATGTCCATGTCTTAATTTCTGGAACTTGTGAATATGTCATATTACATGGTAAGGGGAAATTGAGTTGCAGATGGAGTTAAGGTTGCTAATCAGTTGACTTTAAGATAAGAATATTATTTGGGATTATCTTCACAGGCCCAAGGCAATCATAATAGTCTTTGCAAGTGGAAGAAGAATCAGTGTCAAAGTAAGGCAGGGTGAGAAAAACTTGACCTGCTATTAATAGTTTTGTAGAAGGAAGGGGGTCATGAGCCAACGAATGTGGGCAGCATCTGGGAGCTGGAAAAGGCAAAAAAAAAAAAAAAAAAAAAAAGAAAAGAAAAAAAAAAAAAGAAAAGATTCTCTCCCAGATACTCCAGAGAGAACATGGCCCTGCTGACACTTTTTGTTGAATGAGACCCATTTTGGGCTTCTAGCCTCCAGAGCTATAGGACTATGAATTAGTATGGTTTTAAGTTACTAGGTTTGTACTAATTTGTCACAGCAGCAATAGGAAACTAAAGCAAACACCAGACCCAAGCTTCCTCCTGCCTCAGGTGGGATAATTCAGGCATGATGTGCATGGTTTCAGGGCTCCAGTGGGTTGGAGCCTCTGCTGCCCACTGCAGTACACTGCTTCACAGCGTACCCTGTACCCTCTTTCCCTTTCTCACTTCATCTTTTTCCTGGGGTAACTATTTAATTCCAGATAAATGACTTGCCTCACATTTTTACCTTGGGATATGCTTCTAGTGGAACCCAAACTCATGGAAGGGGAAGAATATGAGTCATAAATTCTGGGTTGTGGTCTGCTTAAAAGGATGCAAGAGTTTGTGTTGCTTCCTCAAGGCCTTTGGTGTAGTTGAGAGTTGTTTCTGCCTGCCTTCATTCTGCTTTCTTCTGATAAAGCATCTCGCCTTTGTTCAAGGCACCCCCTTGTCAAACAACAGTGTGAGCCCCTGTCTCCATGTGAAGACACCTACCCCAGCCTGCCTGGGGCATATGTATTCTTTTGGCTTCCATGAATGTTTTTGGTCTGGGTAAGTGCAATCTGCTTCAATAACTTTCTCTTTTGCTTAGGCTGCCTGTTTGTGTGGATCTGGGACAGAGCTTTCCTGCAGCTATTTGTAATCATCTTGCAGATTCTCAAGGGGAGAGGCTACTTGAGAATAAAGCTGGCAGGGAGGAAAGCAGAGCAAGAGAGCAAGAGTGAGAAGGAGAAGACAGGCTATAGGGCATCTTAGGGGCCAGGGATTCAGCACATCTGATGCAAGCTCTACCTTGGGACTTTCCATAAGACTCTAAATTTGTTTTCATTTGCATTGAAACTAGTTTGAGTTTGGTTTCCATCTCTTACACCCCCATATATCCTAACTAATACAGACTTGATCATATTGCTGGTCTTCACTGGTCACCTGTATCTATTGGCAAAATGTGTTTCAGAAAGTGGCAGGATGGGGCTTACTTATTGAACTAAACAGGCTGTGCACTAAAGAATGGCCCTAGGTGGGTCCAACCCAGCAAGTGGTGTGAGGAGCTTGTTTCCTGTAATGAGGAAGTGAGGGGTGGAAAGCTTGGGAGATGGCTCACTAGGTAAGGTGACATTTGGGGCTTGGCATCTAGGACCAATGGTTTAGGCTAAGTTTGAGACCAGCCTGTCTAGTCTCCTCTGAGGATGGCTGTCTTGGTGGAGCAATGTTAAAGGAGTAGAAGGCAGGAGTGAGCTCTGGTCTGCCACAGGAGACCACACTTTGCAGAGTGATTAAGAGAAAGTGGCACATTCCCAAACCTCCATGTTCCACTTCTGCATCCCCAGGAGTCTCACTGGGAATCCAGGCCAGCCCCAAGGCCAGGCTCAAAGCCTTCATTGTTTCCAACAATGACTTAAATCCATTTCATTGCCAATTTCCAGAACTTGATCTGAATTTTATTTATCATCCATCCATTAAACTCCTACTGTGTGTCAGCAAGGAGTTATTAAAGATACTCTCAATTTGCCTGCAGTCTAGGGGTAACATATGGCAATAGGGATAGCTTGAATCACATGATATTAAGGATGGAACAGGGGAACAATAATTCAAGTGACCACTGACTTAGCATCAGAAATAATGGAGGACAGAAGAACCTGTGAAACATCTCTAAAAAGAAAAGAAAAATTATCAAAGTAGATTTTTTTTTTTTTTAAATCCAGCAAATACATGCTTCAGGAATTAAGGTGAAATAAAGACATTTTTAGATTAAAGAAAACCAAAAGAATCAACCACCAGTAGACCTATACTAAAAGGCCATCTTCAGGCTGAAGGGAAATGATACCAGACAGAGGCTTACATTTTCAGGATGACAGGAAGAGCTCTAGAAATAATACGTTTGTGGGTATATATAAAAGTTGTTTTCTCTTAATTTATTCAAAATATATATTACTATTTAAGGTATTGGTTGTAAAAGTACAATCTATGGGTCAAATCCAGCCCGTTGCTTATTTTAGTAAATACAGTTTTATTGGAACCACAGCCACATTCATTCCTTTAAGTATTGTCCATGGCAATACATTCTCTCTCTCTCTCTCTCTCTCTCTTTCTTATTACAAGAGCATATTTGACTAGTGACAAACTGTATGACCCCAAGAGCCTATAATATTTATGATCTGGCCCTTTACAAAAAAGGCTTGTCAACTTTTGGTTTAAAGCAGAAATTATAACGTTGAGGGTTTAACATATGCAGATATAATACATATGACAATACGAAACTCTGTGTTGCAAGGTTCTTAAATTCTAAGCATAGTACAATGCTAACTCTAGTAGACAGCGAGAAGTTAAAGATGCATATTTTAATCTCTAGAGCAGTCACAAAATAATAATGCAAAAATGTATGGCTATAAAGGAAATAAATAAATTAAAATGGGATCTCAGTATTAAAGAAAGGAACTCCAAAGCCATTTTCTTCAAACATTGGCCACATGTCAATCGTCCCTCTTATGTCTTCATAAATGGGATCCAGCTTCTGCCTGAACCACCTGTGAATGCCCTGACACCCCTGAGATAATTAGATATAAAAGAAAGAGCATGCTTGGTAATAAATATAAAATGTTTTAATAGAAAATTGATACATTTAGAGAACTGATCTCTTGGTGTTCAAGCGAGGTTGTTTCTCCTTCCTTGACATTTGGCAAATCTGATAAAGACATCGAGTACCTGCTTGTGTGATTTACTGTCTTCATGATTGTTTTGAGTTCAGTCCCCAGATGACCCATAAAAAGTTGTGGCTCTCCTGGGAGAATGAAATAATAACGTACAGACTTCTTGAAGGTTTTTACTTATTTTTCAAACACGCTTTAGTTATTTGTTATCACCTAATGCATAAAATATTTTTTAAAATCCATGTTCTAATTTTTATAAAGTTGGAAGGCTTTTCTTCTTCTTTTCTGTAAGAATATTCTAGGGCAAATGCTGTTTGCACTTTTTTAGTCAATTGATATTTTTAAATATCTTGTAAATTCAGAAGCAAATGATTGAGATAATCTTAGATTCCTCTTTAATAGCTATTCTTACTAGATTTTCATAAAATAAGTCAGTAGAGCATGTGCAAGACTGCTCAATGATAGAAACTTATAAAAAGTTTTAAATTTCTTACATAAAGAGCTATTATAGGAACCATAGAGTTTTAAAAGTTTTTCCTTTGCTCAGGTGAGATGACATTCAAGTGAAAACCCTAGTAGACTTATTTCACTGGACATATTTCTTCTTTATTCTTAAGGTTCAATTTCTCCTCCATTGAAAACATTTTTAAAATAAAAGCTAGTATAACAAAGTGTCCAATTACTGTTTGGAGGTCAGCTGGCTGTAAAAATTCCTCCTGAAGCCACATCACATCTATGGGCAGGTTAGAGAAGTACTTTTACCTTTCACTGATGTGTGACTGGGGATGCCTTGGCCCTCCTAGTGACCACTCAGCACAATGACATTGTAAGATACACAGCTCACGCCTGACTGCTCCATCAGAGCTTAGTTAATCGTTCTCAGAATTCATTCTGTCATTTTATTCACAGAACTTTTTGCCTTATAAATAAAATTTCCAACTTCCTGCCTCACTAGAAATTATATGCTTTCCGAAAACACTGTATTGCTTTGTATAAATTTCCATTCTGTTTCTTGATAATGGGAAACACTCCACAAGACTGAGATGACTAATTTAGTTAAATCAGTATAGAATTTGAGATTGAGTATTAGGTAGAAGTACTTTAGCAGATGACTGATACCAGTGTTGGAATAAGTAGGTTGGGCTTTTCATTATAATTTAGTCATTTGATAGCTGAGAGTCTGAGCTTTAGATGAAGCTGAAATAAACACCTTAAGAGGAATATCTCTTTACTTTTAAACCATGGTCTGCAACATCGCTGAACTCCCCTCAGTGCCATGCATGGTGCAGACAGGCTCAGCAGAAGAAACTCAGTGCTTGCAATCCTAGGAAAACACAGTCTCTCTGGAAAATGCTGTGCGTGGGATATTTGCTTTGCTGTCACATGGAATTCAGTCATGAGATTTGAAGACGTTCAACTGTGCTTCTCTAAAATCAAACCAGACATGCTGCATGGTTGATTTTAACCGGTGTGCAAGCAGCTGTAGTTTCCCTTTCTTTAAAATAACTTTGAAAGGTTTCTCAAAACTTCCAATAATATTTTATGTTAATGTGAACTAAACTGCTTCAGACTTTGCCATATATTTCTAAGCCTTAATAATATAATATGACTATTAGCAAATAAACTAGGCACTTTTTAGGCATTATCTCACATTTAATTTTTACAAGCCTATAATAGAGATACTAATATTATCCATTTTTTAAACTGAGGCATAGACTAATTAAGGAATTTTTCCAATATCACAGTTTGCAACAATGGTGGGATTTAAACCAGAAGTCTGACTCCAAAGTCTACTTTCTTACCCATTATGTAGTTAGCTTCAGTTATGAAGCTCTCCATAAATTTATGGTCAAACAATATTCACTTGCAGTAGATGAAAAATTATTATGCAACCACTAGAGAAGATCAGATGAGATTCTAGTAAAAGGAAACTTCTGTGCATCGTCAACTTCTCAATGTCCATCATGATCATAACAGTATTTTTTTATTTTTTTGAAATGGAGTCTTTGTCACCCAGGTTGGAGTGCAGCGGCAAAATCTCGGCTCACTGCAACCTCTGCTTCCTGGGCTCAAGCGATTTTCCAACCTCAGCCTCCCGAGTAACTGGGATTACAGGCATGCGCCACCATGCCCGGCTAATTTAGTATTTTTAGTAGACATGGGGTTTTGCCATGTTGGTCAGGCTGGTCTTGAACTCCTGACCTCAGGTGATCCGCCTGCCTTAGCCTCCCAAAGTGCTGGGATTACAGGCGTGAGTCACCATGCCTGGCCGATCATAACAGTCTTAATTGCAATTTGTTAAATAATAATTTAAACTGAAATGATATTTCCCTGTAGAGACCCCAGGATCCACAGTTATATCTGTTTCCAAACATCAGAGACTTTCTTTTACGGGGCTTGCAGGAATTCTACCAATATTTACTGAGTACTTCTGATGAATCAGATATTGGGCTAAGAACTGTAAGAGACTGAAAGATCAATAAGAAAAATCCCTATCCTTTAGACAATTGGGCTCTAGCAGGGAGGCAAGAGAAGCTTACTCAAGTAACCACTGAGTTTTAAGCAAAATACAAGTGGAATAGAAGAGAATGAGATCAGAGTTTCCGTGACAATCTGGGAAGACTACATAGAGAAGGTGAGATTTGAACAAGGCTTTAAACAATGAAACCACTAGGACTTTGAAAGGCAGATAATGGCCATGCAGAGTTGGTAAAATAAGGAAAATATTGGACTGGGAGTAAAAATAGAGATTTTTTAATCTCCAGGCTTATTTCAAGGTCTTCCAATTACCGTCTAACTACCTTGGTCAAATCATTCTTTTTTTGTGCCTTAGTTTCTGCAGTTGTAAAATAGAGACTGCATTCTGGGGCTCTAGTAAGAATTAAATAATACACAGTATTGAGAACAGTTAATAAAGAGGCTATGAAATACTGACTATTTTAATTTATTATTTAGTAGTAGAATAAATAGTGTTTAAGGAAAGAACCAGCAAAAGCAAAGACACACAACAGGCACCTCTCTAATTAATAAATGAAAATGTTTATTTATTTGATACCTATTATTTGCTGCTGGGTGTTTGCACATATTGCCCCATTTAATGCTGACAGTGATGAAGCAGCATTTGATTTATTTAATCTCTTGTTTTTCTCATCTATAAACAGCGGTTAATACCTCAAATTTTTGTATGGCTATAATAATGATTATATGAGATAATATGTGGAAAGGATATGGTACATGGCAGACATTTGAGAAATGCTTGCTTTTATCATTTATTGTTCCTCCATCTACCTATTTCCTGACGAACATTTCACCTAGTCCCTGGCTCATACCCTTGATCTTGCCATTACTAATAATTACATAATTGACTGTCCTTCTGGTTTACTGACTTGAGTCCAGTGTAGGGAAGACCTTACTTTGGTCTAAATACCCACTCCATCACATCCTCATGTGACCTTGGTCATATTATTAACCTCTTTGTTTCAGCTTCCTCATCTGTGAATGAGCATCAGAATAGATGCCTGTCATTGTGGCTGTCATGAGAAGTAAGCAGCATAATAAGTGGAATGTACTTAGTTCAGTGCTTGGTACAAACTGATTACTCTGTAAATGGTTAAATGGTTATCCATGTTAGTCACCGTCACTTTAGTCCAAGATACCCAGGTTTCTCATCATCGTGATTCTGTGGTCAGGTCTACCTTCATACTGTCTCCCTTCCTACACACTTGCCCTTCCAAATCCCTTCCAAATGCCTTTCTCTATCAGAAGTCAAGGCAATCTTTTAAGAAATGGAAGTCAGAGCATGCCTTTCTCCAGATTAAAACTCAACAATATCTCCCCATGTTTTTCATCTATTCTACAAGGCTCTTCTTGACCTAGCCTAGTCTTTCCACCTGACTTTATTTCCTTCTTCTATGGTACCAGTCATCCTGGACTTCTTTCCATTCCTCAAACATGTCAAGCTCTTTCCTACCTCAGTGACTTTGTACTTGCAGTTTCCTCTGCCTGGAATGTTCTTCCCAACCCAGATCTTGGCATGACTGAATGTTTTTGTTGTTGTTGCTGTTGTTTTTGTTTTGTTTTGTTTTGCTTTTTTGAGACAAAGTCTTGCTCTGTCACTTAGGCTGGAGTGCAATGGCGAGATCTCTGCTCGGTGCAACCTCTGCCTCCTGGGTTCAAGCAATTCTCCTGCCTCAGCCTCCCTAGTAGCTGGGATTACAGGTGCCCACCACCACTCCCAGCTAAATTTTTTCTATTTTAGTAGAGATGGGGTTTCACCATGTTGGCCTTGAATGCCTGATCTCAAGTGATCGGCCCCCCTTGGCCTCCCAAAGTGCTGGGATTACAGACATGAGCCACCATGCCTGGCCTGCATGACTGACTCTTATTGTTTGTGGCTATAAACATTACTTCCCCAGAAACTTGCTTCCTAACCTACAACTTAAAATAGTGTTTGGTCACTATTTGAAGAGTAGACAATCACACTTTAAATAGATAATCTAATGCTATGCCCTATTGTATTCCCCTCATAACAGTTACTAGTGTCTTGATATTTTATTTCTATTTGTTTATTTTTTTTGTTTGTTTCCCATCTGAGGAGAATAAAAGTCTGGTGAAAGCAGAGACCATATTTATTTTATTCATCATTCTGAGAATTGGGTGGGACAATCAGAGCTCAGTAAATATTTGTAATGAATCTGTAAACCAAGGACAACGGTAGGATCCCTCTCACAGGACTTTATGAGTGTTAACCAAGATAATGCATGTAAACACCTTCGTACAGTGCCTGGAACACAGTCAGGTCTCAGTGGATGCCAAATCATTAGGTTCAGGTAATAAAATGGCATATGGAGCTCCATTCTTGCCCTCAAGTGCCTCAAAGGCCAGAGTGAAGAAGGAGATGGCTCACAAATGAATATGTCGTTTACTACCATTACTTTCAATGGCAAAAATCGCAGTTACCTTGGCACCAACCTAATAGTAAGTGGTCTGATGGAAATATATACCAGGGGCCCCTAGTGCAGAGAGGAGAAGGTAATTCAAGCTTCCAAGAGTGGATAGAAAGCTGAATGGAGGACAGGGCTCTCCAGGTGAAGGTATTTTCAGACAGAGGGACTTGCCTATGAAAAGGCACTTAGGAGATGGTGAGCATTTTGAGGTCTTACGGGAACTGACGGTGTATGTGGGGAGTGATAGGGATGATGCTGGAGAGGCAGGTTGTGGCCAGACTCTGGAGGCCTAAGTTTTTCAGGAGTTTTAGCCTTGTATCCAGAATAGATTATGCACAGCAGCACGAAGAGAAACAATACGAAGCGAATCTACAAGGCAAGGGTTCTCAGGCTTTTTCTTTAATAAATATATAATGAAATAGCTATTACCTGTATACAAGCTATTAATGTTTTTAGCTACCCTGAAAAACTGTTAGCATAGTTTTTAACCTGCTCCCTTTTTTTTTGAGATGGAGTCTCGCTCTGTCACCCAGGCTGGAGTGCAGTGGCATGATCTCAGCTCACTGCAACCTCTGCCTCCCGAGTTCAAGCAATTCTCCTGCCTTAGCCTCCTGAGTAGCTAGGACTACAGGCGCATGCCAAACACCCAGCTAATTTTTTTTTTTTTGTATTTTAGTAGAGACGGGGCTTCACCGTGTTGTCCAACCTGGTCGTGAACTCCTGAGCTCAGGCAATCCGCCCTCCTGGGCCTCCCAAAGTGCTGGGATTACAGGCGTGAGCCACAGCACCCGGCCTATTGTGCCCTTTTTACAGGTGAGAATGATGAGGCTCAATCTCTTGACTCCAAATCTGGTGCATTTGCTATACTATAGTGCTTTACTGGACAACTTTTGGGGGTGGGGTTGAAAATCAAAGACTAAAAAAGTGACCCTTGCAAGGGCTGAGGTGGAAGCCATTGGCAATAAACTTGCTGCCCCATCAGAGAGGCAGCTGTTCATTTTCACATGCCCCAAAGAAAAATTCCACTGCCTGCAATCACCACTTCCACTGTGGGCTGCTGCAGCATGAGCAAAAGCATGAGCAAAGCTCATGTCACCAGCTGCCTGCCTATGGCTGCTCCTAAAGAAAGCAAATCTGCCCTCCCAGTAGCAGGGCCACAGCACAGCCGCTGCCCCACTCACCTGAGCATTCTACCGCAACTGGGGGATTTCCCCAACCATGCTTACCACAGATAGTGCCTGCATGTACCACTGGGGAGCCTGAAAGCAGGTCTACCTGGCCTGACTCTACTTCCCACTCCCAGACCAGAGCACACTGTACATGGGCCTGGGGCTCACCCAGCCCAGTCTACCATGGGTGGCACCTGAGCAATTCTCCTGGGGTCTGAGATCAAGCCCATGCAACCAGCCACTACCACTGCAGCTGACCACCTAATTGCTTCACCTGTTGGTCTTGGGACCAGTTCATCCAACCCATCACAGCCACTGTCTATATCAGCACAGACTGCTTGGGTCCCAGAAGGTTGTCCCACCACTGCCACTGCCACTGGCTATGTCACACCAGCTGCCCAAGGGATCAAGAACCTGCCCAACTGCCCAACCAACTGCTGATATTCCCAGCACACAAACAAGCCACCTGGAGGCTGAATAATTGGTGTGTCTGGACTCAGTAACACCAGCGTCAGCATATGCCACTCTGGTGCCCAAGGACAGTTCACTGATGACACCATTGGTGCTTGAGGACTGGCCTATGTGGCATCCCAGTTCCCCATAAAACTTCACCACAACCTCCACTAACAACTGCACCCTAAGCTGCCAAGAAATTATAGACACTGCTGATGCTGTTTGCAGCTGAAGAAGCCACACACAAACTACACTACTGCACATGTCCAGAATCAAAGCCAAGATGCCGTACACAACCAACGTTATAGCTACATCTCCAGGAAAATGTTTTCCTTTACAAAAGCAACTGGAAAAAATTGGAAGAAGTGACCATTACACCAGGTGCAAAGATATCAGTGTAAGGATAGAGGATACATGAAAAAGCAAGGAAATATGACACCTCCAAATAAACACAATAATTGTCCAGCAATAGAACCTAATCAAAAGAAATTTATAAAATCCTCAAAAAAAGAATTAAAAAATATTGATAGTAAAGAAGCTCAATGTGAACTTCTTTTTGGATTAATTCAATTCAATTTTTAGAATTCAATTCAATTCAATTTTTAGAATTCAATTCAATTCCATTTTTAGAATTCAGCAGAATTCTAAAACATAAGCCAAACAAATTACAGAAACAATTCAGGGTACAAATAAGAAATTTACCAAAGAGATAGACATCATTAAAAATAAAAAATTAAAACGTTGGGACTGGAGAGCTTAGTGAATGAAATACAAAAACATTTAAAAGCTTCAACAGCAGTCTTGATCAAACAGAAGAAAGAATCTCAGAACTTGAAGATAGCTCCTTTGAAATAGCCCTGCCAGAGAAAAAATAAAGACAAAATAATAAAAAGGATATGGGGGTACCATAAGGTAACCAAATATTATTATAATTTTCAGTCTCCTAAAAGACGAAGGGAAAACAAAAGGGTGAAAATACCAATTTAACAAAATAATAGATGAAAACTTCTGAAGTCTAATAAGAGAACATATCAAATCCAAAATTAGTAGAAAGAAAAAAATAACAAAGATCAGAGCAGGACTACACAAAATAGAGATTTGAAAGAGTACAAAGCTTCAACAAAACAAAAGGGTAGCTTTTCAAAAAAGATGAACAAAATCAATAAACCACTTGCTAGGCTAATAAAAAGAGAGAGAGAAGATCCAAGTAAACAAAATGAGAAATTAAAAAGGAAACATTATAACTGATACTACAGAAATACAAAAGATTATCAGAGATTATTATGAACAAGCATACATTAACAAACTAGAACTCCTAGAAGAAATGAACATATTCCTGTACACATCCAACATACCAATATTGAATCAGGAAAATGGAATAACTAAACAGAACAATAATGAGTAATAAGATTAAATCAGTAATAAAGTATCTTCCAACAAAAAAATAATTCAGGACCAGGTGGCTTCATGGCTGAATTCTACCGTACTTTAAAAGAACACCTAACTCTAATTCTCCTGAAACTATTCCAAAAATTGAAGAGGAGGGAATTCTTCCTAATTAATTCTGTGAGGGCAGTATTGCCCTGATATTAAAGCCAGACAATGATGCAACAAAAAAGAAAACTGATGAACATAGATACAAAAATTCTCAACAAAATAGTAGCAAACTGAATCCAAGGGCACATAAAAAAATACACCACGCTCAAGTGGAATTTATCCCATGGACACAAAGATGATTGAACGTATGCAAATCAATAAATGTGATACATCTTATCAACATAATAAATACAAAAACCATGTGATCATCTCAATAGATGTGGAAAATTCAACATCCCTACATTATGAAAACTCTCAAGAAACTAGGCCCAGAATGAACACACCTCATCATAGTAAAGGCCACATATGACAGACACACAGCTAACATCATACTAAAAAGAGGAAAAGCTTAAAGCCTTCCCCTTAAGAATTGGAGTAAGACAAGGATGCCTGCTTTCACCTCTCCTATTCAGCATAGTACTGGAAGTCTTAGCCACAGAAATCTGGCAAAAGAAAGTCATTCAGATTAAAAAAGAATAAATTAAATTATCCCTCTTTGATGATGACATAATCTTACAGCTAGAAAAACATAAAGACTCCACCAAAAAACTCTTGGCTCCGATAAATAAATTCAGTATAGTTGCAGGATACAACATACAAAAATCCATACATTTCTATATACCAATAATAAACTAGCTAAGAAAGGAATCAAGAGAAGGCAATTTCATTTACAGTAGCAACAAAGAAAACAAAATACCTAGGAATAAATTAACCAAGGTGGTGAAAATCTCTAAAAGTAAAACTATAACACATGGATAAAAGTAACCAAAAAGCACATCAACAAATCAAAAGTCACCGCACGCTCATGGATCAGAAGTATTCATATAATTAATGTTTCTATACTGGAACCATAATGCCCAAAGCAGTCTATAGATTCAATACAATCACTACTAAATACCAATGCTATTTTTTACAAACATAGAAAAAATTATAAAATTTGTATAGGATCAAAAAGCCCAAATAGCCTGAGCAATCCTGAGCAAAAAGCAGAAAGCTGGAGGCATTACACTACCTGTTTTCAAAATGTATTACAAGGCTATAGGAATCCAAACAGCATGATATTGTTATAAAAACAGACACAAGGATCAAAGTAGAGAATCCAGAAATAAATTAACATATTTAAAATCAACTGATTTTTGACAAAAGTGCCAAGAACATATGTTATGGGACAGACACCCTCTTCAATAAATGGAGCTGTAAAAATTGGATATCTATAAGTAGAAGAATGAAACTGGATCCCTATCTTTTATGACACATAAAAATCAACTCAAGATGAATTAAATACTTTAACACAAGACCCCAAACTATAAAACTACAGGAAGAAAACATAGGATAAAACACTCAGGACATTCGTCTAGGCAAATATTTTATGTCTAAGACCTTAAAAGCACATACAACAAAAATAAAGATAGACGAAAGGGACTATATTAAACTAATAAGATTCTTCACAGCAAAGGAAACAGTCAATAGAGTGGAGACAACCTGTTGAATGGAGAAAATATTTAAAACTTATTCATCTGACAAAAGACTAATATTCAGAATATACTAGAAATTTGAAAAACTCAACAGTAAAAAAAACAACAACAAATAATTCCATTAAAAAGTGGGCAAAGGACTTGAATAGATATTTCTCAGAAGAAGACACACAAATGGCCAACAAGTACATGAAAAACTGCTTAACATTACTAATCAACTGGGCAATACAAATCAAAAGCACAATGAGATATCATCTCACCCCCATTAAAATGGCTATTACTAAAAAGACAAAACATAAAAGCTTCTAGTGATTTTGTGGAGAAAAGGGAATTCTTATACACTGTTAGTGGGAATGTAAATTACTGCTGCCACTGTGGAAAACTACAGAGATTTTGCAAAGAACTAAAAATAGAACTACCATATGATCCAGCAATACTACTACTGGGTATTTATCCAAAAGACAGGGAATAATTATGCCAAAGGAATACCTGCACTGCTGTGTTTATTTTAACATTATTCACAATAGTCAAGATATGAAATCAACCTAAGTGTCCATCAATGAACAATGGGTAAGGAAAACGTAGTATAGATACGCAATGAAATACTATTCAGTTATTTAAAAAAAAGAATGAAATCAAGTCATTTGCAGCAACAGGAATGGAACTAGAGGTCATTATGTTAAGTGAAATAAGCTGGACATGAAAAGACAGATATCATACATTCCACTCATCTGTGGGAGCTAAAAATGTTGATCTCATGGAGGTAGAGAGTAGAATGATGGATACCAGATGCTGGAAAGGGTGTGTGGGTGGGAGGTGGTGATGAAGAGGGGTTGGTCAATAGGTGAAAACATGCAATTATCTAGAAGGAATAAGTTCCAATGTTCAATAGCAAAGCAGGGTGACTATGGTTATCGACAATGTGTTATATATTTCAAAGTAGCCGGAAGACAGAACTTGAAATGTTCTCAACACATAGAAATGATAAATACTCAATGTGATGAGCACCCCTAATAGACTGACTTGATCATTACACATTCTATGCATGCAACAAAATATCGCATGTACCCCATGTGATAACTGTGTAAAATATTATGTATCAATAAAAAAGAAATGCATAGAAGTACATAATTTGAGAAATAGCTGTACCGTATTATCAATGGTTGTTTGCATAATTTGCATGATCTCTTCTTTTCTCCTAAGGCTGATGCTTAGCACAGGTGAAACCACGGAAGGAAACAGCATTTTCTTTGTGAGAATGATTTAACTCTCAGTGGGAAAATTCATACTGTAAATTTGCTATGAATTACTTTCTTCACATTGGTGAATTGTTTGCTTGTTTTTCCTTTGGATAAAAGGATTTTTATGAAAGTGAGATAAAATGACAATTGCCAGAAAAGTATTGGATGACTTTCCATTTTCATTATGAAATAAGATAATCTGCCCCACAGTACTCCCCACTCCCATTCTTTGTCATGACCAGGCGAGATAGGTTTGACTGCGAACGCTCCTTTTTTATTTATTTTTAATTTTTTTTTTGAGACAAAGTCTCGCTCTTGTCCCCTAGGCTGGAGTGCAATGGCACAATCTCAGCTCGGTGCAATCTCGGCTCACAGCAACCTCTGCCTCCCGGGTTCAAGCGATTCTCCTGCCTCAGCCTTCTGAGTAGCTGGGATTACAGGCATGTGCCACCATGCCCGACTAACTTTGTACTTTAAGTAGAGATGGGGTTTCTCCATGTTGGTCAGGCTGGTCTCGAACTCCCAACCTCAGGTGATCCACCCACCTCAGCCTCCCAAAGTGCTGGGATTACAGGCATGAGCCACCGTACCCAGCCATGCTCCTTTATTATTAGTAAAAAATAGTCCTCATACCATGGTCACATGAGAGGGAAGTATTTCTTTCAGAATTATAAAATTCCTTCAAAGTATTTTCTGTTAATTAATTTTAAGATGCACACTTGGCAATCTTGGATAGTCCACTTCCCCTCTAGGGACCTGTATGCTCAGCTGGAAAACAGTGTGAGTGGGTGAGATGATTTTAAAGATGTCCTCAATCAATGCAACCCTTTGCTTAACATCCAAGTGTTTGTACAGTACAAACACTATGTGGTATGCAATGTAATCTAGAAGAATACTTCTCTGTGAGAGTAATGGGCCATAAAATCATTGCTTTGTGCTAAATAAATGATGCCTTGAGTATCACCTCAATACAAATATAGATGAATTTCATTGAATGTGCTGCAGCTTTCCCCTATCTCTGAGGGTGCAAGGAACATGTTTTTTATTTTTATATATTCCATAGCTTCTAAAAATGCTTGGTACATAAGTGCTCACATACCCACTGAATCAAACCCTCGCATTATGTGGCACATACTAGGTGCTTTATGGAACTTGAGATGTTTCAAATGAATAGAAATAGGGGATAGATGGATGGGTGACTAGAAATGACCTCCACCCCAGCTTCAAAGAGAAATAAAGCTTAGAGACACTGTATTCCTTGATGCAGTAGAATCCTCTTTTTTGCCTCTTTTGAAGTTTGCATTTCTTGGTGTGTTTTGCATGTTGACAGTGATGTGCCTTGGTTTGTTCCCTCCTCCTACAGGCATCAGTACACCAGGCTCACTGCAGCTGCAATCCCTAGTCAAACATTTATGTTTCCTCTCTGAAGTCCCTCTTTCTGATGCTTTAATTGCTTTTTCCCTAGGCTGGTGCAACTATGAGTCACCAGATTGCACAGGTGAGCTCACATCTTCTTCACACATTCTGGCTGGCTTTTCTTTCCAAAGCTATAGTTGCAGCAGTGTGAGTAAGAAAGTCTGGATGGGGTGTTTCCTCACTCATGATAGTGTTGCTTCATCCTAGGAAGCTAGAAACATGAGAGCAGCATTCCAGGGTCAGACCAACTCAGCAAAGCTGTGATTCTAGCTTTCCCATGCCGTTTGTGAGGGGGAGGCAACAACATTAATTAATAATAAGTAACAAAACAACAAGGGAGAAAAGTAATAAGCCAACCTCCGAGATCCTTCTGTGTTGCAAGACGAGCAAAGATAAAAGACTTCTAATACCACAAACTGACATAAATTTGACAAATAAGATGAAAGCTAACCTAAAGCAGCTGAGCCTTATGGGTTTACAGGGAATTAAAAGGGCATTAGTATTTATTTGTCCTTTTTCCCAGGATGGTGGATGTCCCCACATTGAAGTAGCACATTGTCTGCCACCAAACTGATGAGATGGAAATGAATCACCAGGTTTTTCTGCTAAATAGAAATGTGTCATTTCATACTCACCATGCTATGCTTTAGGTATGATTTGGTTGTTCTCACCAAAACTCATGTTGAAGTTTGATTTCTCATTGTGGCAGTGTTGAAAGGTGGAACCTGATGGGAGGTGTTTGGGTCATGAGGGCTCTGTCCTCATTGATGGATTGGTGCCATTCTCACAGTAGTGACTTCTCCCTCTGGCAAGACTAGGTAAGTTCCCACAGGAATAGATTAGTTTCTGAAAGAGTGTGTCGTTATAAAGGCAGCACGCTCCTCAGGTTTTCTCTCTTAGCATGTGTCCATTTCCCTTTTGACCTTCTCTGCCATATTAGAGGCTACATGGAAACCCTCACCAGAAGTCAGGGCTTTGCCCTTGAACTTTCCACCCTGCAGAACCATGAGCTAAATAAACCCATTTTCTTTATAATCACTCAGTTCTGGTATTCTGTTATAGCAACCCAATATGGACTAAGACATATTGCTATGGAAGCAGCAGACATAAATGTGTGACGAAAATTACCCTACGGCGGGGCACGGTGGCTCTTGCCTGTAATTGCAGCACTTTGGGAGGCCAAGGCAGGCGGATCACCTGAGGTCGGGACTTCGAGACCAGCCTGACCAATAGGGAGAAACCCCATCTCTATTAAAAATACAAAATTAGCCAGGCGTGGTGGCGCATGCCTATAATCCCAGCTACTCAGGAGGCTGAGGCAAGAGAATTGATTGAACCCGGAAGGTGGAGGTTGCAGTGAGCCGAGATCGTGCCATTGCACTCCAGCTTGAGCAACAAGAGTGAAACTCCATCTTCAAAAAAAAAAAAAAGAAAAAAGAAAAAAGAAAAAAAAAAAACCCTAAAAGGGAGAAATGCAATAACCAAATAAAGGCCACTTAAGTACTTAAGTGGGACATCACCTCATGGTTTCAGTGTAACCAAGTTTACACATTTACTACACCAGAACAAAAATTTTCTGTTCTATTCTTGCTTGTGCAAATCATGCAACTTTCTTAGTTTCTTTAAATATACATTTTGGAGCTTATTTATTGGAAATGAAGTTGCTTATTCACAAAATCTTTCCAAATATGTCAGAGTATCAACATTAAATGGATAAAAATGTGTGCTTCTTTGCAGCCAGCTATTATAGCTCTCAAATGTAATGACACTGAACTGTGGTCACCACTACATTTTCAAATGTGTATTTAAACATAGCTATGAGGCTAAGTGGTCTCTTGGCTAAAAAATTAGTAGGAATTATTTCTAAAACATGTAATATTTATAATCAATCTACATGTTTGGCTTATATCAAGATGCTGACAGGGCAGAAATATTGTTGCATTTATGATGATTTTAAATTTGTGACTGATGTTTCTAAAGTACTGGCCTCATAGCTGGTCTAGGAGAAGAACTATTGCCCAAATCTCTCTCTTGTACCTGCAGAGGTAGCTGATTTTTAAACACCAGCATGTTTTTCCACACCCTGTGTCCTCAGTCTCAGTGGGCTGGCCTGACTGATTTGGCCATTCTGCTAATTCAGTTAAATGTCACCGATTCACTTCCCCCATTGACTCATCAGTAGTGCACAGAGTGAAAGTCCTTGCCATAAGTACCTTCCACATCCCTGTCCCTGCCTGAAGAAGTGTGTCCTTGCTCACAACAATCAGAAAAGCCTGAGTGTATGGATTGTTGTAAACTCAACACTGCTCCTGAAAGACCAGCCCAATTTGCTATTTTTGCTGCTGGGGGTCAGGGACATTTGCTGCAGTCTTAACAAACAGCTTCTACAGAATGCATTTATCTTTTCCTGGATGGGTTGTTAAAGGCATTTGTTTATTATCTATCTGTGTGAATATGAAGATCAGATATAGGAACCCAAGCATGGCTATGTCACTTGCCAACCTGTATCCATCACCCTGCTGTGGCCATTCTTTGGAATTTCTCCCCCTTGGAATAAGCAGGGATTGCTTTACTATGAATCTTACAACACAGACTCCATTCATGTTACCCATAAGGGCTTTCTCTGATGTTCACTGCCAGGCATAAGGAATTAGAAGGAGTGTCAGAATGCTTAAACAATAAATAATGAAAATAAAAAATATCCCAATTGTTTCCTAGCAATGAAAGGAATCATGTAAAACCACACTAGTTGCCTTAATCCCAGTTAGAAAACACTAGAGGAATTAGTTATGAAACCCAAAGACATGATGACCTTCACAATTCTCCAGGCAAGTTCTTCATGTACCATGACAAGTGGGACTGAGAGTTTTGGGAAATGCAAAAGAAATGTGTCATTTTGAAGAATTCTGTGTGGAAGATTGGGATTCTAGTGGCTTAAAATGATGTGGAGTGAAATTGTTTTCAATGAAAATATTTATCAAAGTTATATCATGAGTATATCTAACCCTATGTTTACTATATTTGTGCTATCATATGAATATATTTTGATTTAGTATTTGATCAGTCTTTACTGATTGTTGAGAATCTACTAACTCAGTGCTTCTCAATGTGGTAAAGGGCTACTTTTTCAAAATTTCTTATCTCTCATGGATTGATGCATAGTCTTACCGCATATGACTCATCTCCAGCTTGCACCACTTGCTAATCACCACGTAAGTGTGGCAGCATCTAAACAAATCTGTCTTCATTTCAAGGAAGAGAACGCTGATAATGCACATGGATGTTGCAACAATGTCAAATTGCTATGAAAATTTCTAAATGAATTTTCTGCTCAATTGCCTACCTTGTTGCAAATTAATAACAGGCAGTTAACATAACTGGTAGTGTTCTGCAGAACACATTCTGAGTAACACTATACAATTTACTGCCTGAATCCCTAGAGGGGATGGGGGAAGAAATAGGCTAAATCCTAAAATGCCATGATGCCATATTCAAATAGTGTTTTATGAAGAATTGTTCATTTGGCATTCAGCACTGGGCAGTGATTGAACTTGAGGCAGGCAAGGAGTTTTAGAACCTGTAATATACCAGGTAAGAATTTATAAAAAGCTAACAGAACAGGTTTTCATAGAAGTGGGACTGAGAGTTTTAGGGACATGCAGAAAAAATGGGGATATTGTTAATTATCCCTTATCCTTATTTATTACCCTTGTCATTAGTTATTATAATTAATTATTAGTTATCCTTAATTAATCTTAAATATTTTATGATTATTTAAATAATCATGAATTTTATGAATAAATAATTTTGTAAATATCATAAAATATTTTATGATATTTATCAATTCAGTTATTTCAGATAAAAGCACTGAATTAGTAGATTCTGAACAATCAGTTAAGACTGATCAAATACTAAATCGAAAGGGGAGTGGTGAACAGGGGTTCTTCTGTGCACTGTGTTTTCAGGGTGTTTTGTAATTAGCCAGCTGAATGAATGCCAAGACTGATGTAAATTAGGGCTTATAAACCCAGTGGTTTCTAAGGAATCACAGACAGTTATGTGGCAATAGGGTATGGTGGAGACTGTGGTGAATTAGAGAACAAATGCCCATTAAAAGGAGATAACACTTATTCTATTCCAGGTAAGCCTTCTGATTTTCCAAAAAACAAACAAAATAAAATAAGACAAACAAACAAAACCAAACAGAAATTCTAGCTTTTTATACAAAAGCTCCGAATTGCTCAATTGTTATCATTTAATTTAAATCATTTAAAAATTCTGTGCCAGCCCCAAAGACAGAGAAACAAAGAGAACATGATTAGGCCACTTGTGTGTAATCCCTGAAAACTCTCTTGAGGTTTCTAGAGATGAACCAGATTCTAGCAAGTTTCATGGAATGTTGGAATGTCAACTTCTTTAAAGGTAATTCAAAACATAATTTTATATTAACATGAATAGGGAAATGTATAATGTAGTAAATAGTGAAATTTGCAGGTATCCTTAAGAACCATTAGATTCAAATCAATGTCAATGTTTTAGCTGAGTAGGTAGCTTCAGTCTGGGCACCAAAAATCTTGGACAATTATTCTCCTTTCCTCTCAGGGGTTTCTTAGAGGAACATTCTGTGAAGCACCATGTTAGGTTTTATGAAAATATCTCCAAAGTGCCAAGCCCATCCAGTGAAATGCAGTTTTTTAAGTTAAAAACACCTAAATGGCCTTAAATAGGTGGATTATTTAAGATATTTCATGTTAGAACTAAAGTGAGAGTACATAATTTCAAAGAATCCCTAGGGGAAATAAATAGTTGTTGAATCACTTCAGTTATTTCAGATATAAAATAGTTAGGCATATATATTCACATGTGTTACATTGTTCTGAGAGACAATGGTACCTGGCTTACCAAGGGAACTTAATTCTACCACAAATTGGTACAGGAACTCTTAGCCCAGATGTGCTTACATTTCTCTCTTGAACTTAATTAAAGGCAGGCATCACCCATGCCTCTGTGACTGCCAGTCAGCTAATTTAAAGATGACAAATCTGTGACAGGCAAGCATTGGACTAAACGGCTGTGGATCCTGTAAATACACATGCTGCATATCCTTCCTAATGCACCACTTGTGGGCATGCCACCAGTCCGTCCTGGCCCCCTGAGCTCAGTACAAAGACTTTGTTGCGTCTGAAATAGAAATGAAAGTAAATATTGGAGGGGCCAAGAGCCATCCGGGGAATGTGAACTAAGTGTCCCTGAGTGGTGACCACCCCTGGTAGGCAGCTGGTGGATAACGTCAGCCAGGAGTAAAAGAACGTGGTGGAGTTTGGCTTCTTCAGCCAGAGAAGGCCTACACCAGCGTTAACCCAAAAGGCTGCAGATGGAGCAAAGGGTGTCCACAAAGATCAGGGTGGGCTCATAATTTGTCTTAGTTTGGAATCCCCCAGAAGCAAACCCTGTGACAAGAATTTGAGTGCAAATAGTTTATTTGGGTTGTGAAGAAAGTTCCATCAGGGGGGTCGGGAAGTGAGCCAGGAAGAAAAGAGAGTCCATCGGAGGTGCCTAGGGAAGCTGCTTACAACAGCGAGCAGCTGGAGATCAACCCAACTGGGGAGCTCCGTGGGCCTCAGGGTTAACCCCTCTGTGGGGTTTTCTCAATTGATGCCTGCAAAGCCTTCCTTCATTCAGGCAAGGAATGAATGCAGGTCCTGGCAGAGGCTGGAAGTCAGGCTAGGAACCTTGGAAGGAAGGGCAAGGGAACAAGTGTAGCCACCAATAGCATCAGTCACAAGACCTTCCTAAAGGTATCAGTGCCCCTAAGGCATATGCAAATCTAAGAAACAATGGTCAGTGTGTGCACTTTTGGGAACTGAAGTATCTTCTCTCTGTATTTTTTAGTTGCCAACTTTTGGATACGCTAATTGAAATTAAACTTTCTTCCACCTCCCCCTCCATTTAAAAAAAAATTTGGTGCCTCTTATTTTTGGGTGCCCTAGGAACATTCTTAGCCTGCCTCTTATATAGTTAGGTGATCACTGTTTGAAAAGTAAAGTGGAAGTAGGCATAAAGATGATACTGCAGGTCTCAATTGGAGATTCAAAGTCAGTCATTTCCCCAGTTAGGCTCTAACACAATGTAACATGATGAGGGGAGGGATTTGCTAATCACAACCAGAGTCACCACTGAGTGAAGGCATGTTCTATGCCAGGCTCCCAAATTAACTACCCTCATTAATTTCCCAATCTTGCTTTTGGGGAGCCACACCCCACATCCCTTGATCACACTAGACTGTAGCAAGGACAGATGATAACAATAATGGTTAATATTTACTGAGAGCACACGAGTGCCAGGCACTGCTCTAAGGCTTTTGTGTGTTTTAACTCATTTTATTCCCTACAGTGACCTTCTGAGGAAGTACCTATTATGATCTTTATTTTTCAGAAAAGGAAGCTTGGGCTTAGAGGGAAGGTGCTTACTCATGTTACACAAACCTAACACATGTTGGAGTCTAGATTTGAACTCATGTCTTCTGTCTTTAGAGATGACCCCCCATTCCATCCTGACCTCAGCACTGCACCATTATACTGCAAGCAATTCACGATTCAGCTGAATCACTAGATGATGAGGAGAGAAATTGCAAATATGATTTTGTTGGCTGTGAGGCACAAAGGTCTCCTGGCAACAGGAACTCGTTTATGTCACCGCAATCTCCCCATTTAATAACAAGGAGAACATCAATTTGCAGACATATCCTCAGCAGGCAATTTGCCCAGAAAATAGGGAGCAGATTTCTGGATCTGGGGGAAGGAATGGGAAAGAATCACTCTGCTGTGGAAGGTGAGAGTCTTAGGGAGCAGACCCAGAGCAGTGAGAGGCAGAGCACCTTCCAACACTCGGACATTTCCTTGAACTAGTGTCCAAGGATGGAAGGCCAAGAAGGGCAGGTGAGGGCCTTGATCATTATTTATTTATTTTTTTATTTCACACAAAGAGTGGCTCAGTCATAGGAAGTCTGGATGCCTCAGAGTTTAGAGGAACTTGGGCAGTATTTAAGTGAGAGGGTTGTAGGAGCCCTGATGGGAAGGGATCCTGGGCCTGTCTATGAACTGGTCTCCTTCAAGTCTCTCCTGCACAGTGAAGACATCTGCACATTTTTGCCATCAAATTCTAGAGATTGAGTACAGTGGTGTGATCAGGCTAGAGTGCAGTGGTGTTATCACAGCTCACTTGCAGCCTCAAACTCCTGGCTTCAAGCGGGCCTCTCCCCTCAGCCTCTGGAGTAACTGGGACTACAGGCATGTGCCCCTATGCCTGGCTAATTTTTATTTTTTTGTTGTAGAGATGGAGTCTTTCTATGTTGCCCAGGCTGGTCTTGAACCCCTGGCCTAAAGTCATTCTTCTGACTTGGCCCCCCAAAGTGGTAGGAGTACAGGTGTGAACCATGGCACCTGGCCTAAAGACTGGTTTTAAGAAAAGGACATATGGAGCCAAGATGGTCGAATAGGAACAGGTCCAGTCTACAGCTCCCAGCATGAGCAATGCAGAAGACTGGTGATTTCTGCATTTCCATCTGAGGTACCGGGTTCATCTCACTAGGGAGTGCAAGACAGTGGGCACAGGAAGTGGGTGTAGTGCACTGTGCACGAGCTGAAGCAGGGTGAGGCATTGTGTCACTCAGGAAGTGCAAGGGGTCAGGGAGTTCCCTTTCCTAGTCAAAGAAAGGGGTGACAGACGGCACCTGGAAAATCCGGTCACCCCTACCCCAATACTGAGCTTTACTGATGGGCTTAAAAAATGGTGCACCACGAGATTATATCCCGCACCTGGCTCGGAGGGTCCTACACCCATGGAGTTTTGCTGATTGCTAGCACAGCAGTCTGAGATCAAACTGCAAGGCGGCAGCAAGGCTGGGGGAGGGGCGCCCGCCATTGCCCAGGCTTGCTTAGGTAAACAAAGCAGCCAGGAAGCTTGAACTGGGTGGAGCCCACCACAGCTCAAGGAGGCCTGCCTGCCTCTGTAGGCTCCACCTCTGGGGACAGGGCACAGACAAACAAAAAGACAGCAGTAACCTCTGCAGACTTAAATGTCCCTGTCTGACAGCTTTGAAGAGAGCAGTGGTTCTACCAGCACGCAGCTGGAGATCTGAGAACGGGCAGACTGACTCCTCAAGTGGGTCCCTGACCCCTGACCCCCGAGCAGCCTAACTGGGAGGCACCCCCCAGTAGGGGCAGACTGACATCTCACATGGCCGGTTACTCCTCTGAGACAAATATTCCAGAGGAATGATCAGACAGCAGCATTCGTGGATCACGAAAATGCGCTGGTCTGCAGCCACTGCTGCTGGTACCCAGGCAAACAGGGTCTGGAGTGGACCTCTAGCAAACTCCAACAGACCTGCAGCTGAGGGTCCTGTCTGTTAGGAGGAAAACTAACAAACAGAAAGGACATCCACACCAAAAACCCATCTATACATCACCATCATCAAAGACCTAAAGTAGATAAAACCACAAAGATGGGGAAAAAACAGAGCAGAAAAACTGGAAACTCTAAAAAGGAGAGTGCCTCTCTTCCTCCAAAGGAACGCAGTTCCTCACCAGCAAAAGAACAAAGCTGGATGGAGAATGACTTTGATGAGTTGAGAGAAGAAGGCTTCAGACGATCGAACTACTCTGAGCTACAGGAGGAAATTCAAACCAAAGGCAAAGAAGTTAAAAACTTTGAAAAAAATTTAGACAAATGCATAACTAGAATAACCAATGCAGAGAAGGGCTTAAAGAAGCTGATGGAGCTGAAAGCCAAGGCTTGAGAACTACGTCAAGAATGCAGAAGCCTCAGGAGCCAATGCAATCAACTGGAAGAAAGGGTTTCAGTGATGGAAGATGAAATGAATGAAATGAAACAAGAAGGGAAGTTAGAGAAAAAAGAATAAAAAGAAACGAACAAAGCCTCCAAGAAATATGGGACTATGTGAAAAGACCAAATCTACGTCTGATCGGTGTACCTGAAAGTGACAGGGAGAATGGAACCAAGTTGGAAAACACTCTGCAGGATATCATCCACGAGAGCTTCCCCAATCTAGCAAGGCAGGCCAACATTCAGATTCCAGAAATACAGAGAATGCCACAAAGATACTCCTCGAGAAGAGCAACTCCAAGACACATAATTGTCAGATTCACCAAAGTTGAAATGAAGGAAAACATGTTAAGGGCAGCCAGAGAGAAAGGTCAGGTTACCCACAAATGGAAGCCCATCAGACTAACAGCGGATCTCTCCACAGAAACTCTACAAGCCAGAAGAGAGTGGGGGCCAATATTCAACATTCTTAAAGAAAAGAATTTTCAACCCAGAATTTCATATCCAGCCAAACTAAGCTTCATAAGTGAAGGACAAATAAAATACTTTACAGACAAGCAAATGCTGAGAGATGTTGTCACCATCAGGCCTGCCCTAAAAGAGCTCCCGAAGGAAGCACTAAACATGGAAAGGAATAACTGGTAAAAGCCACTGCAAAATCATGCCAAATTGTAATGATCATCAAGGCTAGGAAGAAACTGCATCAACTAACGAGCAAAATAACCAGCTAACATCATAATGACAGGATCAAATTCACACATAACAATATTAACTTTAAATGTAAATGGACTAACTGCTCCAATTAAAAGACACAGGCTGGCAAATTGGATAAAGAGTCAAGACCCATCAGTGTGCTGTATTCAGGAAACCCATCTCACGTGCAGAGACACACATAGGCTCAAAATAAAAGGATGGAGGAAGATCTACCAAGCAAATGGAAAACAAAAAAAGGCAGGGGTTGCAATCCTAGTCTCTAATAAAACAGACTTTAAACCAACAAAGATCAAAAGAGACAAAGAAGGCCATTACATAATGGTAAAGGGATCAATTCAACAAGAAGAGCTAATTATCCTAAATATATAAGCACACAATACAGGAGCACCCAGATTCATAAAGCAAGTCCTGAGTGACCTACAAAGAGATTTAGACTCCCACACAATAATAATGGGAGACTTTAACATCCCACTGTCAACATTAGACAGATCAACAAGAACAACAAGACAGAAAGTTAACAAGGATACCCAGGAATTGAACTCAGCTATGCACCAAGCGGACCTAATAGACATCTACAGAACTCTCCACCCCAAATCAACAGAATATACATTTTTTTTCAGCATCACACCACACCTATTCCAAAATTGACCACATAGTTGGAAGTAAAGCTCTCCTCAGCAAATGTAAAAGAACAGAAATTATAACAAACTGTCTCTCAGACCACAGTGCAATCAAACTAGACCTCAGGATTAAGAAACTCACTCAAAACTGCTCAACTACATGGAAACTGAACAACCTGCTCCTGAATGACTACTGGGTACATAATGAAATGAAGGCAGAAATAAAGATGTTCTTTGAAACCAATGAGAACAAAGACACAACATAGCAGAATCTCTGGGACGCATTCAAAGCAGTGTGTAGAGGGAAATTTATAGCACTGAATGCCCACAAGAGAAAGCAGGAAAGATCCAAAATTGACACCCTAACATCACAATTAAAAGAACTAGAAAAGCAAGAGCAAAACACATTCAAAAGCTAGCAGAAGGCAAGAAATAACTAAGATCAGAGCACATCTAAAGGAAATAGAGACACAAAAAACCCTTCAAAAAATTAATGAATCCAGCAGCTTGTTTTTTGAAAGGATCAACAAAATTGATAGACTGCTAGCAAGACTAATAAAGAAGAAAATAGAGAAGAATCAAACAGATGCAATAAAAAATGATAAAGGGGATATCACCACCGATCCCAAAGAAATACAAACTACCATCAGAGAATACTACAAACACCTCTACACAAATAAACCAGAAAATCTAGAAGAAATGGATAAATTCCTCGACACATACACTCTCCCAAGACGAAACCAGGAAGAAGCTGAATCTCTGAATAGACCAAAAACAGACTCTGAAATTGTGGCAATAATCAATAGCTTACCAACCAAAAAGAGTCCAGGACCAGATGGATTCACAGCCGAATTCTACCAGAGGTACAAGGAGGAACTGGTACTATTCCTTCTGAAACTATTCCAATCAATAGAAAAAGAGGGAATCCTCCCTAACTCATTTTATCAGGCCAGCATTATCCTGATACCAAAGCCTGGCAGAGACACATCCAAAAAAGAGAATTTTAGACCAATATCCTTGATGAACATTGATGCAAAAATCCTCAATAAAATACTGGCAAACCGAATCCAGCAGCACACCAAAAAGCTTATCCACCATGATCAAGTGGGCTTCATCCCTGGGATGCAAGGCTGGTTCAATATATGCAAATCAATAAATGTAATCCAGCATATAAACAGAACCAAAGACAAAAACCACATGATTATCTCAATAGATGCAGAAAAGGCCTTTGACAAAATTCAACAATGCTTCATGCTAAAAACTCTCAATAAATTAGGTATTGATGGGACGTATCTCAAAATAATAAGAGCTATCTATGACAAACCCACAGCCAATATCACAGTGAATGGGCAAAAACTGGAAGCATTCCCTTTGAAAATTGGCACAAGACAGGGATGCCCTCTCTCACCACTCCTATTCGACATAGTGTTGGAAGTTCTGGCCAGGGCAATTAGGCAGGAGAAGGAAATAAAGGGTATTCAATTAGGAAAAGAGGAAGTCAAACTGTCCCTGTTTGCAGATGACATGATTGTATATCTAGAAAACCCCATTTTCTCAGCGCCAAATCTCCTTAAGCTGATAAGCAACTTCAGCAAAGTCTCAGGATACAAAATCAATGTACAAAAATCACAAGCATTCTTCTACAGCAATAATAGACAAACAGAGAGCCAAATCATGAGTGAACTCCCATTCACAATTGCTTCAAAGAGAATAAAATACCTAGGAATCCAACTTACAAGGGATGCGAAGGACCTCTTCAAGGAGAACTACAAACCACTGCTCAATGAAATAAAAGAGGATACAAAGAAATGGAAGAACATTCCATGCTCCTGGGTAGGAGGAATCAATATCATGAAAATGGCCATACTGCCCAAGATAATTTATAGATTCAATGCCATCCCCATCAAGCTACCAATGACTTTCTTCACAGAATTGGAAAAAACTACTTTAAAGTTCATATGGAACTAAAAAAGAGCCCACATCCTCAAGTCAACCTTAAGCCAAAAGAACAAAGCCGGAGGCATCACGCCACCTGACTTCAAACTATACTACAAGCCTACAGTAACCAAAACAGCATGGTGCTGGTACCAAAACAGAGATATAGAACAATGGAACAGAACTGAGCCCTCAGAAATAATGCTGCATATCTACAACTATCTGATCTTTGACAAACCTGAGAAAAACAAGCAATGGGGAAAGGATTCCCTATTTAATAAACGGTGCTGGGAAAACTGGCTAGCCATATGTAGAAAGCTGAAACTGGATCCCTTCCTTACACCTTATACAAAAATTAATTCAAGTTGGATTAAAGACTTAAACGTTAGACCTAAAACCATAAAAACCCTAGAAGAAAACCTAGGCATTACCATTCAGGACATAGGCATGGGCAAGGACTTCATGTCTAAAACACCAAAAGCAGTGGCAACAAAAGCCAAAATTGACAAATGGGATCTAATTAAACTTAAGAGCTTCTGCAAAGCAAAAGAAACTACCATCAGAGTGAACAGGCAACCTACAAAATGGGAGAAAATTTTTGCAACCTACTCATCTCACCAAGGGCTAATATCCAGAATCTACAATGAACTCAAACAAATTTACAAGAAAAAAACAAACAACCCTACCAAAAAGTGGGTGAAGGACATGATCAGACACTTCTCAAAAGAAGACATTTATGCAGCCAAAAAACACATGAAAAAATGCTCATCATCACTGGCCATCAGAGAAATGCAAATCAAAACCACAATGAGATACCATCTCACACCAGTTAGAATGGCAATCATTCAAAAATCAGGAAACAACAGGTGCTGGAGAGGATGTGGAGAAATAGGAACACTTTTACACTGTTGGTGGGACTGTAAACTAGTTCAACCCTTGTGGAAGTCAGTGTGGCGATTTCTCGGTGATCTAGAACTAGAAATACCATTTGACCCAGCCACCCCATTACTGGGTATATACCCAAAGGAATATAAATCATGCTGCTATAAAGACACAGGCACACATATGTTTATTGTGGCTCTATTCACAATAGCAAAGACTTGGAACCAACCCAAATGTCCAACAATGATAGACTGGATTAAGAAAATGTGGCACATATACACCATGGAATACTATGCAGCCATAAAAAATGATGAGTTCATGTCCTTTGTAGGGACATGGATGAAATTGGAAATCATTATTCTCAGTAAACTATCGCAAGAACAAAAAACCAAACACCGCATAGTCTCACTCATTGGTGGGAATTGCACAATGAGAACACATGGACACAGGAAGGGGAACATCACACTCTGGGGTCTGTTGTGGGTTGGGGGGAGGGGGGAGGGATAGCATTAGGAGATATAACTAATGCTAAATGAGGAGTTAATGGGTGCAGCACACCAGCATGGCACATGTATACATATGTAACTAACCTGCACATTGTGCACATGTACCGTAAAACTTAAAGTATAATACAATAAAATTAAAAAAAAAAAAGAAAAGGACATATGATGGACACGGGGTCATTATGCTCAAAGGTTCACATTGTAGGTGAGAGCTTTCTTTTCTAGGCAGAAATTTCCTACCATAGTCAGGTTTACCCTCTAACCCTTGAAGTATGCCCTTCCCAAACCTCCCTCCTAGACTCCTAAGCACTGTCATTGCCAATCCTATTTGTTTGCTTTTTTTTTTTTTTTTTTCATTGCCACCACTGGCCTCTCTTCTTCAGTCTCCAGCTTCATTTCTGAGTGACATTCTGAGAAGTAGACTTGGGGGAATCCTTTCCATACCTTTCTCTTTAACTGATCTCAGGCAAAATGTTTGTCCTGGATGTACAATACTTAAAGGAGTTGATTTAAAATTTCCTGAAAATAAGTGCATCTCAGCTTTTGTGTGAGAAAGGAAGTTCTATGTTGGCTGGTGACCATTTCAAAGCTACCCTCAGTCTCACAATTAGTGTGCTTGGCAATGCTATTGGACATTGGAATGCAAATGTTCACATCCCACCTTGAGCTTGCAGGATTTTGATGCATTTCCTTTTTGTTGGACAAAATAATGAGTATTCCCTAAGAATTACTTCCAGTCTCAACCTGAACAAAGGGAAATGCAGCTAAATATCCTGCTCCAAAGCCTTTGAACTTCACCAATGCATAACTCGTGGGACACTTATCAGTTTGTGTAAATGCTCACAGTATGGTGTTTCTTTGGATGGGAGTGTTTTCAGACTAAGATAACTTATCACCTCAAGTCAATACTGTACAGAGGTTGTACTTGAGAAATTTGTTCTAAATTCATTATCATTAACATGCAAGGCAGCTGCAGGAAATTATACAACTTGCAAAGCATTTCAAAACATGTTCACATACTGATATCTGGGCTGTTTGATCCAGAAACAAAGGGAAATCATGATCTTTCTGGCTACAGCCTTACCAACAAAGAGTTTTGCTTTTCTTAATAATCATTTTTAGTCCAAGTTATTTTTTATTCCAGTGACACTGATGCTCGCCAGTGATTTTAGATTGATAATAAGAACCATGTTCGTGGGTTGGAAGTATACCACCAGGATCAGTATAGATTTCATAACTGCATCCCTTCACGTTTGAAATGAGCTGTGAGAATACGAGTGTCCTGAAAACCAGGATGGAATAACTAAGAAAAACGAAATCTTCTCATCTATAGAATGGGGTGAAACATAAATGCGTGAAATGCATTGGGACTTCGTTATTCCAAACAACCAAAGTTACATGATCTTTGATGTAAAAGAATGACCAGAAACTCTCGTACAGCTCAGCATATTTGGCAATTAAGTCAAAGGACCTTTCTGGAGGAATGTGTGTTTTGTAAAGTTCAGAACTCAGTCCAATTTCATGGGTTTTGAAGTTTTTTAACCAATCTTAAACTTTGCACCGTGCCAGTTTTGAATCTATGTGTTTCAAAAATTCTTGACCAAAGGACAGTTGGTTTCTGGGAAAAGAAACAGCAGAAGATCAGATAAGCAACGCTGGGCCACCGGGACACTGGGCTTCTGGAGGGCCTGTTTTTCTCTCATTTTTCCTTCTCTGCTTTCTCTCCACGCTCCCCAAATGTGCACCAGATGTATAATTCCAGTGTGCAAGATTGGTTCTGATTCGGGGTTTTTGCCCATCTTATCTCTACTTTCTAATCAAAAGGCACCTAAAGTAATAGGAATCAGGTTAAGTGCCCCATCTTAACGTGCTACTCAAGGGACACTCAGGAGCTCTGAAAAGCCATGCCTTGGAGCACCTGAAATGCCCTGCACTAATCACTCCTTTGTGTTAAGGACTCTGTAAAATGAATAATATCCCAACTGAACATGGTAAAGGAGGGTTATCTGGGTTGGTAAATGCAGAGAGGAGACCTTTCCTACCCATTAAGGTGTAAACTCCACATCCAGAAGCTCTGAGGGTCTGAGGGAATTGGACAAAGATAAGCACATTGTGGCAGCAGAGGGAGGAGAGGGGATATGGAACATGGAAGAGCCCGGGAAGGCTGTGGCATGAGGATGTCACCAGTGGGAACCTGGGCAGGTGGGGACAGCACAAGGACATCGAAAACTTGGAATTCGGAAACTAATCAGGGGCTGGACAGGTGGGCTGTTTCTTTTTTTTTTTTTTTTTCAGACAGAGTCTCGCTGTGTCGCCCAGGCTGGAGTGCAGTGGCACGATCTTGGCTCACCGCAAGCTCCGACTCCCGGGTTCATGCCATTCTTGTGCCTCAGCCTCCCAAGTAGCTGGGACTACAGGCGACTGCCACCATGCCCAGCTAATTTTTTGTATTTTTAGTAGAGACAGGGTTTCACCGTGTTAGGCAGGAAGGTCTCGATCTCCTGACCTTGTGATCCGCAGGTGGGCTGTTTCTAAGACTGATGTGGCTTAACAAGGAATTTTCCCAGACCATCTCTACTCTCCACAATTTTCAAACAGGATTATTACTTTGTCTTTCACCTCAGTGCCCATGTGTTCGTGGATCCCTCTAGATACTTGCTTTGCTATTTCTTACATCTCTAATGTGAAGAATTAATGTCCCAGTTATAAGAACTTTATGTCCTGTACGTAGATGTTCTCTAGTCACACCCCTGACATGTGTGAGGCCTGGGAAGAGGCCCACATCCCATGGGCACAATATTTAAAAGTTGTAAATCAAGTTGGAAAGCTGTTAAATAAAACAGATTCTATTCTTCTACATTGACAGATATTCCACCTTCATCATGATAAAATAGAAAAATATGTGCAAACAGGTTTTTGTGTGATGGAAAATCAGCAAAATATCAAATATGACTGAATTTAATTATTATTGTGCACATACCAGTGATGTTTAGAATATCAAAATGCATTTATTGATATGTTTTGATATTTGATATCATGTGCTTCTTTGAATTTTTTTTTTTTTTTTTTTTTTGGTGACAGAGTCTCGCTCTGTTGCCTGGGCTGGAGTGCAGTGGTATGATCTTGGCTCACTGCAACCTCCGCCTCCCTGGTTCAAGCAATTCTCCTGCCTCAGCCTCCTGAGTAGCTGGGATTTCAGGTGCCTGCCACCACACCTGGCTAATTTTTGTATTTTTAGTAGAGACATGGTTTCACCATGTTAGCCAGGCTGGTCTCGAACTCCTGACCTCAAGTGATCCACCCACTTTGGCCTCCCAAAGTGCTGGGATTACAGGCATGAGCCACTTTACTCGGCCTGATATCATATGTTTTGATATTTGATCTTTAGAATATCAAAACATATGAATAATAACACCTGCACAATTCATAAATTATTTTTCCTAAAATTTTCTTGCCTTCATTTCAGCAATATCACAAATTCTATTTTTTAAGAGTCCAGATTTTTATATCATTTGTTTTTTATAGAAAATGATGCTAACTTGGTAAACTTGCTCCAGTCACTGTTCTTCAACAGGATCCTAAAATTAATTTCGATTTTGAGAGATTTTCCTCTGCTAAGGCCAAGCGAATGAATTTTCAACACAATTCTTTAAGTGAAATTTAGAAGAGAAATGAAGGGTGAAATTTGCATGTCATGTTCAAATGTTGTAATTCTGTCACACCTGATAGGCTATTATCATAGAAATTATAAAAATATTTTAACTGTATTATATAGATTGTTATGACACATACAAATTATCACTTCTTTTACAATAATATCAGCATCCATGCAGGGAAGATATATAGTTCCTGGATTCTTCTTTCAAATTTTTCTGTGCTAGGATATTATCAAGAAAACACAAAATATCATGTCTTGTTTAATTTATTTAAATCTCTCTTCACACAGCACTATAGTATCCATAAAATACTCTCTGCATTTATTTTGGAATTATTTGTATTTGAATTTTCCCCTTTGTAATAGAAATGATTTGTGTTGTTCTAATTTCTTTTTTTTTCCTGGAAGATTTCTTTGTTACATAGTTCCCATGCACTTTTGATTTTAAAAAACCCCCACATTTTATCTAAAGTTAAAAAATTAATCCATTATAGAGTAAAATAGCCAAACTCGGATCTGTTTCTGAAAGCTATTGTTAACATTAATAGCAACCGTGATTCCTACAAAATAATGTGAATAGTGCAAATTCAAAATTAATTTGATTTTCTTCCAAAGAGTATGATTCACTATTTATTTGAGCATCTTGCATTTCACTTAACTTTTCTGATACATTTTGTATCTTGTCTAAATTAAATCTGATTTCTTTATCAGCATTCAGCCAGCATTCCCTGTGTGACCTAGAGAAGTCGTAAAGTCAAAATTGATAGTGTTTCATCAAGATGTTCCATTCTGGGGCAAGCCCAGAAAATGTCATATACAATTTTGAATCATTCTGAAGACTGTCATTGCTATTGGCCCAGCTGAGGCCATGTCTCATAGTAACAAATTCAAAACATGTGCCATGCGGGGCTCAAGGAATGCTTCTGGTTTTCAGCCAAATTTATGGCCTCACATCTTTTTCTTTACCAACCATGTCAACAGCATTAGCATAGATTTGCCCTGTACGATCTTGTAAACTCTTTAAATAAAGCTGACATTTAAAATTTAATTTTATAAAAATGTAGTCAGTTCCTTTGAAGATATTTTTATAAACAGTAAGTAGTCACAATTCTAGCATGTAATACAAGGCCCATCTAATAGCATTCTTTTGGATGTACAACTTTGAGGGTCATGTGATTTTTTAAAAAATTTGTTATTATTGTACTTTAAGTTTTAGGGTACATTTGCACAACGTGCAGGTTTGTTACATATGTATACATGTGCCATGTTGGTGTGCTGCACCCATTAACTCGTCATTTAGCATTAGGTATATCTCCTAATGATATCCCTCCCCTCTCCCCACACCCCACAACAGTCCCCAGTGTGTGATGTTCCCCTTCCTGTGTCCATGTATTCTCATTGTTCAATTCCCACCTATGAGTGAGAACATGCGGTGTTTGGTTTTTTGTCCTTGCGATAGTTTGCTGAGAATGATGGTTTCCAGTTTCATCCATGTCCCTACAAAGGACATGAACTCATCATTTTTTATGGCTGCATAGTATTCCATGGTGTATATGTGCCACATTTTCTTAATCCAGTCTATCATTGTTGGACATTTGGGTTGGTTCCAAGTCTTTGCTATTGGGAATAGTGCCGCAATAAACATACGTGTGCATGTGTCTTTATAGCAGCATGATTTATAATCCTTTGGGTATATACCCAGTAATGGGATGGCTGGGTCAGATGGTATTTCTAGTTCTAGATCCCTGAGGATTTGCCACACTGACTTCCACAAGGGTTGAACTAGTGTACAGTCCCACCAACAGTGTAAAAGTGTTCCTATTTCTCCACATCCTCTCCAGCACCTGTTGTTTCCTGACTTTTGAATGATTGCCATTCTAACTGGTGTGAGATGGTATCTCATTGTGGTTTTGATTTGCATTTCTCTGATGGCCAGTGATGATGAGCATTTTTTCATGTGTTTTTTGGCTGCATAAATGTCTTCTTTTGAGAAGTGTCTGTTCACATCCTTTGCCCACTTTTTGGTAGGGTTGTTTGTTCTTTTCTTGTAAATTTGTTTGAGTTCGTTGTAGATTCTTGATATTAGCCCTTTGTCAGATGAGTAGGGTCATGCGATTTTTTTTTAATGCTTACAAAATGTTCCTCAGCTGCCACACAACTGTTGTGAAGACTTAACTGTTGTGAAGAGTTAATTCGTGCACATCTCTGCAAGCAGTGCTTGGACCACAAAGAAAGCAAGGAAATGGACACTCACACTGTCTCATTCTATCCGAGGAAGGGTTTCACAGATTAATTGATTGATGTTTTTTCTCTAGTCAAGTGCTTCTGCTACTCTAATTCTCTTCACTTCTGAGCAGTGTATGTTTCTGACTTTGGCAGTCATAAGATCCAAAAGACTTCATGGCATTTTGGGGCAGCCTCCTTTTGTTTCAAGTACTTAGGGCAAGAGACGCTAGGTCTCTGATTGTACTATCTGGGTCCAATCTGATTGCCAGAATTGTTCTGCCTGGGCCAGCTGGCTAGACTGATGGCCCATGAGTTTCCCTGCTGATTTACAAATTTAGTCCAAAATGTAACTTTCTCAGAAAGAGGTCCTCAGTTTATTCCTATAGACCATGTGTTGAAATCTTGTGATAATGTGTGTGTGTATGTTTACTTTTCCTTGTTGTATTTACAGGGAATTGTGCTTGATACATACTAGGTACTTCATAAATACTTGTTGAATAGATAGTAATAATTTTAGTAAGAATGTCTACTTCCAGATATTTTTTGTAGGAGTGTTTGGCAGCCGACATCAGAATGTATTGGCTGAATGGCATAGAAAAAATGTTTTGATAAAACAAGTGATAATGGAAGATAAATATATTTTATTTATAGAATGATGATTTAATGGTAAATTATAGACCTGTATCCCCTAAGCAGTGTCTTCTATTTGATTGCAAATAGCATAGGTGAAAATGCCTGCCACTGTAATTACTGTTGATTATGACGTGCACAGCCATGGATTCATATTTAAGTTCTCTCAACTTTCCTCTTTCATACTGCAACATTAGACTATGTCCATGAATTTTAGCTGCCATTCATGGATGTAATGATGAAGGGCAGTGAGAGACTGTTATAAGCCCAAGGGAAATGAAACACAATGACTAGGAGGGGGGAAAAGAGAATGAGCAGAATCCTATAATAGATGCTGGAGCAAGACTGTTGACTTGGCTAAGATAAGGATGTCCTATGGTGTCTGGGTTGGATGCTACAGAACTCCTAGAAAACAAAATGTTAAGAAAAAAAGCATTTGGATGAGAGTGACCTTTGTCACTGCTCATGAAAGCTGTGTATATCAGACACTCTTGCTTAAGACCTTGCCAAAAGGATGTGCTAAAAGAAACTTGTGTTTCTGTTTCAAAGGTGCTTGAGTAGCAGCAGCAATAGCAAAAACAGCAGCAACAACAAAAATTAATAGAGCTTGGATAGAACTTTGCCAAGGGTGTTGACTTTTTTCTTTTTATGTCTGCTGTCAATTTTTTAAAATTTTTTATTTTCACAATTTTTGGGGAGCAGGTGGCATTTGGTTACATGTGTAAGCTCTTTAGCGGTGATTTGTGAGATTTTGGTGCACCCAGCACCCGAGAAGTATACACCGAACACAATTTGTAGTCTTTTATCACTCAGCACCCCCTACCCTTTCCCAAAATTCCATCATATAATTCTTATGCCTTTGCATCCTCATAGCTTAGCTCCCACTTATGAGTGAGAACATATGATGTTTGGTTTTCCATTCCTGAGTTACTTCACTTATATGAAACCATCCCCGCATCCCTAGTATGAAACCCACTGGATTATGGTGGATTATCTTTTTGATAGGCTATTGGATTTTGTTAGCTAGTATTTTGTTAAGGATATTTGCATCTATGTTCATCAGGGATATTGGTTTGAAGTTTTCTTTTTTTGTTATGTCCTTTCCTGGTTTTGGTATTAGGGTGACACTGACTTCATAGAATGATTTAGGGAGGATTCCCTCTTTCTCTATCTTGTGGAATAGTGTCAATAGGATTGGTTCCAATTCTTCTTTGAATGCCTGATACAATTCAGCTGTGAAGCAGTCTGGTTCTGGACATTTTTGTTGGTAATTTTTTTATTACTATTTCAGTCTCGCTGCTAGTTATTTGTGGGTTCAGGGCTTCTAATTCTTTCTGATTTAAGCTAGGAGGGTTGTGTATTCTTAGGAATTTATCTATCTCTTCTAGGTTTTCTAGTTTATGCATGTAAAGTTGTTCATAGCGGTCTTGAATGATCTTTTATATTTCTATGGTATCAGTTTTAATATTTCCCATTTCATTTCTGTTGGACCTTATTTGGATCTTCTCTATTCTTTTCTTGGTTAATCTCACTAATGGTCTATCAATTTTATTTACCTTTTCAAAGAACCAGCTTTTTGTTTCATTTATCTTTTGTATTTTTTTGTTTCAATTTTAGTTCTGATCTGATCCTGGTTATTTATTTTCTTCTTCTGGGTTTGATTTGTCCTTGTTTCTCTAGTCCCTTGAGGTGTGACCTTAGATTGTCTATTTGTGCTCTTTCGGACTTTTTGATGTAGGTGTTTAAGGCTATGAACTATACCTTTAGCACCACCTTTGCTGTATCCCAGAGGTTTTGACAGGTTGTGTCATTATTATTGTTCAGTTCAAAGAATTTTAAAATGTCCATCCTGATTTCATTGTTGACCCAATGATCATTCAGGAGCAGGTTATTTAATTACCATGTATTTGTATGGTTTTGAGGGCTCCTTTGGAAGTTAATTTTCAATTTTATTCCACTGTGGTCTGAGAGAGTATTTGATATAATTTCAATATTCTTAAATTTATTGAGACTTGTTTTGTGGCCTATCATATGGTCTATCTTGGAGAAAGTTCCATATACTGACGAATAGAATGTATATTCTACAGTTGTTGGGTAGGATGTTCTGTATATATCTGTGAAGAACATTTGCTCTAGGGTATAGTTTAAATCCATTGTTTCTTGGTTGACTTTTTGTCTTGATGACCTGTCTAGTGCTGTCAGTGGAGTATGGAAGTCTCCCACTGTTGTTGTGTTTCTGTCTATCTCATTTCTTAGGCCTATTAGTAATTGTTTTATAAATTTGCAAGTTCCAGTGTTAGGTGCATATAAGTTTAGGATTGTGATATTTTCCTGTTGGACAAGGCTTTTTATGAATATATAATGTTCCTCTTTGTCTTTTTTAACTGCTGTTGCTTTAAAGTTTGTTTTGTCTGATGTACTCCTGCTTGCTTTTGGTGTCCATTTGCATGAATGTCTTTTTTCAACCCTTTACCTTAAGTTTATGTGAGTCCTTATGTGTTAGGTGAGTCTCTTGAAGGCAGTAGATACTTGGTTGGTAAATTCTTATTCATTCTGCCATTCTGTACCTTTTAGGTGAAGCATTTAGGCCATTTGCATTCAATGTTAGTATTGAGATGTGAGGTACTATCCCATTCATTGAGCTATTTGTTGCCCAAATACCTTGGGTTATTTATTTATTGTATTTTTGTTTTATAGGTCTTGTGTGATTTACGCTTTAAAGAGGTTCTGTTTTGATGTGTTTCCAGGATTTGTTTCAAGATTTAGAGCTCCTTTTAGCAGTTCTTGTAGTGCTGGTTTGGTAGTGGTGAATTCTCTCTGCATTTGTTTGTCTGAAAAAGACTGTGTCTTTCCTTTATTTATAAAGCTTAGTTTCTCTGGATATGAAATTCTTGGCTAATAATTGTCTTGTTTAAGGAGGCTGAAGATAGGGCCCCAATCCTTTTCAGCTTGTAGGGTTTCTGCTGAGAAATCTGCTATTAACTTGATATATTTTCTTTTATAGGTTACCTGGTGCTTTTGTCTCACAGCTCTAAAGATTCTTTTCTTTGCCTTGACTTTAGATAACTTGATGACTATATGCCTAGGCAATGATTATTTTGTGATGAATTTCCAAGTTGTTTATTGAGCTTCTTATATTTGGATGTCTAGACATCTAGCAAGAACAGGGAAGATTTCCTTGCTTATTTCCCCAAATATGTTTTCCAAACTTTTGGATTTCTCTTCTTTCTCAGGAATGCCAATTATTATTGTTTGGTTATTTAACATAACCCCAAACTTCTTGGAGCCTTTGTTCATTTTTTTAAAATTATTTTTTGTTTGTCTTTGTTGGATTGGGTTATTTTGAAAACCTTGTCTTTGAGCTCTGAAGTTCTTTCTGCTGCTTGTTCATTTCTATTGCTGAGACTTTCCAGTACATTTTACATTTCTATAAATGTGTCCTTTATTTCCTTAAGTTGTGATTGTTTTTTATTTATGCTATCTATTTCACTGAAGATTTTTCCCCTCATATCTTAAAAAAATTTCTTAATTTGAACTTCGCCTTTCTCAGGTGCCTGCCTGATTTGCTTAATAATTGATTTTTGAATTCTTCTTCTGGCAATTCAGGAATTTCTTCTTGGTTTGGATCCATTGTTGGTGAGATAGTGTGATTTTTTGGGGATGTTAAAGAACTTTGTTTTGTCAAATTACCATAATTGTTTCCTGGTTCCTTCTTGTTTGGGTAGACTATGTGGGCGGGAAGATCTGGGGCTCAAGGCTGCTGTTCAGATTCTTTTGTTCCACGGAATGCTGCCTTGATGTAGCACGAGCCCCTTTTACTAGAGATGTGGCTTCCTGAGAACTGACTATAGTGATTGTTTTTTCTCTTCTGGATCTAGCCACCCCACATGGCTACCAGGCTTTGGACTGGTACTGGGGGTGTCTGCACAGAGTCCTGTGATGTGGACCGTCTTCAGGTCTCAGCCATGAATTCCAGCACCTGCTCCCGTGGAGGAGGCAGGGGAGTGAAATGGACTCTGTAAGGGTCCTTAGTTGTAGTTGTTTAATGCACTAGTTTTGTGCTGGTTGGTCTCCTACCAGGAGATGACACTTTCAAGAGAGCATCAGCTGTGGCAGTATAGGGAAGATCAGGCAGTGAGCAGGGCCCTAGAATTCTCAAGAGAATATGACATTTGTCTTCAGCTACCAGAGGCGGGTAGGAAAGGACCATCAGGTTGGTGTACGGTTAGGTGAGTCTGAGCTCAGACTCTCCATGGGTGGGGCTTGCTGTGGCTGCTGTGGGGAATGGAGTTGTGGTTCCTAGGTCAATGGAGTTATGTTACCAGGAGGATATGGCTGCCTCTTCTCTGTCATGCAGGTTGTCAGGGAAGTGGGGGAAAGCTAGCAGTTACAGACCTCACCCAGCTCCCATGCAACCCAAAAGGCCAGTCTCACTCCCACTGTGCACCTGCCAACAGCACCAAGTTTATTTCCAGGCAGTGGGTAAGCAGTGCTGAGAACTTGCCCCAGGCTACCAGCCTCCCAGCTGAGAGAGCAGGCAAGGCTTTTCCGCCTCCCTGCCTGTTGAGTCTGCCCACAAGATTCACGCCATCCCCTGAGTTCTGGTCAGGAAGCTTCATGTTTGGTTGGAATTATTACCAAGTTTGTCTAGAGGTTTCCTTCTCCCTGTGGTCTTTTCCAAGTTCCCCTGGTAGCCCTCCCCAAGGACCCCTATGAGACAAGTCAGAAATGGCTTCCCTGGGGACCCAGAAATCCCACAGGGCTTTTCCTGCTGCTTCCTCTACCCTGTATTTTGCTCAGCTCTCTAAATTGTCTCAGCTCCAGGTAAGGTCAAATCCTTTGCCTGTGATCTGGCCTTTCAGGTTTCCCAGTGAGGGTGTGTGTTTGGGGGTGGACAATCTCCCTTTCCCACTTTCACAGTTTGGGAACTCACAGTATTTGGGCTGTCTCTCAGGTCCTGCAGAAGTAATCTGCTTTCTTCAAAGGGTTTGTGGATTTTCTTGGCTTTCCTGGTATATTCCTGCAGTAGTTCTTGGAGTAAAACTTCATGATGTGAGTCTCCACACTCTGCTCTGCAATTTAGGGAGCTGCAATTTAGTCCTGCCTCCTATCCACCATATTTTCCTCTGCTGTCCAAGAATGTGAATTTTACCACTTTCAATGCCCCATCAATTTTGTCTGACTAGTGTTTGACTGATAGCTGCATAAATTTCATCCTGTCTCCACGACACCAACAGAAAAATGGTGGTGAAAACTGCAGAGTAGACAAAAACAAAAACAAAACAAAACAAAAAACTATTGTAAAGCCATTAAATCATCTTTAAAGCTTGCAGTAGTTTTACTCCTGTAGATTTTTCTAATACCAAAAAGACTACATGCTTATTTCTTTGTTGGGTTGTTGCTTTGACACTTCTGGTAGCTTATTAGGTGGGGATGGAAGATAGTCAAAGGTGAAGACCACAGTGTTGACACTCATGAAGGCTGGTGAGCAATGCTCTGTGGCTGGGTCAGTCAAATAGTGCAGCAAACAGAGAAAACCAGGTTAACCCTGGGGCCATGATACCAGAGGTCCATCAGTGAAATTTTTAAATAGAATTTTTAAAGGAAAAGTGCACAAATCACTAGTTTACAGCTCAATGCATTTTCACAAGTCGAATACTCTTGCATAACACGCACCTAAATTAAGAGACAGAATCTCATCAGCCCCCAGAAGCACCATCACCTCTGCTGTCTTCCAGACAGAGCCCTCCAAATAGTAACCACTATCTTGACTTCTAATATGTGGATTAGCTTTTCTATTTATACAGTATATATCCTTTGTATAAGGCTCTTGTTACGCAATAGGATGTGAATTTCATCCACTTTGTTGTAGGTAGTTGGAGTTCATTCATGCTCATAGCCGTATAGTATTCAATTTTATTACTATAGCACAATATCTTTATTTATTTTACTATTGATCAACTTTTGGGTATTTTCTAGTTTGCAGTCATTTCAAATAATCCTGAAATAAGTCCTCTTATGTTTGTTTTTTTTTGTTGGAACATACATATTTTGTTCTGCTGAGATATATGGTACTTGTATGTTTTGCTTTAACTAATACTGACAAATAGTTTAGTTTTTCAAAATGTTTTGGATCCATTTTTACTCCCACATTTGGCAAATAATTTATTCATGAACAATGCAAATGAAAATTTTTTCTCAGTTGAGCTGTTGTGAAATTATTACACAAAACATTTTGAAGGTTATCAATTGTAATGTGAGAGCCAAAACCACGTGTGTGCAGGTCCATCTTTCTGGTTGGGGATTATACTATTTGATATAAATCACCTCAAGAAATAGCCGTAGATTAGAGAAATAAACATTTTAATTGTTCTTATAATGAATGATAAGTGAAGGGAACTATTACCTCAATTGCAAATGTTAACATTTACAAGATTACCTGTTTATAAATGTAGCTCTGCCTTATACATGTGCTCACATCCATTTTGAAGTATCCAACCAGAGGGCTGATAGATTAGTAGTTTTGTGAGCTCTAGCTGACAATCCCTGAGCAAATCTGGTGAATTTATCAGCAGCCTTGCAGGACAGAAAGAAGGAAAAAAGATAACAGATGACTGTGCTAAACAGACGTAATACATACCAAGGGTGGTAGTCTCCTGGGCAGACATCTTTGTGATTACTTACCATGTCCACTTCCATCACAAAGTTCTGTCATCCAGATATAGTTGGAAACAACCTCCTCTGTGGCTATAGAGTAGCTGTACTTCTCTTGTGTATAATTAAGTGGTGGTTGATAACAGTAACATTACATTTATTGGGTGCTTACCAGGTACCTGGCTTGTGCTAAGTGCCTTACCTATGTGTGCTTAGGAACTAGCATTATCCTCATTGTGCAGAGAAGCAAGTAGTGGGCTAATAGTGAAGTTCAGCAAATTTTCTGAAGATCCTGCAGCCATTTAAAAGAAAAATGAGACCAGAAACGAGGCCAGTGTAACTCCATAGTTCAAGTTTTACGGCCACATACTCTATGTGGATGCAGGAGGGCTTGGGGGTAGACTGAGAGGTGGGAGGGAGGAGTGCAGCCTGGACATTATTTTAGAAAGCAAGCTAACATTAAAAGGTTAAAAACGAAATTTTGATTGAGTACATTATGAAATGGAAAAACTTTTGGGATTCTTAAAGTTTGACAAAGCTTCATTAAAAAGATATTAACAAATAAAGAGCTTTGATACAATAATTTGATAAAAGAATTTGTATCTTATAAGTAAGATATAAAAGTGAATTTGAGGCCGGGTGCAGTGGCCCATGCCTGTAATCCCAGCACTTTGGGAGGTTGAGGCAGGCAGATCACCTGAGGTCAGGAGTTCGAGACCAGCCTGAACAACATGGAGAAACCTCATCTCTACTACAAAATACAAAATTAGCTGAGTGTAATGGTGCATGCCTGTAATCCCAGCTATTCGGGAGACTGAGGTAGGAGAATCACTTGAACCTGAGAGGCAGAGATTGCAGTGAGCCAAGATTGTACCACTGCACTCCAGCCTAGGAGACAGAGTGAGACTTTGTCTCAAAAAATAAAACAAAACAAAACAAAAACAAAATAAAACAAATTTGAGAGAAGCACATTCATAGAACTTGCCTTGACATTGTCCTGTCATAAATAACAAATAAGGCAAGCCCAGTGGAGGCAGCAAATGGAGATGGCGCTGCCAAGAAGGCCTCTTATTTTCAATCCTCAGTTACAGCAATCACCTATTCAGTTTTGCAACATTATATTATTGAATAATTGCCCTTTTTCCTCCTCTTATTCTGCCTCAATAAAGTTAAATGTTTCATTTTCCTTAGCAAACTCCATATATATATATAATATATGGACATACTTTTTTGCAATTACTTTTAATTGCAAAAACTGCAATTAATTACTTTTGTACCAACCTAATGCACGCATATGTATATATGTACATTTGTGTATATATGTATATATGTATGTGTTTATATACCTATACATATATACATACATATGTATATGTATATCTGTGAATATATGTACAAATTCTCTCTATAAAACAAATTCTATCTAAAAAAACACATATATGAATTAAAGCATATATATATGTATTTGTGTGTGTATATATATATATGTTTGTTTTTTATAAAGATGGTGTTTTGCTGTGTTGCCCAGGCTGGAGTGCAGTGGCTATTCACAGGCATGATCATAGCGCACTACAGCCTCAAGCTCCTGGGCTCAAGCAATCCTCTCACCTCAGCCTCCTGAGTAACTGGAACTACAAGGAGGCACCATGTGATTGGCTTATATTATTTAATCTATTCACTTCCAAGTTTCTAAGAGCCGCATATTTTGTCATATTTTATTCAAGGATGAGGAATGAAGAAGTCTGTGTCTGCATCAGCTCGATAGTTCTATTAGATCTTTGATACTCAAAGCGCACTCTGTGGATCAGCAGCATCAGCACCCCTGGGAGCTGGTTACAAACACAGAACTTTAAGACCCATCCCAGACCTACAAGTGGATTAATTTGCAAATTTCATTGTTAAAAAAACCTTTCTTTTTTAGAGTTTTAGTTCACAGCAAAATTGAAAGGAAGATACAGAGATTTCCCACACACACTGCTCCCATGCATGCACAGTCTCCACCTTATCAACATCCCCAACCTGGGTAGTTTATTTGTTGTAGTCGATGAGCTTACATTGACACCTCATTGTCACCAATCATCCACAGTTTACATTAGGATTCATTCTTGGTGTTGTACATTCTATGGGTCTGGACAAATGTTAGTGATATGTATCCATCACTATAGTGTCATGCAGTGAATTGCATTTTGAAAAGCTCTATATAAGCTATACCATTCCAGAGATTGGGGACCTCCCCTTTGTGCCTTTGAAGTTTTCCACACAAATCATAATGGCATCAATAATTGATTAACCTGGAACAAGGTGAGGAAGCAGTCCGTAAAAAGCAGGTGGTACCCCTACTTTCAGAAGTTTCCACTGAACTAGGTATTGCCCGTCAAAGAGTAATCTTCATTCAGGCTAATGGCTTGTCATAATAAAATTCCATTCAGTTACTGAGGAAAGATTTCTTCTGGGCACCAATTTCCCATTTGAAAGTATTACAAGAAAGCTGTGTGTGCTTATCCTGAAACGGGGAGCACTGTTACTCAGGCCCCAGTGGTATAATAATGGGTGACTGTGGCTGACTCCTCGAGGATAAGCCCTGCCCAAGCTTCTGGGGGATTAATTTGGTCCATCTGGGTTGAGTCATATCTGGTTTGTATTACCTGAATATAACTCAGATCTTTGAAAGCAAAGGAATTAATTAGAAGGACCACTGCGATATTGTAGCTGAACTTTACTTATTAATTTATGTAATTATATCACTAGTTACAATATTTAGCTATGATTTTATTTGATCTCTTGTCTTCTCCCATTGAAGCAGTGATTCTCAAGCCTCAACAGGCACGAGAGCTCCTGGGGGGCTTGTTAGCATGCAAATTCCTGTGCTTCATCCCCAGAGTTTCTGCTTAGTAGGTCTGGGCTGGAACCCAAGAATGTACATTTTGAAGAAGCCCCCAGATGAGGCTGATGCTGCTTGGTCAGGACTACTTCCCTAAAGAATTTGCAAACAAGGGACCAATCATGGTAGTGAGTAACTTCTTCGTCTCTTGCTCCTTTTGTACAAAATATCTGATTTTTCTCCTGCACTTGTCTGTATCTGACTCATTGGTTGTCTTCTTCTTTAGTTTAAGGCCTCTGGAAGCCCAGAGATAGTAGGCAGGGACGAGTGGAGGGCAGTTTTCTCTCGACTCTTTCTGCAGTTATTTAACTTCTGTTTCTAATTTATAAGGCTTTCTTGGCATATGTAAGCCTATGCAGTCAAACTGAGTTGTGGTCCAGGAGAAGTCATGGACCAGTGTCAGTCATGTGCCACATCACAGAGTGACGTGAGACTCGGAGATGAGAAAAATGTAAAAAGGCCCTACTTTTTTTTCTTGGCCTATCCCAATAAAATACTTCTGCTCTTAAAGCCTGGTCTCATGAATATTTATTTGGTTTGGCCCCCTACTTTGTGTTTACTCCTAAAACGGTTTGGGTTTTCCAGTGAGCCTGCTGCCTAGACGGGACTCTAGGCTAAGTCAAGACATGCCAACATGGTCAACTAAGCAGAATCCCATGCTGAAACTCTGGGAAGTGTTTGAAATTTATTCTCTCTCTAGGTGAGGGAGCTGACATGATGGGCCACATCCCTGAAGGTCAACCTGAAACCAGGACCACACTGTAACACTGCCACCTCTGCAACATACATATTAGTGCAAATTGGGGTAATAGGTGGGGCTGATAGAATGTAGAGTGTAATTTAGGAACCAGCCTATGGTGAAATCTTGCAACTGCTGGCAAAGTCTGAGCCACTATCCTTTGAGTAATCCATTCACAATGGAACCAGAAAAACAATGTCTATTTAGTCAGAAAAAATTTGAATGGACAGGAGTGATGTCTCTTTACCAATACAAGAGAGATAAGATTACTAGGAATAGAAGAGTTACATGGTTTCTCTGACTGCCTTCACAAAGTTCAGGGTGGCTGGAGGTCTCTGAAGAAAAGCCTGGACATCAGTGATGAATCAATCTCTCAAAGCCTCCTGTAGCAAACACTGCCAAGGGCCTATTGGTAACCTGTCAGCATTGACCTTTTCAGTGCACTCAATTGCAATCTGAAACTGCCAGCAGCTCCTTGCTTCGACTGGAGCTTTCTCTCACTGCCAGATCCAGATGTGGCAAGCTGGAAGTGCTGGGATGTAGCAGCTCCACTCCCGTTCCCACTCACAGCAGCCTCAGTCATGACAGAAAGGGGCTGAGGTATACATGTCTCAGCTCCCTCACCTGCAGAGAGAATAAATTTCAAACACTTCCCAGAGTTTCAGCATGGGATTCAGCTCAGTGGACCACTGGGTGTCCTATCTTTCCTCTTTCACTTCCTCACACCATTATCGGCATCTGAGACCCCTCTCTTCCTGCTCTCTATTCCCAACTATGCTGAGCTAAGATTGTTGCTGCTGCCACATGATTATTACTGTTTTCTGTCTTGATGGGGAGACAACAAGGTAGGAGCAGCCATGAACCTAAGGTCAGATGACTTTCTGGAACTCAGAGTTGTTCCACCGGTAAGCTCTTCATCAAAGCCAATGCTTACGAAATTTACATGGCTCAGGATTGTCTGCTGCTGGTGATCTAGAACACAGCATTTAAAGACAAAGAAATGGGGGCATTGTAATGCTTCCTCCCAGTGACTTGCTGGATAGCTAACTTATGCTTGAAGTTTTCTATCAGGTACAAAAAACAAGTTAACATCTACCTAGTAATCACGATGCATTTTAAAGGTATTGAGTGAAAAAAGTGATGAGACATTTTCAAAAATTTCAAAATCCAATTACTTTTTCAATAAATATCTTCTAAAATGAAATCTTTACAATTTCTAATATTTTTCTTAAGAGAATGTGAATCTTTTTTTACCAAAGATCAAAACTCTCAAAACATTTTCAGAGGCTTCATAAAATCGTTATTTGTGTTGGAATTTTATATACCACCCAAAGCTGGATGAAATCAAAGAGCCAATGGCTAGGCTTGGAGGTCATTTTAAAAACTGCATTTTTTTCACCATTATAATATTTATTGCAATGGGCTAGGCCCTACACATCAGATTGGTGATATTATTAAGGCATCAGAAGGCCAAGAAAATCTGAAAATAAAATGGTTTCCCAGGTAAAGCCATGGTAAGGGTAGGCAAAACTGGCATCAGGCCAACCGTTTCAAACCATGCATCAAACTTTTGAGGTCAGGCAAAATTGAAAACACATTTGGAGAAGTTAATTCCCCTTAATTTTGAAACCCATGTGTATTTCAAGGGAAATTTAATCCGTGTGTTTCTAATTCATTTACACTCAATTCATCAAAATAGTCTTTTGATAGACTTATTTCATTTTTTTATCTAGGAAATATTATGACTCTCTTTAACAAGATTCTTGAAGGCTTGAATAAAATGCCTTTAAGAAATTGTGTTTGGCTATCCCTAAACAGGACTAATTAACAGAGGTTAAGGGAAAGCAGTCCAGTTCTAAAACTTGGCCCCCCAAGATTCAAGGGGTTGTGCTTTTTGCTGTGTTAACACCATTGAAATGGTGGTGTCACTCTCTTCAGCGCTAGGTACCTAGTGATTCCATCCACTCATCCACCACTTTAATAATTAATTCCTCAGTGAATGGTTATACTCAATGTAGATTGAGCTGACCCTTCACTTTCTTCAGGGCATGGAGATCTATCCAATCCAACCTAATCTAATCTAATCCAATCCAATCTAATCTAAACTAATCTAATCTCTATCTAATATATCATCTATCTATCTAATCTATCATCTATCTATCTATGTATCTATCTAATCTATCATCTATATCTATATATTTTTCAAGTGTTTATATGAAGACAGATATTATGGGTTGGAATTAATCGGACAGCTGAGACTATGGTTTGAGTCAATCAGAAGAGCTTGGATGCTAAATCTTGCTAGGTAAGAGAAACCTTGAGAAAGAAGGGTAAAAGGAAGTGGGCAAAGTTACATAATTTATTTAATTTGTAATGAAACACAGTGGATAGTATTAATTATAATTTTACATACAATTTCTGGGATAAGAAACAAAAGCAGTTTTATTAGGTAAAATATTAGTCTGAAACATGGAAGGAAGAAAAATAGATTAGTTTTCAATGTTTGTATTTCTAATATGACAATAATAGGACTCAAAATCAAAATACATATGCAACTCTTGATGAGCTCAGCGCGTGGTGAGAAAAGTTTCTTCAGTTTCCGAAAGTGAAGGAATAAAGCCCAGCCTTGCTGGAGTTTTTGATTTATAACCAGCAGGGGAAAATAAATTTGCTGAGCTTCTCTTTTTGGGCAGCTTCCATGTGAGGGTGGGGACTGCCAAACAATAGCAGTCAATTCAATTATCATGAGAAATTACCTATTGTAGAGCTAGCCACTGCACCAGCCATCTTTTACTAGTGATTTTATTTTATTATTTTTATAGATTTAGGAGGTACAAGGGCAGTTTTGCTACATGGATATGTTGCATAGTGGTGAAGTCTGGGCTTTTATTGTAAACGCCACCCAGATAGGGTATATCACACCCATTAGGTAGTTTCTCATCCCTCACCATGCTCCCACTTTTCTCAGTCTCCAGTGTCTATTATTTAACTCTCTATGTTCATGTGTACACATTGTTTAGGTCTCGGTTCTAAGTGAGAACATGCGGTATTTAGTTTTTGGCTTCTGAGTTAGTTAACTTAAGGCCCTTCAATTCCACCCATGTTGCTGCAAAAAACACAATTTCATTTCTTTTTGTGGCTGAGTAGTATTCCATGGTGTATATATACCATATTTTCTTTATCCACTCATCTGTTGATGGGCGCTTAGATTGATTCAATATCTTTGCTGTTGTGAATAGTATTAGTAATTTTAAATAGTGGTGGGACAAAGCCCATTAGGAAGAGTTCCTTTGAGGGGTTTCCAGAGTCAATTAACAGGACAGAGAATAGCAGGCACTTCATTTGTAACAGGAGAAGGTATCACTGGGTTTCACAGAGCTCGTAACAGAAACGACACTGCCAGCTACTTTAGGGCAGGTGGTAGGAGATGACAGCCAGGTTCTTCCCATAGGCCACAAAATGACAATTGCTGTCTCTAAAATGGCCAACTTGAGTGTACTCTTCTCCCTCATTCCTCATAGTAAGTGAAAACTTCATTTCTTTTCTTTCTTTCTTTTTTTTTTTCTGGTGGTAGTGGTGGTTGTAGGACCTCTGAGGGGCGATTCTTTTTTTTTTTTTCTTTTCTTTTTATTTTATGAGATGGAGTCTTGCTCTGTTGCCCAGACTGGAGTGCAGTGGCATGATCTTGGCTCAGGGCAACCTCCGCCTCCCAGGTTCAAATGATTCTCCTGCCTCAGCCTCCCAAGTAGCTGGGATTACAGGCATGCACAACCATGCCTGGCTAATTTTTGTATTTTTAGTAGAGACAGGGTTTCACCATGTTGGCCAGGCTGGTCATGAACTCCTGACCTCAAGGGATCCACCCGCCTCAGCCTCCCATAGTGCTGGGATTACAGGCGTGAACCACCACACCTGGCCTCTTTTTCAGAGGTTAGTGAAAGTGCTTATCTGATACTTGCCTTATTAGCTATGTATGTTAAGTATTAGGCAAACTTGCCAAGTCCACGTGGATAGCCATATTAAGTCTAAAGACTTAACACAGATCTAGGTGCAGAGAAGTACATGTGGGGCAGAGAACTAGACCTGGAAGAACCCACACAGGCACATTCCTTTGCCTCGAGGCTGCTTGGAGAAGTATCAGCCTAGTCTAGGAAACCTGAAAACCTAAAAAACACAACTGTAAGACTTTCTCTGTTTGTTTTTAATGTTTTTCTGATTAGAATGGAGAAGTTATCCAAATATCACATTACAGTAAGTTCTAATGATCTGTAGTTTATCCGTGGAGATGGCATTAATTATTGGCATATTAAGACAATGTGTGAGTTTGAAAATCATTCAGTGAGTATCTGTGGCAATTCCTGTAGAAATAAATATGAGGTAAATCTGACCTTAAAATTTTAAAAACCTTAAAATTTTAGAGTTAGTTTATCCACAGAATTTTTTTTTTTTTTTTGAGATAGGGTCTTGTTCTGTCACCCAAGCTGGAGTGCAGTGGCGCGATCTTGGCTCACTGCAACCTCTGCCTCCTGGGTTCAAGCAATTCTCTGCCTCAGCCTCCCAGGTAGCTGGGATTACAGGTGCCCACCACCATGCCTGGCTAATTTTTTTTTGTATTTTTAGTAGAGATGGGGTTTCACCATCTTGGCCAGCTGGTCTTGAACTTCTGACCTCGTGATTCACCAGCCTGGGCCTCCCAAAGTGCTGGGATTATAAGCGTGAGCCACCACGCCTGGCCAACATTTTTCTTTTGGTCTTATTGTCTTTAAGCTATAGAAGATGCATGTTGATCTGGGCTTGAATTTCAAATGGCTCTCTTTCTATGTAAACCCAATTTTCTTACAAAAAAAAAAACCTCTAATTTCACATGGTCAAACCAATACTTACCTTCAGATATGATGAAATATGAAAGTCAACCAAGGTAGTATCTATAAAGACCGATGCAAGGCCTGGAGCCCAGTAGGTACTTAGGTCCATCTCACCTCTATGAATATACATTTTTGGGGGCTCTGTGGTTAGGATGGTCTTAGTTTCATGTTATTATATGATGCTTTTGAGAGGTAATTTTGTGTTAATGATTTGCTACTCAATTCAGTCGCCAAAATACCTTAATTCCCAATTCAAATTTAATCGTAAACATATGGTTTGCTTTTTACTTAACATTATACAGGAATGAGTGTATGATCATAGGTTTATATTTTTGGAACATGCTCTGGTGACCATTACAATCAGAATAATTTCTGAGTCTTTGTTCAGTGCATCCACTTCTGCAGAATTGATTGGAAGTAATAAAATGCTCTTGTAGATCTTTATTTTATATATATTTGATTACCTTATTAAAACTGAGAATGCGATTTTTATTCTCTCCATGATCAGCTATACAAGTGTGCTTCATAAAATGCAGAGTTAGCCCAAAGTGAGGTCTTGCTGCCCCGTGGCTTCTGCAAGCACCAGTTCCCACTAAGCTCATGATGCTCTAGGTAAATGGATATTGAATGTTGGAACAGTGGCTCCATTTTGCTGTAGTGCCCAGTCTGAAAATCTGCAGCTGAATGAATGTGTCAATATGACATGTGTTAAAGTCGCTGACCAATTACTACTTGATGAAGGGAAGGGAGCTAACCTGGTTGGGGCCTTAGATCTGCTGTCAGAATACTGCTCTGGGTATCACTCACTTTCTCCCCATTCTCCCTGGGCTTCTTCCCTCTGCCATTCTCCTTCTTCATATCAGGACTCACTCACTCACAGGCTCTCTTGTCTCTCTCTCTCTCACAGTATTGTGCTAGGAACTCTCAATTGGATAGAAACTTCAGACCACAGCTTCTCTCCTCAATCCCAGATCCACATTTCCAGTGCCCATTTCCTCTTATTGCTAAGCATGTGTTGGTTTATATGATTGCCACAGTGGGTACCAGTTATGGTCATAGCCCCTTACCAGCACACATGAGAATGGTCCATGACCCACACCAGTGAGGACACTTACATCTTTGCAAAGTCTTATACCTGAGTCTTACCTTCAGGGATTACAATCTAACAGATCTAAGAGTGTGGCCTGGGCATCTGGCCATGTGCTCCTCAGTTGAGTAGCTGGGACTGTATGGCCCACAAAGCCTAAAATATGTACTGTTTGTCCATTTATAAAAAACATTTCCTGACCCACGTTGTATAGCCCAAAAGCCAACCTCCCATTGCCTGTGTATACTCTGCTGTCATTCTCACACTACGTTCACTACGTTCTCCACACGTTTGCTGTTCTTTCCAGCTCTTCTTATTCATTCTCGAGCTTTGGACCATAATAGTCTAAACACAGAACCTTCTGTCCTTCCCCAGATGATTACTAATACTGCTCCAGCCTTCACATTCAACTTCTTGATGACTCTTCAGTGAAGGAAGTAGTATGAGAAGCCTGCAGTTCCAATCCTACCCCCCAACACTGGCTGTATTCTCTAGTTCAGAATATAGAAATATATTTTTGAGCATATACGTGTCTTGGAGTGTCTTTTCTAGATTTATGCACCCTTTACTTGTTATCTCATAAATTGATTTTCCCATCTTACTGTGTGCTGGATGCACTGCTGGGTGCTTTACGCTCTAAACATAGTTTACCATCAATGTCTCAATAGCACTCATAAGTTGGTATTATTAAGCCCACTCTGTAGATGCACAACAGGGGTACAGAGAGATTGTTTGCTCAAGTTTACAAAGCTAGTAAATGTTAGGAACAGAATTTAAAGTCAGGTCAACCTTACTCCCAATTGCCTACTAAAGAACTTCATTTACATTGCATCACCAGGGAATAATAAAGAATAACTTATTTTAGTTATTCTAGTGGAAATTCTTTTGAAACATTATACACACTTCTCTGCCATCTCAATTAAGTCATATTGAACATCAATTAACCTCTTCAGGACTACTTAATATCACAAATATTAACAAGTTTTATGGTAGTATAGAAAAACATGAATTTACAATAAGACAATAAGTTATTCCTAACACGAAATCTCAGGTTTGAAATCTTGGGTCAATCCTACTCTGATGGGATAAAAAGAAATTAGTTGTACTTTTTTGCTGCTATTTTATTCTTTACCTCCATTCCTTCACTCAGGTAGACGAGCTTGTGTGTAAGGTAGAAGTGAAGCAACTGAGTACCGCATTGCCCCATGGTTAAGAAGAGAGATTTGGGGGCAACCTAAAACTAGGTTTTGGTCCTGGTCCTGCTACTAATTACTGTGTAAAGTTAGGCAACTGACTTAGCCTCTCTGAGCCTCAACTACCCCATCTGCACAGTGGAGTTAGTAACACACTCACATAGGATAATGTATCAGGCACATTGGAAGCTTCCAGTACATGGCCATTATTATTAAATTATTGAGGATGCTTTTTAACTTTGTAACCTGGAGACTTCACGTCTCCCCTAGGAGGTTGTGACTTTTAAGAGGGCAGACATACTGTGTTTTCACAGGAATATTGTCAGAACTTTCTTGTAGTTGCTAGCTCAGTAAACATTTGTCCATGAATGAATGAATGCCACATGAACACAGCCACAAAGATGCTGAGTTCACCATCAAGCTACTCTATTGTTCTATGTCCTGTTTTAAAGATTTTGAAGATGTGCTCCTCTTTTTTTTTTGTGGTGATTGCAATTTATTCATGATATTTCAATTTTCCATAAAATGCTTGTGAATTTCAGGGGAGTATACTGTGCACATGAACATCAGCCTTCCCTCTTATCACAGAATCCAAAACCATGAAGCATGCTAGTACTTTGCTGTTACCCAGTAGTTTTAACATTCTATTTCAAGGCTTTCATGAAAGCATAAAAGATGTTTTACTCTTTCTTCCTACCTTTGCCGCCTCTTTTATTTTATTATTATTATACTTTAAGTTTTAGGGTACATGTGCACAATGTGCAGGTCAGTTACATATGTATACATGTGCCATGCTGCTGTGCTGCACCCATTAACTCGTCATTTAGCATTAGGTATATCTCCTAAAGCGATCCCTCCCCCCTCCCCTCACCCCACAACAGTCCCCAGTGTGTGATGTTCCCCTTCCTGTGTCCATGTGTTCTCATTGTTCAGTTCCCACCTATGAGTGAGAACATGTGGTGTTTGGTTTTTTGTTCTTGCAATAGTTTACTGAGAATGATGATTTCCAATTTCATCCATGTCCCTACAAAGGACATGAACTCATCATTTTTTATGGCTGCATAGTATTCCATGGTGTATATGTGCCACCTTTTCTTAATCCAGTCTATCATTGTTGGACATTTGGGATGGTTCCAAGTCTTTGCTATTGTGAATAATGCTGCAATAAACATATGTGTGCATGTGTCTTTATAGCAGCATGATTTATATTCCTTTGGGTATATACCCAGTAATGGGATGGCTGGGTCAGATGGTATTTCTAGTTCTAGATCCCTGAGGAATCGCCACACTGACTTCCACAATGGTTGAACTAGTTTACAGTCCCACCGACAGTGTAAAAGTGTTCCTATTTCTCCACATCCTTTCCAGCACCTGCTGTTTCCTGACTTTTTAATGATTGCTATTCTAACTGGTGTGAGATGGTATCTCATTGTGGTTTTGATTTGCATTTCTCTGATGGCCAGTGATGATGAGCATTTTTTCATGTGTTTTCTGGCTGCATAAATGTCTTCTTTTGAGAAGTGTCTGTTCATGTCCTTTGCCCACTTTTTGATGGGGTTGTTTGTTTTTTTCTTGTAAATTTGTTTGAGTTCATTGTAGATGCTGGATATTAGCCCTTTGTCAGATGAGAGGTTGCGAAAATTTTCTCCCATTTTGTAGGTTGCCTGTTCACTCTGATGGTAGTTTCTTTTGCTGTGCAGAATCTCTTTAGTTTAATTAGATCCCATTTGTCAATTTTGGCTTTTGTTGCCACTGCTTTTGGTGTTTCAGACATGAAGTCCTTGCCCATGCCTATGTCCTGAATGGTAATGCCTAGGTTTTCTTCTCGGGTTTTTATGGTTTTAGGTCTAACATTTAAGTCTTTAATCCATCTTGAATTAATTTTTGTATACTGTGTAAGGAAGGGATCCAGTTTCAGCTTTCTACATATGGCTAGCCAGTTTTCCCAGCACCATTTATTAAATAGGGAATCCTTTCCCCATTGCTTGTTTTTCTCAGGTTTGTCAAAGATCAGATAGTTGAAGATATGCAGCATTATTTCTGAGGGCTCTGTTCTGTTCCATTGATCTATATCTCTGTTTTGGTACCAGTACCATGCTGTGTTGGTTACCGTGGCCTTGTAGTATAGTTTGAAGTCAGGTAGTGTGATGCCTCCAGCTTTGTTCTTTTGGCTTAGGATTGACATGGCAATGCAGGCTCTTTTTTGGTTCCATATGAACTTTAAAGTAGTTTTTTCCAATTCTGTGAAGAAAGGCATTGGCAGCTTGATGGGGATGGCATTGAATCTATAAATTACCTTGGCCAGTATGGCCATTTTCATGATATTGATTCTTCCTACCCATGAGCATGGAATGTTCTTCCATTTCTTTGTATCCTCTTTTACTTCCTTGAGCAGTGGTTTTTAGTTCTCCTTGAAGAGGTCCTTCACATCCCTTGTAAGTTGGATTCCTAGGTATTTTATTCTCTTTGAAGCAATTGTGAATGGGATTTCACTCATGATTTGGCTCTCTGTCTGTTATTGGTGTATAAGAATGCTTGTGATTTTTGTACATTGATTTTGTATCCTGAGACTTTGCTGAAGTTGCTTATCAGCTTAAGGAGATTTTGGGCTGAGAAAATGGGGTTTTCTAGATACACAATCATGTCATCTGCAAACAGGAACAATTTAATTTCCTCTTTTCCTAATTGAATACACTTTATTTCCTTCTCCTTCTTAATTGCCCTGGCCAGAACTTCCAACACTATGTTGAATAGGAGTGGTGAGAGAGGGCATCCCTGTCTTGTGCCAGTTTTCAAAGGGAATGCTTCCAGTTTTTGCTCATTCACTAGGATATTGACTGTGGGTTCATCATAGATAGGTCTTACTATTTTGAGATACGTCCCGTCAATACCTAATTTATTGAGAATTTTTAGCATGAAGGTTGAATTTTGTCAAAGGCCTTTTCTGCATCTATTGAGATAATCATGTGGTTTTGTCTTTGGTTCTGTTTATATGCTGGATTACATTTATTGATTTGCATATATTGAACCAGCCTTGCATCCCAGGGATGAAGCCCACTTGATCATGGTGGATAAGCTTTTTGATGTGCTGCTGGATTCGGTTTGCCAGTATTTTATTGAGGATTTTTGCATCAATGTTCATCAAGGATATTGGTCTAAAATTCTCTTTTTTGGATGTGTCTCTGCCAGGCTTTGGTATCAGGATGATGCTGGCCTGATAAAATGAGTTAGAGAGGATTCCCTCTTTTTCTATTGATTGGAATAGTTTCAGAAGGAATGGTACCAGTTCCTCCTTGTACCTCTGGTAGAATTCGGCTGTGAATCCATCTGGTCCTGGACTCTTTTTGGTTGGTAAACTATGGATTATTGCCTCAATTTCAGAGCCTGTTATTGGTCTAGTCAGCAATTCAGCTTCTTCCTGGTTTAGTCTTGGAAGAGTGTATGTGTCGAGGAATTTATCCATTTCTTCTAGATTTTCTAGTTTATTTGTGTAGAGGTGTTTGTAGTATTCTCTGATGGTAGTTTGTATTTCTTTGGGATTGGTGGTGATATCCCCTTTATCATTTTTTATTGCATCTATTTGATTCTTCTCTCTTTTCTTCTTTATTAGTCTTGCCAGTGGTCTATCAATTTTGTTGATCCTTTCAAAAAACAAGCTCCTGGATTCATTAATTTTTTGAAGGGTTTTTTGTGTCTCTATTTCCTTCAGTTCTGCTCTGATCTTAGTTATTTCTTGCCTTCTGCTAGCTTTTGAATGTGTTTGCTCTTGCTTCTCCAGTTCTTTTAATTGTGATGTTAGGGTGTGGATTTTAGATCTTTCCTGCTTTCTCTTGTGGGCATTTACTGCTATAAATTTCCCTCTACACACTGCTTTGAATGTGTCCCAGAGATTCTGGTATGTTGTGTCTTTGTTCTCATTGGTTTCAAAGAACATCTTTATTTCTGCCTTCATTTCCTTATGTACCCAGTAGTCATTCAGGAGCAGGTTGTTCAGTTTCCATGTAGTTGAGTGGTTTTGAGTGAGTTTCTTAATCCTTAGTTCTAGTTTGATTGCACTGTGGTCTGAGAGACAGTTTGTTATAATTTCTGTTCTTTTACATTTGCTGAGGAGAGCTTTACTTCCAACTATGTGGTCAATTTTGGAATAGGTGTGGTGTGGTGCTGAAAAAAATGTATATTCTGTTGATTTGGGGTGGAGAGTTCTGTAGATGTCTATTAGGTCCACTTGGTGCAGAGCTGAGTTCAATTCCTGGGTATCCTTGTTAACTTTCCGTCTTGTTGATCTGTCTAATGTTGACAGTGAGGTGTTAAAGTCTCCCATTATTATTATGTGGGAGTCTAAGTCTCTTTGTAGGTCACTCAGGACTTGCTTTATGAATCTGGGTGCTCCTGTATTGGGTGCATATATATTTAGGATAGTTAGCTCTTCTTGTTGAATTGATCCCTTTACCATTATGTAATGGCCTTCTTTGTCTCTTTTGATCTTTGTTGGTTTAAAGTCTGTTTTATCAGAGATTAAGATTGCAACCCTGCCTTTTTTTGTTTTCCATTTGCTTGGTAGATCTTCCTCCATCCCTTTATTTTGAGCCTATGCGTGTCTCTGCACGTGAGATGGGTTTCCTGAATACAGCACACAGATGGGTCTTGACTCTTTATCCAATTTGCCAGTCTGTTTCTTTTAATTGGAGCAGTTAGTCCATTTACATTTAAAGTTAATATTGTTATGTGTGAAATTGATCCTGTCATTATGATGTTAGCTGGTTATTTTGCTCGTTAGTTGATGCAGTTTCTTCCTACCCTCGATAGTCTTTACAATTTGGCATGATTTTGCAGTGGCTGGTACCAGTTTTTCCTTTCCATGTTTAGTGCTTCCTTCAGGAGCTCTATTAGGGCAGGCCTGGTGGTGACAAAATCTCTCAGCATTTGCTTGTCTATAAAGTATTTTATTTGTCCTTCACTTATGAAGCTTAGTTTGGCTGGATATGAAATTCTGGGTTGAAAATTCTTTTCTTTAAGAATGTTGAATATTGGCCCCCCACTCTCTTCTGGCTTGTAGAGTTTCTGCGGAGAGATCTGCTGTTAGTCTGATGGGGTTTCCTTTGTGGGTAACTCGACCTTTCTCTCTGGCTGCCCTTAACATTTTTTCCTTCATTACAACTTTGGTGAATCTGACAATTATGTGTCTTGGAGTTGCTCTTCTCGAGGAGTATCTTTGTGGCATTCTCTGTATTTCCTGAATCTGAATGTTGCCCTGCCTTGCTAGATTGGGGAAGTTCTCCTGGAAAATATCCTGCAGAGTGTTTTCCAACTTGGTTCCATTCTCCCCATCACTTTCAGGTACACCAATCAGATGTAGATTTGGTCTTTTCACATAGTCCCATATTTCTTGGAGGCTTTGTTCATTTCTTTTTATTCTTTTTTCTCTAAACTTCCCTTCTCACTTCATTTCATTCATTTCATCTTCCATCACTGATACCCTTTCTTCCAGTTGATCGCATCAGCTCCTGAGGCTTCTGCATTCTTCACGTAGTTCTTGAGCCTTGGCTTTCAGCTCCATCAGCTCCTTTAAGCACTTCTCTGTATTGGTTATTCTAGTTATACATTTGTCTAAATTTTTTTCAAAGTTTTCAACTTCTTTGCCTTTGGTTTGAATTTCCTCCTGTAGCTCAGAGTAGTTCGATCGTCTGAAGCCTTCTTCTCTCACCTCATCAAAGTCATTCTCCGTCGAGCTTTGTTCCATTGCTGGTGAGGAGCTGTGTTCCTTTGGAGGAGGAGAGGCACTCTGCTTTTTAGAGTTTCCAGTTTTTCTGCTCTGTTTTTTCCCCATCTTTGTGGTTTTATCTACTTTTGGTCTTTGATGATGGTGATGTATAGATGGGTTTTTGGAGTGGATGTCCTTTCTGTTTGTTAGTTTTCCTTCTACCAGACAGGACCCTCAGCTGCAGGTCTGTTGGAGTTTGCTAGAGGTCCACTCCAGACCCTGTTTGCCTGGGTACCAGCAGCAGTGGCTGCAGAACAGTGGATTTTCGTGATCCGCGAATGCTGCTGTCTGATCGTTCCTCTGGAAGTTTTGTCTTAGGGGAGTACCTGGCCGTGTGAGGTGTCAGTCTGCCCCTACTGGGAGGTGCCTCCCAGTTAGGCTGCTCGGGGGTTAGGGGTCAGGGACCCACTTGAGGAGGCAGTCTGCCCGTTCTCAGATCTCCAGCTGCGTGCTGGGAGATCCACTGCTCTCTTCAAAGCTGTCAGACAGGGACACTTAAGTCTGCAGAGGTTACTGCTGTCTTTTTGCTTGTCTGTGCCCTGTCCCCAGAGGTGGAGCCTACAGAGGCAGGCAGGCCTCCTTGAGCTGTGGTGGGCTCCACCCAGTTCAAGCTTCCTGGCTGCTTTGTTTACCTAAGGAAGCCTGGGCAATGGCAGGCGCCCCTCCCTGAGCCTTGCTGCCGCCTTGCAGTTTGATCTCAGACTGCTGTGCTAGCAATCAGCGAGACTCCGTGGGGGTAGGACCCTCTGAGCCATGTGGGAGAAATAATCTCACAGTGTGCCGTTTTTTAAGCCCGTCAGAAAAGCGCAGTATTGGGGTGGGAGTGATCTGATTTTCCAGGTGCCGTCTGTCACCCCTTTCTTTGACAAGGAAGGGAACTCTCTGACCCTTTGTACTTCCCAAGTGAGGCAGTGTCTCGCCCTGCTTTGGCTCGCGCACGGTGTGCTGCACCCACTGTCCTGCGCCCACTGTCTGGCACTCCCTAGTGAGATGAACCCCGTACCTGAGATGGAAATGCAGAAATCACCCGTCTTCTGCGTCGCTCACGCTGTGAGCTGTAGACCGGAGCTGTTCCTATTCGGCCATCTTGGCTCCCCTGCCATGTGCTCCTCTTTTATAATAACTCACTGAGTGGAGTGTGTGTGTGTGTGTGTGTATGTGTGTGTAGCTCATGGAACAGGCTTGTGAACCTGCTCTACTTCACCCTGAGGAAGTTCACCAGATTCTCATCAGCAGTGCCTGGCCAGCCTTCCACATGTGTCTGGAGCCATTGGGGTCAGTTGGAGGGTCGAATGCTGGTCAGGTGCTGTGTGCTGGTGACCTAGGACAGGGTCAGGTGAGGAATGTGAATACTTTTAGGATGGGGCCTTTCCTCCTAGATGTTTCTAGGTGGTGGTTTCCTTATGAAATGATGACACCCCAGAGTCATGACCAAAGGCTCATCACAGTCAGCTTGAAGGATGCCCTGTGTCAGCTCCTACTTCCGCCCCACTGTTGGGCTGGCACCTACTTCTTCTGAAAGACACGCCTCGGGTGTCCCCTCTGCGGTGGCACAAAGTGGCTCTCAGTGAACCTTACAATAATAAATTATAAATTAATAAGTAATTGATAGATTGAATAAATGAATGTTTGGAGAGTTCGTCTTTGGTTAGATACATTTTCAATATGGGTTTATCTGTTGATCATTCAGAAATAAAAGCGATATTTAACTGTGTCTCTTATTTGGACCCTTAAAGACTCACTCCAGAGGAAGATCAACAGAATCCATGTACAACGTTTTGAGGTCCCCTAGAGTCTCCATGTTGAAGACTGCACTGCCCGACTAACACTGTGGTTAGTGTGACTGAGGAGCTGAATTTGCAAGTTATTTAATTTTAATTTTTTAATTGGAATTTAAGAACCAATACTCAATTTAGTCATTGGAAAACTTCTAAGTATATTTAGAACAAGTTCAGCACATAAATCTACTTTTTCAAATGTAAATTTTATGAAACCTAAATACCAATCAATATTTCTGATGAAACTTCATCCTAATTGAGATGTGCTTTAAGTGTAAAAGACTTACCATATTTCTAAGACTTAGTATAAAAAAAGATTATAAAAATGTGAAATACCTCACCAATATTTTGGGGGTTGATTACATGTTGAAAAGTTAATAATTTGGGTATATTAGGTTACATTTATTATAAATTAGTTTCATCTCTTTTCTTTATTTAATGTGGCTTCTGGAAAATCTGACATGTCTGTGTGGCTCATGCTATATTTCTAGGTGGTAGTGCTGCACGATTTGCATGAGGCTGCCATGTTGGGATGCTGTGGTAGATATTGACGAATGATCTTGCGCCAACACCAGGGAATCTTTAGTTAAAATTTCACTCTGGAAGCAGGAAGTTTCCTTGGTGGACTGTATTTCTTTGCTTTTTGTCGGTGTTTGAATGAGAATCAGAAGAGTCTTAAACTTGTGTTGTAAAGCAAGATGACACTCATGATCTCAGGAGGGTCACCACAGATTAAGCATTTACAAAGGGCTGGGCACTGTGCAAGGTATTTTAAATCTTATATAGCATTGTACAGCAACCAACCCTACAAGATAGATTCCATTATTATTCCATTTTACAGAAAGGGAAAGTGAGGCTCAGGGCAGTTAAGTGATTTGCCCAGGACTCAATGCATAATTTGAATGTATGTTTGTCTAACTCAAACCCTTCCTTCTCTGCTGCTCCCACTGGAAGAAGGATCCCTTTGAAAGAGGGAGATTAATCAAGTAACCTTATTTGGTGCTTTTTTCCATTGTGATTCTAGCTATAGAAGCCCAGCTGTTTCTTTTATGTCACTTATACCTTAGCCTTAGATCAGAGGTTTGGGGTGAGACTGAGTTGGGTTCAAATTACAGAAAGTTGTTTAGCCTTTTAATTTTCAGCTGTGTCATGTTGTAAAAGGGCTCATCATAGCTACAGCTCTGAGGCAAGAGGGAGTGGATTCATGTGGTCTCTCCATCTCGGTCCTGGCTCATTACTTTATAGACGAAGTTCTGCTGATTTACCTCTCATGAGGTCAAAAGATAATTCCCAGAATATAAGTGTATTTCTGTAGTAGTCCTACTGTTAAATTTCCATCTCTTAGACTTCGAAGTTAATGGCCATGAGTGAATTTAAAAGAATATCTAGTTGCTTCAATGCTTAGGTTTTGGAACTTCAGAAGCCTTAGCTTTACTTCTGCCTTTAGCATTGAAACAATAAGAAAAACAACTCAGCTACTCAAAACCACACCGAGCAGCACTTCACCAACCCTCCCCCACAGCAGATGGAAGGAAGAGAAGACAGAGCTGGAGCTGAAAGGCGGCCATGTGGTGAGGTCAGGCACCTCCAGCTTTCCTGAACTCTGTTATCAGAGCAAAGTGAGAGACTCGTTTCAAGAGAAAACCTAAACTCAACTCAACTCTCCTCTCCTCTCTTCTCCTCCCCTCCCCTCTTTTCTCTTCCCTCCCTCCTTTCCTTCCCTCCTTCCTTCCTTCCTTCTTTCCTTTCTCTCTCTTCTTTCCTTCCTTCCTTTCTCTTTCCTTTCTTTCTTTCTTTCTCTCTCTTTCTTTCTCTTTCTTTCTTTCTTTTCTTTCTCTCTCTCTCCGTTTCTTTCTCTCTCTCTTTCTTTCTTTCTTTCTCTCTTTCTTTCTTTCCTTCCTTCCTTCCTTCCTTCTTTCCTTCTTTCCTTCCTTCTTTCTTTTTTTTCTTTCTTTCTTCTCTCTTTCTCTCTCTCTCCCCCCACCTCTTTCTTTTACCACATAAGCCTCAGTACTCATGAGAGCTCCATGGAGACAGAAATCCATCCTTCTCCTATACACACATTTGGCATGTTTGAGGCAATTTTAGAGATCACTTCTCCGATCCCACCTTCTACAAGAGGAAAACGAGGCACCATAAGGTTGATGACTGGCCCTGGTGCAGGCTCACAGGGGAAGTGGGACCAGAACTTGGGTCTCCTGATCCTCCTGTTGGTGCTCCCTCCTCTGCACCCTTCGGCCTGCATGCATGTGCAGGGATGTGTGTGTGTGGGTGTGTGTGCACGTGCATATGTGTATGTTTGTGTGTTTATGTGAATTTTGAACCATTTGAAAGTGAGCTAAAGATATCACGCACTCTGCCCTGTAAATTCTTTGGTATATATTTTCAGAGAACAAGGATATCCCTTTCCATAACCATAATAGTTACCAAATCAGCACATTTAACATGGATAAAACACTGTTATTCAATCCACAGACTGTATTTAAATTTTGCCATGTTGTTATACTTTATCGTTATGTTCTGTCTCTTCAGTCTGCTTTAACTTTGGCCACTTCCTCAGTATTTTTTGTCTAACTTAACCTTGGCATTTTTGAGGTGTGCAGACCACTTCATTTTACAGCATATTTTGTCCATTTGGCTCTGGTCATTGGAGTATCTAAATAAATAATGAGAAGTCCTGGTCCCAGGTATAATGGAGTGAGCACATTTCACTCATCTCTCTCACTGGATGTGGCTATAAAACCTGAACATAAGGCACAGGGTGGCTGTGAGGACTCTGAAAAGCGACTCAAAAAACAACGAGAATTTAAAGTGCCAAAATTAGTGGTGAATTTACCACTTTTTCCTCTGTTCCTTCCACCCCTTGGCCTTGGATGCATAGTTACAGAATTGCATGTCAGAACAGTGTTTTAGAAGACCTAAAACAGTACTTGAGGGAACTGGAAAATCATGGGAGATTATGGAGAGAGAGGCGCCCAGGAGAGTGGTCCACACAGTTGACATGGGTCTGATGTAATAAGCGTGGGGGATGCTGAGAGCAGAGCAGGAGACAGATCACTGCCCAGGCCTGGACCAGCTGCTAGGGGCACATGCCTGTGATAGATGTAAAGAACACTGCCAAGGCTTTTTGTTTGTTTGGATTAAAAAAATTAATTAGTAGACTTTATTTGTTACAGCAGTTTTAAGTTTGCAGAAAATTGAGTAGATAATACTGAGTTTCCATATGACCCTGCTTCCCCCACTCATGGTTTCCATTTTTTTTTTATTTTTTATTTTTTTGAGATGGAGTGCAGTGGCGCTATCTCGGCTTACTGCAAGCTCCGCCCCCTGGGTTCATGCCATTCTCCTGCCTCAGCCTCCCAAGTAGCTGGGACTACAGGCGCCCGCCACTGAGCCAGTATTGTTTTTGTATTTTTAGTAGAGACGGGGTTTCACTGTGTTAGCCAGGATGGTCTCGATCTCCTGACCTCGTGATCCACCCGCCGTGGCCTCCCAAAGGTTTCCATTATTATTATCATCTTGTATTGGTGTGGGACATTTGTTACAATTGATGAACCAGTGATGATACATTATTATTAGCTAAGGGCCATGGTTTACATACATTAGGATTCATTTTTTGTGTTGTACATTCTACAGGTTTTGATAAATGCATGCTACATATCAAACATTACAGTTCCATACAGAATTCTTACACTGCTCTAAAAATCCCTCTTGCTGCACTATTCATCCCTCCTTGAATCTCAAAGTCCTGAGAATCACTGATCTTTTTACTGTCTCTATAGTTTTATCTTTTCCAGAATGTTTCATAGTTGGAATCTTATAATATATAGTCTTTTCTTTTTGGCTTATTTTACATAACAACATTCATTTAAGGTTCTTTCTTTCTTTTTGTGGCTTTATAGCTCATTGATTTTAATTCCTGAATAATGTTCCATTATATGGATCTAGCACTGTTTGTTTATTCATTCTTCAGTTGAGAGACATCTTGCTTGATCCCAGCTTTTGGCAATAATGAATAAAGCTGATATAAACATGAATATGCAGATTTTTATGAATGTAAGTTTTCAACTCACTTTACAAAACAGGAAAGAAATTCCTGGATGGTATGGTAAGAATAAGTCTAATTTTATAAGAAATTGCCAAACTGTCTTCCGAAGTAGCTGTGCAATTTTGCATTCCCACCAGGAATGAAGGAGAAAGTTCTTGTTGCTCCATATCATCACTATCGTTTGGTATTGTTGTTTTTTTGTATTTTTTTGTCATTCTAATTAGTGCGTAGCGATATTTCATTGTTGATCTCATTGTTAATTCCTTAATGTCATGATGTTAAGCTTCTTTACATATATTTACTTGCCATATGTATCTTCCTTGGTGAGCTGCCTATTCAGATCTTTTACCCATTTTTCAATTGGTTGTTCATTTCATTTCTTTTTTTTGAGTTTTAAGATTTCCTTATATATTTTGAATACAATTCCTTTATTGGATAAGTGTTTTGCAAGTATTTTCTATAAGTCTATGGCCTGTTTTTTAATTTTTAAATAGCAGAGCAGAAGTTTTAAATTTTAATGAAATTTAACATCAGTTTTTCATGGATTATGCTTTTGATGTTGCAGCTAAAAGCTCATCTACAAACCCAAGTTCAGCTATATTTTCTCCTGTGTTATCTTCTAAAAGTTTTATAGTTTGGATTTCATATTTAGGTCTATGGTCCATTTTGAATCAATTTTGTGAAAGTTGTAAACTTTGTGTCTAGATTTTGTTGTATGTGAAATTACAGTTGTTGCAGCTCCATTTGTTGAAAAACTATCATTTCTCCATTGAATTGCACTGCAAAAGCTTTGAAAAGTGAATTGACATTAGAACCAAAGCTCTCAGGTGGTGAATTGGAACAGTTGCCTAATTTTATCAGGTCAATTTGCCACTAAAACAAAAATACTAACATTCTGTATGGAATTAAAGCAAGATCCTGAGTTTTGTAACACAAGAAATAAAATGTCTAAGATTCACTTCAAAATTACTCATCATATGAAGAACGAGGAAAATCTGTGCTTGCAAGGGTAGACAGTCAACAGATGACAACACACAGATGCTGGAACTGACTGACAAAGGTTTTAAAGCAGCTACTATAAAAATGCCCCAAGAAGCAATTGTGAACACTATTGAAATAAGGGGAAAAATAGAAAGTCTCAGCAAACAAATAGAAGCTATAAGAAGACCTAAACTCAATAAAAGGGCTTAATAGCAGTAAGGAGAAGAAAGACAAAAGTCAGTAAAATTGAAGATAGACCAAAAAAAAAAATATCTAATCTGAACAACACAGAAAATTTTAGAGAAGAAAAAAAAGAGAGCCTCATGGGCTGTGGGACAATAATGAAAAGTCTAATATTCATGTCATCAGAGTAAAAAAAGACAGGAGAAAGAGTCTGGTGTAGAAAAATATTTGAAGAAACAATGAGTGAAAACTTTTCGCATTGGTAAAGAGAAAAATGTAAAGATTGAAGAAGCTAAGCAAACCCAATGCATAATAAACCCAAATAAATCAATGCCCAGATACATTGTAATTAAAGTTCTAAATATAAAAGACAAAGAAAAACCTGGAAAACATCCAGGGGAAAATGATTAAGTACTGGGATATTTGAGAAACCATGAAGACCAGAAGGAAGTGACACAAGTTTTCAAATGCTGAAAGAAAAGTATTATCAAACCAGGATTTTATATTCAACAAAAAATTCCTTCAGGAATGAAGGATTAACAAAGATATAGTCAAATGAGGGAAAACTAAGAGAGTTTATTGCCATCAGATCTGTGCTAAAAGAATTGCTTAAAAAAATTCTTCAGACAAAAGGGAAATGATAAGAAATGGAACTTGGAACTTCAAAAATAAAAGAAGATCAACAGAAATAGCTACGTAAATAGAGTAGACTATTTTTCTCCTTTTGAGTTCTTTTTTCCTTTTTTCTATTTGTGTAAATTTAGGGAGTACAAGCACAGTTTTGTTACATGGATACTTTGCATAGTGGTAAAACCTGAGCTTTTAATGTAACCACCACCCAAACAATGTCATTTGTACACCTTAAGTAATTTCTCATCCCTCACCCTCTTCCTACTCTTCCTCCCTTCCAAGTATTCAGCCTTTGTTATTCCACACTCTATGTCCATGTGTACACCTTTTTAAGGCCCTATTTATAAGTGAGAACATGTGGTAGTATATAACTATATTCCATGGAATGCTACTCAGCCATAAAAAAAGAGTGAAATCATGTCTTTTGCAGCAACATGGGTGGAACTAGAGACCATTATCTTAAATCAAATAACTCAGAAACAGAAAGCCAAATACTACCACATGTTCTCACTTATAAGGAGAGTAGAGGAAGACAGATTACCCCAAGAATCTAGGATATGGGTGCAAAAGAAAGGATGGAATCTTCAACTCCAAAATGCAGCATCACCCTGTTTTATCTAAGTTATCTAGTTTACCAGCCTGGAGTTATCTGTAGTATGTGATAGTATAGTATAACATACATTTTCCCCCTTTTAGTATCTACATGGTTTGTAATGATTTCCCCTCTTTCATTCTTGGGGTAATCTGTCTTCCTCTACTCTCCTGACACATACTTTGGGCAGATCCCACCTCTAGGTACAGAATGTGATTGGCAATTCCTGTGGACCAATCTGAGCATTGCTTTCACTTGGCTGTCCTGATTGCTTTGAATGGAGAGAGTAAGGCGCATCAGGCAGATACAAAGCATTTTGCTGAGATTACTGGCACTATATAAACCCTGCACTCCCGGGGAGCAGTAAAAGTCTTGAGAATGGATCCATTAGAGTGTAAGGCAGACGTTAAAGATGGAGAAACCAACTTCTAATGACAGCTTGGAGCATCTGGATCTAGTCCCAGACTTTTTAGTTATGAGTCAATACTGTCATTATTTTTTCTCTTTACTTTTTAATTAAATCAGTGAATTGGATTTTCAGTTAATAGCAGCCACCAGTCTTAAATGATATGATAGCCTATGCTTTGTTAGGTTTTGTTGAATGTATAAGTCTCTCAGTGTTGGTATTAGAATCCATTATTTTCCACGTCTAGTAGTTAGATTGTACTAATGATGTGTATTCCATAGTCTTACTTCTGCAACTATTTTTATAGATAAAAGGCTTTAAACCTTTTAAAAGAGTAGTATCCGTTTTCCGTTTTGTTTAAAAACGGAACAAAGACATAAAAACAGATAATGGTATGAGTACTGCAGTTGAAATGCAATTAGGGATTCTTAGCCTACTTGGTCTTTACACCTCTTCCCCTGTTCCCCATCCCTGTGTGGCATCACAAGAAATCTTACAGCCTGAAAAATATGGAACATAAAACACTGTTTTGTCATTTATCATACAAACAGGGTCAATTTTGAGAATAAAAGAAGACATTCTTAATAAATTTATTCTGGGAAAAAGGCTTAAATGGGTGATACCAGGAAAATTGGGACATACAGTTATCCTGGTTCTATACCACAAGAGTTGAAATGAGAGGAAAGTATGGTTAAGTCAGAAGAAATGGATTCCAGCCCCATTTCTATCATCCACGAGCTGTGTATTCTTAAAAAGTTACTCAACCTCTCTGAGCTTCAGTTTTCTTCATTAGTGTGTCAGAGAGAATAGTAATTACTACCTCACTGGAGGTTGTTGTAGGGTCATAGTTATGAAAGGTCATAGTTAGTTATGAAAGATCATAGTTATGAAAGATCATAGTTATGAAAGTGCTTTGTCAACCATAAGACACAATGTTACTAGTGGCTTTTATTGTATGAACTAACCAATCTAATTATGATGACTCTAACAATGTGGTTGTACTTAACTTTACACAATAGATGAATTCTCAGAAAAAAAGTTGAGTATGAATGGTTTTGTAAATCGTCTCTTACTTAAAAAGCTCACATGAAACAAAATTGTCTGAGAAATTCTTCTATAAAGTTCAGAATTATTTTGTAGAATAAAAAGTTACCCCATGCTTATATCTTATATATCAGAATTTGCTTTTAAGCAAAACATATCCCTAATGTCTTCAAGGATTTGTCTCTCCAGCTAAATGTGGAGAATGAGGCATTTCATAAATGTTAGATTACCTGGCCAGGATGCAAGCTGGGGCTAGGGTTGGAGCAGGAGGCCCTTTTCGGGGCCCAATATGGCCATGAAAAAAAAAAGACAACATAAATTCTTGCAAAGCAGGACCCTGTCGGGTTAATTTATTTCACATTTGCCCTGGAAGCATGAGGCTCCAGTGGGCTAATGAGTACGAGATGCTGTTACAGACAAGAGGCAACCTATGCATGCTGCTTGTATGACTGGCACCCAAATAGGCTTGCTCGGTTGGTGCACTGTCAGGTTTCCAATTCTTTCGATGTGTCTGTAGCCTTGGTCTGGCCAGGCCTGCCTTGTCCTCCTGGATGGACATTTAGGAAATGCATCCTAACCCCATCAGCACAGTCATGCACTGGTCTTCTTTTCCCATATGTGTGTGCCGCCATCTGGGACAACTTAGCCATTGTCTGTTAGGGCCTTTGATGCTTGATTATAGGGAAAGAGGAAAACATCAGCTACAATAGAGCAATCTGTTCTGTTTGGGACATCTTACAATCTTTTTTCCTCTTTTTCTTTTTTTCAATGCACATATTTTTGATCATCTTCACATAGGGATGTATATTGGTAATGGAATGTATTCGAGAATTCTTTCTCTTGAAAGGAATGAAGCTCTCCATTTACCCTGTGCTCATAAAATAGTTTTGTAAATATGATCTTGCTGATAAAACACTTATTCCAGTTCTGTTGTCCTCTTTTTGCTTACAGACTGCCAAAAGAATCTAAGATTTCAAAGCATAAATGCTGATAACATAGTTTTTTCATTGCTTTTGCTCTGTATTTCTGCAGAGCTTATTGTTTATTGTTTTCAGTGGTAAAACTTTCATCTTCAACAATAGTTAGATTAATTTAAAAACATCTTTACAATGGTATATTGTAATAGGTATTAGCAAATTTCTTGCATAAATGTTGTATTCAAATAGAACCAAATCTATACTGTACTGTTAAGTGTATGTGTTAAGTAGGGGGTGACTAAGTTCCAAGGTCATATATACTTTGTAATTTTATTTTGGTAGAAAAATAATAAATAAAGTGATGTACACCAAATAATTACAAGTCATGGTCTCTGTGGGATAGAACCACAAAATGTTTTTCTTTCTTTCCCTTCTTCTTTTTTTGCTCTCTCTCTTTCCTCTCCTTCTGTTTGCTTATTTGCATTTTTGAATTATTTTATAATAAAATTGCATGACATTTGTACTAAATCCCACTCTATAAAATAAGTTTAAAAACATAAAGGAAAGTTTGACAGTCTATGAACTTAATCTCCACCCAGAAATGGAGTGCTGTGGTAAGGCCCAGTCAAGATAACGATGGCAATGGGAAGCTGGAGTGACAGATGGCACACGATGGCAAACAGCCCATACACGTTAGTGCTTTCTGTGGAAAATAATTTTGTATATATATAAATATCTTTTATAATTTAGGAATTTCCACATTATTAAGTCAGGATAGCCAGTATAGCAGAGATACAGGTGTCCAATATCCCTTTCATCCTTCTTCCTTTAGTAATAGTCTATCCGAGTGTATACTGAGTGTGGTCCCTTCTCCAAAGGAACCTTTAAAGTGGTGGTGGCCACATACTAAACTTATAGTCAGAGGTATGTGAATGGCGATGGTGGATATCACCTCTCAGTCATGCTCATATCTTTCCTTCTGTCCCTTGTGCTCTGCACATGGCAGTGGGTGCTGAAGCAGCCACATGAGACCAGGAGGTGCAATCTGTTCATTGAGGACAGCAAAGCGAGAACTAAGGAAGTTGAGTCCTTGATGCTGTTGAGCCACCACATCAGTTCAGAATTGCCTAAACCTGTGTATTTAAGCAAGCAAGAAAGAAATCTTATCTTGTTTAAGTCACCATTGGTAGGGTTTTTTTTTTTGTTATAACCATTGAATCTACATCCTAATAATAGTATATTATATTACTATAATTTTACAGTATATAATAATATAATTTTATAACATAATATGTAGATAGACATAGATAAATATATGAATGGATGGATCTATAGATTGATGAATGAAGGGAAAGGTGGATGGATAGATGAATGAATGGATGAATGGGTAAGTGGATGGATAGGTAGATGGATGACAGATGAATGAATGGTGGATGAATGGATGGATAGATGGATGGATGGATGGATGGATGGATAGATGAATGTATGATTAGATAGATGGATGAATGGACAGATGGATGGTGATATGGTTTGGCTGTGTCCCCACACAAATCTCAACTTGAATTGTTTCTCCTGGAATTCCCACATGTTGTGGGAGGGACCCAGGGGGAGGTAATTGAATCATGGGGCCAGTCTTTTCCTTGCTATTCTTGTGACAGTGAATACGTCTCACGAGATCTTATGGATTTATCAGGGGTTTCCACTTTTGTTTCTTCCTCATTTTTCCTTGCCGCTGCCATGTAAGAAGTGCCTTTTGCCTCCTGCTATGATTCTGAGGCCTCCCCAGCCCTGTGGAACTGTTTAAGTCCAGTTAAAGCTCTTTTTGTTCCCAGTTTTGGGTATGTCTTTATCAGCAGTGTGAAAATGAACTAATACAGATGGATAGAAGGGTGGAGGGATAGATGGATAGAATGGGTGGACTCAATCTTGTTGCCCTTCCTTTTCTTCACCCCATTTCTCTACCCTCTGCAGGAAGAGCCCACCTTACTTCTCAGTCTAAGAAAGTGGCAAGCAGTGCCGGGCTCTTTCCACACCTGTAGTTCCTCAGTTTTCTGAAACATAGGTTGTGTGTTTCTAATCTGGCAAAGACTTGAAAGAAAAAAAATCCTTTTTAAAGTCATTGTAAACAGATATTACTTTTATTTCAGCAATTTGCCTTGGTAAAATTCGAGAATTGAAATGTAAATAACCGGTTATGTACAAATTTGACTGGTTTTGGGGCCAAACCTGTATAGCTGGTAGCCTGCACGGATTCCATGAGGGTTACTTCCTGTGCCAGTCCAAGTGCACAGCACAGGGCAGAGCATTATGAACACATAAAAACAAGGGAAAAGTCAGAGAGAGGGAAACTGAACAGTGAAGATGCAGAGGAGTAAGAGAGTCTTGGGAGCAAGTAACCAGAGAGGGAGTTGAGGCAGCATTCAGCCTAGAGGGCATGATAGGCCAAGGCATAGAGATAGGAAGTGTTGAACACTGGACGCTGTGACAGTGAGGGCAGCTGGCCTGGCTGAAGGAAGAGTTTATGTGGGAAGTGGAAGGAAAAGTCCCTAGAAGGCTGAAGGCAGGTATTGAGCCACCATGGATAGACAGAGGATGCCACCTGAATATTATTTCTTCTATATATCAGGACTGTAGCTCTGTTAAATAGATTCCAAAACTCTTGTTTTCATGCAGATATCTTTTTGGAATTGTGATAGAACATGAGGCTATAAAATTCCAAGCCAAGTGTTCTAAAATCCTCAAGACCATATACAGACTAAGCTTTGTGTACATGGTGTCAAAACAGGCAGGTCAAACCACTTTATTGCTTGCATAGCAGACCCAGCCAGGAAGCTTCCCAGCCAGGAAGCAAAAATCATAAGCTGTTTTTCTATTCTTTTTCCTGCATAGCATGGTGGCTGGAGTTCTAGCTCTCATTTAAGTTCCTCCTACTTAACTGGTGGAATCCAAGTAATTGATCCAGTATCATCTATCACCACCCTTCTTGTCCTTGTGGTCTGCCAGGTTGCTGAGGGAGTGTCACATCATCCCAAAGACTGTAGTCCCAGACCTGCTGTGCAGAGGCTCCAAAACCATGCTCTAACTGGGCTTTCACCTGATTGCCAAAGGGGCTTTCTCTCCCTCGCTGCAGAATGTGCTTCCTTTTTCCTCCTTCCTTCTGACCGATAAAGGAAGCCCCTTTCTGATCATTAAATGGCTCTGTTAAATTATACCCTTTAGGGCATTTTGTTTTTGCTGGGTGAGGGAGCAGGGGTAGTCTTTTTCTCTCTTTCCAAATAACAGCAAGGGCAGTTCCTCAATGTCCTGAAGCTTCCACTGACATTTGGACCCTAGGTCTCTTCTCTCTAGATTGAGCAACAGATGTAACCTATGTTTTGTAGGGTTTCACCATGCAGATAATGTACTAACCTTACTTACACAAAACCACATTTTTATTTGTGTAATTTTTGATTGGTTGTCTCAGTAGGCATCAGATCACTTGTTGCAGGGTGTTGGGGGGAGCTTGTTGATGCACAGATAGTGGGGTTCCATCGCCAGGGTTTCTGGTTCAGAAGGTCTGGTGTGGAGACTGAGAATTTGCATTTCTAACAAGTTCCTGGGTGAACTGCAGAATTACATTTTAAGAACAACTGTTCTGGAGCACCCTTGCCTTAATAATGCTGCAGAGACTTTCTGGGCTGGTCCAGGTGTCTTGTGGCTCCGCTTCTGCTGTGTCAATTTTTGAACAGCATGTGGAGGAAAGATGCCCTCTCCAGGGTGTGGTGAGGAGTGAGGACAATGTGGGCATGTCTGAGCTGTAGTGGGCATGGGTGATTCAGCAAGGACTGACTGGACAACAGTGTCCCTTCTTGAGAGCATCCCAGCAGGCTAGGCAGCAGAGCTATTAAATAAAAATCCGTAGGAAACATTGACATTGGATCCCTCCTGAATGTTTGTTCTACAAATGTGGAATGTTTGTCTCATCCAGAAACCTCAAAATTACTTTGCCATTAACACCTGTGTGAGTGGCAGGGCTTGAATCATTAAGATTGCCGGAGGAAAACGCTGCCTCGCCTTGGCCGAAGGAAGCATTAAAAATTAATGAGGTATCAGTACTCACAGTTTGATAAACTACAAAACACCTCCTTATGCCTCCACTTTTTCAGTTGCCTAAGCCTCTGATACATCTATATAAGACATTTTAGAAGACCAAATGTCAACTGTAGAGCTATGAATGTCAACAGAAAAATGAAAAAGAGAAAAAAAATTTGCATTTTTTTTGCAGAGGATTGTGAAAATACTAAGACATATTTTATATTTTTTATTTGAAGGGTCATGTGGTTCAGACCACACATGGGTATTTGCACTTGCTGCTTGTACCAAGTGAATCAGATGGGATGGTAAGAGTAATTTCTTGGAATGTTTTAGCAACAGTGAGGGTTACAGGCAGATGACCTGGGAGCTAGTCTCTGCTGTTTACTCCTCTGGCTCTGAGATGCCTTCAGGAAAGTTCTGTGTTGTGACATTCTAGAGACAGCTTGCCTCTAGAATATTGTGACATGCCACCTGGAAGTTTTGTAGGTCTGGAAATATTCACAACGTGTGCACATTCAGCATTAGATTGTATGTGGCCGTTCTCTCTGTCATAAGGGAGTATATGCAAAAACTCTCAGATGTCTTTGTTCTGCTCTGTGGTCTGGGCTGGGACAATTTTGATGAGCTGGCAGCCTAATGTTTTCTTGATTCTTATTTATAGCTCAAATCTCTTTATGGGTGCTCTTCAGGGGTATCTTTTCAGGGTTCTTGGTCAGTTGGTAAGTGTTACAATAATATCTCTTTTGAATATGTAACTATTATGCATTATATGTGGCTGCTATGAAGATGGATACTAATTATTGTTCTCAGATCTTTTCAAATATGAGCTCATTTACTCCTCAAGGCAATCCAATGAAGTCAGTGCCATTTTTATCACCATTTTACAGATGAGGAAACTGAGGCACTATCTGTAACTTGCCCAAGGTCGCACAGCTGGTAAGTGGCATACCCAAGGCTAGAACCCATGCTCTTAACTACTACATAAAACTACTGATTGCTTTTCTGATGAGCTTCAACTGGTAGAAGCCACTCGCGTCTACTCACAAGCTTGTTACTGAACCCATTGGGGTCAAAAGCACATGTGTGTTTCTGAACAGAGAGGTGAAGTGAGTGGGCTCATCTTAAAAGCTTGTTTCCATTGCTTTAGAATCAAGTACAAATGCTTTAGTAAAGCCTTCTAGCACTTTTCTCAACATTTCTGAGGTTCTCTCCCAAGCCTCCCTCCCTAACCACATAAGCTTGCCCAAAGCATGCTGGGGGCATGATGCTCTAGACCATTGCTCATAGGTCTCTTCATCTAGAGCTGGCTCCTGTCTCGCACTCTATTTGCACACCTTTGCTGGGGTGAATCATGTTCTAGAGTGTCCCAATTTGAATGTCAGATCTGGTTACAGATACATTGAGATAATGGTCCCTGAACCCTGGGCAACTGGGCATGTTCTGGGGTTGCTGGAGCCCTTGTTCTGGTCACTTCCAGCCATATAAACATACTTTTTTCTTTGCTGAGGAACTGATCTGTGCTGAGGAATGCCACATCTGGGCTCTGTTGAAGAAGGTCGGCAAACAGAAGAGAGAGATGGGGCATTTCTTCCTCCACTCCCTCCCTGCCTTGGGGTCACAATTCCAGCAGCAGTTGTACCCTTCCCTTCTGGTGGGCACTTCCCCTGCAGCCCTCTTCCTTAGCTCCTAGTATCTCCTAGGGCAGTAATAGCTCCAAACTGCTCCAAACTGCTGTTAGTCTTTGCGGGCCTCCCAACCCTTGTTGGTTTACTCTGCCTACATTCTGTCTTGCCACCCCTTGGACAGCATTTCTACATTTGAACCATATGGGTGAATTCCATATCCTTCTGGGACCCTGACCTATAAAACTCCTTCGTCCCAAACTACGTCTGAGCTTTGTCCTCCAACTCACAAATGGCCACTAGCAGATTTTCCTACTCAGCTCACACAGCCCAGGTCCCCACTTATTGGATGGAACACAAGATACCCTTTAAATCATTTGAATCACAATGCACACTTAAGAGTCCATCAAATTCTTGGGAAGGGGCAATGTTGGATTCTTTCTCCTCCACTTTCCCACCATACTCCCTCTGTGGCAGATCACAGGCATGTGTACAGTATAGTGCAGATTCTCCCTTTATCCAGAACACAACTTAGGGGCCTGGGTCTTGTTTTACTTCCCTTAATGTCCATGTGGTTATTGATGCCGCTGTCTTCCCTGGTAATCTATCAGCTCCACTAGAGGAGAATGGGTATCTCTAGGACTAGTTCAAAATAAGTACTTCTTAAGTGAATGAAGGAAGGAAGGAAGGTAGGTAGGAAGGAAGGAACAAATGAATGAAATGCAGCTGGCACAAGTTGGGGTCCATCGTTTAGTCACAGAACAAACAAGCATAAGTTGTTCCCACCCTGATCCTCAAAAACTTCAAAATGGAGCTGTCCTCCTTTTATGGGCCCTGAAGCAATTCAGAGGCCTCGTTCTCTCTTTGATATACTTCCCTCATTGCCAGGTGACAGTCCGGAGGACAACGAGGCATTGAGTGCCTTGCCCCAGCTGGGTAAGCTGCTGAGCAGAGAAGTCAGCATTCCCGACATCCTGCCCGGCTCTCTCTTGACTAAACCGCATGGGCTGTTTTTCTTTGCTCTTGCTTGGACCACTGGGCTCTTCTTGACTCAGACACCACTGATCCCTTTCCCGGGATACACACCCACCTGCTCCCTGGAGCCAAGTTTTGTGAGGCGTGTGGCTTTTTTTTGGAATGCTTGGTCACCTTGGAGCTCCTGCCTCATCCCAGGACAGGAGGATTTGTGTAGATAAATTATCACCATGGGAGACCAGTGTGTGTCCCCAAGCCTTCAGTGCAGTTCAGACACAGTGGGTTTCCTGCAACTCACTTTTATTATGGCGACTTTTGTTATGCACAGTGAACAGGAAGTAGAAATTTGCAGAATATAAGCCTTCTTCACAGGAAACGTATTTTGGAGCTCACCACACCATACAGGCTGCTGATTTAATACAACCAGGATATGTGCAAATCTCCGAGGAATGGCAAATGCCATCCACCTTCACTTTTTTCACCTTCCTTCTCCTCCTCCTCCTCACCTTCATTTTTCAATAACCCAATTATTTGCTGGTGCATATAAAAGTAAACAGAAAATGAATAAGCTGTGGACTTTGAAGGATAGTTTTTGAGTTAGAAATCTGAAGGGGGAGAAAAGGCCACAGAAACAGGGTAAACAGTTAAGGCAAACATTTTAGACCAAAATAGCCAGTAGACAGCAGCTGAGAATGGACCTCACTGCTGGTAAAGAGGCCCAAGTGGATTAAATTGATCAAAACAGTGCTTGGGAGATAGCAAGGAATTTTATTTTTCATTATTTCTCTTCAAAAAGGCATGATGGAAGATTAGACTTCTGTAAGAACAAACGTTTGAAACTTTTCTATTGCTACTGTTTCTGTGCTTTGCATTTGATGTTGGTTATGAAACGTGTATTTCTCAGTATAGATATATATGTATATTTTTATACATACACATACATATATATATTTTTTATACATACACATACATATATATATATATTTTTTCCTTTTCTTGTTGAACCATGATAGTAAAAATGATTAGTGGAGTTGAAATCTGCAGCAATGCACAGAACGCTTTTTCCAGTGTTTAGGATAGCTGAAATATGCAATAATTGATTTTAACATGTGCTGTAATTGGTTCCATATGCATTGCTGTCAACTATGATGCATCATAATTAAACTGACATGTTCAAAACCTGGCCACTGAAATGAGCACTCCCTGCATTTTCCAACTGTGCACAGCTTGCTGCTTCTCCACTCCCTAGCTTCTCAATCAGGAACCACATTGCCGGGTTTTATTTTGCTGCTGGTCTCCTCTATGTTTTATCTATTTTTCCCCCTCAGATTTTAAATGACCTACTGGAGTGGATTCAGGGTCTTTCCCCACCTTCATTTTCAGATGGTCACATTATTTCAGCAGTGATGGATCTATATGCAATTTCCTAAGTCATCATAAATCAGATCTAAACTCATGAGAATGGTCAAGAATTTGATATAAAATAAGACACTGGAGCAGATCCATAAAAGTTCCATGTTTTAGTCCCTCCACCCCCAATTGAACCACGCTTGAACTCTAACTAGAAAATTCACTTGGAGGAAGAAAGCATAGTATATGACACATGTTCACCTCCAGTTCCCTCTCATATAAATGACAATATTCATATATTTGACCACCTTTCTGCTTATTTCTGTGGTCATCAGAATGTTTATGAGTGTCCAGGATGGTCTTACCTTGATGGCCTGATTATCTTTCTCTTTTCTTTTGTAAAAGCCATCTGATATCATTGTAAGGGCATTGAACTAGGATCTGGGGCAGCTCTGTTACTATTAATAGAGTTAGTAAAGTTCTCTGGGTGTTAGCTTTCTCCTTGGTAAGATGGAAAGGATAATACTCTTTCTACTGTCATCTCAAGGTTTAGCCCAATAGAATGAGATACAGGCAAGATTGGATAATGCGGCCTTTGGTTCCTGAATCTCTGTTCTGAATTAGCATGAGTCATGTCTGTGTTTGGACTTTGAGTTACCATAATCTGCTATTTTAATTTCACCAAGAACTGCATCCCCCTCAAATCTCACAGTGTTACACCTTCTCCAATCTGTTAACCACATAAATGGGTCCTGCGATGGCAAAATATTTAACAACAAAAGTTAGTTTATCATCATCCATAGTTGATCAGACGAATCATCACTGTGAGGCTCCATAAGGCCAATGCTAGGAGAAGGGACATAGCAGCCATCTTTCCACTATTTCCACTGGGAACACCAATCTTCCACTCATTTTTGTCATGGTTCACTGGTGGGGATCCCTAATTTCAGTGACCTTTTCCTTGCTTAGAGCATAGTCCTGTAACACAGACCTGGTTAATCATGGTGTCTCTTCTGTTTGTCCGTGGAACATAGTCCACGCTGTAGCAGAATGACCAAGCTGGACCCACAAGGGTTTTCTCATGCACTTTGAAAGCCAAAAGCTATGAGGCAAGATTCCCCCATCTCCTCGGAAATGAGCTATGAAGACATAAGCCTGGTGACACTGGACCGCAGGAAGAAAGCCATGCTCTCCACCGTGTAAAGGAAGGAGAGATTGAGCCCCACACATGGGAGGAATGGAATTGAAAACGCTGATTAATGACTTTGGAAACTGTCCCCAAAGCCTCTGTGGGCTTCACTTTACCTATTTATAAAATGGATGATTTGATCTAGGTGATCTTAAAATTTTCTTTAAGATGCCTCCAAGTCAATGAACTGATCATGAAGTTCTATTTGGAAGGACTGCACTGTCATGTCAGCTTTTCTTTTTCCCTTTGAGACAATTATAGCTAAAAAAGACAGTATCTAATTTCTGCGGAAATTGTGGAAGTGGTCAGAGATCAGCAATAGAATAGTGTAAATATTATATGCTATTAATTCTAAGGTCCTGACGTAATACTCTGCAATTAAGCTTTTCATCTGGAGGTTGTATATTGTTTTGTAATTATTTGCTAATTAATCAGGCACTAGTTCTAGAATTTAGGAAACACCAGCTCAGTAGCTTCTCAACCATGATGAAGAGTAGACAGTATTAGAAAAACACAGTAGTGGGAGAGTAGAAGATTGGGGGAAGGAAAAGAGAGTCCCTAAGCACAAAGTGTGCTTCTCTACCCCTCCTCCTTCTCCATTCTGTGCTTCCCTGGCAGATCTTCTGGGCGAGGAGCCAAGAGAAGGTTTGAAAGTTTGTCTGCAGCTAGATAAACATCTTTAGTGGAGAGATGGATTTTGGCGTCACCTAGGAGGTCCCACCTAATTTTGAAAAGAGAGGGAGAAAAAGGAATATCTGAAGACATCTTCTGGAGTGGAAAGGACCAAAAAATCATTGAGTCTGGCTTTCCTCTATCACCCCAAGTTCCTGCACAAACCCCCTGCATCCCAACAGCAACATAAAATGACTATTTTATGAGTGAGAACAGGAAACTGTGGCTATAACAAGGCTTCTTTGCCCTTTTCTTTTGAGGAGGAATAAATGATGGATGTAAAGACAAATATGAAACAGTAATTTAGAAAATAATTTCTTTTCATGTAAGAGCCACTTTTTGACAACCTGGTGGTATTTAAGAATACTGATGAATGAGGAGTATCATAGAATACTGATGAGTTGATTAGATACATAAGTATTGGGCATCTAACATATCCTAGCAGTATGTGAGGCACAAATTAACCAAACAAAATTATTTCTGTTTTAGGAGATAACAGTTGAGATAGGAAGAGGACAAGTAAACAGATAATTTTATCAGTTCCAACAGGAGTGAACACAGGCTACCACAAGAGAGCCTTGCATGTGTGAATATCAGCAAAAACTCCCTGTGGAAAGTAGTGGCCTCGAGCATGAGTAGAGGTTGGGTCAGATAGGAAAAAGGTGCTCTTTTCAGACTTAGCATCAGACACAAAGGCTCAAAGAGGTGAGTTCATGAAACTTTGATTGTTGAGTATGACTGGTGGCTAGAATTGAAGCTGCAAGGGAAAGCATGGGTACCTATTGACTTTATTTTGATCCACTAGTTCAGTACTAGTCCCAGTTTCCAAAGAGTTTGGTTTTTATTGGTGAGATGGGGGTGGTTGATCATGGAATTAACTGATGTCTATCTGTAGCTAAGTAACTGGGTGGGTTCAGAGCCCTTCCTCTCATGGACTGCTTAACTTCTCTCCTCTACACTGTTGCTGTCCTTTTATGATGCTTTTCCTTGCTTCCTAGGCATGGTTTCTCCATTGCATCCATCCTCAACCCCTTCTCTTCCTGGCTTTACTTTGAGGCTTGCTCTAGGTATAAATTCATTTTCCAAATAGATACATTACATATGACTAATGTCTATAGGGAAATATGACATTTTAAAGGAGGAGAGAGCAGGATTTGCTGCAGGTTGGAGAACTGTTTTTCTAATCGTCTGCCTTTCTAATGTGCTCCCAGATGGTGCTGATGCTGCTGATGCCTGGCTACATTTTGGAGAACCTGGAGCCTTCTTTCAAATGATGGTTGATGAAATTATATTAAACCCAAAATTTAGGTTCTCCAATGCTCTCCTTTCTTTTTCTCTTTTTGAGACAGAGTCTTGCTCTGTCACCCAGGCTAGAGTGCAGAGGCATGATCTCAGCTCACTGCAACCTCCACCTCCCAGGTTCAAGTGATTCCCCTGGCTCATCCTCCCAAGTAGTGGGGATTACAGGTGCACACCAACATGCCCGGCTAATTTTTGTATTTTTAGTGGAGACAGGGTTTCACCATGTGGGCCAGGCTGGTCTCGAACTCCCAACCTCAAGTGATCCTCTCGCCTCGGCCTCCCAAAGTCCTGGGATTACAGATGTGAGCCATTGTGCCTGGCCCCATGCTCTCCTTTCTAAAGGGGAAGAACCTTTTTGTAGCAGAGGAATCATTCTTGAAGGACCCAAGATCCTTTCTGCTAGACTTCCTATTCTTATAGTTGTTTCTAAACTTAGTTATTTCTGGAAAACAGAATAACTGCAAGAAAAAATCTACATCCTGAAAGGGTTGAACCCATCTTGAAAATGGCAAAATCTCCATCCTGGTGATCACTGGCACCATCACTCCCAGTATAGCCATCACTCTATGGGATCCTGGGCACTGCTTAGCACTAGGAAGGCGAATGGCTTTAAATTATGATTCCTGTCCTCAAGAGACAAGTCACATTGTTGAAAACCTGACATCAACATACAAAGATTCATAATCATAAAAGGTAACTCTTGGTAAGTCATTATAATCTTATTAATTGCTTCTAATGGTAAGTCACATCAATGCTGTATTTTTTCAGGTTTCAGAATTTAGCAGGCAATTGAATATGTCACTGTTTGGGTATTACTAATGGGAGAAGTGAAGTTTCCTTTTTAACTGTGATTAGCATTTTGCTTTTGGCTCCAGAAATGTCATAGAAACAACCTGACTTGGGCATATTTCTAGAGACTATCAAGTTACATATAAAGTTTAGTATGTTATTTAGACTAATATTTTATAAATCATGTTCTGGAATTAAGCTGAGTAAGGCCAGGAAGAAAGAGGGTTGAGGATGGATGTAATGTAGGAACCATGCCTAGGAAGCGAGGAAAAGCATCATAAAAGGACAGCAACAATGTAGAGGAGAGAAGTTAAGCAGTCAGTGAGAGGAAGGCCTCTGAACCCACCCAGGTACTTAGCTGCAGATGGACATCAGTTAATTCGATGACCCACCACCCCATCTCACCAATAAAAACCAAACTCTTTGGGAACTGGGACCAGTACTGAACTAGTGGGTCAAAATAAAGTCAAAAAGAAGCCCACTTCAAGAAATACTCCTCTAAATAACTTCAGAGAAAAGGAAATTTTGAGAAACAAGCAATCACACAGACACACCATGTGCTGTTGTCTTTTCAGCACCAGCTCTGTGTTATGGTACAGTTAGGGAGAGGATGAGGAGGGCTCTTCTCTGAGCACATTTCCAACAGTCTTTTCATGGTATGCAGCAGTTGTTTACAACAATGTTTCTCACTTTAATGTGCACACAAATCATGCAGGAACTTTTGAAATTCACATTCAGACTCAGTGGGACCAGATGGGGCATTAGCCTTGCAGAGGTGATGGGCTCACAGGCATGCCAATGGCCTGTGGTCCTTGGATTGCACTCTTAAGTAGCAATGGTTTAGAATATGGTGAAAATATGTTAGAAGGGGCATTGTGAATGTATGGGGGTTCACCTGTTCAAGAAACAACAATGAAAAAAAATGGTGATTAAATGCAACCACACCTAAATAAGGTAGGAGGTAGAACCAGCTTCTCCATGAACAGGCCACATACCATCTCCCGGGGCTGCCTCCAGTGTCCAGCCTGGCTGTGCTCAGGCCCTCAGGGCTTGCTGGACTCTCCTGGCAGTGTGGGGTCAGGACTCGAGTAGGTTGGATGCTGATAGCAGAGAGTGTGATTCTCCGGCCTGATGACCCAGAATCACTCCCAGGACTGGAATCCCAGCTCTCCCAGGAGGAAGGACTCGTCCCTGGTCTCCGCATCTCCCAAATGCTGATTCTGTGTCTGCATGTGGAGGGGTAACAAACAAACAACAAAGGACCATCTCAACCTGCCACACAGAGCAGAATCCCATAAAAAGTTCCAACTCTCTTTTTGGATGAAGCTTCTTTTTTTTTTTTTTTTCTTTTGAGACGGAGTCTTGCTCTGTCACCCAGGCTGGAGTGCAGTGGTGAGATCTCGGCTCACTGCAACCTCCGCCTCCTGGGTTCAAGCGATTCTCTTGCCTCAGCCTCCCAAGTAGCTGGGACTACAGGTGCATGCCACCACACCTGGCTAATTTTTGTAATTTTAGTAGAGACGGGGTTTCATCATGTTGGCTAGGCTGAACTACGGACCTCAGGTGATCTGCCCGTCTTGGCCTCCCAAAGCGCTGGGATTACAGGCGTGAGCCACCATGCCCAGCCTGTATGCCACTTCTTATGATTCTTAGAATCTGGTCCCCTTTCAGAAAACTGAAGCCTTGAAGTACCTAAAGTTGCTACATTGTTCTCTTTCCCAAAGAGGAAAGCAAAGGGAAGGTCTAGGCCAGCACTTTCCAAAATTCAATGTGCGTAGGAACCACCTGCGGAGTTGTTAATACGCAGATTGAGATTTGGTAGTTCTGCGTGGGGTGGGGCCCAAGAGTCTGCCAGGTGCTCCTAGCTGGTGCTGATGCTGCTGGTGCCTGGCTACATTGTGAGTAGCAAGGGCAAGCAAACTAAGTGACCCTCTTTGGTGATCTGCAGAGTCGAGGATGAGGCATCTTTCAGGCCTGAGTCAGACTCTCTGAACTCTAGGGGCCCAGGAGCTGCACAGCTGTGTAAGATTAGAAATCTCAGCGCTGAGCAGGATGGGGCTGGGGCCAGTTAATGGCATCATTTCATTGTAGTAACTACAGCAGGCCAGAGCCAATTGCTGTTTAGTCAGCTTTCCCGTGTTTGTTGATTTTGGTATTACTGATTTATTAAAGGAAGAGGAACTGTGTTGGATATCAGAAAAGTGTTAGAAAGAGGGAAGTAGAGTAAATCCAAACCTCTCTCTCTACACTCTCCAAACCTGTCCCCCACGCCCACCCCACCCCCTTGTTGCCAAGTTATGAGATCTTGGGCTGACTTCCAAGTTCCCAAAGTTCAAGTGTGGAAAAAGCCAACTAATCTCCTGGAAAATCTCCTGATGTGTATTTTTCTTTAACAATCTGGGCTGATTTTAAACTTAGCCCACAGTAAACTGTGCTCAACCGGCATTATCATTATGGACACTTGCTGCTGTATTTTCCAAGGATCTCCCCTCCCCCGCTGGTATTGCTACCAGATACAGAATGGAATTTGTCAGGACAAGCCATGTATTACTACTAAACCATTAATTCAGTTAGTGCTTTAGGAGTAGGAAGACTGATTCTTTGCATTATATTTTGGCTGTCAGGCCTGATTTGAGTTTATTTCTCATTGAGTATTCCATATCAAAGGCTGGGATAATAGAATTACAGGACATTAGGACTTTCAATCTGGAAGAGACCCTGGAGATCATTTAGTGCTGTCTGCTCACTTTACAGATGAGGAAACTATATTTTTCAGTCTTAAGAGCTTGAGCAAGTACTCGGCTTTTGATATGCGCATGTAGTTGCCATTCCCATGTATGGGAGTTATGTGTGTGCTTGAAGGGAGTCAATAATGAATCTTTCCTATTTAGTTTTCCTTGATCTTGGCTTTAGCTTCATCAAAGTCTGTCATACACACCCTCTGGACAGCATACATTTTGCAATAATATGTTGTCTTGGTTCCTGATAATAGTGGAAAAGAAATGTGATGTTTTTACTTAAAAGACACTTTATACAATTTAATAGCAACTGCATCTCTGGCATCTATAACAGATGTTATCCAGTGCAGGCAACTTTTTCTAAGTAATCTAGCTGAATTTTAGCTGCTGAAATTTTCTGTATCATTTGGTGATCATATTTCATTTCAGACTTTTGAACACAACAGATTGTCCACCTGGATCTCATTTTGCCACATTTTATTGATGGCCTGACTCAGATCTTTCAAGTTCTCACTAACTGACCTTGAAGGAGTAGCTTGTTTTTTAAATTTTATGACACAGAGATGTAAACTGCCTGCAAATTACGCAACTCAGTGGTGATGAACAAAGAGAACTTTTTATTACTATTTATTACCTACAGTTAAGGAATTAGCAAGAGCTGTTACTTTGCACCCATTCCTGGGACAAAATCCCAAATTAACTTTATATCAAGCACATGTGTAACAAGTGAGAACTACATTTTTTGTTTGCAAATCTAAGCTCATTGTAGTGCTATTGCACTTATGCCTTCCTGTGGCTGCCCTGATTCCATAAATAATGACAGGCTTCTCCCTCCTGGCCTTGTTATTCTGAGTCGGATGGCCCATTGCCTGAGGATCTGAATGACATTGGATGGAAACTACAGAGAGAAGACGAATAAAAAATACTACCCATCACCCTAGTCTGGCCATGAGAAAAACATCTAACAAATTCAAACTGAAGGACATTTATTCTACGAAATTCCTGGCCAGTGCTCCTCAAGGCTGTCCAGATTATGAAAAACAAGAGGAGTGTCAAATGGCCAGGGTCTCCCAGAGGCTCAGGATATAAGATGACTAAATGTGATGGGGGACCCTGCGTGGGATCCTTGGACAGAGTGAAGACACTTGAGGCAGTCTTCATGAAGTGTGGACTTTAGTTAATAATGATGTGTCCATATTAGTTCATTGATTGAGTCACTTGTGCCACACTAACATAAGCTGTGAACAATAGACGAAACTGGGTGCAGGGTATAGGTGAATTCTGTGCTATGTTTGCAACTTTTCTATAAATCTAAAATTATTCTAAATTCAAACGTTTACTAAAAATAATGCTTATGCCCACTCAGCCTCTGCTGACACCAAGCAAGTGTCTGTGATAGGTCAAGTTTCAGCTCCATTATTTCATTAAATCTTCAGAACAACTTTATGAGGTATTTATTATTATTCCCATTTTATCACTTTGAAAACAGAGAAACTGAAGTTCAGGGAGAATAATCTTTTCTACGTTGATTGAGTTCCCTTGGCTTAAAAATGGCAGAGTTATGATTTTAACCCTCATTTATCTGACTCTAAAGCACACACTTATTTCAGTTCCCCATTTGGTTCTCAGAATCCTGTTCTCAAGAGATGGGGCAGAGGATGGGGAAATGGGATGGGAATGGTGGGAACGGCCTGTGTGTAGTTCAGCAGGACTGTATCTGGTTTTCTGAGCCATTGAAGTTTCCCAAGGAGGATCACGCAGCCTCTATTTTCCCTAAAGGCTAAGGTCCAGGCTAGCTTTAGGTAAGTTTTCCCATTTCCTTGGATTTCATTGAACAAATATTAAAAAAGAAATTCCCCCTACAGTGGCCATGGGTGCAGTGTCTGCCATGCAGAGGAGAAGCCGCTGGTTGTAGCAGCAACACTCCAGCTTATCTGGAGCAAAGTAAGTATGGTCATGCTGCATCCTTTTCCAGAATCCCTACCACTGTCTGTGCATCTGGGTCACTGGCGAGCCTAAGGACGTCCAGAGCCCTAGTTTCTTAAGATTCTGACTCAGTAGATGAGAGGAGAGCCCAGAAATCTGCATTCAAAATTATTTATTGATGATTTGGCCATGAATCTGTATTCTAATTCTGAATCTCAGAGAATCAACTCTTGTTCTCACCTGAAGAAAATGTAAAACCACCCTCAACATGGTTGTCTCTCGAGTAGGTAGCATTAATAGACTGTCTAGGCCAGGAGTCCACAAACTATACCTCTGGTTAAATGGCCCACAGTCCCACCGGCCTGTTTTGTAAATAAAATTTGATTGAACAGAGACATGCTCTTCGTTTATTTGTTGTCTATGGTTGCTTTTTGCTACTATGGCACAGTTGAGACTGTATGGCCCTGAAAGTCTAAAACAATAATCTGACCCTTTACAGAAAAAAGTTTTCCAACCCATGGCGTAAAAGACAGAAAGGATCTGGAATAACAATTAGTCGCAGTTAAAGGGAAAGGGAGTCTAGTTGCTCTCAAGCTTCAGTGTACCCAATAATCTCCTGTGATACTTATTTAAAAATGCCACCCCTTGAGATTCTGATTTAGTAGCCTGGGCTGAGGCTAAGAAATATGCATTTTTAGCAAGGTTTTGAGACACATGGTCCTACTCACCAAGAATACGGACCCTGACAATAGCTTGACCTGGGTCCATAATCCTCTCTAGAGGTCTGTGTATGTTTAGTTATTACTGTGTATTATATTTGGACAAAGATTTAAAAAATAAAACTAAATATCACTTTTGTGAACTAAATCATGCCCCCCCCCAACAAATTCATATATTGGAGCACTAACCCCCATATGACTGCATTCACAGAGAGAGTCTTTAAAGAGGTAATTAAAGTTAAATGAAGTCATAAGTGTAGGGCTCTAATCTGATTGGACTGGTGTTCTTATAAGTAGAGAAAGAGACACTAGAGATCTCTCTTTCTTCTCTGCAGATGCACAAAGGAAAGGCCATGTGAGGACACAGCAAGAAGGCGGCCATCTGCAACCTGACCAGCAAGATCTCACCAGAAACCAACCCTGCTTGCACCATGATCTTGGACTTCTAGCCTCTAGAACTGTGAAACAATAAACTGTTGTTTAAGCCACTTGGCCTGTGGTATTTTGTTACAGCAGCCTGAACTGACTAATACAATCACTAAATTATCAAAAGGTGGAATTAAAAGTGTTATATCTGTTTCACTCAAGATATGAGTAGGAAGCAGAGAAGAGTTAGACAAAAAAAACAAAAAACAGATAAACAGAAATTTAGTAAATGTTTGCTGAGTAATGAATTTAGACATTTTGCTTTTTGATATGCTTTCAAGAACTTCAATGAGGTATAACTGACATTCAATAAACCACAATTATTAAAATGTACAATTTGATGTGCTTTGCCATATGAAACCATCATCAAAAATCAAGATCATAAATACAACTATCACCTTCCAAATCTCCTTGGATACCTATAATTCCTCTGTCTGCCCCTTCCTAATCTGCCCCCTGCCATCCTACAAGAGGAAACCTCTGATCTGTTTTCTGGCACTATAGATCTGTAGGTTAATGATAATTTTCTAGAATTTTATATAAATAGAATCATATGGGATGTCATCTTTTTTTGATTTTTTTCCACTCACTATCATTTTTCTGAGATTCATCCATGTTGTTGCTTATATCAGTGTTTTATTCCTTTTGATTACTGAGTGATATTCTGTTGTGTATACTGTCATTCGTTTATTCATTTATATGTTGATGGACTTTTGGCTTGTTTCCAGTTTTAGGCTATTACCAAATAAAGTGCAAATCTTTCTATGGATAGTTTCATTTTTATTGGATCAACTAGGAGGTGTATATTTAACTGTTAAAGAAACTGCCGATTTTTTTCCAAAGTGGCTGTACCATTTCACATCCTGCCGGCAGTGCATGAGAGTCCTAGTTCCTCCAAATCCTAGCCAACACCTGACGGTCATTTTAATCTGAGCCATTGAAACAGGAGTGTAGTGGTATATCACTGTGGTTTTAATCTGCATTTCCCTAGTGACTAACAATGTTGATTATCTTTTCATGTGCTTATTTATCATTCATATATCTTCTCTGGTGAAGTGTCTGTTTTGCCTATTAAAATATTTTTTAAAGTTATTGAGTTTTGGGGGCTCTGTATTCAGAATGTAAGTCCTTTATTAGACTTATGCTTTGCAAATATACCTTTCCAGGCTGTAACTTGCCTTTTCATTCTTTTATGAATGAAACAATGTTGGTCCAAAAACAAAGGTTTTTAATTTGTGGAAATACAGTTTACCAATTTGTTCTTAATGGACCATGACTTTGCTGTCATAGCAAAGAAGTTTTTGCCTAACTCAAGGCCACAAAGATTTTGTCCTGTTTCCTTCTACAAGTTTTATAGTCTTAGATTTTACATTTCATTCTACAATCCATTTGAGTTAATTTTTGTATATGGTGCAAGGTGTGGATTGAAGTTCATTTTTTGTATATGAATATCTAATTGTTCCAGCATCGGTTGTTGAAAAGACTATCCTTTCCCCCATGGAATTACTTATGCAACTTTGTAGAAAATCAGTTATTTACATACATGTGGGTCTATTTCTCTATTCTCTATTTTTTCCCACTGATTTATTTGTCTGTGTTTTGTACCAATCACACCTGTCTTGATTACAGTAGCTTTATAATAAGTCTTAAGATTAGTGAGTTGGCCGGGCGCGGTGGCTCACGCCTGTAATCCCAGCACTTTGGGAGGCCGAGGCGGGCGGATCACGAGGTCAGGAGATCGAGACCATCCTGGCTAACACGGTGAAACCCCGTCTCTACTAAAAATACAAAAAATTAGCCGGGCGTGGTAGCGGGCGCCTGTAGTCCCAGCTACTCGGGAGGCTGAGGCAGGAGAATGGCGTGAACCCGGGAGGCGGAGCTTGCAGTGAGCCGAGATCGCGCCACTGCACTCCAGCCCAGGCGACAGAGCGAGACTCCGTCTCAAAAAAAAAAAAAAAAAAAAAAAAAGATTAGTGAGTTTTGGTCTTCCAACTATTTTCTTCCTTCCAAAAAAAGTTATTTTGGCTATTCTAGGTCCCTTGCACTTCCATATTAATTTTAGAATCAGTTTGTCAATTTCCAAAATAAAAATGCTGGGATTTTGATGTCTTAGTGACAGTAATGAGACTTCTTCCAAGGGTAAGTGACTCAATCCAGTTACCATTTCATGACAATGGAAGGTATGCAAACATATACACAAACAAAATCAGCAGAACATGGTCACACTAATTTTGCTATCATTACCAGGAAACAATGAAACAAAATTAATTTCCCATCTTAATACTCTAGCTTTATTTCAGCTGTCTGCAGACATGTATGCACTAGCTTCCCTTTGGACACTCTTTTTAAAAAAAAATGAGGTGACATGGACATAATTTAAAAGCAACCATTTTAATGTGAACAATTCAGTGGCATTTTGTACATTCATAATGTTGTGCAACAACCACCCTTACTAATTTTAAAACATTTTCCTCACCCTAAAAGGAAAACTTGTACCCATTAAGCAATTGCTCCCTATTTCTCCCACCTCTGGCACCACCAATTTTACATTCTGTATCCTGGATTTACCTGTTCTGGCCACTTCACATAAATATAACTACACAATACACAACCTTTTGTGTCTGGCTTTTTTTACTTAGCATAATATTTTCAAGACTCATCCACATTGTATCAGGCATCGGTACTTTGACTGAATAATATTCCATTGTATGTATATACCACAAGTGGTTTATCCATTCATATATTGATGAACATTTGGGCTGTTTCCACTTTTTGGCTATTGTTAACAGTGCTGTTATAAATGTACATGTGCACGTATTTGTTCGAGTACTTGTTTTCATTTCTAGAAGTAGAATTGATGAATCATATGGTAATTCTACATTTAACTCTTTGAGAAACTGCCCAAGTCACTGTCAGAATGGCTGAACCATTTTACATGCTCACCAGCAATGCACAAGGCTTCCATTTTCTCCACATCCATGCTGAAATTCATGATTTTCTCTTCTTTTTTTGAATTATAGCCATTCTGGTGAGTGTGAAGCAGTAACTCATTGTGGTTTTGATTTCTCTTGTGACTTATGCTGTTGAACATCTTCCCATGTGCTTATTGCCCATTTGTGTATCTACTTTGTCTTGTCAATCCTTTGTCCATTTTAAAATTTGATTGTTTGTATTTTGGTAATCAAAATGTAAAAGTTTTTATACAGTCTAAATACTAGACCCTTACCAGATATATAATTTGAAGGTATTTCTCCCATTCTGTAGGCTATCTTTTCACTTTCTTATTAATTTCCTTTGACCCAAAAAAGTTTTAAATTTTGATATAGTTTAATTAATTTATTTATTTTACTTTTGTTGCTTTGGCTTTCAGCATTTTATCTAAGAATCTATTCCCAAATCAAAGTCATGGAAATTTACCCCTATGTTTTTCTCTATCTATTTAGGTTTTTGATCTATTTTTGAGTGAATTTTTGCCTATGGTGTGAGGTAGGGATCCAACTTTACTTTTTTGTAGGTGGTTGTCCAGTTGTTTCATCATTATTTGTTGAAGAGACTATTATTTCCCCACTTATTAGTCGTGGCACTCTTGTCAAAAATCAATTGGCCATAGACATATGGATTACTTTGGACTCTCTATTTTATTCCATTGGTCTATATGTCTGTCCTCATGCTAGTGTCACTGTTCTGATTTCCGTTGTTTTGCAATAACTTTAGACATTAGGAAGTGTGAGTCTTCCAACTTTGTTCTCCTTTACTAAGATTGTTTTCACTATTTAGGACACTTTACAATTCCATACATATTTAAAGGTAAGCTTTTTCATTTCTCTAGTAAAGACCATTTAAATTTTGATATCAATTTTTGTGTTGGATATATAGATCAATTTATGAAGTTTAAAAATATCCATTTAAAAAATAAGTTTCTAATTCATGAACGTGGGGTACTTTCCATTTCTTTTTTTTATTGCTATTATACTTTAAGTCCTAGGGTACATGTGCACAACATGCACATCTGTTACATATGTATACATGTGTCATGTTGCTGTGCTACACCCACTGACTCGTCATTTACATTAGGTATTCCTGATAATGCTATCCCTCCCCCATATCCCCCACCCCATGACAGGTCCTGGTGTGTGATGTTCCCCACCCTGTGTCTAAGTGTTCTCATTGTTCAATTCTCACCTGTGAGTGAGAACATGCAGTGTTTGGTTTTCTGTCCTTGCGATAGTTTGCTCAGAATGATGGTTTCCAGCTTCATCCATGTCCCTACAAAGGACATGAACTCATCCTTTTTCATGGCTGCATAGTATTCCGTGGTGTACATGTGCCACATTTTCTTAAACCAGTTTATCATTGATAGACATTTGGGTTGGCTCCAAGTCTTTGCAATTGTGAATAGTGCTGCAATAAACATACATGTGCATGTGTATTTATAGTAGCATGATTTATAATCCTTTGGGTATATACCCAGTAATTGGATCTCTGGGTCAAATGGTATTTCTAGTTCTAGATCCTTGAGGAATCACCACTCTGTTTTCCACAATGGTTGAACTAGTTTACACTCCCACCAACAGTGTAAAAGTGTTCCTAATTCTCCACATCTTCTCCAGCACCTGTTGTTTCCTGACTTTTTAATGATTGCCATTCTAACTGGTGTGAGATGTTATCTCACTGTGGTTTTGATTTGCGTTTCTCTGATGACGAGTGATGATGAGCATTTTTTCATGTGTCTGTTGGCTGCATAAATGTCTTCTTTTGAGAAGTGTCTGTTCATATCCTTTGCCCACTTTTTGATGTTTTCTTGTAAATTTGTTTAAGTTCTTTGTAGATTCTGGATAAACTGAAACTGGATCCCTTCCTTACACCTTACACAAAAATTAATTCAAGATGGATTAAAGACTTAAATGTTAGACCTAAAACCATAAAATCCCTAGAAGAAAACCTAGGCAATACCATTCAGGACATAGGCATGGGCAAGGACTTCATGACTAAAACACCAAAAGCAATAGCAACAAAAGCCAAAATAGACAAATGGGATCTAATTTAACTAAAGAGCTTCTGCAAAGCAAAAGAAACTACCATCAGAGTGAACAGGCAACCTACAGAATGGGAGAAAATTTTTGCAATCCATTTCTTTAGATCTCTAATTTCTAGTTTTGGGGAGAGTTTTTTAAATGTTCAGTAAAATTCATCTGTAAAGGCATCTGATCCTTGGCTTTTCATTGTTGGAAGTTTTTGTTGTTGTTATTTGTTTATTTTAAATTACGGATTCAATCTCTTTACTTATCAATCTGTTCAGATTTTTTGGGTTTTTTTGAATCAGTTTTGGTAATTTGTGTTTCTAAGAATTTGTCCATTTCAGACTGGTTATCTAATTTGTTGATGTATAACTGTTCTCAGTATTATCTTACAGTTTATTTCTGTTAGATTAGTGGCAATGTCCCCCTTTTCACTTCTGATTTTATTTATTTGTTCTTTTTTCTTTTTTGCCAGTCTAGCCAAAGTTTTGTCAATGTCGTCGATGTTTTAAAAAAATCAACTTGGTTTCATTAATTCTTTCTGTTGTTTTCCTATTCCCTATTTCATTTGCTGCAACTCTACTCTGATTATTTCCTTCTTTCTAGTATCTTTCAGTTTAATTTTCTCTTCTTGTTCTAGTTTCTTAAGGTGTAAGTTTAGGTACTGATTTAGATCTTTCTTCTTTTTTAATGTGGGCATTTACTGCAATAAATTTCCCTCTTAAATACTGTGTGGGATATATTCTATTAGTTTTGTTATATTTTGTTTTGATTCATCTTCAAGTATTTTTATGGCCCTTGTTATATCTTCTTTGACTCGCTGGTTGTTTAAGAGTGTATTGTTTAGTATCCACATGTTTGCAAATTTCCCAGTTTTCCTTCTGCTGTTGATTTTAACTTCATTCCATTATGGTCAAAAAAGATATTTTGTAGGCCGTGTGTGGTGGCTCATGTCTGTAATCCCAGCACTTTGGGAGGCTGAGGCAGGCGGATCATGAGGTCAGGGTTTCGAGACCAACCTGTCCAACATGGTGAAACCCCGTCTCTAATAAAGATACAAAAAAAAACATTAGTCTGGTGTGGTGGCTTGAACCTGTAATCTCAGCTACTCAGGAGGCTGAGGCAGGAGAATCACTTGAACCTGGAAGGCGGAGGTTGCCATGAGCCAAGATCGTGCCATTGCACTCCAGCCTGGGAGACAGGGCGAGACTTCGTCTCGAAAGAAAAAAAAAAGATACTTTGTACAATGTCAACTCTTTTAACATTATTGAGACTTGTTTTGTGACCTAACCTATAATTTGTCCTAAAGAATACCATGTACAAATATGAATAATACATATTTTGTTGTTAGAATATGTATTGGGTGGAGTATTCTGTATGTGTTAGGTCTAGTCGTTCAAGTGTTCTATTTTCTTATTCGTTTTCTGTTTATATTTTATCCATGATTTAAAGTGGGGTATTGAAGTCTCTATTACTGCAGAACTATCTATTTCTCCTTCAATTTTGTCAGTGTTTGCTTCATATACTTGAGGTGTTCTGTGAAAGGGCTGTATATACAACATGATCTCCAAATGCAGATTGAGCCAAGAAATGAAAAAATGAGTCAGACAAATCCAGTTTGTCAGTAAATGGTGATTTATTAGAGGACTTACAGACAGAAATGTGGTCTTGGGTGGCTGCAAGCCAGGAAAAATTCTGCAGTGCAACCCTCTAGGCCCAGGGCTTATATATCTTGGGTGGGGGGTAAGTACATATCCCTGGAAGAAATGTGTAGGTGACTTAAAGAATACTACTGGCATCACAACCTATAATGCATCCAACATCAAGGGCTGTTTTGGAGGAAAGGGGAAACTTACAATAAATAGGTATTTCTACATAGGGAGTAATATATCAATGAGACATCTTGGAGGAATTCTCAGACTCAAAGTTAGTCAGGAGTCACATGGCAGATTAGCATCTGAAATAGAATCACTCTTGTCCCCACATGGAGGCTCTGTTGTTATGTGCATACATGTTTATAATTGTAACTTCTTGATGAATTGACTCTTTTACTGCTATATAATGTCCTTTTATCTTCTAACAATTTTTCACTTAGTGTCAAATTTGTTTATTAGTATAGCCACTCTAGCTCCCTTTTTTCTGCTTTTTTTAGAAAAAAATTATTTCAATAGTTTTTGGGAAACAGGTGGTTTTTCGCTACATGGTTAAGTTCTTTAGTGGTTATTTCTGAGATTTTGGTGCACCTGTCACACAAGCAGTGTACACTGTACCCAATATGCAGTCTTTTTTCCCTTACACCCATCTGAACCCTTCCCCCGAAGTCCTTAAAGTCCATTATATCATTCTTATCCCTTTGCATCTTCATAGCTTAGCTCCCACATATACGTGAGAACATAAGATACTTGGTTTACCATCCATGAGTTACTTCACATAGAATAATGGTCTCCAACTCTATCCAGGTTTCTGTGAAAGCCATTAAATTTGTTCCTTTTTATGGCTGAGTAGTATTTCATGATGTATATATACCATATTTTCTTTATCCACTCATTGGTTGTGGGCAATTAGGATGGTTCCATATTTTTGCAATTGTGAATTTTGCTGCTATAAACGTGTGTGCAGGTGTCTTTTTCATATAACAACTTCTTTTCCTTTGGGGAGGTTTACAAAAACTATCTTTTTCCCGTTCTTCTACTTATATATACTTATTTATGTATATTATATATATACCTTTAATATATACTTATTTATATATTAATATAATATAATAATAATTTAATATAATATATGCATATATGTATATAATAATATACATACATATATACATATATTATATAGACATATATGTATATTATATGCATAATACATGTATATATAATATACAAATATTATAAGTATAATATATGTATATATGTATATATTATACATATATATATAATATATATTATACATGTATATAAGTATATATTATACATGCATGTATTACACATGTATATATAATATGTGTATATATTATACACGTATATATTATTTATTATACATGACTATATTATATAGGTATATATGGTATATGTGCATATATCGTATAGGTATATGTGCATATATCATATAGATATTGGTATAGGTACATATATGATATATGATAGGTATATATGATATATGCATATATCATATAGGTATATATGATATGTGATAGGTATATATGATATATATCATATAGGTATATATAGGTATATATCATAGGTATATATAGGTATATATCATATAGGTATATATAGGTATATATCATATAGGTATATATAATATATGCATTTATATTATATAGGTATATATATTACATAGGTATATGTAATATGTGCATATATATTATATAGGTATATATATTATATAGGCATATATAATATGTATATATATTATATAGGCATATATAATATGTATATATATTATATAGGCATATATAATATGTATATATATTATATAGGCATATATAATATGTATATATATTATATAGGCATATATAATATGTATATATATTGTATAGGCATATATAGTGTATATGTTATATAGGTATATATAATATATGTGTATATATTATATAGGTATATATGTCTATATATTATATATGTAATAGGAAGCAGGAATGAATGCACAGAAGACCTTAGAGTTTAAGGCATTATTTGTAAAATGAGAAATATTATATATATGTCTATTAATATAGACATATATAATATATACATGTATACATGCATGTATACATATATACATGCATGTATACATATATACATGCATGCATACATATATACATGCATGCATACATATATACATGCATGCATGTACATGCATACTTATATAATACATACATATAATATACATATATAATATATACTATGTATACATATATACTATATATACATATATATACATACATTATATATGTGTATTATATATGTATATATTATATATGTATATATTATATATGTATATATTATATATACATATATATTAAGATACATATATATATGTCTCATTATACCAATAATGCCTTAAACGCTAAGGTCTTCTGTGTATTCATTCCTGCTTCGTATTACATATATAATATAGATACATATATAATATATACATATATACTATATAATATATGTATATATAATATATACATATGTTGTATATGTATTATATGTATATATTACATATTATATATACATATGTATATATATTATATATAATATATATATATCTTAGGCAAACTTTCATTGCTCATTTTTGTTAAATCCTGAAAACTTTCACTTTACTCCATTTCTAAGTTTGATATTCTGGTACAATTAAAGTAAGAGTTTTCTTTCTTTCATCTCCTTTTAATCTCTCTCATATTGATTTCTTTTAATGGAAAATTTTTTTATTTATTATTTTATCCTTCCGATAGACTTCGCCAAGCATCTCTCCTCAAATCTGTATCCAGATTATTTCCTCAATTTTCTTGAGTTGGCTGTGCTATATCATTATTTTATGTCTTTTTGTCTTCCCATGTAAATACTTTACTAATTCTGGGACCAGAATAGACATCTTTGTATGTGTTTTAGTTAGCTATTGCTGTATAATTCCAGTATCCATTTATGTTTCAATTATCTACTGCTAAGTAAGAAACTATCCAAAAATACTGTGGCTTAATGCAGCATCTCAGTATCTGAGCATTAACAGTATCTCATGATACTGAAATCTGAGCTTGGCTCAGTGGGCTGGCTTTGCTGCTTAACATGGCAGTGGCTGAGGCTAGAACATCTGAGATAGCTTATTCACTTACTGTCACCTGCTTTCTGCGGGGTGGCTCGAACATCTGGAAACTAGCCAAGCATTTTTCTTTCTCTGCATGGCTTCTCTTGGGCTTCCTCACAGTATGGTGGTCCTAGGACAATGGCTGGTTTCCAAGGGGAAAAAAAAGAAGCTGCCAGTTTTCATTAAAGAAGCTCAAACTGGCATAGTGTCACATTTGCCATATTCTATTTATGAAAACAAGTCACAAGAATATTCAATGAGGAAAGGAAATAGGTTCTACTTTCTGATGGGTGAAGTGTTGTGTTTGGACTGTGAAAGAAAGGAAGATAGTAGCCATCTTTGTAGATTATCTGCCACAGGAGCCTATCTACCTTTTTTTAAAAGTGTGAGTAAGGATTCTTTGCCTATGGCTTTACATGCTCTCTTGGCACCTAATATACTATAAAAGTATATAGGAATTGTTAGATAAACACCAGGGAGTCAGCTTGGAGTCATATTGTGAGATTTCACAGAGCACTCATAATTTTTTAATTACAAAATAATTTATTTAAATAACCTGTTTTAGTTGAAAAACAATGTGTATGCAATTTTATGTGAAACAGCACTAATGTTTTCTAGGGAAACAGTCTCCCTGTCCCACCCCTGCACCCTCCACCATTCCTCCACCCAGGTTCCTACTATATATTCCCCAAAATAGTTGCCTCTTAGAGGCATGGTCAGAGCTCTCAGCCCTTATATACACTTTTGTTGAGCTGTTCCCTCTGTCTGATCCTTTGCTTTCATTTTAGCCACCTGAACTGTCTACCTGTCTGTATTGCAGGTGTTTGACCTGGGTACCTAACACTCTTCCTCACTGCATCTTTACCATGGAGACAATTGGGCTCAAAATTGTTGGACATACAGTTTTTATTGTATCTGCTTTGGCCTCTTTCTGCTACCAGAAGGTTGTGACACTGAACTTTTTGGTTTCTAAATGTTCTGCTTGTTGGCCTACAGATATTGTTCTGCCATAGAAAGTGATACAGTAATAAATCACAGACCCTCAGGAGCACCCAACACTCTTTGAAACTACTACATGCGTAATTCTAAATTCCCATTCTCAATTGTTATTACTAGTTTTCACAGTAATTAATACAATATTTTTTGTCTTTTCTATAGCTTGTCATAGAAAAGGGATATATTATGCATTTGCTGAAGTTCTGATATACATGCATTATTTTCCTCCCATGTATCACTCTATTCAGTATCTGATTTGATTACTTTTGTTATATTTTAATGTCTATTTCCCCATAATTTTATATCAACTTTAGTGGCCATTTCATGACTAAGTTCAACTTTTTCATGAGCAATTGTTAAGTGCATGGTGCATATTATATGTACTCAGAAAGCACCAGGGATTGTCCCTTGCTTTGGAAGCTTGAGGTCAAATTGCGGAAGAATATGTATATTTTTATAAAGTTAGAAAACAAGGATCACAGAGAGAATGAAGATGTGTAAGTTATCTCACCTTCACTGAAGAGTCGGTCTTTACAATGGGTAGCACAGTCGAGAGGGGGTTTTCAGAGGGAAGGAGATTTGAACTCGAGTTTGAAGACGAAGTAGAAGGGACATAAAAGCTGGGAGGGAGGTGGAGATGAAGCACACAGAGAAACTCGGAAGAATCGAAGAAAACATTTGTTAAGTATCTATTAGAAGTCAAGTATTTTCCTAATCATTGTATAGACATTACCTTAGTGGATCCTTAAAATATCCATGTGTGGCAGGTGCAATTATTATCCCCCCTTTACATATGAAAAAACTGAGGCCCCTAGGTTGTGAACTAGGATTTGAAACATGACCTAGCTGACTCTATATCCTTTGAATCCATCAGGATTCTTCTTGAGAAGGAAGAAAATATTCCTTTTCTATGCTGATTGTACAGGACAAGTCGTGGTCTTCGTGTAAAAAAAAAATCCAGATAATGCAGAGTGTTTTCACGACTATCCACTTGAATAATAATGAGATTGGCATAGTCTTAAACAACATGTTGTCCTCAAGTGAAAACATTTTTTATTGCCTCTTATAGAAGCTGATGCTGCTGTACTTTGTCAGCTTACAAACAGTACCAGGATAATAAACACTCAGCCCTCACAGGGGGAGAGATGTCACTTCTGCAAGCTAACATACATAGAGAAATGGACCAGAAAGGTGGACGTACATGAATGAAGTTGTGCCAAAATAGAGAAATAGTTTTTCTGTTCAGCCTGTTTATGTTTCAACCATGGAAATCAGCAAACACTACAAGTTAGGGCTTTCCCCCAGTGGTCTCCCCACCCCCAGACAGCCAGTTATTAAACATTTAACAGCACATGACTAGATTAAGTGCAGGAAAAAAAAAAAAAAAAATATATATATATATATATATATATATATATATATATATATATATAGTCTCAATCCTAAAGCTTCGTTCATGTATTTTCATTCCTGATCAGTTTCTTAAATTATGCCCAGGCATTGAGATGTCAAAGTTTCCAGGGCATAATCCCCGTTCAGGCATTTCCTGATGTGCTATTGGCCCTTCACTGCCAAGGACCTGCTCTTGGACTCTATAACCAGTTGCTTTCTTCTCAGAAGTCTTCTTCCTTGTTTCCTCTTGACTTCATGGGAAACAGTAGACTCCTACTAGGACAGCATTTGATGTTTCTCTTTCAGTGAGCTGGAGATCCTCCTGTCTTAAAAAGCCTTTTCTGGCTATTTTCTCTTCTTAATTCTTATACCAATTCTGTATTTGATGCTCGTTGGCTCTTGTGGGGGCAAATAGACTGCTCATTCTGTTTACTCTCACCTGGGGTTTCTATTTATTTATTTCCAGAAACATTCTAGAAAACATTTAACTGGCTCTGCAGAGGGTAGGGGAAGCTCTGATCTGCAGTGTTTGCCAATTTTCCTAGCATGAATACTCCCGCTGTTGCTGATTTAGAGCTGCCAAGGTGATGTAATAGAAGTTAGAATCAGGAAGAAATATACAATGGCTTGCCATTATATTGTTTTTCCACCATACAATACAATAGACATAAATAAGTACAAAAACATACATAATAACAAAATTTAATAAAATATTTAGGAATGATGAAGTTTGAATATTTATTTCCCTGGTTTTGAATATGTTACTTAATCATAAATTTACATAACATATATATATTTTTTGAGACAGAGTCTCACTCTGTTGCCCAGGCTGTTGTGCAGTGGTGCGATCTCAGCTCACCTGCAACCTCTGCCTCCCAGGTTCAAGTGATTCTCCTGCCTCAGCCTCCCAAGTAGCTGGAACTACAGGCACGCGTCACCATGCCCGGCTAATTTTTGTATTTTTAGTAGAGACAGGGTTTTGCCATGTTGGCCAGGCTTGTCTTGAACTCCTCACCTCATGTGATCTGCCTGCCTTGGCCTGCCAAAGTGGCACGCACCACCACTCCTAGCCAATGTAATTTTTAATAAGAACTATGTTTACCAGCTCGTGAAACTACTGGAAATTTAACCATCATCTTCTAGGAATGGGTAGAAACTGGCCTAGCACACCACACACAGCACCACAGCCCTCTTCTGTGCCCACAACTAGTTTTGCTACGTTTTCAGTCTCTTTTGCTCCAGTCCATTTTCTCAAGATTTTTTTAAAGAGCAATTATTTTTGCATTAATTACAATAATCTTATTTTTAAATAATCAGTTTCTTATAAGGGGTTCAATTAAAGACACAATTTCTCATCTTGTGGATTATGAAAATATTCAAAAAATTTTAATTACCTGTTCAACATCACATCCGAAAGGAGAACCCAGCTCTTTGGATATAGGTTCTTTTGACTGGCCAATAGAATTCCAAAGTGAGAACACTCTATTAATGATCTATTGCTTCATAATCACCCCAAAACTTAGCAGCTCAAAATAACATTTATCGTCTCACACAGTTTCTGAGGGTCAGAAACCCAGGAATGGGTTAGCTGGGTGGTTTTGCACCCCAGCCTCTCAAGAGACTGCATTTGAGCTGCCGACCATTTCTGCAATCCCCTCAAGGCTTGACGGGGGCTTCAGAATCCACACCTAAGTTCACACACATTTGTCCACGGCCTCCTTGCTTTCTTGGCTGTTAGCCAGAGGCTTCAGCATCTTGTCTACTAGGTATTTCCACAGGGCTGCTCACAAAAGGGCAGCTTGCTTCTCAGATCAAGATCTGAGAGAGACAGAGAGAGGAGCACAATCCTCTACAACATTATTTGTTTCAGAAATGACATCCCATGACTTCTGCCATATGCATTAGTCACGTAGACCAAGCCCGAAACAATGGGGAAGGGGATGGAACAAGGCTGTGAATTCTAAGAGGCAGGGATCACTGGGCACCATCTCAGAGGCCGCTACCACAAAAATGCCATGATATGACTGAGCTAGCAAGGACTGTGGAGGTCAACTACAAAAATGTGAACTCATGAAGAAAGAGAATGTGTGCTATTCACCTCTTCATTCCCAGCATCTCATGATTGTCACACTGTGGCAGCAGCTGAATAAATTTGGGGTGACGACAGATCTTGTGTTCTACCTCATCATTTCACTGGGAAACCATAGGCGCACTTTGTTAAAGAGTGGCTCATCCGTCTATGGTCACATGAAAGGAAGGACAATTCAGGGTTCTTCTAACCATCCCTGTCCCACAGATCTTCCAAGGAGACAATGTGGTCTCATCATGTCTTCACAATCATTAGTGTAATGATTTCCATATTTCACAGAAAACCCAAAGCAAGGCAAAAGAGCGTGGTTGAGTCACCCCAAGTGACAAAGTCAGTCTTAGGCTTCTGGTTTCAGTCAGTCATCTTTGCTGAGAGGTTGGAGAGCACATACTAGTTAAGACAAATAAATAGTAATTTAAACTTTGAACATGCTTTCTTCTCTTAGCTATGGGAGGGACACATCTTTGGAGAAAAATCAAAGCATGTCAGGAGGGATGTAAAAACATTTTTATTTCTAATAAACAAGTTTATAATGCTTTAAATGCTTTTGGTTTGTAACAAGTTAAAAATGAATGTCTATTTGTTTTTTTTTAAATCTGTCTTCTTTGCAGTGTGATTTCCTTGGTGTTAGAAGAAAAAAAACTGTGCCTTATGAAAATATAGATTAAAAATGTCTAAAGATGTAGTTATTAGACATTTTTCTTCAAATGCAACAATATGTAGTTAATCAAAAGATAATTACGTTTCCTGAAAAATTACTTTTCCTATTAATTCAGTGTTTTTAAAAAGACTTTGTATAGTATGGCCTAATTAAAACAATATACACAGTCTTGCTAGATGCTTTGCCAGAGACATTTCATTGAAGTGGTGACATTTCTATTCAGCTATCATTAGCAGGACTGAGGGGCATCTAGAGTCATTTCACTTTTCCGATTCTAGTGAAGTCTGAAACTAATTTAGGGTTAAACGAAAAAAGCTTCAAAAAAGGCCAAGAACAAGTATAAGCAGCCATGGGCACAGTGGAGCCAGGTTAGAAGGAAGTCCTAAATTTCAGGACAATAATTAGGAACAACCATTTGTCTTCTAGAGATGTTTTGGGAAACCAAGGTCCTATAGCAGAAAAATTTCTTAGGATTCAGATAAAATCCTGAGTCACCTAGGAACAGAATATTCACACCAGCTTTTCTTATAAAAATGAACACTCCTCCCCTATTGCACTCCCACAGCCTCATGCCCACATCAACAGTTGTCCCAAGTATGCCTGTGTCAGCTCAGTTCTTGGGTTCTGGTTGTAGGGCTCCCTGAGTCAAATTATAACTCAGTGGGCTTTACTGATTATTGACTCTCCACAATTTGTGGCCTCAGGTGAGGCCTAACTTGAACTAGAGTCACCACCAGCATATTTTTTAAACAGTCCAAGAAGAGGCTAAAAGCTACAGTATGGGGTGACAAATGGAGGTCTTCTTTAATGACCTTCTAGAGTTTCATTTAACTAGGGGATTTCTCAGTCAGTGGCATGAGATCCGAGAGATTTTTGAAGACAAAGTGTAATTAATAGAGTGGGCCATGGACATAAGAGAGAAAGCAACTTCCCAATTTTGTATACTGTGCACTATTTCTGCATATTTATGATGCTTAAGTTAGAGTGCTGAGTGTCAAATTCATATGTAAAAATTTAAACCACATGACCTGTGAATTGGCAAGTTTTTGAAAGAATTCTGTTTAATGTATTTGAATCTCATATATACTTCAGTTTGAAACTCCTGTTGAGTGTTTATTAGTTCTGTTCAGTAAAGTGTTACATGAAGATAAGTATTAATTTTCCCTGCAAAAAAGTAGCAAAATATAAACTATAGATCAAATACTGGCCAATTTGTCAAAAACATTTTTGTGTAAAAGAACATTAAAGCTTAATAGATGAATTGAACAATATAATTGGTTGAATAGTTTCCTTCAAAATAACATAAACACATATGTTGGTAGGAATCACATGAATAACCAAATATCACATAAAAGCCTTTATAAGATGGGCAAGGTTATGCTATAAATAGTTTAAGATGAGTTTTCCTTTGACGACTCTGTTTTGTTATCTGGTATTAAGTAGTTTTTATTCTGTAACTTTGGGTCTGCTCCCTATTACCAAATATTTATTGTGTTTTCACTTAAAGTAAACTTGACTTTAAAAAGAAATCGTAAGAAGAAAATTTTGTTTTTGTTGGTTTCTTTTTGTAAATGAATATTTACCCAAATCATAGATTCTCTCTTTGAACTACAGAGGCTTCAAGTGGGAGAAATCCTCCAAGCCATGGCATATTTTTATGGTGTAACTATTCACTCAAATGTCTTTCCAAAGTATGTATTATAATAATCATTCACAAATAAATGAATAAACACAAATGCATGCTCATGTAACATGTGTGTATATATTTTGTCCAAGTGTGTGGGACATCTTTTTAAAAAGATTCATGGTTGACTAAGAATGCCCACTTTTTTAGAGCAACTAAAGTTGTAGGCATTTTCTGAGATATAATTTGATTGTCTGACATTCATGATTGCTTCTTTGATGTATTAAATTTGATCTGAAAAATTAAAAAAGACAATAGAATGCTATTCATGAGATGCTCTAATTATGACACATTTACTCAAATGTTTATTAAGCTTATTAAACTAAAATAATTACTGATTACTGTAATACAGCCCACACTAAAATTTTGTGTTTCCTTTAACTCAGCAAATAATTTCTAGAATATTATCCCATGAATACTTGTAGAACTTTGATGGTAATACTGTTTATCTCATCCCTAATTATGGAAGCAAAAAGTGAAAATATAAAGGTCCAAAAATATAGAATTAGTTAGATATTATGTGATAAAAGATAATATTCACAATGCCATATTAAGTAAAAAGTTCGTCGTATATGCATCAAATAACCAAAAGTAGGTTATTTGCAATTCTTGGAATTGATGTATTCAACGTTCATCTAAATCCCAAATGTAAAGAATTGTACCTGCATGTCTATGTGGATATATATGTATACATATATATGGGTAATTATGTGCATTATATACATATATATGTAAAAGTAGTATTTATTGTTAATATTGTAAATATTCCTTAACAAAAATGCAAATATTGCTAATAATGTGAAAATCCATGAATACTTCTGGTAGCACACAGAAAACAAGAAAATGAATGTTTGGCACCACTGGAAAATGATGTTTTGTTACCCAAGAACTTGCTGTCATTATGTTTTCTGAGAGAAAATCAATTTTTGTCTTGTACTTACTTATTTTGACTAAATGCTTCCACTGCTTAAAACTCTCTGTGTTCTGAAGCCATGTCTATCTCTAACGTTGACAGAAGCACAGCATGCAGATCTTCATTGCCTTTCCATGCAGTCACCTTTGCTTTGAAGACATAAGGCAAAAAATAGAGAGAAGCATTTACCTGGGGCCTCAACTACATTAGTCCTAAGGTGGCTGCTTAGGGTCATGTTCTGATTAAGGTGCCCTATATTTATTAACTTGGGTTTTTTTTGGTGTGATATTTGGAGTGTATACTTTAAAGTATACGCATATGGCAGAAGTCTCTTTTGCCCAGGCAGAAGGGTATGCTGTTTATATGTAATACTTAAGCCCATTGGCTAGAGACATTGTTCTTTAATATTTTTCCATATATTTTTATGTCTTCTTTCATCCTTTTATTTTCAATGATTTTTATCTCTGAATATAAAGTGTGTCTCTTATAGACAGCATATAGATGGATCATTTTTTAAAGTACTGTGTGACAAAAATCTAACTTTTGATTGTTTACTCCATTCACATTTAGTTCTATTATTGACATAGTAGGATTTTTATGTGCCATTTCAGTTTTTGTTTTCTATGTCTCATGTAATTTTTATTCCTTTATTCTTCCTTCACTGCTTATTTTTGCATTAAGTGGATGTTTTCTAATGTAGCATTTTAGTTTATCTAATATTTTTTCATTAAAGTTTTGAGGTTTTTTCTTTAAAATAATTCCTCTAGGGTTTACCACATGTATCTTAATTTATCAGAATCACCTTCAGATTTGCACTTTCTTAATTGCAGTTATATATGGAAACATTAAATGGAATAATGATTCCATTAGAGCTTTATTTCATTTACCCCTTTTTTGGTATTATTTTTATATATATCATTACCTCTATTGATATTACAAACCAACAATGCATTGTTATAGTTATTGATTTACCATCTATCCTAACACAGTTTTGCTCCCTGTCACCTCTGTTGTGCTAGTATCGGCAAATATATTATCCATATGTCGCATATTTATATGTGATAAGCCCAAAATTACATTGCACATATACATATTATTTTATACAATTGATTTTAAATAACATACAAGAAATGATAAAATGTGCTTTTATGCTGTTTTATAAAATTACAAAATTATCTTTACCAACGTTCTTTGTGTGTGTGTGTGAATTCAAATTAGTGTCTAGGGTTACTTACTTTTTGTCTGAAGGACTTTCTTCAGTATGTCTTGTAAGATTAATCTGGTAGCAACAAATGATCAGTTTTTATTTATTTTAGAAAGTCTTACTTTACTCTCATTTTCGAAAGATAATGAAACGCAGCTTTGCCGGATGTAGAATTATTGGTTGAATTTTTTGTTTTCGGCACATTGACTGTTTCATCCCACTGCTTTCTGTCTTTCATTGTTTCTGTTGAGAAGTCAGCTGTTAATATTATTGGGGTTCCATCGTAAGTGATGAGCTTTTCTCCTTCTGCATTCAGGGTTTTCTCCTTGCCTTTGACTTTCAGCATTTTTACTATGATGTATCTGTTTGTTGATCTCTTGTGTTTGTCCTAGTTGAATATTCTAGATGTGTGAGTTAGTGTTTCTCAATAAATTTGAGAAGCTTTCTGACAGTGTTTTCTTGAATTTTTTCTTCCTATTTTCTCTCTACACCTTCAGGTATGCCTACATGGTACAGGTGACATTGTCCCATATTTTTCTCAGTCTGCCATCATTTTTCTTTATTCCTTTTTATCTCTGTTCTTCAGCTTGTATAATCTCTATAAATTTATGCTCAAGTTCACCAATTTTCTCTTTTGTCAGTTTAAATCTCTGTTGAATCATCTAGTGAATTTTAAAATTTCAGTTATTATATTTTTCAACTCCAGAATTTCCATTTCATTCTCTTTTATAATTTATTTCTATTTATTAACACAGGTTGAATATCCCTTATCTGAAATGCTTAAGAGCAGAAGTATTTCAGATTTCAGATTTGGGTTGGGTGGATTTTGGAATATTTGCATTATCTGTTGACTGGTTCAGCATTCTTCATCAAAAAATTCAAAATTGAAAATGCCCCAGTGAAACATTCCTTTGAGCATCATGTCAGTGTTCAAAACACTTTGGATTTTAAAGCATTTTAGATTTCAGATTTTCAGATTAGGGATACTCAACCTGTATTATCTTTGATGCAATGTTATCATTATACTTTATGCCTATTATCATGCTTTCTCTTAGTTCTTTGAACATAATTATAATGGCTATTTTGAAGTCTTTTTCTCTTAAATCTGATGTTTTGTCATTCTCACAGACAAATTTATGTTTTCTGCTTTTTTCTGGTATATGGCTCATATTTTTCTGTTTCATTGCATGCCTCATCACTTTCTTTTGGAAGTTGGACAATTTAGATCATATGTATTGCAGCAACTGTGGGTAGTAGCCCTTCCCCAACGCTTAGCTTGTATTGTTATTTGCTTCTTTATGTTTTAGTGAGTGGCTGGATTATTTTAGTGATGTCTGTTTACCTCCAACAGTGGTAAACCTCTAAGGTCGTTTCTCAGGGAGGTGCAGTTTTGAGTATGTCTGTAGTCACTTGGGATGACACTGATATTGGTAGTCTCTTTTCCTGACCAACTCAGATATTAAACTCCACTAATGCTAACTGATTACTCTATTGTTTGCAATGATTCCTGGGGGCATAGGTTGCTCTACATAACAATCCAATCAAGTATGGCTCCTTTGTAAGAAAAGTTTCTAATGTTCTGTGTAATATTTGTTCTAACCCAGAAGGGTTTTTCTAGATGTCTTATTCCTTGTTTCTCTCTGGCAAACCAGTTGGTTAACTGTCTTGGGTGTATTTTTATTAAATACAAGAAAGTTCCCCAAATTGTCTTTCACCACAATATCCACTGTTCTTAAGAGTGACTTTAGGTTTAAATTTCTCCATGCTCTTTTGTAAATAAAGATAGTTCCCTTGGGAAGACAGTAAGAGCTATATATTTTATAGATTATTCATCTTCCCAGGAAAATTCTGAGCCAGTGCTCTGGAGCTGGCAGTAGTGGAAATGGAAATCTTCTCTCCTAGTGATATCCCCACTCTAGGAGCTGAGCACTGGGTGAAGGGGATAGCAGACTGAGGAGGTACTCCTGGCTTCTCTCTCCTAGCATGAATCTACAGCCTTATGAGCCAGATAAAGGGCAGTTTGGGCTTCTGAGTTCTCAGCATACTGTGCCTATGGTCGAGCCTCTTTTCTTTAAGTGGGGCCTGGGCAGATAAGGGGAACCTCCACCTCTTGCCATTACTTGCCTGGAAATTAGCCTCAACAACAAGTAGCTGAGAATAGGATGAGAAATGCTGAAGTCCTAATCATTTTGGGAAACAGGAAGCTCTGTGTTCTTGGCTGTAGCATTTTGGAGAAGGGTCTCTGCCTTGTTAAATTGAGAGGGGAGGAAAGAGGGCAAGGTATTGGTTCATATACCACATGGCCTCACCTTTGTTACTGAATTTTTTTTTTTTTTTTTTTTTTGAGACAGATTCTCAATCTGTTGCCCAGGCTGGAGTGCAACGGCACAGTGGCATGATCTTGGCTCACTGCAACCTCTGCCTCCTGGATTCAAGTGATTTTCCTACCTCAGCCTCCTGAGTAGCTGGGACTACAGGCATGTGCCACCATGCCCAGCCAATTTTTTTTATTTTTTATTTTTTAGTAGAGACGGGGTTTCATTGTGTTAGGCAGGATGGTCTCGATCTCCTAACCTCATGATCTGTGCACCTCAGCCTCCCAAAGTGCTGGGATTACAGGCTTGAGACACCACGCTTAGCCTGCTACTGAATTTTTATAGGTTTTCTTCAATAGATGTTTATTCATTTACTATTTGTCTTTAGGGTTATTTCCAAAAGGTTGTTTTAAAATATTTTTTATTAATTTCCCTGGGGAGTAAATCAGCAGACCTACTCATGCTGTCATGCTAGGCATCAGTTTTCCCTTGCCTTCATTTTTGAAAGATAGTTTAGTTTTGCTGAATACAGGATTTTTAGTTGACAGATTTTTTTCTTCTGGTACTTTCAGTACATTGTCCCACAGCCTTTTTTCTTCCTCACTTCTCATGAGAAGTCATTTTTTAAGCCCACTCATGTTCCATTGTACGTGACTAAAGACAAGTTTTTTTCTCTCCTGTTGTTTTCAAGATTTTGTCTTTGTCTTTGTCCTGAAACATTTTGACTGTAATATATCTATGTTTGGATCTCTTTGTGTTTATCCTACTTGAAGTTTAGATTTGGTGGTGAGCAATTAAAAAAGGCTATTAACTCAGTGAAAATAATGACAACAAAGAAAATAGATGACTACCCAGGAGTTTAACAGAAAGAACCAAAGAAAAATATTTTAAAATAAAAAATAAAAGCCTAGTAAGACTACATTCAGTCCTGGGAATCTGAAGGCTATGTACATGTGCCAGACTGCACTTACCCAGGAGTGAAATGGGACAGTTCCCTGGTTCCCCTCACAGGACTTTGAGACAGGGGTGTTGCCTGCTTGGTCACCCCAGAGCTCAAACCCCTAAGGGGACCATGCAGACAGGCAGGTGCAGAGGCTGGTGTGAGCACTTTTGGGCTCTGGCCCCATGGCAGCATTTAGCATGGGGGTCTGCTACTCTGGAAGCCCAAGTGGGCATGTGTTACAGTGTGCTCTTTCAGCTTTGCTGTCTGCAGATGGCTTGTGTTAATCAACTCAATAGACCCTCTGCCTTATCTCAAGGGCAGGGGGTCAGTTTGACAGCCTTCTACATCCCAAGTCCTTGCCCAGTGTACCAGAAGAATCGGACCACACATGGGCTTGAAGGATGAGTGCAAGATTTTATTAAATGGTGGAAGTGGCTCTCAGTGAGATGGATGGGGAGCCAGAAATGGGGAATGGAGTGGAAGGTGGTCTTCCCCTAGAATCAGGCTGCCCGGCAGCCAGACACTTCTCTGACTGCTCCTGGCTGAACTCCCCTTGGTGCCAGACATCCCTCCTCTTCTCTCTTTCTCTGCTGTGTTGTTTCACTGTAGCTGGTCTGCTGGTCCTGATGTTCAGCCACTTGTTTGTGTGCCTGCTGAGGTCTCAGGTTTATATGGGGCAGGATGGAGGGGGCATGGCAGGCCAAAAGGCAACTTTTTGGGTGCAAAACCAGAAATTCCTGTCTTTATTTGGGGCTGCAGATTTTCAGGCTTGAGGGTGGGGCCTTTGCTGGGGATCCACCCTCTTCTACCCAATATTTCCCTATCTTCTGTCTGTATTAGGAGCAACCAGATTCAGCACTAGAAAGCTGCCATTGTCTGGCTAAATGTGGAGTGGACTTGAAAGCATTCCCCAAACTATACACAGATTTATCAACAAAGGGCTGAGGTCTTACAAACTTAAAGGGCAACTCTGACCAATAAGTATCTCAAGTCTTGGTTGTGTAGATTAATGTTTTTCATCATACATTAGACATTTTCAATCATTACTTCCTCAAACATACTTTCTATCTTATTTTGCTCCTCCCTCTCCTTCTGATACTCCCATTATGTGTCTGTTGGTATGCTTAATGATTTTCATAGCTCTCTGAAGAGTTTTGCATTTTTCGTCATTCTCTCATTCTGTTATTCAGATTGTAAATCTCTAATCATCTGTCTTCAAGTTTGCTGATTCCCTTTTTTGCCGGTTGAAATGTACTGTTGAGCACCTCTAGTAAACTTTTCATATCAGATATTGTGTTTCTCAATTCCAGGATTCCTATTTGTTTTGGAAGTAGTTTCTATTCTCTACTGGTATTGTCTATTTGATAAATCATTGCATCAAACCACCATTAATCCTCTAAAAATAGCTTCTAAAGAAACCTTTGATCTTATTTATAATAGCTGCTTTAAAATTTTTGTTTGCCACATCCAATATCTGGATTCTCTGAAAGGCAGCTTTTATTACTCACTTTTTTTTTTCTGTATACTGATCACACTGTCTTGCGTCTTTAGCATGTCTCATTTGTTGTTGTTTTTGTTGTTGAAAACTGGACATTTTAGATAATACATTGTGGCAACTCTGGATCTTAATTAATTAGTGCCTCCTTCTATCAGAGGCATGTTGATGTTGGTAGGTTTTGTTAGTTTATTTGTATAGTGGTTTGCCTGAACTAAATTTGTAAATTCTACTTCCTCCAAAGTGTTGCCTCTGATGTCACTGCTCAATCTTTTCTTCTTTGTTTTTATTATTTATTTATTTATTTTGAGATTTTTTTTTATTATACTTTAAGTTCTAGGGTACAGGTGCGCAACATGCAGGTGTGTTACATATGTATACATGTGCCACGTTGCTGTGCTGCACCCATTAACTCGTCATTTACATTAGGTATTCCTCCTAATGCTACCCCTCCCCACTACCCCCACTGCATGACAAACCCCGGTGTGTGATATTCCCCTTCCTGTGTCCAAGTGTTCTCATTGTTCAATTCCCACCTGTGAGTGAGAACATTTGGTGTTTGGTTTTTTGTCCTTGTGATAGTTTGCTAAGAACGATGGCTTTCAGCTTCACCCATGTCCCTACAAAGGACATGAACTCATCGTTTTTTATGACTGCATAGTTTTCCATGGTGTACATGTGCCACATTTTGTTTGTTTTTATTTTTTAAGCTTGCCTCCTGGAAGCCACCATTTGCCCAGCGTAGTTGAGTGTTCATTCAAATATTGGTCAGAATTAGTGCCCTTTAAGTTTGTACAACTTTGGCCCTTTGTTGATGAATATGTGTATAGTTTCAAGTTCACCCCACATTTTAACAGATGCTAGTAGCTTTCAAGTGCTCCATCTGGCTGCTCCTGGGTGAGTGCAGCCTAGCGCATATACACAGCTTTCAGAACCTCAGGGCTCAATATAGTCTTAGCAGTCTTTTTATTTCTTTTTTTATTTTTTTTTCCAACTCTGTTTCTTTCTGTTAAACTTCTGGCTGGTCAGCTATTTTCTTAGAACTCTACTGATGAGTTTTTAGACTTTTCTTAATTGCTCACCGCTAAGATCTCTATTATTTTCCACAATGCCTTGAGACCTGAGTTTCTCCAGATAATATCAGCCCTTCTCTCAGATCTGTAGAGCTTCCAGTGTTCCCATCTTGCCCCTCCCTCTGGGAAGAATCTCTAGCGCTCTACTGTACCAGAACTGGAGGTGGAGATGGTGGTCTTCTTCCAGATGTATACCTTTAGCTTATAAGTGGGAGCTGGGAGTAAGTATAGTAGCTTGTGGTATTCTCAGCTTGCCCCTCTCTGAGGGGAGCCTATAACATACAAGTAGAAACTGTGGACAGGCAGTAATCAGGGCCTGGTATTCTTGGCCTAAAAAGCCTTAGATAGACCCTCCACCAAATAAGTGGAAGTGGGTGGGAGAAATGAGGCCCAGTTCTTGACTGCACCTCCCAGAACAGAGAGGAAAAGAGGTGCCAGCAGCTTGCCCCTCTTGGGGTGAAGCCGTAGCCTTATGACTGTGTCCTGGGAGTAAAAGGATCTGCCATCCTCTTGGCCACACTGTTCTTTCCAAAGTTTCATAGATTTTATTGAATAAATTCTTCTCAATTTGCTGTATGCCCTTAGGTCCATTTCCAAAGACTTCAAATGGTTGTGTTTTATAATAATCGACACTTGATCATTGTTTCAATGGGGAGAGAAGTTGCTGAATTCCTTATAGTTGATCCAGAAGTCCTAATTGCATCCTTGTTTTTTTCCTATAATAATGTGTCTCAAGTTCATTTTGTACAATTCCTTTCCAGTCTTGCATTCATTTTCCAAAGGAGAACCTGTTCCTTTCAATGGGAAATGATATTTAAAGATCACAGCTTGGGTGACATTGTTTCTAGTTCTTTTCACTATAAAGTAAAATGCCTTTTTCACTTTACATTTTCACCACTAGGAAATGATTTTTTAAAAAAGATAAAATACATCATGAGGTCATACTGGAAAACCTTATTGTCACAAACGCCAACATAACAACTTGTTTTATCCTACAAAACACACACAGCACCATTGTTACTACATATAATAAGATAATGGAAAAACCTATATACAAATGAAAAAGAGCCTTAAACGTTGTTTTACAGTTCTTCTTGTCCTTAGGACATGTCCAACTAGTAATGTACAGTCAAATAATGTATCTTAAAGTAGCTAGAAATAGTTCCTCTGAGTGTGTTTACACCACAAACTGCATACATAGTTGCTTTTTATTTTTATTTTTAGAAATTATTTTATGTATTTGTTTATTCAAATTATATACAAATATTTACATGCTTTCAAAATTAAGCATGCAAAATAAGATGTATTTTAAAAAGTTTAATGTCTATTTCTGTCTTCTCTATCTTAGTCTCTCTTTCTGCCATAAGTCAACATTTAAAATATTTTAATTTTACTTTTCTAATACATTTTAAAAAGAAAATTTACAGAAGCTTGTATTCATATCACTTTCCTTTCCTGAATAGTGCTAGAATACAATACATTTTTTCCTACACTTTGCTTGTTTCTTTTTTAACAATTTAACTTAGAAAACATTCTGCAGTAATATATTAAAATATCTCTATTTTTTGTTTATTTGCTAGTATTTTATTTGGGATTTTTGCTTCCATGTTGATGGAGGATCTTGAAAATAACTGACCTGTGTGTTTGTTTGTATTTAGAGTATGGTGTCTTTGGTCCACAGCTAGTGGGGCATGAACTCTAGTTTCTGGGATCCTGCTTTGGCCTTGCAGCTTCACATTGATCTCTTTCATATGTTGAATATTGTGTAATATTCCAGTCAAAGAAGATCCTGAAAATGTTTAAAAATCACTGCTTCAGAGTGACTCAGTTGAATGAATATATTTTTCCTTGCTAAAGGAAAACATTGTAATTTAAGAATTTCTTTTGAAATTTTTATTTTCCTCTGCCAGTTAATTCAGTGTTATTTTATTTTACCAGTTGGGATCAATAAATCTTTGTTACAGTCATCAACCATCACTATGATAAATTTTGAATTTCATGAGCTACTCACTCAATATTTTTAAAATTATTTCAAAATCGGACACTTAAGTTCATCTATGAGCTGGGTATAGGAAACAGTTAAGAACGTGTAGGTATCAGTGCAAACTGTGTCTTCCTGTACCTAGAAAATCCCCTGAATCTTTCTCCCATTCAAAGGACAAAATTTCTTTGTCCTACTTTGCACTTTTTCCTTCTCCTTTATTTCCATTAAAATGAAGTTGCAATCTCTAGATGGCAGATATTTCTTAAGCACGAAAACTGCATAAATTTCAAATAATTTAATTCATTTTTCCATTAGTCAAATACACTTTAAAAACTTAAAGTGTATTTGAAAAATTTAAAGTGTATTTAGATTAATGCTTTTATCTATATAAAAGTAAACATGAGGCTGGGGGCAGTGGCTCACGCCTGTAATCCCAGCACTTTGGGAGGCTGAGGCGGGCGGATCACGAGGTCAGGAGATCGAGACCATCCTGGCTAACACAGTGAAACCCTGTCTCTACTAAAAATACAAAAAAATTAGCCAGTAGTGGTGGCGGGTGCTTGTAGACCCAGCTATAGGGAGGCTGAGGCAGGAGAATGGCATGAACCTGGGAGGTGGAGCTTGCAGTGAGCCAAGATCGCGCCACTGCAGCCCAGCCTGGGCAACAGAGTGAGACTCCGTCTTAAAAAAAAAAAAAAAAAAAAAGTAAACATGAAATATCTAACTATGCACTTGAGAAGTTTCTCAAGCTATGGAAATTTGTTGCCCCAGAATTCAACTAAAAACAACTGAGAGACTCAATATATTGACTTTTCAAAGGAAAATTTTTTAAAAATTAGATGGATGTGGCTGAGACCGAACCTCTAGCAGAAGTGGGAATTGATATGGGTTGTTTGGTTAGGTTTGTGTGAGACTGCTAATTATTACAGTGAGAGTCCATTAAAAAGTGTTCTGACAAAAAAAAAAAACAAAAACAAAAAACAAAAAACGTGTTTCTGGCAGCCTTAGTTTGTTCTATAACACTAGGCATTTTCTTTCTTTCTTTTTTTTTTTGAAGTGTGTACTTCCATTTAATTCTACTTCCTCTGGAAATGAGTTATCCATCACTTCTCTCTGTTTCCTTTTCTTTTATGTGTAAGACATCTCTGAGTAATGTGGAGTTCTTGTACCCTCCAAAGTGAAGATGTCTTTTGTCATTGGACCTTTCAGCTGCAGAGCAGGTTGTGTGAGGGGAGAGGTCATTGGCTCTGTTACTTATGTTAAAGACAGAAAAATTAGGGAACAAACAGCTGTAGTCATTTTCCCAGTATATCTCCTTGGGTTTTCAAGCTTTATCTGGTGTGGAGGGAAGGGTGTTTGCGAAGCAGTGTAGAGAAGCTACATAAGGGTGAAGCTATCCCAGGATGGAATCATAGCTGTGGGTCACTTTTTCACATCAGAGGCTCCACTGGTAGATGTTGGCCCTTGGTCTTGGACTTTCATGGATCTTAAGAATTTCATTTATCTTTGAAAGACCAGATATCATGTTTCTTTTTGAATCACTTTTATTTCTTCTCATCCTAGGGTTGTTTCAATGTAAAATAAACGAGAAAGACTCTTTGCTTTGTATCTGATTGCAGTTGATTTTATTGTGATATCTTTAAACCCATCTGCCAATACCGATCATCTCCTCTGCTGGCTGAAGATGATAAACTCTGAAACATCTTCAGAGTCTGCATAAGGACAGGAAACGTGTGTTACTGGCCCCAGGAGGTCAACTTCCCCATCCTCTACATTTTTTCCTAACTCTGGCTTTAGTTTTCAACAAACCTTAGCTGGTAGCCAAGAAAAATACTTTTAAAAACGCCCCTTCAAAACTGAAAGAGACAAGAGTCATAAATTTAAAAATAATTATAATGAAGCAGGAAGCTTGGCTTTCTATGCCCATCTTCCCCGTCCTCTCTATGAAAGACTTTGTGGGAAGGAGTCTGCTCATTTCCTTGATGCTCTGAACACATGAAACCCCTGTGCTGCTCTTCCTCTCCACCAGAGGGATGTTCCTGGACATTGGGCATGTGGCATTTTTCAGGGGAGGAAAAAAAATCCTGGTTTTGACTTAAGACCTCTCACTCAAATCTGAGAGGAAAAGCTGTACATAAGTCTTGGTTCCCCAAAGGAGAGAAAATGAGAAAGCACTTCCTATCCATTAAAATATCCAAAACATTGCTGAGGGAAAGTTAAGCCAGTCCAGATGCTAAGAACGTTAAGTCTAAAGAAGCTCAGAAACCCTGTATGCTGCCAAAAAACAGTTAGGGTCATACTTCATCTAGGCCATTTCCTTGAGGAAGCTCATGGCTTTCCAGTTGATTCCATGAGTAGGCAACACACTTACCTGTAGAGATCAAAAGCTAAACGTAGGCCCAGGGAGAGTGAGCTTTTCTCATGTTTCTGCTTCACACATGCATACTCTGGAAATGATATGAGTGAGGGTCGATGGGCTCCAGAGGCCTCCTCCAGAAGGAACAGGATCACAGTCCGAGGAAACAGCTCACCATCCTGCTTCACAGAGGCTTTTCAGAGTTCTGCATGCTGCCCTTGAAGACAGTGCCATGAGGAGAAAAAGCTGCTGAAGCTATAAATCAGTGCAAATCATGTTTGCTATTTTAGTAAATGAAATTTTTAAAATATAAACATATGTATGAATAATAACAGAGGCACTTCTTGAGTCCATTAGTATAATACATGAATTAGATATTTAAAAGTTGGCCAGTATGGTTGAGAAAGTACCATAATACATTTTTTTGTTTTTATTATATTTTAGTTATACAACTGTACTGCAAGTCCTATGATCATGCAGCAAGAAAGAAAAGGAACTGAAACATGCTGTAGATGTGTGCTATGGTTTGGATATTGTTTGTTTGTTCCCACCAAAGCTCATGTTGAAACTTAATCCCCAGTGTGGTGGCATTGGGAGCTGGGGCCAGGTGAGAGAAGTTTCAGTCATGGATGTGGTCACTCATGAAGACATTAATGCCCTCACTCAGGGGCGAGTGACCAAAGACAAAGATTCTGGCTTCATTTGTTTCTCTCTCTTGCTTCCTCCCACAGCATGTGATCTCTTTGCACATGCTCACCCCCACTTAAACTTTCCGTCATTAGTGAAAACAGCATGAGGCCATTACCAGATGCAGCTGCCTAATCTTGGACTTTTCAGCCACCAGAACCATGAGCCAAATATACCTCTTTTCTTTATATATTACCCAGCTTAAGGTATTCTGTTGTAGCAACACAAAATAGACTGAGACAGTGTGTGAATGTGGAAAAGTCTGGGAATGTGCAAGTAGGCAGTAAGATGCTGTCTAACCAAAGCCTGAACTGAAAGGGCAGTGATGGGTATTTCTGTTTTCCCAAAGATTTTTCATATCATAGTGTAATTGTATCAACAAGCACTCAAAGTTTTCAGAAGTTTCACAATATGCCTACCTTAAGGCATACCAGATTATATAGATTCATTTTTAACAATAAATAACCCCTTAAATAATATTATTTTCCTGAATCTAATAGAGCAGGTTGTTGATAGAAACATTAATTGTTAGTTTTATTTTAAGATGAATGTTCAGATTTTCCTCTTTTAAAAAAGTCGAAATTTGCATATTCTCAGAAGAAGAATGATTTTTTTTCTTTTTTTTTTTTAAACTATAGAGTAATGTTGGAGCTAGTGAAGTCTGCATTGACAAGGTTTACTGCAGTGGCAATCTTAAAAAGATGTGGTAGAATCCGTGCAACCATACAAGGTATCCATTTTCTTTACAGCATGCTGCATTCCTACACCTCTTAATTAATGCTTTTCATTGGAAAAACAACAACCTTGGATTCCTGTCTTCATTGAATTCTGACAGAGAGTGTGTGTGGTTATAGTGGACTGTATCAGTTCAAAGACCCAAAGATTAGCTATTCGTTTGTGCTTGGGTTTTAAAGTGGAGTTTTCTGAGCTTTCTTTGTTCAGTACTCACTACAGTTGAGTAGATTTTGGGGAAAAAATCTGTACTGTATTTGTGTAAAATTACAAAATAACACTGGTTTATGTCTGATGTTATATGTTTTCCCCAATTTTCTTTTTATTATCCTTTGTATAATTGCAAGGCAATACAGCCTTCCAATTACAGGGACCACTGACAAACGTAAACAGCCATCAAGTACCAGTTGGCACACATCTCCTGTAGTGCATGCCATTGCCATCGCACCACTCCTCAAAAATGCACCCACAAGCTTATTCACAATTACGGATGCCACGGGAACAGGGAAAACAGATCCCGAGGGAAGCCAATGGTGACTGAAACTACTGGCTGACCTGGGAAACATGAGCCCATGTGGCAAAAATTAGAAAAAAAGTATTCATGGTCGAATCTATTGGCCACATTGCTAAGGTCAAAAATCTAACCAACCAGGATGAGATTCAATAAAAATTGTCTGACTTTTATGCCAAGCCATGCAGGCCTGGAAAAATCAATTTTCTGGAGCTTGTAAAGTCTTACATAGTCGAGGCAAAGTTAGCATTCCTCTCCATTCTTAGTCTCAGAGCTGGCTTAGGAGGCCCGGAGAGACCTGGGTCAGCCACAGCCTTGGCTGCCCTAAGCAGGTTGTAATGGAAATGGGTAACCGGAAGAAAGGGTGAAAAACATGAATGTCGACCATTGTCAAACTATATGTTTCCATGCCATGCACTATCAGTGTCATTTATTTATTCATTTTCATTTATTCATCAAACATTTAGGGGACTTCAACTCTGAGCCAAATGCTGTGCTCCAAGTTGGGAAAATCAAGATGGAAACACATGGTCCCTGTTCTCAGTGAGAACACAGTTAAGCAATCACAAGGTAGTGCCACAAAGATTCTTCAAAGGAATGTAGAGGATCCCATGAGAACATCCAAAAAAGTCGTCTAATGAATTAAAGACTGAGAGAGCAAGAGTCTGTTACCAAGGAGGTGACAGCTTAGATTACCTTGAGGTCTGTATAGAGACGAATAGCCTGAGAGAGGAAGAACATATTTGTGTAAGCATCAGGGGTAATGATGTGGAGATGTCTGTGTGTCTGTGTTTGTGTGTGGGTGTGTGTAACAGGATAGCAAGAGAGGAGACAGAGAGAGACAGAGAGACAAAGAGAGACTGAGAGAGAGAGGCAGGGAGAAACAGAATGTGTGTGTGTAAGAGAGAGAGTCAGAGAGAGGAGAGAGACAGAGGCAGAGAGAGACAAAGTGTGCATGTGTGTGTGTGTGTGTGTGAGAGAGAGAGAGAAAAGAGGGAGAGAGACAGAGACAAAGACCAAGATAAAGACAGAGACAGAGAGAGAATGGAAAGAGAGAGCGAGAGAGAAGATGATGAACTGGAGGTGGCCCTGTGTCAGGCTGAGGAATTTGAATTAATCCTGATGGCTTTGGAAAGCCAAAGCTACCAACATTTTTGAGCAGAGGAGACACATGTTAACATTACATTTTAGAAAGAGCCTGGACGTATGTGGAAGATGAATTGGAGCAAAGCTGAAGCCAGAGACATTGTATGTTTAAAGAAGTCACTGTAGTAATCAAAGAGAGTTGAGTTGGTTGGGGGGATGTATTAAAAAGTTTATGGTGATGAAGGCATGGGAATCAGAACTGGGATGGTTGGTGTAGAGATGGAGGCATGTAGGACGATGACCTACTCTCTGCCTTTGTTGACTGAATGAAGAATAGGGGTATGCATCAGGCTAGGCACACAGAGGGAAGGGGCAGATGTAAAGGGTGAGGCAATAAAATGGGTGTGTACTGGTATTGGGGTTAAGTAGGCAACTGGGAGCATAATTCTGGGTTAAGGATAAAGTGGGCGTCATCAGTCTGTGGGTTATGGTTATATATTTGGGGTATAATGGAGGAAAGCTGACCAAACAGAGAAATATCAAGTAAAAAGAGATTATGGCTTAGGACAAAGTCCTAGAGGGTAGTAAGGTGAGGTTAAGACAGCAGAGAAACTCAAAATCACTGAGTAGTCATCGAGAGAGGAAGGCCACCAGAGAATAATGACTTTTAATGCAAGGAAAAAAGGTTCTAAAAAAGAGGGCCAGTTTCATTTTCTGCAGAAAAGTCAGCAAGATAAAAAGTGTGGAGCAGTCTTAAGAGGGCTGGGCTTGAGGCTTGGTGACAAGCAGCCTTGTGACACACAAAGTTTGTGGAGGCTGCATGCTGTGTTGTAAGCACACAGCAGAAATGATCAGGACAGGGTGCCAGGAGATATTGCCCTGAGCCAGTTCAGAGAGTATGGCTTCTAGGATCTTCCAGTTACTCATGGGAGAGGGTCTTGTTTGGATTGTGATGACAATCTGCCTGTTGAAGATAGGATCCTGCCAGGTCAAGAGAAGCCCTGAGTGGGGGATTATTAACCTTGTAAATCTTCAAACTCCACTCCTTTTTAATGCAAAAATGGCCTTTTCATGTTACTGGAATCAGGTTCCAAGTACCATATTTTATTGTGCCACCCTCCCTTCTGTCTACACAGTCCACTGGTGGTATAAAATGGCTTGATAAGACCATGCAAAGTGGACTGGGGTTTGCTATCCTGCTGGAGATTTCTTTTAGTTCATTTTGCCACATTGAATCTAAAGATGGGAAGAAAACCAAACCTGGAGTAAACTACTGGTCTGACATTCAGGGACTCTTTGATTCTAGCTTTGGGCTTCCTGGGGTAGATGCTGCCAGTGCCCCATCCCCACCTCTTTGGCACCTGCTCTTTTTGCATCATTGTTGGCTTTCTATCTCAGGCACCCAGAATTATGCCTGAGAGCTTTTTATGTCCTAGCAAGGTGTCCTCAGCCCAGGCGCAGGGTAGCCCATTAATGCTGGGGAGTTCATGTCCATCTGCAAGGAGCAGCCCTCACATGAATGCTGATGAGAATTGGTGGATAAATGTTGCAGCTTCCTTGCCCCTGGAAACAAGGAAGAATTGTCATGGGGCAACTCCGATGCACTGTCCCTGGAGGTTCTCAGCAGGGTTGCTTAATGCCCGCAATGGAAACATGCTTGATCCACACCTTTAAAATTTTTTTTGCTGCCTTCTCTTTCTTGTCTCATTTCCCTATTCTCTTAGGGGTGGTTCCTGGGATCACCACCAAAATAAGTACTTGCGTGTGAATCCTTGTTTCAGGGTCCACTAGTGGAGAAATCCAACCTAATCGCCAACCAAATCCAAACTCAAAAAGCTCAAATGTACTTGGTATCATAAATTGAGGGCTAAAGAGAGGACTAGGTATAGTAGGAATGAATTCATCAGTCCCCAAACCCAGAAAAATAAAGGTAGCTTTATTTTTCTCTTACTATGCTTAGTTTCAACCTGGTCATCTGCCCTATAGGGCTGCCTGTCCTCTTCCTTTTGGTCCTTTCTTGGCTCACCTTGAAAAGAGGAAGAGAACATTAGCATCTCCACCTGGGACGGTGGTGATGAGGCAAGTGGCCAGGGCAGGACCCTTGCACTGGTGCTCTTGCCACCCAAGTGGGCTTGCTTCAATTTACTGTAGAGGTGCAAGGCTGGTAACTCACCACTAAGTCCGCAGAGCTGAGAAAATATTTGCCTAAAGATTAGCAGGGGAGGCCCCTTCTGATTTCCAATGTGCTGGACCTGACGAACTCCAGGCTTTTAACCGCCTCAGGCTAGAGTTAGGGAAATATAGCTCTGGCCTGTGAGTGTGTGTGGGTTTGGTGGCGGGGGGCTGGGGCTGGGGGACACTGTTCTAGGGGTTGGTTGTGGGCATTTCCCACACGCAGCCAGCTGTTCTGGAAGGGCCCTTGCTTCTCCCCCTGGTCACACAGCACCTGAGGATGCCAGGCATTTAGTATCTCTCATAGCTGACAACTGTGTTTTGGTCTGCAGGGTGACCTACACTTTGCTGGTATAGAGGAAATTCAGCGAATTAACCAAATTCTCTTGTGCAGAAGAGCTGTGCAGATTGAGTTGTCAGCTGAACTTGCTTTCCTGTTGGTTGGTTAAGTTGTCCCAGGGCCTCTCTGCTGTTTCTAAATAAGAACTTTTACTATGGAGTAGAAAAAATGGCCTTCTACTCCTAGAGTGCCTGAGGGTACAGTCCAAAGCAACCGTGACAAGTGTCAATTGTTTTTTAAGTCTGCTGTTTTTAAGTTTGAAAATTTAAGTAAATTTTGCATATGTTTTTATTTTAGTTTTATAGGATATTTTAAATTTCTTGTCACGACACAGGAGCCACATTGTGTTATTTTGTGGCTTCATGTATTTAGCATCTGATCTTATCGTCTATATTTCTCCAGTGAGAAGCAAAGTGAGGGATGGAGTACTGGAGGCAGGACAGGAATTAAGGGCATTTTACCTGGTTCTGCACCTAAGTGACCATGTACACTTGGGTAAGTCATGGCAGCTCTATTGTCTTCTGTTTCTTCTCCCAGAAGGTGAGGTGGAGGGTGGGATGGGACAATATTTGCACGATGACTTCTAAAATTCCTTTGGCTCTTACATTCTAAGATGTATCCTGTGATTTTAGGTATTCTGATGATGTTTTCGTTTTTTTTTTTTTTTTTTTTTGGAGATGGATTCTCGCTCTTTTCATCCAGGCTGGAGTGCAGTGGCACGATCTTGGCTCACTGCAACCTCTGCCTCTCGAGTTCAAGAGATTCTCCTGCGTTAGCCTCCCAAATAGCTGGGATTACAGGCATGCACCACCACACCCCGGTAATTTTTTGTATTTTTAGTAGAGATGGGGTTTCACCATGTTGGCTAGGAGGGTTTCTGTCCCCTGACCTCATGATCTACCTGCCTCGGCCTCCCAAAGTGCTGGGATTACAGGCATGAACCACTGCACCCGGCCTCTGATCATGTTTTCTAAACATGTTCTCATGTTTAAGTTAATGAACATACACTGCTTATTGGAAATGAATCTACAAAACATATTTGAAGGGTAGATGATCTGAAAGTAGATGACATTAGACCAAACCATATCTCAGAGGCTGTCCCTAAAGGTATTGAAGACTTGAGAGCTCAAAGAGAAACAGGAAGTAACTTAAAACAATTTATGAACTTTTGAAAGACTGATGGGAGGATGTTCTCAATCAAGTTGAGTATCAGCATGCATATTTTATTAGCTGGAAGGAGAAGTTGCGTAAGGCGCTGGGAAAATATAACATTGGGGGTTTTTATTTTTATTTTGACATAATTTCAGTATATACAAAATATACAATGTATGCAAAGCATATTTTTTTCTTAAACATATGAGAATACTTTGAAGACATGATTTCATCATATCCTTTATCTCTAGGTAGTTCCAGTTGCATTTCCTAAGATCCAGGGCATTCTCTTACATAACCACAGCATAAAATCAGGAAAGCAGATACTGATACAATACTACTACCTAATCTATAATGCACATTTAAATTTTGTAAATTGTTTCAATAATGTCCTGTCCAGGGTAAAAATTCTTGGTTTAGGATCCAATCATGGATTATGTATAACATTTAGTTATTATGTCTCTTTTCTGTTATTTAATCTGGAATGATTCCTTAACCGTTCTCTGTCTTCCTAAATTTCATATTTTTGAAGAGTACTGGTCAATTATTTAGTAGAATGTCCTTCACTTTACATTTGTCTGATGTTTCTTCAGGGTGAGATTCAGGTCATGCATTTTTGGCAAAAACACCACATAAGGTGGCAGGTCCTCAGTGCAACACCTGAAATTGGTTTGTCCTATTACAGGTGAAAATAATTTCATCACTTGTTAAGGTAATTTAAAAAAATCTGATCCTTGAATTAAATATACTGTAAGGTTGAAATTTGCTGATTCTTCCTGACGCTGACTTCACTAGAAGAAACAGCCTCATTGCAACAGTGCCACCTGCTGAAAAAAAGAAATGACTGTCTTAGAATTTAAGTCCCCAGATACAGCTTATATTTTGATGGCTTCCAAATATTATATAACTTAAGATAAAATCTAAACTTTCCAGAGGTGGGATTGGTTAGATAGCAAAGCTTGGTCAAGAGTTTAAGGCAGTTGAAAAGGAAAATGTAGAGCAGAAGGTAATTGTATGAAGAACAGGGTTAAACAGGTTCTAGTGCCTCCTGGGGGTTTAACCTCTCAGAGCACCTTAGGAAGGCACCACTCATCATGAGAGGCTCCCATTCCTAATTCAGAAACAGAAGGACCCAGACCTGTGGGTGGGCTTCACCTTCTCAGGTAATACCTGATAGTCCACCAGGCAGATAGGGGTTGGCGATGCTTCCAGCGCTGAGCACTCTCTGGGTTTGCTAGAACTACCCAGGCCAACACCTCACCACCTTTTTTTTCCTCTCATTTTTGTAATGTGGCTTCTTATAAATTTAAACTTGTTTCAGCATTTGCCTTGTTGCCTATCTGGAAATAACAAGTTGTTTGTTTTGCTTTATAATTTGAGAAACAGGCTACCATTCCCTTCCCATCATGGAAAACATTCTGCAATGATCTGTATCATCTTCCAATCATGGTAATCACTGACTAACCTGTTTTCACCAGAGAGGTTTTTTATCTAATTGGAAGTTTGAGCCTGAAACTCAGAGAAGATAAATGGACAATTTTGGTCTCACATGTTTTGTTTAATCACTCATTTCTGCGTAAACACCATTTCTTGAGGTATGGAAGGATATAAGATCTGTTGATGATATTTGAATTTGGGACAAGTTATTTTTGTCCTGTTATTGGCCATTCTTGACCATCAAGAGCCAAAAAATTGATCTGGAATTGAAGGATAAGTGGGAAAACATGAAAGACGATTTTGGTTCTGTAGTTAAGAGATGGAAGAGTTAATAGCACAATCTGAATGCCAAATACAAGAATATCTGATGAGATCATCTCAGTCTTTATTATTTAGATCTGGTATCTAGGTGGATGAGTGGAGGGAACAATCGACTGCTCAGACCACAGCCGAGATTGCAGAGATGGCACTTAACTGTGGACTAACACAAAGAGGAACCCATCAATGGAGAGCAAGCAAGATGAAAAAGAAACCAAATGTCAGGCCACATGATGAAGAATTGGGAACTGGGGAAACACTGGACTTGGGAAACAACATTTAAGACAAAGGAGGACAGAATAGCTAAGTGCAACTATTTACGAATCTAATAAGTTCCACACTTTACTTCTTTTGACCCAAGAAAGAATTGCTACTAGTGAACTGAAGTTGCAGAGAAATACATGCCACCTTATGATGAGGAATACAACAAAATCTAACAATTGGAAGTATCCAAGGATGGTTTAGGATGATCTGGAGAGGGAAGTTGTAGGAAAGGTATGTGTGACCAAATTATATGACCTTAATGTCCCATATATCTTGAGATTCTATGATTTAAAGATGCCTTTAGTATTTAATCCATGGCTTGACCCAATCCATAGTCAACTTTTTAATCTATAACATTTTAAAAGATAAGCAAATAAAGCCAAGTTGGTTAGATTCTCCCACCCAAATCCAAGCCTAAACTTATGTAATTGACATTGGATTTATTAGTCGCAAAAATTATGTAACACATGGGAAATATATATTTGTAAAAAAAAATGAGAGTTTTTTAAGGTCAACTCTTTGTTAAAAGAATTTGGCATTAAGTAAATGTTACATCTACTAAATATTTAAGCTTAATCACTATGTGAACAAATATAATTATTCCTGGAAATAATCAAGGAATATTTCCAGAAATATTTATGACATGGAGGAAGACGTGGAAATACTCCATGTCTTCATTAGTTATTTAGTTTATAAAGTTGGGCTCTCTGTATTACCATTTCATAACATTTGGAAAAATCCACAAAGAGAAAAAAACTCATTTGTTTCTGAACATTTTTGAATGCTATTAGGTTGACTCATGTCAAATTTTTATTTGACCATTTTAAATTAAAATATTTATTGAAAAATTATAGGTTGACATGCAGTTGTGAGAAATAATACATAAAGAATTTATGCACCATTTACCCAGTTTCCTCCAATGGTAACATTGCAAAACTATGGAACATTTTTGATCTATAAAAGAGTAGTTTTATATGGTTAAACCTAATATAGATGGAGGACAAAAATCACAATTTTTGCTGGGTTAGGCTGCATGAATAATCCTAAACTCTCAAACTGAAGTAACTTTGACGGCATTGAAATATGGGCCATTACAATGGGTTTATGTTGTGGGAGAGGAGAGGTTTCAAGGGAGATTCTAGTGGTAGGCGAGTGGGGCTAATGGTTGGATTTTAAGAAATGCTGTGAAGATTTCAGGATAATGAACACTGGGAAATAGATAAGATGGCTTTGATGAGGACACACAGGGTGGTGGCAAACACAACTCAAAAACCAGTAAGCAAGGGATGGTGAAGTGAAGGCAGCCTGGGCTGGTGCCAGGTTAGCATGGGCTATTCTGTTTGTAGATTAAGGGGAAGATGTTCACTGAGAGAAATAAATTGCAAGCTGGGTGACGTGGCATGTACCTGTAATTCCAACTACTTGGGAAGCCAAGACAGGAAGATCCTTTGAGCCAAGGAGTTTGAGGCCAGCCTGGGCAACATAGCAAGACCTCGTCTCAAAAAAAAGAAAAAAATGGAGATGCAGGAGAGGTTGGAGGGCATGTGGCTGAGCTGGAGAATCAAGAGCTTTACCTCAGTGAAAAGAAGAAAGACCTTTTTTCCTGCCTATATGGAAAGGATAATGGGTAGGATGACTTTGACATTCAGATGTCAACAGGAGGGAATGCTTTGTAAAAGTCGCCGGTTTTCACATGTTTTAAAAATAGTGTACTCCATTGTCTTTTCTACACTCTTTCATGAGGAATGCAGAAATACGAAAGAAATGATATCAGGGCCGGTCTTGTCGAAATGAAGGTGAAGCCCAACTTCTGCTTCACCTTTAAAAAGCCCAGAAGTTATGTAAATTCATTATGAAATGAAAAGAATCCACAATGGAATGAAACTGGTAAAGTATTCAAGCTGCGTAAGTCCTGGTTTTATCAGGTCACAAAAATTAATTCTCATATCATTCTGTTGTTTTGCAAACAAACTGCAAGATTGCAGAGGGTTTTATTTATTTTAGACAGCCTGAAAACAGCAAGGTGTACAATAACAGGAATAACCAGGTCATTTGAACAGGATCGTGACAGCTATTGATGCTACCTGTCCAGCCTGGACATGATTTGGCCTGACCAAGCACCCAAGAAGGCTCAGTGGGTTGTGAGCACACCCTGAGCCAAAAGCGTTATGGGCTGCTCCAAACCAAGTGTACTTTTAACGTGGATTAATAAAAACCTGATATTTGGGTTCAGAAATATGACTGTTGCATTGTAAGGCTACATCTAGAGTAGTGCCTTTCTTCTGGTCTCCACATTTAGAAAGGACAGGGACAAAGTAAAGAATTTCAGATGAAGAGGAACAAAATGGGAAAGGCCATGGAATTGATTTGTTATACATATTTGTTCAGGGAAAGAAAGGACAGAGGCAGAATGATAAGAGGAGCAAGGAACACAGGACAGAGGGAAGGGATGAGGAAGGCACATAAAGTGATGACATGTGGTTATGATTTAAAGAGGTTTTTTCAGAAATGAATATGAATAAGCTTAAAAGGGGAGAAGCAGATTTATGAAAGGTGATAAGAAGATGCAGGACAGGAGTATCAGATATGGCTTGCCACCTCCCACCACTGTAAATGTCATCTGGGGTAATTTGCAGTTGTCAAGATTTAAAGCTTTAACTCCTACCACTACTCAAGATGCTTAAGTAAGAATTCCAATACTCTGAAATCTAGTTCTGTATACCCACTCCAAATTCATTTGGGTGTTAAACACATGTGAGCATTCCAACATAAATATTTATAGGGCAAAGACCTTAGAAAGCACAGCCTACGTTTTCCGTATTGTATTCCACAGAAAAACCCAACCCCCTTGCCTGCTCTTTCCCCTGCCTCTCACTCCCCCACCCTCCTTCTAAATCTTCTTCCTTCTCTCCCTCCTCCTCTTCCTCTTTCCTACCCCTCTCCCTCTCCCTCCTCCTCTTCCTCTTTCCTACCTATTCTTCTTTCAACTCATTCTTATAAAGCACCACTGCCTTCCGTGCACCACATGTACTGTTGACCAAAAACAGGTTTGGCCCCTGTTCTCACGGAGCTCATACTGAGTGGGGGAAGACAGACATTGACCAAACTGTTGTCACCTTCATAAATTGTACATTGTATTTCTTTTATTACTACAGAAGTGGAACATTTTGTCTCATATCTGTAGTTTGTATGATGCTCATACACCTTTTAACCCAGGTGTGAAAGCCAACTTTATTTTATATATCTGAACTTAATTTACTTCTGTAGTCCCTATATTGCCCAATTAGAGAGTTGATCTATTTCTTTCCAAGTTTAAAAATTAGTCCCTTTAATACCTAGTTTATTGAAAGTTTTTAACATGAAGGGATGTCGAATTTTATCGAAGGCCTTTTCTGCGTCTATTGAGATAATCATGTGGTTTTTGTCTTTAGTTCTGTTTATGTGATAAATCCCACATATTGATTTGCATATGTTGAAGCAGCTTTGCATCCCAGGGATGAAACCAACTTGACCGTGGTGGATAAGCTTTTTGATTTGCTGCTGGATTCAGATTGCCAGTATTTTATTAAGGATTTTTGCGTCGATATTCATGAAAGATATTGGCCTGAAGTTTTCTTATTTGTGTTGTATCTCTGCCAGGTTTGGTATCTGGATGATGCTGGCCTCATAGAATGAGTTAGGGAGGAGTCTATCCTTTTCAATTTTTTGGAGTAGTTTCAGTAGAAATAGTACTGACTCTTCTTTGTAACACTGTTAGTAAAATTCTGCTGTGAATTGTCTGGTCCTGGGCTTTTTTGTTTGGTAGGCTACTTATTACCGCCTGTGTTAATCCGTTCTCACACTGCTATAAAAAATACCTAAGACTGAGTAATTTGTAAAGGAAAGAGGTTTAACTGACTCACAGTTCCACTCACACTTACGTCATGGCAGAAGGGAAACCAGGCACCTTCTTCACAAGGTGGCAGGAGAAAGAGTGAATGTTTAGGAGGAACTGTCAAACACTTATATGCCCATCAGATCTCATGAGAACTCACTCACTATCATGAGAACAGGATAAGGGAAACCTCCCCAATGATCCAATCACCTCCCACCAGGTCCCGCTCTCAGCATGTGGATATTATGGGGATTACAATTTGAGATGAGATTTGGGTGGGGACACAGAGCCAAACCATATCACTGCCTCAATTTCAGAACTTATTATTGGTCCATTCAGGGATTCAATTTCTTCCTGGTTCAGTCTTTGGAGGGTGTAGTTCAATCCTGGGACACATGTCCAGGAATTTACCCATTTCTTCTAGATTTTCTTGTATATTTACATAGAGGTGTTTATAGTATTGTCTGATGGTTGTTTGTATTTCTGTGGGGTCAGTAATGATATCCCTTTTATCATTTTTGATTATGTTTATTTGATTCTTCTCTCTTTTCTTCCTTATTAGTCTAGCTAGCAGTCTATCTATTTTATTAATTTTTTCAAAAAAATCTCCTGGATTTGTGGATTTTTTAAGGGTTTTTTATGTCTCGATCTCTTTCAGTTTAGCTCTGATCTTGGTTTTTTTCTTGTCTTCTGTTGGCTTTGGGGTTTGTTTTCTCTCGGTTCTGTAGTTCTTTTAGTTGAGATGTTAGGTTGTTAACTTGAGATCTTTCTAGCTTCTTGAGGTGGGCATTTAGTGCTATAAATTTATCTCTTGACATTGCTTCAGCTGCATCCCAGAGATTCTGGTATGTTGTCTCTTTGTTCTCATTAGTTTCAAAGAACTTCTAGATTTCTGCCTTAATTTTATTATTTACCTAAGAGTAATTCAGGAGCAGATTATTCAATTTCCATGTAGTTGTGTGGTTTTGAGTGAATTTCTTTTTTTTTTTTTTAATGGCAACTTAGCTTTAATAGTATGCAAAATATACATACACTATATAAATAATATATAACTCTGTCCTCCCCCTTTATGTTATTATTGTCACAAGTTACATCTTTATACAGTATGTGCACATTAGCATATATTTATAATCATTGTTTTATACATTAATCTTGAGTTCTAATTTGATTGTGCTGTGGTCTGAGAGACTGTAATGATTTCAGGTACGATGTTTGGCAAACCCACAGCCAACATCATACTTAATAGGCAAAAGTGGAAACATTCCCCTTGAAAACTAGTACAAGACAAGGATACCCTCTCTCACCACTCCTATTCTACGTATTACTGGAAATTCTGGTCAGGACAATCGGGCAAGAGAAAGAAATAAAGGGTATTTGAATAGGAAGTGAGGAAGTCAAACCATCTTTGTTTGAAGATGACATGTTTCTATGTCTGGAACACCCCATTCTCTCAGCCCCAAAGCTTCTTAAGCTGATAAGCAACTTCAGCAGTCTGAGGATACAAAATCAACTTGCAAAACCCACTAATATTTCTATATACTAAGAAGAGGCAAGCAAGGAGCCAAATCATGAATGAACTCCCATTCACAATTGCTACAGAAAGAATAAAATACTTGGAAATACAGCTAACAGGGGAAGTGAAGGCCTTCTTCAAGGAGAACTACAGACCCCTGCTCAAAGAAATCAGAGAGGACACAAGGAAAAGGTAAAATATTCCATGTACATAAATAAGAAGAATCAATATCATGAAAATGGCCATACTGCCCAAAGTAATTTATAGATTCAATGCTATTCCCATTAAACTACCAGTGACATTATTCACAGAATTAGAAAAAAACTATTTTAAATTTTGTATGGAATTCAGACTCTGAAAACAGAGCCGAAATAGCCAAGACAATCCTAAGCAAAAAGAACAAAGCTGGAGGTATCACACTACCCAACTTCAAACTATACTACAAGGCTATGATAACCAAAACAACATAGTACTGGTACAAGAACAGACACATAAACCAATGTAACAGACTAGAGAACTCTAGAAACAAGACCACTTGCTTACAACCATCTGATCTTCAATAAACCTGACAAAAACAAGCAATGGGGAAAGGATTTCCTATTTAATAAATGTTGTTGGGAGAACTGGCTGGCCACATGAAGACAATTGAAACTGGACTCCTTCCTTACACCATGTACAAAAGTTAACCCAAGATGGATTAAAGACTTAAATGTAAAACCCCGAACTATAAAAAAAAAAAAACCCTAAAAGAAAATCTAGGCAATACCATTCAGGACGCAGGCACAGGAAAGGATTTCATGATAAAAATGCCAAAAGCAATTGCAACAAAAGCAAAAATTGACAAATGCGGTCTGATTAAACTAAAGAGCTTCTGCACAGCAAAAGAAACTATCATCACAGTGAACAGACAACCTGCAGAATGGGGAAATTTCTACAATCTATCCATCTGATGAAGGTCTAATATCCAGAGTTTACTAGGAACTTAAACAAATTTACAAGAAAAAAAAAACCCTATTAAAAAGTGGGCAAAGGACGTGAACAGACCCTTCTCAAAAAGAGAAATACATGTGGCCAACAAACATAAGAAAAATGCTCAACATCACTAATCATTAAAGAAATGTAAACCAAAATCACAATGAGATACCATCTCACATCAGTCAGAATGGCAATTATTAAAAAGCCAAAACACAACAGATGCTGATAAGGTTGTGGATAAAAAAAAATTTACTATTGGTGGGAATGTAAATTAGTTCAACCATTGTGGAAGACAGTGTGGCAATTCCTCAAAGACCTAGAGGCAGAAATACCATGCGATCCAGAAATCCCATTTCTTGGTATTTACCTGAAAAAAAATAAATCTTTCTATTATAAAGATACATGACACATATGTTAATTGCAGCACTATTCACAATAGCAAAGACGTGGAATCAACCTAAATGCCCATCAATGATAGACTGGATAAAGAAAATGTGGTAAGTATACACCATGGAATACTGTGCAGCCATAAAGGGACATGGATGGAGTTGGAAGCCATTATCCTTAGCAAACTAACACAGGAACAGAAAGCAAAATGCTACATGCTCTCATTTATAAGTGGGAGCTGAATGCTGAGAACACATGAACACATAGTGGGAAACAGTACCCACTGGGACCTCTTGGTTGGGGGCTGGAGGGAAGGAGAGTATCACAAAGATTAGCTAATGATCAAAACTTGAGAAAAGTCCTGGAGCCAAGATGGCCGAATAGGAACAGCTCCAGTCTACAGCTCCCAGCATGAGCGATGCAGAAGACGAATGATTTCTACGTTTCCAACTGAGGTACCAGGTTCATCTTACTGGGGATTGTTGGACAGTGGGTGCAGGACAGTGGGTGTGGTGCACTGAGTGTGAGCTGAAGCAGGGTGAGGCATCAACTCACCCAGGAAGTGCAAGGGGTCAGGGAATTCCCTTTCCTAGCCAAGGAAAGGGGGGACAGATGGCACCTGGAAAATCAGGTCACTCCCACCCTAATACTGCACTTTTCCAATGGTCTTAGTAAACAGCAAACCAGAAGATTGTATCCCGTGCCTGGCCCGCAGGGTCCTATGCCCACAGAGCCTCGCTCATTGCTAGCCCAGCAGTCTGAGATCAAACTGCAAGGCAGCGGCGAGGCTGGGGAGGGGCATCTGCCATTGCTGAGGCTTGAGTTGGTAAACAAAGCAGCCAGGAAGCTTGAACCGGGTGGAGCCCACCACAGCTCAAGGAAGCCTGTCTGCCTCTGTAGACTCCACCTCTGGGGGCAGGGCATAGCCAAACAAAAGGCAGCAGAAACCTCTGCAGACTTAAATGTCCCTGTCTGACAGCTTTGAAGAGAATAGTGGTTCTCCCAGCACGCAGCTTGAGATCTGAGAATGGACAGACTGCCTCCTCAAGTGGGTCCCTGACTCCCAAGTAGCCTAACTGGGAGCCACCCCCCAGTAGGGGCAGACAGACACCTCACACGGCTGGGTAATCCTCTGAGACAAAACTTCCAGAGGAACAATCAGGCAGCAACATTTGCTGTTCACCAATACCTGCTGTTCTGCAGCCTCCGCTGCTGATACCCAGGCAAACAGGGTCGGGAGTGGACCTCCAGCAAACTCCAACAGACCTGCAGCTGAGGGTCCTGATGTTAGAAGGAAAACTAACAGAAAGGACATCCACACCAAAACCCCATCTGTAAGTCACCATCATCAAAGACCAAAGGTAGATAAAACCACAAAGATGGGGGAGAAACAGAGCAGAAAACTGAAAATTCTAAAAATCAGAGCACTTCTCCTCCTCCAAAGGAATGCAGTTCCTCACCAGCAATGGAACAAAGCTGGACTAAGAATGACTTTGATGAGTTAAGAGAAGAAGGCTTAAGACGATCAAACTACTCCTAGCTAAAGGAGGAAGTTCGAACCCATGGCAAAGAAGTTAAAAACCTTGAAAAAAGATTAGATGAATGGCTAACTAGAATAACCAATGCAGAGAAGTCCTTAAAGGACATGATGGAGCTGAAAACCATGGCACGAGAACTATGTGATGAATGCAGAAGCCTCAGTAGCTGATTCAATCAACTGGAAGAAAGGGTATCAGTGATGGAAGATCAAATGAATGAAATGAAGTGAGAAGAGAAGTTTAGAGAAAAATGAATAAAAAGAAATGAACAAAGCCTCCAAGAAATATGGGACTATGTGAAAAGACAAATCTATGTCTGATTGGTGTACCTGAAAGTGACAGGGAGAATGGAACCAAGTTGGAAAACACACTGCAGGATATTATTCAGGAGAACTTCCCCAATCTAGCAAGGCAGGCCAACTTTCAGATTCAGGAAATACAGAGAATGCCACAAAGATACTCCTCAAGAAGAGCAACTCCAAGACACATAATTATCAGATTCACCAAAGTTGAAATGAAGGAAAAAATGTTAAGGGCAGCCAGAGAGAAAGGTCGGGTTACCCACAAAAGGAAGCCCATCAGACTAACAGCGGATCTCTCAGCAGAAACGCTACAAGCCAGAAGAGAGTGGGGGCCAATATTCAACATTCTTAAAGAAAAGAATTTTCAACCCAGAATTTCATATCCAGCCAAACTAAGCTTCATAAGTGAAGGACAAATAAAATACTTTACAGACAAGCAAATGCTGAGAGAGTTTGTTACCACCAGGACTGCCCTAAAAGAGCTCCTGAAGGAAGCACTAAACATGGAAAGGAACAACCGGTACCAGCCACTGCAAAAACATGCCAAATTGTGAAGACCGTCAAGGCTAGGAAGAAACTGCATCAACTAACGAGCAAAACAACCAGCTAACATCATAATGACAGGATCAAATTCACACATAACAATATTAACTTTAAATGTAAATGGGCTAAGTTCTCCAATTAAAAGATGCAGACTGGCAAATTGGATAAAGAGTCAAGACCCATCAGTGTGCTGTATTCAGGAAACCCATCTCACGTGCAGAGACACACATAGGCTCAAAATAAAGGGACGGAGGAAGATCTACCAAGCAAATGGAAAACAAAAAAAGGCAGGGATTGCAATCCCAGTCTCTGATAAAACAGACTTTAAATCAACAAAGATCAAAAGAGACAAAGAAGGCCATTACATAATGGTAAAGGGATCAATTCAACAAGAAGAACTAACTATCCTAAATATATATGCACACAATACAGGAGCACCCAGATTCATAAAGCAAGTCCTTAGAGACCTAGAAAGAGGCCTAGACTCCCACACAATAATAATGGGAGACTTTAACATCCCACTGTCAACATTAGACAGATCAACGAGACAGAAAGTTAACAAGGATATCCAGGAATTGAACTCAGCTCTGCACCAAGTGGACCTAATAGATACCTACAGAACTCTCCACCCCAAATCAACAGAATATAACTTCTTTTCAGTACCACACCACAACTATTCCAAAATTGACCACATAGTTGGAAGTAAAGCTCTCCTCAACAAATGTAAAAGACCAGAAATTATAACAAACTGTCTCTCAGACTACAATGCAATCAAACTAGAACTCAGGACTGAGAAACTCACTCAAAACCGCTGAACTACATGGAAACTGAACAACCTGCTCCTGAATGACTACTGGGTACATAAGGAAATGAAGGCAGAAATAAAGATGTTCTTTGAAACCAATGAGAACAAAGACACAACATACCAGAATCTCTGGGTCACATTCAAAGCAGTGTGTAGAGGGAAATTTATAGCACTAAATGCCTGCAAGAGAAAGCAGGAAAGATCTAAAATTGACACCCTAACATCACAATTAAAAGAACTAGAAAAGCAAGAGCAAACACATTCAAAAGCTAGCAGAAGGCAAGAAATAACTAAGACCAGAGCAGAACTGAAGAAGATAGAGACACAAAAAACCCTTCAAAAAATCAATGAATCCAGGAGCTGGTTTTTTGAAAAGACCAACAAAATTGATAGACCACTGGCAAGACTAATAAAGAAGAAAAGAGAGAAGAATCAAATAGGTGCAATAAAAAATGATGAAGGGGCTATCACCACCAATCCCACAGAAATACAAACTACTATCAGAGAATACTATAAACACCTCTACACAAATAAACTAGAAAATCTAGAAGAAATGGATAAATTCCTTGACACATACACCCTCCCAAGACCAAACCAGGAAGAAGTTGAATTGCTGACTAGACCAATAAGAGGCTCTGAAATTGAGGCAATAATTAATAGCTTACCAACCAAAAAAAGTCCAGGACCAGATGGTTACACAGCCGAATTCTACTAGAGGTACAAGGAGGAGCTGGTACCATTCCTTCTGAAACTATTCCAATCAATAGAAAAAGAGGGAATCCTCCCTAACTCATTTTATGAGGCCAGCATCATCCTGATACAAAAGCCTGGCAGAGACACAACCAAAAAAGAGAATTTTAGACCAATATCCCTGATGAATATCGATGCAAAGATCCTCAATTAAATACTGGCAAACCAAATCTAGCAGCACATCAAACAGCTTATCCACCATGATCAAACGTGCTTCATCCCTGGGATGCAAGGCTGGTTCAACATACGCAAATCAATATACATAATCCATCATATAAACAGAACCAATGACAAAAACCACATGATTATCTCAATAGATGCAGAAAAAGCCTTTGACAAAATTCAACAACCCTTCATGCTAAAAACTCTCAATAAATTAGGTATTGATGGGACGTATCTCAAAATAATAAGAGTTATCTATGACAAACCAATGGTCAATATCATATTGAATGGACAAAAACTGGAAGCATTCCCTTTGAAAACTGGCACAAGACAGGGATGCCCTCTCCCACCACTCCTATTCAACATAGTGTTGGAAGTTCTGGCCTGGGCAATCAGGCAGGAGAAGGAAATAAAAGGTATTCAATTAGGAAAAGAGGAAGTCACATTGTCCCCGTTTGCAGATGACATGATTGTATATCTAGAAAACCCCATCGTCTCAGCCCAAAATCTCCTTAAGCTGATAAGCAACTTCAGCAAAGTCTCAGGATACAAAATCAATGTGCAAAAATCACAAGCATTCTTATATAGCAATAACAGACAAACAGAGAGCCAAATCATGAGTGAACTCCCATTCACAATTGCTTCAAAGAGAATAAAATACCTAGGAATCCAACTTACAAGGGATGCGAAGGACCTCTTCAAGGAGAACTACAAACCACTGCTCAACGAAATAAAAGAGGATAAAAACAAATGGAAGAACATTCCATGCTCACGGGTAGGAAGAATCAATATCGTGAAAATGGCCATACTGCCCAAGGTAATTTATAGATTCAATGCCATCCCCATCAAGCTACCAATGACTTTCTTCACAGAATTGGAAAAAACTACTTTAAAGTTCATATGGAACCAAAAAAGAGCCTGCATTGCCAAGTCAATCCTAAGCCAAGAGAACAAAGCTGGAGGCATCACGCTACCTGACTTCAAACTATACTACAAGGCTACAGTAACCAAAACAGCATGGTACTGGTACCAAAACAGAGATATAGACCAATGGAACAGAACAGAGCCCTCAGAAATAATGCCACATATCTACAACTATCTGATCTTTGACAAACCTGAGAAAAACAAGCAATGGGGAAAGGATTCTCTATTTAATAAGTGGTGCTGAGAAAACTGGCTAGCCATATGTAGAAAGCTGAAACCGGATCCCTTCTTTACACCTTATAAAAAAATTAATTCAAGATGGATTAAAGACTTAAATGTTAGACCTTAAATCATAAAAACCCTAGAAGAAAACCTAGGCAATACCATTCAGGACATGGACATGCGCAAGGACTTCATGTCTAAAACACCAAAAGCAATGGCAACAAAAGCCAAAATTGATAAATGGGATCTAATTAAACTAAAGAGCTTCTGCACAGCAAAAGAAACTACCATCAGAGTGAACAGGCAACCTACAGAATGGGGGAAAATTTTTGCAATCTACTCATCTGACAAAGGGCTAATATCCAGAATCTACAATGAACTCAAACAAATTTACAAGAAAAAAGCAAACCCATCAACAAGTGGGCAAAGGATATGAACGGACACTTCTCAAAAGAAGACATTTATGCAGCCAAAAGACACATGAAAAAATGCTCCTCATCACTGGCCATCAGATAAATGCAAATCAAAACCACAATGAGATACCATCTCACACCAGTTACAATGGTGATCATTAAAAGTCAGGAAACAACAGGTGCTGGAGAGGATGTGGAGAAATAGGAACACTTTTACACTGTTGGTGGGACTGTAAACTAGTTCAACCATTGTGGAAGTCAGTATGGCAATTCCTCAGGGATCTAGAACTAGAAATACCATTTCACCCAGCCATCCCATTATGGGGTATATACCCAAAGGATTTTAAGTCATGTTGCTATAAAGACACATGCACACATATGTTTACTGCGGCACTATTCCCAATAGCAAAGACTTGGAACCAACCCAAATGTCCAACAATGATAGACTGGATTAAGAAAATGTGTCACGTATACACCATGGAATACTATGCAACCATAACAAATGATGAGTTCATGTCCTTTGTAGGGACATGGATGAAGCTGGAAACCATCATTCTCGCAAGCACAAAAAAAGCAAACACCGTATGTTCTCACTCGTAGGAGGGAATTGGACAATGAGAACACAGGGACACTGGAAGGGAGCATCACACACCAGGCCCTGTTGTGGGGTGGGGGCAGGGGGGAGGGATAGCATTAGGAGATATAACTAATGTTAAATGACGAGTTAATGGGTGCAGCAAGCCAAGATGGCACATGTATACATATGTAACAAACCTGCACGTTGTGCACATGTACCCTAAAACTTATAGTATATGTATATATATATATAAAAAGAATAGCTAATGAATTCTGGGCTTAATACATGGATGATGGGATGATCTGCGCAGCAAACTACCATGGCACACATTGACCTATGTAACAAAACTCCACATCCTGCACATGCACCCCTGAACTTAAAATGAAAATTTGAAGAAAAAAGAAATTAGTTCAATCCCAAAATATCTTGATACAATTTGGTAATGTAAACTGGGTCCATTCTTATCCAAAAGTCTCTCTATTCAGGACTCAGCCATTTTTCTTACTCTTTGGAGTTGTACCTAAGCCTCAAAGAGGTTAGGCACATTATTTCCTCGGATTGCGGCTCATGAAGGGGTGTCACACCCAGGACTGTCTTTGGGCCATGCTGAGCTTTGCAGAGATATAACTCACCTTATCAAGTTTCTCAGTGGGGTGCCCTGATTCCCACTGCCATACCACTCCCATGTGCCCTTTAGGTTGATGCCAGTCATTTTTCTATTTTCCCAGAAATCTCAAAGAACTTGCACATGAAGTTATTTTTGAATTTTATTGTTCTTTAATTCACTACATTTAGCATATATCTTTATTAGTGCCTTCCTTTTGCTTTTGCTGGCTATTTACCTACCCCACCTACCTTCTTGAGTTAGTTTTTCATGTCATTTAACTTTCTTCTTTATTGTTTTTTAATAAAAATATTTAAGTTTATAAATGTTATTCTGAGTACAGTATTTGTCACATGGCATAGATTGGGATTTATTGTTTTCCAACCATTATTATTTCTAAAAGATTATAATTGAATTTTTAATTTCTTTTTTGACCCTTGCATTCATTCAGAAATTTTATTTTTCAATTTCTAAGGGATTAGAGTTGTGCTGTTGTTGTTCTTGTTAATGTTTATATTTATAAGTATGTTTATAAAATTTGCACCTTTGGGAATTTGTGGAGTCTTTATGGAAATTTTGTAATTTTATAATTTCACAAATGTTCCATGGACATGGAAAAAAAGAGGTTTTACTGAGTTTGACAGTACCAATATAGAGTCATCTCTCTGTGTCTGTGGAGGATTGGTTCTAGCATCTCCCGTGCATACCACAACCAATGGATGATCAAGTTCTGCCATTGGTCCTATATGACCTGCAGATTTGAAAAGTCAGCCCTCTGTATTCAAGAGGTCTGCATTACTGGAATATTATATTTTTGATCTGTGATTGGTTGAATCTACTTGTGGATATGGAGTGCTGACTGTATATCCAATACATCCACAATTCCTAAAATTTTTTCCTCTCAGACACTTCCTAACTCTGACTATTTTCCATTATGTACCTAGAACTGTTAGATCTTTGCAAAGGCTGAAATTACTTTGGCACCAACCTAATAGCTATCATTGTAGTCAGAGCAGGAAGTATCCTGTGCGTCCACGGTTTGGGATTCTCTAGGGCTCCAAACCAAGTAGGATGGTGACTAGCATTGTCAAGAGCTAAAGCTGGGTATGCTTTTCTCCCTTCCATGCCTCGGCATCCCCAGCTCATGTAGCCACTGGTGGGTCATTTGCAGCGGGGAGTGTCCAACAAAATTAGTACTTTTTCTTTGGTTATCCTTTGTCTCAAACTCCAACCCGGAGGTAAAATTATTAGGAGAACATTGTTGAGATTTAAGCTTTCTGTTCATTTACATTTGTATAATTAATCTTTATTCATTGCTTTGGTTTTAACAGTTCTTTATTATTTTGTATATGGTAATGCTTTTATACACAGAAAAATTGAGTAGAGCAGTTTTCAAATCCAAACAGAAACTTTTATAATAATAAGGCTATTTAACCCATTTCATCCTATTGTACAAATTAATAGCTTGGTCTCTATAATTTAGTTTGTAATCCCTCACAATTTTTAAAATGAATCCTCTGTTTTCTGTTTCTCCGTTTTTTCTCTTGCTATACAGAATATAATCTCTTAGCTTTCCACCATCGAATCTACTTGACAATTGCACGATGAGGGATACGCCATACTCTAACTCAAGCTTGTCTGACTTGTCTAATTTTGTTGTAATAGTTGTTCTGTTTCATTTTATTTTGGGCTTGTAGCAGCTGGAAGCCATAGTTTTTAGTTTCTGTCTATTGTGGTAAGTGGAAAAGAGGGATGAGAAAGAGGCTGTACTGGCCCAACCAGAAACCGAAACTGAGAACCCATGACCGTATCCTCTCTCTTGGACGCCTCTGCTAGCCTCTTAAACACAAAAATAGAGAGATCCCAGATGTGCTGTATTTCCTAGCCCTCCTTCCCTGGCTATAGTCACTGTCTGTACTTCCAGACCTCCCATTTTCTTCCTGATCCATGCCAATTAGGGTTTCTTATTCAATGCTTCAGTGAAAAATAAAAAAAACTATATTATAGACACCAGTGGGCTGCATCTTGCCCAAGCCAAGGGATAAGTTTTGGTCCTCATCTTCATGACTACTTAGCTGCATTTGATATTGTTGACATTTCTTCTTTAAAAATATTTTCAAAGCCCCTATGATGCTACTTCTGTCTTGTTTTTTACTCCACTCTTGCTATCTTACCTCCTGCTTTTTTTTTCAGTCTATGTCTCCTCTGGTCACATGATTATATTTATGGGGTGTACTTGATCCGCTACTGTTTTATTTTCTATTCCTACATGATCTTATTTAGTACCGTGGCTTTAAAGACCATCTGTTGATGACTCCCAAGTCAGTATTTCTGGCTCCATTCTCCTCAAATGGTAAACTCATACTGAATATCTCCTTTTGGATATCTGAAAGGCATCTCAAATCCAACATCTCAAACATTACTCTGAGTTCTCCAACCCATATGCTCCTCTAAAATCTTTCCCATGTTGTTAAATGGTCCCACCTTAAACACACACCTAAGAGCAATTCTTCACTCTTCTCCTTCCCAAAACATCTACATCTAATTTATCCATAAGTCCTATTTGCTCAACATCCCAAATACATACTAAAGCTGACCACTTCACTCCAACTTCACTGCCATAAACCAAGTCTAATTCACCGGCACTTCTCTTGGGCTACTGCTGAAGTGTCCTACCTAATTCTTTTTAATCTATCAATACTCTCTGAGTTCTTACTAGGTGTCGGATGTTTTATAGGACTTAATGATACATCAGTGAATAAAACATAACAAGATTGCTACCCTAATGAAATTTATGTTTAATTAGTGCAGACAGACAATAAAGAAAATTGTGTGTGTTTGTGGTGGGGGGGCGGTTAGATGGAAGTCATAAATGTTATGAAGGAGAAATAAAAGAAATGGGATACAAGGATAAGGAGAAGACTTAGGTAAGTTGTACTTTAAAATAAAGTGGTCAGACATACATCACTTCAAAATGGACATTTGCATAAAAGTATAAAGCGTTTGAGGGGGTAAGATGCATGGATTCTGGAGACAGCATGTGAACATGTCCTGCAGAGTCATCATAGTTGGCATGCTGGAGGAACAAGAAAAAGGTCCATGAGGGTGGGGTAGAGTAAAATGAGCAAAGGAGAAAGTATTGTGCAAAAAGGTCAAGATAACAGGGACAGAGAGACATGATAGGGACATGGGCATATTGTATGCTGAGTGGGGGAAAAAGCCCCAGGAGCGTTTTTGTTCTGCTTTGTTTAGCTATCTTAAACTGTAAGCAATTTTTAGAATAGTCTTAGATTTATAGCAGTGTTGCAAATCTACCGTAGAGAGTTCCCATATAATGTTCACCCAGTTTCTTTTGTTGTTAACATTTTATGTTACAATGATAAATTTGTCAAAAGTAATGAAGCAACATCAGTGTATTATTACTAAATAAACTCCACAATTAATTCAAATGTTAACTAGTTTTTCCCATGTCCTTTTTATGTTCCAGTATTCCATCCAAGATACCACATTGCATTGAGTTTTCATGTGTTCTTAGTCTCCTCTGAACTTTGATGGTTTCTCAGATTTTCATTGTTTTTAATGACCTTGTCAGTTCTCATGTATACTGGTCAGAAAATCGTATATCCTACTATTTGGGTTTCTCTGATATTTTTCTCATGTTTAGATGGGCTTCGCGGAGAGAATATTCACCACAAAATACATAAAATTAGAACACAAATATAATAGTCAAAACACCCTTGAGAAATTATAAGACTCATTTCTTCAAAAAACATTAAAGAGTAAATCTAAGGAAATGTTATAAAATATTTAAAACAGACTGCTGTATATTAGAACCAATAGTATGCACCCTTAAGCTGTAATTAAGGGACAAATTTATGATTAATTAACTAATATTCAAATCCAAAAGGTGAAAAAAAGGAACAATACAAAATCTAAACCAAATAGAAAGAAGGAAATAAAAATAAAAGACAAAAGTAATTAAGTGGCAAATAAAAAGTAGAGTGGATCGTTAAGACTAAACACTATTTTTAAAGACCAATATAACAGACAAATGTTTTGATGGTGAAAGAGAGTGAGAGTGAGAGAGAGAAAGTGAGTGAGAAATAATATAAACAAACACTATCAGGAAAAAATAATGGAGCACAAACATATAATGAAGTATTTTAGAAACTATGAGTTGATATGAACAACTGTATGCCAGTAGGTTAAAAGCCCATGCAATGGACAATTTTCTAGGAAAGTGTAAATGCCATGATTAGTCTTCACAACCATAAAACAAGTATTAATACAAATTGAAATGGTAATCAGTATCTTATTCCCAAAGGCATCAGACCCACATGGTTTTTCCAGTAACTTTCAGCACCAATTCAATAAACATATATGTCTCATTATAGCTTAACTGAAAAAAAGTGAAGCCACGCAAGTCATTTTATAAGGATTGAATAATACTGTTAGGAAAACTAGAAAAGGAAAACACAAAGATGCATTTTTTTGTTTCAAAACTATAAATACAACAAAAATTATTTCATTGTTGGTTTCACTTCAGGGAAATGCTGATTCATCTTTGTGGGTAATACAAATTCAATTTGTGGTTAATAAAGGTTAATAAAGGGGACTATAATTTTAAAAGCACAATAAGCCAATATAATATTCCCAATTTACTTCTTCAACACTTGGCCTGCAGTTATAACTATTTAAAAAGTGAACATTAAGGCAAAGATTTCTTTCTACATGTTAGAGGAGCATTGAAGAAGAAATAAACATTTCCTCATTTTTGCTTAGTAAGCACATTGAGACACCAAGGTGGGTGGATCACCTGAGGTCAGGAGTTCGAGACCAGCCTGGCCAACATGGCAAAATGCCGTCTCTACTAAAAGTACAAAAATTAGCCAGGCGTGGTTGTGCATGCCTGTAATCCCAGCTACTCAGGAGGCTGAGGCAGGAGAATTGCTCGAACCCGGGAGGCGGAGTTTGCAGTGAGCTGAGATTGCACCACTGCACTCCAGCCTGGGCAACAAGAGTGAGACTCTGTCTCAAAAAAAAAAAAAAAAAAAGCAAGGTAAATCTTATTATTTTCCTTCCTTCAACTGGCTATGAACTTGTTTTAATTTATTACCACTGATTTGAAACAACCTTATCATAAAAGTTCCCATTTGTACCTGCATCTATTTATTCACTCTATTCTATGGATAGGACCATCTGTTCTGATCATTACACACACTTATCAATTATGAATCCTTTCAGATGACTACAATGCCATTTTCTTTCCCTCACAAAACAAGAAGTCAAAACATAAATGGTTGCTGATGCTCTTTCTTTAGTTTATTTCTGTAAGAAATAAATTCTCTGAGATTTTTATGATGTTTTCAATATGGCAATAAGCTGGCCATTATGCCCTTGTTCAAGGCAAGAAGAGAGAGAGAGAGGGCAAGAGCACTCTCTGCATGCTCCCACAGCTGACCCCTGCAGCTCAGCTCATGAATGCTGGCAGTCATGACCCCTGCGGATGCTATGCACAAGCAGCTGTATCTGACTCTTGTCACTGACCCACACCACCGTGTTTATACCTACAGCTGGTCCCTACCGCTATGTGCATGCATGCTGCCAGTTTTGTCCCTGCAGCTGTGCACATGCATGTAGTTTCCAGATCCATGTCGCCATGCTCCACCACCATGCACATGCCAGAAGCTAGCTCCCACAGTCAAGAATGTGCACACCACCAGCACTGGCCCTCACTGCTACCTGCCTTCTCTGATCTCTTGTCACTATAGCCATAGGCACTGTTGAGGACCCTCAACAGCCCTTGCAGCCACTACAAACCTTCTGCAGTTCTGGCAACCATAAACCATGCAATTGCAAACCCTAGCTACCTGAGCTGATGAGACACTGCACCTCCCTAGACCTGGAATCACTGTACCTCCTGCACTTGGTGCCCTGTGTCACTAGATCCAGTGCCAGAGCATATTCCAGTATGTCCCACGGCCCACAGTTGAAGGTTTTTCCTTATTGAAGCCAATCCATAAAGTCTGTAAGAGATGACTGCCTGTTTAAATGTGTAGACCCCTATACAAAGCTACAAGAATGACAAAGAATTGAGAAAACATGACATAATCAAAGGACACAGAAAACTTCCAGTAACCAACCCCAACACATTGCAGACCCATAAACTACCTGACAAAAAAAATTCAAAAATTATTTAGAATTATTTAGAAGCTAATTATTATTTAGAAGCTAATTGAGCTATGAAAGAACACAGACCCTCAATTTAACAAAATCAGCAATAATACAACAACAAAAAAGAGGTTCAACAAAGAGATCAAATTCATAAAATGGAACCAAAAGAAAATTTTGGAGCTGAAGAATATAATGACTGCACTACAAAATACAATAGAGAGTTTTAACAGCAGACTAGATAACACACAAAAAAATATAGAAATTTGAAGATAGATCATTTGAAATCATCTAGTCAGAGGAGAAGAAAGGAAAAGGAATGAAAAGGAATGAAGTCCTACAGGATCTATGAGACAGTATCAAGAGAACTAATCTTCATACTATAGAATTTTCAGGAGAAGAGAAAGGGAAAGTAACAGAAAGCTTATTTAAAGAATCAATGGCTGAAAACTTTCCATTTATGTGGAAAGAAGATATGAACATTCAGGTACATGAACTTCAAAGGTTACCAATCAGATTCAACCCAAAAGAGTTCACCAAAACATATTATAATCAAACTGTTAAAAATCAAAGATAAAGAGAATTTTGAAGGCAGCAAGAGAAAACAAGCTTATTACACACATTGGAATTCTATTAAGGTTTTCAGCAGATTTTGTTGCTGAAACTTTTAGGCCAAGAAAGGGTGAGATGACATATTCAAGGTGCTAAAAGAAAAAAAAAAAGAAACCTGCTGAACAAAAATATTTTACCTGGCAAAGTTCATAAATGAGTTAGACATAAAGACTTTCCCAGATAAACAAAAGCTGAAGGAGTTTATCACTGCTAGACTTACATCACAAGAAATGCTAAAGGGAATTATTAAAGCTGAAATAAAAAGCTGCTATTTAGTAATATGAATACATACGAAAGTATAAAACTTGTTGCTAAAAAATAAATATATAGTCAAATTCAGAATACTGTACTACTGTAACTGTGATCACTTATAATCCAGTATAAACGTTAAAAGTTAAAAGTATTAAAAATGACTACAGCTGCAATAACTTATTAACAAATACACAGTATATAAAGATGTAAACTATGATATCAAAAACATAAAATGTCAGGAGAATGTGAAGTAAAAGTGCAGGGCTTTTGTATGTAAGAAAGTGAGTAACCACAAAGGAAAAAACTTAGAATATATACACAAAAAATAAAGAGAAGGGAATCAAAGCATACCACTACAGAAAAATTTCAAATCACAAAAGAAGACAGCAAGAGAGTAAGAGAGGAATAAGGTTCTATAAAACAACCTGAAAACAATTTACAAATTGGCAATAGTAAACCCTTACCAATCAGTAATTATGTTACATGTAAATGAACTAAAACCTCCAATCAAAAGACAGAGCAGTCAAATCAGTAACAAAACAAAACAAAACCCAACTATGTGCTGCCTACAAGACACTCACTTCATCTTTAAGAACACATAGAGACTAAAAGCAAAGGGATAAAAAAAGATATCCCAGGCAAATAAAAGAAGCCAAAAAACAGCAGGAATAGCTATAGTTATATCAGGTAAAATAAACTTCAAGGTAAAAACCATAAAACAAGACAAATAAGGTCACTATACAATGAAAAATGTTCAATTCATCAAGAGGATATAACAATTGTAAATGGGCCCAACATCAAAGCAACTGAATATATAAAGAAAATAGTAATAGATATGAAGGGAGAGATAGACTATAATAAAATAATAGTAGGGGACTTCAAAACTCATCAATGGACAGATCATCCAGACAGAAAACCAATAAGGAGACATTGAACTTTAACTATAATTTAGACCAAATGGACTTGAGTGACATATACATAACATTCTACCTATCAGCAGCAGCAGCAGCAGATTACACATTCTTTTAAAGTACACACAGAATGTTTTCCTGGATAGATTATAATATAAGGTCACAAAAAACATCTTAACAACCATATAAAGAGTGAAATCATATTCAGTATTAACAAATTTTAAAAGATTGAAATCATATTGAGTATCTTCTCTTACCATAATGGTATGAAACTGGAAATCAATAACAGGAAAAAAACTGAGAATTCACAAACATGTCCAAATTAAACAACATGTCCCTGAAAAACCAATGGGTCAAACAAGAAATTTTAAAAATTTAAAAATATGTTGAGGTAACTAAAAATGAAAACACAACATATCCAAACTTATAGAATGCAATCAAAGAAGTTTTAAGAGGAAAGTTTATAGGAGTAAACACCTACATTTAAAAAGAAGATCTCAAATAAACAGCTTAACATTACACTTCAAGGAACTAGAAAAAGAAGAACAGATTAAGCCCAATGTTAGTGGAAGGAAGAAAATAATAAAGATCAGAGCAAAAAATGGAGACTTAAGAAACCATAGAAAAGTTCAATAAAACTAAGAGCTAGTTTATTAAAAAGACAAAAAAAAATCCCAAAAATACAAAAATTTAGTTAGACATGTTACAAAAAAAGTGACAAGACTCAAATAATCAAATTAGAAATAAAAGAGGAGATATTACAACTGACACACAAAAAGTGCAAAGGATTATAAGAGAGTAATATGAACAATCATATACCAACAAATTGGATAACCTAGAAGATATGGGTAGCTTCCTAGAAACATACAACCTACCAAGACTGAATCATTAAGAAATAGAAAATCTTAACAGACCCATAATGGGTAAGAAGATTGAATTAGTAATTAAAAATCTCCCAAAAAGAAAATTTCCAGACATTATGGCCTCATGGTTGAATTCTACTGAACATGTAAAGAGCTAAAATCAATCCTATTTAAACTCTTACAAAAATTGAACAAGAGGGAATACTTCCAAACTCATTTTACTAGGCTGTTATTACCCTGATACCAAAGGAAGACACAAACACTATACAAAAAGAAAACTACAGGCCAATAACCCTGATGAACATAGATACAAAAATCCTCAAGAAAATGATACAAACTAAATTTAACAGCACAATAACAAAGATTTATGAACCATTATAGAATGGGATTAATCTCAGGCATGCAAGGATGTTTCAACATATGCAAATCAATGAATGTGATATAAGACATTAGTAGAATGAAGGACAAAATCTGTATGATAATTACAATAGATACGGTATCAACATTTTGCCAAATTCAGCATTCTTTCATGATAAAAAAAAAACTCACAACAAATAAGGTGTGGAAGGAATGGACCCCAACACAATAATGATCAGATATGACAAGCCCACAGATAACATCACACTCTGGTGAAAAGTTGAATCTTTTCATCTAAGATAAATAACAAGGCAAGAATGTCCATCTTATCACTTCTGTTCAGCATAGTGCTAGACGTCCTAGCAAGAACGAATGAGCAAAAAAAAGAAATGAGTCATTCAAATTGAAAATGAAGAAGTTATATTGTCACCGTTTGCAGATGACATGATATTGTGTATAGAAAACCTGAAAGTGTCCACCAAAAATCTTAGAACAAATAAATAAATTCAATAAAGTTACAGGATACAAAATCCACATACAAAAACCAGTTGCATTGCTCTACACTAATAATGAATATTGTATTCCAAAAAAGAATTCAAGAAATAATCTCATATACAATAGTGTCAATAAGAAATAAAATACTTAGGAATACATTTACCCAAAGAAGTTAAAAATCTGTATACTAAAAATTATATAATATCAGTAAAGAAAATTTTAGAAGACACAAATTGATGGAAAGATATTCTATATTCATGATTTGGAAAAATTAATATTATTAAAATGTCCATACTGTGTAATGTGATCTACAAATTCATTGCAATCCCTATCAAAATTCCAATGACCCTTTCATATAAATGGAAAAAAAATCTTGTAGTTTGTATGGAACCACAAAAGACCCTGCACAGCTAAAGCAATCTTGATCAAGAAAAAGCTGGAGGCATCACATTTCCTGATTTCAAATTATATTACCAAGCTATAATAATCAAAACAATATAGTACTGGCAAAAATACAGACACATAGACCAACGGAACAGAATAGAGAATCCAGAAATAAATATACATATGTCGAAAAGAAATAATCATTATTTTGAAGAGATATCTGCACTCCCATGGCATGCAACATTATTCATCATAGCCGATATATGGAAACAAGTTTCCATTGACAACAGATCAAGAAAATGTGGTCAGATTAACGAGACAGAAAGTTAACAAGGGTATCCAGGAATTGAACTCAGCTCTGCCCCGAGTGGACCTAATAGACATCTACAGAACTCTCCACCCCAAATCAACAAAATATACATTCTTTTCAGTACCACACCACAACTATTCCAAAATTGACCACATAGTTGGAAGTAAAGCACTCCTCAGCAAATGTAAAAGAACAGAAATTATAACAAACTGTCTCTCAGACCACAGTGCAATCAAACTAGAACTCAGGATTAAGAAGCACACTCAAAACTGCTCAACTACATGGAAACTGAACAACCTGCTCCTGAATAAGTACTGGGTACATAACAAAATGAAGGCAGAAATAAAGATGTTCTTTGAAACCAATGAGAACAAAGACACAACATACCAAAATCTCTGGGACACATTCAAAGCAGTATGTAGAGGGAAATTTATAGCACTAAATGCCCGCAAGAGAAAGCAGGAAAGATCTAAAATTGACACCCTAACATCACAATTAAAAGAACTAGAAAAGCAAGAGCAAACACATTCAAAAGCTAGCAGAAGGCAAGAAATAACTAAGATCAGAGCACAACTAAAGGAAATAGAGACACAAAAAAACCCTTCAAAAAATCAATGAATCCAGGAACTGGTTTTTTGAAAAGATTGACAAAATTGATAGACCACTGGCAAGACTAATAAAGAAGAAAAGAGAGAAGAATCAAACAGGTGCAATAAAAAATGATAAAGGGGATATCACCACTGATCCCACAGAAATACAAACTACCATCAGAGAATACTATAAACACCTCTATGCAAATAAACTAGAAAATCTAGAAGAAATGGATAAATTTCTTGACACATACACCCTCCCAAGACTAAACCAGGGAGAAGTTGAATCTCTGAATAGACCAATAACAGGCTCTGAAATTGAGGCAATAATTAATAGCTTACCAACCAAAAAAGTCCAGGACCAGATGGATTCACAGCCGAATTCTACCAGAGGCACAAGGAGGAGCTGGTACCATTCCTTCTGAAACTATTCTAATCAATAGAAAAAGAGGGAATCCTCCCTAACTCATTTTATGAGGCCAGCATCATCCTGATACCAAAGCCTGGCAGAGACACAACCAAAAAAGAGAATTTTAGGCCAATATCCTTGATGAACATTGATGCAAAAATCCTCAGTAAAATACTGGCAAACCCCATCTAGCAGCACATCAAAAAGCTTATCCACCATGATCAAGTGGGCTTCATCCCTGGGATGCAAGGCTGGTTCAACATACGCAAATCAATAAATGTAATCCAGCATATAAACAGAACCAAAGACAAAAACCACATGATTATCTCAATAGATGCAGAAAAGGCCTTTGACAAAATTCAACAACCCTTCATGCTAAAAACTCTCAATAAATTAGGTATTGATGGGAGATATCTCAAAATAATAAGAGCTATCTATGACAAACCCATGGCCAATATCATACTGAATGGACAAAAACCGGAAGAATTCCCTTTGAAAACTGGCACAAGACAGGGATGTCCTCTCTCACCACTCCTAATCAACATAGTGTTGGAAGTTCTGGCCAGGGCAATCAGGTAGGAGAAGGAAATAAAGGGCATTCAATTAGGAAAAGAGGAAGTCAAATTGTCCTTGATTGCAGATGACATGAGTGTATATCTAGAAAACCCCATCGTCTCAGCCCAAAATCTCCTTAAGCTGATAAGCAACTTCAGCAAAGTCTCAGGATACAAAATCAATGTGCAAAAATCACAAGCATTCTTATATAGCAATAACAGACAAACAGAGAGCCAAATCATGAGTGAACTCCCATTCACAATTGCTTCAAAGAGAATAAAATACCTAGGAATCCAACTTACAAGGGATGCGAAGGACCTCTTCAAGGAGAACTACAAACCACTGCTCAATGAAATAAAAGAGGATACAAAGAAATGGAAGAACATTCCATGCTCACAGGTAGGAAGAATCAATATCGTGAAAATGGCCATACTGCCCAAGGTAATTTATAGATTCAATGCCATCCCCATCAAGCTACCAATGACTTTCTTCACAGAATTGGAAAAAACTACTTTAAAGTTCATATGGAACCAAAAAGGAGCCCGCATTGCCAAGTCAATCCTAAGCCAAGAGAACAAAGCTGGAGGCATCACGCTACCTGACTTCAAACTATACTACAAGGCTACAGTAACCAAAACAGCATGGTACTGGTAGCAAAACAGAGATATAGATCAATGGAACAGAACAGAGGCCTCAGAAAGAATGCCACATATCTACAACTATCTGATCTTTGACAAACCTGAGAAAAGCAAGCAATGGGAAAAGGATTCCTTATTTAATAAATGGTGCTGGGAAAACTGGCTAGCCATATGTAGAAAGCTGAAACTGGATCCCTTCCTTACACCTTATACAAAAATTAATTCAAGATGCATTAAAGACTTAAATGTTAGACCTAAAATCATAAAAACCCTAGAAGAAAACCTAGGCAATACCATTCAGGACATGGGCATGTGCAAGGACTTCATGTCTAAAACACCAAAAGCAATGGCAACAAAAGCCAAAGTTGATAAATGGGATCTAATTAAACTAAAGAGCTTCTGCACAGCAAAAGAAACTACCATCAGAGTGAACAGGCAACCTACAGAATGGGAGAAAATTTTTGCAATCTACTCATCTGACAAAGGGCTAATATCCAGAATCTACAATGAACTCCAATAAATTTACAAGAAAAAAACAAACAACCCCATCAACATGTGGGCGAAGGATATGAACAGACACTTCTCAAAAGAAGACATTTATGCAGCCAAAAAACACATGAAAAAATGCTCACCGTCACTGGCCATCAGAGAAATACAAATCAAAACCACAATGAGATACCATCTCACACCAGTTACAATGGCGATCATTCAAAAGTCAGGAAACAACAGGTGCTGGAGAGGATGTGGAGTAATAGGAACACTTTTACACTGTTGGTGGGACTGTAAACTAGTTCAACCATTGTGGAAGTCAGTATGGCAATTCCTCAGGGATCTAGAACTAGAAATACCATTTCACCCAGCCATCCCATTATGGGGTATATACCCAAAGGATTTTAAGTCATGTTGCTATAAAGACACATGCACACATATGTTTACTGCGGCACTATTCCCAATAGCAAAGACTTGGAACCAACCCAAATGTCCAATAATGATAGACTGGATTAAGAAAAAGTGGCACAGATACACTATGGAATACTATGCAGCCATAAAAAATGATGAGTTCATGTCCTTTGTTGGGACATGGATGAAGCTGGAAACGATTATTCTCAGCAAAGTACCACAAAGACAAAAAATCAAACATCGCATGTTCTCACTCATAGGTAGGAATTGACCAGTGAGAACACATGGACACAGGAAAGGGACCATCACACACTGGGGACTGTTGTGGGGTGGAGGGAGGGGGGAGGGATAGCATTAGGAGATATACCTAATGCTAAATGCGAGTTAATGGGTGCAACACAGCAACATGGCACATGTATACATATGTAATAAACCTGCACATTGTGCACATGTACCCTAAAACTTAAAGTCTAATAATAATAAAACGAAATAAAAAAAGAAAATGTAGTATATATATGAGATGGTATATATATGAGATCTCATATATATATGTGAGATATATGTGTGTGTGTGTGTATATATATACATATATATATAGTGAAATATTATTCAGCCTTTAGAAAAAGAAAGTCTTGCCATTTGCAACCATAAGGATGAACTTTGGGGATATTATGGACATTATCCTAAGTGAAGTAAGCCAAATAGTGCATAATATTTTTATGTGTGGAATCTAAAAGAAAAAAGAACTCATAGCAACAAAGAATAAAATGAGTAGAATGGTGGTTACCAGGGGTTGAGCAGAAAAGTTGAGATATTGTTTAATGGGTGTAAATCTTCAGCTATAAGATGAATAAGTACTAGATAGCTAATATACAGCATGGTGACTATAGTTAATAATGTGTTGTATACTTAAAATTTGTTAGGAGAGTAGATATCACATTTTCTCACCACAGAAAGGTAATTATGTTAGGTAGTGAATATGCTAATTTCCCTGATTATAATAATCATTTCACAATGTAGACATATATCGTAGCATCACATTGTGCACCCTAAATATATGAAATTTTTATTCATCAATCACACCTCAATAAAGCTGAAAAAAAGTTTGTTTTTTTTTTTAAAGCAGGCAGGGGAAGGCTCAGCAGGCTCTAACTTTATCACATGATCCAAAACAGTGTCAGGTGGCACTCTAATTTCAAAGAAAACTCAGGTAGCTTTCTGTACTTTAGAGTAACATTTTATATTTTATTTTTTATATATTTTTATATTTTATTATTTTATATTTTTTATATTGCTATATAAAACTTTCATTTCCCTTTCTTTCAAGTAGAAGTTTCATGTTTACACCTCTTGGCTCAACTGCTTATAATAAGTAAAACATTAATGAATCATATTTCTAAACATAAAGACTAAACCCATAAAACTTCAGGTGGAAAATTTTGAAAAATGCCTTCCACAGCTTGGTTGTGCAGTGACTTCTTGAAAAGGATGCAAATGCACTAACCAAAAAAGATCACAAATTGGTAAATTTGGCTTCATCACATTTAAAAATTCCTGGTAATTAAAATACACTTTTAAAAGGTGAAAAGTAAACCACAGGCTGGACAAAATATTTTCCGTATTTATATTAGACAAAAAAAATTTCAAGAATAGCTAAAGAAATATAAATCAATAAGGAAAGACATACAGCCTAATTTTTAAGAAAAAGAAAAAGACTGGAACAAATATTTAACAAGAAAATATCTAAATGACTAATAAGCCTATGAAAAGGTATTCAAATATTTTACTTATCAGGAAAATGCAAATTAAAACATCGAGGAGCAGCTGAAAAAGAGATAATACTACTTGTTTGCAAAAATGTGGAGCAACTGGAAATATCATGGGTTGCTTGTTGGGAGTTTAAAATGGAAACAATGCTTTGAAAACCTGTATTGCAGTTTCTAACAAAGAAAAATATATATGTACCCTATATTCCAAGGAAAGCTAGCCATTTGACTTTTATGTATTACTCCAGAGAAATGAAACAAAAATATATCCGCAAAAAGACAGTATTAGTATGTTTTCACACTGCTGACAAAGACATACCCAAGACTGGGCAATTTACAAAAGAAAGCTATTTAAGGGACTTATAGTTCCACATGGCTAGGGAGGTCTCACAATCATGGCAGAAGGCAAGGAGGAGCAAGTCATGTTTTCCATTGATGGTGGCAGTCAAAGAGAGAGCTGTGCAAGGAAACTCCCATTTTTAAAGCCATCAGATCTCATGAGACCCGTTAACTATGAGGGGAACAGTGCAGGAAAAACCCAACCCCATAATTCAATCACCTCCCACCAGCTTCTTCCCGTCATACATGGGAATTGTGGGAGTTACACTTCAAGATGAGATTTCAGGGGGGACACAGTGAAACCATATCATTCCACCCCAGACCCCTCCCAAATCTCATGTCCTCACATTTCAAAATCAATCATGCCTTACCAACAGTCCCCCAAAATCTTAATTCAGCATTAACTCAAAAGTCCACAGTCCAAAGTCTCATCTAAGACAAGGCAAGTCCCTTCCACCTATAAGCCTTTAAAATCAAAAGCAAGTTAGTTACTTCCTACAGACATTAGGTAAATACAGCCATTCCCAATGGGAGAAATTGCTCAAAACAAAGGGGTTACAAGCCCCATGCAAGTCCAAAATCCAGCAGGGCAGTCAAATCTTAAAGCTCCAAAATGATATCCTTTGACTCCATGTCTCACATCCAGGTCAGGCTTATGCAAGAGGTGGGTTCCCATTATCTTGGGCAGTTCAGCCCCTCTGGGTTTGCAGGATGCAGCCTCCCTCCAAGCTGCTTTCACAGGCTGGTGTTGAATACCTGTGGCATTTCCAGGCACATGGTGCAAGCCGTCAGTGGATATAACATTCTGGGGTCTGGAGGACAGTGGCCCTCTTCTCATAGCTCCACTAGGTGGTGTCCCAGTAAGGACTCTGTGTGGAGGCTCCATCCACATTTCCCTTCTGCACTGCCCTACCAGAGGTTCTCCATAAGAACCCTGCCTCTGCAGCAAACTTCTGCCAGGACATCCAGGCATTTCCATACATCCTTTAAAATCTGGGCAGAAGGGACTTGCCTTGTTTCAGATGAGATGTTGAACTGTGGGCTTTTGAGTTAATGCTGAAATGAGTTAAGACTGTGGGGGACTATTGGGAAGGCATAATTGGTTTTGGAATGTGAGGACATGAGATTTGGGTGGTGACACAGCCAAACTATACCAAAGGAGTACATAAAACAATCCGTGTTATCTTTATACAATTGATAGAAGACAACTATAAAAATGAACAAACTGAGACCACCCTGACCAACATGGAGAAACACTGTCTCTACTAAAAATATAAAATTAGCCAAGCTTGGTGGAACATGCCTATAATCCCAGCTAAATGGAAGACTGAGACAGGAGAATCACTTGAATCCAGGAGGCAGAGGTTGTGGTGAGCTGAGATTGCGCCATTGCACTCCAGCCTGGGCAACAAGAGTGAAACTCCATCAAAGAAAGAAAGAGAGAGAGAGAGAGAAGGAGAGAAGGAGGGAAGGAGGGAGGAAGAAAGAAACTGATTATGTATAAAACATGAATGAATCTCAAAAATATTATGAGAAAAAGTGAGACAGAGAAAACCATACAGACCAGAGTGAAACGCAGTTAAAGCTAATCCGTGGTGGTAGAGGTCAGAATATAGATACCTTGAAGACTGGCTGGTTAAGGAACCCAAGGAAACCTTTTGAATGTTTCTTGACATGGTTGCAGATTACATGAGTATATACATAAGTAAAAATTCATTATGCGTTTTATCATATGTAAACTACACCTCAGTTTAATTGAAAAATGGATCTTATATATCTTTTATTATGTTTATTGACTTGATTTGTTAACCAAAAGGGTGTGTTAAGATTCTCATCATTGAGAATCTCATGATTGGGAATTAAAGGTCTGTTTCTTTCCATTTCTCCTTGTGATTTCTGCAGCTTTTACTTCTATATTTTGATGCCAAATTACTTGGTGCATAGAAATTCCTATAGTTTCCTCTTCACAGTAGAGGACTATCAGCATAATGATGCATAATGATGATAAAGCAGCCTTTTCTGTCCAATTTAAATATTTTTTAAAAATTTGCCTGACGTTCATTCTTTGGCCCTAGCTTTGTTTTTACTTCCAATTTACAAAATATATCTTTTCCCTTCTTTAAAAAAACTTCACAGTAAATTATGCATAAAGCTTACCATCATATCATTTTTAAGTGTACAGTTTACTGGTGTTAAGTACATTCATGTCCATCACTGCCACTGATCTCCAGAACTCTCTTCATCTTGCAAAACTGAAACTCTATACCTCATTCCCCCCTCCATTTATGCCACGTCAAACCACCATTCTATTTTCTGTCTGTATGAATTTGACTATTCTAGGTATCTTATATAAGATACCTTATATAAGGTACCTTATATCTTATATAATATCATCTATATTATATAAGTGGTATCTTATATAAGATTCCACTTATGTGGAATCATATAGTATTTGTCCTTTTGTGACTGGCTTAATTCACATAGCATAATGTTCTCAAGGTTCTTTCATGTTGTATCACGTGTCAGAATTTCCTTCCTTTAAAAGGCCGAGTAATTTTCCATTATTTGTATGCCACATTTTGATGATTTACTCATCTGTCAATGAACAGTTGAGTTGCTTCCACTTCTTGACTATTTAAATGCTGCTGCTAAGAACATATGTGTATGAAGATCTCTTAAAGTCTCTTCTTTCAATTCTTTTGGGTATATACCCAGAAATAGAAATGCTGGATCCTATGGTAATTCTATTTTTGATTTGTTAAGAATATGCCATACTGTTTTCCACAAGCACTGTACCATTTTGCATTCTCACCAACAATGCACAAGAATTCCAACTTCTCTACATCTCTGCAAATACTTGTTATTTTCCATTTTTTTACAGTTTCCATCCTTAAGGGTGTGAGGTGGTATCTCATCATACTTTTGATTTGCATTTCCCTAGTAATTAGTAATGTTGAGCATCTTTTCATATGCTTATTGGACATTTGTGTATCCTCTCTGGAGAAATGTCCTTTCAAGTTCATTGTCCATTTTTGAATCAGGTTGTTTGTTTTTAATGTCGCGTTTTAGGCATCCTTTATAGTATGAATATTCTCCACTTACTTTATATCTACTTATAGATATTTTCTCCCATTCCATGGGTTGGCTTTTTGCTCTGTTGGTTGCATCCTTTGATGCCCAGAAGTTTTAAATTTTGATGTAGTCCTATTATCTATTTTTTTTTGTTTTCAAAAGAATGCATTGCCACATCCAATGTTTTAAAGATTTTCTCATTTTTTTCTTGTGAGTTTTATAGTTTTAGATGATACATTTAGGTCTTTGATCTCTTATATTTTCTCTTGCAATCTTTTCTAATCATTTAGTTTCAAGTGTGTTGGGGTTTGGTTTGGTTTTATCTTGAGAGTTATTTTTCGTTTCAATTAATTTATTTTTTTAAATTTACTAGGATGAAAGGCATGTGAACTTTCATGTATATTACTTCGTTTTACTTTTTTTGTGTTTTTTTGCTTCTCTGATTATTCTGCCTTTTTCCAGCTTTTGGATGCTGCAGGCATGTAATAAGTCATAAGAAATGAATGATGTGGACATTATGATTCTGCTCACATATATTTAAGAAAGCTGTCTATTGCCTCTGTATTGAACAATAGCTTTACTATATTTCTTTGGGTGAATTTTTTTCCTTTGTATTGAACAGTAGCTTTACTAGATTTCTTTGGGTGAATTTTTTTCCTTTGTATTGAACAATAGCTTTACTAGATTTCTTTGGGTGAACTTTTTTTCCCTCAAAGCATAACATATTATTTTAATGTCTTCTAGTGTAAACTATTTTTGGAGATTAAGGAATCCAGTCTGGAAGCTTTAACCTTTACAGACAACCTTTTTATTTCTAGGATTGCTATATCCTTTCTATATTTCTCAAATTAAAGTAGCTTTGTTATCTTTTATTTTTTTTCTCTGTCACCCAGGCTGGAATACAGTGGTGTGATCTCAGTTCACTGCAGCCTTGACCTCCTGGGCTCAAGCAATCCTCCTACCTCAGCCTCCTGAGTAGCTGAGACTACAAGTGCATGCCACCAAGCCTGGCTAATTTGTTTGTTTTGATTGGTAGAGATGAGGTCTCACTACATTTCCCAGTCTGGTCTCAAACTCTTGTACTAAAGTGATCCTCCCACCTTGCCCTCCCAAAGTGTTAGGATTACAGGTGTGAGCCACTGCCTCTTGTCTAAAGTAACTTTTCAACCTATGTCTTGGTGTAGATCTTTTAAAAAATGAATTGCTTATTAATACATTCCTGTAATAATTATAATACAAGTAATTGTGTGTTGAGCAGGCATATTGATAGGAAATAAAGATAAAATTAAGCAAAAAAGACACTCCCTACCTTAATGGAGTTTACAGCCAAGTGAAGAAGAAAGATATTCATTAAACTATTACACAAATAAATGTCATATGACAACTTAGAGCTTTAATAAGAGGATGAAACAACTCTGGAAAATCAGAAAAGAATGAATGGGAATCAACTCACTAATGTGCGATGATGGAGGATGCTGAGGGCTTTAGGCTGCAGCAACTTAATAAGTTCCCAAGCAGGAGAGAACTTGGCTTCTACAGGGAATTAAAAAGTTTGCCAGAACAAGTTGGTCTGGAGACACAGGCAGCTCAGAGTCTTATTGGTCATGCTAAGGAGATCTGAGTCTTAGTTACATGAACAATCAAAAACTCCTGAAGAGTTCTAATTCTGTTGACAAATTATCAGATTTATCTTCTGAAGGGAACACTCTGACAGTCTTGTGGAAAAGAAATTGGAAATGCTGTGGTAAATGCGGGTTACCTGTTAGTATAATAATACCTGTACAGTAGCCCAGGAAGAAAGAGAGATAACATAGACAAATGGCTGTGGCAATAGAGAGTGGGGAGTGATTTGAAACATAATTAGGAAATGAAATTAAGAGACATCAGTGTTGAAATGACAGAGGAAAACAGGGTTCACAAAAGTGGTACCACTTAACGATAGAATGCTGGAAGAGGACCAGTTTTTTGGGATAGGAGAATATGTATTTGGTTTTGGACACATTGCATTGCATACATTTATTTATCAAGTCATTCCACAAGAATGTACTGATTGTCTTCTGTGTGTCAGGCATTGTTGCAGGCTCTGGGGATTCAGTAATACATAATTTGATGATCGAATTTGATGTATCTTCACAACATCCAAGAGGAACTATCAGATAGGCCTTTGGACATATTTGGTCTGGACCTCAGAATGTGGGTGTGAATTCTGAGTTGCAACTATACATGTATGTGTCATTTGTGTGTAGGTGACAATTGAAGCTTGGGGCAAAGATGAGATGCTCTGATTCTTAGATTCTAAGGTGAGATCAATAAATAAGAAGAAAAAAAGGAGTCATCTCTGGGACTACACCTTGAGAATCTCAACTTTTAATGGATGGCTTAGGAATTACTCAAGTTAGGAGGCAGAAAGAGCCAGCAGAGAAGTAGGAGGAAAACAGGAAAGAGCTGTGAGCCAGAGTAAAGGGCCATAGAGGTCAGCTCTATCAGATGTGACCAAGAGCTCAAGTCCAAGAAGGTCTGAATAATAACCCTTGTGATGGGGAGGTTATGGCTGACCCCCAGGGGCTATTTCATTGAAATAATGGGATCAGAGGACAGTTTGGAGATGGTGGGGTGTGACTGGGAAATAAGAAAGTTGGAATAGCAAGTATGGAGGCCTCTTCCCAGAGAGGAAGAGGTGGCATGGCCTCTGGAGCCAGACAATCCAAGTTTAAATTCTGATGCTGCCATATGTTAGCTGGGAGACCTTGGGCAGATCAGCCTCTGAGACTCGATTGTCTCATGAGTAATAACATGACAACCTAGGACCTGCTCAGGGAGTGATGGTGAGGATTGTAAGAGATAATACATGCAAAGTGCTTAAAGCAATGTCTATCTTGCAAAGCTTGATGAATGTTAGCTGCTAGTACTAGTTATGTGTGGGTTCAAAGAAGGCTTGTAAGTCTTTCTCTTCCTTTCTTCTCCTTCCCCATCCTCTTCTCCTTTTCCTTCTCCTTCTTTTCCATCTCCTGTTTCTTTCTTTCTTCATCTTTGTGTTCTTCCTCTATTTTTTCTCCCTCTTTCTATTTTTTCTCTCTCTTTCTATTTGTTCTCCTCCTCTTCTTCTCTCCCTTCCTCCCTCTCCTCCTTCACTTTTCCTTTTCTTTCTCCTCCTCTTCCTTCTCCTCATACCTGAGCATTAGTTTCCACATTTTGTTTTTTAGTAATTCTAGGAAATCTGACCTATGTTTTACTGGAATAGGTTATTTGGGAAGTGCTAATGATTTTTCAAACACACACACATTTAAGTAGACTTTTTTTTTTTAACAGAGAGGCAACAAGCCAAGTAGCAAAGATATAAGCAACAATCAAATGGAGCCTGAAATATGATAAGAGCATACACGCACTTTAACAATAATTTTGATACTGGAATGATTATTTCAGAAGCAATATTTTTTCTGAAAAGCATTGGTCTTCTGTACAGAAAAATAAAAAAGTGAGTTGCCACTCATAGTGAATTAAGAGCTGTGGGCTGAAAGGGTCTCTTTTATAGCAAGTTTGAAATTTTTCATATAATAAAAACAGTATGTAAATATTATATATATATACACACATACATATATATGTATATATGTACATATTTCTGCCATTACTTTACTTTTATTCATTTAACAAATGTTTCCTAAGCTGGAATCTTGCAGAGATTTTGTAACAGTATGGAGAGTAGGTCTCAGAGAAGAGCATTCCTTTCATGATGTGGCTGCATGGGAGAAGAGTTCATGGGCAGAGGCTCAGAGCCATAATTAGGCACCTCGCATGAAGCTTCTGCTGTATGGCAGGTGGAAGGGGCTGCTTCCTCCAGAAAGAGCCCAAGGAGGCTGTGCAGACAGTGGTCTTTGATCCAGGACTTAGAAGATGAGTTCTCTGGTCAGGAAGAGACAATGAAAACCCTTGGCATCCGGAATTTGGGGAATAGGCAAGGACTCATGCAGCCAGCAAGTACAGTTCGTGAAGGAGCAGGAGCTATTCTCAATCTCAGTTCATTCTAACAGCCATTCCTGTCTGAGCAGGTTATGATGCTTTGTAACCACTCTTCTGTATCCCCTGAGAGTTTCATTTATATTTTCACTACCATGCATTTTTAGATATAATATCAGTATAAGTTTAACAATCATATTTTGGCTACAGGCCAAAACAGTGCTTATAAACAGTTTTATAAAATAAGAAGAACCTTCCTGTATTCTTCAAAGTACTAAACCTGTGACATTTTTTTCTTTTTTCTTTTTTTGAGACAGGGTGTCACTCTATCATCCAGTATGGAGTCCAGTGGCGCAATCATGGCTTACTGTAGCCTTGACCTCCCAGGCTCAGGAGATCCTCCCACCTCAGCCCCCGGGTAGTTGGGATTATAGGTGAGCATCAACGTGTCCAGCAATTTTTTTTTTTTGTATTTTTGTAGAGACAAGTTCTCGTCATGTTGCCCAGGCTTGTCTCAAACTTGTGGGCTAAGGTGATCCTCCTGCTTCGGACTCCCAAAGCATTGAGATTACAGAGGACAGCCACTGAGCCTGGCCCTACACCTGTCTTAATCTCATTTCAGAAACTCTACTGCCTAAAGCAGATGTCAAAACTCTTCAGCACAAGCAATGGTTGTGATAAAGTTTTAGAGTAGAGAGTCACTAAGCTTGAAAAACAATAGCAGGTTATATGAACTTTTGAAGAAATTAGCCGTTTATTTTTTTCAAGGAGAGAAGTAGCCAAGAAGCTGAAAAAATGTGAAAGCTATATTGCCCACTCCATTGCAATTTCCAAATTCCCTTCTGGGTATAAGCCCTCTCAGAGGATAACTGGAAAGGCCATATACTCAGTGCATGTAAAGAACTCTGGCTTGGTTTTCATTGCATCAGGAATGAAAGAAAGACATTATCGGCCAGTGTGCAGGGTTTTCTGGGGAGAAGCTGAGCTGAAGTGACTTAGCATGCTTTATGTTGCCTGATTAATGTCAAGCGAGGGGGCCACTGAGTGAAAGTTCATAGCAATGCCATTTTCTGTAATTGAAAATGCTATGCAAAAAATAAAATATGTCAACAGTTCCTGCTGCCTGCCTCATATCCTGGAGAGCTGTGTACATTTTAAGTTATCCCTGCAACTTAAAAGAATTATAACCACAGAGATTGTGAGGGGAGCAGCTGGTTTGCAAAGTTGGTTGGGGTAAACCTGTCAGAGCTCATGAGTAAACACAATCTGAAAACAGAGGCTGCTCGTGGGGAAATCAGTTGCTTTTTCAACAAAATAAAAGGAAGAGTTTTGCTCAGGGCGATGTGACGATGACGTGCAACTGTTCTGCATTAACTACAACTTTTTTTTTTTGCTTTCTCATTGCCCAGTTCCCCTTTATTCTACAGCAAGAAATTGAGGTTGTATATTGCACACTGGGAATATCTAAACTGGAAATAATTAAAATATATATTTCATTTATAGTGGGTCTTATGTGAGGAGAAGTAAAGATTGCCACAGCTTCCTGAGTATATGAGTTAATGATGTGTTCTGCATTTTCTTGATTTTCCACATTTTAACTGCCTCTGTTCCTCATTTGGGGGTAGGGAACTTTGAGAGGCATGGAATACAGACTTGCATGAGCAGAAACGTACAGCTTTTGAGCATGTGAGGGGATGGCGTGGAGAAGGTTGGGTTCATCATGTGGTTTCTTGGCACTATTTTTCTCCAGTTTCTCCCTTCAGTGTCAAAGCAAGCATATTATCAAGAATGTTTCAAACCAGAAATTGGTTTAAGACCATTGCAGTATCCTATTAGGTTGTGTTTTTAGAATATGATGAACAAATGGATCTTCAAAATGAAGTTCCAAAAATGACAATTAAAAAAGGAATACAGACTCATTGAAGGAAAAAACCTACAAAAGACTCTGTGTGTGTGTGTGTGTGTGTGTATGCATGTGTGTGTGTGTGTGTGTGTTGTAAGTACATTCAATATATATCCATACTGAATGAAGTCATTGGTAAAGTAAAGGAAAATTCCCGTTCTTCAGACTTAATTAGGACATCATTTTGATGGAGGCTAAGTTAGCAAAAACACAGCTAGAAACTGGGCACAAAGGGCAAATTGATTGTAAATCTTGGAGATTGTTTGTATGACTGGGTTGCATGACTGAAGCTTAAAAAGGAAAAAGTGTCTTACATAGAATTGCGAGTGTGCTTTTGGTCATGGCTAGCTATAAAGGGAAGAAATATGAAAGTCATTCTCAAAATGTTTGGAGATAGAAACTCTGTGGGGGTAAATCCAAGGGGTCAGAATGCATTCTTATTTATTGTGTGAGTTTTCAAATTGTGAAGAAATATTATTTCTAGAAAGAGTTCAAAGTTGACTCAAAGTGATAACTAAAGGCAATGAATCGAGAAATAAAAGTGTGAAAGACATGAAACATTTTATCCGTTTAATCCCCATAAAAACTCAATGACAAAATGAAAAAGTGTCTTCCTCAATAGCACTTCACAGCCTCTGGCTCAGAGCCGGGACATGTGGAAGGAATACAGACATGCTCTCCCAAATTGCTTGGCATCCTTGGAATAGACAGTAGATTTCTCTGAAGTTACATCCCAACATTACAATCATCTAAAATCACGTGAATATGGTGATCCATCTCATTGAATGGAATCTGGATTTATTATGCCAGCCAGAAAACTAGAAAAGAAAATTCTGATGGTTGAGTAAAGAAGAGGAACAAATAGCAAGAGGGATGAATTGAGTTCTGTCAGGTTGGAAACCCCCCAGAAACAGACCCTGCAACAAGCAGCTTATCAAGAGGCGATCCAAGAAGTGGTGTGAGGGAGCGGAGGGGAAAGACAAGGCAGGAGTGGAGGTCCATAGAGAATTCTTTTGTGGGCAACTGGGGCTTGATCTTTCTGGACACCCTGGGAAACTGTAGAAAGCATTTCAGATTTGCTCTCACCCAAGGGACAAAGAAGCTGGACTGCTTCTACCTAACATCCTGTTACTGCTTAAAGTTTGCTCTGAGGGTATCCATGTCTGGAAGCCTCTATGCTTCAGACTTGCCCGAGAGAGCAAATTCTCCTTCTCTATCCAGAGAAAGCCTGCAGGAAGGCAGTCACAGGGATTTGCAGTAAAGCCAAGGGTGTGTACAGAATCAATGTTCAAAGCTATGTAGATGGGATGGACTGTATTTTCTATTAGGACTCCACTGCCATTGGTAACACAATTTTTCCAAAGAAGACATAAGTCAGGGGGAACAAATGTCATCTCCCCCAGGCCTCCCACCTGCCATCTCCACTGCTAACAGAATGTTCGTGTAGGAAAATATTGTTACTCCTCTTAATTGGTGAGAGCAACCCTCCCATGATGAATGAAATAACTATGGCTATCTGTGGTCTGTTGGCTTAGGTTGAGGGTAGTGGTAGTGAGGCGAAGATACAGTTTGAATGTTCATGTAAATCTATCGTGACTTTTCCATCCCAGGAACAGAATAATGTACAACTAATGTGACTCCTTCATCTTGTAGTTGTACATTATTTATTGTTTTTGAGAAGTGCCAAACAACAGCATAGAATATGTGTATAAAAATGTTAACATATCTAGTAAAAATAGGTTCAAAAATAACATCCTGTATGATGCATTCCTTACCAATGGTGAATCAAACATCAGCTTTGTTAACAGACAACTCATTTTTATTATTTTTATAACCAAAAGCAATTCTTTACAATATGCTTTGCCCATGCTTCCTTAGTAGGAAGAAAAAGAGAAGGAAAATAATGGCTAGTAAGTGGATAATAGCAAGTTAGAGGATCCTTTGCAATCCTGGCTGGCTCTGTCCTGTGCGCCTTCCTTCCTTATCCTTAAAGGTTTGTGAACTTCTTGTCACCAGCAGACAATTGAGATTCAAACATATGTCAGTGTCATTCTGAACGAAAAATGGAAGTGTGATCCTTAAGAAAAATGGCTCTGCATATTATCATAGCTTCTTAGATTTGGAAAATAACCCTGGTGTCTGGAAAAAATTGAGAGAATCTTACTTTCAGGTTAAATGCCATATCCCTTTCTACTCCAAATACATTAGTATTTCTAAAGTAAGAATAAATGATTCTGAGACTCCGTTAGTGAAAACTAAGTGTGATTTCCTGATCCAACAAGGCTAACTTACATTGTACTAACACAGTGAGAAGTAATAATCTCCCACTCAGTAGCCTATCTTGTCAACAGATTGCTTGTAATCCAGAGCTCTCCTTAAACCTCCCCTTATTTTCACCTATGCAACAGGGCATAGGAAGCAGAATTGGCAGGAGGGGGTGTTCCCAAGGAGTCAGGGGTTTGCCTTCTGCACAGGTGCTTGTGCTCACTTAGATCCTGCCAGGCTTACCTGGACGGTGCTACCACTCTTCTTGGTGCAGAGCCAAGGACTGAACCATCATCACTGTCAATGGACATTTCCTGTGATTCTCATTCATTTTGAAGTATTTGAAAAAGCCCAATCCCTGACTGCCAGGAAAGAAAACGTGAACTGACATGTAACTAGCCCTGTCTGGCACCTACCACTTTACTTATTAGGTGGCATCTGGTCCCTATACCCACGTTTTGGTGTCAGTTTCTTCATCTTTATGAATGATCTGAGGCTGGGAGAGGGTTGGCCCCAGGTCTCACTCATTGAAGAGATTTGAATCCAGGCACATGTCATTCCAACACCCATATTTATCCAGTGCATTCTCTAGGGCAAGATATTTCCCTTACATGTTTTCCTCTTAACTGCTTAAAAAGTTCTTTTGGCACAGTATTCCTGTATTCTAGTAACAAACTACAATGTTATGTGTCATTATTCCTATTCCATAAATAAGAACCTGGAGGATGTGAAATAAGTGATGTGTAAATGCGTGAAAGATAGCAGCACTGGGCTCCAAACTCTAGACTATAGAGAAAAAAGACCTGTTTACACCACTTTCCCAACTTTACACCCAAATGCCAGTGGGTGAGGCAGTCAGGTTCCCTGCCATGCAGAGTGAGATTCTGTGGGATTCCCTGTCTTATACATACACTGTGCTAGATTTGAGGTGGCCACAGAGTCTTTGCTCCTCCATTCATTGAAGAGTGGAGTCTTACTCCCCATCCCTCCTTGAACCTGGGCTTGACCAATAGAAGACAATGGGTTTCGTGCTTTGCAACCTCTGCTCCTGGTCCTGAGAGGTCTTGCAGCCTCCTTCTGGGTGCTGGCAACTCTTTCTTGGAAAGTTCACCCTGGGGCAAGCTGGCAACTATGAACAAAGGTAAACAATTCTCAGACCACCACGCTGTGAGAAGCCCAAATGTAGGGAAGGGTATCAGACATGAGAGTGAAGAAATTACCCTGGAAGTTGGTCCTCTAGCCCCAGCCACCCTGGTGGATCAGAAAGAAACCGCCCAACCCAGAAAACCATAAGAAAAATAAATGGTTATCAGAAGTCACTAACTTCTGAGGTGGTTTGTTACAGGGCAAGAAATTACTGGGACATATATTCTGTGTTCAACAACAATTTTGAGCAAAACCAAACTTAGGGACACCTGTGTCCACTACCACCCCTTCCCACTTGTAGTTCAGCACACTGGCGTCCTTACTTAACATGACATGATCCAGCCACGGCTGGATGGTTGGGGCACTAGTGAGAAACAAATCCATCTTCCACCCCCATTAGTATCTGTGCCTTCCCACTTGTAAACTCAGGATTTTGCTCACTATTAGAACTTAGAGGAGGTCCCAGCCACCAGATGCTATGGCAGTACCACAGAAAAGCATCAAATAAATGGCTTAAATAAATTATCTGTCACTCAAGGAAATACTCTTACCATCTGCAGAGGTAAGAACTCCTGGTCTCACCTCTGCATGTCAAAAACTCCAAAGAGCTACAAGAAGAAAACCTTGAAACTCATGTTCTCCCGATGTTCAGTCTTCTTCTCAACACAAGGCATATCAGATTGGAAGCTGACCCCTGTGTCCTGACACCATGGATTCTATAAACTTGCTGAATGACTGATGGAGACTGATGCCATCTTCCTAAAAAATGAGCCATTGTGGTCCTTAGCAGTGGGCAATAAAAAGGAGAGCTATTTACTGCATTAATAAGTGAGCCAAGGCCCGATTTTGAGATATACTCTTTTCAAAAGCTTTCCCATGATAATGAGGACATACCATGGTTATAAGACTGAGGAATGTTATTTGGTTTAATTCCTGATATTATTTGTGATTCAGCAATGGGGCTGGTCACACTGTAAATAGATTTCACATTATTTGGCTTTCCAATTCAGCAGCACTAGGCTAGTCGGTACCCACATTCTGGCTTTTTATTAGGTTCTATCTCCCTGGGGGGTAGGGTACAAAATCCATTTTGTCTCTTCTGCTATTTTGGAGACTGCTCTGAAGATGTTTTTCATGGTTTTGCATGACTCTTGGGATCACAATTTGCATCTTAAAAAAAGGAGTCATGGAAAATATTGCAAGATATGCATTTGGTGGGGAGAGAATGCTTTTCAGCTTGAAGCTATTTGGGGGTCTGATGATCTGATGATCTTTCTGTTGTCAGAGCTTTGAGCAGGCACATGCTGTAGAGGTGCTCATGTGTCACTGGGGAGCTGGTTTCTGATGCGACTGGTACTTATAGATATTTGATGAGTCATCTTTTCCTTCTGATACTGCCGTCAATTCAATGAATTGAATACATACAGAGTCTATGGGAGGAGAGCAAAAGATCAAAAGGCCCACTATGTTACCTCCCCACACTGTCTATTTTTTAGATATGTTGGGGCCAGACCAAATGATCAGCTGCAGAATACCAAACAGGATTGTTTGAACCAAGAAAATAAGAGTTTGGGGGCCATTTGTGATTTGCTTCACTGGAATACGTTTCTGTGGGTCAAGATTGGCATCAAGAAGCTGGAAGACTAGTAAATTGTCATGGTGCTGTGGAAGTGAGAGGATGTGGCCTGACTACTTGCTGCTACAAGGAGATATATGAGGGTGAAACTCATGATAACTGTGGCCTTTAAATGGCAACATCTCTGTTAGTAAAGGGAATAGTTCTACTCACTCAGTTTATTTTCAAGGCCTTTGTAACTAGAGGCAGAATTAAAACTTAGGACTGAATTCTAGTGCTTTAAATATTTCAACAATCACATTAAATCATATTTAATCATATTACACAACTCTGTAAATAATAACACAATTGTATTTAAAACACTGTAGGGCAGTGTATTAGCCTTCTCCAGAAAAATAGAAGTGATAGGATACGCATAGATGTATAATAGGATATTTATTATGGGAATTGACTTACACAATTATGGAGGCTAAGAAGCATGCTGGAGAACTGGAAAAGTCAGTGGTATAATTCAGTCCAGGCCTGAAGACCTGAGAACCAGAAGCTCTGATTCCAAGGGCAGGAGAAGATAGATGTCCCGGCTCAAGAAGAGAGAGAGAGAGAGTTCACCTTCCTCCATCTTTTTGTTCTGTTCAGGCCCTCGATGGATTGGATGCTGTCCACCCACACTTGTGAGGGCAGATATTCTTTACTCAGTCCAGTGATTCAAATGCTAATCACTTCCAGAAACCTCCTCACAGACATACTCAGACACACTGTTTCACCAGATAGCTTGGCATTCCTTAGCCCAGTCAAGTTGACACGTAGGATTCACCATCCCAGGCAGGCATGGAGGTGTGCCACTTGGATCTCCCATCAGAAAGGAACTCGCTGTTAGGAGTGCTGATAGCAGACAGACCCCAGCTGTGGAGCTTTGGGGGTCTTCCATAGCAAATCACTGAAATCTCGCATTTTTCAGGTGGCCCCTGGTCAAGGATGAAGCATGAAGGACCCATCTGACACACACTGAATAAGGTAGAGCATGCTTTTTTTTTTTTTTTTTTTTTTTTTTTTTGAGGCGGAGTCTTGCTCAGTCACCCAGGCTGGAGTACAGCAGCGCGATCTCGGCTCACTGCAAGCTCCGCCTCCCAGGTTCACACTATTCTCCTGCCTCAGCTTCCCGAGTAGCTGGGACTACAGGTGCCCGCCACCATGCCTGGCTAATTTTTTTTTTTTTTTTTTAGTAGAGACGGGGTTTCGCCGTGTTAGCCAGGATGGTCTCGATCTCCTGACCTCGTGATCCACCCGCCTCGGCCTCCCAAAGTGCTGGGATTACAGGCTTGAGCCACCGCGCCTGGCAGAATAAGGTAAAGCAATGTTTTTTCCACCTCTGGCTTGGTGCTTAATCTCCTATCACAGAGCTACCAGCTGAAAGGCCAGGAGAACTGCAGAGCAACTGGCAAAGCTGGCGAGCCATTGTTTACTGTATCTGAGAGCCAGCAAATAGACCTCTTTGCTGATTCGTTCTAACTCCCTAATCTCTAAAGCTACTAGGTTGCCCAAAGTTTATTTTGCGTTTAAAGTATTATGAGGATTATCTGTTGGGCTTTCCATAGTTGAATAACTAAAAAACTATCAAATAATAATACTGCTAGTCAAATGGCCCAAGCTCCAAGTGGAACTCACATGAAAATATTTTTACCGTAAATTCTATTACAAAAGAGTTTCACCATGGAAGGATTTATTAATCATGTGTTGCGGTTTTTAGACCCTAGTCAAGCATCACTTTTGAATATATTTTTGCTATCTTTAGAACTCAGTGACAAAATCTGATGTCTGAGAAACCTAGCAGCCACCATGCCTGGCTCTAAGGAAGGGCATGCATGGTTAGTCCTTATGCTCCATCATGCAGCTGCTCTCTCGAAGGAAAAAATGAGACCTCAGGGTTTAAGAAAGCCCAACATCGAACACAGTGCATCAGCACCCATTGCTTTGAATTATGAAACAGCCACCCCTGGAAATTCTAAGGCAATATATCTACATGTTTTGTTGAGTTGATCATCAAATCAACGAACAAGATTTCTGATGTGTTGGACTCTGTAGTTATCCAAATGTTGATTATTGTAAAGGGGTTGATCTGTGTCTTGGTAGTCTTTTTAGCATCCAGGAAACCACACTGTCTGTTAAAATAGGTAGAAAAAAAAAGAGAGTTAGGTGTATATGATATAATATTTATAAAAGTACAACATTTGCAAAGGCCTTGATCATATGAATCCTCACTTGTTCCAGGTGTATTGTTGGGAAAGTTATTTTGAACTGATGAACAGTTGTGGATGTTAAAATGTGGTTTTATTTCTAAAATTTGCATGTAATACCACAAACTAGTGGATAAAATGTTTTTTTTTCAAAACTAGATGAAAATAAAAGCTCTGAAGTAAAAATTATGCCTCCTTCTAGCTGTGTGATCCTAGACAAGTTAATTAGTCTCTCTAAACCTCTCTTCACTCTTCTATAAAAATGGTGGCTCTGGTATTCTAGACATCATGGTGGTGATAATTATATCATCATTATCACCAGCATTATAGTTATAAAAATATATTATGAAAGTTCAAAAATCACTTGAAGCCTTATTTACCATATGCTTTTATTAAAATTTTTTAAACTGCAAGTACAAGAAACTCTAACCCGGTCAAGTCATAATGGTTATCATAAATTCTGAATCCGTGGGATTCATTTAATAAGTGAAGGAGCTACTTTGAGAACCTTTAAGATGATGGTTAAATTTATTTGAAGTATTTACTGTTGCTTTTGCTATATAATTGTGATTAAAGATATGTTTCTCAGATATTTCTGAAGTAAACACAGTTAGCTCCATCCAGTTAGCCCCCTGCACAAATCTCAAGTGCATTAATAAATCCACTAGTAAGTGATTTTTTTTAATTCTGAGAAAAAATGTTGAAGATCACATTGAAATAGAGCCAGATGGTCAGATATGACTTTTCACAGTAGGTGAATGCTCATAATTTACTTCATACTAAAACAACCACAAAAGCAGAAATCATGGTGAATGGCTTCCAAGAACATCAAATCCAAATAATCTCAGGGGTTTTATGTTCTGTCAAACATTTCATCAAATGGCATGCGAAATATATCTTTCATGTCCTTTTCATTTTTAAAACGCCTATATTCTTTACATTAGAGGAAAGAACTTTTGATATGTGTTTTAAATTACCACATATAATAACATTCTTCTCTAGAAATGTATTGTTTCCCTGCTTAATCCAATGCAAGAGTTTTTGTTTGTTTGTTTATATAAGCACAGCTGATCCATTTAATTCTCTTTCAGATAAAACTTTTAAAATTCAAAGTCATTCTCTTCTACCTTAAATAAAACAAATAAATAGTTATGATTTCAAGCACACAGGATATTTCTGCTCTTTTCTACTGGATGGAATGAAAAAAATGATGAATAGGTAATATATAGTAGTCAAGATGATAACTAATCTGATTTCAAAAAAGAAATGTGGGCTTGAGTAGTGAAAGAATTGGGAAATGTGTTATCTAAATATGTCATGGGATATATTGACTTTAATCTGTAACATATGCGAAGTTTAATCATTAAGCAATGAATTCCTTTTCTGAGGTCCGTATGGTGAATATCAATGAATATAATATTTTTTGAACTGAATGAAATGCCCAAGCCCAATCTCTCAAGATTTAATTACCCACTTAAAAGTCCCTAGAGTTCTTGAAAGAAGCCCTGAGACCCATAGATCATAATCCTTGATGGAAGCTGTGCACTGGAAGGCAAGCAGAGGCAAGACCAGTACCTTCTAAACAGTACCTGCTTAGAATTTTAAAGTGGGTAACCATACATATGGAGACCTCACCCCCATCCCCACTTATTGGAGCCCTCTGTATAGACCACAAACCCAAGGTTCCTTACCTTCTGGCAATAATAATAACTGCATAAGAGAATAACATGAACTTCCAATTACAGAATGTTTGCAATATCCTAGGCACCATGTGAGATACTTAACATGAACTAGCTCTAATTTCCACATAATTCAGTCAATTAATCATTTATTCATTCTTTTAATGAGTTTTTATTGCACATCTACTACAAGCCAGACCCTGGCCGAGTTTGTGGTGGTGAACAAGTCTCACAGAAATGATGCTGTGGCACAGTGAGGAGACGGCAGCAGACACATGCGGAAATCCACAGGGATCACACGGTGAGGCTGGTGTCCCAGCAGAATGAGCTTTGTCATGTCACAGACAGAAGTGGAGGTGGGGGGTGGTGTCTGTGTTACACTGAAATGAGAGGAAAGACTTTTCAAAGGAAATGCCCTTGAAGCTGAGCCTGGAAGGACACGGAGGAGCTGCCCAGAGGGAACAGCCAGTGCTATTTCAT